>NW_027526295.1:57653792-58853792 GCF_048455015.1 Haemaphysalis longicornis | reverse complement strand
TCGGAAGTGCTAGATCGTAAGCTACGACTCGAGGAGATCCGAGCTCACGCACCAGATGCCAACGACAGCGGTGACCGAGGAGCTCGTGGAGCGAGCAGCTCAGACGTTATCAGCCCCCATAAGCTCATTCCTGTTTTTAACAACTCCAGAGACGATCTGGACGCTTATATCCAGAGGTTTGAGCGTGTCGCTACTAGTCAGGGTTGGCCGAAAGAAAAATGGGCAACCACAATTAGTTTGTGCCTGACTGGTGAAGCCCTGAGTGTAGTCGGTCGCCTGTCTCCAGAGGATTCATTAGACCACGAGAAGGTCAAAGGAGCTTTACTGCAAAGATTTCGGTACACCGCAGAAGGCTACAGAGAGAAGTTTCGAGGGTCGGTGCCGGAGGAGGGTGAAACTGGTCGCCAATTTGCAGCTAGGCTCTCCGGATATTTCGACAGGTGGATGGAGACAGGCTGAATTGAAAAGACTTATGCGGGCCTGCGAGACAAAATCATCACTGAACAGTTTATGAACAGGTGCCCTAAAAACCTGCTAGTCTTCTTGAAAGAAAGAAATTGCACCAAGTTGGAAGAGACGGTGGTAGCTGCCGATAATTACCTAGACGCACAAGGACAAAGGAGCCTTGGCTCAAGGTAAACAGCTTGCATGGAGGAGAAACCCAACCGTGAGTGCCGCGGAAAAAACTCGCCTCAAAGGAAAGGAAACTCCCGACCGGAAAAGTAATGTTTGCTTTGTGACAAAGAGGGGCACACAGCTGCCGATTGCTGGACGCGCACGAGAGCCTGTTGGAAATGCGGGCAGGTTGGCCAGAGGGCTGATAATTGCCACCTGCAGGAAGAGGAAAAACTGCAGGCATCGTGCGTGGTACAGCCCAGGGTAGATGTTCCGAAATTTGTCACTCTTGAGACTGGCGAAAAAATTCCTGTCGTAAATACGGCCAGAGAAAAATACCTGACATCCCTGTGTGACGTACCTGTTGTTGAAGGACGCCTAGGAGGCAAGACTGTTAGTGTGCTTCGAGATACCGGGTGCAACACCGTGATTGTCCGAAAAAACTTGGTTCCTGCGAAAAACTTCACAGGAACAATTAGCCCTGTCCTCCTCCTAGACAGAACCATCAAGTTCCTTCCGGAAGCAGACATCGAGGTCGAAACTCCGTTCTTTTCGGGAAAACTCACCGCAAAATGTATGCAAGATCCTCTCTATGACTTGGTCATAGGAAATGTGGAGGGTGTGTCGATTTCTAGCTCTTGTGTGGGAATGACGTTTGGCCGTCACACGACAACGGAGCAGGCCTATTTAACGAAAGAAAACAAAGAAACAGTCAAGGATGATGCTCCTCAACCTGACAAATTTTGGTCAGGAAGGCTTAACGCAGAAGGTGTTCAACCTGATCTGTTGAAATCGGCCACAGAACAACCAACGAATGGGTTGGGAAATTGCTTTGCCGTCAACCGAAAGCAGTTCCTCGCGAAGCCTGGACCAGAGGCAAGATCCTCGACAACACGCAAAGATTTCTTCGGAGGACACAAAGTACCTTCCCGGGAAAGGCTTAACCACTTGATCTTGCCTAAGCCACACCGAAAACGCCCCAATCGGTTCGGACGGGAAAGTTTGTGGGCAGGCCGCAAAGGTGCCCAAAAGACCGAATACAGAGTTAAGACAGAATATTATAGACGAGACGTGCATGAGGACGTGAAAAGATTTCTTAACTTTCGTGACATGAGGTTGAACCAGAACTGTTTTGCGCAATGCCAATAACTGGTGTATCATCGGTTTTTGCCCTGTCGGAATATCGCTCGCCGTATGTATACAACGATGCTAGGCTTGAGCCTTTTCTAGTTAGAACTGAGTGAATTCTGTGTTTTAAGTCTTACGCTAGTAACGTGGGTACGGACTACTTAAACCGCCTTCAATGAGGGCTTGGAACGGTCCCGGTTCTAGAACTGTTGTTTGTCAGTATTTCTGGGCATTTTTAGTGTTTCTGTGATTTTTTTAGAAAAATACACAAATTAGAAACTACACAAATTAACTAGGAGCTAATCTAATCCAATGACTAGATGTCAGCCAAGACAATGTTCTTAACTAAAAAAAAGTTCCCGCTCACGGCTGGCAGTACTTGGTGGCAAGGAGCGGTGGCGGTACACTTGACTGGTGTGATGTCTGCAAACGCTGTCCCCTTGATGTTGGCGCTGTCCGCCGCAAAGTCGGGTCCCGTGCGCTAGGCTCGGGGCGCTGCCGCGGTGCCCTTGTCAATGCCGGTGCTGCGACTGATGAGCGCTTCGGCCCGGGTGCTCCGTGGCCAGTCTCGGCTGAGCTGCCTCGATGTCCGCGGGGAATTTGCGGCTCGCAACGGAGGTTCCCCGAACGTTCTCGTCCAGCAGGTCGCTCCTCGAACCTCGTTCCTTCCGCTGTCGTGCCACGATCCTCCGGCTTCCTCCTCCTCTTTCTCTCCCGCGCCCTACTTCGGCCTCCGCACACACCTCGTCGTCTTCGCTTCGACCTGCCGACCCCTGTCCGGTGAGCAGCGCCTCCTCACACAGGCATATTATCCGTTCTTGCACGGTTGTCTAAGACGGCATTAGACATCCTCCATTTTTCTTTCCTTACACCACCCGGGCCGGGACTATCCTGTTGTTCAGCGTTACGTTCACTTGTCTCCGGGTTTCCTCGTTGTTCTCCGTTGTTATCATCGAACATTAACAGGTGTTCTGCTTTTGGGCATCCATAAAATGGTCAGCAGTGGTCGCGGTCTCAGAGAGTGTTTTGCACTCCCTCTCCCGCACGAACGTAGCGAGTTTTCAATGGAAGTTCGAGAGAAGTTGCTCAGTGATTAACAAATCAGCGAGGTTGTCGAAGGTTTTGTCAATGCTAGATAGTTCTACTCACCGGTTAAAATAACCTTTCAGTCGAGCGTCGTATTGTTTTGCGGTTTCGTCCTTCTCCGGCTTCGAGTGACGGAAGCGCTTTCTATGGCCTTCTGAGGTTAATCGAAAGCGCTGGAGTAAGGCAAGCTTGACCTGGTCGTAGTCTAGTGACTCTTCTGGCGAAAGGCGGCCGTAGACTTTTACTGCCTCTCCAGTAAGACACGTGCTGATGGCGATGGCCCATTTCGACTTAGGCCAGCCTTGACTTTGGGCTAGGCATTCAAACCGTTTCAGGTATGCGTCGAGATCATCTCGAGCATCCTCAAAAGGCGGCAGAGATTTGCGTGCGCTGAAGCCTTGAGGGTGGCAGCTTGAGCCCGACCAGTGGTTTCTCTATCGCCATCTGTTTGGGGCCCCCCTCCTCGTGCTGAATTGAGCTCAGGAAAGCGAATCCGCAGCTGCAAATTGCGTTTTTCGACTTCTGCGCGAGTCCGCTCTTGCTCGGCTTTCACCCGCTCGTGCTCAGCCCTCTCGCTCATAGCTTTTTGTTCGCGTGCCTTCTATTCGCCGTCTAGCGCTCTTTCGTTGCGCAAGTGTTTCTGCTCTGCCTGGACCCACTGCCTCAATTCCTCGTCACTCAAGCCCAAGCGTTCGCCCATGGCAATGAACTCCCGTGTGTCCATTGAGGGTTTTATGGGTATTATTAACGAACTGGTCCTGCCGTGGACGCCAATTCTTGTCAGGTTCTTAGTCGAAGCGAAGTAATAGGGAAAAGGACCAGGAATGACTGCGTTTATGTACCGGTCAACCGACGACAGACACACGAAACAAAGGTACGTATCACCAAAACGAGGACAGCTTAACCATCCGGAAGAGACTATACAAAAGTTCCAACACAGCGCATGGCTTACAGTTTCATGAGTCCCGTCACACGGTCAGTCCGGGTAAGGCGTGGCGGCATCGGTGTGGGCCAGTCGCGACATGGGTTGTTGGTCGGGGCCCGATCACGTATGGACGCCCCCTGTGGTGCACCGTGTTCCAGGCTCTCGCGGTTGAAGAGAACGCGGCCCTCGTGGACGCAGGGTCGACCCCTCCCGATGCTGGAGTTGATGACAGGCGGATGGTAGGTGCGGATGTCACTCGTCGATGCTCGCCGCTACACGCTCGGGTCCGAACGCCCGACAGCCATGTATCTCCGCAGCATCCCACACACGTCTTCTTCTTCTTCCCCGTCACCGCATCCCCTCCGTAGTTGCTGACATCTTCTCATTGGATGCTTGGCAAGACGACGATGATGATGTTCGGGGGGGTTGGAGAATATCCCGTAGAGCGCATCTTCAGTATCCTTTTCACTTCACCTCCTGACAGTGTCCCTGTGTGATTCTGACGCTTGGTCGCATAGCGGTATCCATCATCTGCGAAATGAAGCTCGTGGCAGCAGACCCGGCACTGGCCAATTCGAAATGTAATGAGCAAATTTTTGAAGCTGTTGAACAAAGCCTTTTCCTGAGCTGGTTGATGCATACTTAAAGAAACAAGAAAACGTCGCGCAAACCAGACGTGGACGAACAAGACAAGATCCCTCAGATACAGGCTCTTGTATGTGTCATATCTTGTCTTCTTCGCCCACGACTAGTTTGCGCCACGTTTGATTTTTTTTGTTATCTTGAAACGTAGGCCTATTTACCAAGTTTATTGCTAATTAAGATACATGCGATTTTTTTTCTGTAGATAAAGAAGGCTTTCTAAATGTTTTTGGAATGCTAGGAATCATTTTCAATCCTTTTTACTTGGTGTAAGGGACACTGTTGACATTGACATTAGTGCAGGTGGACAGGCGTTTGGGTCATTTGCGGGTACGGATGGCGACCGCGTATGCAGACCTCTATTCGACCACTGACAAGGAGAGGAATGGCACAGAACAAGCGCCCCTGCCGAGAAGCGGTGCTTGTTGAAGTTACCTATCCCTTTTTTCGTCTGCAATATATGGCTATTGCTCTTCTTTCCATACTGCAGTTGTAGGTGCGGCAGACCCAAGCTTCCAAACGCAAGGTTGCGTCTTTCGCCGCAGGAGTTTCCGGTTGGCCGTGGTAACGTCCTTACGCAAACGGTTGGTGAGTACGGCTGGTAGCAGACTGGTGGCGCACACGAAAAATGGCAAACTGAACCAAGTTGCGCTACACGCATTAAATGTCATGCTATATGATTAAATGTCTTGGTTGCACTGACGTGGAGTATATACTTTGGTTCTGGCTCTTGAAATTGCCGTGTAGTGGCACCATGTATCTGGGAAAACATCACTATCCGCTCTACGCAACAAAGCTTGACAATAACAGAAATATCCCTCTTGGACGTACCATTGCTTAAAATAAGCATGGGTGGCCCGGCCTGTTTCTTTAGATTTTATATATGCGTGCACATGTTCTACCGTCGAATTGACGTATGCCTCTGCGGGTGTCGTATCAGAGAAGGTAGAGAAAAGGGTTGAATATTCCTTGCCCCTGGTGCACCCAATTTGAGCCTTAACAAGACCACATGGTCGAATGCATGGTCCCATTAACGTTGCCTCTAATAAGGTCTACCCGTAGGTGCCTCTAGGCTCAGTGCAGCAAAGATTAAGCACAATTTCTACGTTCATTTCTCGAACATGCAAGTGTTGCAGAAACCCTTGAGCTGGAGTGGTGGGGTAGCACTGAAGGGCACTATTTAAGCGGGCTCATTTGCGCGAATACATGATGCGTGTATAGTAGTGCCTCGAAGTGCCTGTGTTTTATAGAATATATACTTTTAACGCGAACCTTTTCTAACAAACTGAAACCCGCTCTATTACTTAAACTCCTTGTGAATGTTAATAATGATGGAAAAATAGGGCGTGACTTGGACAGCCACAGCAATGGAAGAACGATAGGACGAGCGCTTGCTGCGTCGTTCTTCCTTTGTGTCGTTTTTTCAAGTTTCGCGCTATTCTTCAATCATAATGCACCAACTTGCCCAATAGCTGTGCCTAATGAAGTTTAATAATATACCCAGTAAGGCTCATGCACCTCTATTACGGAGCGTATCGTCGCTCGCATAATGGATGGAGTCGCATGGCGGGAAGTCTAAGCTGGCTTCTGTTTTGCGCGATTGATATGCAAACAATCACCTACCTCACGTATTACAATGCTAGCATTCCAATGAATACCACTTGTTTGAATGGCAGTTAAATTTGGCGATATCAAATACCTAATAACACCATACTGGAGAACAGGTGTTACTTAATAATGTATTAAGATATCTCGGCCATAATATCTTTTTTGTGGTTCGCCTTTATCACTTATAAACTGCACATTGATGGGAATTGGATATGGATCAGAGAGGCGCTACGGATGAATAAAGGTAGGGAAAGTACCATTACACCTTACAAACAATTGTAAAAATACTTCTATATTTCAAGAACTTGAAATCACATTTTCTTCTGTTAGGTTATCTGTAGACAATCCGCCTAGACATCACCTCAAGCCAACTATGCTAGCAGCAGCTTTATCATTTTTGCTAAATTCTGCCTAATGTGACTTGGTTATCATGGAAGACCCTTAACGAAGAAACATAACCAACCGGGCACGAGATTAAGTACCGAGGGCCAATGTACACTAACAGTGACTCGCACACGTGTCCCACATTAACGACACCTTTTATGTACACTTTAGAGAGCGACCGACTCCAAGCGTGGTTTTATGGGTTTCCATCTCACGTGCAGTGCTGCGTCGTAAAGTGTACGACTGGATATATCTCCAGTCGCCTTCTTAGCACACAAATATGTCTTCCTGGATCGGTTACTGAGTATGGGCGTCTTGCTCGTAAAAGAGCTTTTCGCCGATTTAATATCACATCCCATTCGGGTGATCTGGCGACATAGAATTACAGCTTCCGACAACGTTGTCACGGAGCCCTTCTTAGTATATGACGAAAAATATGCGGTAAGCGCAAGAGGTTTCTAGCGGTGATCATAGCTTGGTTGCTTAGGTTCCTTCTCTGTCGAATTTTTCATTCATGTATGCTCTTTCAATGATAAATGTGAAACAGGGACGGTCGAGAGAGCAGGTAACAAAAAAGAAAACTAACCGAACAAATGGGGAAGATACGGAGAACTAGCGCGACGGTGCCGGAACTAGAGCCCTGCACGGGCCCGGGCCGGCCCGAAAGCCCGGGACCGACCCGGCCCGCAAGCCGGGCTGGGCCGCCCGAAGTCGATTATCGGCGGGCCCGGGCCGGGCCCGGGCTCAATGCCGTGGGCCTATGCCGGACTCGGGCTTGATGCCGTAGACCCGGGCCGGGCTTGGGCTCCACGCTGTGGGCCCAGGCCCGGCTTGGGCTTGAATTCATAGGCACGGCCGTTAATAGGTCCGACGTGAAGTGTAGAAAAGAGCATTAAAATGAATATTCTTGGTTTATTTTTGCGCTCTTCTTGCTGTAATTTGTGTGCATTGTTTTAAAAATGTGTTTTTCTAGGTCTGATTGTCACTATACTGCAGTTTTAATGACATTTCTTGTACTGCATCAAGATTTTATAGTTCGGTCTACAACATATTAAACATACAATTACAATGAATGCCCAAGAGAGGAATGAATTAATTCGGATATCCTGGAGCTTTGCACCTATGTCTATGTATGTACACGTGTGTTTTAGATGTCGCACCAATCAAAATGCGGCTGCCGTGCTCCGGAATCAAACTCGCGTACCACAGAAACATCATCGCTTAACAATCACTGGAGGGGAAGTATTTCAACGCGCGTACATACTCGTTGATTCAAATGGGGATCAAAAAATTTAAGCAATACCATCTTATGGCCGAGACAACCACGTGAAGTTGCCAAGAGTCTGGTCTTCAAAGGTGATGGTGTCTCACATGTTAGAATACGAGCTATTATTAAGCCCATGTAGCGTGAACTGCAGACGGTGAAAGCAAAACTACGTGCACTTTTAAACCCTTATTTTTTGCGTTTCAGTTCATGACGTGCTTGTACAGACTGATGCTCCGTCTCATCGCCCGGAATATAATAAACAAACTTCCTTCAGCGTCAAAGACCGGGCCTGGTCACACACGCGCGGCCCTCCCTAGACCGAAAAAAAAAATTACCGGGCCGGGCCCGGCCTGTGGTTAAGATGGCGGGCCCGGGCAGGGCTCGGGCCAGGCTCACTTATGATTGCCCGGGCCCGGACCGGGGTCGGGCTAGGTGTTACAAGCCCGGGTCGGGCTCGGGCTTCGCGAAGCGGGCTCGGGCCGGGCTCGGGCCTTAAAATCAAGCCCGTGGAGTGCTCTAGCTGGAAGCTTGCTCGCTGGTGGCGTAACTGAGACATCTTCACGGTCCTAAGGTTTTTGCAATTTTCCTTATACCAAGCAGAAAGTCTTTGAAGTGCTGTATTACACAAAAAACGTTGTTGTTTTTGTTGTAGAAGTTGTTTTCCGGCGAAACGAAGGGCGTTGCTGGAAATAGTAAACAAAAACTTGTGTGATCCGATAGGATTCGAACCCGAGTCTGCAGTGTACCGTCTAACGCGCTACGTGCTACCGACTTTGCGATTTCCGAATTTTTATTTGCGGGTATCTCCGCATAACACCAGCAATCAAAGAAAAGTTGTTGTTCTTGATCCTATCTTCGTGAATCTGCTTGATGGCGTTATTCGCGTCGTAAGAGAAAGAAAGAACGTGAGACACGAAATCACTGCAGCAGAAAAGAAACCGGTTGAATTAACACCCTCCAAAATAAAAAGACACAAAAGCGAATAAACAGACGGTAAAGCGATGTAATAGACAAGTATTCTTTATTAAGTATTGCCAGACATTTCCCTTCAATATGCATAATCAGAATTGAGCGCCCTCTAAAATTTTTTTTTATTCTTCCAATTTTAATATAAATAAGGTGCTTCTAGGCAAATGCAATAAATCTTTGTGTCAATCACGCGGGTTGTAAGGTACACAAATCGAGTGTTACAAAAAACTATATGCGTATCTTCTTACTTCATTGCGAATGTCGTCAAAAGATTTAACACTCCTGTAGCCACTGCCTCCCTTATAGTTATATTATGCGGTTTGAAGCTGTACCTGGGTTATAAGGCGCGGCGTAGAGAAGGGCTCCAGGTTTATTTAAACCTCCACGGTGTTATCGTAAGCGTGAGCCAAAATGACAACAGATGGGCATTGTTGCTGTCCGTTTCCATCTGAGAAGCAGCCACCGCAGCCTGAGTCGAACCCGTGTCCTTGTGGTCATCAGCACAGTGCCTTAGCCAGTAAAACACAATGGTGGTTGCCGCAAAATTCTCTTTTTCAACTCCAACCCGCTCCTCCAGCCACAAATGTACGATAATTTAGGCCGCATCCACCGCAGTTTTTCGGCAGCATAGAAATGATTAAAATTTGGCGTTAAAGATTTGCGCTGGTTCTTGTAGAACGTTATTTATCAAGCTCTTTTTTTTAGAACGCTGTGGTCCGTTTATTTCTTTCACCAATTGCCCACCGGCCATTAGCGAGAACATAAACAGAGGCATCGTGTTGTACAATGTTGTTTGGAAGTGTTTTCCAAGCAGTGAAAACACGTCCCAACAATGCAGGCACGCTACCATTGTTGAAAATCACTGGCGAAGAAGAAAAAGGTCCACCGTAACGGGCATACCATTGCCTTGCACGCTTAGTCCGTTTGCTCCTCGGCGCAGCGTGGCACAAATTGAATCACTGTCACCGATGTTCTTTCTCCTTTCAAAGAAGCACTCGTGGTACGCCCGTCGCCAGGCGTAGCTGGCTGTTAGGTTCTCCGAGCTGTGGGTAGTTTGGGGCGGAACGTGACTTCATTATTTAAATTAGATTACACGCTCATTCAATAGTGATTTCGGCCGACACACAAAAATCCTGTGGAGCTGGACTGTTCACGTTATGGGCAGGAAAGCCTAGGTGCTGCACCAGCAGGGACTTTTCTTCCGTTTCTCCAAATTGTATATTGCTTACATGTGTTTGCTGGCGTAAGGGAGAGGTGAAGATAAAGTGAACATCGTACGTAAACATTGTGTTTATTACTAGACGGACCCGGCAATACAGTTAAGTCTTGAACCTGACAAACATCATGGGGTAAGCTTTCCTGACTAGCCATTAGTAGGTAATTCAGTTAGTACTTACAAACTCTGTCGTGGAATAGCCATGTATCCAACACATGTGCATCAGAATTTTGTGAGCTTTATGTTCTCGGCACAAGCTAAAGGGTGCTCCAGCAGATACTATAATTTTATCTTATACTTTCATCATCAGATCCCGACTTGAATATGCATGGACAGTTTGGGGCCCTCACACTAAACTAATATTCAGGCATTGGAAAAGATCCAGCGTGAAAGGAATAGGTTTGATCACTTCCAAGTCATCATCATCATAAAAATATCTACGTCGACTGCACGGCAAAGGCCTCCCCCATTATTCTCCAATTATTCCGGCCCTGTGTGCAGCCTTCCTAATGTCATCTGCCCCTCTAACTTTCTGCCGCCCCCTGCCACGCTTGCCTTCTCTAGACATCCAGTCTCTTACCCTTAATGACCAACGGTTAACTTGCCTTCGCATTACATGCCCTGCCCACACCCATTTCTTCTTAACCTCTCATAAAATGCGTCAATTAACCCTCGGCCCTCAGTCGCCAGTGGCTTGAAGCAACTGACCACGGCGGCGGTCCGACCTCTGATGCAGCCGAGGGTGCAAAGAATGAGTGGATTAGGACAATTCGCCATTGCAATCTGGGCAATAGTCACGACCATTACGAAAAAAAGAGAAAACTAAATACGGGTTTTCTACATCTGTATATTTCTTTTGTACGTCTTCACATCATCAAATTTTTAAGCGGAGCCTTTTATTCTAGATTCAAGCCCATTAAACGCCTCGTAGCGCACCTTTGACCTACATGCAAGCGCCTCGTGGGCTAAGTGTCAAGCAAGAGCCACGCTCGGTTTCGCGGCGTCCATCGAGGCGTTACCGACCATGATTGTGGGCCCTACGGAGCCAATTCGTCTAGCCGATAGCTTCCGCAGGTAAAGCGTTTAATCCCTCGTCTTTTGCAAGTGGAAACTTTGAGACACAGAGACAGGGGAACCGTAAAGGCAAGTTAAGTCACGAATGAGACAGCGCTTCGTATGATTCCGCTGTTACAACGCCTTACCTGCAGCGGTGGCTAAGTTTCTAAGGCGTTTTTCAGATGAGATTAACGATGCGGCTTCGATCCTGGCCATGGTGGCTTGTTTTCTGATGGAGGCGAAAAGCGAAAACGCCCGTGTGTTCGGGACTTTGGCGCAGAAAATCCCGATGGGAAATTTAACCCGGAGCACTCCACTACGGCGCCTCATAGCCGAGGTATTGCTTAGGCGCTTTAGAGGTTATAATCTTTTATCAAAACTGTTAATCGCTTGTTCGTCCCGATGGGAGGTTTCAGAACAAGGACATAGGAAAAAAACTGCAAGGGCGCGTGCCACAACACGATAATACTAGAAGACGATGGCTGCATCAAACTTCTTTCGCTCTCGCTCTTACAGCGGCACTGTGCCGATAAGCAACTCTGTGTTCCTTGCAATTGTGCAGAGTTCGCTTCTCGCTCTAGCCCAAACAGCAAATTTTTAGGCTACACTCAACGCTTTACCGCGTGCAAACCCAGCAAACTTAATGGCTACCGTTTGATGTATGCGTCGTGCACCAAGCGCAAAATTTGTTTGAGTAGCGATGTTTTGGTGGAGGCATTCATGAGACGAAATGTGGTAACCCGGTAGCAGTGATGTGGACCGAGTAGCACACATGCAGCTAGTTAAAAGAATGTTTGAACGAGACGCTTACATAGCGAAACGTTTCTGAAATACTAAATCTGCTGGAAATATTTATCCTTGTCAACATTGTTGAGCAAAATGAATACATTAGCATATTTGAATCCACACGTCAGTACATAAGCCCCATTAGCTATGTTCTTTTTAATTACAAATACATGGATGCATGATTTTTGCGACAGCAAAAAAATACACCGTGAAAAAAATGGCCGTGTATTTGCTCCTTTTGTTGCAAATGCCTTCAAAAGACGATAGCCTTTGTAGACATTTAACAATGAAATGCCCCCTTTGCTTTCCAGCTCACCTCTCATGCTGTTCTTGTTCCGTGGCGCTCATCCCAAGGTAAACCAACTAAAGGTTTGGTTAAGGCGATTTGAATTCACAGGGTCCCACTGCTACAGGCCGGGTTCCTTGATGCCAGCGCTGAAGTACGGCGCAGGTGCGCATGAATCATGGTGGCCGACTTCAAGGTTTTAAGAACCGCGTTGCCGTGCTCCACGTGTGTTCTAAGCTGAACGTGGAACCTGGCTAGTGGAACCTTTCGTTGCTGTTGCCGCGTCATATTTCATATGCCGCCAGGAGGTGGCGCGAGCAACAGCAGGAGGCGGTTTTCTGCAGTACACGTAGAATATCATTTGCTATCCAAAAACCAAGCATTCATGAATGAATTTTTAAATAAAGGGACGCTGTAAATATCCCTTGTGAACTAATTATATGTCTTATGTTTGCGTAATATGTTGTTCTTGTTCAACAAGGTTGACAAATATGAACATATAAACCGGGCGTACACGTTTACTTTGGTTCTGAGTATACAAGACTACTGTGCAGTATTCAGTTTACCTTGGCAGGGTGGCTGAATGGAGTCACAGACAGACAGACGGACAGACAGACAGACATACAGGCAGACCAAAATTTCTGGATTTAAATAGCCCAAAAAAGACTAAACCGAAAAACTAAAACCGTTGCGGCGCCCCATCATGTACAGGATCAAAAGTAACAAACGTTTGCAGTAGAAGGCGCGAGCTGAGGAACGGACATAAAAGAATTCGCGTGAGCGGGAGCCAATCTGCTGGGGTAGAGAACTTCAATGAAGCTTGGCCTTGCAATTAGGGAACGCTAGGCTGCTTCGCTGTTAAGATCAAAGTTCGCGACGTTAAGTCAGTGAAGCTGAGCGAATTCCCTCATAGCTGTCGTCTAAATCTGCGCCGCCTATACATCCTGGTTATCGACCTCCACACAATCGAATGTTTCGTTTCTCCGTCTATGTACGGCAGTGCTAACGCCATCGTGCATTTAGCGCGAATGCAAGCACAATTCCAGAGAGGAATAAAAATATACTGTACAAAACCAGATGACCACAGCAAAGCTTACATAGCCTTTCCAGTGCAGCATAGGCGGCTTTCCGGGAATTAAGTAGGATTCAAATGAATGGTTAATGACCTTTTATCTCGGCTGCATCTAATCAACTGCCAAAAACCTCGTCTTTATTTGAAGCTTTCAGTGTACTGCTTCTGATTTATATTTTTATGCACTAAGAGTGATAATATTTATCCGTAGTTCAGATATATTGAGGTTATGTGAAAGAGCGTTCACAGTAACGTGAAAGCTAATTAGTGTGACTGGGGGGATCAGCTCTTGTAAAACGTAATACCCAGATACTTTTCCAATCCATTTGCACTTTTGTCTTTTACTCTATCGAAGGTCAAAGAGAAATATTGCCGCAAGAGCGGCTTCAAGAGCAAAGGCTTCATTACAATGTGCAACTCGTTGAAACACGTTTTCATCACATTGAAGCGTCCGTACACGTGCACCTCATTTAGCAAATTTGATATTTCAATTTTAAGCGGCTGTATCCAAAAGTCGTCTTTTCTTTGTGAAATATTCTTTTTTTTTGTTTTCACACAAAACTAATGCCCATAAAATTCCACGCGAGATTCATTTTAAGTATATACTTAGTGCCATGCCCAACTAAAGGTCCGATTTAACAAACTTAGATCGCATTCATCATACCCATATGTGTACAACTGCGAGTCCACCATGCAGATTTTGATAGACGGCGGCTATAAAACCTATAACTGAGCCATCGCGTGGGGAATTAAACAAACACGTTTTGCGTTGTGAAACACTGGAGATGCGTCAAACCCACCTGGAGAAGCACGTTTTAAATAAACCTCCACAACGATAATCCAAACACGTACTATGAATACTGTGACATCTATTTGGACCTTACCTCTATCACAGGGGAACCTTAGCTGCGTACTAATCTGAGTACTGGTGGTCACGTCGAGCATTTCCGTCGCGCACGCGCCCAGTGAGTTTATTTTAAATACAATAGTTTTTCTAGGGTTACCTAAAAGCAAAACTTTTTGTCTGTCTCTCTGTCTATGTGTCTGCATCTTTGCACCTCTATTAAGCCACCCGGCCAAAAGTACAGACTTCTTGTGCAAGAACTACGTATAGAAAAAACTTTTCCAAACCGTTAATCTGGTACAATACTTGAGGCTTGTTAACATTGCTCCGCAAAACCAAAATATTGGCACACGTAAGTCAAAGCTGATTCAATAACTGATGTGAGCAGTGTTCGTGTAGTTAAAAATAGACGTGGGCTTGATTTTTGTTATAGAAAATAGAAAATTTACTTTAGAAACAATGTTGTACTCAGAACATCCAAAAATACTTGCGCCCGAGCTCATGCCGGCAACCCAATCCCAACAGTAGCAAAAAAATTTGGCAGGTTGCGCCAGTTCGGTGGGAAGTCCGGAAAATTGAGTTGCACTTGCCAACCATCGCTTCCTTTATCAGAGAGTAAAAAATATCCGCGGAGAAAAGCCTGAGAGATGGGTGCGGAAAAACGAGATGCAGTTGCGAAGCAAGCGTGGCTGCACACTTTCGTTTTTCGACGCCACTTGCCGCAAAGCGGGAGGATACGAGGGTGGTTGTAATCTAAGTTCTTCTGTCGGTGATTTGTTTGCCGACTGGCGGTTTCCAGGTGGTCTAAAATGCCATTGTCTTGTTTTAACAATCCAAATGTGACGTTAAACGGCTTGGGCGTGGTGTTATGCTAGACAGTTTGCAAGTGCTTTTCCAAGCACACTGCGTACTGGGATCGCAAATTAATCAGCACGCTCGTACAGGTACCCTGTTTAAAGTGATACCTCTTCGCTATATAGTGTTTTCGCAACAAATTGTTTGGAAGGACTAAGTACCCCGCATGTGGTTTGTGAAATTCTACCATTCAGCTGTTTACCACACACCACAACCCAACGAACCAAATGAGCTTCACAATCCTTAGTTCCCGAAGGCTTGCTTTTATTGCTTTTAGAGTTTTAAGGGGGAGTTTGGGTGCCTTACTGATGGTGTCCTCCATCCAAGTAAAAAGTACTGCAGAAAAGTCAACTCTACACAACTGGTATCACAAAACCATAAAACTGACAGACGAAGACACATCAATCGCCTCAAAAAATGCTTCCGTTGTTGGAATCGACTCCAGGTCCCTCGCGTTATGAAGCCGATCTCTATCCGACTGCACCTCTGCGGCACGGCCGCAGCAGCTTGCACTTTGAACATTGATTTTTAAGAAAGCTGCACCTGATAACGCTTCGCGTTTTATCCGTTTCTTTGTTAAGAAACGGTTTTTTGGGGGATTGTTCGTTTTGTAAGCAATTTTGCATGAGCCACTCGGCTCGCAATGAACTTTCAATATTGTGTCAAAAACACCTTCTCTGCGGTCGATACTGCCTTATATTTTGCGTGAGGCCGCATTACGATGAAAACACAACGTTCATATCACAAAAAAGTGCTGCTGATCAAAGACAGTAGAAATGCTTCGACTGAATGAAATACAAAATATAGCCGTTCCACTCAATGTGAAAGCTGTCGGAATTGCAGAGCAATGATTCGCCGTATTGGGCTGTAGCATCGTTATCCACTCACTGCTACCACCCTATGCAATTCTAATTTTCCGTCTTAATAATGCTCGCACGCCTCTACCTCAAACTGCTCCAGCGGTAATTTTGTTCTTCTTGTGCTTGCTTTTCCTCCCGCATGTGCTGGCGTTTCAGTGCCAGTTTTTTTTGCTTACTATCGCAAAAGCAACCCAACTAGCGTTTAAAACTTCATGAACGCGGGCGCTTCCGGTTAATTACATATCATCATTATCATCATCATCATCATCATCAGCCTATCTACGCCCACTGCAGGGCAAAGGCCTCTCCCATTATTCTCCAATTACCTCGGTCCTGTGCCAACTGTGACCAATTTATCCCCGCAAACTTCGTGATCTCATCTGCCCATCTAACTTTCTGCCGCCCCCTTGCAATGCTTGCCTTCTCTAGGGATCCACTCTGTTGCCCTTAATGACCAGCTGTTATCTTGCCTTCGCATTACATGCCCTGCCCACGTCCATTTCTTTTTCTTAATCTCTACTAATATGTCTTTAATACCAGTTTGCTCCCTGACCCACTCCGCTCTCTTCTTGTCCCTTAATGTTACACCTATCATTTTCCTCTCCATTGCCCGCTGAGTCGTTCTCAATTTAAGTTGAACCCTCTTAGTGAGCCTCCAAGTTTCTGCCCCGTAGGTGAGTACCGGTAAGATGCAGCTGTCATACACTTTCTTCTTCAGCGACAATGGTAGGCTGCTACATATATAGTGCTTATATACATTATATGCTTATATTTTATATATAGTGCTTATATACATTATTTGCTTATATAGTGCTTATTACATATATAATGCATCAAATATACGTGCAGTTTTCTTTGCGCTAAATTACAGGCAGATGTATGACAGCCGCCAGCACTTAACGAGTTCCGAACGCTTGGCTTTCGAAGCCTGTGGGTTACGCCGCGACGAGAGCGGCTACGACGGAATGCCCTATGTGGCTCTGCTTGGGTCCAGCGAGCGAGCTACGGCGACAAGGCGGGCTCCTAAAGTGTTCTGCACTTAAAATGCTGCCGTTGTTGAAATCGAACCCAGCTCCCTGGCGTTATGAAGCCACAGTCTATCCGACTGCGCCACTGGGCACAGGCGCAGCAGCTTGCATATTGAACATTGACTTTGACAGAACCTGCACTGAATAAAGCTTCGTGTTTTAATCATTTCTAACACAAAAGTGTTTTACGCCCGTCTGCACCAAGATCTGACCGGCGTCATATCCGTCACAAAAAAACGTCGCCAGAAAACGTTCCATTGACGCGGCTGCACCCGGATTCGAGCCACGATCTCCCTCACCGCAATGGGAAGTACACAGCGTTCTGCCCGCTGTGCTGCGAATACAAGCACGAGCAGGTCTACGAACGCGCCTAATATGTTTCCCACTACTTTATTCATTCAGATGCTGTCGGGAGATACCGCCTTATTGGAGAAGTGAAGCGAAGTAGTTCATCATGCACTAATGAGCTCCGACAGTTGGCGCCTCGATGCAACCGTCTTTGTGTCCGCGAAACGCGGGTGAATTCAGGAACCCTCTGCCACGTACTGCTTTCAGCTTCGGTTTCGGTTCCGTTCCGTTGGCACGGTTTTTAAGAGGAAGTGGTTTCAGTCGGTTTAAGCAATGTTTCGGCGCTGGCCATCCAGGGTCTAATATTGATCTGTCTAACGTTGCCATACTGATGTAATATAAATAGTGATTTGCAAGTTAATATAGACGCACAATAAATGCTCATGTGCAGGCACATTTCATTTTCGTGTTTTACCAATTCCTATGTAAGAGGCATTAACGCATTTTTCTTAAGAAAATGGCTTTTTCGGAGATTTTTTTGTAGTAAGTTCACTAGGCTCACAATAAATATTCTGTCAACAACACATTCTCTAGTGTCGATACCGTGTTATCTGTCGCATGAGGCCGTATTACAGTGAACAGACAACTTCCATATCACGAGAAATTGTCACTGAATAAAGACAGTCAAAATGCTTAGACTCCGGTCTAACGAAGCACAAAAGTGCATAGAGCCGGACTTCATAAATTTTCGGCTCGCCTCTCTTCCAGGCACATCCGAAAGCTATGAAGACATTTTTGTATACTTCTCTCTACAAAGCAATGTGTGGAACTCTTGATTAGTGTTATTGTCACAACGTGCGAAACTCTCGAACAATATTGTGAGAAGCTCGTTGTCACAGATCCCGCGATTTGTCGTGCTCCCTGGGTGCTTTAGTGAAATTTTGTTATTTCAATATAATGGGCCCTCGGCCTCAGCCAATCGACCACAAAACCTCTATGCTAAGCAACTTCTATGCCACTGACACCGCAAGCAGCGTCCGCCGAAACCTGGTAGGCAAGTGTCCCTCACGCCCGTGGCTGTGGGCAGGACGCGGTGCGTGCAATGTTTGGAAGAGCTGGGCCAGTTGATGGAAATTTATTGCTGAACAGCGCAGGAAGACGAGGCGAAGAGGAGCAAGCACACGGGACGAGCACTGACCAGCAATAGGATATTTTATTCAAGCGGGAAGAGAAACCAGTTACCCGCGTCCTAGCTGAAAAGGAAAACAATTACATAGAGGTGTCGTACGTGTTTCCTCCGGAAAGAAAACTTCAGATTCGGGGCACACGCATGTGTTCTAGACTAAAGGGACTCTGAAACAAGTTTTTAATTAATTTTTATCAGCAGAGCTCATTAGGCTTTTAGTTCTGCCGTTAAGCGTTACCAAGGAAAACACAAAAAATCGGCGCAGCTTGCAGTGGGGGTGGAAGACTGGAGAAACACCACAGCTGGCCACTCCTTTCCCTTAGTCGGACACCCGGCTGTTGCATCATCATCAGCCCGAGCAGCCCGCTAGATAAACTGCAGGACGAAGGCCTCTCCAATTTGCCTCCAACCGCTCGGGTCCCGGGCTGCTCAAGCCCATTCTTTCCCCCAAATTTGCTTGTTTGTTCCCTCCATCGTGTAAGTAGCCTTCCGCTCTTTCTAAACTCATATCTCGGTGTCCATTTCGTCACCCTGGTAATCCACCGAATGTCATTTCTTCTAACTACGTGGCCAGCCCAATTCAATTTTTTACTTTATTTGAACTAGAATATCTTCCACTCTACTTTGTTCTCCGATCCAGGAAGCTCTTTGTGTCTAAGCATTATTTGCTCCATGGCCCGATCAGCCAAGCAACGTTTGCATTCAACTTGTTTAGTAGAGGGCCATGTTTCAACTCATATGTTCTCACCTCACAATTGCTTCTGACCTTGACGCTGCAGATTCTTCATGACTCGAGGCCCGGATCCTTTCGTCGGCAGGTTTCCACATCTCTCCAAAAGTGCATCGCGTGAGTGCGCAGTAGCATCCGCAGACAATTCCTATGCCAACGCCCACTCTACGAACCCAAACGAAATGCGGTGTCCCCGGAATGCAGCGCAGAGTGATCCACCGGAGTGGCTACATTCTTAGGATGCGTGCGTCCGCTTGCCTGAGTTTTGAATTGGGGCCAGTCTTGGTTAGACTAACGTGCTTACTCTTGGCCGTTTATTAGTTTCTATGTTGTGGTTAATTCTCACGTATGAATGTGTCTAAAATTTCCACACAAACAAATTTGATGTAAACTCAGTCGGAGAGACGCCGATTTCATAACGCGAGGGACCAATGTTCAATTCCGACAACGGAAAGCACTTTTTTTCCATTTGGCTTCACATGTTATTCACATGTTGTTCTCCACCGCTGCTAACCTGTACCCCTCGGGGCTTTGAGCATTTTGAGTGTTTACGTAGCCGGTTTCACGGCGTGAAGATCCTGGGGTTCGATTCCCGGCACCTCCCTAACCATATTTCTTCCTTAACGCTTCAGGGTTTTTAAGTACGACGCACGGATTTCTTCAGCCTAAACAACCATGCTCTTGAAAGACCGAGGGCACGTGAACCTGTGCCTGGTGAGGAGCGCCCGGCGTCGTCCAGGCTTGCACGTGGGCTTGCGCCACGTGAGGGGCTCGCAATGAGGAGCGCACGTTGACGGCCAGCTCTATCTTCGAGAACACTCTGTCCAGCGTTCGTGGAATGCCATCTCACGTGCTTGTCTACTCGCCAGTTGAGGTGCGTTCGCGACTAATGTGGGCAGCACAGACGCCGACTTTGCACTACGGACGCCGAGTTCGCGAAGCCGGTTGACCCCAGTTCTAGCGCGTGCTACCGCGGTCCACTTTCGGAGAGATGTGAAAGAGGGCGGACAAAACGATCCGGCGGGCCTACCAGTCATGGTGAACGTTCGGCGGCAAATTAGAAAATCCGTTTGAGGTGCAAAGCCGCACCTCCGGTGAACGGAGAGGGTCCGCCAGCTCTGCTGTTCCTCCAGGCTTGAACCACTGTGCAAGCTGATACAATTTTTAAGTGCGAATGCACTTCTTAAGCGAGCCTGAAGCGTCCACCGCCGTCCGCATTCCGCCGCCGTCCGCATAGCAACAGCTGCGGGTGCGCGCGCTCCTCGTCTTCCTTGGCAACGGGGGGAGATGGGCGCGCGCTGCCTGGCTGTTCACATGGCACATACCCACGTGGGGGATTGGCCAGGAATCTCCTCGTCTTCCTTGGCAACGGGGAGAGATGGGCGCGCGCTGCCTGACCGCTGACATGGCACATACCCACGTGGGGGATTGGCCAGGAATCGGGCGTGAGAAGGGCTAATGCACCCGCTTAAAGGAGTACTGACACGAAATTTCAAAGCTGAGATCCGCTCTAGCAATCAAGTACAACGACCACACAAATAGGTGTCTGTGCATGGCACATACCCACGTGGGGGATTGGCCAGGAATCGGGCGTAAGAAGGGCTAATGCACCCGCTTAAAGGAGGGTATTAGTCGAGCGCGCGCCGTCGTCGAGAGCGGTCGCTGGTCCTGCATCTCGATAACGATGATGGCGGACCAGGCAACGGTACCATCAATAACGAATGAAATATCTTTCTTTGTAGTTGTGTGCGTGTGTGTGATCTCTCGACTACTCATTAAGATCACGATATCCACCGTAATCGCGCAATCAACAACCGTGCATTCTCACTTACACACTCTCCCCCTCGGGGAAGTGCAAGGGAATTTTTTTTATCTAAATCAGCACTGCTTTTGCAACGAGCCAACACTCGTGTCCAGTGCTTGAAATAGTACGCTAAAAAGTTCCTCAGCCAAGAATTACTGCCATACCCCCATCAAATAACTTCGCATACCACTCGAAAAGTTTCTTTTGCCCGTTCCAGCCCTTGACGTTGCTTGACCCCCAGAAAGATGAGATACGAGCAGTGTTGCGGCTAATGTACGGATTTCTTTCATATGCAGCAATTAACCTATTCCATTGCTACTTTAAAGAATACCGCAAAAGCAAAGCAGAAACGGGAAAACGCACCTGCTGCGAGGAGCAAAGCACTCAATTCCCCGTTGTGCTGAACTATAGCTTCCATAATGCTTCCAGACGCGAAGGGAATAATGAAAGCCTTTATCGGATGGCTAGCAGGCCAATTACTCAGACTGTCAAGTGTAACCTCAAAGAGGCCGCTCGGTGCATAATGCAATCGCCACAACATTCTTTTTTGTCATAAGTTATTGATATATTTACCCTAACCGGCAGCCTCCCGTTTGTCAGAACAATTACGAGTAATATTTCAATTATTATTATAGGTAACATTTATTTTTATCACTGATGGCATCTGTAACGCTAAAACGCCCCTCAGGAAGGCCAACTTTGTCTCTGAAGATGATTGTAAATTATCGTGGGGGAAGTGAAAGAAAAAAAGATGCTTCACTGGCCGAAATTGAACCAGAGCCTCTCGCTTTATGAAGCAAGTGTTCATCGTATGGCTCCATTTCGACATGTTCGAAGCGGCTAGGAAAACGTCTACAACAACCAAAGAATCCTTCTCGAGAATGCTTTGCGTTCAAGCAATAGTCGTCGTTAGACTGAGGAGTGCATGATCTTTTTCAAATATGAAGACTGATTGGAATACCAAGCCGCCGTGAAAGTTCAGCGCAAGTGCAACAACAGCGGATGCCTTTCAATTTCAACTCACTGGGAGAACTAGGAGAATGGCTGAACACTGAAAAATAGAGGATTAGCACTTCTCGTACAACCGGCCATCTTCCCTTCTTAAGTACACGGGGGATAGCAAGAGATCGCGTAGTGAAATGACTTCGTGTTACAACGGGTACTACTTGATGTTGCCTCCTTCGCGCGTCACTTCTGTATAAGCTGGACCGGTTCCTCATGGGTCGGCGTATTTTCTGAAGGACATTATTAACGTGTTATGTTTCTGCCAGTCAATCACTAGCGAATGAGAAGTAGTATCAAAATCACTACTTGGACTGGAAAAAGCGAGATAAAGAAATGCGTTATTTTTATGGGACTCTGGAGCAATCATGACGGGTACGTACTAAAAAAAACTCCCTCCACTTTCCTTAGGTCTTGCGGATAAATAAACACCGGTGACATTACCCTGTAGGTGTTTTACGGATATATAATTCCTCGTTATTTATTAGCCCATGTATGTGATCGTTGCGCTCCTTACAAAGGCAACCGTCCTACAGATTACTCGCTATTCCACCTCATTTATTTTTTCTCTCCGCACGCCCGGGTGACCGCACGCCCGGGTGAAGCAGGACTGTAATTAGCCGGGCGAACAAGCACGCCTCCAACGCTCCGACCTCTTTATGTGACACCATGCCCCCGCACTCTCAATCTGCAGGAAAACTTTTTGGAGGGATACTTCATTCTTTCAAGATGTTAAATATTTTGGTGGTTAGCCTCCATTATTTCGTGCACTTTATTTCCGCTGATTATGCGGCATGACTGAATGAACCTCAGATGAGACGCCTGCTCATTGTCGGCCGCCCATGAGACAAGATTGCGGTGAATGCTGGTTTGTGGCACGGGCGCCAATTTGCTTGCTGCGCTAATGAAAAAGTGCGCTGGTCCGCGCCTTGCGCGTGATTCACAAACAAAGTGGCTGGTTTAGGCGAATACAGAACGAGCTTGGCGCAGGTTCCTCCACCGTTAGCCCCAATGTTTCCATCGGCGGCCGTTTTAAAATACCGAATTGCGACAAGCCTCTTGGAAAAGCTTTTCATCGCCAGGGATCTTAGCACTGGGGGGTGGGGGGTTGGCAACCACCTTTTTTGCTACTGCGGCATATCAGAAATGTAAAAATTAGTTATGACGCTCGTAATTACGATCCACGTGTCTGTATTTTACGGGAAAGTAGAAAGAGGTGACTAAAAAAGACTTGACTAGGACTGTTCATAACTCAATAATGCTTTGCGAAGACTGTATCAGAAGTTTTCACTTTTACACATGTGTGCAATGTCTATTGGCGCTTTGCAATGTCTTCGTAAGAGCATTTACCTTAAGTGAGAAGGAGTAGCCGGCGCTGATAAATGGCAACAACCTCTGAAATTTTGTTCCTGTGATAAAGAAAGAAGAAGAAGAAGAAGAACGAGTTGCTTGATCGGACTGCCGGATAGCCTGAACTTATACGGTGAACACGGGCACGTGAGATACAGGGTACCCTAAGAGCAGGGCTAACACATTGCTGGTAGCTTGACGCAGGCGCAGTGTGCACGCGACCAAACTGTGCCTAGATTCTCCAAGTCAAGAAATATTCAGAACAATTGGCCCTATATTTTTATACAAGACACGTCGAAGACTAATAACGATAGCGCATTTGACGCAAAAAAACGGTGGAGTTCCTGATTGTGATGGCTGGCGTGTTCGCTACACTTCCTTTGTGCGCATTATTCTGCCTGGTTGCCTCGGCTACACGAACGCAAACACATTGGTCGGTATGTGTGCCTCTCCCTCTAGTGTCACTAGATAAGGCTACAGAGTATCGGCACTTTTTTCTTCTATTGTACTGTGCCGTCCCCGTTATGCATCGTAAGTTCGCATCACGTGACATATATTTACGGTGTGACGCCACATGGGCACGACCATTTTGTTTAAGCGTTTTAGGTCGTTCAACAGTGGTAGTCTCAGCTTGTCCTCCCTCCTCTGCGGCTTCCCGCGACCGGCGTCGTTGCGTACGCGAATCAAACATAACGCGCTTCGCAGGATATCAGCGGCAGTAGTGTGCCCAAAGATGCCGTGTTGTTGCGTCTTCGGTGGTGTTGTTTTACAAATGGCCTCTTCAAAGTTAGCGGTGAGGCCACTGGAGCGGCAATCTCGCAACACTGATAAACACGAAACTGCCGCCGTCGCTCACTAGCGTGCTTCAGTGACGGTACTCTGTATCTTATCCAGTGACACTATGTCCATCGATCGAGCGGCCCAGCCAAAAGTCAACAGTATGCTTGAACGAAAATATAACATAGAGAATTCAGTTATAAGCTACGAAATCTTGTAGAAATGTTCGTACTTGCTAACATCGTTGAGCGAAACCAAAACATTAGGCATATTGCCGCGAACCATACATTGGGTTTGTTTGTTTGTGTTTTGCTTTTACCGCCCGGCTGAGCCGGTCTGTGTTATCTCTGCGCCAAGGGAAGCGCGTGTTCCATTCTTTCTTTCTGTGCCGCATGTATTATCTGTTGTGATAGGGAGAGCATTCCGATCTAACGTGAGCAGCCCAGAATAATCTTCTTGGATCTACTATGTTCTCGATGCGAATCGACGTTTCGAGAACCACGCGCGCCGAAAGATAAAAAGCCTGTAGTGCCACGCGAAGTACTTCTCATCGATGGACCTGAAGACCGGCTACTGGCAAATTGAAGTGGACGAGAGAGACCGAGAGAAGACTGCATTTATAACCCCAGACGGCCTATACGAGTTCAAGGTGATGCCGTTTGGGCTGTGCACAGCACCAGCGACGTTTCAAAGAGTCATGGACACTGTGCTAGCTGGCCTTAAGTGGCACACCTGCCTGGTATACCTCGACGACGTAGTGGTATTCGCCCGGACGTTCGACGAACACCTTGCAAGGTTGGAGTCTGTACTCGAGGCCATTCGTACGTCGGGGTTGACGCTAAAGCCTGAAAAGTGCCGTTTCGCATACGGGGAACTCAAGTTCTTGGGCCACGTCGTCAACGCCGCGGGAGTCCTACCTGACCCGGCAAAAACTTCAGCCATTGCGAACTTCCCAATGCCGAAAGACAAGAAGGGCGTGCGAAGATTTCTCGGGCTGTGCGCATACTTCGCACGCATTGCAGAGCAAACTTCGTGCAAAGTAGTTCGTGGCTGTGCGCAAACTTCGCACGCATTGCAGAGCCACTCACGCGCTTGACGAAAGATAGCACCCCTTTCAGCTGGGAAAACGACCAAGAAAAAGCATTCTGCGAGCTGCAAAAACGCCTGCAAAGCCCGCCCGTGCTCGCTCATTTCGACGAAAATGCCGAAACGGAAATGCACACGGACGCCAGTGATATAGGCTTGGGTGCCGTCCTTGTCCAAAAGCAAAGCGGCTGCGAAAGGGTAATCGCCTATGCCAGTCGTGGTCT
Organism: Haemaphysalis longicornis; assembly: GCF_048455015.1. NCBI lineage: Eukaryota > Metazoa > Arthropoda > Arachnida > Ixodida > Ixodidae > Haemaphysalis > Haemaphysalis longicornis. The sequence continues at coordinate 58,828,718 of NW_027526295.1, read as the reverse complement.
GTCGAAGGAGGAGAAAAACTATTCTGCCTCTGAGAAAGAGTGCCTGGCTATTATATGGGCTATTTCAAAATTTCGCCCATACGTGTATGGAAGGCCATTCAAGGTTGTAACAGACCACCATGCGCTGTGTTGGCTCGCCAACTTGAAGGCTTGAAGGACCCCTCTGGCAGTCTTGGGCGGTGGAGCTTGCGCCTGCAGGAGTTCGACGTTACAGTCGTTTATAAATCCGGCAGGAAACACTCCGACGCCGACTGCCTGTCCCGCGCCCCCGTCGACCCACCACCACAAGACTCTGATGAAGACAGCGCGTTCTTCGGGATCGTGACGGAGAGCGACCTAGCCGCCCAGCAGCGTGCCGACCCCGCCTTACGCGTCATAATCGAGTACCTCGAGGGATGCAACTTTGCCGTTCCTAGGACCTTCAAACGCAGCTTACCAGCATTCAGCTTGAGAAACTCCGTCCTCGTGAAGAAGAATTTCAGCCCCGGAACAAGAGCGAATTACCTTCTCGTCATCCCCGCGGACCTTCGTGACGAAATTTTGGAAGCGTGCCACGACGACCCGTCTTCCGGACATCTGGGCACAGCCCGCACTATTGGAAAAATCAAGGCCAGGTACTACTGGCCCGGCCTTACATCTGACGTCACCCACTACGTCCGGAGCTGCCGTGACTGCCAGCGACGAAAAACGCCGCCGACAAGACCCGCCGGACTTCTACAACCGATCGCCGTCCCTTCGAGACCATTTCTACAGATTGGAATGGACCTTTTAGGCCCGTTCCCTACGTCACGATCACAGAACAAGTGGATTGTCGTAGCGACAGACTACATGACGCGCTACGCAGAGACCGCCGCTCTTCCGAGGGGGACTGCACAAGAAGTGGCGAAGTTCTTTATAAGCCAAGTTGTGCTGCGACATGGAGCCCCGGAAGTCCTAATCACAGACCGCGGAACGGCATTCACTGCGGAGCTGATGCAAGGAGTATTACGCTACAGCAACACGGATCACCGAAGAACGACGGCGTACCACCCCCAAACGAACGGACTAACAGAACGTCTGAATAAGACAATCGCAGATATGCTGTCAATGTACGTTGACGTTGAACATAAGACTTGGGACGAAGTACTCCCGTACGTCACGTTCGCGTACAACACGGCTATCCAGGAGACGACGCAGCTGACGCCGTTCGAGCTTGTCTACGGTAGAAGGCCGACTACGATGCTCGACGCAATGCTTCCGCACGTAGAAGAAGACAACCTCAACGCCGACTTCCACGGATATCTTCAACGTGCGGAGGAGGCCCGCCAGCTCGCTCGAGTTCGTATAACGGACCAGCAGATGGTGGATGCGGGCCGCTACAACCTCCGACGCCGAGACGCCGAGTACCAACCAGGGGATCGTGTGTGGGTTTGGACTCCCATCCGACGACGCGGACTCAGTGAGAAGCTCCTGCGACGGTATTTCGGGCCATACCAGATTCTACGACGTGTTGGCCAACTTACCTACGAAGTGATCCCCGATGGTTACTCCGGCACATCACGACAACGCACGCGGCCTGAAGTCGTCCACGTGGTTCGCTTAAAACCTTTCTACGGACGATGACGAACTTTTATTTTCATTTGTTCGGACTGTCGCTTATGTTAGCATCGGGTCGATGCACTCTTAGAGGGGGGGTAATGCCGCGAACCATACATTGGGTTTGTTTGTTTGTGTTTTGCTTTTACCGCCCGGCTGGCCGGTCTGTGTTATCTCTGCGCCAAGGGAAGCGTGTGTTCCATTCTTTCTTTCTGTGCCGCATGTGTTATCTGTTGTGATAGGGAGAGCATTCCGATCTAACGTGAGCAGCCCAGAATAATCTTCTTGGATCTACTATGTTCTCGATGCGAATTGACGTTTCGAGAACCACGCGCGCCGAAAGATAAAAAGCCTGTAGTGCGGACGCCGGGGCATTCGATTCTGCGACGCTCGCCGACGCACGTACGTCACTTTGTTGACCGCTGCTTCGCCGCCTCTGTATTCTTTTCAGTTGTTAGGGGAGCACAAGTTCGCTCCAATAAACTTGTTTCTTTCCCAAACAACTGCGTCGTCCTTGGCTTCGTGACAATATTTAAGGTAAGGCATCCACGCATAGGTTATGTTTGCATTGTTTATTTATTTGACAATACATGGATACTTGATTTTCCCGATAGCAAAGCAGAAAAGTACGCCTTGAAATTATGTTCTCCTGTAATTGCACAAATCGCTCGAGGCACTTCCTGGTGGCAGGATTTCAAGTTCAGAAGTAACAAAAGGTTCCTGCAGATGGCGCGCGCAGTGGAACGCGGCAGTATCAAAATAAATTGAACAAACCCTTACAGCCTTTATCGTGAGAGGAGCTGAATAGAAGGGGAAGAGCACGAGAGGTGGGCGGGGCAGGGCGAACGACGACTATCGCATTTCAACAATATTTTCAGGGACGTGACCAGATGCGGTACACTTACTATTCTTTCCCGATGCCTGTGGGATTTTGAAGCGCGGTCTGAGTTAATCATTTTCTTCCCACGAATAAGGTGTTGGTGTCGCACATGGTGCCACATAAGCAGTGAATCTCCATCTGTAGATCCGTTCTCGCTCGTACATCAACACCCAGCCACATAGATAAGGTGGAGCGCTGTCGGCTCCAGCTGGTGGAGAAAACAAGGTTCCAATCAAGGTTTGTTTACTTCACGATGACTAGCCGTTTCCATCACGCTCAAGGGTAAAGACCAAACGGCAAGATATTTGTGGAGACAGCTCGCTCAGATTTGTAGGACGCCTACAGGAGCTTGAGAGGCCAGATGAACCTAAACATCCAATCCTGTTGCCAAGTAATCACTTATTTACACGGCTGTGGGTAGCCACACTGGACGTCCGCTTTCTGCACGCCCGAGTTCAAATTACACTGGTGGGCCTCCGGTCAAGATTGTGGTTCATGAACAGAAGACGACCATCAAGATGGTTCTCGTGTAGTGCCTTCCATATCGCCATCGCCGTTTGCATCCTTTGTCGGTTCTCGATAGCACCATTACGAAAGACCGCATAGCAGAGTCGGCACCTTTAAACGTCGTGAAAGTAGACTTCTGGGAACCCCTTCACAGCCGCTTTACGCAATATTTTCTGACGCTCTGAAATTTCAGAAGGTTCTGAAGTGTTTTTTTCTGTGCGGTGACCTGGGCGGTTATCCTCCAGTTAAACGGTAAGAGAATTCATTCTTGTCATTCGTCGCTTTACGTCCAGACGTGGCATCCCATCAATAATTGATTCCAATAACGCCAAGGCTTTCCGCAGCTCTTAAAAATAGTTACGCTTGCTACTCACGGAGACCATTAAGGACTAAGACAGTTCTCGAAGCATAAATTGGAACTTCATCACCGAACGGACCCCGTGGTGGCGTCGTTTCTGGGGCTCGAGGCATCCGGACAATCAAGAATGCATTGTAGCGCTGCCTTGGACAAACGAGTCTCGGTTAGGAGGAGCTGCTGACTGTGCTTGCTGACGTAGAAGCGATTGTCAACTTCCGCGCTAAAACGCAACTGTGCGAGGACAGTACTAATTCAATGGCACTAACTCCGGCCAACTTCTTAATTCGCAAGTGCTCCATGGGACTGCCAGCACAAACTCCGCCGTGCATGACTTGCAGGAGGGTAGGTGATATAGAGAGACGAACTTCTGTGCCGGCTACATAAATGCTGGAAAGAAGAATAATAGCTTCTCTTCCGCTTCGCTCATCACTACCACCCTCGCCCCCGCATCGTATTATCGCGACTACGCGTTGGCGACTTGTTCATTCTGAAATTGCGTAAAATAGGCATGCTGAATTCCCTAGATATTTCACCATCACCTTCGCAAACGATGACAAAATCCGACGGGCAGGACAGTGCGTATACCGGGCCCCTTGGAGGCGGACGCCCGCTGCTCAGCCCCTCGAGGATTTTGAGTTTACCGCGGCAAACGGCATTGAGAAAAGCGCCATACGCTGTACCAAGCACAGAAGAAAAGGAAAACGCAGCAGGCGGCGAGGGAAGGTCGCGTGTGAGCACACGATAAAGAGGCAGAGGTCACTAGATCGTGCCGCGAGGGTGTCGGCCACTCCACTGTCTCTAAATGTACGGACACAAGATGAACGAAACAGAAACACTGTAGTATTTTTCGTGGCTACCATCTATACATTTTTTGCGTAGTATGCGGTAAACTGCAAGGACACCTTAATTACTGCTGTCTCTATAGAGAATTCTGTGTTTATGGTTGAAGTTTTGCGGGGTTCATGGGCATCGAACAGAATTCTATCTAGTCGAACTTTCGAAACTGATAAAGAGCAATTCGGGATATTTGTTGCTTTTCCGGTCAAAAATGACCAAAAAAGCGAAACAATGCGACTGCCAAATTTATAAAATTTTTAAACAAATAGAAAGTGAAATTTTTGCGCAATCTGGGCGGTTTGGTATGAGAAAGTTAATTGACGTGAGTTTCGTACTAATGTCCGCCACCGCGGGTTTGGTAAATTAAAATATCACAAAACAACGACACCCTCGAAATAACAGTTTTTTTCGTGCATGTGTTTATTAACAGATGTTCAGCTTTTTTCGCAAACTTTTACAGCACAACTAGTAAAGAGAATTTGTTTTTTTATTGCCTTTTAACGCATGCCTGGTCTCAGGGATATCTTAGCGCAGTTCAAGCCTTAGAACAAGCCAAAATTCTTCGTTCAATATGCTCAGACGTACTTCAGTAGGGTCACGCTTCGGGTTTTGCCTTCCTGAAAGTCACAATTTTTCAAGTGCATCGAAGATTTGAAGGAAACGTAGGAATAAAGTGCTTCTCTGTCTGTCTTCCCCACGCGTACACGATAATAGTATTACATTAGGAACGATACATTTCAACAACTGATTTGCTTTTGAAAGTAAACCGCTGTTCAGGGCTGCCCCAACTTGAAACAAATTTGCTCTCCGCAACTTAAGATACATAAAAGTGTTTTTTTATGACTTCGAGCTTCCTAATGGGTTAAAAAGAAGTGTCTTTAAGTTAACCCAATGAGTCGAATGATTGAAACTGTTGTACTTGGCAACACGTGCTCTCAATACCACACCAATAATTTATCTTTTGCAATGAATACCCATAGGTGCAACCACCATTTGTACACGCAGCCCTTCATCGGTGCGGTGTCATGACTGACGTGTAACCGCCATACTACGGTTCTCTAATATATTGCTCAAGCTATCGAAATGTTTGGTATCATGAATGCGAATGTGAATCTATCTCACCACTGTCTTTTCAAGCTACTTTCATATATCGCAGTGCGCAACAAACTGCAAAATTTGACTAATCAAGTAATTTGTCTGACGTTTGTGTGCCGTGTCGGCTCTGGTTACAACGCTTTTTATGTAAATCTAAATATCACCTATACCATCGTTGTATAAACACTGCTGCGTTTGGTAAAAAACGCCAATCTTCAGTTAATGGCCTGAGATTTGTGATTCGTCGGGTGCAAAACTTCAGCCTCATCGGCATCGCGTGAGCGCAAACAAATTAAGCAGTACCTGTGAATCCAGCCTAATGAGGTAGTGTGTGGTTATCATACATTGATTACATGAAGTCACGCACCATGAAGCTGAAATATTATTTCGAACATTTGCGTTCACCTAAGAAAACAAAACGTCATAGTTTCGCTTTTGGAGTTACGGTAAAGGGCGAAATATATTTATGCTGCGTACTCCTACGCTAAATAAACAATAGGATGGTAAAGACGGCTTCTTTTCTGGCATTGGTGGGGTAAACGAATTGCAAATTTTGCGAAATGCCGCAACTTTCGGCTCCGCCTCCTACCTACTCTCTGTCGACCAGCTTAAAAAAAAACATTTGTATATCAAATATATTATGACAACCGCGAAAGATGAGCAGCCAAAACAAAGCACTCTAAATAATGACGTTGCTTTTTCAGGAGTAGCAAATAATAATTATTTTGTTTATTGCACAAGTGATGTAATAAACAATTTTCATTTACCTGGCCCCTTACCATTTGCGGTTTTTTTCTTTTCCTGTTTAGCGTCGAGACGCAGCACATCATTAGGCTGACGTACTCAGAGAGAGGGCCCCGCAGGATATGCGTGTGGAGTTTAGTGCTAGATAGCATGGAGGGGTACCAAATGGCAGTCTAGCAAATCGCTGTTGTAGAGAACGCTGACACAGCCGGTGTTGAGGCTGTGCAAGCGCTCGAAATAAGCGGGGGGCTCTGATCGACGTCGTTTTCACCAGCTGCCGTGCGGTGCAGAACTTTATAAGCGGAGTTGCAGCGGACTCCCGTTGATCTCAAGTACAACGGGAGGTGAACGGCCGCCACCACCGACGCTTTTTTATCGTACTTTATAGCACCCTGTGCTTGACGGAGAAAAACGTCCTCCCCTTCCGAGTCTTTGTTGGAAGGCTAGAACATTACTTTCTTGAGATATTGGTTGATCGATCAATTGTTTGATTGATTGATTGATTGATTGATTGATTGATTGATTGATTGATTGATTGATTGATTGATTGATTGATTGATTGATTGATTGATTGATTGATTGATTGATTGATTGATTGATTGATTGATTGATTGATTGATTGATTGATTGATTGATTGATTGATTGAGCGATTGATTGTAGGCTTTAACGCACCGATGCAACGCAGGCAAACAAGTGCGCCGTACCTGAGGGTTCCGGAAAAATTTCGACCATCAGGGGGTCTTTAACGTGCGCCCAACTCTCTTACGCGCGGGCGTTTTTGCTTTTCGCCTCCATTAGAAAAACGGCCGCTGCGGACTTACCTGAGATATAACCTTCGCTGATCACGTGTCACAAGTATGCATACACAACTACAGTTTAAATCATATTTGCATCTTTTATCCCTGTTGATGATAATAGTAGCGGTAAATCACCATCAAAATTATTATCGTGGCACTGTCACATCATCACAAGACGTTTCCGAAGCTTTCCTGAAATAAATAATCACATTTCTTATTAATGTAGAAGAGAAATGCTAGTGAAGCAGTGTCACTCCATCCAGATATTGTTTTCTGCTGGACCCATTTAAGTGATTGAGCGATCAATTCAGCGATTTCGCGGTGTAAATGTTAATGTAGTCGCTTAGTGGAGGACATCCTTAGTCCAGGATTTGCTGGCTTCGAGTGGTTGTTCTGTTGGGCGTCACCAGGTATTCCTGGATCGCAGGGTCCGGGATATAGAGGCTAGACATCCACTGCTCTTCTGCAGGGGTGGGGTTGGCAGTGGGGTCTGGGGTTTGTGGAAGCTACCGCTCCTGATTATGCAGGGTGCTACGAAACGTACAGAAAGTGCAGCTTGCGGGGCTTATAGCGATTTTGTTAAGAAGGGTGCTGTGGGGATCATTCAGAACGCCTATCCATGCCTTTTACAATTGGAACTGCGATGTAACATTCAGCGAACAAGAAGCCCTCCTACTTCACTTGAAATAGCCTGTGACAAATCGATCTTTTAAAGGTAGAAGTGCAGCTTGGTCGGCCAGTCTGTGCATTCTGACGTTTCTGAAAAACCACCTCAAAAAACACGAAGACACAAGTCACAAAAAAAGCAACACACTAGCTGGACTAACAACTGAGCATGTTAAACATATCACAAGATTTTTGAGTTGCTAACCCAGCGTGTGTGTTGTCCTTTCTTTGAGTTGTGTCTTCGTGCTTTTTTTCGCTGGTTTTTCCAAAACGTTTTAAAGGTCATTCTTTTATTTTTGAGCCTAAATAAAAAGACAACGAAGAAATTTACTTCTAGTAATACATTTTCTACAATAAATAGTTATTATTTGGGAATTCCCCAAAAGGTGCTAGAAGAACACAAAGCGTTGATTTATTTTCCCAAATGGCAGAACGGCCAACAAAAGGGACAGGTAGAGGGTGAGAAGGACACCGTAATGATCTCGTGTAGTTACTAACAAGCAGGCTTACAATTATTGAGCAATTTGTGGGCTATGGCCCAGCATTTTGCAACATACATTTTATCAATTTAAGCTCCTTTATAGGCCTCAATCGGTCACCCGGTGTTTAGCTGGTACACGTGTTTGATTTATTGTAGCCAAAACTGCCGAGCATCAAGCCGCTCGCAGAGAGCAATATTACTTGACTGGCTGGCTGAGTCCAAACGAGGGAGGAAGCCTGTTTTCCTCTAGCGAGGTTATTTTCCTCCACCGAAGATGTTCCTACAAGGCTGATCAGAAAAGGGGGATCTTAGACCACTGGAAAGGAACCTTAGCGAAATCCCCAAGCTGTTTCCTGTGGGCAGCTGGACACTGGGTCGCCGGACGGCTAGCTCGGGCAGAGCATTCGCTATTTGATAAGGGCGATGCGTTGTGCGCCGCGAATCTGAGCCCGGCTTTTTTCCTCGAACTAAAACTACGTAAGACACCTCTAGCAAAGCACCGAATAATAACAGAAGATGGAGCCCGACTTTCCCAACAGTTACCATACCGGGTCTCTACACACGAGCGGAAAGCCATCCGGACTCAGAGTGACGACATTCTCCGCGACGACATTATACAGCAAACGAAAAGCCCTTGGTATGCGCCGGTCGTACTCGTCAAGAAAATAGATGGCACGTGAATGTTCTGCGTGGACTACCAGGTTTTTAACAAATTCAGCAAAAAGGACGGGTACCGCCTGCACAAATCGATGGTGCTCTCTACTACCTCTGCGCAGCGAAGTACTTCTAATAGATGGATCTGAAGACGGGATATGGGTAAACGGAAGTGGACCAGAGAGAACGAGAGAAAACTGCATTTTTATACCCCGACGGCCTACACGAGGTTAATGTGATGTTGTTTGGGTTGCGCACGGCGCCAGCAACGTTTCAAAAACTCAAGGACACTCTGCTAGCTGACCTGAAAAGGCACACCTGCCTCGTATACCTCGACGACGTTGCGGTATTCCCAGGACTTTCGACGAACACCTGGCAAAGTTGGAGTCTGTACTCGAGGCCATTAGTGCGTTGGTGTGAACTCTGTAGCCTTAACAGTGCCGTTTCGTGTACGAGGAACTCAAGTGTTTGGGCCACGTAGTCAACGCCGCAGGAGTGCTGCCTGACCCGGAAAAAACTTCAGCCATAGCAAACTTCCCAAGGCCCAAAGACAACAAGGGCGCGCGAAGATTTCTCGCAGTGTGCGCATACTACCGGCACTTTGCAGGAAACCTCGCAAACATTGCAGAGCCACCCACGAGCTTGATGAAACATATCACCCCTTTCAGCTGGAAAAACGCCAAAGAAAGAGCATTCTTAGAGCCGCAACATCGGCTGAACCCCCCCCCCCCCCCACGTGCTCGCTCATTTCGGTGCAAAGGCCGAAATAGAACTCTACACGGACCCCAGTGATATAGGCTTGAGTGCCATCCTCGCAAAGAGGTTGCGAGGAAGTAATCGTCTATGCCAGCCGTGGTCTGTCGAAAGCGATAAAACACTACTCAGCCCCTGAGAAAGAATGCTGCACTATTATATGGGCGATTACAAAATTTCGCCCATACGTGTATGATAGACCATTCAAAGTTGTGAAGGCCCCCATGCGCTGTCTTGGCTCGCCAATTTGAAGGACCCTTCTGGCCGGCTTGGGTGGTAGAGCTTCTGTCTGCAAGAGTTCGCAGTTGCAATCGTCTATAAATCCGGCAGGAATCACTCCGACGCCGACTGCCTGTCCCGCTCCATTGTCGACCCACCAAAACAAGATTCCGGCGAAGACCTATTCACCCAGCAGCGTGCTGACCCCGACTTAAGCGTGATTATCGACTACCTACAAGGACGCAACGTCGCCATTCACAGGGCCTTCAAACACAACTTTCCAGCATCTAGCCTGAAAAACACCGTCCTGGTGAGGAAGAATTTTTGCCCAGGAACGAGAACGAATTATCTTGTGGTCCTCCCGGCAGCTCTTCCTTACGAATTTTTGGATGCGAGCCACGACGACTCGTCTACCGGACATCTTGGCACAGATCGCACAATTGGGAAAATCAGGGCGAAGTACAACTGGCCCCACCTTACATCCGATGTCACTCACTACGTCCCGAGCTGCCGTGACTGCCAGCGATGAAAATCGCCGCCGAGGAGACCCGCCAGACTTCTGCAGCCGATCGCCGTCCCATCGAGGCCCTTCCAGCAGATTTGAATGAACCTCCTGGGGCCGTTACCTACGTCACGATCTGAGAACAAGTGGATTGTCGTAGCGACAGACTACATGGCACGCTACGCAGAGACCGCCGCTTTTCCGAGGGGGATTGCACAAAAAAAAATTCGCGAAGTTCTTCATAAACCAAGTTTTTCTGTGACACGGCGCCTCTTTATTCCTAATCTTGGACCGCGGAATGGCCTTCACTGCGGAGCTCATGCAAGGAATCTTTCGCTACAGCGACACAGAGCACCGAAGAACGACGGCGTACCACCCCGAAACGAACGGAATAACGGAACGTCTGAACAAGGTGACCGCGGATATGGTGTCTGTACGTCGACGTTAAACATAAGACGTGCGACGAAGTGCCCTCGTATGTCACGTTTGCTTGCAACACAGCAATCCAGAAAACTACGCAGATGACACCGAAAGATCTTGTCTACGGAAGACAGCTGACTACGATGCTTGACGCCATGCTTCCGCACGTAGAAGACGGCGTTCCATGCCGACGGCCAAGGATACCTTCAGCGTGCAGAGCAGGCCCGCCAGCTTGCTCGAGTTCGTTCAACGTAACAGCTTCACGTGGACTCGGGACGCTTCAACCTCCGACGCCGACACGCCGAGTGGCACACTGGGGATCGTTTGGGCGTTTGGACTCACGTCCGGTGACGCAGACTCAGTGAGAAGCTTCTGGGATGGTATTTCGGACCTTACCAGATTCTAAGACGTCTTGGCCAACTCAGCTACGAAGTGATCCCCGATGGTGATTGCGGCACATCACGACGTCGACGCATGCGCCCGAAGTCGTCCGCGTGGTTCGCCTCAAACCATATTGGGCAAGATGACGGACATTTTTGTTGTTGTTTGTTGGGACTGTCTTTTTATTTTAGCTTCGGGTCGTTGCACTTTTAGAGGGGGAGTAATGCCATCAACCATGCATTGGGTTTGTTTGTTTATGTTTTGTTTTTAATGGCGGGCCGCACCTGGCTTTGTTATCTGTGTTTCAATCAAAGCGCCTGTTCCACTTATTTTTCTGCCGAACGGGTTATCTCATTCTGACAAGGAGAGCGTTTCGACCTAACGTCACTTGCCCAGAAGAATCTTCTTTCATTTACAATCTTGTGGATGTAAATCGACGGTTCGAGAAACGCTCGTGCCGCAAGATAAAATGCTGCAGAGCAGACGCCGCGGTAATCTATTCATCGGCGCTGGCCTCCGCACGTCACTTTGTTGACTGCTGCCTCGCCCCCCGTATATTCTTTGAGTTGTTAGGGGAGCACAGTTTCGCTCTAAGAAACTTGTTTCCCTTGAAAACAACTGCGTCGTCTTTGGCTTCGTGACAATATCTAGAGGCGCTACTTCGTGACACCCGACAGAAAGTACTCGAAAAAGTGGTCACCTGTGTGCAAAAAGCGTGTACAGTTCAGAAAATTAAAAAAAATGTTGCAAGGTTCTTGAGACTATTAACATGTCTCAGACGCACATAATGAATGCGTCAGTGTGCCGCATTAGTAAGTAGCCACAGGACAGTTGCAATGACGAAGAAGAAGGAAAGGTTGTATAGCTCATGAGCGCATATAAAGGCTAATCTATTTTTTGACGTAAGCAACATGATACTGCGCCACAGTAGGTGATCGGATTGCAATAAGTAAGGATTAACACTTTCCAATGAAGTACAGTTGAACCTCGTTGTAAGAGACACTGATGTAAGAGACAAATGGGTATAAGAGACACTATTCACCCACATGGTTGGCTGCCCTATCTTTCCCATTAAATCGACCTCTTTCATAACAGACATCGGATGAAGAAGATTGGTTATAAGGGACAAGTCATCCTTGAAGTTTAACCGATAATCTCGCGTGTAACAGACATTTTAACTTCAGATGCAGTGTCACCAGTGACTAATTGCTGTTGCTTCCATTGTGGAAACACAGGTGGACGACAGACACCTGCTGTCGCAATTTATTATAACTTCAGCAAACACACAGTGGTTCAGTCACCTATGAAATGCCGATAAGCCCTGCCAATGGAAATGCAACTGACAGAAGTGGTTGAAGCTTACTCCCATCCATTGAATGGAGCGCGATCGCACATGCGGGCTCTCCCACTCCCGTATCTCCCAATCAAGAAGTGCTGCAGATGTTGAGTCCTGCAAGCGTAATGAATAGCCTGAGCACTCAGCGGAAGCTGTGCTCTCTGGCTATTCATCAGGCTTGTGAACTAAACATCTACGATTCATCTTCCAGAAACAAGGAAAGGAAAAAAAGCTCGTAGAATCAGTTGTAAAAAAACAGTGTAAATACAGTCATGAAGCAAACAAAGTTTCATAAATTCTGGGGCCAAACATTAATTAGAATGAACCTTTTGAAACATGCTGTAGCGTTCTTTTGAGCTTATTTTAGTCATACAGTGCCCACATAGAACTATGGGTTGATCAGTTAGTGCAAACATAGTACCCTGCTTATAAGAGACATCTTTTATAAGAGACAGAAACTGCTCCCCGGTACGTGTCTCTTATATAGGGGTTCAACTGTAGTTGCAATCTTGCCCCTCAACGAATGCTCCTTAGTGCCCTCGACTGGGCATGCGGCGCACGCTGACTATGGATGCCATACTGTACTAACTATTCGTTACACAACCAGTACTAGCCTATGTATGGCTGCAGTGTGCCGTATACGCAAATAAAATCTTTTTTCATGATCAGTCGAACACTGGAACCTTAGTATACATTTAGCTAATGGTTAATTTCATAGGCCGTACCCTTTATTGGCTGGCTCACGACCAACTCATGGGATGTCACAAGGATTTGCAATCCATTTTGGCTGCTACGTCGGGTCACAGAATATTATTCCAATATTTCGGGGTACAGTTTTGTGTTTGTGCGCGGGCTGGTGACGCCAGTCAGCAATCTTTGCAGTTTTTACAGTTTCACCTTGTGAAGGTGTCAATGTGTCGTCATTAAAAGTATATCTCCGAGGCAGAAGTTGCTTCGTAAGCTGCTCTCGCTGTTCTTATATGTCAAAAAACCTGTGCAACTTGCAGATCAGAATTCAGTGAGTAGTGTTCCGATTTTAGGTGTTCTTCTCTTAAGGGTATATTACAAGATGTTCAAATGAGCGTATCGTCTTTTTGTAGAAATAAATACACTTCAAAACACTTATAGCACCACAAAACACATTGCCGGCCTTATATGCAGAGCTCTTACAAGCTTTGGAACCGGTAAGATTTGCTTCGTCACACTGTGCAGTTTACCCATGGCTAAATGTCTCTCAACATAGTGTCTATTACGCCCTCGTCTCGTTTTTCCGAAGCCCGAGGATGGGATAGATTGCGTGAGAAACAGGATCGGCCTACCCCTTCTTATTGAAACTCAAACGGGTAAATAGCAATTTGGGGTGGTGATCGCCACAACGACTGGGACGATGAGCGTGCGAGATAAATCACTGAGCATTTCGATGCGTACGTATTCCTCACTGTGTACCCTAAGTACAAAACAGGCAGTGCCCTCTATATGCACGGACACGACAGCTCGGTGAAGTTTAACGTCCACTCAGGCCTAATAGTGCAAATACGGAAAATTATTGTACGCAAATTCTGTAATAAGGGAATAAAACCCACCAAAATAAACCGACTAATACAAACAAACAATATACAGTTTCTGTCTTGCTGGGCGACTTCACATGGAAAAGATAAAAATTAGTTAATAACAAATAAAACCTCGTAAAGTGCGAGAAAACACCAACAAGGGAACCTTGTTTCTGTGTCCAAGCAAGTTACAATATACATTATTGCATGTCATGAATTTACATTAAAAAAAATCGTACAATGAGTAGCGTCTCAGGAATGTTTACAGGTTATTAAACACTTTTCAGAAATTTCCCGCTTGTTTTGCAAATTTGTAGACACATGGTGTATTTCATTTTAACAAAAAAAACTATGTTTCTGGAGAAAACAAGCGTCGTTTAATTAGGTACAACATCTCGTACGAGTTGCCACCACAAGCTCTGTTTACCTCCGTGTATTCTCCGTCTTTTCTTAATAAAGAAGAAAACCTTTCACTCTTTCTTCCCAAAACACATCGACTGACGAAACCAACTACCCACTCTGCGCCTAGTAAGAAACGATGGAGGGAAATGTGGCGGTGTCAATTATACTACATGAGGATCAGTGCTGGGTTATTCATCTACTCAGGCCCAATGAAGCGGCCGCCAGAATGAGTGTCCGGTGCCAAGATCCCGACGCTTTCCCAGGTCTGCTCACCTGACGGCCTCGGCTTCCAGCACAATGCATATTACTTTCGACACCAACGTAGGGAAGGTTGCTGCCACCTGCAATCGGGATATAGAATTTAGGCTGAGAGATCGCATTCCCCAGCAGAAAGCAGCTGATAACGATTTTCCTCAGGACACAGAAACATCGTTTCTCAAGACTGTGAACATGAAAGCGCACGAATGCAAATTTGCTTCTGCCAAATTTATGATAGGCAGTTTAACACGGCCCAGACGGTCCCCCACAAAAAACGGGGGGAAAATTGCGCATTCATGCCCGATATTTTATTCCTGTCTACAATTTTCTGTACCACGATTATCGCAGCTCTTTGTGAGGATTTATGATTCTGAGTATCGTGCCTATCATCGTTCGCCTTGCTTTTGAAGTTGTCTTTTCCCAACGGACAAAACAAAATTACGATATTGAATTTTGCAATCAAACTACAGCATCAGCTAATCCCATTCAGTCCGCCGTCGCTAACCCGTAAGTGTTTATATCCAAGTTTTGTAAGTTGGTATCATGTGTGTTCCTTTTGGCAGTTCATAAAACAGAGCGTATTTCCAGTTTTAGACTAATATTGAGAAGACTTGAGTTGTCATATATGAAATGAGAGTCTTGCCAAGTGGCGGCGGCGGAAAGAAGACCTATTAAGACGAGCGCCCTAATCTGATACTCGCAGCTGGCGACGCATGCACAGTGACGGTACTTGAGTCAACGCCGTGCGACCATTCCTTTCCTCCCTCACTTTTTTTTTTATTCGTAACCCCAACGATCTCGTCTTCGCTTGGGTCTTGTGCTTCTACGGAGAGGTGCGGGGGAGACTGGCACTACAGGTGCTAAGCTTTGCTCGCCTCTGACGCTCGGGCTTGCAGCGTTGGAATGCGAACATGTCGATTGTCGTAGAACGGTCTCTGAACCCTTCGTCTGTTGTCCTATCTTCTCGGGGTGTTCCTCAGCTGGTGGTCCTGAGGGGATTGGCAACGGGCTCGGTTCAGGCGCGGGATGAATCTCACCATAGTACTGCTCTGCAAACTGAGGCGTCGGATTTCTTGGCAACGGTACTACGGCGTGACAAATCACTATCGGCTCAAGAACAGAAAATGCAACTGTTACCGAGCGGTCGGCGTGCAGATAACGCTCTTCGTTGTTGACGTTCACAGCTTATGCCACCCTAGTCAAGCGCCTCGTAATTATGCCAACCAGCCATGCAGGGTGACGTGGTCTCGATCGCTTCATCCGTGCCGCACCCTGTCACCTTTCTTGAGTCCTGCGCCACTGGGAAGCAGGACGTTGCGAGCCCACCCTGTCTTTCTCCGGCCGGTCACCCAGCTGGAGATGTAGCAGTGTACGCCGTATTGTACGCGTCCATGACATGCACAGCTCTGCTGGCGTCTTGGAAGTTTCTTCACGAGGAGGGGCGGGAGGGGGGGGGGGTCCTGTAGCGAAAAAAAACTGGTCGACACGATGCTTAATAGCATTCTGCACACCTCGCGTTTTTTCATCCTGCAAGTGCTTTTGAAGATCTTTGTTAACCGTTTGTACGAGTCGTTCCGCAGGGCGGTTAGGCAAGGTGGCGACTTTTTATGGCATATACGGTTGGATGACAGGAACGTCGTGAACTCGGTAGAGACAAAGTTGCTGATGAAAAAGAAGTCCTCTTTTATCAGAACGAAAAAATTGCAGTACGGTAGAATATAATTGACGTGTCTGCGGGACACGCATCACAATGCATCCGGGTAATGTTTTTCCCAGTATGTTTTCGCCGGCTTGTAAGGAAATCATCTATTCCAGGAAGAATGAATATGCACATTTTACAGATACAAATTGTGTAATGGAAAAAAAAACAAACTTTCAATATCAAAAACCGCATGAGGGACTAGCTGTGACCGAAAAAAACTATATTTCTTGGAATCCGAACGCCTTCTAAGATTGCAACTAGAATACCGCAAAAAACCTAACAAGAATTCCTGTCGCATGGCGAAAAGCTTTCTCGTGACAACAGATGTCCTGTTGTTACGACAAAGGCATTTGTTGTTACGGCACACATTTCTGTCGTCCCGACAAAGTCAGGTTTCTCAACGACAAGCGTTCCTATAGTCACACAGAACTGCATTTACGCTTCCCTTCAGAATGGGCAATAACATTCAAAACGTGCAACTTTTCACGGAAAATCAGGATCGCGACGAGACAGGAATTCGGCACAACGGAACATCGAAATGAGGAAGTTAATACAACACACGACAGAACATCAGAATCCCTACGCGACATAGACAAGGCAACATTACGACACGCGAAAATACCACCAAACTACTAAAATTTTTGTTGTCGTCATTTTCAATTGGGAAATACCTGCAAAACGTTGATAACTGGATAACGAAAGAAATACAAGCCAAGAAAGTCGCGTTGAAGATCTTACCCTATTCTAGAAAACTTGCGTTAAATACAGGAGTGAGCCCTGAGCACTGGAACAGACAAATCGTTCTCTACTGGCGCGGACGACGAGCGTTAGGTATTTTTTCTACCATTCCTAAATCTGTCTTGTATATCTAGTGGGTTATTTGGTTTAGAAATCAGTATAGTCGAAGAAGCGTGCCAAAACTATACTGATTCCCAAGCCAAGTAAACAACTAGAATTGGAACACCTCCGCGCTATTTCTTAAACGTCATGCCTTGGTAAGCTCACGGAGCATGTCATCCACACACGAATCATACTTTAGGTAACTGCCACCAATCAGTTTCCCCACACTATGGTGGGCTTCCGGCCAAACATATCCATACAAGACGTCACGCTCAGCCTTTATAATCACATCATAGAACCAAGAACAGTCATGACTCCGCGGCATTTCTAACTCTGGACTTAAGCAAAACATTCGACAATGTCACCCATGGCGTAGTTCTCGCAGGCCTACAATCAGTGAATCAAGAGGAACGAATGTATAACAATGTTAAAGACTTCCTCACCGACAGAACGGTGACCCATCACGTAGGTGACCTTCACACCCCCTCAATAGACGTAGGTTGCCGCGGCATTCCCCAGGCAGCAGTCATAGCTCAACTCCTGTGTAATATGTCCAGCCGTAAAATACCACAAAAAACTCAACCAAATTCCAGGACTGTGCCACAGCCTACACGCGGATTGTATTACACTCAGGTCATATTAAGGAAATGACGCGCATATAGAAACATTCCTCCAGAAATGCATCCAGATAGTGGTAGAAGAAGTCGCCAAAGCAGGACTGGCATGCTCACCCACTAAATCGGAGTTACATTTGCTACCACCACAAACGTCTAGGCCAGACAAGCCAAACACCAAGCTTCAGATTCAAGTACACCCTATCCCACAGGTCTCGCGCGTCCGAGTACTTGGGTTACTTCTTCAGAATGATAGAAAAAATGGAGAATTTCTAGATCGCATGGAAAGAAACACCGCACAAATCGCTAATTTATAACGCAGACTAACGAACTGTCATAAAGGTTTGACAGAAAATAAAAGGTCCACATTCTGCAGGCCCCGGTTTTCACTCTTTTTCTATACTTTCTGCCATACCCAGGCAAAAATTAAAGCGGGTCGATGTACACATCAGGCGAACGTACAAACTTGCACTTCGCCTGATTCCATCCACACCCACTGCCCGCTTCGACAGTTTAGGCCTCCATAATACAGTCCGCGAGCTCAAAGAGTCAAACCTAACAAGTCAGTATGAAAGACTCGCACGATCAGCCGCAGGGAGACATATAGTTCAAGAGCTATCTATTCGACACCACAGCAACAATACACACCTCCACCCTATACCAACACACATCCACACAAAGCTAACTATCAAACCTCTGCCACGCAAAATGCTCCCTGAACATCACATACCCTGGAGAAAGAAATTGGCCGAAGCACTCTATAAATTACACAGGAATAACCCAAAAACCGTCTATGTGGACGCGGCAGAGTACAGACACCACGACGCATATGAGGTTACTATAACAGACTTCTCCAAAACGCTACTAAACTCGGCAACCATACGAGCCAACCGCCCAGAAACGGCTGAAGAGGCAGCCATAGCCTTAGCCATCATACAAAATCCAACCCACCAGACAATTATTTCAGATTCAAAGACTGCCATTCAAAATTTCGCCACAGGCAGATTATCACGAGTGGCACTCAAAATTCTGGAAAAGTTTTGATAGATATCCCCAGACGAGAAAATAAGCCTGACCTGGGCTTCCGCGCACTCCAGCCTCGAGGGGAATGAGACGGCCCACGAACTCGCCCGAGGGCTCGGGATCCGGGCAGTGCCTAATCACAATCCTTATCATAGGGCGTGGTCTGCGAGTCATCGCATGCTCACATTTCATGACATCACAACACACTAGCGCCTCTCCCGCCGGATCTACCCACCGGCGGACCAGCAACTGGATAACAACAAAGCGCACATTTGGCGTTTACTACAAACACCTTCCCCAACCCACCTCTTCTGACATACATACACCCAAGTCTCTATTCAACCCTGGCCTGCCGCCTGTGCTGACATCACACCACCCTTTCTCACATCATAAGCGCATGCCCACAAAATACATTCCCACTTATCACAACTGAGGAGCACTGGGAGACCGCGCTCCGCAGCTCCGATCTGGAAATTCAGGTCCGGTTAATCGATAGGGCTGTAACAGTCGCCGGTGGAGGTGGATGCCACCGGCCTCAAGCGCCACCTGAATGCCATGGACCCAATAAAGTTTTGTCTCTCTCTGTCTCTCTCTCTCTCTCTCTCTTGCATTCGTATACGTCGTACAAGCCTTCTACTAGGAAATCAAAGCCATGCTTATCCGTCGGATGAATGATGGCAGCTTGTGGGCCATTCGCTAGTTAGTTCAAGCGCAGCTGGAGTTGTTTGCGGCGCCATCTCTGCAAGCGGTGGAGTAAAGAAATGCTCAGTGGTAGCGCGTGTTTATTAGCGCTAAGCGGTGCGGTGCCCTATTCGCAAAAATAATATTGTTTGTCTGTTTGTCTGTTTTTTTTTCTTTCCCCAGATATTTTTCATATTTCACAAGTGGGTTCTATTGCTAGCTAGAGCCATAACTAAACTAATATGGTGGCACTGATGAAAGGAATAGTTTAGAACAGACGTTAGCTCCCAGCATAAGAACGAAGAAACTGTGCGTAAGTCTTTGAGAAAGGCAGAAGGAAAAGATCGCCACTAATGACGTTATGCAGGTGAACAGAAGAGCACTAGTTTATGTATTACGGAACTGAAGCAAGCGCTCGTAATCCAATTGCAGCGGAGAGCCATTTTGCTGTTCGTTATTTCTATGCTGGTTAGGGTATTGGAGGTATTTTACTGCGAATTATATTAAATCTTGAACACTTGTCGGCGCGTTTGCACCCGCTTCCGATCCGATGTTTGTATGGGGCGTAGCAATTATCATGCGCGAATTCTCTCTGTGATATTTCGTTCGCTTTGCTTTTCCTCAATTACTCTTATCTCTAGCAGGTGCAATTTTTTATTCAACTAGAAGCGAGCACAGATGGTGATAAGGCGGGCAGAATATCCCGGCCTCCTCATTTGTCCACGGCGCATCAGCCAGTCGTATGCATTTCTTTCCGCTCATTGCATATTTACCCTCCAATCGGATTTAAACCCAGCTCTCTTTCTTGGATGCATAAATGAGAAACTACATGCGTGAAATACAGTCATTGTTGGTGGTACCACGGAGAGAGAGACTATTCGTGGCCTTCTAAGGGGCTTGTATTCACTCAATTGCGTTTGTTTTTGTAATGACAAAATGCAAGACGCCAGATGAAGAGCAGCGCTTTTTCTCTGTCCCGTTAACTAAGCCTACCTCGATGATGTGGTACAATATAAGATCTCCCCTATGGCTTACTATGCCATTCTAGGTAGGGCTACTTGCCTTTCAATTTTTCATGTGTTAAGAAATAAAATGCGGACACTAAAGAAAGCGTTGTATCGTCGCCAAACCATTTCTTCTCCCGCTCCTGGCCAAGGTTGATTATTCCCTATTTCTCTCGAACCTAAACAAATGTTGCGGTAAATTGTGGCACTGACCTCTACAATCGTGCCGAAATATTCATGGTTTCATTTAAACGCAAATAAAGCAACTGTGCCAAACAAGGTATCTTCTTATCAACCTTTCATACTTCGCGAGTTTGACGCGTTGAAGCTTCGCTTTGACTAGGCGCCCAGTGGTGCAACGCTCCATTTTAATTTTTGTCCAAGTGGAGCCTTGAACGTTCGTCGAAATCTCGGCAGGCACAAACTTTCTCGTTGTCCTGAATTTGAAATGGAGATACCGATACAGGGATTGAATCCCCGTCCTTGGGGGCAACAGACCAGCGCCTTCGGAACAGAGCCAGCTCGGCGGGTGCGAATTTCGTTTTACGAACCATGCTCTCCGATACTGTAAGAGAGCTTCTGCGGCTCGAGGCTGTGCTTAATAAAGTAACAGGTTTAGAGGTACACAATATGAAGATGTCACTAATCTGCTGTTAAGAGTAAACGAATCGTGAGTTTCACCAAACCACAAGAGTGGCGTACATGGACACGATACACACGCATATATTTTTTTTATTTGCTTGTGAATTTCAAAAATAAACGAGACAGTTTTTGTTGAGGCTCTTCAAACTCGAAGATTCTTGGAGGGATAAAAATACCAAATGATCCTGATATTTTCGTCGCTTTGTTGTTTGGAGAAATATCTCCAGTGATGGTCAGGGTCTGTGTGTCATATTTTATGTTTGGATAATAGCTACGGCGTGACAGCACCACACATATTACGGTGCTCGTTTCACACCACTTTATTATCCTTATAAATCACTGGCGCTCAAACAAAGCAATGGCATTTCTCGGCGCATACCATAAATTAGGAGACTGGTATTTGAAAAAAATTGGGGAGCAATAAATTATGGAAGCTCTGTTTCATAGGTTCTAATTTACGTCAGAATGTGCAAGTGGGAAAAGCAAAAAAAAGTATATATATATATATATATATATATATATCACTCCTTCTCTTAACTGGCCATTCACTCTAGTGCTGTGAGCGACAGTCAGTATGTTTGGTGTCATGTAGCCGAACACAAGTACGTTTAAAAAAAATTCCTTGGTGCACTTAGGTCCGCTTACGTGTATTGAAGGCGAAGTCCTAGAGATACATAGTAACAACTTCTTTATTTCTACATCGCAATTACATCTGTGGTTTCGTTTTTGTTTTTATATTTTTTTGGCGCAAATTTCTTCGAGCGTCCTCTTTTTTGCTACTCCTTGTCCTCGTCTCTTTCTTCAATATCGTTCCTTAGTCTTAAAAAGCGTGTTAGGTCATCAAGCACGCTGGCATATGCCACAGAGGCTCTAGAATCAGCGTTCCGGGCGGCACGTGCACATTTGTTCTAATCCCGGGCCATCACATTCATATGTCATGTGACACGCACTACTCCACTACTTCACGTCCCAATTCATAGTTTCCGAATTTTCGAAGCGGGCGCAATCTCCTGCCCGATCCCCCAAGTGTGTACGTGCCACGAAGAAACGATAAACAACGACGACAACATTTCTTCTACGCTATCGAAGTGCGTTCATAGCGCAGAGTTCGTAGAACATATACATACTGTGCACACGCAGGTTGGATTCCCATCGGATAACTCATGTAAATAGATTTACTTTGTAGTTACGTTATATTTACTTGTATTTAATTGTATTTATTTACTGGTATTTAGTTTGTACAAAGGCGACCATTTTCACAAAGGAAAATACAACAACGACGCTTTTTATTGAAATGGTGCATTAGGCGGAGAGAGAGAAAAGAATCGTCTTCCTTAGGAGAAGATGGGCAAACCCTGTACTGCATTTATTTTACAAGCTGGGATGAAGTCCATGCAAAATGTGCGACGTTTGAATAACATGTTACTATTCAAAGATACGTTGTTGATCAAACATGACCTAGGTAATTGGAACAGGTGCATCTAGAAGATGGACCCGCTGTTTCTCTCAACTACAACTGAACTCTTCTCAAAAGCAGTGAACAGTCAGATATAAACGTCGTTTCTCGTGCGTCAAAATGTGGCACTAACGATACAAACGTAGAAACCTGCATTCCGAAGTGTGCTTCCGAGACAGCGACGACAAAACCTCAGGTCAAGTTGGAGGAGCTTCTCGTAGCTCCTGAATTAGGTGCACAGCACCAAAAGAAAAACAGGGAACAAGGCCCTAAAGAGATACAGGACAATAGGTGCCCTGTGCCCTATCGTCCATTGTCTCTGTTTTGGTGCTGTTCACTTTATCTGTTTTAACCATTCTGTTGATGAATGTAAATCTCTCTTAAATTCGGGACTTCAAGGTGACGCTTTCTGCCATTTTTGTTGGAACCCTCTTGGCTCCGTAAAACTGCCGATCATAACTTTCTACAAAAAAAAATTGCGTTCAAAACGCCAGTGAGAAAAGTAATCATGCTTTTTCATGTGCATCGTCGACAGAATAGGATTCTTTTGGTTCCTGGTGGAAATAGACGTCAGCTGCATCCTGGTAAGGAAGAATATCTCGAAAAGTGAAAGATGTACCATCTTTTGTGTGTCTTCCCTTTCCTTATGTGCGCCTTCGTGTTTTGCATTCTTTTTGAAGTAGGTGTATCAAACCCCTTGGGATCGGGTATGAATGGCTAATGTCCTGGTGCCACCGGCGGTAGTAACACGCATCGTCGTGGTGAACATCGCACATTGTCGTGGTAGCCGCTTTGTTCGGCCGCAGTAGGTCAATAGCCGCACCCTGATCCGCTTGCCGTACACTTGAAACCAACGCCCTTCTCCTAGCCTCTCTTCCCTGACGCAGAGCGAAGAGTACTTTATCTTCATGAGGAAGGCTTTTAATAATCAAGTTTCTACGTCTTACTCGATCGTTCTTGTTATCAATGACACCCTAATATTATCGTTTGTTTTAAAACGCTCGCTTTAACTTCCTCAACAGAAGCAGCGCTTGTATGACATTTCGTAGACTTCAGGCACATAGCTTGTAGCTCTTTCAACATCAGCAAAACTGGCCCCAATACTGCTAATTTGACGCCTGAGTTCGTTCAAATTTGTTGTCGTCCCTTCATGCCAGGGTTTTAACAAAGCTTGTGCATTTTCGATTTTGGGCCCTGGGCAAGTTTAAAGGCCCACAGCACAAGGGTGGAGCAACGCAAGGCATGCATCCTACTGGCTTCTTGAAAGCCTAAACCCGGTAACTCTGAAAAAATTTATTCCGGTGGAACAATAGCTATGACAGAGCCACCGTAGCCAACATCAGAAAAACGCCTGCCGGTGCGAGCCCAGTAGGTACGTACGTCATCACCCATATGCACAAAGTAGGGTAAGTGGCCACACGAGTCTTCAATAGACTAACCTAACGCAGATGTTTTACCTGGAACAGAAGAATACTACGGTTACACATCTGCCACTCGCATCCTCTGAATCTTACTTGTTCAAGGAGCGTTGTAACCATAATAATTGCGAAAAATTGCCATTGTAATGTAAGGGCAAAGTCCCTCAGCTACATAAATGTCGATGGTTCCAATCCTTAGCTTGCAGATATTTTTAGATGCGACTGCATATCATTCACTCACCTTGTCGTTCCATACGGTGTTGTCCACACCCCTCCCCCTAAACTATAAAAAAATAATAGTTAGAGGCGCCCGGTTTCGATCCCACGACCCCGTTGCCGGAACGCGAGGTACATGGTGCTCTTCCCACTGCGCCACAAAACTGAGACAGACTCAAATGCTACGAACGCGCCTTATATCCTTCACTCATTCAAACTACGTCAAGATGCTACTGATACAACGCATGATGGGGCAATGATTAACACTTGCAATAAAAGAAAAGAAGCTCCCACTTACAGCAACAATGATGGAGTGCAGGTCATTGCGACAGCGAAGCCCCAAGCATATCACTTAGAGAGATTGACCAAGATTGGCCAATAAAACATAATAATAACCATAAAACATAATTATCATGCGCGTTCCCGACACGTTTCACGCGATTTCAGAATCAATCCAACGGAAACACCAAGTGAACCCCACGATGCGTCGCATCGACCCAGGGTTCCCCTCGCGGGGAGATGGGCGCAATTTTTTATTAAGAGTGGAGCTGTTGTACAAGCGGTAACTTCTCCGTTGCAAGAATAAATACCAAACAGAATACCTAGCGCTCGTGAGCGCGCGACCTAAAGCGACCGCCGAGCGTCCTCCACCCGCGCATTGCCTTTAGAAAATAAAAACTGTCAGAAATCCCGAGGAGCGACAAAATGGCGAGCACTCGTGAGCGTGTGCCTCGCGGTGACAGCAGAGTCCCGGCCTCGCACAGTGGCTTTATGAAACAAAGGGACTCTGGCGCTGTCGTCAAGCGATACCGCGCACGTAAAACCATACTCCAAACCGCGGTCTCGAGTGAGCGAATATGAGATGGTTGAAGACTACAATGCTGAGGATGACTTTGCAAGGATCACATCAATTGGTTTAGCTATACCTCAATGCACTAACGAGGCGAATTCATGCGCAGAATAAAAAATAAGGCGAACGACCTCAACGTGTATACCAGGGCACCGAAAACAGGATCTGCGCTCAAGCACCGTTCAATACAGAACGTCAAGATTGCATGTCGTCATAGAAGAGTGCAAACCGAACCGTTGAGTCATACCGCATGATCGACATCTTCACTGGGTGGACCTTTTTGGCTACATCATTTGGTCACTCGTATACATTTCGTGCTGCTGAAAAAAACGTTCCTGCATTTTTGCAGCCGCGCCTTTCCATAGGGGCGATTTCCCGTGGAAGCCGGGTGAACTTCCCAAGCGTTGTAGACATGCCGCCAGACTCTTTCACCCCCGGCAATGGCACAACGCGGCGTATAAACCACATAAACAAGGGTCAGGGGCTCCTCGCAAGAGTAAAGGCCACTTTCCAGACGTGAATTCCCCTTTCAAGGGTCCACACTCGTCCACTGACGTCTGTACCCATTAAAAAAACCGGTGGGTGCCCGGCGGTGCCAGGATTCGAACCCAGTACCTCCCGCATACGAGGCGAGTGCTGTACCTCTGAGCCATCGCTGCGGTGAAAGGTTTTAAGGTAAAGAAAAATCCCAACAAATATTTCTGAAATGAATTCTCTCTTAGTATTTCCACATGGCGTTCCATAACAATACCAAAAAGCCGTAGGGCACCAGATTTCCTTCAACTGGCGCAGCCACCCACCGGGCAGTTCTGCCTGCATACACCTCTAAGCGATTTATGCCGAAAGAACGCTGCAGGAGAAAGAAGGTGAATATCTTTTGTGGTCTTTGCCCTGTTTTTGTCAAATAACCGTAAATGAGTATTTCTAAGTTGGTTGCGTGCCGAGCTTACTTCTGAAAAATATACCAGTGCCTTCATTCTTGTTGTATCTCGAACGGCACTCCTGTTTTGTGGGTGCGATTGCTCATTTTGCGTCCCACAAAGTTAGTCATTTTTTGTGGTTTCCTTGATCGAAACGATATTCCATGGTGTCAAAGTTCTAATTTATTTTACGTCACCGCAACACACCGAGCGTAAATAGTCCGGAAAATATTGACCTGTGTGAAGCAAACGTATCAGAACTCATACAGGTAATGTGATCTTGCACGCTTCTAAAGAGCTGAATTAGGATAGACCGCCATCATGGACGCGTCCTGAAAATTAAAATTATTACATTGCACTAATAAAACAAAAACTTCCAATAAAACCCCTCTTCCGGAACTAATTGCGACAAATAAAAAGAAATAAATATAAACAGAAGGAACAGCGTACGGGCAGGCCATTCATTCGGTATATAAAAATGCATGTTTTCGTGACAACGAGGAATAGTTCACTGACAGAAAAATGCGTTGGATACAGCAGTTACACAGACAACACGTGAAGCGAAATGATTATCCCCTTTATTATATCAACAACAGTGCACCAATTGTGCTTGTATGTGTATTCCTCGCGTTCGACGAATACGAAGCCTCGTACAGGGAAAGGTAAGCCGTTTTGGGGGCACTAACGCAACGCCGGCCGTTGAGGAGCCAGGTTCTCGCCGTGCGCAAGCAGCCCTTAAACAATTAGCTGCGGCTCCGCTGTAAACAGTGCTGATAAAGCATTGCGTGGTGGAAGCACCAGTTCATTAGCGTTAGGTGGTGCGATGCTTCATGCCTGTGTGTGTTTGTTTTGAAATTGTTTTCAGTCTTAACTGCCTATCGTGCGCATGCTTCATTAGTTTAGTCAGGATCTAAATAGCTTATAAATAAACCACACGGGAACCAAATTAGGAGCATGATTAGAACGGACTATCCCACACAGGCGAATGCAGGAAGAACTAGAGTCTACGGCAGTGCTCGTGCGTGCGTGTGCGAGTGTGTGTTTTTGAGTGTGGCTGTCTATGTGTGTGCGGCCATGTCTGCGTGTGGGTTTGTGCCTGTGCGTGCGCGCGTGTGCTTGTGAAATGTGGGCGGAGCCTCTTTGGTACACTTCTTATGATAATGTAGGCCTACATTGCTTACGGGTCCTGTTTTAGCGTCAAGGCGCCCTCAGTCTACGGGTCCTTGAGGCAGCTCCAGCTATGCCCTATACACGCCTAATAACACACCCTTCGACTGTACAAGAGCTTCAAAGTAGTATAAAATCGTCCCCCACGCCTCAATTAAAATGAAAACTGTGAAATGGATGCGCAAGAAATTCTTAGGTGTGAAATTTTTCATGCGAGATCTGCAATTTTGATGATCAGAATACAGTGCGCAGCCCCTGTCGTGCTCTTCCACCTGTTAGTTATGCTGTATGAGGTGTTTATTGGTAGCATCATAATCGCTTTAAATAAACGATATAAATAAATAAATCACTTTAAATAAACGAAAACTGTTGCTTTTAGTTTCGCAGTGAAGGGGTCGCTGTCATTGTTTGGTGCAATCGAACGAACTGAGTGAACTACTTAGTGGGAGAGCGATGCTCTTCCACTTCCAACTCAGGTTCCCACTGACCCTTTGCATTCACGTCGGAGGAGCCGGTCAGCAGAACGGTGGTTACGTCATGACACTGGTCAGCTTTAAATGCTGTACAATATAGTAGCTGAACCGCACACCCACAATATTTCGAAGTGTTTGAACTAGTTGTGTCATCTCAGGTGTGTAACCCATTAGAGGGCGCTGAACATCCTCGCTCTTTTTGCTTAGCGTGGTCAGCGTCCCCATATTAGGCACATATGTCTGGATTGTGCTGATCACAAATTCCAAACAAATAGTAAATGCCCAAACAGGGGTAGTGGTTTATTTTTTTGAGGCCAACATTGATACGCCCACGTAACCTTTTCTTCGCTTAGACTTGTCAGTTTCACCTTTCTTGGCACAACGCTTTTCAATTTGGCTTTGTTTTGGGTAAGCCTACGCTTAGGTACCTGCTCCCTGCAAATTCTGTAGATATTTAGCATGAAATAACTGGGGTCGAAATCTCCGTTTTAGTTTGTATGCTGACGACATTACGCTCTGGGTGGCGAGGGGTAGCGACGCGCACATCGAAAGCACCCTTCAGGCTGGCGCAGACGTGGTCTCAACTCAGGCTAATAAGGCAGGTCTCATGTGCTCTCCCACAAAATCAGAGCTTCTCATTCTCCCTCCCAAAAGGGCAGCCTCTGCTACCTCTAAGTTTGAAGTACTGGTACAAGGTCACCCCGTTCCCCAAACTCATGTCCCCAACCTCAAGGTGTTAGGCCTAATAATTCAGCTGAATTGAACCAATTTGGAAGTCATAAGGCTTCCAAGTAGACCTGCTGATAACACTCATCAGAAGGGTGTCCAATCGAAACCGAGGTCTGGGCGAGAAAAACAGACTCAGCCTCGTACAGGCATTTTTTATTAGTAGGCTCGTCTATACCTTGCCCTACATTCGCGCAAGCAAAACGGAGCTCACTAAAATCAACTGCCTCATTCGCAATGCATACAGGGCGGCTCTGCAGCTACCTCAGCATGCTTTCACTGCCCGGCTTAATAACCTTGGGGTCTACAATACTGCTGAGGAGCGTATCGAGGCGCACCTCTCCTCACAGCGGGAACGCCTAGAGCGCTCACCGCCAGGTCGAGAAATACTTAAGGCGCAGAATATCCCTGCCTCAGACCTGGTTCAGGAGGCAGGTTGCATCGCGACAGATGTCCGAGAGCATCTTATCGTTCGGCCTCTGCCAAGGCATACGCATCCGGGTTACAACGCACCACGACAACTCTCAAGGGCTATAGCCGTCGCCCGACAGCTACCCATCCATGTCTACGCAGATGCCACAGAATACAGGTATCAAAATGCCTACGCGGTTGTAGTTATCAACCACCCGCACTCCTACCCAGTTAATGCAACCACCATCCGCATTGATGCCGCTACTAAGGCGAAAAAGATGGCAATCGCTCTGGGTCGTACTTGTCGGCCGCAACCTAGAATCATAATATCAGATTTTAAACTGGTCATTCTAAATTTTGCATGAGGCAATAACTCCTCGGATGTGCTCCAAATTATCGAACATAATCCATCCACTATCTCTGTGGAACTCGTCTCGGCCTGTGCCCATGCAGGGCTAGAGGGGAACGGCGGAACACACGGCTGCCCGACAGCTTACACACCGGGCCGGCATGAAACCCTTTCTCCACCAACGCGCCGGGTTCACCAGAGACACGCTGATCAATTTTAACGATACCACAGAGCACTACCGTCTCTCCCTTCGTCTCTACCCACCAGCCCATGCATCTCCTCCAGAACATAAAGTACGAACATGGAGACTCCTTCAAACGGGAGCCTTCCGAACGAGATCCCTTCTCCATCGTATTCACCAGTCTAATTCCCCACTCCCGAATCTCCCCTTTGTGGTGCGCATGCATCACTCACCCACTGGATGTGGGAATGCCCTCAAGACCCTTTCCCTGCAATCACCAGCAGCGACGATCGGAAGGAAGCTCTGGGCAGCTCCCACCGGGCCACCCAAGAGCTCTTGGTTGAACGAGCTGCTTTAGTCGCCACCAGCCTGGTGGCCACCCCGTCTCCTGAACCCATCTGTTCCTAATAAAATTTTCTCTCTCTCTCTCTCCCGGGAAATTCTAAACCGAACTGAGCCTAATTTGATTCCGGGGTGCGATTTTGTAAGGCAAACTTTTTGTCTTGTTACCAGAAAATGCGCTAGTGAGTTAAAAGATTGGTGGAAAAATCTGCAAAAATTTTCAGAAGCGTCTGCGAATCGGCAGCCTTCTTAAGCTCCTTGATTTCAGTGTGCCTTTTAAAGCCAAGTTTTGCTATAACTTGCCGAATGCCTCGGGTAATTTTGTGGTTAAAAGTTTTCATCCCCTTCTTTTTTGCCAACGATGTATATATGAGCTAATATAGGTGTATTTACCGTAATTCACTGAAACGTATTTTGTGCGCATCTATGCTACTGGGGGGTAGGACTGTTATCACAATTTTTAGAATCATGTTTCCGTCGTTCATCTTCATAATCGTTACTCCCGCCTTCGTTTTTACGCAGCGATGTACAAATTTATAGTTTTATTTTGGTATTTCATAATTATGACACTTTATTTTTAATTTGCTAGTTTTTCGAAGTTCGCTTTGCCAATTTATCTCAATTGTCCACCTCATACAGACAAAATGTGTTGCTTCCACGAAGTATGTATTTTTCTGAAATCGCCCAGTCTTACACGCCTGGTTTGCTTCTGCGGTTTTGTATTCGCGTTTCCTTCGTTTTTCTTGGGGCGTTTTTTTGTCAATCTCGTGGATCGGAGTGACATGCAGACGTTAGAATTCGTACGTTTTTTTATTTAAATATTGTTCTTGCTTCTTTTATTTTCTTGGTTCTTAGTATTTATGCTCGAAAATGCCATTTACTTTGTTAAAACGAATGTATTTTTTTGTTTTAACTGTTCATTATTTTTCAAATGCTGGGTGGTATAGGCTTGGTCCGTCTTTCCGGGCAGTTTTATTTATGCTTTGTGGCTAGTTATTGGGCGTTGACATTTTTTATGCGTGGGGGAACCGTGATGTAACAGACGGACAGAGTTTTTGGTTCTTTCGTGAACTTTTAATACATTTATTTTTGTGTATTGGCCATAATTGGTTTTCTCAAAATCTGTTTGACCATTTATTTCCCCTTACGTTATTAAAACCACAATCGAATTCATACATTTTTGCGTATATGCAGGGGACTGCAAGGTTATTTCGTTTTCGCTGTTTCCTAATTTTTACAACGAGGCTGTCAATGGGCAGGTTCTAAAAAATTGTGTCCATTATTGTTAGAACTGTATACAGCTGGATATCTATGAATAGTTTTAGTTTAAGTTTATCCAAAAGCTAGTATTTTGTGTTTCCTTCTTGAATGGCGTCTGCTGTGATGGTTTGGCTGGTATTTTTCCCGTCCAGCCTGAACGGCTCTACAAGCAATATATCTAAGCACTCGCTCATCACCCGTGTTCTATTTATGCGTGCACACGAGGAGGGACACGGGGGACGGCTCACAAGGATCGTGGACACGCAGCCAGGCTTCACCTACGGTACGGCTAAGGTGTTGTGTGTTTCAGCCAGTGAGCTGCGCCCTTCCGCCGGCAAGTTATAACTCCCGTAACGGCGGCTCTACAGATTTTCTACATCGCTGATTATCTCCCGTTACAATCACTCTGATGAAACTTTATTATCTTATCACCAGACATGCTTCTGCCACACTTTCACCCGATTTAATGAAGTGCAAGATGTTAAAATATTACCCGTATGCGTCATTTCAGGTGAAGTTGTGGATGCTTGGCACGTTCAGCGAAGCCTAACGTTTCGTAGGGTCTCTCCAATTGACCTATCGTAGAACGGTGTGGTCCTAAATTTAGATACGAGAAAAACCTCATCTTAAACAACTTGAAATTTATGAAAAATATTTCTTAGACCGGCAGTGGAGACGTTTCGTCTGATCCAGGGCTTACCTTTATTAAAACTTTGGCGCAAGCGGGTTAGAATGCTTCCTATGCGGTTTTACATGCACTCTTTCTACTGTGTGAGGTACACATAATTTGGGTGAGAAATGGAAACGCGTTCGAATTAAAAAAAAATCGCGCCAATCCACCCGGTGGATGTGGTTGGAAAGCAAAGCTGTAAACGGCACCCATAACGATTACCCATGCAACGTCACTTTATTCACTCACATCGCTCTACAAAAAGTAAAACCAGAGAGAAGTGAAATGCACTTAACCACACCATTTATTACTTCAAAGAGATATTCTTGGTAAGGTTAAATCAATGCATGATGCATGAACGGTGTTTGGTTCAGTTGTATTGGTGTAGCAGAAGAGTGGAAACTTTTTTTATAAAATAAAGTAAGCTCCAACCTGGTGTTAGACGACCTGACTTCTGCGTCTCTGCGCCGCGGACGGAGGCGACGAGATTTGCGGCAGAGAAGGAGGAAGGAGGAGGAAGAAATACTTCTTTTCAGGTTTTCAACGGCCCAGAGTGCAGCCCTG
The DNA here is from genome assembly GCF_048455015.1 of Haemaphysalis longicornis. NCBI lineage: Eukaryota > Metazoa > Arthropoda > Arachnida > Ixodida > Ixodidae > Haemaphysalis > Haemaphysalis longicornis. The sequence goes on along the minus strand of NW_027526295.1, from coordinate 58,796,793 downwards.
GGGAGTGATTCCTTCTTCTGTGGGGCCCATATGCAGTCCGCGTGGCCTGTGTTCTGTCCACCCGCTGAAGCTCGGTAGGTAGAGAGGGCCTGGACATCAGCATCTCCCATTGCTCTTGTTGGGTAGTTGACAGAAAGAGAGGAGGGTGCTCAGGGCTAAAGTCGCACACCCCGATTACGGGGCGGAGTGTTCCTACGTCTGAGCAAAATTTACATTCAGCGTCGTAGCGATTCGGATACATTAAGTGAAGACGCGTAGGCTGTGGCGAGGAGCCCGGTGTATGAGCCGTAGGGTAGTTTGTTGTTCTCTGGAAAGGTCAGGGTAAGTCGAATGTACGGTCTGTCTCAGTAGGCGATAATGCTGGGTTATCTCCCTGAACATGACAAGCGGGTGACTGCCCTCGTGCAGCTCCATAGCACTGGAGGTAAAAGCGCAGGCTTGTTGGGTGGGCGTATTTGTTGCCCTCAATGGAAGCGTGAGCGGGTGTCTAGATGAGCTGAATGTAACCATTTGGGGAGTGGTTTTTCAGCACACACAGTGCAGGTCGGGACACCAAACCCGACTGGTAATTCCGGTAGGCTTGTTGGTAATCGGTGACTACCTTACGAACACCTGGCTGAGTGAGATCCAAGGCGATGGCTGCCTCTTCTGCTGCCGTCATGTCTTCGGTCTTCAGTGAGGCACAAGCAAGGAGTTTGGATCTGAAGGTAGCCACGATCGACAAAAGTCCAGGAGTACATCAAGCGGAGTGAAATTCTGTGCTGCCCAGCCAAACTGGGGATGCATGCGGCAACCCGCCGCAGTTCTGTTCGTTCGGAGCTTCTGGATAGGAAGATGGCCCTCTATGAACACTGGCACCGTGTTGTAGAGCCCCGTGCTAAGCAGACTCTCTGTGGACGCACTAATGAGAAGACGAATGGCTTGCTCGACCGCCTTTCTAATCATTATATAAAGCATCTCTATGTCTTCCTTGTCGAGAAGAAGACAGGTGGTTGACATAAGTGACTCTCGAAAGGACAAAAGCTTCAATTAATCGAAAGGTATCGGATTCCTTGAGGCCTCCTTCTTGGTGACAACTCACCTGATCATGTGTATGATTTGATTAATGCTGTTTTTGCGGCGCTGCAAGGAGACGTCACTCTTTGTGTTAGCCTTGAGGTGTAGGTCCAGGGTCTTGATGCTGGGGCTTGGAGTGATGGCCTGGCCATCAAGGAGTATTTAAATGTATTCCTTGGTTTGGCGTGAGGGCGGATGACAAGGAGCTGGGATTTTTTATGTGAACACTGAAGGCCACAGGCTTTAGCACATTGGCGGACTAGAAGTGAGATGCCATGCATTGGTGTTAGCTTCCTTTATTTCTTGTAACTCTTAGCACATGAGCAGGGTGCGCACAGGGCCGCTAGACGGGCATGAGTGGTCGCGTGACGCTTTCACGTGGCATTGAGCGAGAACGCAGGGGGTAAACCCGTTGATGTGCTTGGTGAGTACACCACCTGTCTTCCCCGTCTTCGCGTGGGCTCGTAGCTAAATCAGTAAGACAAAGGGTTCTCGCTTTGTAAGTCTATTAGTTCCAGTTTCGATTCCCGGCGGTGCCAGTGAATTCTTTTATTTGTTCGCTGGGGTTTTCTGGTGACAGCAACGGTCGCGAAAGAACCGTTGGGGGGTAGAGGTAAAAAGCTTTGCTTTAAAAATTGCCTTGTCTAGCCGCAATGGCGAAGACACTGAAAAACCGCATGTATTCTTTGTCGATATCCGAAAATAGACAAAAATGAGTGTAGGCGTTCTCTTAGGCGACGTGTATTGGGTCCCAAGATAGTGATCAATATAATGTCAAAGTGAGAATTATACGGATTTGAACAGACGGTATTTTTAACACGTGAATGTTTTATTCCGGTATTGACGAAGATTTCACTTACGTCACATTCTTCACGGAAGTGACGCTAGTACAATGATGAAACCGGCTTGTAAAGGGTGCATCCCTGCACCCTGTTAAAGAGCACGTTATTCTTGTTGTGGTTACTTTTCGGGTTTTATATGTTAACACGAAAGTGTTTCATGCCGGCATCCATCAAGATTTCACTAACGTCATAGCCGTCACGGAAATAACGCCGGTACACCTTTGCCGAAGCGACCCTCCAGCAGGACGTCGCTCGCCAAGTACACCCACAAAAATGCCCCTGGCCCTAAAATCATGCTTTCCTGTAGATTTCGCTGCACATTTCACTTTCGTGTTTTACCCATTCCAACGACAGAGGAATCAACCACACTTTTTATGCCATTTACACTAGAGAATAACAGCACGCATCAGTCGTAATAAAGGCAACAGTGGCACACTTATCGGGAGAACATATCAACCAGCAGGATCAGAGGTTCTTTTGATTTCAAGGAGAATTTTCTATGGTTTGACTCGCATACCACTGCTGTTTTTTTCAAGTAGCCTATACCTAATCTCATTAGCATATAGAAACAAGTTGACACTGTGGTGTAGCACTTTCGACTGTCGGATGAGGCAGATGCTAGACAGGACTTAAAACGCGTTGAGGTGCCCGTTGCGATACATCATGCTGCCTGATGTCACCTTTATTTATGCTCGCAGACATGCCTATTCTGCAAATAGTCCCGAAGGAAGGTGCGCATATGCCCTCACAGCCGTGGGAAGATCATTTTTCTTAGAATAGCTTCGTGAGCAAGGCGGTCGAAAGCCACTTTGATGTCAGGAAAAAACAACTACTGCAAAGTTTTTGCAGCTTTTTAGCCATGAATTTCCCTCACCAAAGCAATGGCGTTTCTGATGCTACTTCTGCCTTCTGTGAACCTTGGCATCTCAGGCGAATACACTTTCTGCTACTCAACATCCCAGACGTGTGGTTTTGGCACACGTTTCGCCTGAGCTCTCCTAAGAAGCTTAGTAGACCAACAATGTGGCAAGAGCTAACGTCTGATAGAGATTTTCTGGCTTCAAGGACCGCCACTAGGAAAGCAACTTTCCGCTTCTTTCAACGCTGCCTGTCCGCCACGAGCCGTTGTAGACGGTAAGCAATCGCTGGAGGATGTTAAATGTTCTTCCCAGATGTTGGAAAGCTTGGTGCATAACACCATTGGTGCCGGGAGAAGAAGACAGGTTTACGAACGCCAACGCTGTGATTAGGTCTGGTCCAATCTGTCAGGACCTCGGAAATTATTGCAGAGCACTTGGCAGCTCTAACCGTAACACAAAAGTTGTCAGCTGCGTCCACTTCACGGACGACGTACCGGATGCTCAATGAGACAAGAGGAACAACTTGACTCTGTGTTGCTCCCAGGCCGTGGAAAACGTGCCGAACGGTGCTCAGTGGTTTGCATGAGTCACGTTTAGAAAAAATTGTCCCAAACGCTGCCTTGCGAGCCTACTTATGTGCTCCTGAATGCGGTTGTGTGCATACCTGGAAACTGGAATATTATCTAGGGATAACGTTTTTCTCGCACTGCGCGCTGCTCTCCAGTGAAATCACACGAAGGCATTCATACTCACCATCCACTATTCACCACACCTTTTTCACCAAGGTCAGCCGGATTGACGGTGACTGGGTCGTGGAAATTACATCCTGCAGCTGTTAGTTTGCAGACGATGCACGAGCATCACTCTCAAGCATTTCTCCGAACATCATTCCAGTTTACAATCGACAGTGGTCGCTTGATAATACCACCACAAAATCCATCAATTATGGTGTACGTTGGAATGTGGTCGCTGTCGAAGCTTTAAATATCCACACGCATAGATACGACAGGCAGCAAAAACATGGACCCCACAGTCACATCCAATACACTTGAAGTCGAGCCCCGAAACAACTTGGGGCAACCACTGTTTACCACAGCAAGCCTAGCTTGGCTGGCCAAATCGAGCAGGCAGCTTATTCTTTGTGTCGCCTTGACGCTACCCGAAGCTGGATTGTGCGCGTTAAAGTCCGCTTTAAGCAAATGTGGTGGAGGCGTACTGGCCAACAGGGCTTGATGGCGTGTACCTTCGAACTTCGCCTCAGGTGGAACATATCCAGCATATATAATGAAGATCACTTGATTTTGCTTTACCGTTGAAGCGAAACACTCACTCGCGTCAGCTTAAGAGAGGTTTCAAAATATTCTAAACGCTCGTTGCTTTCAACTACCCCACACCGCCCTTCACACTGTAAGCTGTTGCCCTTTGGCGTTCTGCGGGGAAGCTTTCGACCACAACTTGGCTTGATAAATATTTTTACGTCTTAAAGTCTTAGTAAATATTTTTTCCTGAATAAGGTATTGTTTTCTTATTTGACGCACTACACGTACCTTTATTAGGCCGCCTTATTGGGCTGCGACCACCGACACAGCGAAAGCTGTAATTGGTTGCGGTTCATGCCGGACGACACTAAGCCTGGTTTGTCTGAATTCCAGTATAATTTTCCATTAAACTAACTCAATACAAGGAAAGGGAGCGACGCGCAAAATTTATTACTGTTTATTGCCTCAAAGGTACAAGCAGAATATTAGCACCCACACGCACTGCACTCAAAAACTTGCACACTTGCCTTACATCGCATTAGGTAACTCAGTCGCTGAGGATTAAGGCTCTCCTGGAGCACAGACGGATCACAAAAAGACCGACAGATGACGCTTAAAATGAGGTAGGCCTCAAGTAGAAAAATAAGGGAGTTGAACTGAGAAGAATACTGGCTCAACCTGCACCTGGGTGGGATATTAACACTGTTGGAATGTGAGACTAGCACGAAACCACAACACCGCCGGACTATTTCTATTCATTTTTAGACGTTTAACAGCGTTAGAAACACAAGTCACCATAATACCAGAAGGCATTTAACTAAACCTGTTCACGCAAAGAATCATAGCGCTGACTGCTAAAATAATTCCATGTGGAATAAAAATTTTGCCAGTGTTATTCGTTATGGTGAACACAATTTTCCACAAAGAGTAGACAGCCCCATGGAAATACTCCATGACAGGAAGCGCATGTACATCGAAATGCGCTATATGACCGTTAGCGTTTTCATAGCTAGAGGAAAACCATCATACTTTTCAGCTCAAGGACAGCGGTACACCAGAACTGCTGTGAAATACTTTGACGGGATGAAAAAAAGAAAAGTAAGAGCCACGAAATGATAGAGAGCCAAGCAGCCGAAAAAAAATTACAAAATGTCTTCAATGGTGTACTAAGCGCGCGTAGTTATCATAGTCAGTAGCATGGCCAGTTAGAAGGTATGCAAGACAAAACAAAATCTTTTCAACTTTTCCTACCATCGCAATACGTGCGCGAACCAAAAAAATGAGGGATCGAGAATAGTATACAACCTCTGATATTTAAACTACCTGTTCATTCATGCTCCCTACTTTTTACCTAACCGGTAAGCGGAAAGAAGCCCGTTGTCCTGCCCCCTTTTTTTTGGCCTATGCGGGTATTCACCGTTTGAAAGGAAAGTTTCAGAAACCGTATCAAGTTTGAGGTCTCATTACATTCCCATCAACGATCTCGTAATACGAAGCATGATTTTTTTTATTTGCTCACGGCCCCCATTCATGTTTAAACTTTTCCTATAATCGCAATACGTTCGCGAACCGAAAAACAAGGAAGGTAGGCGGAATTTTGTGGACCGAGGATAGATAATGGGCTCCGATATTTTTATCTACCCGTTCACTCGTCTTCTCTACTGTTCAGCAAACGTGTAAGCGGAAAGAAGCTTTTCCTCCTGCGCCTTTTTTCTCAGTCATGCGGGATTTCAACGTTTAAAAGACCGCATTCATTTCAGATCAAAGCTGTCGTAATGCGAAGCATGTTTTTTTTTATTTTCTTTCGGATGGCTGCACAGCCCGAAATCATTGCTAACCCTGTTTACCTAAGATCATTCACTCTGTCTGGCATCTCCTTAGCGTATTTCTAAAATCTGAGTGGTGCGCGCAGAAGAAAGCAAAATTTCCATTCAAAAAACGGAGTTCTCACGCGTGCAAATACTTAGCCGAAATGGTCCCCAAAAAAACCAAATCGATGATTCTGCTCCACCGGTTTATCTTTATTTAAAACCAGAAAGGTTAATTCCAGCCAAACCTTTTTTGTTACTGTGGACGCGGCAGCCAATTCCTGTTTGCAGCCGTGTCTCAACCTGGAAAACCGACGCGTCGCTACTCCGCGTAAAAGGCAAGGCTTCTTCCTTGACACCGGCTACCCGTAGCTTTGACGTGAATTTGAAGAGGCAACAATATGTCGAGGCTATACCTGAGCTCAAAGAAAGCCAGTAGGAAAATCAACACGGCGTAACAACACAAGGAAAGCCTGAACATTTGGTTTAGACTAAAAACGGTGGCGGCTGCTGGAACCACACGCAAACAGATTTTATGCACCTTGATGGCTCACCAAAACAAAGTAATTTGTCATCAGACATGGCATAGTGAACTTAATTTTATGGCTTCCACAGCAGGCGGGGTTTTTTTTACGTGAAATTAAAATGTTTTCGCGGTCTCGTTCTTTCGATTTTACCGTGTACGTTCTATGCATCCAGGTTAAGCGGATGCGAGCCGTCGAACCAGCAACTCGAACGAAGCGCAGACGGCCCCCCACCTCGTCGAGGAGGGTGGGTTGAGCATACAGAATTTTGCAATCAACAGAGGTGGGATTTTAAACAAATGTCTTTTTTGGTACTAGCGCTTCTGTCGCCCCACGTTGAAGTACAAGCATGAATTCGAGGTTAAGAAATGTTTTATTAGTGTTTGCACCATGCTTATAAATCACCTTTTTGCGTGCTCCACTAAATGCTATAAATGATTATGTTCAAGATAAGCGCAAATTTAATGTAATTTAGACATAACTTTCGCTTTAGAGTGCAGTTTGGGATGGTTATTCATATTAGCAGCAAGCATTGGCTGTCCGTAACTCTAGGGGTACAATTTATACTCTAGTAGAACCAACTACCAAAAAATATAGCAGCAATAAAAAGAGGCACTACTTCTGAGTAACAAAACGCCCAATTCCGATGCCAGAAATTTGGAGACAGTGATAATTTGCTGTTGTCTCCGCAATTTTCAGTTTCTTAGACCACGTCCCGCGTTGTCTCAAAACAAATTTTTCCGAACATTTGGAGCGACGTCTTCGTTTCTAGACGCATGCCAAAACCTAACTCAATTTTAAACACACAGATTTACTATCGACCACGCCTTTGTGAGCAGATCATGCCCGTATTGAGGAGCCAACGACCAAACAAGCCTGCGAAAGTGCATTAATATCCACACTGCCGAAGGGCTCTGAAGCACGCTTTTATATCAAAATTTGTTTTGCTGCTAACCACCTTTTTAAAAAGGCTCTTCAAAATTGTGGAAGTGTATTTGGCAGTGTCGGGAGGACTTGCCTTAGCAATGCAGATATCATTGTATATAAGATTACTTCGGTTTTCTGTAACTCTCCTCGTGTAAGAGAATGTTAATTGCTTGTTAAGGTGTAGTTTCTCCCTTTCCTTTATTATTTCTCTGTTTTTGTTGAACCGTTATTAAATTATGTCTCGCACACAAAAAGTAGCGCTTTGCTAATCAGTACACCCAGACCTCAAGCGTGACTGTTCATACCTGTTTCACTATATGCCAGGCTCGACGAATCGGCAGTCGTCATGTTATATGAATGTGACCCGTGAATTCGCCTAATTAAGACAATAAATCACCATTAGTCCAGTATTTTTATGGCACAACTGACCGTCCTTGTTCAAGTTTTGGAGCCTTCCTGCTATCATAGAAAATGCCAATTTCGTTTTTACTTTCGTAGATACAAACCCACACGCCATCATTTGAAATTGTGTATGTATGTAAAATTTTATATTGGCTTTATTTATGAAGTTGTAGGCGGAAAACGTTCGTTTGCCTTCCCAATTTTACCGCTAGAACGCGTAATTGTACTTCTAAGAAATGCGGCCTCTAGTAGTCAATACGATCTCCTGGAGGAAACTTTAGAGTAGGAGAGTTTTTCATCTCAGAAATGACAGTAAATGCTCTTTCAAGAATTGATTTCACTTTCGAGTTGTTTTGTTGTGTCTCACCGATTTTGTAGCCACGGTGACATTTTCTTAGCGGATTTATCACTGAAAGTGGAGCAATATAACCATCAGAAAGACAAATATATGTGTGACTTAATAAAGAGAAATTTATTGAATGGAAGGGAATCAGAGAGGTGGACCTGATCGTGAAGAGACTTCCCTGCTTGTCTATAAAAGGAAAAAGAAGGGGAAACCACATAAACGAAAATTGACAGGTGTGATGAGGCTATAGATGTTTTGCTTAAACCAAATACGAAAGAGGACCATTCCCCGTACAATGCACGTTTATTAGATCACCTGAACGGTGCGTGGGCTACAGTCTAGTTGCCAATCCGCTGTACTTTAGAAATGCCAGCATTGCCTGGAATTCCTTGTTCGAACGCTGAGGGTCTGACCATCGTCCCAGGAGAATATCCTCAGGCAGTGCCCGACAGGTTCGATTTAATTGAGGTAACAGAGTGGATACCAGCCGTACTCAACCGGGCGAACCACGTGGCTAAATATCCGCAAATATTCCCCTAATACGGCAATCAGCACGCAATCATTACAAAGTTTCTTGATAGTAGTGCAACAGGCTTCTCACTTTGTTCTCGTATTTAATTTGTCATAACCAGCCAACGTCCTAATATAATAGTACGGAATTTCTTCATTTACGAACTTGCTGACGTGAATGAGGGATCTTAAAGCGTCGATTATTGTAAAGGGTGGCGCATATTTTTATCAGTGCCTCTATATAACTGTTGTTTTTATTACTGCACAGGCTTCAACAGTTGCAGAATTTGAATTGCGCACAAGTGGAGCGTTCTAGGATGCCCCGTAAAAGGAAAACGTCACTACTGCTCCAGACGGGGAGACATCATGAGCCTCGTTGAAATTTTACTGACAACGGCAAGCAAACCAACAGCTCGTCAGTTCAGAGGACCAGAACCACGCTGGCTACTTTCTACCTTACCGACCTAGTTTGAAAATCAAAGCCGCGCCGCACTTTTTTCTGGAAATGCTAAAAAAACAAATGGCTCAATAATTAAACAATTATTCTGCCAGTTTACTATATCTGCTACATCTAATATAGTTTTTAAGGTATCGTTTTTGTTATTTGGTTGGTTTTATAGTTTCCAGAAGTGTGGGTTACCCTTGCATTATGTTTTTTTTATGTTGGTGTATTGTGTGACAGTGCCCGCTGTGTAATGGCAATTGATCTCGTTCGACGCGTGTTTAGACGTATAGGACTACTGTGGAAATCTGTGCGAGTTTGTACGTATTTCTAACAGAAAACAAAACGATTGCGTCTTTAGCAGTAAAATTTCTACACGCTACGTATTTCAAGGCAGTTTCTCGCTACCCAGTTATACCTTTCTGCCTGAGCGCAAGAGTGGCAGCTGTGATGTCACTCCACGTGAGCCGCTGCGGAGCGGCGCCGCAGCTGCAGTCGCTCAGAGCCTTACCCCTGCGGTACCACGTGACCAGGGGTTTAACGGATGCTTCGCCAGCGCTTGGTCGCTAAGTTTCAGCATGGTTGTCGCGCAGGCTTGGCCATCTTTCCGCGGGCGTTAGCACAAGCGACAGGCAGAATACGACCATACGGTGGGTGTTGCTAAACGGCAAAGTGAAAAAAAGAAGAAGTGTCTGATACTCCTGAAGGTAATTCCGCCGTTAGCGCAGCCGACCCGCTCCACATTTTATTTTGTTTTGTGCGTTGCGCTGTTTTCTCCTATTATACGTGTACTTCAATATTTGAGTAAAACCTGTGCAAAACTCACTTGGACCTATAAACCAACTAACGTTTCTCATCACCTGTAAATTGGCATGAATATAATCCAGCAGGTGCCAAAAAACAACCTCCAGCGCCGACAGCTGCGCGAGGGGTGCTGCGTGCCGATGACTTGCTTCGAATAAGATCTAAAAACTACGGGTGAAGCCAGTGCTTTCTGAGCGTCGCAAAGCGAGACCCCTGCACGACCATGGTTCAAAGTTGTCATTGCCGTTACGTCATCTAAGCATCGTTAACTGCTGTTGTGATTGGCAGCTTTTGTACACTTATCGAACCTTTTTCAAACCTTTTGGTACCAATCCTCTCAATTTCCGGCTTAGTATCCACTGGATAGGTCGGTAAAACTCTTGTTTCTCCCAGGTCTTTTCGCCAGAAAAGAAGCCCCAAACAAGCAAGCGGTATGAATGGTATCTTTACGATCTTTGACGACTCAAAGTTAAAGGGACCCAGAAAAGCCTTTTGTAAAAGTTACAAAAGGCCTATATGGTCACATGGCACCAATATAGCGATGCAATGGCGTTGGAAATATTGATCTACATTCATGATTAGCTGCGCCAAAAGCAATTAAATGCACCTCTCCCCACTTGCCGATCAATTCCTCCCCCCTCTCTGCTGCTTTCAAAGCAGCTGGAAAAACTGGGAATAGCCATGTGACATCGCCACGCTCGACTTCTGTTCTGCGCTAGCTACGTTCCTGCACCTAGGCACTTGTGATTAGTGATTCGGTGTGATCGGCGTCAGCGGCCCTTGCTGACAAGCTGACCATCGTGCCTGTTATGAAAGATAATCAATACAGCTTAGTCTATCCGTTAACAAAGCCTTTCTCTGTCTCTAACCGAAAATACATACCCAAGTAAGCAGACGTGCAATCGTAAGGTCTAAAGCGTGGTTTCAACTCCGTGCGACAATCGCACTGACTTCAGTCTAGTAGAACACAAACACTTACCTGTTCTCCCAGAGGATTACTTGCATCCCCTCTTGAATTTGCTGCTACGGAGGGGCGAGAGTTGTCTCGGGGAGATTTCTTGCACACAAACAACTTAAATGTAGAGAAACATAGCCATATGTGTCGCGTTTTTATAAAATAAGTTCCTTCGCTTTTTCAGCCGCCCCTTTCCATAGGGACGATTTCCGGTATAAGCCGGGTGAACTTCCCAAGTGTTGTAGTCCCACACAAGGGCCGAACGCCAGGCCGGGAGTCGCTTGTATCTATTTTACTGGTAGGTTCCCGGCACCACCAAGGCACAAGAATGCACATGGTGCCTTCCACAGCCACGGTGCACGGTCAACCTGTAACCGCTTGTGCAAGGACATGCCGCCAGACCCTTTCATCCCTGGCAGTGCTGCAACGCAGCTGCATGGGCGGGGCCCCGCCAGATGGAAAAGCGTCAGGGTCCCCTTCCATGGGTAAGGGCAGCTTTCCAGGTGTAGATTTCCCTTTTAAGGGCCCCCACTCGACCAGGGACGCCTGTACCCTCTAAAAAAACCGGTGGGTGCCCGGCGCTAAGAGGATGTGAACCCGGTACCTACCGCAACGGTGCGAGTGCTGTACCTCTCAGCCATCGGTGCGGTTAAAAAAAAAGATCCTGCATTTTTGTAGTCTCGCTTTAATAAGGTTGCCAATTAACTTTTTTTCCAGCCGGGACCTATAGGCTGTCGTGTTGCTACAAAATCCAAGTACGGATAAGACGCTGTGAGCTTCTAAGCGTTCCCCTGACGGCACGCGACTGCAGAGGAAGATCTACCTCTAGAACATTTTAGAATCGAACTACGTTCCGGGAGCTTTTTTGGATCGTGTACTTGAGACCCTTTGCGAAAACATTTCTTATTATCTATTTCGCGCAAAATGACGCGCATCAATGTGAAGCTAAGCGCGTTGAACATTCCGAAAGTACCACGCAATGCAATTTCTCAAACAGAAAATAGGCTGCGAGAGCTGGTGTACGTAGTACAGTGTGGTTTATTAGTGAACATTTATATGTTCATAGCTAAGCAGTGGAGATGAACTATCAATTGCTACAGCATAGCAACGTTCTAGGCGAGCAGTCTCACGTTGTACTGCGACCGAAGCGTGGCGTAAGAAGTAGAGGAACGCCATAGATCGATTGTGGAATGAAATAGGGCTAATGGGGCAAAGAATAGACACGCAATACGAACGATAGCAGCACTTGGATGTCTAAGGGATATCCTGTGTCCTGCGCTTGGCGTAAATAAGCTGATAGTGAGGATGGCGAATGTTCTGGTGGCTGCATCGCTTTTATTGCCCAGATGGCTTGTCTCAAGTCTTTCCGACGCAATCGTCGCATTTGAGTGTTCTGTTGGATTGTCTACTTCTCAACGCACCTGACGCTTCCAAATGTTTTGGAAGAGCGTTCGCCGATTAAACGTTTAAGCCGGCGTGATTGCGTGCTTGCCCTTCAAATTGTCGCTTAGCTTGTGCCCCGAAGAGAAAAAGAAAATGGAAGGTTACCTGAATAGGTATGCGACTCAAGAGAAAAAAACGGAATAAAAGTCGTGAAAGATCCGCGTAAAGGACTTAATCAAAGTAAATCTATTCCGCCCTTGAGAGAAGGCAGGGCACCAAGCCAGGAAGACGCTAAGCATTTTGAGACAGGCTTTGTAGATTTTAGGTCGGTCGGGTTTTATGCCAGCTGTCCACAATGCTAGTCTCCCGTAGCTGTGGCGGTCACGTATCTGCAGCCACGAGGATCCTGCACTGAAGTATTGTTTTAACACATCATACGGCACCATCACGTGAGTTCAGCCTTTATTAAAGGAATATAGAAAGAATGAAAGCTGTGACTGGTCGCACTGCTTTTTATGTCACGTACGTGCAGCCACGCTGATCGTGCACTGAAGTATTGTTCTGAAACATATTACGACACCATCAAGTGAGTTCAGCCTTATTTCAAGGAATATAGGAAAAATGAAAGCTGTGACTGGTCACACTGTAGTTTTTGGGTGATGTTGATGTTCTTTTCCTTATTTTTAGTGTTCTTTTTCTCTGTAGTCTTTTTTTGCTATATCTACACAGCCAGCCCCTGAGAACATTCCTGCTTTCGAGCACACCGATCCTCAATAGAACAGGCTTTTAACGTCAGAACACACCAGCGAGTATTTGTTAATTTGAACAAGGAAATCCTCTGTTTACATTCTGCTTATCCATTCCTGCTTCTTGAAAATTATCAAATAGAGAGTTAACGCTGCGTTTATTTCCCGTTATGGGTACATTTCCGTTATGAGTACTGTACGAGCGCGTAAAAGACTTACGCTGCCTTTCCAAAATAATGAGCCTACCCTAATGTGGTGCCTCATTCAATTTTGCTGTTGGAATAACACTCCCGGATTCCATTGTGTCATGCGAGGAATTACGTGTCATGAGAAGAATTTGGAAGGTCAAAAACGAACGCCGGTTAAAGAAGATGACGAAAAGAAACTACGAAGCAGAAGACACGCGCGTGATGCTCCGCCAAGTTGATTGACACCAGCTACGGCGCCGAGTGCTCGCGACCACGGAACAAGCTCGCGCCGTTCACCAGCCAACCGGGAGCGGCCAGCGACAGCGACCGGAGGGCAGAGGGCAGAGGCGAGGCAGAGGAGAACATCGAGAAAGAAGAGAATCTCCAAAGTGTGCAGCGAGACTGGCATGCGCGGCGGTCGGGCGACCAGACCCGTGCCGTGCCCCAAGAGGAACTCCTACTGCAACCTCCAGAACTTCGCCACCGCAAGAAAGTCGTCTCGCCGTGCGTCGGCAAAGGACAGCGACGCCCCAAGAGAGCTGCGTTCTCCACAACGGTGCAACGGGAGCTCGGAGCGCCCGCTACCACCCCGGCCTCTACACGCCACCTGAACCTTTAACACCGAACCATTACGAGTGCGCCTGTGGGACGTGAGGTAGGGCAACTCGGTTCCAGCAGCGAACACATATTGTGGACTTTTAGTTACCGTACTTTTTCCTCGCCCCTCATTCGCCGTCTTTGACTGTTTCCAGTATGCTTGAACTCGTTACCGTGTTCTGTACCTCTTTGTCGCCGTTCCCCAGTGTTTATTATTTCCACACTGTCCTTGCGTTTCCCTACGTCGCTGTGTATTTTCTTTCGGGTTTTGGGTATAATATCATAAATTGGTCTCGTTTTCAAAGTTTCTTCTTCTATTTATTATTGTCCGCCGAACCTGACACATTCGTTGTTATATCTTGTTGGTCAGTATTGCCAACTACAGCTCTGAATTTAAACATTTTCGACCAGGAAATGTACCACATTCAACCAAAGTACATTATTTGACTCTCCCTACTTAGACCAAACTTTGGCAAAGTGTGATGCCAGAAGACTGAACATGGTTCACTGGACGTAACAGAAGCACGGAGGCATGCGAAATTCCAGACGAGGCATGGAAAACGGTTACCAGTCAGCAGCTAACCGGAAACACGCTCCTCTGTTTTCTCTTTTGCGTGCCAGAGTACATCTCTGCCAACGCCAACCATCCGTTTCCCCCGTCATATAACTCGCATAAGCGAATAGCTGCTAGCCAACGTAACAGTATGCGACCACATAGCGGCATATCGTCATGTAGGTGCCACAGCAACAATACTGTAACAAGATGGATGACAAATAAAGTAATGATACCTACCACTTTGTTTCACTTATCTGATGATGGTGAAGACCTCTGTGGTGCGTGGCTTATCCAAATTTCCTGTCTTAAACAATTATCAATACATACATGGGCCGCGTCTGCCATGGTTCGTGTCGCCTTCGTTCGGCCTCCACGCAACAATTTTATTGTCGATGAAACGGTAATTGACAGAAACCACAACCATCGCATCTTAGGCCTCTCATTGCAGCGTTTATGTATCTCAAAGGGCTGTTGATGTAGTGATTTTATAGCACATAAATATAGGAAGCAAACTCTGTCCAGAAGAAGAGTAAGTACAGACCTAACGTTACCGCGTTTGTAAGCTGTATGAAGCATAGGTGACATATGAGCCTTTTGACGCAGCGCCCCAAGAAGTTTGAAGCAATTGCCCTGCTCGGGCTTATTTCACAAAATTTTGCAAGGCGTTTATTTTAAAGAAAGAGGTGGCTGGAACCAAAATTACGTCGTCAGACCCAACCCACTCGGTCGAAAATCTTAACGAAAATCACAAAAAAACTTGCAGAAACAATATATCTTTATTTTCGCCACGATAATGACCATGAATAACAAGACGCAATCTCTGAGACAAAAAGACACAGGAATGGCACTTGGATATTTCAGGAGTTCGATTACATAAACACTTCGAATTGTGAGCAAAGGTCAGTCGTACATGCATGTACATTTTAATTCCGCGTGAAAAGTAGTATGTACACCGAAATACATTTTTAGTGTTACCGGTCTCACTGCCTTTTAATTAAAGAACAAGGCAGGCAGCATTACTGACAACATACCAATGACTGGGTTTGGGTTTTTCTTTAGGGTTGGTCTACATAGACTATTTGCTCCAGCCCATACGACGCACATGTGACGCTTGGTAAACCGTTGCGGCGTATATAAATAGTTGTATGTGTATATCATTAAAACTCTTGATGTATAAATGTGTATGTATGTATGTATGTATGTATATATGTATGTATGTATGCATGTATGCTGGTATATATATAATGTATGAGTGGGTGTGGGTGTGGATGTGTGTGCGTGGGTGTGCACCCGGGTGTGTTTGTGTGGCAAACATTCTACATCTACATCCGTAAATACAAATGATTATATTAACAGCTTACAGTGTGAAGCCATGAGGGGCTTTTTCAATAAATATGAAATGGAAACCCAACAACATTCCAGAACTCCATAAAGGATACAGAAAAAGTAGTTCGATTCTTCTGTTAAATGCAAAAATATTCAAACATTAACAACGAAATAAAAAAACTCATTACAGCAATGGGAATCCGAAGCCACATCCTTGGGCTGATGCAACCGACACTCTACCACAAGATGTACGCGCATACCTGGCTATTGGTGATGCATTTCCGTCTGTCCCTGCTTCTTACATTTAATCACTGGCCAAAGGCCATTGAATAGACTCTGATGAACTTTGTTGTAGGTGGAAGCGCCCGATACTTTTCTTGCATTTCGCACTAATCTGCCTCCAAATGTAAAGAAAGAGTACATCTTAGTCGGTTATGCAATTTATTTGCTTATTTCATAATGTATCATTAATAGAAGTTAATTCAGAACTAGTTTTTTTAATACTTTCATCCTATAATTCTTTATATTTGGCTCAATGATAGCAGAACCTTCCTAAATATGGGCAAAAGATTTTTAGAGCCGTCATTAGCCATTGAAACAGGCGGTAAGTGTTTCAGCAAAGTATGCACAGGTTCTCTACCTACTGCATTAAAAGTGAGAACTCTATGCTGACACGACTCACAAGTATTTAATAAAAAGTAGAAAGCGAGGACACATAACATATGTGTCTAAAAGTTTTAAAAAAAGTGTCTTGATTTTATGAACCAAAGAAAATTAGGAAAGGAAACGAAATATGGCGGGATGACATGATAGAGAAAAATACTGCTGTGTTTTTTATTTTTATATGATTAGGCGGCTACAGGAAGTGCCTTAAAAACAGGGGCCGTCTGCAAAGAGCAACACCGGAAAACTGAACAGGCGATCACATGAACGATGATCACGTAAGTGTTGGAGCGATCACATCAACTTTGATTAACATCTGGTTTACGGCTGTGTAAGCTCTTGCTTTAGCGTTCAACGTAAAATCACCAGCGACCTCCCTAGGTCACACATTCACCATTTTTAACCTTAGAAATCCTTTAGAAGAGTCTTAGGAGTTCAGAGGGCATGGAGGAGGCAGACATTGTTGATGCTTCGGAAATGCCGTTTTGTGGCTTTGTTGCCTCTAGCTTTTAGGGTAGGTTGCAGGAAATTAACATTTGGCGTACTTGATAAATCACGCAAATTTTGAATTCAACTACTTTTCCTTGTACAATACATTGATTTTGATTTCATTTATGTGTTTTCATACCCATTTCAACCTACGTGCATAAACAGCTGTGGCGCTAAAATGCCAACTTGATTACCACTTTTTAAAAAGTGTTAACAGAAAAACTAGGAACATTATCAATGTACGCCAACCAATGTCTTCTCAAATCCACGTTGTCTACCACTAACATCAAATGACATTCTTCAAAGTGCATATAACGCCGCTGAAGGCGTCTGAATGCTTCATCCAGTTAACATATATGTTTAGGGCCGGAGATGGCGCCGTAGTCACGGAGTTTTTGAGACATCTGGCATACACTGTGGGGAAATTCTTTAGTGAATCGATTTGGAGTGTTTTGAATGACAGAGTAGAGGCTCTCTTGGATTACGTGTCAAATTCAATACAAGTATCTGATGTGCATATTGTAGGTGAGCTGCTAGTTACAAATAATCATCCTGTTTTCTAATGGAACAGTTCCCTGTGAATTTTTAACATTTCGGCGCGGCACAAATACGTTACCTGAGTTTTTTTAAACTTTCTTCTTAGAATACGCTCTATTAAAATTGACCTAAATGTATCATCAATAAGGATTAATTCGACAAGTTCAAGGATTGGGAATGGCATGTCCAGACGATTATTCCCCTTTCCAAGTAAACGGCAGAGAGCGGAACTGTGGTACACGAAGTAATAGTTGCAGGTTCAACAATTTCTAAATGTCCCTCCTTGTACTACTTGAGGTAACGTCTAGCGCCCTCTGCTAGCTGACGAAAATCTGCCCGCTTTAGCTTTTTTATATACAGGGCACTGTGACATCATTGCGCTCCTTCACAGCCTCAGGTCGGAGATCTGGTGAACATTTTACAAAAGGTCCCTAAGGTCAATTCCCATGCATGCACGTGCCATACACTTGTCAGGAAATTGTGTATTTATTCAGCGCTATTTCGGCGCAATTTTTAGCCACCAAATAAAGCTTCCGCAGTGAATCGGGCGTATGCGGGATCACGTTTTATTCTTTCTTGAATAGGTTTACTACAACACTAATTGGTACAGTAATGATCAGCCTTGAGCACATTTATCTTGACCTTTTGGCGGTGTTAGTATACTCCGTATTGTAGGGACATTTTCTGCCTATACTCAGTACAGTTAAGATTACAACAGCAAGGGCAGGGAAATTATACACTTATGTACATTGTATGCCTTAAAATATCCATATTTAACAGTGGAGGGATCAAGAGGCAGAAAATGCCTGAATATTTTGACTTGGGTAACAGGAAACTCCGCAGACGGAGTTGCGCTGCCAGCAGCTTGCTCGTGCAGACGCACGTTTGTACGTTGAATGCTCAAAGAACTTGGATGAAGTGGTAAGGATCGAGTTTGTGAAGCACACCTATGGTACCCTGTTTCTCATCTACCATAATTTCTGTCGAAACTGTTCTTAAAAACACTCGATCAAAATAAGTGACCTATATAGCAATTCATTTTAATGTCTCATTTTGTAGTGAGTAACCAAATTTAACGATTATGGAAATACCGTAGTCCGGATAACCGTTTCCCTAATTCAAATTTGAGAATAGCTTGGCCCCTCTTTGCTTGAACCGTAAAACGATATCAACGATGTTTACAATATCACAGGATCGTTTACCAATCGTAAGCAAAAGCCATTTAAGCTCTCTAACGGATAAACAGACCACAATACGCGCACGCACCCTAAGCATTCTGTAATGGGATCCTCTTCTGCTAGGCTATGCTGTTTGAAGCCTCGCCAACGCGCCTCGCCAACGCAGTTTTTTTATAAAGGCTATTTTGCCAGCTGCATTAGGTAGCAACGCATCGCCGGCCACCACCAAGCGACTCTTTAAGTTCTGCCTATTTTTGAACTCAGTTTTCACTCCATGCTTATATGATAAAAGCCAGTAACCACGTTAAGGATTATAAATGCACTGGCGTCAAAATAGTATACCGAGATAGGTTTATTTTATACGAGTATAGATTTTGGTTCGACTACTTGCAATTATGCAACCTGTGTTTTTTGACGCTTTTTGGTGTTTCAAACAGATTTTCAAGGGATTCCACAAGAGAGAAACGAAGAATGTACCACACCTCAATGCTGCGTGCTTTTAAAATATCCCAGGAAAGCGTGCCCTGCTGGGTGGTACAGCGGAGGCACGATATTCATGTCGTATTTCTGCATATTGCGTTCATTTGTATGGTTTTCCGTAGTTCATCGGCGAATACCTCATTAAAACCCATATCAGATTTTTTCGGCTTCAGGATGTCAAAGCATTATTGACAATATTTCGTTCCATTTCCCTTGTCGTCTTCGGCAACGCCTTGAAAGGGAACATATTAAGAAGTGCGTTCAGTGTGTGAGCCCTCTTCAGCGCCAAAGTTAATCATCTTATCCATAAAAGGTGAGCACTAAGCTCGCCATAAAATAACTTTCATTAATCTTTGGAGCAGCGGAGGGCTGATAGACCGGGTGAACATTGGCCTTCATTGTTAATGATACCTCAAACAGATGACCTCTATATCTAAATCCACGAAGTACTTCCTATAGTAGAACTGTCTATCTTCGCGTCTTCCCATTCATTGCCAATTCTACAACACACCAGCAACCACGGTTGTCAAGTGACCAGCCGTTGTGCTGCAGAGCGCAATGGCGTTGGTTCAATCCCGACCACTGCGGCCGTTTTTCTTATCAAGGCAAGAAGAAAGAAAGGCCATACACGGCTGACACATGGGCTCAAGTTCAAGATGCCCTAACGATCCAGATAATTCTCCGGTCTCCACTGCTGTGCGTTTAATAGCCATAGTGTTGCTTACGGAAGTAAAACCACAAGTTTTTATTGTGAAGCTTCCCATTCTACAACATACTTGCGTATGGGTGCCACCGCGAGATGACATTTTATTACATGCTGAGCCGCTGCTAAAAAAACGCATCCAGACCAGATGCTCATAGAAAAAACAAAGACAGAACTATCGTATTTTGTTCATTGTCGACACATTTTACCTCATAGTGAACGTTTATCAATGGACCCCTATCCCCGATTTGTCGACGTCCACATTGCGCACATGGGAATCGCACGTCAACTGATATGGAACTGGCTGCAGATGACATTTACAACTGCCTTCGGTGACACTTGCTTTTCCTATGCTCACATTCGTAACGTTTAATTCCTCGCATAGGCAAAGGGGAGGGAATACAAAAAAAAAACAAATGCGCAGAACAGCAGGCAAGTGCTTGGCCTAGCAGCCGAACATCGCAAACAAGGAAGCGCCGATACCATGGCGGGTACATCGTTACCCTAAAAGCGACATCGGAGCAGACTATGCTCACAGAGAGAGGGTATATTCCGCAGGTCCGTATTCTTGCCTGTTCCGTTTTCTTTCATGATCTGGCGATGACGTAAAAATAGGTCGACTATTTCGTAGCATTGTTATGGTTAGAAGGGTGTGCAAACTTTTGTTCGTGCCTCGGCGACTTTTCCTGTGTGCCTCCATACCCTGACTGTGCACCTCTATCTCTGTGCTATCTCAGATATTGCGGCAGGATGAAAGCTTACGATGTTGCCCTAAGCAACAACCCGGAACGAAGGTCATTGTAACAACTCTGCCCTTCAGTTCAAGGACATAGCATTGAAACATTTACCAATGAGGATGTTTGATATTTCCACAGAGAAAAATAAGCGATTTTTGCAAGAAAACGGATCACTGTCGAATGACAAAACCTTCGTTTAAAGGCGGATGGATAGTGCAGGTAGCTGTCGAACTACGTCTCCCGATACCTTTCCTTCTTTTTGAACTATCGACTGGCCATTTTGCAGTACATGTATAATAGATGTCTACTAACCACGTGAAAACTTCCATACAAAAACATGTATTATTTTTAAAGAAAAAATTATTACTTTTGTTTGATTTTTTCGTTGGCTTAAGGAAAATTTTCAGAAGTGTCTTCAGAACCACAGGGCTGAAACATTTTCTATGTGTGTATATACCTCTGGCTTTCTTCTGAACCGCAATAATTATGGTAGCCGTAACCATTGATTTAAAAAAAAAATATACAAAAAGCACAAACACAAATTTTATTGATTTTTGAGTGAAAGAAGTTTAAATATGTAATAAAATTACGGCGCGACCATGCTTATTTTGGTTGAGACTGTGTATACAGCATTGATACTTAAATCACACAAAAATGGTTTTCGAAGCTTAAATAGCTGAAGAGAAAATGTTCCCTTTCTCAGCAGAAATGGTGTTTTGAGAAATCGCCTTTCAATGGTTTCGCATGATTTTGTTCAAAGTTTGGATAGGAAAGCTAAGCAATGCTTCTAGCACAGCGGACTTTAGGCCTAAAATGTCGCTCTAATATGCCTTGACAGAAACCAATTAAGTTCGCGTAAACAGAATAACAGGCGACCGAACGTGCGTAAACAAACGTATTGCAATGCATGCGCAATGCTATTTCGACTAACTCAACGCCATTTCGGCTTACAGTGAACTACAGAAACATTCAACTACCTATGCGCTATATTTGTAAGTAATTAAAAAGTAAACGTTATAAAACGATTTTAAGGGAAAAGGAACAATGTAAATACCACTGTGCATCACACGAAACTTGCAATTTTCAATAAATTCTTGTGCGCATCAGAGGATGCCACTTCGTGGGGACGTTCTCGGCGAGTGTTTAAATATTGCGGGACCATAACGAAAAAAAAAATCCAATTTTTAGTCGGTGTTGCTACCCATCCCCCGTTAAGCATTTCTCATGATTTGCGCACGAAAAATACCTTGTGTGCAGACGTCTTCGATTTAAATACGCCGGGATTAGGAGCCATGCCGTTACCTCTAAAGTAGTATATCTGCAAAACCATTTGCAACCACTTCGGAGAATTCCAAGCCAGAAAAAAATATTCAAAGCCTAGAAATCCAATACAGTAAAAGCGTGTTAATTTGATCTTGGTCAATTCGAACTGACGCTTAAATAGAACTGGCGGGTCTACATTTCAATGGAAGTAAAGCTCCCCATACTTCGAACGCGTCGGTGTAACGATTAATTCGAAGTGCGATGACCTGGTTTCCATCGCGCCTCGCAGAAGAATTCGGCCTAAAGCTAATACAATGGGTTGCAAATCCAAACCAAACCAAATTTACTAGAGAGTAAAACAACCAAACAAAAAAACTCCCAGCTCCCCTCGCGGGAACCCCTGTGTAGATGCGACGCATAGGCCGAGCGGCGAAGGGACCGTGTTTTATAGCGCGCATAACGTTGAGGGGACTGCGTAAGCCGGTCCCAGTCGATGACGACGTTGGCGTACTTGTAAAGCGGCGTGGACTCTAGGTGTTTGAGCCAAGCGTGGATGTCGCTTCGCCGGAGAACGGCACACCGGTTATATGCGCAGCGCGCCCGAAGGAGATGAAAGAAAGCGCCTAATTCGCAGTAACGAGTCAATATGTGGCTTCTTTGTTTCCTGCCCCCGCAGTGTGGCGCGCTGTGCATTCATTCTAGGGCACTCACGCCAACTCGAGCTCCGCTGAATTAAAACGATTTTATGGTACCCCTCGAGCCCGAATTAAGAAGCTTTTATTGTACCTTGCATTGGAAGGCCAAATTAGCAGGTGCTTTAGCCGTGACGTAAACACTGTATTACAGCGTTGTAACAAAGGACGTGTGCACAGGCCTAACAAAGGACGTGTGCACAGCACTGTTTCTCAGGAACGTAATAAGATCGTTATCAAACAAGGTCAGCCATACTGCGCGGGTATTTAAATTTTCAGCAGAACTTCAGCCATTGTGAATTTTTCATGCAGTTCGTCGAACTGACTGTGCTCAAACATTTGTCGCACGCTAGGAATATGCTTTTCAGTGTCAAATTCACAATGCATGAGAACGTCAGCTATGTTGCCCCGCAGACAAGTCATTCTCTGCACTAAACTGACAGTTCTCACCAGCCATACACTGTTACACCGTTAAGCCGCGTTAATTTTGCTATTGCGTTCTCGTGTCTTCACGAGAGCTCACGTAAATTTACGCGAATATAAATTATGCACTTTCTGCGATATACAGTTCCAATCGACAAAACCTTGCAGAATCAGCGTTTTCTTTAATAAGTGTCCAGCTTTCTCGTTTTCTAGACCAAGAAATTGGTGAAGCTGTGATATTTGTTTCCCGGCACCCAGCAGCTAATTGGTAGCAAAATCTTTCACACCAGAATATTTGTTACTTTTGTTCCGCGGTGTACAGTATTTCCCAGGGTGGACAGGGCTAAGGTGTGAGTTTTTCACCCTGAGCTGTTATAGCATCCGGTTATCGTACTTAGCGCCAACTAAGACTTATTGCATAATTACAAAACTCACCAATTCCTTGGAGTTAATAATGCTGTTTGTTGTACATTTGGGCAAAACTAAAACTTGAATCTGTAGACATCCGTTTGTCAACGTGTCTTGGAATGGTGTCCGATATTTATTCGACAAGAACAATCCAACCTCTCGTCAGATGAGAGATGATGCTGCTCTTCAAGACAAGCGGGGAAAAATGGTTGCCGTATTTAACCTCCGCCACTTTCCCACATTTCACTGCATGCTAGCGCTGTTTTCTCTCTCATAACCCACGGCAGAATTCTCGTTTTCAGCGAAACAGGCCACTCGTTACAGGAACAATTCCGGGAATTCCTTAAAATGTATTTTATCAGGCTCTTCGCACAATACATGCCTTTATATCCAGACGTTGCTTGCTTGGTACGTCTCTTGGCTACAAAATTTTGGTTTCCACGAGTATGGGGATTCACTTAGAGGTGAGCAGAAATATAATTCCACATATACTTTACTAAACACGACGGTATAAGGCTCTTGAAAAGCGTTTGCGATATTGACATTAGAATATTCTTTACAATTCCCGAAACAACTTCAACTGTCCTGAGTGACGTCGGAAATTTCGCAATCAACATATAAAAACAACACGCGGATTTGAAGACTGAACGGAAATGCGAATTTCCGCTGTACCACTACACATTGGAATGAGGGCAACCTGTAAAAAGCACTAAAATGCACGTCTACGGTTTATAAAGTACACTATGTAGTGCGGGGTCAGGGATTATGGAAAACCGCCTGTGAACCCGCGTTGGAGATATCAAATGCTTGTTGCTATTGAGAGTTGAATGCCTGACGTTCGCTCTTATGCCTTCACAAAAAAATAAAGTATGGCCTCTTCTGCGCTTAGTAGCGGCCTGCGGCATCCGTATCATTTTCATTCGGCTGGACATTATTATCACCTCTATTCGCAACATTACAACGCTAAATATTTCAACGCAATTTCACTTGAAAATTATCTCCGCTTTCTCGTATCGACTCGCACGACCTTATGAGCAGACGAAAGAGCAATGCACACGTGACGACACACGACTACGCTGCTCCCTGTTTTGCACACTCGGTGCCACCTTCAGACGGGGTTGTCGCTGAAGGGCAGCTGTGCGTAGGAGCCGTTGCTGGCCCTCTTGCTGTGCTGCGACGGGAAGCGGCTGCCCGCGGCCGGCAGGCACGAAGTCGTCGTGGTGGTGAAGCTGACGCAGCTGCCACGTTGCAGGGTAAACGGCTTGTGCGACCGACCGCAGCCCAGCGCCTGGCGGCACCGGTCGCCGCCTCTGCGAAGCGCCCGCATCGTCTTCCAGCGCTCCAGGTGGTGGCGCACAGAGTTGCGTACCTGCGGAACGCGTATTTAGAGAACAAGCCGCCCTGATTATAATACATTATAATACATTAGTTTATTTTCAACAAGCCTATCAAGATAATGAGGCAAGAGAGGGAAAATGTTCCACATTAGCAACTTGACATGCCCTAACAGCGTCAGCAAATAGCAGAAGGAGGGTGAAATGCTGTCAAGAATTTGGATCTGGCGAACATTAAACAAATGATCTCGACTTTTTCGATGGTTTATTCCAAATAAACGGGCTAAAAACCACGAAGAAGGTGCCCGGTGTTTTTATGAATTTGTTTCCATTTTTCGATAATACTTTCTATAGGATCGCTCCTTCTAATCGGTTTCGATTGCTGCTATATTGCGAGCACTAATTCTGCAGTACAGGGAACTTGAAATGGAACTATTAAAGACATTTTCGAGCTGTTAATAAAACGACGTGTACTCAATACCAACGTACACATTTCGCATCAATTCAGCCCCGGATTTTTTCGCGCCTAAATACTAGCTTCCTTCCAGTTGCATTCCCAAGTTTTCACCTAAATTGAGAAAAAGACAGGTCCGCTAATTTACGAAGAAGTTTTTGTACATCTTCAGCTATACGTCACGGTACGTCAGCGTTTGTTATGTAGTTGTGAAAATTAGCTGCGAATTTTCCACTGTATTTCTACCTACCTCGCCATTCAGGAAGCAGTACAGCACGGCAACGCTGAAACCCTGGAAGAAACAGGAACCCATTAGAACAAGTGAGATGCCAACAAAGCGACAAGCAAAAAAAAAACACTAAAAAAGAGGTCCCGGCGTAACAGTAGGAGCTACAGCAACAGGAAGACAGAAAGCACAGCCACAAAATGTACACGACTAGGATAAACAACGACGAAGCAGAGAACTTTAAAAACAGTACGAAAACCTATGTCACAAAAATGGCAATCATCAACCAATTTCCGGATACTGCAATATCTGCATGTGTACGGCATGCTCTTTCAGAGATTATCCTGTGCTTCATAAACAGGGTGAAATTTTACTTTTATATATAAGTAAACCCAATCGTCATTCAAATGAGCACCATAAACGAGGATGCTGTAACATTTTTTGCATTCCAGCTGCCCCGACACATAACGAGTGCATCACACCGGTACCAGTCGCCTCCACTGGGTGGGTTGAGGCTGCAGCATCACTCTAGAGCCTGGTTAGGCAGAGATTGGGAAGCGACAGTGCAGTTTCTATCCAGTACTTGCTGATCGAGTGCGTAAACTGTAATTCGTTGACATAACTTGTAAAAAAGGGCCCATCTCCCCGCGAGGGGGACTCGAGTAAATGCGTCGCATAGGGGGTGGGTGTATTGCGCTAAAGTTTAGTGTTTGGGGAGTTGGTGGTAGTGAATGCGTTGTATCTGCAGCTTCTTGACGTAGTTTGAATGAGTCAGGGATATAAGGCGCGTTCGTAGCCTTTCATTCTGTGTCGGTTTTGTGGCGCAGTGGGAAGAGCACCATGTACCTCGCGTTCCGCCCACAGGTAGTGAATGCGTTGTATCAGCAGTTTCTTGACGTAGTTTGAATGAGTCAAGGATATAAGCGCGTTCGTAGCCTTCCATTATGTGTCGGCTTTGTGGCGCAGTGGGTAGAGCACCATGTAACTTGCGTTCCGCACGCAGGGTCGTGCGATCGAAACCAGGCGCCAGTAAGGATTATTTTTTTATATAGTGTAGGGGGAGGGGTGCGGACCTGTTGTTGAGAGCGAGGAGGTTAGCGTGATGCGGGAGAGGAGGAGTGGGGGAGAGGGCGCACCTGGAACGGCTTTTGCGGACGCCGAGGCACGCCGACAACGCCGGGTGACATCGTGAGTTAAGGAAATGCTCTGCATTTAAAAATAAGGAATGCCGCGGCCGGACAGAAATATCAACCAAATGTTATGAGCTGCGAAATTCGTGCGCTTGATCAAGCTTTCTGGAACCTTAAACCCATGCCTTAAACTAATGTGAAAACCTGCCTCTTACTCAGACTCTGAAAAAAAATAGCAGTTGCAGGTCATGTTAAAAATTGTGAAAAAAAACGGAAGTGAGATTTACGGGACACTAAAGCATAACTATTTTTTAAAATACGTACTTATTACATGTCAGTGCCGGCATCACGGCCGCTACACGGAGAGATATTACCTTTCGTTTCGTATTACGTCGAGTGCGAACTGCAATGCCTGCCTACGAAGAGAAATTGGCTTCAAATGCTGCGGGGCCAGAACACTCGCGGGAATATAAAGCGAAAATCGATACGGCGTTATACGAAAAACGGGCGGAGCTTTATTTAAAATGTCTGTCTGCACAAAACGATGCTCACAGGAGCACGTGCGTGGACCTAGGCCAGTGCTGAAATAGGTTCGTTGCGTCTTTGCCGCGTCGTCTTGGGCCGTCGTTGTTTCAAATATAAAATCAACGTAACCGCCTCCGTTTCCAGTATTTCTGTGCCTCGCTTTTGCATTTATGATTTTCTCAGATAAGTTCCTCCTTAACAGCCAGCACCACTCGAAGCGTCGGGTTGTGGTACTTAAGAGAGATAGTTCGAGACGTTGCAGTTGCGCACGATAAAAAAACTAGCGCAAGTTTTCTTTTCTGGTAGGCGGGGGGAGTAATTTCGCAGTTCGTGATTTTTTTATATGGTAGGCCTCTCGGCTATTACATTTTTAGTGCTCCGGTGTGCTGTCGCACATAAAGACACTTCAACGGCATAGAAAACCTCTAAACGAGCCCTTGGCCGAATATGACGCCAACGATTGGACATAGAAAAGGCTTAAATGTGTAGACGCAGCAGAATGTTCGGTTGACCCTGCGGCTAAACGAAGCAATAAAGTAACATTATTTGTAACAGCTTGAAATGTCTTGTTTTGGCACTCGTTCTACTAAAACACACAAGCGGTCAGGTCGAACTAAATTTAATAGCAGCCGAAAATTACGGGGGAACGTTTTTGTTGTGAATATGAATTTTATTTTTAGGTATACTATCCCACAAATTGTCGTTATAAACTGTTGAAATTTCAGCGTTGTGAGCGATATCAAGGGAAACGTTTCATAATAAAAACCTGGCCTATACATACATATTTCGAAAGTGTAAAGCAGGAGTGAAATGATGGTCACTGAATTTCTACGCGCGGAATTCTGCTTTTGGTGTTACCTCCAACGTATTTATTTGTCATCGGTACATTAAGAACTTCTTCTTCCATATTCAGAAAGAAACATTTGGCGATAATGAGCTATATAAACCTGCAGCAACCCGAGAAAAGAACAGTGCTTTATTTGTAGTTTGTGTGTCTCCCAGGGTGTGGCACTGGCTTGTTCAAGGTGTTTCTAGATGAGCTCCCCGAGCTTACTCTTTCGAGTAAAAATTCAATACTGTTCAGTGTGTTATTCGTTGTTTTCTTCATTGTTTTTAAGCTTGGTTACCTGCGTTTTTGTAGGTACTCCTCAGACATGATTTGATTTTTCCTTGAACTAAAGATTTGCATTTGCAGATGAATGAAACCTTTCGGCTGCTCATACAAGCAATCGTTGAAGATTGATATCTTAAACATTGGTTGCTCAATGGTTCAACGATGGTTCAACGCGGTTGCTTCAAGCCAAAAACAATGGTTTGAAACCGGCACCTCACACGTAAAAAGTCTGCTAAGCCCGATAGTAACGTCGTGGCTTTTTTCCTCGTACTGCCAAGACCTGGAGTGATAAAGCGTGGTTAATGCGGCTTGAGAATACAAATTAGTGTAGATATTTTAACTTAGTTAAATCTAAAATTGAATTTTACGAAATGAAGGGTAGTATTTGCACATACAAATTATGGGGCTTACCTCGTATCAATCAAAATGGAGAGACGAGCTAGTGTGTTTGCAATTTCTATGTGTGAAACTTAAGCGCTAATTTTTCACAGGAACGAGAAAGGAAACGACACAGGCGCTTACTATCAACTGAAAGTTTTAATGACAACGAATACACATTTATACTACCCCCAGACCGAACAACCCAGCACGTGTGCCCTTCGCACATGCGTACGGCCGTACAAGAGAACCGCCCCATTCCCTTCTCGTTTCTCTTCTCCTTTCCCTCATCGTCAACCCCCTCTCCTTGAGACGTTGCACTTCTTTATCTGAAATACTCAGCGACGGGTGACCTATACAATCGGGACCCTTAATCCGGATATGGAAGGCTTCTGCAAGTTCCCTGGAGGCACGGTCTCTTGCTTAACAACTACTACCGTGTCCGCGAAGTGTGGCTGACAACGTGGCTGATAACCGCATTTAGAACAGTGCTGCGCCAGGTGTGTGTAGGGCTTTCCTTTCAAAAAGGAATGATGCTCCCTCAGGCGTACATTTAGACAGCGGCAGGTCTGGCCGACGTACACCCGGCCACAGGACATGGGAATGCAGTACACAACATTAGTCATGCAACGAACAAATTGGAGCCCGTGTTTTATCAAACAACCTTGTGGGGGAGAGGGGGGGGGAATCGCCCCGGGAATCGAGCCTGTTGCTCACCATGGCGCATAAACTGCCCAGCTTGTTCCTGGCCGAGAGCTCGATCATTGAGCTCGATCTGCAGTCGCTTGGTGGCTAAAGGCGCACGTCTACTCGAGTCGGATAAGGAAGGCCATTTTGTTGTCCTAGAGCAGTCCGCATTCGCGGAAAGAGCACTCGGTGCGGTGCGTAAGAATTTCAAAGAGGTACATGTCAGTGGCATGGTAGCCAGGGACCGGGCCCTGGACATGTGTACTCCGTGGAATCTGGATAGCCGAGCCACGGCTATTAGGAAGGAGAAGGAACACACGCTGAGGCAGTTTTTCGCGGCAAAAACCCACAAGCCGGGGATACCCTTGCGTTCTATCGTTTCAGAGCGAGGGTCGTGGCAGGTGGCTGTTTCTGGTTTTTTGCAGAAGCTTTTAGAATCTTTGACCATCATTGATCCGTTTTCGGTGCGGAACTCTGAGGCGGTTGTGGAGTATCTGTCCTCTGTTGGTTGCTTGAACGTCTCGTGATTTAGCGTGGACTTTGAGGACCTGTTTTACTCCCTGCCTCACGATGTGATGATGAGACGTACTAGAGATTGCATCACAAACGACAATGATGAGCTGGCCTTTGTGAATCGAAGTGGAATCCCCGTGGAGGCGTTTTTAGAGCTGCTCAGTTTCTACCGTCAGAGTACTGTCGTGGGGTTTGAAGATAAGGTATACTTACAAAAGTCGGGAGTGTGCATTGGGTCTAAGGTTGCTCCAGTCCTGAGCAACATTTTCCTGGGCAAGGTTGACTGTGATTTGCAGCTCGCTTTACAGGGCGTTGCCACTCAGGTTTTCCGCTATGTGGACGATTTTTTGGTTCTGGGCTGCAACGTACAAATGGAGTCCTTCCGATGTGCTGTTCTTGATGCCTTCAATGCGAAAGGTAAAGGTTTGAAGTTCACGACCGAGGTTCCAGTTGAAGGCACCTTGAAATTTCTTGACCTCGAGCTTCGTTTCTCACGGCACCATACATGCTGGATGTACGCGCCCCGTTCTAATAAGCCACTCTTGAACTTCGCTTCTTTTCATTCCAAGCTGGTTACGAACGGGATAGCCCACACGTGTCTCAAATCCGCAGTCAGCAAGTCCTGTTATTATTTGGCGCAACAAAGCTTTAATGCACAAGTAGTTCGGCTGGAGAACGCAGGGTTTCCCCTCTCCATCCTCCAGGCAATCTGTCAGCGTCTTGTGAAACAGTTGAAAGGGTTAGTTTATGCGCCATGGTGAGGCAGTTTATGCGCCATGGTGAGCAACAGGGTCGATTCCCGGGGCGATTCCCCCCCCCCCCCACAAGGTTGTTTGATAAAACACGGGCTCCAATTTGTTCGTAGCATGACTAATGTTGTGTACTGCATTCCCATGTCCTGTGGCCGGGTGTACGTCGGCCATACCTGCCGCTGTCTAAATGTACGCCTGAGGGAGCATCATTCCTCTTTGAAAGGAAAGCCCTACACACACCTGGCGCAGCACTTTTCTAAATTCGGTTATCAGCCACGTTGTCAGCCACACTTCACGGACACGGTAGTAGTTTTTAAGCACAGAGACCGTGCCACCAGGGAACTTGCAGAAGCCTTCCATATCCGGATTAAGGGTCCCGATTGTATAAGTCACCAGTCGCTGAGTATTTTAGATAAAGAAGTGCAACTTCTCAAGGAGAGGGGCCAGAAGATGAGGGAAAGGAGAAGAGAAACGAGGAGGGAATGGGGTGGTTTTCTTGTACGGCCGTACGCATGTGCGAAGGGCACACGTGCTGGGTTGTTCGGTCTGGGGGTGGTATAAATGTGTATTCGTTTTCATTAAAACTTTCAGTTGATAGTAAGCGCCTGTGTCGTTCCCTTTCTCGTCCCTGTGAAAAATTTTTGCGCTTAAGTTTCACTCATGGAAATTACCTCGTATCGTCTTTTTTTACGAAATCCATATTCCCCTCGCGAATCTAAATGAATACCCCGCAATGATAAAGTAAAGAAAGGGGTTGCATTCTAACACACCTGCGTGGACAGCAGTGCTATCTGGAGGTACGTGAACACCACTTTGGCTGTCTTGTGCTGAGGCGTCCAGATGACCAGGATGTAGCTGACGCCCAGGAGAGGAATGAGGACGAGCAGAGCCTTCGCTGCTTTTCTGTGTTCAGAAACAAAATAACAGCAGCACGAATAAAGATCGCACTGTTCCAGATGATGTACAAGTCCTTAAAACAGCCCGGTGACCTTAAGCGTACAAAAATTTCAGGGAGCCGGCGAGGTAGTTTTGAAAAATTTTAAGAATGCTAATTGTTTTTCCGATTGTCGCCAGATTTATTCCTCTGAGGATTAGGCTCGTTCAATTAAGTAATCGACTTAGAAGAATTTGCCGCGGTGGCTGTGGATTGTTTCATCAACAATACCAAAACTCCATAAAAGTGGCCTTCGCCAAGTCACACCCACGCGCTGATGTGCCTGGGAGCTGCACACGTCACACACGCGCAGCGCTTTATCTTCGACTCGACCGGAAAGTATGGCGTCGTGGCGGCCGTTCTCGTGCCAACATAAAGTCGAAGATATTCCGCGGCGTGTGTGTGACATCTGCAGCTCTGAGTGACATCAGCGCGTGGGTGTAGCTCTGCAACGCTGGGCTGCCACACGGTGCCCGTTCCCCGCATCTGCAGATCGGAGGGTCTGAGCGCTGTAGCTGTTTACTCAATTAGAATTTCGTAAAAGGCATGATGGTTATCGGTTTGACTGATATTCCTTTAGAATGTCCACATAGCAGTCATATGCCTAACTGCACTAATTAAACTGAATAGGAAATTAGAGTTAATAGAATTCCCTAAATACCTCTTAGAACCCGTTTTATACTGCTCGCTACGGCCCCTGATAACTTCGCAAATGAAAAAAAAATTTAACTCCCAAAGCCAAGTTTTAAAAGTACTAACATCTTCCCTGAAACAAGGGTGACAGAGTCATCGGGCGGCAACAAACTTGCCGTCACTAGCGTCCGCTACGTTCAATCGAGCGTGTGATTGTTCAGCTCCAAGTTCAAAGCTAATTGTATGTGGCTGTGCACGCACACACTCACGCACGCACGCATACACACACGCATGTATATTTGTGTGTGCGTGTGTGTGCGTGCGTGCGTGCGTGTGTGTGTGTGTGTGTGTGTGTGTGTGTGTGTGTGTGTGTGTGTGTGTGTGTGTGTGTGTGTGTGTGTGCGTGCGTGCATGCGCTCGTGTGCTTGCATGTGCTGATGGGTGTGTTCTTACATGCATACTGTAAAGAGATACTTTTACGTAAGTGATATATATACAGAGGTGCGCTCGTGCAATGCTTTTATGCTACAAGATCAACATTTCAACAGGAGCAAGTGGTCCTGCAGCTCGCGTACCGCATTCCTTCGAAACAGTATGGAATATCAGATCTTCAAACACCTCTAAACAGTGAACTTGACATTTTCTCTGAAGCATATTTCTATCGACCCTCTCATAGGAACCTATACGCACGATGCAGAAAAAATTGACAACTGCTGATGATGCAAAAGTTACGAACTATTTCTCGCGATCACTTTCCAAAATTCTCCTGTTCACACGGTGTGATATTCTGTTCCGAGCATAACAGGCACTGCTCTGAGCGTACGCTTCCGCACTTCGACGCTGGTAGCGTCAGCAAATACGCAAAATGTCGGCATGTTAACTCACCGATACTGCTGTGACTCCACAGACGTTGCAGCTCGCAGTTTGGTGATTAAAACCCACATAATTTGGCTCAAGAAGAAGATGTTTGTCTAGAAGAAGGAAAAAAAGAAAGTAGCATGTAGCATAATTTAACTGTAAGCCTGTCGTGTATCTCATCTTCTGCATTATCATTCTTTAACAAAATGTGAAACCACAGCGCACATTTCACTTTTCAAAATATGTTCGCTTTCTGTTTTGAGATTCGCTGAAACGTTTTCGTAGAAATATAAGAAGTTTTATGAAACATCCCCCAGGTTTTTTTTTCTTATAGAGCATGTTTATTGTACTAAGTACGTTGATGGAGATAATTACTCGAGAGTGCTGTTTTAACTGCAGCGTACGACCGTCATTGCGCAGTGCGATTAGCCAGACGCAGTTGTTCGATGTAATATTTTCCGTATGCATGTACCCCAGAATAAACATAATCGGTGCGCTGAGTGAGAGGAGAAGCTTAAAATTCAGGAATAAGTTCCTAAATGCATAACAGTAACAACTTTCTTGCAGACCCGACAATAAACAGGGATTTACATTACAGCCATTCCGCAGGAGGTGTAAAAAAGGCCCATGCCCTTTAACACATCATTCCTTCCCCATGACTGGGGCTTTGCTGGAAAGCCGAAAGTTGATTAGATCCCCACGCAGCATTAGTCTTTTGAACGTTCCTATTGTGTAACCAATGAGGTGTTCTTACTCTTCTGGGAACTTTACACAAAAACATACTCTACCGAGATCTTTTTTGTCGAGCGAAGATACATCAAAATGGTATGAACACAGGATCCCCGTGAAGACCAAAAAGACGTTTTTGAGAGTTCGATGGTATATGGAGTAAACCACACGATCATGATATCTTAGGTAGCCGGATAATGTTATATATTTCGAGACAAATGTCTGTAAGGCTCATGTTAAGTTATGCTACACGGCTACTGCCTAACACAAGGAAAACAGCTATACTTTTCCTTTCCGCTTGACGGAGAGGCATGTTTCCAGGCGGAGCACTAGTTCTCAAGGCTTTGGCTAGGTGAACAGCCCAAAGAAAGAGCCCAATTTTCCTTCCTTTGGTTAATTGTACTTTGTCGTTCAGGAGACATTCTTCTAGTGACCACAATATAATACTGGGAATGATGAAATTTTCAGGGATTGATGTATAAATGAAGATGGATCGTTACCCCTCGTTTTATAGTGGAAGTGTAACTTCTGGATCCGAAGGGTTTGTCAGATACCTTTTGCAAATACCGATGTGTTGTAGTTTGTTGCCCCACAGGCACATGTATCCGACGTTATAATTCGCTTCCAAACTTGCCCTTAGTACACTTGCATAAGAACGAACTATACCTCGCGGACGCAATATTCTATGATCCCCTTTAGGATTCATACTGCGTAATCTCGCCATATCTAGAAAGGGCTTTAACATATAGAGGGCGTCGTTCCCGCGCACCATTATGAAGTGAATATACAAATAACAAAATTTTATGCGCTTGAAAACAAAAGAACAACAGATAAACCATAAAAAGTAAACTTGCTCATATATATTATAGCAAAACCTTTTCGGGGTGTTGGCACAAAAGAAAACGCTATAATTAAGAACGAGACACGTACACAGAAACGTGCTGCGTATAATCCCGTGGCTCGATACAACGTATCTGCCATCTCGAACAGTTCGATAGTGTTGATAAGTAGATCACTAGTGCGCCTTTCAAGGGTTATATCACATTTTCATTACGGCTGCCCAAACGGACTCACAATATTTTCCTCAAATATATTGATCTTTGCGCTGTAAATAATTAATGGGTGCCTAAACTTCCTTTTGCGATGTGGGATGTAACCGAGCTGGCAATACCGGGACATGAGCACAAGAGCTGTCGCTCCTGCGTGACCATCGCGCCACTCTACCACCCTCTACAGAAACGCGTTGTATCGGCAATGAAGTTCCGTTCAATCTTTGCCGCCTGCTAATCCACAGCTATCATGTTAGAATGCGTGTGCATTCCCATATCACGAACCTCTCGCGTAAGCATCTCGTGTAGTTACGTCTCCGACTTGTCCTATCTTTCACCGACATAATTCGCTATTACAAGTTTCCACCTTTTCTTTCGTATCGCTATTTGACATCAGCAAAATATTTACCTGAAAACACCGAATTACGTGACGCCACGAACACAGAATTTAGAAGCAACTAGCCCATACCAGTGCCGCATCAATGCATCCAAGTATTTCTTCTTTCTCAATACAATTAACGAATGGAACATGGTTCCAATTAAAATTATGTGCTCACCGAATGTTGTGACTGCTATTCAGAGTGTTTTCTGAGTTCCAACGTTTTATTTTCTTCCTATTGACCATATCTTGTTGCTATTTTCTGAACTGCTAAAACACAAACACGCATTCCCGTTTTCTAGCTTGGTTTTGTATGACTACTTGTTATTTTTTTACATTACTAATTAACCACCCCCCCCCATAAAAATGCCCATCGGGTGCTATAGGTATTTAAAATAAATAAATAAATAAATAAATAAATAAATAAATAAATAAATAAATAAACAGTACATATAGATTGTCCAAGAACGTTTTTTTTTTCGTTTTCGTTTAGTAGCCTGCTCGCTTTTGTAGACCATGGTATAGTGTCAGTGTCTCGTCGCACTTACCAATAGAACCAGCATGACGGGTCCAATGAATATGCAGTCGTATATGTCCTTTAGCTGCCATATGCACCTGCAAGGAGAAATTCCCTTCTGTGACGGTTTAAGCTTTCAAGCAAACGATTGGGGATTCCTTGAAACAGACGCGTACATG
Organism: Haemaphysalis longicornis; assembly: GCF_048455015.1. Lineage (NCBI taxonomy): Eukaryota > Metazoa > Arthropoda > Arachnida > Ixodida > Ixodidae > Haemaphysalis > Haemaphysalis longicornis. The sequence goes on along the minus strand of NW_027526295.1, from coordinate 58,761,298 downwards.
CAAATTTCTCAATAACCACCTTGTTGCCATTTTGAAGCCATGAAATTATGGTTCTCCCAAATTTAGTCTCCACAATACTTACTTTCATCAGTTTAATTAAGGCGATTTTCTTAATTCGTTTATTTAAACTCGCAAATTTTGGTCTGTATATCTGTCCCTCGATACAGCCACCCCGACAATTGGTTAAAAAAATGTTTAAGCGAGAAGTTCATTTCGGCAAAACATTTTCAAACGACTAAATTTGGTGCCATGGTTAATAATGGTCAAAAGGGTTGAGCAAACCGAAATTATTACGCATATGTGAGGCAAAGCGTCCAAGCATTATTAAAACTACGTTGTGTTTTCTTAATGAAAAATTAATATGCGGGTTATATTTTCGAGATAAAGTGTAAAAATACCCGTTGAAACAACATTTTAACCGCAAAATACAAAAAAAAAGAGCTCGCACCGCAGCCGATGTTTCAAGTAGTACAGTGCGCCTGTACGATTTACGGGCGTTCTGGCAGCCAGCGGGCTGCCAGTACCTTGCTCTCGGGGAGGAAGTTGCAACCTGAATATGTAGCTCAAGCGCCTCGGTGTGCACTGGACACAGAAAAATCGAGGAGCAGGCCAGCCGCAATGGTCACTGAAGGAAGCAACCTTTTTTTCAGTTGTCTGCTACGGTCCATTTGACAAAATGCTGTATCGCTGCTTTCGCTGTATGTCTTGGCGGGGCGCTCGATACGGACAGGCTACTTCCCGAATGTGAATACGAGCACGACGCAGTGACACCGGCTCCTTTCGGCAGCCATTTGCCATCGCTGCACGTCCATTCACATCGTACTTGACAAATCGTCAACGTCCATGAGAATAAAGTTTTAGCTGACCGTTTAAACGTGAAGTTTTTTACCTCCACCTCCAAGGGTTCTGTCACGACCATCGGTGTCAACAAAAAACTCCAGAGAACAAATAAAAGAAGTTACTGTAACGCCAGGAATCGAACTTTGATCGAATAGAGAAATGCAACAAGAGCCCGTTGTCTTACCGATAGAACTCCCCACGCATATCGACGGGTCTACCCCCTTCGCTCTCGCTGAATACCACGTGATAAGGTCAAGCGACCTCCCTCCCCGCTCTGTGCTCCCCACATGGTCCGTGAAGAGACCGTGTGCGCGCCTTGCGCATGCCCTAGGAGTTATAAAAATTTAAGGAAGCTCACAGCAACGCGTGGCATCTCGCTTCCATCTCTATCTCTGCCGCCGATCTCTTCACCTCCGTCGGCGGCGGCAGAGACGGAGGAGACGTGAGATCATCTAGCACGGGGTTTGAGCTTTCTTTACATTTATGAAAAAAAAGTTTTGCACTTTTGGGCTTTCCTAATACAACTCAGCCAACCAGCGTTCATGCATTATGCATTGAATAAATCTTAGCAAAGAATATCTCTTTTATGTAATAAAGGATGTGGTTAAGTGCATTTCACTTGCCTCTGGTTTCACTCTTTTTAGCGCCGTGTGTGTGAATGCAAATGATGTTGTATGGGTAATCTTTGTGGGTTTCGCTTACAGCATCGCATTCTATCCACCTACGCTGGGTGGATTGGCACATATTTTTTTTCGCAGTCTATACTCCGTTTCAATAGCGTGCGGGAGCGCATTGCGCATGCGTGGCGCGTTTGGCCGCGTACGTCAAAAGCAAATTGAAATCCTGATGATGCGCCCTCTACCGCAGTTTTTGAGGACCAGCCGGCATGGTTTGCGGGCGCATAAACCAAAACATTCATTCAAAGGATTCACGTACGCACAGCCCATGTTCGTGCGAAAAAAAAAACACTTACTCTAATTACCAATAGCACATATGTTTCCGTCTAACTTCAGAACGGTACTCTCATCTACGACATAAAAAGTACTTATCATGTTTAACGCCAAGTCAATCGAGAATTAGCGTCAGTTGAAGCGGAACCTGCCGTCTTTTATCGACCTTTCCCGATGTAAAAACAAATAGCCGCATGGTGCAACAAAACCGCGCTGTAGGATTCGACAACGTTTTCATAAAGTAAAATCTGCTTGCAAGGTTAAGCTGCGCATCCGTTAAACAGACCTACACCCTTAAAGCTCTAACACACCAAAGAACCAAATATCTCCCTAACGTTATACTAAAACTGGCCACACGGCACGAGTCAATCTCAGTTTGTCGTCTGCTGAGAGTGTCGTCTGCTGGCTTCCAGACATGAGCCAGCTTGTCGCCTGACCAAAAATGTCCTGGCGGTTCTGGCAGCCTCGGGAGCCAGAGAATTTTTGACCACAGAAAATCGAAGAGAACTGGCGCCGCCGGAAATGACGTGAAGAGCTGCCCGGAAAAAACGAATCACCGGTTCTCGCCTCTTGTTGCCCGCGGGCAGACCCGGGCAGCCACAAGTGAAAAATCGAACAGGCCCAGTAACGAAAGGTTTCAGTAGATGACACGCGGGCAGTGGAACGAGGAAAAATCGAATTAAATTCAGCAAGCCCCCTCCGCGTTTTTTTGTGGCAGGAGTGAAACGGGTGAGGAAGAGCCTGAGGGCCGGTGAGAGATGAAAGGGTGCTACGAGGCAGGGCGGCAGAAGACCATCGCCTTTCGACGAAGTTTTCAGCGAAGTGAGCAGATACTCGGCTACTTTTTTTCGCTGATTCGCTAAAACAGCACGATTTATATAATCCACCTTTGCTACTGGCTGTGGCTTATTAAATACAAGATTTGTAAAATGTGTTTTAGGAGGGTTTCAATGGCAACAACCAAATCACCTCTCCATATACGTATTTGGCACAAGGTAGCGGCGCCATGTGGTTTTCGGGAACCGGTAGCCCTCAGATCCGGTGTTATTAAAAGCATACTTGTAGCTGTGGGCTGCGTTATGCCCCATATTTTTCATTTACGCTGTTTTGGAATTTCTGAAACAAGAGATAAAAATACCTGCCATTTAAAATACTGAAATGAATCCTTAGTGTTCGGAACATTTACCATTTTCTGCTTTAGGCTCTAACCCGCTCCAGCGCGTGTCCACGCTTTGAAGATATGCCTGCTAGCGTCCAGGCAAGATCAGCATTTGGGAGTCCTAGCAGGTCAAGTGTTCGTCTCCAGGCTCGCTCATCCACCCCTTCGATACACACCCACCAAATTGTTCGTTTATGCGGTGGCCGGAAAGGCTTGTTTTTAGCTCATCGCTTTCTGCTCGGGAGGGCGGAGGTCCAGAAGGACTTTTTTTCGGGCATTGTTTCTGTAGCACTGAACACAGATCACACACATCTCGGATATGAGCAGCGCTGTGCGTCATCTCGTGGTATAACAATGTCTCGCTTGCTGGCAGTCTGGCAACGCCGAGGTCGTTGTAACAGCGATGCAGTAAGCGAAGGCATGCTGTCACTTAGGTCACCCCCCCCCCCCTCGCTAATCCTGCCGAATTTCCTGCTTCCACAGTATTTTTAGCATATGTGCAGTGAAACCACTTAACCATGAACCATATCGTTTTTCAGGCATGCAAGAAAGATCTTAAAATCTCTGTCGGAATTTCTGGTAATTTTTTGAAACAGCTGGAAGACACTAATATACTTCACGACCGTAGATCGCAGTCGCGTGATTCATGAGGTATAATCGTGCTATACTGCGCAATTTATTTATTAGGGCATTGTTTTATGGCTGACACAGCACTTATGGTGCTTTCAGAGAGGCACTTGGTGTATATATTGAAGGAGAAATAATTCATTTCAGACCAAAGCATTCACAACCGTATATTCATTGCGAAATTTATCCAGAACGTAGAATGGGCTTTTCTTCCATTATTCATAAAGGCCAATACTGCGAACGCTGCATAAACTTCACTGCTTTTTTGTGTTCACAGGCAGAGCGACCAACACTCATTACATATGGCTCCACTGCACTGCTTATGCACTGCATGAGCACAGAGGAGTAAACAACCCAATTACCTTAGATCTTCGGATATCTGTAGAAGTGTGAAGCATCGTAAGATCACTTGGAAAGGAGGTTCAAAATCAGCTTCAAGAAAGGTGGCTCAGTAAAAAATACACACAATACCCATTCACGCAAAAAACAAAGAGAAGCTGTTCTCGGTACATTGTAGCACTCACATGCCTCCCGACAGGTTAGGGTCGTTGTGGTTAGGACTGAGGTAGGCTTTGGTGACTGCCCATACCGCAACCACGACAAGTGGTATTCCTGCAGTAGGAAAAACAAAACGCAAAATTGAGAAAGAACACCGTTTCGTAACACAGATAAATACACCCGTCACGCACAATATATTTTCCGTGGTTGTAGTTCTATTGTGGTTAGTTTTACTCTGTCGACTCGCAACGCAAAACCCGTATCAACAGCGAAGGCCGCTATTACACCTCTTTAGGTTACAAAGTGCTGTTGCGAAAATACTTACAAAACATCTACATTCTGTACACTCTTTCTCAGGGACGTATATATAGTGCCGGAAAATGTCGACAATGTTCGAATAGCTTGCCAAGTACGCCGCGATCGGTGTCCCCTTGCTTGAATTACTGCGCAACGTATTCTTTAAGACGTTTTCACGAGTTTTGAGGTTGGCGTTTGCATACTACAAAGAAAGAAATGCTTATAACCAAGCTTTTGTGTCCTCAGTATGGCCGTGATATGCCAATACCCCGTGCAGGAAAGCAGAATGTCTCGGAAGTTGATCGGGGGTAAAGTAAAAAAAAATATATTAAAGCCGTTCCACTCAATGGGAAAGCTGTCGGAAGTGCAGAGCAGTGATTCGTCATAATGGGCTGTAGCGCGTTATCCACTCACTGCTACCACCCAATATAATTCAAATTTCCCACCTTCGCTGTGCTCGCGTGCCCCCTGCCTGAAACTGCGCCAGGGGAGTTCTGTTCTTTTTGTGCTTGCTTTTCCTCCCGCACGTGCCGGCGTTCCACTGCCACTTTTTTTGGCCCGCTATCGTGAAAACCAACCCAACGAGCGTTGCTAACAAACTCAACGGGGACGCTGCCGGTTAATTACGTATATTTTGTCTCAAATGTACCTACAATTTTGTTTGCTCTATAACGCGGAGATATATTACAAGGGCCAGCGGTGCATGAGTTTCAAACGCTTATGACTATATAAACCGCTCTGCTTTCGAGGCCTCTGGGTTACGCCGCAACGACAGCCGCTACGACGGGACGCCGTCTGGCTCTACTTGGGTATAGCGAGCGAGCCACGATGACAAGGCGAGCCCCTAAAGTGCCCTACCCTTAAAAAAATGCTTCCCGTTGCCGGAATTCAACCTGGGACCCTCGCGTTGTGAAGCCAGCTTCTATCCGATTGATCCATTTCGATATTGTCGAAGCGAATGTCAAGCAGCAGGCACCGATTCTCGCCGTCCACCCCAGACGCAGACATTAGGCCTACGCAGAGTACAACCGAAAGTTCCTGCGGGTATTCTAGGAAAGGGGTGCGTACCTTCAGAGTAGAAGATGCTCGCAGTTTGGGATTGGCCAACCAAAAATTCATCACGAGAAAGCTTCGCGTTCGATAACCGTCGCCAGTAGACAGAGGGGTCATGATTTTTGCCTCTGCTACTCACATTCAAAATCCTTGACTAGTGGTTTGGCGTTTATGCCAACAGTAGTTTTAACGTTGTAACGGTCAAATTTGGGAAGCATATGAAGAGCCGGCGCCTCAAGGCGTGCCTAAACTGCAGGAAATACAACGACTATGTGGCTAAGCATAACATCCTTTCACAATCATGCATAGCCTTTCGTGCTATAGCACGCCCGATAGATTATTCATGGCCCGTGTAATAACATCCGGGTCGTAGATGTTTACAGCACAATCTTCCATAATGATCTATTTCTCGCGGTTTTGTAAGCTATCACGTCTCTTTTTTAAAGAAGAATGCGCCCTCTTTAAAATCAATACTTGGCGAATAACTCCGGAAAGGAAAATATGAAGTAATAACGCCTTCACGAAAACAGAGGTCTTTTTTTATTGGCTTGACTTGGCGAGATAAAATATGTAAAGCGCTTAGCACCCAACCGCACGAGATGCTGACGTTTTTATGATCGAGGCTTAGAAAGTGTGGTTGATAGATGCTCTCTGATAATGAAGTGTTACGGTGCAAACGCCGCCAAAAAGTGAGTGAAAGCTTGGGTCACCACGATCCGTTAAACACCATATACCCTGCCCTCGCTATGAAAGAGCAGCGCGCGCGATGAAAGCTTTCAAAAGACATGGTTACAAGCGGCACAGGCGGACATCCTACGCAATTACGTAACTGGGCGCTTCTTTACTTCATAATGGTAGCAAGTAAAAATACTGCTTTTTGGAATATGTTTCTTGTCGCCGCAGTGTTTGAACCGTTCAAGCCTTTCTACGTATGAGCTGTTCTCAAACGCTTTGGCAGAAAGTTAAACTTGTAGGGCCGGCTTTGAACGTTGTTGTGCTTTCGGCGCACGATAAAGATCCCCAGGTGGTCAAAATTAATCCGGAGCCCTCCACTACGGCGCGCCTCATCGCCTGAGTTGCGTCGGCGCGTTAAACCCCACAATCAATCAATCAACGTTGTTGTGCTGACATGTAGTTTTGAATTGAAGCTTTAGTGTTCTTCCTGCACCGTGGTGGCGCAGTGGCTATAGCGTTGTGCTGCTCAGCGCAATTGCGCAGGTTTGATTCGCAGCTGTTGCGACCGCTTTTCTGGTGGTGCAGAAAAGCGAAACACCCGGGCGTTCGAGATTTCAGCGCACGTTATTCAACCCAGGGGGTAAAAATTAATCCGTAACCATTCACTACGGCGATCGTCATCGCTCAACCTCGTCAACCTCATAATTAATCAAATCAATCAATAATCTATTGTTTTCACTGATGAGGTCGGCCGCAAAGACGGGTGAAGTAAAAGAAAAAAAAAGCTTCCCGTTTTAGGAATTGAACCTGGGTCTGCCACGCTATGAAGCCGGCATCTTTGCAATTGCTAATTTTCTACATTTTGTTTCTATTGGGTTCCAGTTACCGATATTATATTTAGAGAGGGGTGCATGGACTTGCAAAATTAGACAGAAACATTCTGCACGCCACAGTGTGAAGAAGATGATTAATCACAAGGAAGCCTCACGTTCAACTATCGTCGTCGTCAGATGGAGGGGTGCCTGAATTTTTACGGCTTCTATGCTTTTAAAGGAAATGCTTTCCCCGCTATCCGGTACTTATGCGTATAGAGTCTCAGTCATATTTATTGCAGGTTCTTCTCTTGTTTAATATTTGAAGCTATTGAACAACGCACATAATTTTACTAACCGCATGTGGTGTTACCTACAAATTTTTGGGGACTTGACACAAATGCGTGAAATTGAGGAACGAGCTGAGAGGCATGTCCCCAAAGCCGCAATGGCACCTTTGTGTCTTCAAGGAGACCGTATTCGTGGCACCGCAGTTCCCTAGCCCACGCACTCGCGCTGTACCCAACCGTGGAAATGAGGCGTGAAATGAAGGGTCGAAACCTCGAACCCCTTCGGACCCCTTATCAAACTTCTCCCTTGAGCCTCCCTGCATGTATACCAGGCTGGGAGCAGCGATACCCCATTAAACTTAAGCGTAAAAAAGACAATGAAGGAGTATCCGAGTCTCGCTCTTTATACTATGTCACATGGTATTATCTAAACGCCTTCTTTAAACTGCTCGGGCCCTAAAAACGGCCCGCACCGAAGCAATCTTCAAATCCCTACCCAACCAGCGCACTCCAGTTACTGAGCTTTTATCACGACGTTACCGTCATTATCCCACAGAAGTGTTTGCTCAGGGCTCAACTTTTTCGATAAGTTAATAAATGGTCAATCTAAGGCAGATGATTCATATGTTATTTCATTTACATCAAGCTTGAAGTCTCAGTAAAGACACCAACTAAAGCTGTAATTCCACATCACACGTTTACTAATTCATATGCATCTACCAAGCCATTGTACTGGGCGAATTGGTACATGTTTGAATGGAGTAAAAACCAGCGGTAAACACAGGACGCAGAAGAAAAACGACAGGACAAGCTGGCACTAACAGATGGTGAAGTATCTTGTTCTAGGCGTTCGAGTGCCTTCTTCGTTGAGTTGTTAGTGCCAGCTTGTCCCGTCATTTTCTTTTGCGCCCTGTGTTTACTGCTGGTTTTTATTCCATTCATACGTATTTTTTCTTACATAAAACCGTTACCGATTCGAGTACACTTCAGAAGCTGCAAGATATCCAGGCATCTGAAAGATATTGGAGTCGCCCCTTAATTAGCATTGTAGAACGATAACGAGCCCTACGTTATTGCGTTCCTAGGTTATTACTTGCTACAACATTTTTGTAACCCCGCTGAAAGTAAACAGATTTAGCAGTATTGCGTAGTACAATTGTTTTCGACTCCATACATGTTTTTCCATGCAGTGTAACCCACCTGCGAAAATCCCTATCAGGGGTTGCATTAGTAATAAATAAATAAATAAATAAATAAATAAATAAATAAATAAATAAATAAATAAATAAATAAATAAATAAATAAATAAATAAATAAATAAAAAATAAATTAATAAATAAATAAATGAATAAATAAAAAAATAAAATACACAAATAAATAAATAAATAAATAAATAAACAAATAGTTTGAATTTGTTGAATTTCTTTCCAGATTTATTTTCCAATTGGCGTGACCGAATCGGTGAGAAGCATGCCTTAGGAGCACTGCAAAATTAAACCCAATGTGTTCACCCAAACGTGCTTCAATTGACCGAGAAATTTGAGAATATGCTACGTACCTAAAGTTTAGTGTGACAGAGTATTTATACCATGTTGATGACCGCCTCAGTGTTTTTCAGACCTAACTACCGTCGACTGCCCTCACACTTGAAGGCTAGCCCATGTGCTTGGAGACTTCAAGAAGTATGTGGGTCACAGATGGTGCCCATATGCGGTAGCATCTTTCAACTCAAAAAGTGCGCCCGAGAAGTGATTTGGATTTCACCAAGCCTTTCCATTGTGCACACAATGGCGTCGCTGTCTCGAAAGGGCTGTTAGAGGTGAAGGCCTATACGAAGGCGTTTTAACTTGACAGGATTACACGAACCATTAGACGAAAGATCCAGCAACTGCTTCCAGTGTCTGGGAAGCAGCAAAATGGTATACAAACCTCAAAATGGCTGCGACACGTTGTACATCGCAGCAAAACTGTATTGGGCAACACTTATACCATGGAATCTTTATTTCATGCGTCCGAATGCTCAAAAAGTGTTACATACCCACAGAGATGCACATACCTGCCGCACCCAGGCGTGAAACAGTCACCAGCGAACCAGGGCACTCAGAGCGGTAGTACCCGAGTCCTTTAATGCTTTACTGGTCACGAAAGGGCTCCGTAACTCAATGGGAGAGCTTCATGTGCTGAGTTTGGCCGCCGCGCTTTGTGTTTGTGTTTCGTTCTAGTATTTTGTAGAGCAGGAGGTCGTTTTAATAAACTTTGTTTAGAAAAGCTTTGCTTCGTTCTTGGCTACATGGAAATATTCTGTTTCCTCCGTGTGCTGCACATCGCACCGCGAAAAAACAAATTTTTGTACGCTGGACCACGCTCTTTTGTCTCACTTCGTAATATGAAATATTTTTGGTGCGTGTGATAAAATCTGTTTTATTGGTCTTTTTTTGCGTAATTTTTTTGCAAGGGTTGCAAAGCGTGGAAGCGGAAAGACACACGGTGCAACATATATCTCTCCGTGTTTTGATCCTTCGCGTTTCTGCAGTTTTTTAGATGTTCTCAAGAATGCACTCACTCATCGAAACTACAATACTATAGGGCTATCTCTCTTAGAGATCTGTGTATTCCAGAGCAATCAACGATTTCATTAGGCGTAGTCTGGACGATGCGTACTTGGTTTCTTTCAGTTTTTGATAGGCTGATTATTGATAGGCCCGCAGCAATCCGGTGCTACGGAGCTACGGTATGTGTGGTATTTACAACTTTTGCTTTAAGAAAAGAAGGAATAGATATTTAAAAATACGTAAACACGACGGCGCAGCGCCAGAGGACCCAGAAGCCGTTCCCGTACGCGGCCAAAGTGTACGGTAATTTACATGGCAAAATAAAACCCCATTGAAGGCAGGTAATATACAAAATGACTGGACTATTCACCGCTATCTAGTACGAAAAAAGCACACTTAATCAGCGCGCAGACACCAAAAGCAGCGAGCGTTTGCACGCCAAGAGCTGGCCAATATGCCGCACGCGCGAGGGCTGGATGCCCTTCGTGGGGTGGTGGCGCCTATAGTGGCGACCGCGATCCCTATATGAAACGAGCGCCGAAGTTTCGTGGCCAGTAAAACCTTGAAGGACTCTGGTAGTACCTACCGTACCGCAATAGAATCGCATACGGTAACATTATTCGCGGACGCAACCTCAAAAGTTTCGAAAGGTGGCTGTCCATTCCAGTAGACTACGAATCCTTCGCAGCCAAACTAAAAACAAAAACTGTGTTGTTAAATTAAACTCAAACGGTTTGGCATCGTAACTCACGAGGGGTGAATAGATGCATTTCCATTTCTTTTTCCTCAACACATAGCTGGTGGTGAAGGTGTCTCCCAGTCTATTTGCTAATTGCGTCCGTATGACTGCGCTATTTCATCTCAGCAGGCCAATGAAACAGAAGTTACTCCACGTTACAAATATACTCATGTAGTAACGTACGCCGTAAGTGCCAATACTTGCTTGGAAAGCTTTGAAACGGTATCGGCCAGAATTCTAGGGATCTCAAAATATTACGGGTTGCATCGCCTTCGAAATTAACAAATCACGAATCGAAGATATCCTATGTGGTTCGGTGGTTGACTAAGTAGGGCACATTTAAAAGTATTTGTAATTTAAAAAGCGGTGGGATCCACTGGCGAATACTCCAAGAACAGTGTTTGGCACAGTGTTTAAAGATTTGTGTGCACCTCTGATATTGCGGGCGCCGTTTTAAAGCCGCATAGCCTACTGCTGAGATTAGTGTACGCACTTAAGAAGGTTTCACGACACATGCAGCGTTTCAATCACACGCCTGAGTTCGTTTTCTGTTATGTGTTCTACCACGGCCTTTTCGCATGTATACCGCCGGCGATCAGGTAATGCGGATTTTTTCGAGCGTGGTGGCATTATCTTTATGACAGGGCTGATAAACTAACTCGATCATCTTAAAACTGTTTATTTTTTTTATTTTGGTTGAGCGCACGTGTAGTTTTTATTGTGTCCTTTTATTGTGTTGGCAGGTTTTTGAGTTGTTCATTGTGAAAGCAAGGAATTTTGTTTTCACTGATATCTTTCAAGCGCCGTAAGGGCTTCATCTTGTCGGATAAGCGATAAAAAGCACATCTAGCGACGCTTCATGTAACGTTGGGCTTGGGAAATCTTGTAGTGCCCACGAAACCGCAATTTGTGTGTGTTTGTAGTCTTTCTGAGCAGCGTAATCAAAATTGAGACATCGCGTGCAAAGTATTTGATGATGATTTTGAGAAAACGCAATTTCCGCATCCCTAGAAAAGAACCTTTTGACGTAATGTATATGACCTCCCTAAAGTATACTACCCCACTATGTATTCGCCACCCGGGAAACTAAGGCCATCAATTACCTTGTGCATGTCAGAGGGGCTTTTGCTTTGCCACTTTGGGAACAGTGTCAAGGCAGTGTTTTACTCACCCCAGCCGATGACGGCGTAGACATGGACGCGGACGAGCTCGATGGAGAAGGTTTTGACGACGAGTATGAACAAGTAGAGTCCTTCGACGAACATCCAAAAGAAGTTGGTCCCCATCAGGTACGTCAGCACCACGTACATGAAGCACGCGCTCTGCGGGTAAACCAGAAAAGGAGAGAAAACTACCCGCTATGGTTTATGAATACTTAAAAATGACACTCAGCTACAATAGTAAGCACAACGAAGGTAAGCTGCGCGGGGAAGAACGAAGAAATTTTTTTAATATTGCACAAGATATGTCTACAACGCAGAAGCGCTGGGCCGCTATAATAACAAGCGTCCTATAAAATTGTACTGACGTTCACGTTCTACATACCTAAGTACAGTGGTGTGCAAAGCAGAACTTTTGCGCAAACATCCGTACGAAACAGCTGCAATTTTCCTCCCTCGTTGTTTACTGTAGTAAGATATAAAAAGTCTAGGCCCGCCGGCATCCCTGTTGTGATTCAACAAACGCAACCAGGTTGTTCCTTCTGGAGGCTCAATCCAAATTTGCTTGCATGGGCAGTTGCCTCGACTTCCCACGAAAACGTTCTTACGCATCGCTTCAACAAGGACAGTGGCCTTATCGTCACCGTATCGACTCTCAACGCTGCCAACCGTCTTTTTGCCGTAACGGAGCTAGTTGGCATGGGGGTACAAGCACGTGTACCACGTTCCTATTCAGCGACGTCTAAAAAGATTGATGACGCCCTCTTGAGGACACGGACGAAGAACTCCTTTCCTACCTGAGAGATCAAGGTGTTACGTCTGCCACAAGGCAAGTCTCTTATGATCGGGGCAAAAATGGTGTAAAGGAAGAGCGTCGCCGAAAAACAGTGCTTCTGGAGTTCCCAAAGGGCTCTGCATTACCAAAGTGCATTTTGCTCGGCTTGTGCAGTTATCCCGTTGAGGAATACTTGGGAACAGCAACCCAATGCTTCAAATGTCAAAGGCACGATCATGTTGCGAAGCACTGCAATTTGTCCGTCCGATGCAATGTATGCGCAGTCCCGCACTCGTACAAAGGCTGCACTTCGCGTGCGCACCCTTGATGTGCGAATTGTGATGGACCACATCCTTCAACCTTCGGTGCCTTCCCCAAGAAAAGAGCTGCCCTCTTGCACGCGCAGTTGGGCAACTTCAAGGTAGGGCTCCCAAACAACGTGAGCCGCCCCCCAACCCAGAAGTGGTTTGCGCAACACCCAGCTACACTCAGGGTTCGCTTTCTACACACACAAACGCAACAACGAAAAAGTCATATGCACGTACTGTTCGAGAAAGCCCCAAAAAGCCCCAGTCTGAAGAGCAACAACATCCGACACGAGCTTTCGTTACTCCTGTGCTACCCATTGCGACTCAGCGTGCATCCGAACCACCAGCGGAGACCCACGCTCCTACAGCGCAAGTCGACTTGAGTAAAGTGATAATTCCCCTGTTATTTGCGGCACTCAAACCTCTTATGTCCGCCATACCATCCGCAAGCGGTTTGCCTGAAGTTCCTGCTATCATGGCTTTGGTACCTCTGCCAGCAGCATCTTGCTCCCTACCTGGTATGCCATTCACATTCGGGAAACAATGACGGCATCACCATCGCCAACAGTGTCCTTGAACAGTCACCTAAAACGATGCACCATTTTCCAGTGGAACTCTCGTGGTCTGAGGGTCGAAGCTCGGTGATCTACGTCAGCTTCTTCAAAATTACCGATTCCCATTCATTGTCAATTCAGAGTCACGAGTATATCAGAGTTTCCGCTTGAGTGGTTACTATTTCATCCACTCACAACGAATAAGCGGTACAAGCCGGCTTCTTATCGGGTTCCTTACTGACCTTCCGGCCGTTGAAATTCCAGTCTCACCGCACGAAACAAATGAGTACATCTGTGCAACTACAATTATTGGTTCTAAGACTTTAACATTTATCGCAGCGTAATTACCACTCAACGCCAAGTTTGATGAGACGAGGCTGGACAACCTCATCACGTCGACTGCCAAGCCGCTCATTATCTGTGGTGACTTTAATGCTCATAATGAAATTTGGGGCAGTTCCCAAACAAGCCTACGTGGTGCAAAACTCGCGGACCTCCTAAATAGACATGACATTTAATTCCTACACGATGGCAGCAGTACCTTCCTCAAATCCCTCAAAACAACCAGGTGTATCGATCTATCATTCGTCACTGCTTGTTTTACCGCAAAATTCACGTGGTGCACAGACTTAGAGACAAGAGGAAGTGACCACTACCCAATTTTGATATCAACTCGTGACTCACAGTCTCAGACGTACAAAGAACAGGTCGCGTGCACAGACTGGACAGCTTTCGTGGAAGCCCCACGAACCTACATTACGGCAGCGACTCGAGATGACGAAATTATCCCAATGATACTTCACTGTTTTCGGAATTCCACATGCTTAAGGACGAAACGCTGGAACCAACCCAATAATGACGCTGAGTACCTAAGATTATGTGCCATTCGTCGCCGTGCGGAGCAAGAAGCCCTCCGTACAAAATCTATTGAAGATTTACGAGCTTCTAGAAGTGCTCAGAGACGTGTAATGCGTTACCTATACAAGCTTCAGCGACAACGGTGGAGGAACTTTTGTACAACGTTAAATACTCACACACCGTTTACGCGCATCTGGCGTGTTGTCAAAGGGTTACGCACGCAACCTAAGCAGCTGCCCCCTTTCATTGCCCTGTCACTGCACGAGCACTCCTCTTTGAAATTGGTCGGAGAGGAATATTGCATGATCCTCTCCTCATGAACGCTGAGTACAGTTCCACCTCTTAAGCCTCCAGAATCAGCCGTTCCAGCACTGCACCTGCCTTTTACATTACAAGAACTGAGAGCAGCAATCTCTGATGTAAAAACCAAGTCGTGTCCAGGTCCGGATGGCGTTAGTTACGCAACCTCCACGCACTTGCCTCACAATGCCCTGCTCCGTCTCCTAGAGTTCTACACTTCCTCTTGGGTAAGCGGTAAGCTGCCCTCTGATTGGAAGCTTGCCCAAATTACTCCTTTTCTAAAGCCTAGTCGGCCGCCCACGTGTTATTCCTCTTTTCGGGCAATAGCCCTGTTGAACTGTATTGGGAAACGTTTGGAGAAGATGGTACATAAAAGAATGCCTGGTGTCTCGAAAGCAGACGCCTTTACCCGCAAGAGATGAATGAATTCCATTGGCACAGACCGTCTATTGACAATATAATTGCCCTTATTTTGTCAGACGAGGAGCAATTGAATTCTAGCCGCATACCAATCGCAATTTTCTTAGACATAAAAGCTGCCTACGACTCTTTCACACACCACAGCCATTCTAACTGCTCTTGCTGTACATGGCTTTGGAGGAAGACTCTACGCCTGGATCGAGGATTACCTTGCTGGACGTCAGCTTTTCATGCGCACTTCAGATGGCGACACATCACCTTTCCCCGTCGATAAAGGCGTTCCACAAGGAGCCGTTTTAAGTCCATTGCTATTTACTTTTACTCTCATAGAGCTGAAACGGTGCCTACCGCGGGGAGTTAAGATCACGATCTACGCAGACGACATTTGTATCTGGCACGCAGCACACTCCCGACGCACCACTCAGCAACGTCTCCATAAAGCCCTCATCTCCATTTCAACCTACCTTGCTGCTCGTGGACTTCACCTATCGCAGGAGAACCGCGTTGCAATGGCGTTTACAAGAAAGCGCAAGGATCGGTACCCAATTCTGCTGAGCAGACGAGCCCTCCTGTACGCCCGGACCCACAAGAATCTTGGCGTAATCATCGACCGTAATCTCTCCAGGTCGCCTGAGATAAAAAGACTGTGTGCCCGCATCTCTGCGACGTCTCAGGCTCTGAGATACCTTGCCGGTTGCCGATGGGGCAGCAACTGCGGGTCGATGCTACAGCTTCACAAAGCTTACGTCGATGGCGTCATACAATATAGCCTTCCCTTACTACACCATGCAGCGCCTGCTAACAAAATAAAGCTAGAAGCGGCGCGACGCAACAGCCTGCGCATTTGTCTTGGACTACCCAGAGGTTCCTCGGGTACCGGGACGGTCGCTGAAGCTCGTTGCTTACCTCTGGATGCACTCATGTTACAGGAGTCGCTCCGTGTCCATTACCGGGATCTACTTCAACCTACACCCCACTGCCTCAGCAGGATCACTGCGGCCCAGAGTTCTGGGATTGGAGATGCTATTAGAGCTTTGCACCTTCCCAAAACAACGCAACCACCGCGAGCAATGCCATCTCAGTTTCCGCCCTGGACATTAGCGTCTACTCGTGTAGGTTTAGCCATCCCAGGGATGACATCTAAGAAGATAACGCCTCAGGCTGAACTGCTCCAAGTGGCGTTGGATTACATGCACAGGTTGCATTCCACCAGGGTTCACCTTTTCACTGATGGGTCTTCGTTGCCGCAAAGTTCCTCCTCTGGACTATTCGTCCCGTCGACCGGTAAACTCTTTTCCTACAGTTTAGACAGACCAACGTCCTCGACATCAGCTGAACTACACTACCTCAAAGAGGCAATCCGCTACATCTTACATCAAGAGCCCAACGAATGGACCATATTCACTGACTCTAAACCTGCCCTTCAGTGCCTCCTTAAGAGCGGCAAGCACTTCACATATGAACTTCCGTTCAAAATATTCTCTATCTACACCACCTTGCATTTGGCGCTGGGCACAATATTGTGTTTCAGTAGGTGCCTGGTCACTGTGGGATAACAGGAAACCAAAAAGCTGATGATGCTGCCTCTGCAGGCCACACCTGCCGAAATATACGGAGAACATTTTTTACCAAACACGACGCTTCCATCATGGCCACACGCCACGCCCTGTCAGAGAGAAACAGAATATGGTCAGATCCTACCCACCACCACCAGTTTCTCTACTCCCTTGGCCCTCAGCTGTCGTCAAGACTTCCTCACCAGCTTTCCCGCCATCTAGAAACATTATTTCATCGGCTACGACTTAATGCAGCTTACACCAACAGCTACCGTTTCCGCATTGGACTATCTACCGCCTCCACGTGCAACAACTGTGCATCGGAAGACACAATTGAGCATCTTTTACTCTACTACTCTACTGTCCTGCCCACAAGGACTCTAGGTCAACTGTGCTACAGAAGATAACACGCATAGGTTATATGCAAGGACCAGTGACCTTAAAAACCATTTGAGGGGCCTGGGCGTCTTGTTCTCAGCAGTGCCTTGCCTAAAATTTGTTTTCGTACCTCAGTGACACTGGCTTAATTCAAAAGCTTTAAATTTCTTCACTCTGAGACTTTCGCTCTTGCCCTTTTACCTAATTTCGTTGGTCGCTCTCTCAGCTTGTATCTCTTTGCTGCCCTCCTCTCTATTGGGCCTTTCTTCCTTTTCCTCCTCTCCTAACAGAGTAGCATGAAGGCGATTTTGTACGCCGGTAAACACTCTGTTTTCTAATAAAGAGCTTCTCTCTCTCTCTCTCTCTCTCCTCCCTTGCAGTTCCTTAAAGCTCAAACAAAATGGCAAACAAAGCTGAGGAAACTCATGGAGTGCCAGATTGAGCCTCATGCTTGAGCACTGTAGTTTATATCCAAGCTATCTTAACCTTTTCTACGAGTATGTCTTTTTGTGTACTGGTACCACCGGCGTAAGTGCCGTTCAGGAGTGGCACCTTAGAGACTAAAGAGAGCTTGCGCAGTACACTACAAAGGCGAACACAGATGTATCTAACTCAACTGGGATGGCGATATAGTTCAATATATCGATAATCAATAATTCGAAACATGAAAGTCGCCTGTCTGAACATATCTGATAACTGCATATCACTGTGAGCTTTCTGAGATTGTGACGAGCGCGCTAGCTTACCGATCTGTTCACGGCACGAAATATTTAAACGGCAGCGCGACGAGCACTGCATCTTTTAACATAGTGTGTAATTTGCTTGCTTCTCCTTCTGCATCATGGAGTTGTTCACACTGTGTTCAAGCTTACGAACGCCGACAAAAAAAAAGAAAATCCGGTGTCGTACACTGTTGCACAACAGTGGCCAATTCGAACAACGGCACAAGCTCGGCGGCAATAGGATATTGAGAACGCTGTGCGATCACCTACTAATGCCTGCTTCTTTGGCAGAGGTAAGGTCCGGCCCCCACAGCCTGCACATCGTCGTCAGTATTTACGAGTTCGTGAGGCCGTCCTGACATTCGGAATGCTGCATGGGAATACTGGCAGCTCTTCAAATTTCCTCTCCAAGCCCTCTGCGCCGTCGCCTTCGGTATCTGAAGACCTCTCGTGTGAAGCCGCGCAACAAAGCCGCTTTGCACACGAAAAGCTGTGGGTCGGCCGGGCAGTGGCCATGCTGCCTTCGCTTTTACCTGAGGCTTGATGCGCAGTGTCATGGTCAAAAAAAGTTGCGAGAAAGTTCGAATACCTCTGAAGCCGACATCTTTTCACCGGCCTGCACCAGTCGAATACACTCCGCTTTCTGAGTCCAAATTCTGAGGGTTTTTTTTCGTGACCATGGCTCCAAAACACATGCCTTGGACAAAACAAACACGCACTATGCCGCATCGGCATCCCGTCCGGAGGCAAACTGTTAACCGCTCAAGCACGCACAGAACAAGTGGCAGACAACAAGTGGCAGTTTATTTTATTCCTTTATAGCCTTTCGCAATGAATAACTATCTGGAATATCGGTGGCCTGTTGCTGCACCCCAGGCTAGCGTGCGAGCAAGTGTTGAAGGCCATCGCACATGCTAACAAAACGACGCTACGCCGCATCGTTCTCACCGAGCACGGGAGCGACCGCGAGAAATCATCATCGCAACCACTCCATCAGGAGAAGCGCCCTTTCAGGGGCACTTGCGGCGAAGCGTTCGACATATCGATTGTGCCCGTGATCGGCAGCTTGATACGCACGTAGAATGGCATACACGTTTGCACGGTATCTCCAAGGAGATGTTCCGACAAGTTGATATAGACAACAATTCGATGTACCTTTGTTCGATAAATCCGTGCCTTGCTCTATTAGCGAACCTTGCCCTCGCGATGCCCCGAGAGGATTTAGGGTTCTGACGGCTCACACGCGCTTCGATTCCCGTCCGCCGGCCACTCAGTTTGCCTTAAGCGACCGTGCTTCAACTTGAATTGCAGGGCTAAAAGCCCTGCCAATTCATTTCCGCCACCACGCCCTTCGTATTGCCTCCGTATTTATAAGATCGTTTTAAGAATTTACCAGGGGGCCTGAGCTGTCGCTCTAGGATATCATGCGCCTTAGCGTAGAGGTTTCACAAATTGACCTTCAACCCCGAACTGAAAAATAAGTGAACCGTTGAAGCTTTCCTTAACCTAAAGCATACCTACGCTCCTAAGTAGTACCTTCCTTGCAGTGCAAACAGAGCTCGCTACCGGAGATTTCAATTACATGCTGTCGTCGCTCTCTGTTTTTAGTCGCCCTGTGCCAAGCATCGTTATCGCAAATGTTTGACGACTTGACCATCTATTGCTCACAGGCAGCCATAATTGCGAATCCTATCAAAGACGGACTCAAGGTGGCACAATAAAAACTACGACAATATTTTACACGATCACATGGGCTTTGATTATTATGCTACCCTAGAAAGTGTCCCCTGAATTTATTATACCAGAATTGGGATTCTGAGGAGCTTCAGATATACCGATTAATCTGTCTGCTCTGTGTTCACAAGTAAGAAAAATCTAAACGAACCTTAAGAGCTGTGCACCAAAGCAATTGTTAACTAATTGTAACCGTACAACAAGCACCACATATTGCTATCCACTGAGGCAACAGGCTTGGCTCTGTGATGGTAACAATGAAATGAATCACTTTTATATTTTAAACCAGGTAGGTAAATCCTACTCGGAATAAACAAAACTCCACATGTATGGCGTTGGAATTGTCTGGGCACCCGGGCGAGCATTCCTAGCCGGTAATGAGAAGGCCCATTAAGCTGTGCGTGCGCATGTATCCCGCGCCAGTATCTCTGAGGGACAAACATCGCCTGCTGCTCCCAAAACAGAACCTCTTATAAAATATGGAGATATTCTGGCCCACTATCGTCAAAGCAGAAGACTATTCACGGGTCCACATCCCCAGTTATCGAGACAAATGCCACCAGCCTCGGTAGACTAACGTCAAACTCGTATCCTCGTCGCACCCTTCTCCACGCCATCTACCCCACCACACACCCGGCCACCTATAATTTCTGTCATTTACCCGGCAAAGAATACCACCAAGTATGGGAGTGCGGACAAACCCCAGGACTACAACCCAACCTTTCCCCCTATTACGATAAGTGGGTGGCCTGCCTGAAAAGACCAGACCCTGGGAACCAGCGCATACTCTTGAAGAGAGCCTGAACTGCATGCCAAGGCCACCCAATCCCGGAGTAGGGCCGCCCCCCACGGGGAGGGTACCCTAACCGCAGCACCAGCGCTTGTGAAATAAACATTTTTTCCTCTACCTTCTCTAACAAAACTGGTAAAAGCCGCTGAAATAACCGCAGGTTATGTTGATATATTGCTCCTAGAATGCAGATGCAAGGAGTACAGTCACAAATGTCGTTCAAAAGACAGGAGTTAAGTTGCCTATTAAGAAAGTGGCGAACAAGGGGTTGCCTTCCCCGGAATTATTCAGAGTCGCACAGAAGAGCTGTTTTATCCAGTTGACATGAAGAACTAGGGACTCCAAGTAGACGGGACATTTTTGAGCTGAATAAGATTGGCAAATATGATTGTTTTGTTTAGTCCATTCGGAGAATAAACGCAAAGTAACACTCGGAAAGCTGAGTCATGTTCTAAGATAATATTCTGGACATATGGACAATATATAAAACAGCCAAGCAGTGAGGTAGACTATCTCGGTATATAAGGGATGGATGAATAACCAGGGATGGATGAATAAATTTCGTTGGGGAGGCTTTTGCTCCTGTGATCGAGCACAAGAAAAGTAATACCTCGCAGTAATGTTAGGGTTTAAATTTCATTGGGACGTTTTGTCTCAGGTACGTTTTGTCCATCCAAAAATATTGGTATAGAGCGAATGCTCACTTGCGGAGCAAATGTATTCGCACCGGAATTGGCTTTCACTCACAAACTTGAAAGAAGTCTCCCATCTTCCAAAAACGAAGCGTAAGAAGGATAATGGGAACATTTTTGTTTCAGACGTTTAGTTCGGGCTCATAAATACGGAAACCCGAACAAAGGAAAAAACCTAAAACGTTTTACAGGAAGTGGTGTGAAAGAAAAAAATGCTGTTGGCTCCTCTTATATCAACCTCTTAAGATGGTACCAACGATATAAATGCTTCATTGGAGCAATACCACAGCGTGAGTTCACAACGCTGTATATGCAAATAACTGAATATGTTGGAATTGTTGCTTTGAATTGAATATACTAGAGAACAGTGCGAATATTGATTGATTGATTGTGGAGGTTTAACGCGCCGACGCAACGCAGGCGATGAGGCGCGCCGTAGTGGAGGGCTCCGGATTAATTTTGACCACCTAAGGATCTTTAACGTGCGCCGAAATGTCGTACACACGGGCGTTTTTGCTTTTCGCCTCCATCAGAAAAGCGGCCGCCGCAGCCGGGAATCGAACCCGCGACCTCGTGCTCAGAAGCCCAACGCCTTACCCACTGAGCCACCGCGGCGGGTAACAGTGCGAAGAAGGCGACGACAAAAATTACTTGTGTTTGTCTAGTGTGTAGTCACCGTCGTTGCGTTGCTTTACAGTATGAACTAATCAATGGCTAGTACATCAGTATTACACAACACTAACGTCTCAGCGTAAACAAACGTCCAGATTCTTACGCCTAAAAATACACTCGTGATTTTCTCGTAAATATTGCGTCGCGCAGCAGACGGGTATTTTTCATAACGATCCAAAGAAATTTGCTTAAGTTAAATGGAGGCAACAGGAGACGTGGACAAGAAACCCTATATTCTTATAACTTTGCCCCTGTATTGTATTACCCATTCTTGTAATTTTTGTCAGTGTTTCTAAAGTCATTTTTGTTTACCCAGTTTCGTCCTAGTAATCAAAGTCGCACCCGCTGGTACAAAGTTATTCTAATACGTATCCAAATTCAAATTTTGAGTGTTTCAGGCCCCGCAAAACGATCAGTTACGAGACGTTGATACTACGGGGCTCAGGATTACTTTCGAGCATATAGGGATGCTTAAACTTTCGAGAAATCTTTACACCCTCGCGTTTTTTAGCCTTTATAACCGACAGTCCTCTTCTGCATGGGTGATTAACGCTTGCGCCGGAATGCAAAATAAAATGTCGATTCCAACTCAACCTGCCAAATGTGCCAAGATATGCTGATCTGCATAATAAACAATAACTTTTTTCAAAATCTCTAAAACTGCACTTGGGATACTGCAAGAATTTTAAGCAACGACAACGTTGTTGACCGAAGTGTATTGCGAAGAGATAAAAGGAAGAACCTGTAGTTCTTGCAGGGATCGATTTAAGTGGTGACAATGAGCAGGTGAATCCGTATGTCGCTATGGTGTTCTGACATATACGATAGAGGCCATTCTCATCTTTCAGCGTTCGGCAGAGACGCTTTGAGTTTGTAGAGCCCGCCAAATTTAGGAGACCGTGTACGCCTATGTCATTACTTTAACACGTCTGTGCATCTGTACCCTTGAAATCCTGGGTTTAAATTCTAAAACATTCGTTGCGGGACAGGATATTACATTAGGTTCGGAAAACCCGCCCCTAATGCAAACTCCGTTTATTGCCCCATTCGGTAGAGCCCCGTACAGAATCATTGCGGAAGCTTGTTGCTTATAAATCAAGCGAATATTAAGGGCCACGAGAAACAATATAAAACCACGCACCCATTCGTCTAACGGTGACGATGCCTGCATGCCTATCTTTCTCGTGACAGATTCTTTGGTTGTCGTCGGAGTTTGGACTGAGTTTCGACCTTGTCGAAATGGAATAATACGATACATGCCAACTTCATAACGCGAGAGCACCGTTACATCCGGGCACTCAAGCGTTTTTTTTTTTTTTTCTTTCCCTTCACCCACGATCATTCATCATCGTCAAACAGGGTTGGCTTTCCCGCAGGGCGTTTTGGCGTGAAAGGCGCCATAAGAAAGAACGCAAAAGCTTCGGTTTAAGGTAATACCGCGCTCTTCGCCACACGCCAGAATATTCTGCAATAAAACAACTGTATTTCTTGGCAGCACCGTCACTCTTAAGCGGACAGTCCAACTCGCGGTTTATCGCAGTAAAATGGCCTCTGCCGGGACTAAGAATATGCAACGTGCTGTATTTCACAGCTAGAATTTACGCATGCGTTACCATGATATTTAGCTGGCACGCATTCTTAGAAATATGCGGTATATTCGGGTCGCACCAGTAGGCACTGACTTCATAAAGTTTGGTTTCTTTAGTTATATTTGCGAAATTGTCGACCGGCTAATTGGACGTCGTCTTATAGCGAAACGCTGTGTCTAGGAAAATATATGAGGAAGAGAGCAGGTGCGTACGCGCAGCGGCTGAGCCTTCACCCTTTCTGGGGCAGTGGTTAATCAGAAAGCACAGTGACCGCGGATTCGCATAAAAGCGCGTGCAGAAGCGCAAGGTACATTCCCTTTCCTAAGCAATTTGCTGACGTAGCGAGTGGCAGGAATTACCTCGTTGGCCGTGGAAGACGCCATTTTTAGCAAACACCTTTTCCTCACTGTAACAATGTCCCCCAGATTGATGGCAATAGCAATGCCTGTGGCAGGGTAGCGGGTAGACAATTCGCACTTCACAGCACAGGTGACGCTCCCACGCGGAAAGAACCAAAATTAAAACAGAATGGTGTTACTTCATGTAGGGTGAAGAGCAGAAATACGTCGCGAGAAATTATAGCTCTCACTATTAAACCTGTAGAAATTTTGGGGAAAGTGGAAGAATAAAGTATTTTTATCAACACAATCCATCAGCTACAAAAACTACTGAACTAAAAAGTATAAAATCCGAAACGTTAAATCGAAGTCCTTTTCAGGCACTGCAGCGCGCTCTCTTAATTATGTTTTGTATCAGAGCAAGGCTGATTCTGGAAATAGTGAAGGCAGGGCACCACAGCCCCTCTGAAAAATCACTGCTCCGCGCTTCGACACCTTCCACGTAGATTGAAAGCAGTATAATATTTTAACAGCGAAGCTGTTTAGCAACTCTTAATCTTTTGCGTCCGCAGTTAAAAGTACCAAGGAATTGTCGAGCGTGCAGCTGATACCGAAAATAGTCAAGGGGTGGCGCACAGCCCCCGTGGCAAATCACTGCTCGGCACTTCGACTTCTTCCACGTTGAGTGAAAGGGCTTTAATATTTTTAACATGGAAGCTGTTCGGCAAATCGCAATTTTCCGTGTCCGCAATTATTGATCCCAAGGAATTGTCGAGTGCACTCATGTAAGCGCGAGACTCGCGCCGACGACCCGGCGGTTAACGAAACCAAGAAAATGCCCAGCACTCGCGTGTGGGTACCTGGCGAAGTGCGCCCAGCGTCCTCTGCGCATGCTGTCAAGCCAAGCATACCCACTTATAGAGATTCGCCACGATTGCAGCGGCAGCCTTGAAGTTAAAAAAACCGAGAAAATGCCGAGCACTCGTGTGTGCGCGCCTCGCGGCGAAAGCCCAGCGTACCCTACCCATGATTGTCAAGCCAAACATAACCACTAAGGCAGATTGGCCTAGATTGAGAAAAAACTCAAGCGGTCGGCGTAATTGTGGCAACCCTTGCTCGGAACGAGAATGATTCTAGCATTCGCCGTAATCATGTACACACTTGCTCGGAACGGGTAGACACGTCATGGTGTACGCCCTTCCAAGGTGATGTTTAGGCATTACCACTTTAAAAAATTGAAATAAGGTCGCACGTAAAGCAACAATGATGGAGTGAAAGTAGTTCCGGCAGCGAAAAAGAGGTAAACAGTCGGCAAACGTGGACTTGATCCTTCGTGGGTGTCGTAAAGGTCGGGTAAAGCTTCGCTACCTTCAAGCCTTACGCGTTAGTGTGAACTTCCTTCATTTTTTTATAGTGAGTACGCTGATAAGAAATTTTTATACTTCTTTATACATTCTCCAATAATATTTGCCTTGTCAATGAGCTTTGTCTTTGTTCAATGCTGACACTCCAAGAAGTTTCCTGTCCGCCAGTCTGCACTAACGTTCTGATCACAAAAACTACCTGCATTACAGAAAAATACAAAAATGAAATAATGAAACCACTATATCATGCATCATCACTGCAACTGAAGCTAAAAACAAGAAAAAGCCGCGAAAAGATGTCCAGCAACACGAATAAATTGCCAAATGGACCCTCTGAGTAACCCCTTGCATTTCCAGAAATATGCATAATTGGGAGAGTTAACACGTATAATAACTTTTAATCGATAAATGAACTGATTCGTCTTACAAAAAATTTTATCACCAAAAGTTACGAAAGATGGAATATTTGTAAGAAATGAAACAACAATATTATTCTTTTGCACACTGCTCTAACGATACAAAAAAAAATAACAAAGCCCGTAAGTAACGACAGAAATACTGAAACAGGACGAAAGAATAAATGATACAACTAGAAATTGCACCATTCGTGCGCTACGCCTTGCATTTGAGGAAACTACATAATGTGAGAAGCTAAGGCACCTAATGGATATTAACAACAAAACAGGTTCTTTGGATACTCATAGGCAAGTCTCGCTGCAAAAAGGTCACAATGAATACAAGCGCCGTAAGAGTGCTTACATAATGCTGGACAATTCTCTTAACTTATGAGCTTTTTTTTCTAACAATTTGCACTTCGTTATAAGTTACTAGTAGCGAGCGAACTTTGAGTGGCAACTACCGTAATTACCCGATTCTAACGCGCCCCCGATTCTACGCGCCCCCTATTTTCCTCGCAAAAAGACAGAAAAAACTTGCACTTCCGATTGTACGCACACGGAACTTTGTGAGCAAGAAAAATGAATGCGAGATAAACAGACGATTTATTTCTCGAAGTAAGCTCACCCATCTCCTTCCATGTCGCTCTCCGCTGACCACAACATCTCGTCCTTGGTGCCATCAAGCGCGTTCGCGATGCCACACTTCATAACGAACGTTCAACCATGATCGAAGGGATCGTGGCCCACACCTCGCACGCCCATCCTA
The DNA here is from genome assembly GCF_048455015.1 of Haemaphysalis longicornis. Lineage (NCBI taxonomy): Eukaryota > Metazoa > Arthropoda > Arachnida > Ixodida > Ixodidae > Haemaphysalis > Haemaphysalis longicornis. The sequence goes on along the minus strand of NW_027526295.1, from coordinate 58,735,432 downwards.
CGAACTTCTCCAGAGGCGCACGCTTCAGCCGACCACTCGTTTTGAATGCGCGAGAGCCGCTGCTGCCATTGCTGTTATCAAGAGCGCAAGTGGAACGATTTCACGATTTGTGTGAACGCCGATAGAAAAGCCGGGCCGCCTATGCTTCCTGCGTCCGAAAAATTGTTGCTAAAAGCATTGGCGCCATCCTGAGATGGCGATGGGTGAGACGAAATTTCCGTGTTTTCGGCAGTTTCGGTTTCGTATCCGATTCTAACGCGCATGCGATTTTTCGACCTATTTTTCCAGAAAAAAAGGTGCGCGTTAGAATCGGGTAATTACGGTACTTGTTGACAACCAATACGGACAGTCCAGTACACGGAAGTAGGCACTACTTGTGATTTAAGTAAACTACGAACAGACACTCGGATCTCAGCGCTTCTACCTGCTCTCGCTTCTATTGATCAATTTTTGTTTTTGGGATGTGTAGTGCGCTAAACAGAAGAGTAAACACAGCTTTACGTGACGTACCTCAGCAAATACAGGAACTGCCACCAAAAAAAATTTTCCTTCCCCATTTAATGAACTGTAAACGGCGCCGACTAGCACGTTCGCCTTTTATAGTCAGGGCCAAGCGCAGAAGAGAGGGAGAGAGAGGGAGGGGGAACTTACTTCTGATCAATTCTATTCAAGTCACGTCTTCAGGCCGGTGGCATGTTCCACTCAGCGTCGTCCTCCGCAGCCCTATTGACTACTCGGACCTGAAGGTCGGTGCTGCGCGGCCCGACCTCCCAGTGCTCCTCATAGGTGATTAGGGGAAACAATTCGGGAGCATGCCCTTATGATGTGAGATAGCGTGGCCTGTTCTCCGCACAGGTGGCAAACGGCTGTTGGGTAGTGGCTTGGGTACACGTGTGTCAGACGGGCTAGGTAGGGGAAAGGCTAGGGGCCAAATCCAAATGGGTGCTTTGTTACTGTCCAATTTGCGGTCGGCAGGTGGGCAGGTTGGACGGCAGAGGCGGTATTCTATTTTGATGTCATGAAACGTGACCAGGAAATTCCTCGCACACCGCGCCCCATGTTAGGGCTTGAGATTTCGACCCTGATCCTCCGAGGGTGTCGCACAGAAGGAGACTGTCGCAAAGCCCTTCATTCATCTAAACTCACAATTTCTTAAGTCAGTTTCCCAAACGGACATATTGAATCATGAAGCCCTGGTAGCGATTTGCGGGACCAGACACGCTGTTTCTCATCAGCTTTTAGCCCCTGAACTCTTACGGGAGTTACTTTTGGAGAAATAAACTGGCACTGACTTGAATATGCGCGCACTTTATGATGTGGTTCACAAGTACGGGAGGCGCCACAATGAACCATACTTCGCGCACGATTACAAGGAGGTCAGTTTTCAAGATGAGACGACCTCTTTTTTCAAGCAGTGACACTAGCATTTACAAATAGAAAACAAACAACAAATAAAACCGCTATAAACCTGATCTGCTAAGCCTTACGACCTGCTCTTTACGCTGCATTGAAGGATACACCAGTATTTCCAGTTCCCCGAAACTGTAAACCTAACCCAAAGTTTTGTAAATACTCCACCTGTAAAAATAACGAGTTAGCGATATTATAAACGGGTGGAATTTCCCCGACTGCTTTAGAAACCAACACAAGAAACAGATGACATACGGGAAAGCGGGTGGAGAGAGTAAGGAGTTCGAACTAATGGGTTTGCAAACTTCGCCATAAGGCTAATAAAAGTAGTGGATAATTAGTTACTTGTATGAATTACGCGTAAAACTAGTTTCTTTTCATGTTAAGCCTGCAAAAAAGCTCGCATAATAAGCTTGTCTTGACACTAGTTTTCATTATTTTTATCTCAGTATAAAAATTTACAGTGGCATTTCCTGCACGGAAATCTTTTTCTCAGTACAGGTCAGTAATTCTACCCACAATACGCTGCTATTTTAGAGAAGCTGTCTTGCGCAAGGTTCTAACCAAAATTACTCTCGTCTATCGGGTCGCTCCAACTAAGAGCCGCGAGGGCTCACGCCAGGGCTAGTGTAAAATACTCTATCGCTACCAATGTAATTTAGGTATCTCGTAAAAAAATATAGTGAAAGTGGCTGCTAAGACGACCATCAGTAATTCGCTTGATTTCGTTAACTTGTCATAACTACTCAGCTCACAGTGGATTTGTAAACGTTACAGAAATCCAGTTGGATGTGAATAACTTGCTGTATGCGCAGGGAGGATGGTTACAGAAAACGGCTGTAACTTTTCGTAGCGTAATGCTACACTGGCCGAGGTTGAGCACTTTCACGTGGGCCGTGAAGGGCCGTTCTTCGCAAGCGCGAGGAGCATTCGATTCGTTTGGATCAGATCGGATCGGATCGGATCAGATTGGATTGCATTGGATTGGATTGGATTGGATTGGATTGAAATCCAATGCAGTTGGAGTACGGGTGTGTAGGAAATTGGGTCTGCACACTGGCCGGTCTGCGCACTTCAGAGGAGTGACGTCATAGCCGCGGCAGATGCACTGGCGCCGGCGCGTGCCTAGCTCTGCACCACCGTTGTGCAGTAGCTAAGTCTGACGCTGCGCAGGAGCCACTTGATCGCCGTTTCGCGTGGCTCCTGGAGAGCCGTGCGTCCCAAGCGCGAGGAGCAGTGACTCGATTTGGCCGTAATGGACTGGACTGGAGTGGACTGGACTGGACTGGACTGGAATGGACTGGACTGGACTGGACTGGATTGGATTGGATTGGATTGGATTGGATTGGATTGAATTGGACTGGACTGGACTGGATTGAATTGAATTGCATTGGATTGGATTGGATTGGATTGGATTGAATTGGACTGGACTGGATTGGATTGAATTGCATTGGATTAGACTGGAAATCGTTTTAGCAGCAGTAACCATAATCAGCTGATCCTAGACAACCAGAAAACCTAAGAATAACCAGTTGAAACTTAGCTCACGCTATGTATACCCTGGCATAGCTGAGCTAAGCCACTGGTAATTTTTTAAGCTCTCGAACTAAATCAAACCCGAAATAATTTAGAATTGGTTGAACGGAAACTTTAGAGTAATCGGTATAGGAAGACGATCAGTAACGTAAGTGGATCAGTATAGTAAGCAACTATGCAATATTTAATAGTTTTACCACCAATACCGCTGTGCTCGCCTTCCATTTTCAGAGTACTGGAAGGAGTTTAGAATTTTCGTGGTCTTGTATGGTCGTTCACCGAAGTGTTGGCCTTTACCTTCGAGGAACGTGTCATACCGACGATTTAAAGGGAATATTGGACCACAAGCTAATTTTGCGATAATTTGAACAGCGGGAGAAGGGTCCAGAGCACCGAATAAATTTTATCGCTCTGCCGAAAACACCATAATGGCCACGTAACTGCCTCTTCTTTCTTTCCTGTCAAATTCTTACGCTCTTCCACTTCTGTCTCACTCCTTCCATGCTATCCGCACAAAAGGTTTGGGGAATTTGATTCAGTTTTCTCGCGTCCGCACAGCTGGTGCGCCACCTGTTAGATCATTTCGTTGCTGTTGGCTTGGTGTGCCACCTAGAGTTGGAGTGCCAGCCATTTTTGTGATTTCTTATTTAAAATTGCTGTAATGCGTTGTTTGTTTGCTACCTCCTTCATTCAGCGCACGTATACCTATTGTTAATTAAAAGAACATTGCTGAAAAGAGTTTGGTGTGGCCCTGTTGGCACATACTTGTTGGTACATCTTGCAGTCATACTCTGTGCGGACGTGACTTTCAATCTTCGCATTGACAATATCGCAAAGAAAGCAGTGAGAGTACTTCACTTACTCTATAGGAATTACGCAATGTTCCCTCGTCTGTGAAAAAATATGTGTATTGTTCACTGGTCAGACTCATCCTGGAATATGCGAGTGTAGCATGGGCCCCTCACCTAGAATATTTAATACAAAAACTCAAGGAATACACAAAGGCAGAGGAAGATTTACTCAACATAATTACACTTGCGGGGGCAAGTGTCATTGAAATGGAAGCATCAATAGGCGTGGAACCTCTTAGGGATCGACGCAAAAACCGTAGATTAAAGCTTCTAATAAAAGAATAATATATAAAAATATAAAAAATATATAAAGATTCGACATATATAAAATTCAACATCTATATAATACATAAAAATTCAACAGGAATTACCAAGGACAAATATTTTATACGATGTCATTATGTAGTACAAAGACGGAATCGTACTAATAACGTACGAGAGCTAAAGTGCAAGACCAATTATGTAAAGTTTTTTTTTTCCATTGACTATATTGCAGTGGAATGAATTACCAGCCGAGATTGTTTCTGCTAGTACTGTGACCTTTACTCGCTTACTTAGTGAATTGTGTTGTTTTAGTTGTCTCACTGTTTAGTTCTGAGCTCCTTTTCAGTGATTAGTATGTGTTGACAAAACAGTGACTGTGCCAGTGACTTCATTGCCAATTGTATTTTGTCCCTGTCAGGTTCGAGCGCGCAGGTCATTGCACCGCAGCGCCCCCCTCATTCCCCCGGCGCATATCCGACGACGGGCCTCCGCCAATTAGTCCACCTGTAAGCAAGGTGCGCGCGGGAACAGGCAGAGCGGCGCACGGACAAGCCCCTTTGGTGTAGACGGCGCGGGGTCGGAGCGCAGACGTCACCGCACTGCGTGCGCCGCCCGCGACGCCGATTGGGGAAATCGTTATCCTCCAAAGGGGGCCGCTGGAATTCGGCCGCCGGATGCGGGGGGCCGCTGCCGAAGTGCTCTAGACGGCGCGCGTACGGGGTCAAAAAGACGTCGCATGCTGTCACCACCTTAGTGGCATACTCCCCGTGCCCATACGTCACCGAACGCGGATAGCGCGCAATGCATGCCTGGCCGTTTATAGCTTTCTTTAACATATCCCCTTCCACCACCGAGGGTATTTATGTCGAGCCCGGCAAGAGGAAAGGGGTCTTTTGCGTTCGAACTTGCTGCAGGTCGTGGGGAGAGTCCCGTCGGCGCCGGCTAGACCCCGGCAACCTTCTAAGCCCCACCGCTGGCTACGCTTTGTTCCTTTGTGTATATCCTGTATATTCTTGTACATAAAGTGCACATAGTTTGGTTATCAGCGTCTGCCTCGTCCCTCACAGCAACACTAGACACAGCGGCAGATTCCTGGATGCGGACAAAAACCCAAAATTTACTGGCGCTGTCGGCTGAATGGAACAGAGTCAATAAGAACATGCTTTTCCATGTGATCAAGAAAGACGCGAGGAATTGGGACAGGTTCGTTCCCTTTTTAGTCTCGGCCTCCCGGCAAGTTCCCCATGACACGACCGGCGTGACCCCGTTCCGGATGCTGTACGGCAGAGACCCGGTGCGACCGCGTGTGATACTCAAGGGTAGCTGGGCGGGAGAGACCGAAATGCCAGCTGAGTTATGGAAGCTCCTGCCGATTGACTCAGATAGCTAAAAGAACAACTTGAACTTGCGGCTGACGTCGCTGAGCTACCCGCATGCAGAAAGCAAGAGTTGTACGCGTCGCAGTAAAATAAGCACGCTACAGTCGAAACTTTGGGCGAAGGAAACACAGTGCTAGTCTTTGACGATAAAAGCCCGGGCAAAATGTTCCCCAAGTGGCTAGGGCCTTACACAGTCAAGGAAAGGTACCGCGAGCACTCGTATTACGTACAAACTAGAGAGGGTCGACGTTTACTCGTGTACGCGAACAGACAGCCTCCGTATCTGCGTGAGCTGGCTGTGTAGAGCGTTATGTACAACGATGACTCTGACTTCGGAAATATGGAGTATACGCCGCGAACCGCAACACCGGAGCAGGCAAACGTCGGTCTCGCGTTGGAAAAAACCGCGCATGTGGACGAGGCGACAGCCGCTCGAGTGCGAGGCGTTTTTGAGATGCACAAAGCCCTGTTCGAGGAGAAACAGGGAATCGCTAACGTGGGGAATCACTGCATCAAGCTCTTCGAGGGGGCCGCCCCCAAGAGCGGCCACCCATACAGGATCGCCGAGGCTCTGAAAGGCCAAGTTAACAAGCAAATAGGAGAACTTCTCGAGCTGGGTTTGATATACCGTTGTGAGAGCTGGTGTGCCTATCCTATTGTCTGCGTGCCCAAAAAGGATGGCTCAGTGCTCTTATGCATCGATTACCGCGCCCCTAATGCGCTAACGGAAACCGACGCTTTTCCTATGGGCTGCCCGCAGGAGGTCATAATGGGCCTAGGATAGGCCAAATACATCACACTCATTGGCCTAAGGCGGGGCTACTGGCAGGTGCCGCTAGCGACCGATTCTCAGCTTGCAACGGCCTTCATGGCGCATCTAGTCAGTTTTCGTGGAAGGTCATGCCGTTTGGACTAAAAAACGCAGCGGCAAATTTCCAGAGAAACATGCATGACGTGCTGTCCTGTCACAAGCACTACGCGTGCATATCTAGATGACATCGCCATGTTCAGCGGAACACTCGATGAACACATTGAACACCTTCACCGGGTGTTCTCGACGTTGCAGGGAGCGCTCAATCCTGCACTCAGCGGCTTGGCTCAGCGCTCAATCCGCTACTTGGGGCATGTCGTGGGTTCCAGCACGCACGGGCCGAACCCCGCAAAACTAGAGGCCATTAACGGCCTGCAGGCCCCAAAGATCAAGAAGGAGTTGAGGAGCGCCCTGGGCTTTTGTGGCTACTACCACAACTATGCGCCAAGGTACGCTGAGATAGCCCGGCCGCTGACACGGTTGACAGGCAAAAGGGTGCTCACTCAAATTCCCTCGAGCAGTGAAGCTTACGAGGTGTTGAGGTCTCTGAAACAAGCCCTTTGCGAGGCTCTCTCTTTTGCCACTCCGGATCTGGCGAAACCTTATGTGCTTTCCACTGATGCATCCGCTGTTTCAACAGGAGCCTGTTTGGCGCGCAAATAGCCGACAATGGCTCTGAGGCTCCGATTGCCTTCGCGAGCCATCGATTCACGCCAACTCAGACGCGGTGACGCGGTGGGCTACCATTGAACGGGAAGCATTCGCAGTTATTTGGGGTTTAAAGAAGTTTGAGACTTGGGTTTTTGGTGCCCAAGTGAACGTCGTCACCGATCATAACCAGCTCTCCCATCTGACGAACAGCGTGCCCCATAGTGCGAAACTAACCCGCGGGGCTCTAGCACCCTGACGTTACAACGTAACCATTCAGCACCGCCAGGGCATCGCGCATGCAAACGCTGGTGCACTTTCTCGTTTGTCCAACGAATTCTGGGAGGAAACGCCGGCTCAGGTAGCATAGGGCCGGGGCAGAGGTGTGGCCTCGGGGACGACATCACTGGGCATGCGTGTACCGGCGAAACCTTTCGTGTTTGTGTGCGTGTGTGCGCAATGCCATGAACTATCGCATCCCCATGGGCATGACTGCCAGTGACTGTTTTTTATTCTTTTTGGGGGGTTGGCGTATCTGCGTCTGACGGATGCAGCGGATGTGAACATTCCTTGAGCGGACCCTTGTGTCGTACTGCAATATCAGTTCATCCTCTACCGTGGTGTCCGCGGCTTGTTTTTTTGTGTGCATGTGCTTTTATTTTATGATCGTGTTTTACCGCGGGGTGCGTGCGCCAGCCTGATCTGCTGCTTGCGAAGTTTGTGCGTGTCCCTGACTTGTCGACCACGCGGCTCAAACTTTTTTTTGTGCTAATCCATTTATTCTAGGTTGATTAAACCTGACATTTACTGTCCCCTACTCTCCTCCTAAAGCGCCTCGGCACTGCAGGGTGCTCTGTAAATAAAATGTAGCTCAACGACAAGCGACATAACCCAGACTTGAAGACGCGCACACAAGAGAGTTATAAAACTATGCGGAAAAAGACATTACAGCAAAGTCACACAGAAAGTGCGCTGACTACCAACTAAGTTTATTGTCACTGAACGGGCAGTAAACTCTGTCTTTAGTCGGCGCCCTGTCTGTGTGCCATTTCTGTAGTCTCGTTTCCCGCGCTGTTTTATAACTCAAATATGTACCAACTGGTACGCCTTCAATCCGTGCACAAGGAGAGACTGTGAGAGACAGGAGGGAGCTGATCGTGTGTGTTGTGCTACTCTCTCTCTTCGTACGCCTTGAAGACTGGGTTACGTTACGTTATTCATCCTTCTTCAAAACACCCCTAGAATCGGTTACGTATTTATTATTGCATCATATATGACTCGTGTTTGATTTTGATAAAAAATGTGGATAACTATTAACTGTTCTCTCGATTTCGTACTTTGGAAATGTTTTGCCCGTATATATCTTCCCTTCAAGAATTTTTATATATGTTTGGTCAGCAGCTTGACGAGAAGGACTGCAGCCGACATCCTAACTTTTCGCGTTTAGGTAGAAAAAGAAATATATCAAGACAACTAACTTCTTCTCAAAAAAAGTGACAAAGAGATAAAGTTTGATATTTTGCTGTGTTAAAATTAGTCATAATTGAAGATCAATGTCGTGAGGGCCAATTGATCAGTCTAAAAGCTGCTTGTTATTTTGATGTAACAGCATTTGCTGATCTCAAGGTCTTTTTCCTGTTTAAAAAAAGAGATGCACATTCTCCATGCGATTACCATGTCCGTCACGTTCCAAAATGCACGCTTTATACGCTCAGAGGCCAACTTAACCATCTGTGCTTGCCTTTTGTTCAACGGCTGAATTTTCCGAATTTTAATGACCAAATAAACATGTACTGTCCTGAGGCCGTAGCTGCGGGACCCAGCTCAGTATAAAAAGGCAATCAAGAGCTTCCGAGGTTCAAATTTATTTTTTTCACTTACAGGCCTTTACCGTGGCCATTTAATTATATAAAGCCGCCTCAGCGCCGGCGTTAGCCGTTAAAGTCCCACCAGCGCTGTAGATATGACGCTTAGCCGTGTGCCCAAGGCGAAGGGGCCGAGTGGCTCAGCCGCAATGTTCGCCCTTTGCTGTAGCCGGGAATGGTGTTGCCTTTAGCCCTACTTGGCGATACCGCTATGGGCCAATCCATAGGAGGGCTTTAAGCCGCTCCTGAACTGTCTCCGCGGCAAATGCAAGTGCGAAAGGCTTGGGACTCTCCTGATAGGCACTAGCGCTTGTTCAGTTCTAAGGCATCATCATGGAAAAGAAATGCTAGGAGCCTAAAAAGACATTCTTACTTCTTCCCCACTTCTTTCGCAGGCCCCAATTTACGTTTTACTCTTTTTGTTGTTTATCAAACACACGCTTGTAAGGGCACCCCCGGTTCTGAACTTGTTGGCGTCACTCGGCGAATTCTGATGTGAGGCTTATTAAAGGCTATCTAAGAGTGGCTTAAATTGGAGCGAATCTATTTTGAAGGAGCCTTTTTAACAGCGCCTACTCTGTTGCACTCTATCCTCCGGCCCCCTCCGAACCCCCGCGCTGTTTCCCTCCCTTTTCGCACCTCTCATAATGACTGCAATGTAAAGCAGTTTGCTGAATTACATTTAATTTTCCGTCGTTTGAGCGGCTTGTGTTCATCTGTGGGGTACCTTTCTTTGTATTTTTCCAAAAACACTTTGGCGAAACTTATTTTGTTATGTGTTCACATTTGCTGCCTTTATTGTACTACTATTTTTACCACTTTGTTTTCATTTGGTTCGCAAAAACCAATGCATCATCATTAAACAATGCAACGCTGCTGCTGAAAGTTAAATAGTTGGATTCTGCTTTATATGTACGTAATATACCATTTTAGCAGAACAGCGGTAATATGTACTCTGGTTGGGGCCCTCCTCACGGCAACGTTTGTGTTCGTCATTTGAACACAAGCTTTGCATCAAGAGATGTAGACTCAGGAAAACATTTTAATTTGAAGTCGAATGTACGATGCATCCCCTGTACCAATAATATAGGCAATCATGCGCGTACAATACTTGTCTAAGCTTTTTTGAAACCTTTTACCACGATGTGTTCACTGCGGTCAACCTAAAACATAAGAGCACGGGTTTTTCAAATGTCATGTGGCAGCAACGATTTAGACTATTTTAGGATGATTTTTGACATGAACCATATAGTGAGATCGCATTCTAAATACGTCCTGGTGAGATTCCTCATGTCTGCCTGCGCAAGGTACGGTGACAAAATTGTTGTGCCGCGTTCTTCTCAGCCGAACCACAATGGAGGACGTTCCCGCTACTCTGGCGTATGCGTTTAATTCTAACGAGGGATCTGGAGTGCCAGGTGGCGGCGCTAAGCGAAGAACAGTTTCTGTTGCGCTGACCCCGCCATTTAATCGTGCTCAGGAACGTGAGCTTGAGCCTCACTATGAAGTCGTGGGGCGCTGGTAATCTCTTAAAACTTTCTTTGAACGTTGTGAACTTTACCTTCCTGTAAATATACCCTAGTTGGTGGTTGACCTGCCCCTCCAGCCTGCCCTCCTTTATGTGTAGTGTGGTCAGTGTACGGATGCCCAAGAACTGATTAGGTGATCGCTGTATTTAGAACAGCTCTGTTATCGCTAGTCACTGCGTCGTGATACATGATTTAATACACCCTCGTGTCACAGAGAGGCGAATATTTTGCGATGGTCACTGAGGGATATCATCTTTGATGCAGAAAGGTTGTTTTTCTGCGCTGAACACTATCAGTTATTTTAATTCAGTTTCCTGGGAAACGGCACACAGCCAACAGTGAGCAAGTGATGTCGAGTCCTGGTCGAGAAATTCTTGAAGCTGCCTAATGAGAAGGTCAAAGAATTCTAAGATTTTAGTTGATAGAAGTGGTTGGTTGGTTCAAGTGATCTACAGTGATGACCCTATGCATGATCAAACACGCAGGACACTCGGTGGTTACGGTGACCAGCCAGTACTCGCAGACGCTGTCGTTTGAAGCCTACCTCCACAGTCATAGATTGGAAATGCGATACCACTCCTGTGAAGAGACGAAACTTTAGGCATTTAAATGACCACTAGTAGGTATAGCCTTTATATTTTCTGCATTAAAATTCCGTTGCACTCGAGTATGGTGCCCAACGAGCGGTAGCAAATAAAGACATGGAAATTCGACATGAAAGTGGCGCTCAGCCCAAGCACATATAATTTACAATTCTAATGAACTAAGAACATTTATTTGCGCTGGGTCACTATGCTTCCCGAGAAATGATGGAATGCGTTCGTGGCGTTCTTCTGTGGTGGCTGATCTGCCTTGATGAGCTATAAAAAGCTCCCTTCTTGTGTTAGCGGCCGCTGATCGGGTGGCCACATATGCGTTCTCTTATCCAGGGTCTGGCCGAGGGATGTTTGCTTTGCATCCTTCGCAGCTCACTTCAGGGTATTCAGAGGCAACAGAACACGCGGCAAAAAGTGCACTCACAGTTCAGTGCGTCTTTGTAGCACTAAGCATATTGTGATGGTATTGGTGGCTAGGACTCGGGATTCGCTCATCCCGAAATCTAGCCTTTGCAGTCTTCGAGATGGTAGAGGAGAAGTCCTGTCGCGGACGCCAGTTTTGATGGTATTGGTGGCTAAGACCTGGGGATTCACGTCGCACAAACGAGACAGGCGCTTGAGACCGGCGTATCAGACGAAGACGAACATTTATCTGGGTGAAACTAGCTGACGATATGAAGGTACAGTCACTACCATACTGCGACACTTACGTCAATCCTGAACACACAGAGTTCTACTAGGGAAAAAAAACTACCACGTTTAAGTTCACTTCCAACAGGAACCTGCAAGGAATCTAATGTCTCACGTGCGTTGGCACTGTCGATGCAGTCGGTGCTGCTATTTCCCTGTTGTCGGCGACTTCTTGGAGGTGGTCACAGGGTACACAATACTGCTCAGTCGAAGCCGGCGATATAATGCGCGCTCGACGAACGGCTGGCACTGCAGCCTAACCTGCGTCTCCTGGCGTCCTCGACGACGGCCTCAGAAGATAACGGCTACCGCATCTTGCGGCTAGCCGTCCGAATCATGAGTCCTCGGAATCCACCCCTGCTTCGCCCCCCTCTCACGATCTCCTCTTCCTCTTCTTCCCCGACGTCACATTATTCCTCGGCTATTTTGCCGGTTCTCTTCAGGCGACACCTAGCCGGAACATACCTACACAGGGCGACTATTCACGGTCTGTCATCTCCTCCTCTAAATTAACTTCGTCGTCATCGACGCCTGTTCCGACGCACGCACGCCCTCTGTCCTCTACCTCATCACACATATTAACAGTTTAGCTGCTTAGAAAATATTAGTTTTTCGTGTCTGCAGTTAAAATGCCAAAAAATTTCCGAGCGCACGCGTGTGAGGGCTGGCATAGCGCCGACCACCCGGTAATTAAAAGTACCAAGAACATGCCTAGCGCTCATGTGTGCGCGCCTCGCGACGACTGCCCAGTACCCCTGTGCACGTTTGTCAAGCCAAGCATACCCACTTAAGGAGACCGGACAAGAATGGCCAAAACAAAAGCTGCAGCGTTCGACGTAATCGCGGCAACACTTGCCCGGAACAAGAAAGGCACATCACAGCATAGAGTATGTCGAATGATTGTCAATTAAAAAAAAGGAGAGAAGCTCACATTCATAGCAACGATGTCAGAATAAATGTTGTGGCAGCGCAGAGGAAGGAAATGGCCAGCAATCATGGACGTGAACTGTCGTGTCGGTCTTGAAGGTGACATAAAGCTTCGCCACCTTCAAGTCTTATGCGTTAGTGTGAGCTTCCTTCATTTTTATCTACAAATCTCTCTCCTGCTTTTTCTTGGAAACTTGAGAGAACACAACATTTTTAGTGCATGAAAAAAGGGCAATTTAGAACGGGACCCTCTGCCTCAATGAGTTACCACTTGTGGAGAAGCCGATATTTGTGCAGACAAGACTCGTCACTGGAGATATTGGGATTAGGGTTTTCAAGAACTCAGCCAACTTCTTGTGCGTTCTTCACACCGGTAGCCTTAAATACTGCTTGTAGCGGTAGTCACCACAGCGTTGGCAAGCAACACGAGATTATCGTAGGCCCTGACTATGGGTTACATGCATATGACGAGGAATGGGAGAAACAGTCAACTTGCTGCGGATAGTCGAAGGAGTACCCAGTAGCGGATTTTTCGTAAAATGAAACGCTCATTAGGGACGGAGAAATAAATCAATATGGAGTGTTCAGGGTATATATATATATAGCAATTATAAAAAACTGCGTCTGGCATTACAAATTCAACAGATAAAGTCCCCACCCGACATCAACAAACGTGGTGCTGGCATTGTCAGCGGACAACGACGATATTTCCGTTTGACACCAATGCGTCTTAAGCGACCAACATCATCGACAGCGGCCAAGTTCTGGTTGCGTAAAAAATGAATTGTTTACATCCTGCGCCATGCGCCGCACGAGTGGAGCACCCTTTCCAAGTCTAATGCTGCGCTTCTGACATGTTTTGCATATTCTGTTAAGTGGTACATTTTTTGTTTCATGAGCTTATATGTACAGTGTGTGACATGCATACAAGTGCTGTATTTCTGCTTATAACCGCTGTTTTAGTTTGTTTAAAAAAAACAGGAGGTCCCCCTTTGGTCTCTGACTCGATGACCTCCTTCCGTAATTTTGCACTGCAAACATTTTTGTCTAACACAAAATAGCAACAAACAAATTTATATAAAAAAATTTTCAAATTCTGCCCAGGAGGAGTATTATGTAAAGTACCTATACTAAAATATTAAAAAAAACTGGCGACCATAACGAGTAAAGCTTGCACACTCACACACAGCAGTAGCCTTAAGTGTCCTTGCGAACCTTTTATTTCGCTTTAGTTGGTTTTGCTAACATTTTTCCAGCAACTGTACAGTTAAGTTGGCCAAGTTAAAACATTTGCATTAAGAAACCTACATTACGAATTTTTGTTTTTCAGCTACGTGACAGAGAAACTACATCGAAACACAAAAAAATTACAAGAAACTCCTGCTTTTTTCCCCCGAACCCGTTAAAACCTGTGTAAACTTGTTTGAACGGGTTGGAAGTGGGACGGACAGGTTCTCCGGACCCGAACCCACACGAAAACCCCCCAAAATTCGTTTGAAGCCGTGGCTGTGACAATGGTTCTACTACAAAAATCTTCAGCATATTTTATTAGAATGATGTGCGGCCTACAGGACAGCAAGATCGCACTAATGTCACGATACTGGGTGTCCAGAACAAGGACCAGTAACTACAGAGACTGGCTGAAATCCATATACGTGCTCTCGAAGCAGAGCCAAAAGTTTCCTTTTCTATTTGGATAGAATTGACAACATATCAAAATTGTGAATTCTCTTGCGCAAGCTAAAACCCACACGTCCTGATGACTTCCACGTCAGCGCATGTCAAGCCAACTCCAATTTTTTCTTATTGCCCAGTCCTTCTAGAGTATATTTTGCTACACCCGCAATCCTCAGCAGAGAACACATGTAGTTGATTGTAAACGCAAGGAAAAGCCTCTGTTCTCCAACAAAGAGACTTTTATCACCTTTTGCTGCACCTCGTGAGCAGTTTACGCTTTATATTCAGTCATAAAAAATAAAGATCTACTGCCACGCATAAGCAAGTCCGCGTGAATGTACGCCCACAGGCACAGCCAAACAGGTATTTTGACTGCCGCAATAATAGGGTCAACATGTGCCTTAAATTCCGTCATCTATAGGTGTACATAACGTGCCTTTAGGTTTGTCATAACAAGAGAGTGAAGTTTTTGTCTGGTTGTTTTGCTGACGAACCAAAAAGCCATCTCATTTGAAAGCGAACCGCCGCCGCTATAGCGGTCCCACCATCTCGAACACGGTAATATCCATGTGCGTTCACGACAGTATTTTGGATTCATGCCGAAAGCAACTGAAAAAATAGGGCACAAGAAGGAGTAAACACACAGAATCAAGCTCCCCCCACCGTTTTCCCCTTTTCTCTTCCCCTGTTTCCCGTTTTTCTTTTCCCTTTTCCTTTTCAACGTTTTCAAAGGAGGAAAACGTAAAAATTTGCTCTCCAATTCTTAATAGAAATATAGACAAACCTTAGGGACGGTCCCCATTCTTGTGTTGTCAGAAGCACTATGCATGGATTGTCATCGCTCGGGTCCGTTCGTCTCCAGATGGAAAACGTGTTTGCCATTTCTCTAGTTTGTAAGTCAGGGTGCTCAAACACGGCACTCGCCGAAAATGCAGGCGCATACTTCCGGACAAAACTATGGGAAGGAAACTCCGGACCAGCCATGCCTTTTCGTGTGATTTGGTACTCAGTCCAGCTGGCATTGAGAGGTATTCAGAATGCCCTCTCTAAGCTATGGCAAATGAGCGGAAAAGAACACACCTTTGTTTATTTTTGGTCTGAACAAACTTGTTGCTGTGTTTTAACTCACACACTCTCAATTCTTGGAGGAACCCCTGCATCCTGTCCTCATATAGATTCTGCCGCAAAAATGTTTTAGCGTTTTTGGCTCGAAAATAACGCAAGAATCAATATTAGTCAAAATTTTTTCGCGTTATGCGAGACCCCATGCATATCGGAGATTGCTGGCAGTATGTAGCTTTTTATTTATTTTTAAGTGAAGCCTTGAATGCCTCTGTGATGGCGACTGCATCGTGACCAAAACACACTGCCAGAAAGGCAGCTTTAGAAAAGGTGTTTCACAAAACCATGGTGATGATAAGCTAAGGCACATCAAGCTTCTTATGTAAAAGTAAAACGCTTGCGTTGTGGGAAAGAAACCTGGGTGCCTGGCGTTATGAAGCCGACGTCTATCCGACTACGTCAGTCCGACATGGTTGAAGCAGTTTGGATAAAAGCGATGCATGCTTGGTCTCACAGACCCGTGTATTTATTTATTTATTTATTTATTTATTTATTTATTTATTTATTTATTTATTTATTTATTTAATATATTATTTTCAGGGCGCAGAGGCACTACAGAAACGAGGGGTGGGGGGGTTGGCTGGGGCGGCTACAGAGCTATGACAACGAAAAGTGGTAGTACAGATGTGGGAGTACAGAGTGTTACTACAGTTTAACAAATTAGCTTTTCTACGGCATTCTTGTAACGGGGGTGTTCTGAAATAGCAGCAGTCGAGGCGGGTATGTGGTTCCAGTCAACACTGGTTCTTGCGATGAAAGAATCATTGCATACGTTAGTCCGACAAGAAGGAACGCAAACTTTGTAAAACATTGTCTGTGCGCTATGAAAAAATGTATGCCGGCGGAAGTATTAGCTGTTCTTTCAGGTAAGTCATGTGGCAAAGCGTTTTTTGAAAAATGCCCGATGGTAATTCCGACGTGCTAACGAATCAGGCAGGTCAAAGACAGATATTATTGAGCTGCCACTGGAATTACGAGTATAGTTGGATAAGATGAAACGAGTGGAACGGTTCCGGATGGCTTCAATTATTAGAGCGAGCGTAATTTTTGCGGGGTCCAAAAAATAAAGGAAGCTCACACAAATGCGTAAGACTTGAAGGTAACGAAGCTTTGCGCTAACTTCACGACCATCACGAACGTATAAATCCAGGATTGCAGCCGCTCTGCTGCTTCTTTGCTGCCGCAACGAACGTTACTCCATCATTTTTGCAATAAGTGTGAGCTTCTTTCATTTTCTTGGAAGTAATAATCAAGGGAAATCGCCAAGGAGGGGCGTGCGCTACGACGTGTCTATGTTATTGGGATCAAGAATTGCCACAATTATGGCGAGCACGGGATTTTTTTTCCTGCTAATTGTGACCAATATACCCTAAGTGGCTCTGCATGACTTGGTAAACGTGCGCTGTGGACGGTGGGCCGTCGGTACGAGACACCCACGCACCAGCGCTCCACATTTTCTTGTTTTAAACTGCCGGGTGGGGTCCACAATATTGGGAAATCTTCCGAAGTGGGTGTTCTTGGCTCGACAAACGTGCGCAGGGGACGCTGGACGGCCGTTCTTAGGACGGCACACACGAGCCCTAGGCATTTCCGCAGTTTCCTTAACTGCCAGGCGGTCACCGCGAGGCCCTCGCAAACGTGCCGCTTTCACATGTGGGTGCTCGGCAATTTCCTGGTACTGTTAACAGTGGACAAGGAAAATTACGATTTGCAAAATAGCTTCGCTGGTAAAAATAGCGCTGGTATACTCTTTGTTAGACGAGCGACTGACTGACAAAGTGTTATTTAACACCCGATGACACGAAGTACAAGAACCCGCGCATTTATCCAAACACGCGGTTAGCATTGTTTGGTTATGTAGTCGAAATGCATATTCGAAAAGATATCTCCCGGGCTTTGAAGCCATAGATATCTGTAGGAGTACGCAGTAGAGAGGGGAATATTATTCAAAGGTACTGATGCGTATTATTATGCCACCGAGCTGTCCGCATGTTATGGTATACAGTAATATTTAGTTTCATAAGCAATTTTTCTGGCTAAATAGAAACGGTCCTATGATCATCCTGGAGTTCATGCAAATAACTGGGGCCGCATGTTTTGTGGTATTTAACGCAGTCATCTGCAAAAGGTATAATGGATGAGTGAGTGACGCGGCTAGTGAGGTCGTAAATATCAACGAGAAAGAGGAGTGACCCCACGACTGCATCCTTGTGGAACACCAGAAGAGACAGGGGATGATGTGGATGACAAACCATTAGCAGGGACGTATGGCGCGCACTTAAAAAAAACATTGAATGGCGAAAAAAACAGTGTCATCTATGTTTAAATTCCTGAGTTCAAGAATAAGTAAATAATGCGAAACAGAGTCAGACACAGTTGCGAAGTTGAGGAAAACACAATCGGTATCACAATCCATATCGACATTAATGAACAGATATTTGCTACCGTGAAAGCAACCGTGTTTCATACGATAGATATTTACCGAAAACGTATTGGCAAATGCGGCAAAGTAAATTGGGCTCTTAATACCTAATGCGATGTGAACGCAAAATATGCTCAAGCATTTTACAGGGAACACGCGTTAATGATATGGGACGGTAGAGGCCGGGAAAATGCGACTCTCCAGACATATGAACCGGAACCACCTTCCCTTTTACCCAATCAGCAGGAAGGGTACTTTACTGTACAGTTTGCGCGAAACGTTTTGACAGAATGATGGCCGAGCACGGTTTTCTACATTTTTTAAATTAATTGAGTCGGGGCCAGCAGAAGGCGAAAATTTCAGGTTCCTTAATACTTGGTGAACACCTGGCGAGTCAATAGTTCTTGTTTCCACACGCCCAAAAATTTTGCTCGGTACAACAGAAAAAGGAGCGCGAGTATCAACGTTGAAAACTGCAAGAAAACGTGTTAATATAGGCCCAGTGGAGCAACCATCAACTCAAACCGCAACATCATCAGTGGAAGTGAGCTGAATGAAACTTGTTTCAGTACCCCATACTGTGTTAAAGATGTTTCGTGGGTTTGTTTGTAAAAGCATAGGTAGTGTGTTGTTAAAAAAATTTCTTTTCACACTGCACACTGCCCTTGTGTTTTTTGTGTTAGTTCGCGGATAGTCCAACCGCACGTTGTTCGCACGTTTTGCCTGACAAAGCAAACGCTTCTTTTTGTTTCGTAAACGGAATAAATTGTTCGGAAACCACGGGGAACGTGGGTTGGAGAGGACACTTTTTTTAGTTACGGGTTTATTCATCAATGATAGAACAGTATCTCTGTAAAGGGACCAATTCTCATTGATTGAGCTTCCCTCAGATTTTTCAAAAATTTCTTCGTGAATTGTCCCAATTCGGTAGTGCCTAATTCTAGGTTTTCTAACCATGAAATAAAATTTATTTGTTTTCTTTGACGCTATCTGAGCTTTTTGGGTGAAGTAATAAATGGTCGCGTATTTTAGTAAAGGAAGAAAGCCGCGAGATCAAGTCGCGAGTATTAGTGTAAATTATATTTAAAGTGTCGGCTCCAGTAGCAGCAATATGAGCGGCATTGTGTACAAGTTTTTCGACATTAAGGTTGTTGCATAGATTTGTAAATTTCGTACATTTAGATGAGGCATGTTTAGGCGTGACGAAGTCACTCTTCCGCACTATATCTGGCAAGTTGAAGTCGTCCAATAAAGATAACGGGGAGTTGGGTTATCAAAAAATTATTGGTTAAGGGCACCGTGTGGTTCACAGCAACAACTAAATTGAAGTTGTCGTTGCTCTAAAACAAGAGCAACAAATGAAGTCCGATTAGAAATATTCACCCGCGCACCAACAAGTCCTAGCACTGTGGAGATAAAGGGGACAGAAAAAAGCAGGGTGTCACTGACAGCGATCGGTACACCTCACCCGACCGAAAATCAAGGCCACAATAATATAACGTGCAGAATTTTTTGCACTCCAGTATTTCATTATTTTTTCTTGCCTAAAGCACGTTTCCGTGAGAACGACGATATCGGCTTTACAGGAATAAAAATAGAGGAGAGTTCCGTCAGTTTGGTGATTACAGTTCTTATGTTAGTGAAAAGTAATGACACGCTTTGGGGCTGCGCGGTGGTTGGTTGATGCAATGAGATCGGGCTTTCGGAGCCTGCGCGTAAGCCGCTACCAGCCGCGAGCGTGTCCCGGGGGTAATCAGCTTCACAGATACTGTCCGTAGCCGAGAAGTAGACTTACGTATCTTTTTTTTTGTTTCTGGACATACAGGGTCTGTTAAAACGCAACGAGACAGCATTAGAACAAGCTGTTCCAAATTTAATCATTAGTTTTCGGGTTAGACGCCTAAATCTAAAAAACTCTTCACTGAGGGACACACGTGTTTCTTTCAACATTGCTTTCTGCGAAAATATTCAGTCTTTTGTTTGGAACAATTCTAATTTGATGGTAATTGGACGGTTTTTTTTTTGTTTAGAGCAACGGTCCGTAGCACAAGAGCTTTAAAGATCGTGCTATTCGAGATTTTTAACTGAAGGGGCTCCGAAAGAAGGTTGCGGACGAGTAATTCTTGTTGCAGTGTCGTTAAAGACGCGTCATCGCTGATTCTTTAAAAAATATCACGTTATCTCCCAGAAAGCGATGTCTTCGTGTTCATCTATTTCTGATTGCAGAACAGTGCTTTCGCTTCGAACTTCCTCGCTTCGTAATCACGACAGTCCTGTAAACCAAACTCTATAAACCACTACAACCGCAACGACAGCGATCGAGTCCCCAACGGGGAAGCTAAGCGCTTCAATAATCTTTTTTTTTTGCGAGAGTTTGCCTTACGGCATAGCAGTCATATATACAACATTACATTGGTTTCACGCAGAAACGTCAACAGAGACCGGTACTGAGGGCCCCATATCCACCGCTGTAGATCAGGGGGTCTCCCAGGATGAAGCCCTGTGCCCCGGAGGTGTTGCAGGCGAGAGGTTTGAAGGGCAGGGCAGGTCCATAGAAGGTGGCTCGTGTCGGCTTCAGACGCAGGGACCGTACAAAAGGGACAGGTGTCCGCAAACGGTGCGTGATAGCGGGCAGGCCAAGCGTGGGTCACTGCTGGGGATAATGCCACCCCAACTCGAAGCCTCCGCAGCAGGACCTCCTCCCAGCGAGCGAGCCCACTGGGGAGGTCTGTTCCACGCGGTGGAAGTAAAGCACGCGTGGCGCGGCGGAGGTTCTGCTTTTCCACCAGCAGTTCTTCTAGGGTGGACACCGGAAGAAGTGGCAGCGGCCTTTGTAGGTCTATACGGCGACAGGCGCGATCTGCCGCTATGTGGGCAGGAAGCATGTCCCGGCGAACCCACAATACACGCACAGGGCATGGGTATGTGTCCAGGATCGCGTGAATACGGGCCGGCATGCTGGTGCTACGCGCAACGCGACGTAGATCACGTATCGCCGTCGTTGAGTCCGTGTAAATTTCCAGTTTCACACCGGTAGTTACTGTCCATGAGAGCGCTTGGAGACCATCCCGAATTGCAGTAAGTTCTGCCAACAGGCTTGGGAGAGGTCGGAGGGTCTCGTAGGCACAGCACTGGTTTAAGGTTGGGTGAGAGGGACAAGCCAAGGCTGTGGTTACTAGGCAGTCGTGTGCCCCGGCGTCCACGAAAGCCTGTATGACTCGTGTCCGCGTCGCAGGCGCCCAGTGACGGACATGAAGGAGGGCTGCATCCGGAGGTTGATGAAGGCCAGAGGTTCGGACATGTAGCCTTGCGAGAGGCTTGTTGTCCGTCACCTGATGGTAGAGCCAGGGCGGTCTAGCCGCAGAAAAGGCTGGCATCGTATCAGGAACGTGGCCCACATACGCAGCGAGAGCCACTGCCTCCGGTACATATCCACGCTTTAGCAGGCGAGCGGAACGACGCTGATAGATGATCTCATCTAGGGTGTTTAGCTGGGCTTCGGCTTGTCGCGGCGGGATTGGTGTTATGCGAGGGAGGCCAGTAATGGTGCGCATGGCGGCCCTGTTGATGGCCTCAAGCCGAGCCCAGTCCGCTTGCGTCATGTGCTGGAACTGGGCCTGATACACAAGCCGTGGCTGTAGTACGGTGCGCACTAGGAGACGGGCAACAGTCCAGCAGGCCTCGCCAGACTTCTGAGCGATGCGGCGAACGAGGTGGAGCATCTGTCCGGCTTTCTGCCGAGCAGATCGGAGCCACTGAGCTGCTGACCCTGATTCCGATATTTCTAGTCCTAGGACCCGAAGACGGTCAACCACGGGTATGTCGTTCCCATTCAGTTGCAGTGAAACGGGAGACACTGCAAGGAGGCGGCGGCCCCAAGCGTTGGCCACGGGAAGTAAAGCAGTTTTCTCTTGCGAGAGAGAGAGGCCCGCATACTCGCACCATCTCTGGCAGTCTGTTAGTGCTTGCTGGAGGCACTCAGCTTGTCGCGAGAGGTCTGGATGCACTGACCACACCGTAATGTCATCCGCGTACAAGAGGAAATATAGATCTCGGATTGAAGCAAGGTGCCAAGCTAGCGGCAACATCACGATGTTGAAAAGAAGCGGAGACAAAACAGACCCTTGTGGTACGCCTCGGACTGGTGTAAAGTGACCGAAGCTTGCTCCGCTGATGCCGATGGAAAGAGAACGGTGTTGAAGGAAGTATCGGACGAAATCGCAGACTTTGTCTGGAAGGTGGAGGCCATGTAGAACTTGTAGGATGGCAGCGTGACTAACGTTGTCATACGCCTTGCATATGTCCATGGCGAGCACAGATCTCACACGGCGGGATCGGCCTCCAACTGAAACCATAGATGAGAGGTATTCCAACCCATCCTCCGTACCGAGATAGGGCCTGAATCCAATTTGCGCCGGGTGATACCATTGAAAGGTATCAAGCCACCACTGAAGCCGTGTTGCAAGCATTCGCTCCAACAACTTGCACAGCGTCGATGTCAGGGCGATGGGGCGCAAGTTCCGAACTACATGTGGTGGTTTCCCGGGCTTTGGAATGGGAACAATATCCGCCCGAAGCCAAGAGTCAGGTAGTTGACCGGAGAGCCACACCTGATTAACCGAGTCCAAAAGCGGCACGAGGGCTGGGTCGTCGATGTTCTTGTACACCTCGTAAGTTATGCCGTCGGGACCCGGAGCAGTCCGCTGTTTAGCGTGATCGATCGCTGCCAGGAATTCAGCCACTGTGAACGGTGCCTGGGTTCCCAAAACGGCTTCATAAGTAGGCCGTAATCCAACACCGTTAGGCAGGGGGAACGGAGACGGCATGGCGACTGGCACAACGTCACATGCAGGAACCAAGGCCCGAGCAACATCTGGAGCGAATTGTGCCGGGTCCTTGTTTGACGCAATACAAGCGCTGGCAGCTGCATCTGGAGGCCAACTGCCCGATTCCATTGCGCGAAACGTGCGCCAGACACACGCCGTTGAGGAAGATGGGCCTAGAGAGGTGCATCAGTCAAGCCAGCGCTGCCTCGACAGTCTTTTTTCGTGCCGCCTGGCAGCAGCGGTAAGGCGCTGATACTGAAGCCTGGCTGGTAGGGACGAAGGATCCCGTGCGGAAATTAGTTCAGCTCGCTTGCGCTGAGCCCAAAGCTGCAGGAGCCGAAGATCAGGCTTTGGGCGGGACTCCTCCACCCACGTATGTTGAGTGGAGTCCATGAGAACACGCCGAAAAAGAGCGGTGGGATCCGGAATGGGCTCCGAGAAGGATGCATTCAGTGTGGAACGGAAGGTGTCCCAGTTCACCACTGTGCAACGGCGACGAAGGCGACCCGTCGACTCTGGAATAAGGCCCAGGCGAATGGGGTGATGGTCGCTGCCCCAGAAGTCAGCTTCACGTTGCCAGGATACCGTTTGTGCACCCAGACACCACGACAAGTCAGGTGAATAGGGGGGCATCCGTGCGTGGGTACACCGGCGTGTTGGGCTAGTAATGTCATTCAAAAGTGTAAAGCTGGCATCGGTGAAGTGCTCCAAGACCACTCGACCACGCTCACTTGAAGACGGATATCCCCAGTCGCAGTGTGGAGCATTGAAGTCCCCCGCCACAAGAATGGGACACCCAGGGTTAGCTCGCCGTAGTTGGGTAAGCCAACCCAGCCGCAGGCGGAGAGCACGACCACTATAATGGTGCACGTAGCACGATACCAGTATTACCGCACAACGCGGGAGCTGCACTTTTACCGCCACCACTTCCTGCCAGTCTGTACACCACGAGTTTAGAGGGATGGGGTTTTGAGGAAACCAAGATAGGACATAATCGGCCGCCTTGCCCGGAGGAGTAGAACTTGAGCTGCACCGCCGATCAGGAATGGACGGCTCAGCATACGCCGTAAATTGAGGCAAGCGGGGGAGGGAGTTCGCCTCCTGAAGCAAGAAAGCCCAGGCATGGAGCTTCCCCAGACGTAGCCTTTCACGGATTTCTTCAATTTTTGTAGAGAGACCCCGACAGTTCCACTGAACGATATATTGGTGTGATTCAGGCATGGAAGCGGACTGGTTAGCGAAGTTGGGCGGCGAGCACGGAAACCAGTGTCTGTAGCTGGTGCACCACAAACTGGAGGAGCTCCTTGTGGGTCAGAGTAGAGGGGGCAGGCTGTGAGGGAAGGTCAGTCGTAGACGGGGCGTGCTGATGAGCCTTGGAGAATGCACGAGGTGGACGTGGTGGATCTCCAGCGGATTGATGCAAGTTCGGCCGCCGGCGTGTAATTGAGACCTTCGCGTGTTGAGTTTCTTCATTTCAACTTGCAGCAAAGCCAGCTGTTGGTCTACGGCCACAAGCTCATCCTCCGCAGGAGACAAGGGCGTCTCAGAAACAGCTTTCAGGCGACGGCGCAAACCACGAACAGCGTCTCGATATGTTGGCTGCGAGGGAGGCTCCGTAGCTTCCTCCTTCTCCACTGCATCCTCATCCTCTTCCGCCAAACAGTCGAAACGGTTGAACGTTGAGGTTGGGTCTGGCTGGGAACGAGCACGCCATGCACGGCACTTCGCACGCGTGGCCTTGCTCTTGGTGGGGCAGCCTTTATCTGTGATCTCATGGTCGTCAGAGCGACAAAGACCACACTTAAACTTTGGCTGTTGAGGTGGAGTAGTTTCGACCTGATTGGGATCCGGTGCTTCGCACGGACATGAAGAGCTCATGTGGCCACGGCGAAAGCAACGCTAGCAGTGCACTACCCCTGCCTGGAAGGGACGGGGCCTGAGGACACAACCGTTGAAAAAAAGCCGGTTTGGGGGCTCCAGCGGGCCCCTTAGCGTCACGAGGCATGTGCGGCCGGATCCCATATACCGCACGAGAAGCACTTCGTGCGTGTCACATCTGATGTTGTTGCGCAGGTAGTCCGGATCCTCCCCGGGATCGACGCCCAATCGCTTTCGTTAGGCGAATGCATTTCATTTTTCTTGCACACTCCTCGTTTAAGTCTTACCTTGGTCATTGCCTTTTGGGATGAATAACACATAGCCTCTTTCTTAAATCTAAATTGGCTTCGTATATTTTATTTTAAAAAGAAATTCAATGGCCATCGTGATGCCATTGTTATGTATTAGGGCAGTAAGAAAAATGCCTACAGCTATGCCACATTTTTAAATATCCCCTAAAGGCGATGATAAACTCAGCAAATGTATGTTTTTGGTGTGGTTCAACACCGCATAGAAATGGGGCACTCGAAAGGTCAGGGAGAAACGAAAACTGTTGATACTAAAATTCACAGCCCAATCACGCATTAAGTGCAACAGCGGGCCTCTGTTATTAAAACATTTCAGTATACGCCATGAGCAGGACGTATCAAATCTATTTTTCCTACCATGACCGGTTCACGAAAGGATAGTATTTTTAGATGCACTCCTTTCCAAATCCTCTCAATGATGCTCAGGACCATCCATTTCAATGATTCATATTGAAAATATAATCCTGAGATCGAGATAGGGCGTGTTTTTCTAAGAAAGCATATCAAACCGCCACGTGGCCAATTCGGTTCGTGTCATAGATAACGGCGCGTTTATGGTGCTTTCTTTTGAATTTTATTGGCAATTGTTTTTCCCATTGAACGACATTGCTCAATCTACGCGTCTACTTCACATCATTGCGTGTTTCTGAGCGCTTCGAGCGATACCCAGCTTTTTCGCTCAAAATTACAACCTCTCGGGAGCCTAGCAAAACCACTTTAGGGAAATAATATTTGGCATAAAGCTAGGAGCTAACGTGAAGATTAAAACACTAAAAGAACATTTCAGGTTTCTGACTATTTTTTTGTGTAATTCGCTATCAAACCTAATTCCCCATGCATTTCTATGGGATAGTTCTCGTGGCTCAGGAACCCAGTCGCGCAACATGCGCGACTTGAAACTGTGCACAAAGCACGTATTCACCCCAAGTATTAGCTGTGCAAAACAAATGTTCATTTTGTTAACAAATTGCAGAGTAATCACTGTTGAAAGGACTGGCATGAGCGAGAAAGCCGCACATGAATAAATCTAAACGAAAAAGAAAAATTCTTTCTATGTCATTAGTAAATATTTTACGCACATTGGCTATAAGCGCTTACGCGGCAAAATTTAACACTTTGTATGCGAAATGTCACTTACCAAGCAGTAGGGTTTAAAGTTTTCTTCATGACGGGAAAGCTATACTAACTAGGGACCAAGCGGGTTCAAACATTTGAAAAACAGTACCAGAAAATGTGTTTTTTGTATCCGCCCACAATTTGTTACGCTAGCAACAAGGAGGTACCTACGAATACAGGAAACCACTCAATGACTGCTGCAGCCGCTTTCGTTAGATTTGGAACCGTACAAAGGAGGGAAAGCGAACATTTGGAATTTATGTTCACTCTCTCTCTCTCTCTCACACACACACACACACACACATATATATATATATATATATTGTTATATATATATATATATATATATATATATATATATATATATATATATATATATATATATATAAACAAGTGTTCGCAGTCAAGAAAAGCTCGGAAAGCAAAGGGGAGGATGTGATAGGTCATTGAAACAGATAAGGAATTTGGAGAGACAGAAGGAAAGTGTAGAAAATTGCCAGCCGGGTGGGATCCGAACCCACGACCTCCACAGTACGCGTCTTGGGCGATGACCACTACGCTACCGGCGGGGCTATTTTCCCGCTCCATTTTCTGGAATATTTATGTTAAGGTGTTTTTGTTTTCTGCATTTAAGGGTGGTAGCCAGCGCCACTCGGACTACTCGGGGCGAAGGGTACCTCCTTTTTAACCCTCTAGGCGTGACTCGAGCATCTACGACATGTCGAGAGTGGTCGACCGCAGCGTTGAACCCTCTTAAGCTCCCTATGGCACCAAGACTGCCAGAACAGAGGCCCTCGCTATGGATATAGCGAATCAGAAAGGGAAATGAGGGGCTCGTTCAATTAGGACAGAAATCCAAGCAGTGCTAAAGTTGTGACTAAATTAGCTTGCCCAAGAATACAGAAGATGGTATGGCTCATTGTTGCTAGCGTAACAAACAGTGGGCTGATACAAAAAACACATTTCCTGGTACTGTTTTTCAAATGTTTGAACCCATTTGGTCCCTAGTTAGTATAGCTTTCCCGTTATGAAGAAAACTTTAAACCCTACTACCTGGTAGGTGACATTTCGCATACAAAGTGTTAAATTTTGCCCCCTAAGTGATTATAGTCAATGTGCCTAAAACATTCACTAATGAAATACCAAGAATTTTACTTTTTGGTTTAGATCTATGCCCCCACATCCAGCCATGACGACCAGGTTGTGGAACGCTTCTATGAAGATGTTGAATCGGCAATGGCTAAAGGAAAAACACAGTATACCGTAGTTATGGGAGATTTCAATACTGATGACAGTTGGGTTTTATTGGCGCAAGGCCGACTATGGGCAAAGAGCGCCAAAAAAGAAGAGATTTCAATGCTAAATTAGCCAAGCATCAGGCTGGAGACAAGGCAGTTGGGAACTGTGGTCTGGGGTGTAACAATAGCAGGGGGGGTCTACTAGTTGAGTTTGCAGAACGAAATAACCTACGCATAATGAATACCTTCTTCTGAAAACGGGGGAGCCGGAAGTGGACGTGGAGGAGACCGAATGGGGACCATAAATAGACCTCGTATTATGCGATAACCATGGCATTGTGAAGGATATGGAAGTGCTCGGAAAGGCAAGGTGTAGGGACCATCGTATGGTAAGATCTCGAATTAAGCTAGATTTGAGGAGGGACCGTAACAAGCTAGCACGAAAGAAGCCGAATAATGAGCTAACAGTAAGGCGTAAAGTGACAAGAATTCTGGATCGCGCCGCAGAACCGACAGTCAGCTCTTACCGAGGAAGCCGAGCTTACGACCCAGGAAGCCAGCGACAACCTTACACGCATTATCACGGAGTGTGCAGTAGAAGTCGGGGGTACGATGGCGAGACAGGATACTGGTAAACTTTCCCAGGAGACGAAAGATCTAATTAGGAAACGGCAACCCAGGACAATCTCCACCCCAGCTGACAGAATAGAACTAGCGGAGCTTTCTAAGTTATTCAGTAAGTTATTCAGCTGACATACGGAAGTATAATATGGAGAGGATCGAATACGCTGTAAAGAAGGGAGATAGCCTGAAAGCAGTAAAGAGGCGTCTTGGCGTGGGGAAAAATCCGATGTATGCACCTAAAGACAAGCAAGGTAATGTCATTACAAAAATGGATAACATAGTCACAGTGGCCGAGGAGTTCTATAGGGATCTGTACAGTAGCCGGGACATCCAGGATAATGCCGAACGAGACAGTAGTTCAGAGGAGATAGACATCCCACCAGTAACGACCGAAGAAGTAAGGAAGGCTTTGACAGTAATGAAATGGGGCAAAGCACCTGGTGAGGATCAGATAACAGCAGACCTCTTAAAGGATGGAGGAGAAATTGAACTTGAAAAACTGGCAAACCTGTCCACGCAATGCCTAATTACCGCAAGCGTACCGGAATCTTAGAAGAACGGGAACATCATCCTAATCCATAAGAAAGGTGGCATGAAGGACCTGAAAAATTACAGGCCGATCAGCTTACTGTCAGTCGTCTACAAGGTACTTACCAAGGTAATCGCTAACAGAGTTTCTGCAACCTTTGATTTCAGTCAACCTAAAGAACAAGCAGGATTCCGTAAAGATTATTAAACAATAGACCATATTCACACGATCAATGAGGTGATAGAGAAGTGCGCTGAGTATTCTGAACCCCTATATATCGCCTCCATAGATTATGAGCAAGCATTCCACTCGGTCGAAACCCTAGCAGTTATACAGGCATTAAGGAGCGAGGGAGTAGATGAGCATTATGTAAAAAATACTAGAGCATATCTACAAGGGTTCCACACCTACCATCATCCTCCATAAGGAGAGCAGTAAAATACCTATAAGGAAGGGCGTCAGAAGAGGAGACAAAATCTCCCCAATGTGTTTCACAGCATGTTTACAAGAAGTATTCAGAACGTTAGATTGCGAACAGGTGGGAGTAAGGTTTAACGGAGAATACCTCAGTAACCTCAGATTTGCTGATGACGTTGCTTTGCTAAGTAACTCGGGGTACGAATTGCAAAGCATGGTTTCCGCACTAGGCGAACGGAGTAGAACCGCGGGCCTGAAAATAATATGCGGAAAACTAAAGTAATGATCAATAACCTCGGGACAGCACAACAGTTTGGGATAGGGGGCGAGGTAGTGGAAGTGGTAAAAGAATATATCTACTTTGGCCAAGTTGTGACCCCGGATCCCAACCATAAGGCAGAGAGAATTAGAATGCTCAGAATGGGGTGAGTGCATACGGCAGACATTCTCAGATAAATTTATAGCAGCCTACCATTGTCCCTGAAGAAGAAAGTGTATAACAGCGGATTCTTACAGGTACTCACCTACGGGGCAGAAACTTGGAGGCTCACTAAGAGAGTTCAACTTAAATTGAGAACGACTCAGAGGGCAATCGAGAGGAAAATGATAGCTGTAATTAAGGGACAAGAAGAGTGCGGAGTGGGTCAGGGAACGAACGCGTGTTAAGGACATACTAGTAGAAATTAGGAAGATGAAATGGACGTGGGCAGGGCATGTAATGCGAAATCAAGATAACCGTTGGTCATTAAGGGTAACAGAGTGGATCCCTAGAGAAGGCAAGCGTAGCAGGGGGCGGCAGAAAGTTAGATGGGCAGATGAGATCAAGACGTTTGCAGGGACAAATTGGTCGCAGTTGGCACAGGACCGGGGTAATTGGAGAATAATGGGAGAGGCCTTTGCCCTGCAGTGGGCGTAGATAGGCTGGTCATGATGATGATTATGATGATGCTGATGATCATGCTGATGAAGCGCGGAAAGCGTTGCTCCAGCTAAGAAGGTGGGCGATTGTACTATCGCAGTGCCTGCCGCTTGATAAGCTACACGGACAAGGTCAATGGTAGCCGCAGTTAGAACATCCGGAAAATATAATTTCCCTCGTCTAAGGTGTGATGCACACCTTCCTTGTCGTGAAACAGTTCTTCCTTGACACGCAGATGCGTCATCCTTTTGGCTATCGAAATTGGCAGCCAGTTTATGCACATTATACACAGTTTTCTTGTCTCCTAAATCAGATATGTTTGCGCAATTTATAAATTAGCGTTCGGGCTGTTGTGACTCACAACTGCAATTTTCAGCGGCTGCTACTACGATGTTTCGTGAAATTAGTTGTGAACCTTTTATTTGGATGTATATGCTCTTATTTATTTTAAATTTTAATCTTATTGTTTTAAATTTAATCCGATTGTGTCTATGCTGAGAGGACGGGTTTTATTACTCTTCTTATCATCATACCGGTGTAACTCAATGACCGCTGGTGAAGTGTACACAGATATATTGTTACGGGGAAGAGACTATATTTGGAAGATTCGTACAGCGAGATGCAGGCACCGGGCAAGACGAACAAGGCTGAGAGCGAGAGAGAGCCGTGATGATAACGACAGGGTCAAATAATGATTATCGCAGTTAGTCGCCTAGATTTGCAACCTTATATTATGGGTCCTCTTCGCCAACAACATAACCATGCCTGGTAACAGTATAGTGCTACTTTGGTTGGTGATAAACCTTCTGCTGATTCAAAACCTCGGTCTTACGTGCCTACGACCTTACGCCGAACTATCCTGCCAAGTACAGCGATAGGTCAACACTTATTCCCGGCATCAAATGCCACCGGGCTTCCGGTTGCGGTTTATAGGGCAATCCTTTTTGTGAATGGGAATCTTATGAGCCGTTGTAGCAGGCGATATGATCATTTTGTGGAGGGCTACTAAGTTCAATGTGGCTTCCTTTCTTCGTGTGGATCAAAACAGCACAGAACATTTTTATGAGCTATCCCAGTTTCATATAACTTTTACCACCCAAATGAACAAGCTGATCGGCCCAGTTATCCGGTCGGACGGAGTTGTTTTATCCGTCATAAAGCAAATGCCGCCATGCAAGGCCCTCAGCAACAGCCAGCTCCACTTCGCGAGTCCAGTCATCTAGGAGCACCGTGTGCGTATGATCTAACGAGGTGGCGCCGAATTGTCCGCGCCTTCCACAACCAACGCCGCACTCCTGCCACTTTCACTGATGGACCTCTGCCTTGTTAACCCAATAAACGAGGTCGCCGACCACCGAATGGACACCAGTAAGCTAACGACGGCATCTACGCAAGCGCAGCAAGTAATCCATACTCGAACTATACATCAGATCAAAGTACGAGGACCACCGCTCCGTTGTTACATCAAATTTCACGCTGAGTGGAACTGGATTTAAGTTTTGTGAGATATTTGTGTGGCTTTCTCCGTTGCTCAAGGTGAAATCGAAGCCATGCGGGGATCCGAATTTCTTTTATTGTTTGTGATTAATCTCTCTTTAACACCGGGGAGGTATATCTCTTGTATCATAGTTTGTTTGCCGACCTCGATATTAACTACACGTTGTACGGCAGCGGAATGCGCCCCATCATGGTGTAGCCCGATTACTCTACCTAAGTTTGTCAGCGCAGTGCCTATTTGATGAGTAACAACAGGTGACTCAATTTCTCAACCCCGAGTACTGAAAAAAGACAATCATACATCTGATGACTGACGTGGAGCATCAGGTATTTTGCGTTGTGGTAGAGCTGCAGAACTTGCGTTGCATTGTGGTAGAAATGGAAGTTGGAGAACTAAAAGGTTCCTCTGCCAAGACGTCCCCTATCGTCTACCTACTGAATGCGGCAGTCAGTGCGCCACGGTCATTAAAGGGAAAATATGTTTCAGGTGTAACCACTCCGAAAAGGCCGTTAGCCCTGACAAATGTAAATTACTGTATTTCTACCTTACCGAAAATCTGTTACAACACCCATATGAAACCGCTAACATGCAAAAAAAAAATTCCCCGCATTTCCCCGAGGGGAAGAATGTGAAAGTGCGAATGCACGAGTTGAATTTGCGCGGTTCGGTAATGTTCGCGAAAGAGAGATCACACACACACACACAACTACAAAGAAAGAAAGATTCATTTATTCACAGACACCTATTTTTGTTGGCGTTGTACTTGATTGCTCGAGCGGATCTCAGCTTTGAAATTTCGTGCCAGTACTCCTTTAAGCGGGTTCTCACGCCCGATTCTTGGCCAATCCCCACGTGGGTATGTTCCATGTCAGCGGCCAGGCAGCGCGCCCATCTCCCCCCGTTGCCAAGGAAGACGAGGAGATTCCTGGCCAATCCCCCACGTGGGTATGTGCCATGTCAGCGGCCAGGCAGCGCGCGCCCATCTCCCCCCGTTGCCAAGGAAGAAGAGGAGCGCGCGCACCCGCAGCTGTTGCTATGCAGACGGCGGCGGACGCTTCAGGCTCGCTTAAGAAGTGCATTCGCACTTAAAACAAGTGAATTTTATAACTACAATGGTGTCACACTAAACTCCTTACATTTTACCGAGCAGGTATATTTTTTACATGATTTCATCGGCTAACCGATGTATAGAATTTCTAATACGCCATCTGTTTCGCTCGCTGTTCTCCTTGAGGGCTTTGGTGCACCAATAGCTCATACAGTCCAAAATTCAATGCACATAGCCCATCTGCAACCTTTACAAAGATTGTTTGTATTGGGCGTATTGGACGACACCATTACACTCAGAAATTTTGAACCGGATAATTTTTTTTCCTACCATAATTATGAAGACGTTTTAAGAACTGGTGTTATTGTAAAGAATTTTGAATCATCTGCCTTTTATGTTTGTGCAATATGCGCCTAACCAGAATATTTAGCACAAAAAATGTTTTCTTAGGCCCGTAAAAATCGGTCGATTTCCCGCGGTAACAAAGGAGTTAACGTTTGCCTTTTCCAGAGCGATGCAGGACTGCTAGCATTTTACCTGCAAAGAATTTGGTGACGTTTCATGGACATTTTTGATTGAAAAAACAAGGAGAAGGGCCGTAGGGCATTAAGGGTGTTCAAAATAAGCTAACTTAATAAATAAATAAGTAACTAAATAAATAAATAAATAAATAAATAAATAAATAAATAAATAAATAAATAAATATATTATAAAATAAAGAAATAAATAAATAAATCAACAAATTGATAAATAAAATTAAATAAATAAAATAAATTAATAAATAATTAAATAATAAGACAAGATAAACACATTGACGTTCCAGGGCACGTACGAATCCCTTCTTCCCATTAGGAACCAAACAAGTTATTTTGGTGGGTCTTTGTCCGGCGCCTTATACAGCAGAGGTAATAGCAGCGTGCCGCGGAATATGAATTGTGTGCGAGTTTAAGTTACAAAATAAAAATATTATATCCCAATGGCACCCATTCGCATGTTAGAACACTTCGCGGTCTCTATTGTAGAGCCGTTTGTGTTGAAATTTTGGAAACGTTTTTGTGATTGAGCGATATGGCTAACTACTCTGTTACTATGTCATTGGTAGCCATGTCAACTGATTCCTCAACCTGATTTTTTTTCCGATTTCTCCCGGCACATAACAAATCATGCACCCACACTGGAGGTATGCACGAATTTTCGAGAACAACTGGAGCAACTCTGGGGTATGCACACCCCAGGTCTAATGTTTCAGCTGTGTCCTAAGGTAACAATCGTTACCTGGGGAGGGGTGTACAGTAAGTACTTTTTGAAATGGTTGCAGATTGAAGGTTTTTAACTATAAATTAGACATTAGGCCTAACGCCCTTGGGCCAACAAACTAAAGGCATACATAGCACCGCCATTCTCGCCTTTCGTTGAGCTATGGTTTGCGGCTGTCGAACTTCACGTCAGAACACGACGTTACGCCTATATATGTCGCGCCGTCGCAGACCTGCTGTGCCTCATCCCTCTGCTGCACATTGACCTTTAACGGAGGGGTGCTAATGGAGCGGCCGCCAAACTGCGCAGGGTAGCGTTTCAATTTTCTTACACGCCACCCATGGTCGTCATCATCGTCCAAGCAAGGTGGCTTTCTTGCAGTGCGTTTGCGCGTACGGATATCATCAGTGAGGCGGAAAGCTTCGCTTAAAAAAACCCAAATGATTCTTTCGGCTCTACAGGTGATACAAAGGGGCGGTAAATAATGTATACTCGGGCACAACTTAAGGACGGCAACCGAAGTTGCCTCTGGGCCTAATCAACGCAGCCGACAGTACTCCGCGCTGTGCCAGTAGGGCGTTGCTGAGAATATTTTTAACGCGGAAAGAGCCCTTTCCGTGATTTTGAGCTTAATATGATTATAAACTACTGCAGCGACGACAAACAAATACTTGAGAAAAGGCATTCAATATCCCGCTTTCATAGGAATAACCTTTTAAAACGGGTGCACCCGTTGACATCTGGGATGGTCGCTTAGGCGGAGTTACACCGTACATAAGTTAGTGCCGTTATTAACTTGTTCCCGAGTATAGGGTAAGACAATGAAATAGCCCTAATATAAATATTCTTAAAGCCCAGCGCACAGGGAGCAGGGTAGAAGGGAGAAGGAGGAAATAGTGTTTTTTACCGCTCTTCTGTTCTGTGTCCAATATCAACTGCCCGGTTATTTGAAAAAGATAACTCAATTCGCATGGACTTGAGTAGCTGAAGCCACTGTGGTTAGCTTTCTATGTCTGAAAAAATGCAGAACCGCCGTGGCGCCTTCTCGCGCATGTTTTGGTAATAAGTGAGTGTACTTCTCGCAAGGTGTACGCACAATTAACGTTTTTGCACTAATCGTGACGTTTCCTTCTAACAGTACCATTGAAAAAAATTACGCCCACCTCCCCTCGCGGGAACCCTGGTGTGGTGCAACGCATCTCATTGGGGGTTCCATTGGCGTTTTCCATCGTATTGATTACGCTTATAGCAGGCATTCTCACGCGAATGGGAGGTGGGCGTAATTTTCCATTTTCACCATGTAATGCACATGGAGTACACGTATGCTCAGGTACGGTCTTTATTGCAGAAGAGAATGAGTGCCTTGTGTTCCGTAAAGTGTACAGTTAGGGGCTCGACGATTGCATCAAGCAATCGTCGAGCACTGCGAGAGAGTCCAAGCGTAACGCGGATGACCGTCGACTGCGACCGTCGGAGCGCGGCATGTCGCTTTATATTCACAGCGCCCGAAAGAGAGGAGAGCGCGGAGAGAGAGAGAGTACTGCGCATGCGCAGCGCCGCCCACCGGGGCCTAGCAACGGAGTGAGAGCGCGCTGCGCCAACGCGCAACTGTTTTGGAGAGAGTGTTCGCTATCGGAGAGAGGAGAGGAGGAGAGGCGCAGCTGTGCGGAAAACGCCAGACAGACGCAAGAAGGACAGAGGGGCGAGAATGAGATGCGTTGCATCTAAAAACTGGCTGATTGCTCTGTCATAGGAATCGGCAACACACGAAAGTGAAATGTACAGTGAAATCTGCAGCTGAGCATAATTTGCGGGTCGGCGCCTCTCTTGTGGGTGTGCTTGGTGAGCGACGTCCTGCTGGCGGATCGCTTCGGCAAATGCGTACTTACATCATTGTCGTGACGGATATGACGTCAGTGAAATCTTGGTGTATCCCAGCATAATTAAATTGTACAACCCGAAAACTAACAACCCGAAGTGTAACGTACTCTTCAGTTCTAAAGATTGCTTCTCCGCAAGAAGAAGCCTTATGCAGAAGTGCACCCTTTAGGGGCCGCTTGATACATTCTACTGGCGTCACTTCCGTGACGGATATGACGTAAGTGAAATATTCGTGAATCCCGGAATAAAACGCTTTGGTGTTAAAAAGCGAAATTCCGACCAGCTCCAGACTTCAGATCAAGGCGCGATAGCTAAGCCCTAAGAGCATGTGCAATAATCGGTGCGTACAAAGACAGCTTTCTCCTCGCTTTCTTCTGAGTCCTCAAAAACATGGCGTGCCTTTTCAATGTCTGCGGAAACGTTTTTACTTAGGTCACCTAAAAGCATATTCCGTTGGGCATAGCGTGTTTTCTCTGTCAGGGTGCGTTTTTTATTGGCAATCAATATAAATGGAAATTTGTGAATGAATGAAATGAATGCCTCAAACCCAAATGGGGCACGGAATTCTGTAACTCTGCGGAAATTTGGTGACATCGGTCGGTTTATACACTAAGCTCCTAAAAAGCGACTTTGTCTCTATGGAAGCCTTTGAATAACCAAAAACGACAGGGAAAAATTTCGAAGTTTTTCAAATTATAATGAAAACTGAATATCAGCAGCTAACAGACGAGGCGACAGATATAAACCGTTGGTTAAAAACTCGGTACAGCCAGCGCAGGATATAGTATTTGCAAACCCCAGTGTACACAATTATTTCACAAGCCATTTCCGGTATATAAACTGCTGCAAATCATGTTATGTTGAATGCAAACGATTTGATAAAATGGCGATTTAACCTCACACATAATGTCGATATGTTATTACCAGCTAGCCTTAGCATTTTCACGCAACAAAAAAGAGCCATGTTACGGGGAGTGCAGGATAGGCCCATACGAACATTACTCTTAGTTTCAGAAAAATAACCCCAAACATTTCAACTCATTCCAAAAAAAAAAAGCTTTCCTTCAACCCCCTGCTTTTAGAGCTTTGAAAGAACTCTGTTTGCTTTAAATCCTGTTCTGGCAATTTTGAAAACCCCGAGTGT
The DNA here is from genome assembly GCF_048455015.1 of Haemaphysalis longicornis. Lineage (NCBI taxonomy): Eukaryota > Metazoa > Arthropoda > Arachnida > Ixodida > Ixodidae > Haemaphysalis > Haemaphysalis longicornis. The sequence continues at coordinate 58,699,022 of NW_027526295.1, read as the reverse complement.
AAAACCAAGCTCTGGAGGCGATTATACACGAGCAAAAAAAGATAACGACATCCTGAACACTCACATTATTCAGAGAAAAATTCTGTGTTTTCGGAACGGATGTCGATGCAGCGTATTCCTTTCATCTTGTAAGCACAATTTTGTCATGGGAAAAATGGCTCGAAATCGACGGGAGGAATCGCCTAAGCGCTCGGCAGGAATGTTCTGCAGCGACACAAAACTTGAACAACGCAAGAAAAGTTATCCCTCTCGGAACTAAACGTGAATCACAATAACCGTTGTGTCAAGCCCGCACATTCGTTGTAACCCTGTCTCGTTTGCATTGCTTTGATCCGTTCTAGAAAAACAGAAAACCGCGATTCAGGCAAATGGAGGTAGTCGTGCGAAAGCGCTTTAGGGCATTTGTGTCTGGGTACCGCTTCTCTTACACCAATGTTTAAAGTGTCTGTCGTGCAAAGAAAACGCAGAGATGGTTTGTTGATTTGTGCTTACTCATACGTCGTACTTGAAGTAATGAAAGGGTTTTACGGATTTTTTTTTTTGAGTTCCTAGTACATCAATCAAAACGCTGTAAACAAACTGGGCGCTGCCCGAAACATTACTTTCCCCATCTGTTTTTATCTCGAAGTCTCGCGAAGAGCCCATGAAATAGATGCGTTAGGCAACAAGAGGCACTGTTCGTCACTGCACTTATTCTCATCGTACGTGGAGGGACGGCCGACAAACAGGGCTCGGATAGCAATCGGCCAGAGGGCACTCGGTTTTTGGTAGATTTCACCAGATACTGGCATATACTCACCTTGGGGATTGGATAAATATGTCTCCCAAATTAGGCTATTACCTAGGGTAACTTAGATGCGAAAATACTGAAATGAATGAACACACTGAAAAAATTTGTATGTAGAAGTGTAGCCTGGAAGAATAAAATAAAAGGGGACAAGTTGCTGTCTAGAACAAAAACCGAATTTGTCCGACACGCAAATCGCTAGGGCGGGAGGGCCTAGTGAAAAGAAAATTATTAGGGGAAAAGAAAATGAAGCTGTCATCGTATAAAAAGTTGCTTCAAGATGCGGCATCGCGATTGAGAGAAGGTGCGGTGATTGAAAAGAAAGTGTTTTATATAGTTCTGGTTCATCGAGGCAAGGGAGCTTGAAGGCAGGCCTCATTTGCGAAAATAAAAACTGAATAGGGAACTTTTCTGTAGAAACTTAGTGATTGCTGCCTCGCACATCCTACACGCCGAAAACATCGGCCCCAATGATGACAGATGCGGTTAAAATCTGTATAATGGCTGAATATTGTTCTAAAAAAAAGTGCCGATTGGACTTCGAACGGCTACGGGACCTAATTAGGGCAACTTTCTGTCCTTCAAATAACCCGTTGTAAGTTTCGCATTCTTTGCCTTCCATAATTCATGTGTGCAGTTCACGCTATATTTTGCGTGGCATTTCCTCCCTCGCCCTTACAGATAAGGAGATACACTTTCTTGGGCAAGCCAGCGGTTTATCGTAAAATCGCAATCACAGTGGCACCCTAACAGTTGGGTAATGCAAAGAGGGAACGAGGCAATCCTTTCTTCTTTGTCAGTTCTTGTTTTTTTCTATATCTGTGTAAAAGAGAGTGTCCCGGTATGAATGCTTGATTTCGTCTTAGTAAAGTTTGCTGAAAGTGCGCTTTCTGTCACGTCGTTTCGGTTCAGTCTTCGTCTCCTTTTTTTTTTTTACCTTCAGGGATTACAATACATACATAGCCGAAGGCAAGACCCGCACTGTCATACTCATCTCGAATTGCTCCACGACGCAGCAGCGCATGAACCAATACAGGGTGGAACACACGGTCATGCAGTTGATACTCGGGAAGAAGAATCTGCAGAGTCTCTTCATACTCGACCTATGACAACTTGGAAATATGACAACTTGGAAGACCTGACCAGACTCTGCCGTTCGGTCCTCAAAGCGACCAAAGGGATTCTAGTGGTGGACGATTTTAACGCTACTCACGTAGATTGGGGTTATTCTAGAACGCCAAAGACAGGAGAGCAAGTCCACAACGTTGCCCAGCACACCGGCGGACCTCTTGGAGAGATATTCACTACTCCACCCGAACCGGCAGCATGTATGTCTAGGGGCCACACTGCATACCTAAATGTTTCGAGGGTAATACCCCACATAGAGCTGACGATTTGCATGGAGCTCTGGAAACTTTCATTATATTATCCAACTAACAATTGACCGACACCATAACCGGACACTCACAAGAGTTGGGAAGGCCAGGATAGCGGATTAGAAAGCCTTCAGCGAAAAGGAAGAGGTAGAACAAGACGACAATTACTTATTTGATTTCGAGGAATACTGCAGCCGATTGGTAGAGAGGGACAACAAACCCACGAGAGAAATTTAATTTATTACCGGTAATGCTAACGCGAACAAGTACCTCTTACACTTTTCGGGGGCTAGAAGAAGCCTTGCCCGAAGGTGGAAGAAACAGAAATGCAGCAAGAAATTGCAAAGTCGCATCGCCCTGCATGTGCAGCGTTCCCGCTCATGGCAGTGCTTTCAACAGTGATTACTCTGCAATTTTGTAGCAAAATAAAAAGTTCTTTTGCACAGCTAATATTTGGGGTAAATGCTTCCTTTGTGGACAGTTTAAAGTTGCGCACGTTGCGCGACTGGGTTCCTGAGCCATGGGAACTATCCCATAGAAATGCATGGGGAGTTAGATTTGACAGCGAATTACACAAAACATATTCTGAAACCTGAAATATTCTTTCAGCGTTTTAACCCTCACGTTGACTGCTAGCTTTATGCCAAATATCATTTTCCTAAAGTGGTTTTGTTAGGTTCCCGAGAGGTTGTAATTTTGAGCGAGAAAGCTGGGTATCTTTACAAAAAATGTCGACGAGTACGACAATCAATACTAACAAGAAACGTTAGAACCGAATGTGTGACAAATGACAAGGTACCCTGAGAAGAATGGGGACATAGAATATTTAGAGGTCACTCATTCCACACTACTCAGAATCAAAGTCAACTACCAGAAAAAAACGTGAAGTGACTCATACTCAATTTCCGGGGCGCAGAGAAAGACTTCCTCCAAGGAGTATAAAAAATTTGGGGGGTGGGGGGGGGGGAAACAAGGCAACATGGAAAACCCAAGCTGAATCTGAATCACATCTCATGCAGCCCCGTTGAGTAGAACTTTTAGAAATCTAGCTAGAGCATTAACATAAATGAGACTCATGTCAAGGTAAACTAGAATATCATCCCATAGGCTGCAACCACCATGTCACTGCCGGAATCTTCCTTTTTCACAAAGCACGCGGCGGCAGTGTTTGGTGACATCGAGGCCCAGCCACTCTGCCGCATAGCTGGCCGGGATGAATGCGTCGTCAGGAGGGTGGCTACAAGGGAAAGCATCCATGCTCTCTTCGAACCCGAAGCATTTTTACAACATGCGTCCAGAGACATTACCAACTCTTCCCTGTAGCACAATTTGACGCAAACGAAGTTTGGAATTTGTGTAGGCGGACGCCTCATATGTCTAATTATACGGGAAAAGGTGGCGGCGTTGTCATGCGGGAGGTACGGCATTAAAATACGCCTCTAAGCACGCAGAAAACCTCACAAGCAAAAAGGTAAGTAAAACGAGCGGGCACCTCCGTTGCAACAATGGGTGTGCAATGTGCAGCCAGCATTGAATGGACTGCGGTTGTGTCTGCAAACGCGCTATGCTCCTTATGAAACCGAAGTTTGAGTATACGTATTTCCTAAAAGATGTCTTGGGAAATGCCTCTCCTCTTGCAGGTACAGGATGTATGGCCCAGACAAGCATGGTATAGCGTCCATTGCGGACGCTTCCTACCTAATGCTAACAAATTGTGCCTGTTTCAATGCATGCCGGACACTGCTGTTAAATTGCAGTTTACAGGCGTTAATAGATACTGTATAACGAGGTCTACAACATATCAAACCATCAAGAATGCTTTCACAAAGCATTGCACCTCACTCTTGAAATACTACGGCTGTTAATGAAAGAACCTCGGTTCAAATTTCGATAATGCACTCAAATATTTTGTTCGAACAGCGCGAAAAACAAACATTAAATTCTAATTCTGAACCTCTTGCAAATTTGGTTATTCGTGCTTAGTAAGCGTGGTACCTCTACTTTAATTTGTGCGGCGACACGCATCTTAAAAAAAAGGTAATTCAAGAAAACAAGGAAGCTCTATCTGGTTTGGCTGATTGACCATACACGAGTAGTTATACTATTCTTTCAACACGCACTGTTGACTGAATGAAGGCACTGAGCGTGTTTCGTAATTTTGATTTACTGCCTACAGGTAAAACACTCACCTTGTGGTATGCGGCCGACGGAACAGACTGGAGAGTTGCCGTGGTGATCCACGTGATCGATATGAGGAAGTAGGTCACCATGAGGTTGACGTGAATTGTGTTGCGTAGGCATCGCAGCTCTCTGCAATGAACCACGCCGGAGATAAAGCTCGTTAATCACACTTCCTGAGTCCTGCCTGTACAGAAAATGAGCATGACAGCTGAGTTTTACTTTGCTTGTACATACCTGTTTAAGAAACAAACGTTTTTTGAAGTATGCTATAGCTCCGGAAACATAATGCTTTTGTTTCGATATTTGTTACGGCTGAACTAGGTCAACCAGGCCGTATATTTTTACCTAGAGCACCAATTAAACGGCCGAACACAATCCGCGGTGTGTGATGTCGTCAGTACTGGTTGCTGAAAGAATTATTAGCACCAATTTAAAGGACCTTGGGCACAAGAAACTGCGCACTCGCGCAAAATAATCTACCTGCGCAAAAAGAAGATCTGACTTATTTTGGAACTTTTTCTGGCACGGAAGATTAGGAAATATCTCGTAACATTGGTGCGGATGTTCATCTATAATTCCAGTGCCCTTTGTAAAGCGCCAAAAATTTCAGGCCACGTCGTTCTTCAGCACGGCTCTCGATGTAGACAACATGACTCAGGCGCTGGCCGCAATAAAGTCGGGAGTAAGGTACACAGAATAAAATTCAGCTATGTACTGAAGAAAGTAAAAGGAACGCTGAAAATGTTGCTGCAAATGTACAAAACAAAAAAAAAAGATTTCGTCTTAATTTCTTACTCCGTAACTATCAGACCATGATATTGCACGACGTCAAAGATGGTGCAAAATTCTCAATAACGTATGAGTTCGGGCTAGTCGCCGTTTCACGATCAACCGTGGTTAGGCCTAAAAAATTCTTTCCGGCCAAGGAAGTGACTCACAAGGACAGGCGCAAGCTGCCAAATGATTTTTGTTTTCCTGGCCACCAATATTTATACAAAATGAAACACAAACCGAAGAATATACACCTCAACTGCGCCGTGCACAAGTGGGCAGCCTCTCTTCCACCATGTATGTCATCTCCCCCAGAAAGGCGAGCTCCTTCGTGGCCAAAAAAAAATTCCCCGCATTTCCCCGAGGGGAAGAATGTAAAAGTGCGAATGCACGACTTGAATTTGAGCGGTTAGGTAATGTTCGCGAAAGAGAGATCACACATACACACACACAACTACAAAGAAAGAAAGATGCATTTATTCACAGACACCTATTTGTGTTGTCGTTGTACTTGATTGCTAGAGCGGATCTCAGCTTTGAAATTTCGTGTCAGTACTCCTTTCAGCGGGTGCATTAGCCCTTCTCACGCCCGATTCTTGGCCAATCCCCCACGTGGGTATGTGCCATGTCAGCGGCCAGGCAGCGCGCGCCCATCTCCCCCCGTTGCCAAGGAAGACGAGGAGCGCGCGCACCCGCAGCTGTTGCTATGCGGACGGCGGCGGACGCTTCAGGCTCGCTTAAGAAGTGCATTCGCACTTAAAATAGGGAGGTAATTATGACAGAATCAGTAGCATCGCGCTGCATTTCGGCTCCCTCAAAAATTCCGCATTGCGCTGATCGCGGTTCCGAAACACATCATCGCATTAAAGTTACAGGGGCGTGCAATCGCAGTCGCGAGAGTGTGTAGCCATTTTCACAGTTTGTATGCGTTTTATATCTATTATACGTTTTACATTGCAAAAAAAAAGCCATTTCGACGTTCGCGCCCGTCCACGGTTCTCACGTCCTCCGAATGAAACATTTTCTTGGCCGACGGGGTTTGAGAAAAGCTATCGTATACCTAATAAAATCGTTCGAGATAACGTGTCCTGTGGAACTAAATCCGTCAGAAACAAGCCTCGACGAAGCAGTAGGAAGGATAAAATTCATTGTTGAGGCTATGGCCTGACTAATGCCGAGGCTATGGCCTGGGTACATTTGTGTTATAGCTCGGCTGGTTTAAGGAGCATCCTACCGGATCGAGAACGGTGTACATAAAACCGTAAGAATTTCAGCCTCACGGGTGTACTGCACTCCCTATCAAACAAATGGCACCGTTGTCAAGCCAGAAGGAACAACGGCATTCACTCATTTCAGTTCAGAGTAAGAGAGCCATGAGCTGTACGTGCTGACTACAAAACAAAGAAACCTTTGACAAAGCATGCTTCATGACAATATGCACTTCGCGATCGCCGCAATATGCTTACAAAACACTACTTCCGAACTTTTATTTCGATTGATGTTAGCTGCATCTCGTTGGCACGATGCGCATTTGTGATGCTGAAGATGAATCATGTAGTTTGTAAGTGTATAGAAGGCTGAAAATATTACTGCGATGCAGAAACAGCACTCTGAGGTGGATGAGAGATAAGGTAATCATCTAACGACTTTACATGATCAGTTGCGGTGCAGATGCATGCGGAAGTATTCTCACGGGGCAAGATGCCTCTTCCGTCTCTTTAGCAGTTTGTTGAAGCGTTGGAGAACGAGTACTGTTGCGTATCACTAAGCAGTGAGAGTAACTTGTTTCATAATTAGCATAGTGTCAAAGTGACAGATTTTTCGAGGAAAAGTTGCCCGCGATATTTACCGACGCATTAACAACACTTCAATATGTTTTTTTAGTTGTCTGCGACGATGCCCGGTGGTTATGCCCAGAGGTCCTCAATATGCACCACATGCAAAGCTCCGCTTCAGAATCTGGGCCATGCGATCCTCCTCCTTTATTTAACCGTAGTGGAAGTTCATTGACGTTGCATCTAGGGAACATGAACTGGATTTTGATAAACATTTTCCTAATAACTCAAGCTATTGAAACAACGGTTCTTTAAAATTAGGGCACAATATATTAGGTAATGGTAACTCATTTTTTCGTGGTTTCTGTTTTATTTTTGATGACAGCAGCAGCAAGCACTTGACTACTACTTCAGCATTTTTGACAGGTAACAGGGTGGTGTACTTGCCCCATTCTTGCACCTGTTTGCCCCTAGTGTAGTGGGGGCCACCGCGGACATGACTGATACGTGGGCCCATGGGCTAGTGGTGAATAATGCGCAACACTAGTAATGCATATGTTCGGCCCAACTTTCTGCATTTTTTTCTAAGCCGTCAACTTCGTACCCTCAGATCGACGTAGAATATGCAGAGCAATACTTATAGCTGGGTCACTCCACACTTCTGCTCTTCTGTGGAAAGTAATGTGCATTGCCAAGCAAGCGTCTTCCTCTTACCTTAGTCAATTCACCCCTTGTTTGCATGGCCTTGTCACGGCGTTCTAAACCAGCACGACATCGCTGCCCACCGAACACAGCGCCTGCAGCCAGACCGGCTAGACGCAGCTCAGTTGCAAACCCATTATGTTCATCACAAAATGGGACAGAATGTTCTTCATTGGGTTCCCGGTGATCTCTACGCTCGGAATTAGTTTGACAACTACTCCGGGAGCAAGCCGGGTTGTCTAGAATGTGTGCAGCCAAAATCCCTCTCAGCTTGCGCCACAGTGAATGACTTGGTCGACCCGGCGGAGCCTACCAAGCAAGCGCGATATGCCTTAATGGAGGGAAAAGGCCATCGATGGCCTGTTAATGTTGCAATTCGCTCTTGCAGTACATGCTTTCACGTTGTCTTTGCGCAAAACGCATCTGCGGATTGATTTCAAGCTGAAGAAAATGCGTACATCAGACCAGGTATTTTGGACCAGTGCGTTGTGCACAATGAGAAAGTGTCACGAGGCTCTCACTCTTCCTCTATGGGTAATACATCAGTCACAGAGTGTTCGTGTCACGTTTCCCACGTTTTGCATTCAGTAGCAACGCGAAAACGTTCGATTGCGTTGGTCTGGATAGTCGTGAAAAATTCAAAGATTCTCCCAGCCCGAATGGGGAGTCGTTCAGAAATATAATCAACAGGTAGCGCACAAAGGGTGAATAGGCGCTTCGCATTGGTCCAAGTTCTAGCTGTAAGCTTTAACACTTAGCGACACCGAAACGACAAAACGGTATTTCAAAATATTCCTCACACCATGAACGAAGCACGACTCAAAAATTTAACCCTGCAGCTACAAAACGTCAAATGCCGCAAATGCATAATTAAAGAACTTTCCCTGAGCATGACGTTATACAACGTTGCTTGGCACGGTTCACCTCGACTTGGAGCTCGCATTGCGATAGGCGCTAATGCAGGTGTTTAGGCTTAACGCCAGGATTTTTGAACAAACGACGGCAACCAGTACTAAATAGGAAACTACTCTTTGCACTCATAGTAATCATTGCGCATCAATCTGTTTGTCACGGTATGTCATAAAACCTCGATGCCATAAAATTCCGTACCAATATGTACTATAGCGAAAACATTCGCTCAAATGCCATGCCGCCGTAAGGTACGCCGTAAGTCCCTCTTTTGCTTAGGCTGGCTTGCGAGAAGGCTTCTTTCCGCTCCTGATGCCGAAATGCAAAACAAGGGCAACATGTTTTTTTGTTTGTCCTTCATAAACCCTCTAAAACATTCCTGAGGTACAGATATTTTACGAGTGAAATTTTTGTTAATAAAATTACTGTAAAATAGTTTTTCACGGGAATGTTGTGATATTTTGCTGCCGCAGGGAAGTTTTGAGCGTATTAAAACATGGAACGCGTCTCCGAAGTACATGATCGCACGCTCTTTGAAGCGCGGCTTGCTCGGACACTAGCGCCCAATTTCCTTCTAGGATACATTATTAAAACACCCTATTCCTGAAAGCGATACGTTACGCTTTATTCCCGGCTTATGCAGAAAGTTGGTGCTGTTATCCTAACAAAGTAGTGATACGTACGCACACAGTAGCACTTGCACTTGGCTGTGTATTGTCAAAGTGGTTTAAAAAAAGAGGAATATCTGTGCTTACCTGAAGCACGCGTTCCATCACACGCTGGTGCACATTATACACACCGGGACACCCCACACAACTACACAACCGATAAATGCTTCAATGTATACCTTGGTCTTTCCCCAAACTGAGCGTCATTTACAAGAAAGCCGCGCCCGTACCCTGAATTTGTTTGCGTGCGGATATGCCTGTCGAAGTGTTAAATTTCCATAAAATAGAGGCGGGTATTGTACAAGGCTTGATAATCAGGATTGTGTCTGGCTTTTGCGCTCCACTAACGTCAGTCAATTTTTAATTAATGATCGCTGCCATATGTACGAATGATGTGAAGATAGAACAGCTAATGATTTCGGAATAGGACACTTACTATAGTGCTCCCTTTTATAGCAATTTCTTCCCTAAAAAAATCATTTTTTTAAGGAGCGTAAACCTCTGTGTTGCCAAAGGCGTGTTTCTAACAAGACCACTACAAACGTATACAGCTGAAATAGAAACGACTAACTAGCAATAAAGTAACACAAATCTTGAAATTATAATATAATTTTTAAATCGTCAATGTTATCGAAGCGGACGTGGGCAGCCCTCCGCAGTACATCAAAATTACGCCTACGTTGCAGTGTTTCTGCATGATTCTACCTGGGGCTGTAGGGCTAGAATTGAACCATGTCAGCCTGATTTAAAGACTCTAGACTCTTATTTTCTCGACACAAAAATGAAACAGAAAAAATGAAGGGAGCTCACCATAACGTGGAAGGTTGGCAGGTAGCGAAGCTGAACACTACCTGCACGACCATCAGGAAGGTTAAGTCCACAATTGGAGCCGATTTCCTTCTTCATCACTCCCCCATGGACCTTTACTCCATCAGTGTGGCTACAAGTGAGCTTACTTCATTTTTTAGAAGTTATAATTATATGACATCGACCTGGAGTCCACTATGCATTGTCTTTCTCGTGCCACGCAAGTTTTGCCATAATAACGGCGAACGCTCAAGTCCTTCTCGTTCCGAGCAAGTTGACCACGGCTATGGCGAACACTTGATTTTTTTTCTTGTTTTTTTAACTGTCGGGTGGTCGCCGCTATCTTGGCCAATCTCCCTAAGCGGTTATGATTGGGTTGAGAAACGTCCGCAGGGTACGCTGAGCGGTCGTGGCGATGCACGCACACACGAGCGCTAGGCATTTTGTTGGTTTTGTTAACTGCCATGGGCTCGCCGCGAGGCCCACGCTCACGTGCGCGCGCTCGGCAATGTCTTGGCATTTTCAACTGGGGACACCAAAGTTATGATTCGCCAAATAGCTTGGCTGTTAAAACAAAAGGAGTAAAAGCGTGCAGTTGGAGGTCGAACTGGGCCTTCCCGGCAGAGAGTGACGGTGCTGCCTAATCTCTCCCCGCCCGCCTCCTCCGCACGCCACTTGAGTGACCCGCACTTACTTGTAGTAGAGGAAGATCCAAAGGGCAATGCTGAGCGCACACAACGACATGCCGTAGCCGATGTAGTACAGCGTGGTGCCGTCGATCTGCAGGTTGGAGGAGATGCGTACATGGTTTTTAAGGAAACCCTTCTGGCAAGCACAGAGAAGCAGTGAACATATGAGCCAAAATACACGAGCACACAATCCTTGGTACAATATTTCAAACGCGTGGTAAGTCGCGAACTGCGAGTAGGTGCACAGAATGACCAAAAAAGTAACAAAAAGTATCAGGTATAAAGGGCAGCATGGCAACTGGGCTGTCACCGCTGAAGTTACGGACACGACAAAAATTAAATAGGTTAGCGTACTTTGTGCCTTGGTTGTAGGGCGCAGGGCGGCGCAGATTGAATGCTGACAAAACGAGCAGTTAGCCAGCACGCGCTTGCGGACGATACCAATATGCAGCTGAAATGACGTGCGTGAAAGCCAACTAAGGGGAAGATCTGCAGTAAAACGAAATACGCGGCGGAGACAAATAAAAATTATCCACCTCTTCGTCTAGCGATTACGATGGTTAACGCGGGGCTTCCTCGTAAGGCAATCGTTGGTTGTCGTCTGACTCTGGTCTTCGATCACACACGCTCTGGGCTTTTTAGTTGTTGTCCTTTGTGTTTGGCAGTTTAGGCTGTTGATTGCAGTGGCTTTGACTTTGATCCTTCGCAATTTGTTGTAGTCGTTAGACGGATTGGTCCAACATGTTTTTAGCTAATTTCACACGTCCATGCACCGCTGTTTTAATACGAACTGATGTGGTCGTGTCGAAAGTTATCAATGGCGTCGACACGGACTTCATAACGCGAAGAACCCAGGTTCAAGTCCCACCACGGAAAGCGATGTTTTTAACTTGAGGCACATCCACGAATACCATCATCTTCAACAATTGAGTTTTCCTGGAGTGTGTTTTCGGCGCTCGGTCATGAATCAGTAATACATCAAATGCCTCGCTTTAACTCACAAAACACGTCACTTTGCGCGATATCATCTCTCAGCTGGTAAGCGAAAGGGAGGTCACGTTGCGTTGATCCGCTTAGAGCGTCGCCTTCACACCGACGCGCAAGGGTTAAATTTCCCGCAAATTTTGTGGACAGTCAGTGAAGAGCGTAAGACGGCCACAGACACTCACCGGTCTCTCCACCTCGAAGACGGGCACGCAGTGCGAGTAATCGGATTTGCCGGCCCACACCCCGGAAGCGGAACAGAACCTCGAGGCGTTCTCTGCAACAAAGAAGAGAAAAAAAGGCGTGGGATAGGTCAATTGCATAAAGGAGGGGTTCCGTGTTATGCGATGACTCCTGCTGTGGCGTCTGAATTATTTATGAAGAGCTGATGACACCGACGAAAAAGACTAAAATGCGAAGCGACGACTTTCAATTTTTCTTGAGAAAACTTTCAGCCTCGCAGTCTTATTTAACGCAAAGGCTGTTGATAAACTGAAGACGCCATTTGAGATTTTGTCGAGGGAACGGAGCGCTTCCAAGGGACTCCTGTATAAAGTAAATATTGTCTTGTCTCAAAGGTCGGTTTCCCATACAACACAGGACGTTCGTAGTTGAATGTCTCACTTGCGCTGACAATGTTGGTGAAGAACGTAAGTTATACCCCCCGAAATGTTGCATAACATCAACGTTTGCGTATAACGATGTACGACGCCATAGCGTTACTTAGACTCCGAAGGAACATTTTGGAACGAAGTTGGTTCTTCACGATTTCTGCTTTCCAAGCTGGGAAGTTCCGTCAATACCACAACACTAGCCTCAACGGTTTTAAATAACTATCGCAATGTAAGGACAGGCGTCGTGTATGCTCTTGCGCCTTAAGATTTAGACGTGAAAGTTTCCAGCTGCTTGGTGTGGGTCAGTTTCAGCGGTCCCCGGGAGCTGCAGCTCTTACAGCACCCCCTCAATCAGCTCGCGCTGATCTTGAGGTGATAAAATAGTCAACGGGGCCTCCCATTTCTCTGCAGGAGGAGAATAGGTAATATGATTAAATTGTTCTCCGTTCAGCATACACTTGGACAGGGCTACGTTGCGTGTGAGACAGTGAATGTTTTCCATATTTACCCTGTTTTCAGTTAACCTCGGATATCTGATGATGATGATGGTTGGTGTTTAATGGCGCAAGGCCGACGAGGGCAAAGAGCGCCAGAGAAGTTATTTAATGAAAACAAGTGATTACCACAAAAGGTAGGTATAAAATGTGTAAACTGTACATAGTAAGATCAATAAAGATAATGGTGATGGCTGGTGTATAGGGCCAGATGTGATTACGCATGATAGGAAATGAGGTTTAAAAACTTAACATCTGACAAATATTTAAAAACGCGTTTCACAGAAACCATGGCATCGTCACCTAGAAACAGGGATGGGTGTAGGGGAATATGTTGTCTGTAGAGTTCTCTGAAGTGTTTGTGTCGTGTTGTGTCAAGTGCCTTGCGTTGTACGTGTATGTGGACTACGGATAGGCCCTCCCCACACCTGCTACACAGGGGTCTTGGAGACCCCGTGAGCAGGTGCGAGTGCGTTACATGCGTATGGCCTATCCGTAACCTAGCTAAGGTAACTTCAATGTGCCTGTTGTGTGAGTCAGTAGTGTATTGTCCCAAGTGTGGTTTTATTACGTGTAGTTTGTTGTCTGTCTGTTCGCTCCAGTCTGCTTGCCAAGTTTTACGGAGTTGTTGTCTAATGTGTGGCTTGAGGTCTGTGTAAGGTAGTGTTGCCATGTCGACTGTGTTTCGGAGTGCAGCATTGGCGGCCATTTCGTCCGCCACTTCATTACCGCCAATGCCAGAGTGGCCTGGCACACAACACACAGTCACCCCAAGGTTTGAAGAATAAGCTACCATAATCGTTTTGAAGACAAGAATAATGACATGGTTTTTTGAGGACTTTCCGGATGATAATGCACGGACTACGCTCAACGAATCTGTATAAATGACGGATGTAGGAATATGATGTTCAACTATGTGACTTACAACCAGAAATATGCCATATGCCTCTGCCGTAAAAATACTTGTATTAACATTCATTGTTCAACATGCTTCAAAATTGGGCCCATGCGCAGCACAAGACACCGCAGTGGACGTTTTAGATGCATCGCTGAAAAACTCTGCAGCCCTGTATTTATTCTGCAGACGCATGAAATGCTGCAAAATCCCACTTCTTGGTGTCCTGTTCTTATTGTATTGTACGAAAGACAAGTCACATGCTACAGGACGAAGATGCCATGGTGCTACAAGATCAGTGTGAGATGATTTGAATGTGTCTGAGAGGGAGACGTCATGAATAGTCACCTCGTCCCTCACTCTCTGCGAGAAAGGAACAGCAATGGATGGGCGGTTTAAAAAGAGTTTAGTTGTGGACGTATCATTAAAAACCGGTTTAAAGGGATGGTTATTCATTGATGAGAATTTGGAGGCAAATAGGAGGTCAACATAAGTTCGCTGGTACGCTAAGCACCATTTGTCGCACTCTGCATAAAGACTGTGGACAGGACTGGTACGGAACGCCCCACAAGACAGGCGAAGCCTTAAGTGAAGCACTCGGTCGAGCATTTTAAGTGCTGGTTTTGAGGCTGACCCATACACAACGCTTCCGTAGTCCAACCGTGACACTACCAATGCGGCATAAAGTCGAAGCAGGAGTTGTTTGTCTGCACCGTACGATTGGTGAGACAGGTGAGACAGGATATCTGCTACAAACAACTTCTCCAGCCTAGATTTGTGAATGCGCAATTTTGAATTAACGTCAAATGTTTTCTACCAAACATAATGGCCCATCTACATTTGTGAATATACAGACTGGTTTGTTTCCTGCGCGGAGTTTGCGATCCTTAAACCCTGACGTTCTCCATATTTTTCAGGAAGGAGAGTGCGGTAGTCGCGGCCCCAGGTACACGGAATGTCAGAAGCGTGGTTCTTGTTCAGTAGCCCCCATCCCTTCCAGAGCTTCGCATAAGCATGTCCATGTAATTTGAACTTTCTGCAATGGGGATGCGAGAATCTGCCCGGAGCGTTTAGGTATTCCGTCTGTAATGATGTTTGAAATGCTGCAACGAGAATGTCTAATCATATTTCGGCTTCTATGTAATAGTTTGGATAGTAGATTACCGGGCGGGTAGGCCCAATATCCGCTTCTTCCGTTCCTGTGTGGGGGTGAGGGGGACCTGCCGTTACGCATTAAAAATTACTAGGGTAGTCAGCTGTGATGATTGATGTCTCACTACTTTCGCAGATTCCGGCGTCAGCGCATACTGTGTTTGCATGGTTCTGGTACTTTATTTGCATGAATTTGTTCCTAGTTTCTCGCATCTTCTTGTGAAAGTTTTGCTCTAATGATTTCGGATTGGAAGGGTTTTTACGGGGAGTGTCTGGATCGGCGACACATCTCTAATGGCATCTGGTATCTACCGCGGCGGGTGTGTGGAGGGATACGATACCTATCTTGGATACGTTGGCCAATCCCATTTTTTAACAGCCGCTTCCCTTGCACTGGGAGAGTAGCTTCCCTGATGTACTCAAAGGTGCTATAAAGACCCAATCGAGGACCTTTTCGGCGACAGTGAAAACGTGGACGTTGAAGGCTGCCTTATATTCTGTCTTGATGAATGCATTTATTAGGTTGTCTTCAGTAAGGCAGAGTTTGTGGTACAGCAAGCTATACAATATCCGAATTATAATCACTGCCTGCATGAGGCTTATCGTTTGCTGTTTCACTGGTGCTGCAACCCTTGTTACGCTTCAATGAAGCTTGGTGTTGGGATAGTTGGTATCTAGACATAATGTAACAAACAGCACTGAACATAACACCACGACGACAGCATAAATGAAAAAAAAAAGGACACTAGAGGCGCATCTTCTGTTTCGTGTGTCCTTTTTTTTCATTTATGCCGTCTTAGTCGTGTTAAGCTCAGCGCTATTTGTACCTGTATGCTTTGTTAGGCGTTTTACAATGTGGCTTAATTTGTTAAACATTTTTGGTATTTGGGCGCTTGTGAGAACGTTTCAGCCGTTAGGGCCATGCCTAAGAGTCTTGCGTTCATGTTCTCGGGGACGACATCCCTAAATATTTTGCTGTGCATTTTTATCGTAACAGTGGGATGCCACCACCCGTACGCCCTAAAAGAATTCCCGTTGGTGCTAAACCGCCAAAATTTCGAACGTAAATAATTATTACAGTAACTAAGCGCTATAATGGGGGGTTTTATTTCTGACTAGGCAACATTTATTTGGATTCTGCTCACAATGTAGTCCTTCCTTGGTTTCTGGGATACCGGGAGGTGAGATCTTCTTCCCCCTCTTTAGTTAAGGGACACAATGTTGGTGTCAGCTTTAGCTGCGACGGAAGAGGCGCTTTGCTGTGATTACGTCGTTTGCTAGCACGGCTGGCTACGGTCTGCCGAGCATTCTACTTCCGACAGAGCGTAGAACGAACTTCACTGCGCAGGCGTGGTGCCAGCTGTATTGTCGCATCAACTCTTTTGTATTGGCCGTACTATCATTGTCCTTCTATCCACAAATGAGTTGATGCTGGGCGTATTCCAGATTCAGGTGTGCCTTTGCATCTTCGTGCCTCAATCATAGCTTAAGTTGACAGCGATGACGTATTTCCGCGCACAGTTGGTGAGCACGGCTGATAGGGGACGGCTGGCAGGCACGGGAAAATCGAAAAATGAACCCAATAACACTACCACGTTCATAAATCTCAGGTAACATCGACCACAATCTGCCGAAAACGTGCAGCGTGGGTATGTGAAAGTTTACCTTGCAGCGCCTCCGGCTTCGTATTCAGAGACATTGTGTACTAACTCAAGCAGCGGCCTCAGTCAAAGGGTATACAATTACCCCAACGCGAGTTTCGTTATCACGGCTTTTCTAATGCGAAACGATCGTGTTGTGTGGGATACTATCTGCCGTGTCAAAATGTTCCTCTAGGAGAGTTCCCTGCGTCACATAATAAATAATGGCTAGCAGCTGCCAGTGCAGTACGTGTGGCGAACTATCTTTGCTTAACAATGCCAAATTTTCCAAGAAATCAAAGAACAGTTTCCCGGGACAAGTTCCCCGATATCACAACTACCATTTATTTCTCACCATTGATTTGACCGATTTTTTTACTATTCTTCAAGGACTGAGACAGTTGTATGCCTGCTGCGTACGGCGGCCGTGTCATTAGAAACGTTCAGTTTTTCACGAAGTAAATAGAGAGATCCAGTAGTTCGTGAAGGAGTGTCAGCCTCCTTACTGTTTTCAAACGCACCACTCGCTCACCAGAGCAGCTCTTCCGTCGACAGCCATAAACATTCAGTGTTTTCTCATCTGACCGAGTAGCTGACGAGCTAGCTCTGAAGGTCTGTAGAATTGAACTTTATACAGCCTGGCACCTCGTTGAAGTTCAGGATATTTTATGCGCATTAAACAATTGTCATGATTATCGAAACAAAGACATTTCAAACATGCACGAACAGAATATTTTCAACGGACAATATCAAATAGAGGACTACTCAGTAAGCCAACTTGAACTAAACGATAGCTTGGGGCATTTCGGTTTTACCCGCGGAATATTTCATGCTGGCTTGTTGGTACACCTTTTGGCAAACATTTCCAGGCCAACCGTAAGCCTTCTGCACCACAAAGGTACCAATAAATAAGCATTACTTTTAAATGTGACCAAGTTATTTAATCACATTAAGAAAAAAAGGTTTCTCTTCTAGCTTTCCGGCATAAAACATTCCAGCTTGGCTGGGGCCGTAGCTCGTACGTTCAATTTTTGTGTCCTGCGCACTTTCGGCTTGGCTTAGAAAATTTTCACAAATGGAGGGATTTCTAGTAAACATGTAGCGATGGCTTTACCCGTGACCAAGTTTTCGTCATTAAACTTCCATGGAGGCGTTGCCGCCATTATTGCCTTGTTAACAACATCGAGGGCTTCTCTATTTGCCTCTCTATGCTCATCAGCTCAGTCGTCTCATTGCAGCAAGGCTGGATTTCAAGCCGTTACAAATGCGCAAAGCGTCCACTTGTGGAAGGACAGAACACAATTCCCTGTCTCAGCCATGAACTGAACCATGAACGAAGAAATTATAACGCGCTCATCCTCTTTGTAAATGGGCACTTCGTACAGGCACACTTTTTCTTGTCATTTGCATGGTCAGTGTCTCCACAGGCGAGTTTTCAGACCGAGCGTATCACTCCAAAGAGCTTATTGAATGTATGGTTCGGGGGACAGTTTAAGTAATGACGACGGTTGGTTGCTATCAGATTTCATTTAACAACAGCCTGAAAGCCAATACCTGGCAACGAAAGCCATGTTGGTAACAAGTGACGCTGTATTTATGGGGTGAAGAAAATCGCCGACGCTGTGAGAGCTGCGTGTGAGCGGCAGCGCGGGTCTGCAGAGTACGAGTCCAGTAAGTTACAGCGGCGCTCCTCCATGGGTTGCAAGCGCCGAAACACGATGCCGCCTAGTACGTGGAGTTCTTTCTGCCTTAACACCCACTTACACGTGAACGGAATGGCACGTGACTAGAACAGGTGCACGCCAGCCACTGAGAACTCGGACTCTCTGTGGGGTAGCGGTAGGGTTGAGTGTGCGCAGTGTGTATGTCAATGTAATTTGTTGCAATTGACGAAGAAACGAGAGCTAAAAAAGAGCCGGAAGCACGATGCCTTCTCGCCATGGCGCTGATGTGCCACTGCCGAAGAGCTTGTGGTGCAGCACGAGAAAGAACCGCGACAACGCCGTAGCCTCCAGGCATAGATTGCTGTGCAGGCAATACGACTATACCCATCGGTCGAAACCGCTTGAGCTCCCCGCGCAATAATGCCATCGCTTTCCCACACGTAACGGACTTTCACAGCGAAAGAGTGAGAATGTTCTGTATTAGATGAAAGCGGGAACGTCTACCGGCGTGCCGCCTATGTGCTAGTCTGTGTGGATGGGAAGCAAGAAATAAAGGCCGTAATTTAGGTTGGGTGTGAGAGTCACAGGGAGAGTTGAAAAACAAAGAAACAAATAAAATGTAGTCCATGGCGCTTCACTGACTGAACGTCGTCACCACCTATGGTAACAGCTAAGGTGAATGAATTCGCTAATTGTAAAGCTAAGCTTAATATAACTTCTCAAACGTAGCAGATCGATTCCCGGTCGCGCCAATTATTTTTGTCGTGTTGCACTGCTCGTGTTATGTGCGAGAGTCTGTTTTTTTTAACTTGGGACAGTACCACTCACGGGTGCCGCGAGCTCTTTTGGTTTTTTCACAGCTGATGTTTTTATTTGAGATCGCAAAATCAAGCATCCGTTCATTTTTATCTAAAATTACAATGAAAGGTCAGTTATGTATTGATGCCTTGCCTTAAATATGCTTCGTGTCATATTTTTGGTCTGCAATGTTGACAAATATAGACATTGCCACAGATCTAGTATCAAAAATGTTGCATATAGAAACGTCCCGTTTAAGCATTTTTTACTTCCTTCATGTGTGCTAGGCGCTTGACCTCCTCCTGGCTAGACTATGCCCTCTCCGTATTGCTGCGACCACGTTACCACATTTTTTCAAAGAAAGCCTGAGTCAATAACAGCTTCGTTTTTAAATGTAGTCAGCGTGCAACTTTCAGTAGGCTACTTTGAGTGTCTATGATCTTAAAGGGTGAGCATATCGTCCAAGATTGTCTAGGCCGCGCCGATTTTTTTCGAAAATTTTTTTCGCGATGAAGAAGAATGCTATAGTTCAAGCGCATTTAGGCTTACGAAGCCGTGATTAAGGGGACCAGTCTCCTCTTCAAGGTGTTCCCGTGCTTCGTTTATATGTCAAAGACTAGAGCAAGTCGCGTTAAACTGTTTACGGCGATCCGCAGTTGTGGCAGTAAAGGTTAGAGTTTTGGCCAAGGCGGTACCGGTAGGCTTTTGTGAGAGTGGTATTGGGGCATAACCGATGGCAGAATGTCTCTAACCAGAGCGGTATTCGCACGGGCACGCTCATTGTTAAAGGGACAGAGAGATGATTTTTGTCCATTATATGCTCTCTATCCCAAATAAAAGGGCATCCCATCAGACACCTTTACACGACATGGCTTTGCTGATGACGCCCTAGAACTTTTTAAATCGAAATTTTTATATCTACGAGCCGTAGGTGTCCTCCCAAAAATAATGCTGCCAACCATGACATACAGTAGGGCGGCCATATACTTTTGTCTGCGTGCGAGCTGAAAAGCTGCATTTAAAAAGTGGTCCCCACCTAAAAAAATTGTGAATCGCAGGCTTTTTTCTTCCTTTATTTCTTTTTAAATCGCTAGAGTTTTGGCACGAAGGCGCCATCTGTAGAGATGGACGAAAGGTAGAATGCTGGTTTCAGGTTGTGTACGTCAGCAGTTCGATTCTCTCCGGGCGCATATTTTTAGTTTTTTTAAGCTGCCGTTGGCGTTTTTGAAAACTGAAAACGAATTGTTCGGCAGGAGAAAAGTCCCTGACAAAGGCAGAATCTTCAAGTCTTCTTCACTTGGTCTGTTTACTGAGCGCTGCCGTTGGTTCTGGACTTGGAGGTTCAGGTAGCCACACTGAGAGCAACCGAGCCGCGGCTCGCAGCGCGTCTTTGTGTATGTGTTTTTAGAGGCATATATAATCTAAACATATACAAATACTTCTGTTAAAAGGTTTCCCATTAGTTATTAAACGTTTCAGCCGAAGCAGTAGCTTCAAGGTTGCAGGTTAGGTGACCGGGATACTAATTGTAGTGTCAAGTATCCACACTACGAACCGCCCCCCTTCCAATTTCGGGAAGTTTAGTGCCAAATTAAAATTATTACCACCGATTTGTTTATAAATTATCCGTGGTTACTTGACTATATAAAACACTGGCTTTCACATGAGCTAGAGAACACTTACACAAGAAACATCGCTGCTCCGTCCCTTTAAAGCAGGGTATAAACGATGCAGGAAGGAGTGCACCTTTTACGGGAGAGACCATAAGTTCCTTCTTTTCCTCAAGGCAAGCTTCTCTGGTACAGCTGAGGCATCCTGCCTCGTGAAGAAAACCCTCCTCACGTTCTGCAGTCGTTATTCCCTCCCAGCATCCTGTTGGCGCTGCGGCGATAAAACAACTGCTTGCGTCTCTTTCTTAGCTTTCGTTTCTTCGTCTCCTGGTTCGAATTCGACTAGCACACTGAAACGCTGTACCTCAGAGCTTCACTAGAATTTGAGTTTTCAGTGCCTGGCATGCACCTGCTCTACTCGCGTGCAATCCAGGTCTCCTTAAAGGGGCCCTGAAGGGCGTTTTGAGCCCACTAAATGAACTAGCGCAATCGTTACATTGGGTCGTCAACGTCACCTGTGCCAAGTATTACTCTTTTACGCGCAGCGCAAAGCTCACACTTTTGTTGCAAAGTTTGTCGCTTTTTAAATGCAGAGCATTTCTTTAACTCACGATGTCACCCGTTCTTGGCGTCCGTAGTTGTCCGCATCGCTCGCCTCGACATGCACGGCTCAGACGTTTCGCTATCGGCGCGATCAACATTCGATAGCACGCCCAGGAACGTTTCATGGACACTCTCTCCCTTCTCTCGGACTCAACATGCGCCGAGGCTGCAAATTTTACTGCTGACGAGCGCTCTCTCGTCAGCAGTTGCCACAAGTGCAAAAACATTAACGTAACGCAAACTACTTAACGTCGTGCGCCTCCGGAAATGCTCTGCATTTGATCGTGCCCCTCGCGGGGGGGATGTTTCACTGCGTCGCCATGCGAACAGTTTGCCACGCTTTAGTTTCAGTTCGGTATCTCCCCGCGCGGCCGTGGAGAGAAGGCGGCCGGCCGCGACTCTCGCCACCGCGGCGCTGCGTTTGCGAGTTGCGCTAGGAAAGCGAGCGTCGTCTGCTAGCGGAGAGCGGAACGCGTTCCGCTCGGCATCTGCGGTCTTCGCCACTTCTGGCTGTGCACTGCAATTTCCATGCTTGGCCTGACACGGTGCGCCGGGATTCCTGCGCAAAACCATGGTCGGTGACGTCGCCAGTTCCAGCGGCCAACCTAAACAGCTGCTGGCACGTCTACCGCTTCAGTGGGCAAGCGAGCAGCGCCGGCATCATGTCTCACGCATCCCGCTTCTGCATTTAGCAAGCTTTGATTACGCTTTACCGCACGCCAGAGCGCCGCTACTTCGGCAATATCACACATCGGTTGCCTTGGCACAACAGCACAAGCCGCTCTCGAATTCAGATACGGTTCGAGATCCCGCTTCAGCTCAGGACCCGACCTTACGCCGCATAACCAAAACAGGCGTCCCCTTCTTTCCCGAGCGCCCCCGGATGCCTCGGTAAGGGCGCTTAGAAGCAGCCGGCAGGGACATTTCTTCCGACTGGAATTGAAGAGAATGGCGGTGGGACCCCGAATGAAGAAATGTTTCTCACCCTTCCCTTCGTGTTTTTGGACGTCGGCATCTTCACATGTCTACGTCATCGATCCCCAGATGTTCGTCATGAGCTAGACATCCTACTATTGGGCGACTTTTTCACGCACTTCTGGCAAAGAGATGAGTCGTCTGCTCAGCGTCGGCTCGCCGGCTGATTCCCTAGCGTAGTGCCGGAGTGCTTGGACATTTTATGACAAACGAAACAAGTGTAAACAAACGCTTAACCGCTTGTATTGAATGCAACACGTCCATAACACGACATGGATATTCCCTTACCTGAGTACGTTCCATATAAAAAGCGTTGAAGCCTCGTGGCACTTCTTTGTGCAATCGCAGAGAACGCCCTGATCCGAATGCCCTGGTTTGGCGCACACATTTTATTCAACTTCAAAACAATCCAGAGATGCGTTTCCAACGAACACAACGAGACAACATGCGTTGCAAGTCTGAACCGCCATTGACAGACGATGGGTTTCCTCCACCTTCCCGTCGTAAATTCGGCACTCCCCTCGCGCACGGTTTGCGGGGACGAGCAGCTAGTCACTTAACTATGGAGCACGAGGCGAGATTGCTTTTAGCCACGCACACTGCACATACCCCATGCGAGGTTGAGTCATACGTCGCCCGAGAAAGATAATCCCGACCATGGTAAGCACTATGAACCCGCAGAAGCACAACGTCGCATTTCATCGCGAAACAAAGACGTACACAACACACACACCATCGCCTCCTGTAATGCCAAACGCATCTCGCACTTCCCAATAGCAGTGAGTGGTACGCCTGGAGTGCCCACATGTCGCGACGTGGGGCCCCAAGCTGAACCGGGATCACGGAACCGTAACGGACTTCTAGAGTGGTTTGTGTCTTGTTGCCAAGGCAACCGATGTTTGAGATTGTCAAATAAATGGCGCTCGCTCCTGCGCTAGGAATAGAGAGTACACTCTACTAGAAAGGTCAGAGCCGCGGCGGAGCATGTTTTGCCAACGTTGCCCCTCTCCACCACGCGTCGCCCCGAGCTGAACTGGTCACATGATTGAAGCGTTTTGTGCACGGGTTCTGTATCGTTTTAAAATGTCTTTTTCACATGCCACCGGCAGGAATTACCACCGCTGCAAAATAAGACCCGGCACCAGCGGGGCCACATCTGGTACGGCGCTTTTTGGATAAACAGTGCGCGGTGCATCAATAAGAACGAGCGCACGATCCTCCCTGTGCGGCTGCGAGTTCACCGCCCAGCAACGTACACCGCGAAAGGGCAAGGCCAGGCCGCGGTACACAAGCGGCCAGATTTTTCGTTCGCTTTTTCAGCCTTGAGCGGAGTACGGGATTCAATGGGGTCAACAAAGCTTGCCCGTAGCAGACGGCAGTATGAGCAGCGCAATAGCGAAAGTACGTCACCGCTGAAGAGCGTAGCATCATGGGAGGCAAGGCTCGCGCGCCGTCAATAGCAGAGAGAAGTCGAAAGGAGGAGGAAACGCGGAGCGACGAACATGCGTGGTTTTTTATTTACGATTTCTCAGCTAATACTCATCGCTTTAACAAAAATCTTGCGGGAGGAGATTGCTAATACATTGCTTGATTTGGTTACATGTACATTAATGCATCGGCGGAAGGTATTTCAGGACCCCTTTAAGTGTGTCTGCGCAATTTCATCTTGTTAATTTTTCCGGAACGCAGGTAACTTTTTCACAGCCTAGCTACTAGCCTGCCGTCGGTAGGGAAATTCCGTGTCATAAAAAACAAAACAAAAAACAGGCAGCCCCAAGCTGTTCTCTCCTAAGACCCCGAACGCATGACACAGGCTAATAAGGCATTTAGCATAAAGCTGGTTATTCATTTCAAAAATTCACAAAACAAGCATGAAAACCGTATTGTGGATGACACGGCTCCTGTAAGCCATAGGACCACCTGCCTTGCCGCCCCACAATGTGTTCCTATACTGATGCGGTTTTCAGTTGCTGTCGAAAAAGGGTGTGCACGTGATTCGATGGCTATCCCATGCGTCAGGCCAGCCAGGACCCAGCAGTTCTCGGCCAGAACACCGAGCGCATGCGTCACGACTATGCAGTTCCCCCATCAAAGCCGGGCGCAAGCTACAAGCCTGCCAAGAAGACGAGGAGCATATCTTAGGCTCTTCCATCAGCATGTGTAGGGGTTTACAACAGCTGCACTGGGCATCACTCTCGCTGGGCGGGATGTCAACCTTTTCATTTATGGCACTAAAGAGTTGCTGCCTTATTTTGTCCGCATGTCCCCCCATTTTAAGGGCGATATAATTTTGCTCAACTCGCCTAACCATCAATGAATCACTTGAAGGCTTCGAGTTTGCTTACGTGGTCTGCGCCTGACATTTCAGCTGAACCTTATTCAAAGTGCTCTGCAGTATTAGTTGGCTCACCCTTACACGTGGTGAAGATATATATACCACATTTGTTTAAGCAAAGCTTCGCAGATCTCATTCGAGGCAATCATTTTCATGAAGAACACACAGAGTGACCTAGCGTCACTTTGCCGAAATCCCATTTTTAGCTTATCTCAGCGCAACGCAACGCATGAGTGGCGCCGATACTAACGTGTGCTGTCGTAGTTGACTCCGTTGAGCGTTGAAAAGCAAGGGATCGAGACGGTGTGGGCCGCGGGCGTCCGAGGCCAGCAGGAAAGGCCGTCCCAGGCCGGGAGGCAGCTCAGCACCGACTCCAGCTTTGTGTCTGTGTGACGGAGAAACGTAACAAACATGGAGTATATAGATGCTGTTACTTTAGAAGAAAAAATTTCTCTCTAGCCAATGATTTTCTAAGTGTTTACCTGTTCTGTGGTCCAGGCAACAGCGTCAAAAAGCACGTGCCCAAGGCCATCCATAATTTTTTTTCTCTTGCACAAGTTCAGCGCATCAGGCATAAGGCACGCGGCTAAATTTCAACTCTTCTAACAAACGACGATGCTGTGCTGGTTTATGTCTTGTTTGTACCTAATTAAAAGCTTGCCCGAGGAGGGTGTAACATCTCGCTTAATCACATGAGCTGCAAATAGGCAAACCTGTGAACCACTTGCGCATAACATTTGTTTTGTCTGTTGTTTTGCTATATTTTGATATCATTGATAGTCTTTATAGAGCGCCAGAGCTCACTGTAAGCTACTACGATTTCAATCAAGATAATTGGAAGTAAGAAACATAATAGGGGAATGCGAACTTCGAGCAATATGACACTCGGCGCATTAGAAGACAACGACTTCGCATGCATTTGAATATAATGGGGTATGGGGCTGCCAACGCGCCCAGCGTTTTCTAAACTTGCAGCCTCTGCGACGGCGCGAGTTTATATCTCTTGGCACTTGCAAGAAGAGATGACGTAAAGTGCTTTCATCGCACTAATGCTGTTGTTGGAAGATGCGGACTGCACGGTCGGAGAAAGGACTCGCATCCGGCTTTTCCTGAGGATCTCGTCGTACCGACGTAATCACAGTCAAGAACGTAGTCCTTTGTTCGCCTTGTAAACAGGTGTTGTGTATAAAAATATCAAGCCGCTGAAAATTGCGTTGCATACGTAAAATGTGTGCAGCTAAGACGGATCACGTTAGCCTATATGGCCTATATAGTTCGTAACTTCTAGTTTCTATGTGAAGTCTTACCACCTGCTTCTTCCGTGGAATCCACTTATCTGCCACAAAATCCGTCTTTACACCCTTCGTTTTATTTTCGCCATAAAACACGGCTCGCACAACAATGAGCGGCACGCAACAGTCACATCCAACTCTCTGTGTGCAGAAAATATACTGCTTGTGTGGCACGGTCGATCGCGAGTTCGCAGGATCGATCAAACCGTGCATTTTTCAGAACAGCCAGGTGAAGTCATGTCGTTTCTTTAGACTATTCAGCTACCCTCTCATGGACTCATTCATAGATCTAAGTCACCATTTCAAGCAAAACAACCCGTGTTTTCTCTGTGCAGCAGATGTTGAAATATTACAGGGGAACATACCTACACCTTCCTGTGGTTTAGTACCTCTGGAAGAGTGGCTCATGAATTTTATTCGAAGTCACAGGTGCGGGATACGCCTCCGTAATTCGCCGAATGAGAACTAACAACATATTTCAATTTTGTAGAACGACGATATTACTTTCAGGTGCATGAAGCTTGTGCCATGTTATCCAAAAATTGATAACTTTAATTTCTACCATATCTCACTTCTGGAGTACCAGAAAAAATTTTAAGAGCAAACTTCTCACCGATGGTCTTGCTGGCGCCTTTTAGGCACTGTATCTCGGCCACCGATGCGGTAGATGCTGTTGTGGACGCGTTCCATGTTGGCAAAAATGTCGAAGACGAAAACGAGGCGTTTCCTTCGGCTAGCACGTCTTCGTCAGGAGGCACGAACACCACGACCACGGGTTCAGGCGCTGTGCCATTGAAGGTCTCGTTGCTCACTGGCCATGAGCTGCTTTTTTCTAGTTGAGCGCTGCCGTTCGTTGAACGCACGTCCTCCATTACCTGTGTTCAATACAAAGAAAGAAACGGTCAATAAATACACAAAGGGGTGAAAACACTGCCACCCGCGGTACTGACGGTCTTAGGGCAAGCAGTGGAATTGTTGGCAATTTTGGGTTTCGCAGCAGGCGCCATGCTGTTTTCCACCAATTGGAATGCAGGCAATATAAGTAGCTTTTATTTCAGTATTGATGAAACCTTCAAGCTAAGCTAGCACACACTCTGCTTGGGGACTCTTAGCGTAGACTGTTAACGTTGATATAACTTACTACTGACTTTAGGCGCCTGTTATAGAAAGCCCTCCAGCTTACAAAATTGGAAAGCTATTATGTTGCAATGCCTAAGATACGGTTACATAGCAAAAGCAATTGTGTTACAATGCCTATGATATGCAACATAAAATAATGGGCTCTGAGGGCTTGACAGCACCCCTACGGATACCTCTACAGACAAGTTGGTTATTTGTACCGTAAGGAGGGATGATGAGATTGAGATATGCAAGCCACATCAGTCAGAAGTTTCGATGCAGATTGAAAATTACTGTTTTCATATTCAAAAAGTCTGCAAATTCTGCATAATTTTCCGCAACAAGATAGAAGGGCCCTTCTTCCGCCATTTGTATGATAGCAATGCTTGTATGATAGCAATGATATTGACCATTGCTCAATTTACGTGGGAATTCCTTATAGAAGTTGTGAAATGGAACCCCTATTTTCTAAGCTGCAGATCCCAACAAGTACCATATCGTAAAACATCTAGAGTACACGCTCCATAGCTCTTATGTCCATTAAGTTGGACGCACTCCGTGTTTCCCTTTGACCAAAACGCGAAAAGGCGGCTGAGATGATAGAGCAGCTGCTCAAATGGGAAACACAAACGCGCGAATGCCTGAAAATCTACCGTACGCGTACCCCTATCACGGTTCCAAGAATCGCCGTATTCACAAAGACGATAATTTTAAGGAAAATTGGAAGGGGGGGATTTGATGTGGGATTCGGAGTGGCAGCCGAACGCGCATAGCAATACACCTAGGCTGGTCATCGGGTGTAGATATTCGATGTGGACCTGTCGCGTTGTGTAATTCCCCATATAAATGTGTGGGGGAGACATGTGATTTGTTTTGGAGGAGTAATCTGGGCATAGTAATTCCTTAAATAGCAAATTACGTATACACTAATAGCTTTAATTCTGGGCTGACGAAGCTATTTAGTCATTTAACAGAAAAAAGAAACGACACCAGAAGGAAATAACTATGACGATGGAAATCGAATAACATAGTCGCACCCCTTGCGGCCTACAGGAGTAATTTGAGCATACTAATTTGAGAAGTGGCAAAGCAAGGTTACACGAATCAAGAAAGCGTGGCGCTAAGAAGGGCAATTGTAGAAGCTTGCAGTCATTGTATGAAGAAAAAAAACTGAATGGCAAAGAATGATAACGGTGGCAATAAAAGACCACATTTGCACCACTCAAGACCTTCGTGCCGTCAGGGATGGGTCTAATGTCTACTGCGATGGACTCTCCGCAGTCAACATCAGCGGTAGCTGTGAAACGCGGTAACCCAGGAAGTAGACATAACCGGAGGTATCAACAAAATGGCTCACGGGAAGCATATAAGCACGCGGTGGCTGTAGTTAAAGCCTCCTTCAGCAAACACGTCGTAGCAATTACCAGGAGCACATTACAGGTGAGACGTATATCTTCCAGGTGACGAAAACTTTGCCAACAAAAACAGGGCGTACGGTATTTCGCATAGCCTGAAAAAAATTATTGCTGTAGCATTCTCACGCGTGCACAGGCTCGCATGTTTTGGAACGTTCTGTGATGCTCTTAACAGGCAAGCAGCTTTCCTTCTATTTTAGTTCTTTATAATAATTTTTGTGCAGCCAAAAAGTACAGAAAGTTTTGTTACTTGAGCTTTATTTGCCCTTAAAATCACGTGCAAAGTAAATTTGTCCTGATACTTTTATTTCACAGTTACAAGTCGCTGCCTGCGTTGGTGTATCCCAAAAACGCCTAGACGAGATCCACGAATCCGGCGATTAGCCATTTGGGATGTCACACATCCTACTCTGCGACAGCGTGTAGGGAAGTGAGGCATGTTTTAATGTTTTTGGCATTTTTCTTTTTTAAAAGTAATTAATGCGGTTCAAAAGCTATATTTGTATTCATGACAATTTACGCTATTCATAGAGGCAAATTTGCGTTCATGCTTCATTTTCCTTCGATGTTTTTTGAACACCGAAAACATGAGTTTTTCATTCCTTATTTTATTTATTGTTATAGCGACTTGGCTTCCCCAATTCTTTGTTTTTTTCTGTCCAGTGCTTCAAGTATGCCTGTTTTAAAACATGATGTCTTTTATGAGGCCTCAGCTCTTCTACCTTCTTTTGTATGTTTAGTTGAGTAGTCAGTGGTAATTTAAGCTCTCCAGTACGCCCACATGCACATTGAGACTGAAATTGTTGCGTAAGGCAACACAGTTCGTTAGCAATAGTTTAGTGTATTTGGTCAATGCAAGGATAAAGCTTCATTGATTGTCGGGTTTAACGCGCCGACGTAACGCAAGCGAAGAGGGGCGCCGTAATGAAGCTCTCCGTATTAATTTTGACTACCTGTAAATCTTTAACGTGGCTGGAATCTCGGACACACGGGAGTTTTTCTTTTCGCCCTATCAGAAAAGCAGCCGCCACGGCCGGAAATCGAACCCGCGACGTCGTGCTCAACAGCGCAATGCAATGGCCACATAGCAATGCAAGAATAAAGCACTGTTTGATTCCATCTGCAAATGCGCTGTAGAGCCGTGGCCTAAATTTACACCAGCTGGAACCAATAATACAAGCACAAATTAAAATTACGAATAAAATAGAAAAGCACCCGCCGCGGTGGCTCAGTAGCTAAGGCGTTGCGCTGCTGAGCACGAGGTCGCGGGTTCGATTCCCGGCCGCGGCGGCCGCTTTTCTGATGGAGGCGAAAAGCAAAAACGCTCGTGTGTACGAGATTTCGGCGCCCGTTAAAGATCCCCAGGTGGTCAAAATTAATCCGGAGCCCTCCACTACAGCGCCTCTCATCGCCTGCGTTGCGTCGGCGCGTTAAACCCTACAATCAATCAAAAGTAGAAAAGGCCTTGTCCTCAGCGTCTCAAAACAATGTTCTCTGTCTCCCGTACTTCCCGACACGCACAACAGAAAACCGATAGAAAGGGAGCACATGCTTTAGGGACCTGATGTACTGATTTCTTTGCGCTTGAAATAAACCCGCATGAACGTAAACGAGACACCACATAAATGTACAAAAGAATCACGGAAGAGAGGTGCATTCGCCAGGAAAAGGCTCAAGTTCACCATAAACACACGAAAAAATGCGTTTTTGGAGTGCCTAAAGGAAATCGAAGGACTGGGACGACGTCCAGGAGGGGTCCGTTGTTATTTTTACTTTTTAAAGATTTAATAGTCAGAGAGGACGAAACAAATCAGCTAAGCAATTTTACGACGCCGATTAACGGCAGGTCGACGTCGTTTTTAAGGAGAACCGTTCACCCTTTTCGATGCTCTCAGAGTGTCTTTCGCCATGTTGATCGTTGTTGAGGCTTTGCCTTTTTTGCCAACTTTCGCTCAAAAATGTTGTCGCGCTTCAACGAAACTTCAATCGAAAGAGGAAGTCCAGATACTGAACGCCATAGAGACTGCCTGTATACACGCCACACACGTTGTTAATACACAGAATGTACAGAATAGTAGACATCAGATGTAAAATCATGGAAAGAGATTTTTCCAATGGGGCTGCTATGATACGTAGCGCACATGGGTTAAACTGCTAAAAGAATATGTAACCAGGACCTTTTTGTCGTTTTTGTCACAGGGGTCGGTTTAGTGTGATCGGCAGGAGTTTAGTTCCGTGAACGTCCAGTGCAACCCAGTTGTCCGAATTATTATGGACAGAGAACATCTTTCAGCGAAAGCGGTGGTCGAATGGGAAAGATTTCGAGACTCTGTTTATTAGTTTGGTGTTCGAGTTACGAATGCATTCACCAGCCGTGGGGATAGCTACTCTCTCCTGAACATTGCTGATGGCTGTAGTGTGCCGCATTTCAAAGCGTGGGTTGAATTACGCCTTTATGCGGTTTTCCCAAATTTCCGCTGTTAAGATTGCTAAAACTCTCGTCCGTACGTGTTCTACACGCCGTGAAAAGTAGAAAAATATGAGGTGTGTGCTGGTTTACTTCAGTGCAGTTTTATGCAAAATGTGACGACAAGTTTAACCAGCCTTCGAAAAGAAAGACAATTAGGGACGGAATCCTCTAACTCCACTCATCGTGATTTGCCCGCGAGGCATCAGACTAAAATTTCCCTAGAGCACCGATGCGTGAAAAGCGAAGCAAGAATGTCGACTGCTTGAAAATTTTAGATTTTCCACCTCACTTTCTCTTCACGAAAACAAATTTAAAAACCGAAATGTACTGAAGGGTAATTTTGCAAGTTACGCCGGGCTTCAAGGGAGATCAGTCGATAATTGTGACGAGGAAATATCACACAGGTGTTTCAAAACTACCATTTTTTTATCTTTTTGGTGCAATAATTTGGTGCAATAAACGTAAACACAGAAGGAAAAAAAATATGCGGAATCCACATTTAAGGTCTTGGTAAAATAATGATTGCATGAACGTGGAAAGATTTCTAGCTAACTGTTTTTTATAGATAAGAAGGAAAGCTTTTCTCGTTATTCGCAAGTGAGATGGTCTAGCCTATTATTTTATCCCCGAAAGTATATGCAAGGCTGCAAAACTTTGGAGGCCATTACAACAAAAATCTTAATAAACATGACAGTTTTAGGCTGATGAATATTTGATTCTACCTGGATGTTTAGCGTTATTCCAAGGAAATTCCTATCTAAGTCCCGGTCACCGCGGTCGCACATTTACAAAAAACAAACACTTTCCGGAGAACTTGTGCGTACGTGTGTAATGGTCATGTGTACCGGATGGGGGCGGATTGCAGAGAGGGCATTATGGCAAACAGTAAGGAAGCGTGTCATAAGAAAATAACCGCTTTCCCCGCAAAGCCCTCTGTGAAGAAAAACGAGCTATAACTCCAACACCTTCATCGCGACTCCGTGCTTTCCCCAGTTCACTGCACATTGACGCCGCGGCACGGCGTCTGCGTGTTAACTGTGATGATAGCACATGTGGAAGTTGCTGCCAGAAAGGCGGATTCGCCAGAACAGAGCTATCTTGATGAACAAGAGTTAATCCTACGGCTCGCGTTCATGCAAACCTACACATCAAGACGCAAAATGTCTGTCTGTCTCAGATTTGCAAATATTTTGCAAACGGTATTTTATGAAATTATGGTACTGAATGATTGGGTTGACCGTGTTGCTTGCTCCGAAGTGTCCGCTCAGACTCCCCAGACGGCGGGCGATCCGTGGCGACCCTGATCGACCAAGCGCCTGAGCAAGCAATCTCTCGCCTGGTCACGTAGTACCGCAGCGGCGATGTTCCGGGCGGACGCAGCTCGACGCCTCGGCACACGTGCGCTTTGGCAGCTAAAGGTCGTTGCGAGCAGATTAATGACCGAGCAAGGCATCGCATAGTACGCTTTCGTACTACTAACATTTGTTCATATTGTTACGCCAAGCAGAAGTAGACGCTGAAACATAGCTGAACGCGACACACGGCAACGATAATGAATCACTGGGTGGCACGCACTCAGCTCGAGCTGTCATGGCCGCATTGTACAAAGTTCGTTCGTGTAAATACATCGTTGTTCCATCGTGCAATATTCGTCTCATCTTTACCTTGTCGCCTGGTAACATGGGGTGAGGTGCGGTCATCATTCCCGTGCTGCTTCCCAGCTTCCCTCCGTTTCGGCTTCTGAAGAGACAACGTCGAAACTTTTGGATCGCGTCGGCAGCCCCAGCCCGGTGAGCCATGGATGCACCCATTCCCCAGCCCCGTGTCGCCAGCCAGTGACCCGCCGAGACCAGAGGAGATGTGTCCAGCCGCTACCTGACAAGACGACGATGCAATTCGCCTGGCCCGTTTTCCGGCTTGTCTCCAGGGGCTTCGGACTATCCAGCATTAGGCCGGCGGAAACAGCTAATCCGGGGCCACTGTTCATCAAGCTTGCCATCATCTGTGGCGGCAAGGACGTCACTGTATGTTCCCGTCTCATCTTATCAACGTTGCACCCTCACACGTACGATGACCTCGACCGGAAAGGTCGCTTTCGACGAGGGGGGTAATGTTACGCCAAGAAGTGGAAGCTGAAGCAGAGCTCAAGGGGACACGCCAACGACGATGAAGCACTGGGTCTTTTCGTTGTCTGACTTCGAAGACATCGGCGACTACCAGCGCCATGATCCGACGTTTCGGCCTGTTATCGACCGTCTCTACTCAGAGCCAGGGGACCATTGTATAGCACGTTCGTGCTGCGGGATGGTATCCTAGACCGCCGAAACATCCGGGCTGATGGACCTGACCTGCTTCTGGCGGTACCCGA
This sequence comes from Haemaphysalis longicornis, assembly GCF_048455015.1. Classification (NCBI taxonomy): domain Eukaryota; kingdom Metazoa; phylum Arthropoda; class Arachnida; order Ixodida; family Ixodidae; genus Haemaphysalis; species Haemaphysalis longicornis. The sequence goes on along the minus strand of NW_027526295.1, from coordinate 58,665,929 downwards.
GCAACTTTGCCGGGATGTCCTCCGCCAGCTTCACGACATGCCAATGGCTGGCCACCTTGGCGCCGCTCGCAATTAAGACCGCGTCGGCCGGCGATTTTATTGGCCAGGGATCTACCGGACTGCGCCATGCTATGTCGCGGCATGCGATCCTTGCCAATGTCGAAAAACACCCGCATTACATCCCGCCGGCCAGGTGCAACATTTTGACATCCCAACCAAACCGTTTTATTGTGTTGCATTAGACCTTTTAGGCCGCTTTCCGTTGTCCTTCTGCGGAAATTGTGGGATTGCGGTAGCCACAGATTATGCTACCCGCTACGCTATCCCCGTGCGCTCCCCAAGAGTTATGCTACAAATGTCGGCGATTTCCTCCTGGAAGACGTCATCATGCCTCACAGTGCTCCCAGCCATTTGCTCACAGCCCGCGGCGGCTACTTTTTCTTACAGGTTGTCACGGACCTTCTTCTCTCTTGTAAAACAAAGCACAAACTGACGACTCCATACATCCTCAAACAAATGGCCTTACTGAGCGGCTCAACAAAACGGTCACAGGAATGCTTGCAGTGTGCGTCTCCAGAGACCATCGGGATTGGGGCGCTACACTACCTTATGGTACATTTGCACATAATTCCTCCCGCTACGACATTGCTGGATATTCTCCTTTCTTCCATCTCTTTGGCCGTGAGCCTATTGTACCGTTGAACATCACGCTACCGACTTCATTAGAGCGGACCATTGCTTATGTTCGTGACGTCATCGCCCACGTTGAACTGGCGCTCCAGGTTGCCCGAGAACGACTCTTGGGACCACTTACATCTGAGAAGTCTCGATATGCAGAGCGCCGCCGCCCTGCACACGTTCCTCTTGGCACCTTCGTTCTTTTGTGAACTTCTCGCCTTGTTGGTTGGTCTGGAAGCTCATGGCCCCCTTCACTGGCCCCTCCCGCGTCGAGCGTGCCGTCACCCCCGTCACTTACAAAATTGTCCCCCTGTTGCCTCTGACATCGCCTGGGCACTCAGCACCTCAGCTCGTTTATGTGAGCCACCTCAAGCCGTACCACCGACGGGATCTACCTACTAATGGTCCTCCTTCATAAAAGGCACCGGGACGGTGCTAATGCGGCGCGGAGTTGGGTCACAGACTTTGGCCAGCTTCCCGAGAAACTTACACGAAGCATAGCCGTATATCCATGTGGCCAATCTTTCCATATCTGGGTTTATCTCCGGTGGAAAGACGCTGGTCGATGACCAACGGAAAGAAGAGAAGGCAGACGAAGTCCGAGTTTCCGCTTGACTGGGTTTGCGCCATCAACCCGCCTCTGTGAAGATGACTGCGGTGTCTTTGGTAAATACACCTTCTTGACAATATCTTCCGCTGATTTATGTGTCATCTGCACTAAAGAGCTTAGCGCGTCACTTAGCTTCAGACTGGAATTCCTGGAATATTTGTGTGGGCACCTCAACGCGAAATAAAAATTAATGAGTGCAGAGAGAGAGAGAGAGAGGGAGAGAGAGAGAGAGAGAGAGAGAGAGAGAGAGAGAGAGAGAGAGAGAGAGAGAGAGAGAGAGAGAGAGAGAGAGAGAGAGAGAGCTCTTTATGTTGACTAGAGTGCTCAGCTCCACAAGCGGCAGTGCTTGCTACGCCAGATGGGGATGGTTATATAATGCAGTAAGGTGGATGTGAGAAATTGGAAAGATAACATTTTCGGAGCAAACAATTATTATATAAGAAAAGGACGCGCAATGGCATGCAAGAAACAAAACCCTGTAACGGTGAGTGAAGAAGCTGAGCAACTGGGGCCGGGGAAGCACAGAACGCCAAACAACAAAAAGGAGAAAAAAAAGAGTACATGACGACGCAAACGCGTATTTATGTGTAGTCGCCCGCACAGTTCAAGAACTACAAATCCTTCTTTAGTTCACCATCCCGCAAAATAACTCAGGAAATGTTTTGCCGATAAAGGGTAGTGGTTCTGACCAAGGGTTCAAGAAACTGACACAACCGAAGCCTTGCTCCACGTGGTACACGCCACAGATAGCTAGCCGCTGTTGCTCGCGCAGCGAGAAATAGCGGGCATGTACGCAAAAATTACTCTCTAGTCTCCCGCACAGCGTACGTGTGGCACAGTTTCAATCCCCCTACCCTATTTTTAACTTGAAGCTTCGGGTGTAAGCCACGCTGACACTGAGATGATACAGTACCCTATCAGACACATTGATGCGGTCGGGTGGTGTGCGATGTGGTAACCCTTTGCGGCGCTTGCCAACAAAACCGTAAACGGGCACCCAACACGATGGTGACCCAAATGAAAATCGTGACCCGTCCACTAATGTTGGTTCCACGTACAATGTGGACACAACCTCTCGTGACTCATTCCTTCGGCGCATGCGTGGCTTGTCGCCTGGACGCGCAGCATGTAATAACAGCCATTCGCTTCGTTAGTATTTGAATGTACCAAGATATTACAATAGAATTCAGATGTGTATGTTAGGAACAATTTACGGAAGCCATGGAAAAACGATTGAAACATTGGGATTGTCCAAATGTGTAGCAACGAAGTCCAAAATTCTACCTTCCTTTACCTGGACTCATAACCGGATAAGTTAATTAGGACATGGTGATGTGCAACTTGTCTCTACGACAAACGAATGTGTGTCAGCCGTCAGGTGCTATACTTCTTTGCTGCTCCACCACAACTTCGACAGCACTCCCAGTACTTAGATAATGGGTCACAAAACATTTAAGCTAAGAATCGCTGTTCTACGCCACTAGGATAACCAAGAAATAAAAAAAGAAATACCGAGCCTTTGACCAGTTGGCTGTTTTTTTTGCGCCTTGCGGTGCCCATGTTTTCTCGGCCATTGTAATAAAGTGAAAACGAAAAAGACGACAAACCAGACACGCTCGAGAGAAACCCGAGAGAACCATCGTCATCAGCGTCTTGTGGGGTCATTCACCCCCCCACCCCCTCCCTCCCAACCCCACACACACACACGAGCCGGCCGATTAAAAGCTGCCGGCGAAAGCCGCCAGCGGAGGAAGCGATCCGTAGAACAATGACAGTGAGAGTAAGAGTGTGGAGCGTGACCGGGAGGTATGGTGGTCGGGCAACCGGACCCGTGCCATGCCACAAGAGGTCCCCCACAACCACAGCATTCAGATCTTCTCCTCCAAAAGCAAGTCATCTCACCGTGCGTCGGTGAAAGACTGCGACGCCCCAAGACAGCTGCGTTGCTTTTGCCACTCTGCAACGGGAGCTGGGAGCGTACTCGACCACCACGGCCACGAGAGCAGCTAGACCTTGCAACACCGCAACACCACGGCTCTGCTTCTCGGACGTGTGGGACAACTCCGTTCCGACCGTGAACGCGTACTGTGAATTTTTCAATTCCCCGGATTTGATTCTTCTGTGTTTGTTAGAAGGCTGAACCGTTCCGTATATTGCTTTGTTGCAATTCCTCATTGCTTATTAGTTACCCGTTGTCACTTAGCTCATTGTATGTAGTTTGATCTGGATTTCTGGTACCATCACCTAATCTTGTTTACAGTTTCCTTTGGTAATAATTACTATTGTCCAACAACCTAACCCCCAGCGAGCGTTCATATTTTGTGCGTCTAACAGGCCTAATGTTCGACAAACATGGCTAACTAGTACATCCCCACTAAACGATTTTTCTGTGATTCTTCTTGTGGTCAATATTGCGACGTCCCTCGAGCCACTTGGCGATTACTGGCCGGTCTCTTTTCAGTTGTAACAACCGACGCATTCGATAACCATTTTAAGAAAGTCGCCGCAGAAGCCCAGCAGAAATGACAGGCGGTATGAAGAGGCGGCCAAATGAAGCTGTGCTGCGTTTTGCTGGCGATAACTGCAGCTTTCGAATTGCTTGCAGGTACAAAAAAGGCGTGCAAACGTTTAGAGCAGTTTTGCAGGGAACCTTTGAAAAATCGGCTGAATTCAAGACGTTGTACTGTTGGGCGAAGATACGACAGATTCAGAAGAAAGAAAAGCCTAGCTAGATCGAGTGGATTTATACGTTAGGTGCAAAACGACGTGACACAAGGGGCAGAATACACTTCTTGTGCTCTACTTTTTCTGGTATGCTTTTTACCCTTTTGGTATGACACCATAGCTTCAGCTTGAAAGCGTTAACTTTAAAACAGGTTGCATCAGGTCTTGCCACCAGAAAATTTCCGTAGCAATTCAAAATGTCACTATGCTTCCCGCGTTGCGCATACTGTTAATACAATTTTTGCAAGAAGTGTTATTTACATAACATCACATCTTTTTGACATGCTGTGGGCACTTCACCTGTATAGGATGGAGTCGCTAGACCGAGCTATAAGCGTAATAAATTCGTGACTGTTTTCACAAACGTCCTGCAGGCCGTTCCAGACGGTCGCGTGCCGAGTTACTTCACAAGTAAAAGTTGCTTCACCGGGTATACGGCGAAGGAAACCATGACATACATGTCAAATACAGCTTACAGCCACAGAAGAAACCTCTACAGCTTCCTTAGACACCTCGCACTTCAAAAATTCCCGGACCAAGGTGAATTTCCCTTCGGCTGCGAAGCTTATGAGCAAGCTTTGCGGCTTTCCTTTGTTCAATTAAAAGGGTCTGTTTCTGGCGCGACCCATCAAAGTGCAACAAGCACCAAATATAAGTTACTGATTCACTAACACGGAATGGAATTAAAGGATGGTTAGAGGCGATAAAATACAATATGGCTGGATTGTAGAGCAAGAGTGCCTAAAAGGTAAATAGGGCGACTGGTGTATACGACCAGGTATATGTAGGTGGTATGAAATGAGGTGTAGAAAGTGAATCTCCGACAGAAACCCAAAGATTCGCATAACAGAAAACATAGCATCGTCTTCTATAAACTATGACGTATGTATTAGAATATGCTGTCTGTAACGTTGTCTGAAATAATTGCGTCATTTATTGTCCAGTGCTTTTCATTGAGCGAGGATGTGTACTACAGAAAACTCCTCGCCACACCTGCTACACAGGTGTCTTGGGGATTCAGTGAGCGGGTGGCGGTGTGTTACATGCGTGTGGCCTATCCGTAACCCAACTAAGGGAACCTCAATGCGTCTGTTGTGTGAGAGAGTGGTGTATTGTCCTAAGTGCAGTTTTATTACATCTTGTTTGCTGTCTGTCTGTTCGCTCCAGTCAGTTTGCCACGTTTTACGAAGTTGTCTGATGTGTGGCTTTAGGTCTGCCTGAGTAGTGTTTTGTACCCACTGTGTTTTAAAGTGCAGCGCTGGCGACGATTTTATCCGATGTCATCCGCCCAGTCAAAATGCTCGTAAACATTTTATGCACTCGTTTCAAACATTGCGAGAGATATATCTGTCAGGTATATTACAATGAACCAGGCTGATTTAATGAAATCAGTTTCAACAAACTTTTCTGGCGTTACCTTTCTGGCACTGTTTCTCACGCATAATTTTAGTATCGAGTTACCGTATAAGTCAGTAAACACAAATGAGCAGCAACGCTGCCTGAGACTACAGGTACCATGGTGATACATTGAAATACGAAAAGCAGAGCACGTGGTTTTCAGTACATGACTCGCATACTAGCGACGGGGCGGTATGCGCAATACAAATATCTTGCGGGTGTTCTTGACCAACCTTGCTATGCAAAGAACGCGGTCTCTCCATCGTTTGTTGGGCGCTCAGAAGGAAATAAAAAATAGAAACTATATCTGAGTGCGGGGTTTTCATTCAGCACAGCGAAGTTCGATAATACTCCTGTGAGCCTGCGCCGAGCTCAGCGAGAAGACAAACCAACATGCACACACATAGATAAATGGTCTTTCCATACCATGGATGGACACGAACTCTCGTAACGTGTTCTTACTCTACGTACGCGGATCGTCGCCAGGATGCGCGGCATGTGCTGAAAGCCACGCGCTCTGTTATTCTTATTCCAATGTATCACGATGGTACGTATAAAATTATTTTAGAGGCGATAGTATTTCTTGGGCTACTAAAATGCGGAAATTTCGGTCTGTCTGTCTGTCTGTCTATCTGTCTGTGACTGAATTCAGCGACCCGGCCAAAATGAAATAAAATCTCACCAATAGTCTTATATACTCACTGCCAAATCTAAACGTCGAAGTCAGGTGTTAGTGTTCAAACTTGTTAACATTGTTGACAAGTTTTACTTTTTTTAAATTTTATTTTAATATGCGGTATCTTTACGTTACATCTGTAGTCGCACGTTTTTATTACAAATCAATGTCAAAAACATCGTAATCTCTCAGTTTGACAACTGTATTTGTATTTGTATTCCTATTTGCTTTCCCCTCCCCCGTAAGTAATGCCTTTGAGGGCGATGTAGGTATGTGTATAAATAAATAAATAAATAAATATGTTATGGAAATGTAAGGCAGAAAATTAACCCATTAGTGATATTTGCAGTGTGCTTTATTAAAAAAATTCATGGATGTTTGCTTTTAGCAACAGCAAACAAAATACTACATCAACGGAGAAAAACTGTGACCTGGTGTTGCCAGCGCTACCTCCTGGCGGTATTTAAGAAATTAAACAACAATAGTAACGAAAGGCTCCACTAGCTGGGATCCACATTCCTATTGGAACGGTCGTGTAGTAGGGCATCCTGGTTCTATAAATGTTGTAGTAGGGTGCCCCAATTCACGCGCGTCTCCGCCGTACGGCAGCCCTAATATCGAGGCACCCTAATTGGAGCAGTAGAACGTGGTAAAGTTAAATTGACGTGAGCAAACCTCTAGCGTGTTATCTTGAGAGGAGCGAGACTAGAGAGGAACAGCATGAGCGGTGAGTGGGAAAGTGAAGGGAGGCCTTTACATGGCAGGGGCGCCAGTCGACTGTCATCTTTCGGCGACATTTGCAACGAAAGTCGCAGATACAAGGCCCTTTTAAGAAGAACGCCTATGCCAGCTAGTACATTCCAGCGGTCTGCAAGGTCGGCAGAGCATTGGGCGAAATAATTGTGTACGGAACAGGTTTTTCAACATGGGGAGAATACTCCTGCAGATTAAAATAGGCTCGTACGCCAATGTTTCAAAACCTCTGGGTGCCTGTACGCAAAGGTATTGGCAGGAGAATCAATTTGAAGGTGCTATTCCTCTAATTGTATCCTCGTTGCCAAATTATAAGGCCGGTTGCATTTATCCGCACAACTCCGGATTGGCCTGTCTGTGCAGAGTGTGCGGATCGTGAGGCCACGCACGGATGATCAGATTTAGGCCATCACGATGTCAAAACATACCTCTGAAAATGTTTTTTTGGGAATATGACTGCATTTTTTTAAGATGCATTAGGCTTCGAAAATCCCGTGATGTCAGAATAACTCCACGCCAGTGCATTTGCAATCCGTACAATAGCCGTTTTCCAGGCCTAACTTTACTAAAGTTGCAAGTTGAATGTGCGTGTTCAGCTGCACACTGGCACGCTTGTAGAAGGTCAATAAAGGCACAACAAGAGTAACAGAAGTGAATATTGGTAATAAGGAGTTCAATGCAACCGATAGCTTTGTGGACTAGCGCAAAAACAAGGTAGGTGAAGTACTGTTGTGCGCAAGATGAATTAGAAAAGAGGTCTGCCGCACTACCGCAGATTTGCAATCGCCTTTGCTGTTTTAAGAAACACCGTCGCTGGTGATAAGCTACTTGTGGGTGATACGGAGAAGCTTACGTCAGATGTGCTATTTAAGAAATGGTCATTTAAACTGCTCGGATAGGTTCAACCCAATACATAAATAGCCTGTTCATTGCGAGGGAGCAGTTCTTAGCTATTAAGCAAAGAAGTCCTCCTAACGTAAGGAAAATGGTCAATATATTATGATTGGCATTTTTTCTGGCAGTCTAGTCTGTTGTTTGGGCAAATGGTCTAAAGCAATAGGAATGGTAGATATCACACTGCAGGTACAATGCCCGGACGAGTAACGTTTAGAGCGAGGCTTTGAAAGTCTAAGAAAACGTCTTTGCTGTTGAGGTGGTTTTAGGAAACGTAGGACGGCTGGCTACGGGTCGTAGACACAGCGCTGAATCAGCCGACTGTGTGGCGGGCGTAGAGCCAGCCGAGTCAGGCGAACGTTAAAGGAGCTATGAAGACTAAACACAAGGTTGATTCATTCGAGAGATTGCCTCAATAGAACAATACTTACACTACTTTTGACGCACACTTCGCTCAAGTAAGCCGAATAATTAGGAACAAATTCCACCATGTTCCCGTAGGGGAACCCTAAGTAGTATGCGAAGCAGCCATTCTGTCGAATGAAGTTCCCTATATTGTCAGTTCGTCGTTTCCGTTGACGTTCAGCTTCGCGTGCCTCCGTTGTATCAGTAGCTTCTTGACGTAGTTTGAATGAGTGAAGGACATACGGCGCGTTCGTAGCACATGCTCCCGTCTCAGCCTGTAGTACACTTGGAAGGGCGCCACGTACCTCCCGTTGCAGCCAGAGAGCCGTGGGATCGAAACCGGGCGCCGCCTAAACATTTTGTTTTATAGTGGACTGCGCTGACGTGAGCCCAAACACTGACGGGGCTAAAGAGACGCGCATGCGCAGCAGAGTGCGGACGGCGGACAATGATAACGAGGGAGGGAAGGACACAGCCGCGAGAATGAGATGCTTTGTATGTAAAAAGGAAATGCTCATGCGACCCAACAGCTCACTTTTCCGCAACAGAACCTATTATGTCATATGATCCCAGCTGTGCGATTGCCTGAAGCCGGCAAAAGCAAACGCAATTTAGGCAGAGCTTCGCCGAACGAGCTATTTGCGCCTAAATGCAATGCATATCCATTTTACAGCAGTATGAATGGTGCGGTAAACAGGAAAAGTTACGAAAATACACCAAAGCACAGAATTACCAATGCCCACTGCTGTTGGTACTGGTCGCACTATGCTTGTTTTAGATGCACAGCAGTCCGACGAAGCGACGCCTTACCGGATTCTGTTTGTCACGCATGCCCCATGTTGCACGAACCGATTACTTTCTACCGCAACAAAAGCAAGCTAGCTGTAAATACGGTAAAAAACGAACCAACGGCGGAGTGCTGAGTATGCTAGCGCCACCTGGGAGGTTTCACGGCAAGCAAGGCTGGAGAGCCGAATGGCGCAGTGAAAGTTTGTATACGCGCCGTTGTGACTTCATTGTAGACGTCACCAAAACACACGATTTCGCGGGAGAATCAAACTTTTTACCTAAATTGATTAATTTTTCAGTGAATACGGCATCATTTGCTGCCGCGCAAGCGCTGGGGACGCTATAAATCACGAAATCTTTCGAATAAAACCAACTTGTATTTTGTCTTCATGGCTCCTTTAAAGGGGCCATATAAGTTCGTTTTATTCGAAGCATTTGGTCTTTATAGTGCCCCCAGAGGTTGTGCGGCAGCAAACGATGCATTATTCACTGTTTTAAATGAATTTAGTTTAAAACTTGATTCTGCCGCCAAATCTTGTGCGTGCTAACGTCTTCGATGAAGCAACACGGACCGGACTTCAAGCGAACGTTAGTACGCCGGCTAGTCGGCAGCGGACTCCGGAATGTCTTCTTTACCGTCAGTCCTCCTAGATGGCGCCCCCGTACTTTGTAAGACTGCTGCCCGCCCTCGCTTTGTTTCCGGCCGTATTTGAACCTGGCTTGTTTTTGTTGGGGTTGCAAGTACTTGTTTCGTGGAACATAGGCACCCTCGAAAAACTGGGTCGTGTAAGACAATGTCGCTTACGCCGATCTGCCAGTGTTGTGTGAGACAATCCCAAGCCACCGTACTGCATTGCTGCTATAACAAGGATAGTGCGCGCAGTACCAACTCGTGTACGCACTACAAATTCTATGTTTACGCGTGCTTTCGCAACTTTCCTTCTTCACCCCTCCATTCCCATTGCTATAAAGTGAAACCGGTTATACTATTGTGGTAACGGGGAGCTATGAAAGCTCCATTTACTCGATGCTACAAAATGAATATTCATTACAATTAAGCTAAAATAGCTCGTTGTGCAAGCTACTAATTACTGCCTAACTTGCGATTGCTTTTGCCTGCCTGAGCCGATTACACTGTTGTGCATAGTATGTCATAGTGCAGGAAATGAAGCTAGTGAGTCGCATGGTCATTCGATTTTTCCTATCTATACAGCTTATTTGAACGAAGTTTACATTGAAAGAGGCATCAGTATGATTCTAGTGAAACAATCTTTCGACTGAATAGAACGAGTTTTGTCTGCGTAGCCCCTTTAAAGGTGAGGGCAACACGCCTGGAAGTTGAGCGGCTTCGGTGATGCGAAAGGCGTTCAGCCACTGCGTAAGCATCGCCTGGTCCATTGGTAGTGAACGGTATGGCACTTCTTCTCCCTAAGTGGTCGTGGGAGGTGTGTTCTACGCATTTTGCAGCCGACAACATGGTAGAAGCGCGGTACGACAGTTCCTGCGATATTCCCAATGCGGGCGCAAGGATAGCGTCAGAGGCAAAGCGTATTGTTTCAGAGAATCAAAACAAACTGTTGTTGACAACTCTTTGAAAAATGAACAAGAGAATTACGTTTCGAAGTTATGCCTTTTGCAAATATAACTAAAGTTGTTCCCTAAACAAAAGTATCATTGACACACTCGTAAATGCGTATACATACTTTTAAAATTTCGACATCGTCCAACCAGGATCCAGGAATAGCTCCCGCCGTTTTACGTACAGTCGAATGCCGAAGTAGTATCGGGGCAGTAAATTGGTTCGTTCCCTCGAAGAGGCGAGTAGAGGCAAAAATCAGCTCTAACCAATCGGTATCGGATTCCTGCAAAAAGTCTTGATACAAAATCGCGTTGTTCTAGGTTTCTAACCCACTATTCACCAGGTAATCCTCGCCCCCTTCTTTGTGGAATTTCAAGTTAAAATTGCCCAGAAAATGAGACCGTGACAATGGAAAAGAAGACATTTCGTTCGCAAAACTGACTCGCATTCATTTTTAATTGTAAAAGGATGTGGTCTTCCACAGTCTTCAGCCACAAAAAGGTTTCTTTACTTCTGCAGTTGTAGACGTCCGGAGTTTTTTCAAGCAGCTTCTCAGCCTCATGCGAACTTAATATTTCTTCCTTAACACCCAATATTGCGAGCGGCTCCAAGGGATTCTTTATTGTTACAGAGCAAATAAGTGCCACTGCTGGGAAGTGTGGCCAACCAAAGTTCGCATTTAGTTCGTTATAGCTGATAAGTTGCTGCATCCGCGTTCGTTAAACAAACGATAACCAGCGCGAAGATGTGAACAAGGACAGAGAGAGGACGACTGCGCTGAAAACATGAACTTGTTTCCTTTTTTTTTCGCTGGTTATTTCTTGATCTTTTACTAACACGACCGGTTTTTAACTTTAATGGTTATAACAAGGCTCAACTGTACGGCTGTAGTTATTGGAACCGCTGCACACGGCGCAGGCTATTCTTGTTAGCCAGTCCATTGTATACAGACACAACTAGAATGTTGACAAATTCTATTTAGTGTCGCTTTAAGGTAACGCACAAAGGATAACAAACAGCCAGTAAATATCTGGTGATTGATCCAACACGTTAAGTAGAAACACGCTTCATCTCTTTAAGTGGGACTAAACTCATTGTCATTGCTCATTGCTCATTGTCAGCACACTCCCCGCGAAAACAGGGTGCTCATGTATACGTTTTCCCATATAGATGATACCAACAGCCTAGCTGGTTTATTATGAAAATGTATCACTCCCTTACTTATCAGCCACATACGAGCGCAATCAGGTCAGTCCCCCTTTATAAAATACTATCTTTAAATTACAAAAGCAACCACATACACACCGGTTGGGTCCCGCCGTGGTTCTAAACTGGGACGCGGGAGATACCGACCAAGATATTGAAAACTAAAATCCGTATTCTACGCACCGAAACTACACGTGCGCATGGCGGAGGGAGGGAATAGAGTGCTGCGAATATATTTAGAACGCCTGGGGATTAATAAAGCAAGCGTCAAAGTTGAGCACAGGACGCAAGTTTGTGGAGCACCAACTCCACACCTGCCCTTAGTGCGCAGCATTGGAGGGCTGCAAATATATTTAGATCACATGGGAATTATTAACGAGTGCAGAAAGCGGCCACACAGGGCCTACATTTGTCTGCTTTTGCAAAACAACTGCGGCGGCCCAAAAGTTGAATCCGCGGCTCGCACTCCGTGCTGCGACCCCATATTGAGTAAGACATAAGGGCAGGCCAACTCAACATCGGATCTCGCTCACCGCGTGACGTCGTATAGAGCTCGGTGGAGCCAATTTTAGAACATCTACAGCCGGCATATCGACATTGCGAATTTTGCAAGACAGTGAGCCATAAAGTGAACCGCATTGAACGTCAATCCTATGAAGCCAGCCCAACGATTTTCATTACTAAAAACTAAATTAAAACTGCAAGAGAGTCTGCTTATATAGATGTCTTCGGAGAGGGAGAGAGAGAGAGATAAACTTTATTGTGAGGAAGTAACTCGGTCAGTGCTGCGAAGCGTGGCCTCCCACCTCTCCTCAGAGAGGATTTCGGGGAAAGGATCCTTGGGGCATAGGCCCACATGATGGAAGCCAGGTTGGTATGGGCGAGACATAACGGGCATTCCGAGGTTTGGTAAAAGCTGGGAGGGATGCGGGCCACGGTGGCCGGATTGGGGAAGTCTCCCGTCTGGAGTTGGCGCCAGACATGACTTTGCTCTAATGTGAGGGATTTATTCGCCTGAGGATAGATCTGGTGGGATATGAGGTATATTTGGTGGTGATGTCATAAAATCCGATCAGACGGTACCGCGCGGACCTGGATCTGTGCTAAAGATACGGGATGTACTCAGCACATATAGTAAAATCTCAAGCTAGATAAAAAAATTTATTGTTGCGTCTTAGTAGACGGAGGTGTAGACAGCTGCAGGATGGCGATGTACCTATTTATTAGGCGTAGCGCTACACCGAAGAGTACAGGCAGCACTGCGAGTCTCAGCGAAGATGGCTGAATCGTGCTGGCGCGCTAGCGGTGGACCCACACATTTGCATGGTCGTCTTCGAACACCTGACTGGCCAGGAAGAGGGGATTGAACTTGTTTGGGATTGAACACTACATGGCGATCACGCACACCGCAAGCAGGGAATCGCTGCTTGATAAATACCCACGTGACAATATGTAGTCATAAATGTAGTTAATAAATATGTGTTTCTTTGTCGAGCAATGCAGTGCGTCTACTCGAACGTCAAATTCTAAGCATTATACACGCATTGTTTCTCAAACAGAGGAAACACACGGCAAGGGGACTTTTTTTGCATCTTACATCTCCCCCCCTCTCGTAACAATTTAGAGCGGTATAACACGCGAGTGGCAAAAGCAGCACTACCAGACTCGTAGGCTAGCATTTTTTAAGCTGATTGCTGTTCGCTGCGCCAAATAATTTTCCGGAGGTGCGTACGCGCGCCCTCGGTCCCCAGGTGTGGGTAGCGGGCTAGGAGCAAGAACAGTGGCTGTTGCGGACTCCCTGCCGTGGAATATGGGCTGCCATCTCTTTGGACGCATCTCGGACACATTCCATTCGGACACATATCGCGACGGGGAGCACTGGAAGAGGGCATTGGGCAGCTCGGATATAGAGTTGCTAGAATTCATCGTCACTCGGGCGGCCAATGTCACCGAGGGCCTTCCGCCCCTGGTCACAATCCCTCTCCTGAACGAGCCCTTTGGCCATCGAAGGTGTCCGTCCGTCCGTCCGTCCGTCCGTCCGTCCGTCCGTCCATCCATCCATCCATCCATTCATCCGTCCGTCCGTCCGTCCGTCCGTCCGTCCGTGCGTCCGTCCGTCCGTCCATCCATCCATCCATCCATCCATCCATCCATCCATCCATCCATCCATCCATCCATCCATCCATCCATCCAATCTAACTATCTATCTGTCCCCCACTCTCTCCCTCTCCCTCTCCCTCTCTCTCTCCCCCTCTCTCTCTCTCTCTGTCTCTCTCTCTCTCGGAATCGACACAGCTGGTCGGTGCCTCTTTTGATTAGCACCACCCTACCCTGGAGCTTGACAGACCTACTTTCGCACGCACGCTTCCTTGGCTGCTTCCTCACCTTGTACTAAATCGACACTCACCTCAACTAGCTACTTAGGCTTATGCCCGATGGCTTAGGAAAGTACCTGTTCATCCTAATTCTCGTTTCCTATACTTCTCCATGGCTTGGGAAAGTACCTGTTCATCCGAATTCTCGTTTCCTATACTTCTCCAGAGCGAGAACAATATTGGATTTTTATCCTCTCGAAGAAATTCGCAAGAAATCAGCATGCGTTTTCCTGCTTAATCTCCGAACAGGCGAACCTGAAAACAGTTTGCACTTTTTCAGCATAAAGATGGCCCAGATTGTACTATAGTATTTCCTCGGCGACCGTGTATTGTATTATCATCTTAGCTGCCTTCTTTAGCGTGCCCGAATGCGGACAATAAAGGAAATATTTAGATATATAAAAAATGAGCAGTGTTCGACGTCGGGGTCCACCAGTTGCAGCACGGTGACCAGAGAGGACAGCGAAACGCCTGCAGAGGATGCGGCTTTTGTGGAATGTGCTAGGTAAGCGGAGGGAACCGGCCAAGAACATGCGACACCTTGTGAGGTGTAGAATGAATTGATGAGGATTAGCATCGCATGCTTGAAGGGTGGTGAAAAAGAGGTCACAACAACCATGTACGGCGTGTAATATATTTTCTTCGAGTAGAATTGAAAAAGCAAAACTTTGACCTTCAGCCCTATTACCGCAGAAAACTGTTCGGCTGCCGCATTGAATAATAAAAGCATTAGCAAGTGTTCAAATCTTCCCCGGAACCGTTTTAGTAAACGTTTTTTTTTGTTTGTTGCGAGCAAGAGCTAATGGTTCTTGAAAATACACAAAGGACAATGGTGAACTCAATAGTGCCCGACGAGTTTTCTGCGGTGAACCATAGTACACAGTTGTCCCCGCGCACCAAGGATCAGTGGAAAGTGCCCCGCCGGGCTCTATACCATCAGATGAAAGCAAAGATATCGATTAACTTAGGAGGCACAACAAAAAGGACCCTAGAACTGCCGTCCGAGAACCACGGCTTTCTCGGGTCTCTCGGCGCGACTTGCATCTGTATGGTTGCTCAGATGCGGTCAAAGTTTCCCTCCATTCACGACAAGGGACGCCATTTTTACTTCTGCAATGTCAGTAATTAGGGCACGAGAGCGAGTATTGCCAGCAGCCTCTTTCAAAACCATCAGTACCCTATGTGCGGTCTGGTGGTCATAACGCTGGAAGAGTGACCGTGAAGAGTTGCTGAAGTGGTCGTCCTTCGAAGTTGTGGTCGCTTTGTCACGCGGTAGGCAGAGATAGACCGCTATAAAGACTGTCTGGAAAAGTTACAATCGTATACAACTCTTTTAGCGCAGCTGTTATGGGGAGTTTTTCAGGGGCTCGTTCATTTCTTTTAAGCTTCTATTATACTTTGAGCTCGCATTTCACTGCTGCCGACCGCAAGTGCTCACTGCATAACGTTTCGATTATTATTAGCACCCCGACGGGTGGCAATAGTTAGGGTATATCCCTACGAAACGTTCAGTTGTGATATTGCGATGAAACGAAGCAAAAACAGAAAAAACAAGAAAACCCTAGGCGAGAGCAGACAAAAGATAGAAAGTTTTTAAGCATTTTTTTAAGCACTTGACATAATCTATTGATGATACAATAAAATTTCATAGGCCGAACCATTGTTATGGTTGCTTGCAAGCCAGTGAAGCGGTTTTCTTTTACTGAGTAGAACATATTCTTAAGTCAAACAGACAGGGAATACCTTCGCGCTACCGATTCAATAGGAAAGCATGAATCCGCAGTTGTAAGCTTCTGCTTCTGCCTCACCTTGCAGAAGGGGTTGTAATCTCGTCGCTTGGCACCCTTTGCTTTGTGATCCGCCTCAAGGTATTTGTATGTCTTCTACCTGATTCGTACATGTTATCTCTGCTGCTACTCATTGGGACAGTTGTCGAAAATGGTGGATTCAGCTGCTGTTCTGTTTGGTTTTTTTTTTTCGCTGCGATCCTACGCTCACCTCATGGGCGGTGTATTGGCTAGGACAGCGACCTCTCGATACTCCACATTTGCTTTTCCTACCGTACAACACATAGTGAAAAAAGCACTATGTGTCCATAGGCAGGAGGCACGTCTTGACAAAATCCTCGAGACCGGGACCCCTGTTTATATCACGAGTTTGCTTCATGGATGTTTCCAGCCTCGGCACCACACTCTAACGCATGGGGGCATGGCTACAGTGAATAGAGGTGAACTCGTTTGTGGTAGGTTCAGCGGTGGCGTAGACATAGAGCATCCGCCTCGCGTGCAGAATGCCCGTGGTTTGAATCCCGGTGCCGGACCATTCCCACCGGATTAAAAAAACATCCTCCTATTGATAGAATTGGAGAATGAGGCTTGGGGTGCGGCCTGACGCCGGGGACCAGTGCCGGTAACGCACTCCCTCACCAGAGAAAGATTGGCTACCCTGGAGTGGTAACGGCCACAACCTCCCATGAATACGCCATTTAACCCACGGCCCTCAGTCTCCAGTGGCTGCGAAGCAACAGATCACGGCGGCAGTCAGACCCGTGACGCAGTAGAGGGTGCTAGGAATCCCTGGATTCGGACATGCCGCCATTGGAATCTGAACCTGGCAACGTTTACAACGAGGATCTTATCTAGCGAAGCGAGTCTAGAGGTGTTGTTCGAGGAACTATAGGGTATTATATGGGATTTCAGAGGGCTCAGTGAGATAAGAAGGTCCGGTGAAGCCTTTACGGTGCTCAAAAATGGACACGTTCTATGTTACCATTGTCTAGTGGACAAAAGAGAACTGGGAGTGGGACTTCTACTCAATAAAAGCATAGCTGGCAACATAGACGAAACATAGCGGTGCATGGGAGGAGCAGCAAGAGACTAAGCTCGTATTTTCAAACCCGCAGGCCATCCATCCCATTACCAACCAAGCCTTCACCGAAACTTTCGCCCAAGCAACGGAACTGGTGCCCACTATGGTCCAGAGGCACCCCATCTTGGGAAGCCTGTCTGCGCACGCCCAGGCCATCAACGGAAGATAAACGCGGCAACGCGTTAACGCTCGCCTTAGTTCGGCAGCGGTACATGGGAGGAGCAACAAGAGAACAAGCGCGTATTTTCAAGCCCACAGGTAAGCGCACTTCTCCTGCAAACTTGCGTGTCCTACTGTACCGCTGCCGAACATATCAAGTGTTCTTTTGAAACTGTGCAAAAATGGGAAATGACTTTAAAGTCATAACAAAAGAGCTTGATGTCTTTCGAAGGGAACTAAGGCTGGATATCCGCACTCCCAAAAATAGCGTTGTCTTCTTCGGACATTGCCAACAATTTTCTGGAAATTGAGAAAGATCTGGAAGATATTATGATATCATGCCAAGTGACGTCTTGCGGTGACGTGCAGGACGGGCAGGCGAGCATGCGCCTTTCCTTCTCTTTTTGTGAGCGCCGATAAGCAACGGCGCTGAACTATTTAGGCCGCGCTATCGCATCAATAAACATTCTTGTTGTTGGAGCAGCAGTCTCTGCTTGGTCACTACATTGGCGACGAGGCACGGCCTGGCCCGTGCGGGCCGCCGGAAACAGGCGTGATTGCGGTGGGGTGGCCGCATTTCGGAGTTTGATTTGCATGGAAATTTGACAAGGGAAGAATAACGTGCGCGCATCGAACTGTCCTGTGCCGTCAAGAACGTGTCGGAGGCCGTGGACAAGAGGGCGGTGCTGCTGAGTTGCTGCGGGCAGTAAACGTACTCCCTGATATCGACCCTCGTCAAGCCCCTACGACCGGCGAACGTGGAATACCAGGTCCTCATCGACACCGTACAGAACCACATTCAGCCAAAGCCGTCCGAGCTGTATTCGAGGTACGTGTTTTCGAAACGGGAACAGGAATTTGGCGAGTATGTGGCCGACTACGTCACTGCCTTGCAAAGGTTAGCTGGAAATTGTGGGTTCGGCGGGGACAAGTTTCTGCTTACTGAAATGCTGCGTGACCGGTTGGTTTTCGGAATCATCGACGGAGTCGTGCGACAACGGCTACTGGCGGAACAAAAACTGACGTTCGAAGCAGCGTACTATCTCGCAGTCACGGCAGAGGCTACAGCTAAGCAGCACCGAGCAATAAGCGAAAGGCGACAAGAGCGGAACCTCAGCTAGAAATGACCGCGGAAGTAGGCGCGCGAGCTAAAATGCCGAACGCGGAAAGCCACGGAAGCCAACGTGTCGCGGGGGCGCGTCAGCAGCGTGAGCAGCGTTGTTTTCGGTGTTTGGACAACTACGCAGCTGTGCGGTGCATCTTCAAAAATGCCAAGTGCTTCAAGTGTTCCGGAAAAGGACACAGAAAGAGCATTGAAAGCAAATAAGACGCAAGCACAGGATCAGCTGGCTCAGACTACGGGTGCCACAGGAACCGAGTACAGCACAGGAACCGAGTTCAGCATCGGCCAAGTAGCAAGCGCTGTCCCGAAGTACGTAGTTGATGTCGAGATTGGCGGAGAGAATGTGAAAATGGAAGTAGATTCTGGGGCAGCGCGGTCTATTATCAGCCAGAGGGAGTTTCAAAAACTGCTGGTGTCAAAGCGTGAAAAACTGGAAGAGCCGGACACGCAGCTGGTAACCTGGACGAAAGAGGGTATAGAGATTTTGGGAAAAGTCGTGGTGCCAATGAGGTTCAAGGGTCGAAATTGCGAGTTGCGGCGGCGGGTTGTCAAGAATGACAGAAACACCTTGCTTGGCCGCGATTGGTTGGTACCTTTGGAGATAGAAGTAAAGGGTCTTCATTCCATCGGCAGTAGCCGAAACATTTTCGCTGCCCGATTTCCGCAGGTGTTCAGCGGGTCTCTGCCTGCGCTGTTTTACCGCCCATTCACATCGAGCTGAAGGACGGCACCCTGCCAAGGTTCCTGAAATGTCGAAATATTCCGTTTGCGCTGAAAGATGATGTTGTGACCGAGCTGAATAGGCGTGTGCAGTTAGGATTATTGGAGCAACACAATACTCCGAATGGGCCACACCCACTGTCGTGGTGCGGAAAAAGGATGGCTCGCACAGAATCTGCGGACACTATCGAAGCACAGTTAACCAAGCAGTAAAGAGCAATGTATATCCTCTATCCACCAGAAAGGAGCTCTTCGCAGAGCTAGGAAAGGGGCGGTTCTTCTCGAAGCTTGATATGGCACAGGCGTACAGGCGCAGCTTGTGGTCGACGACACAACTGCCGAACTGCTCAAGATAAACGCGGTACAAGGGCTCTACAAAGTTCGCCGGCTACCGTACGGCGTATCTGTGGCACCGGGACTGTTTCAAAGGGCAATGGACACTATCCTTGCTGGACTACGTAATGTAGCTGTGTACCTGGACGACATCCTGGTGGTCAGCAAAACGGCAGAGAAGAAGGTACGCATGCTCAACGAGATATTCGGCCGCATAGCTAAGGCTGGACTCGGAGTGCAAGCAAACAAATGCGAGTTGCTTCAGGAAAGCCTCGAGTTCTTGTGTCATCGCATTGATAAGTGTCGCATCTACCCTTCCGAGGCGAAAGTCGAGGCCATCCATAAAGCCCCGGCCCCAACTAACAAGAAGGAACTCCAGGCATTCTTCGGTACGGTGAATTTTTTGCGGGGCAGATCCGAAATAGCCGAGAAGCTTTACCATTTGCTTGATGACAATACTACCTGGAAGTAGGGCAAAGAGCACCAACGGGCGTTTGAAGGCCTAAAAAATCGCTAACATCGCAGTCCTTGCTGGTGCATTTCAACGGAAGTGCTCCGTTGATACTGTCCTGTGATGCATCTCCGGTGGGTGTGGGTGCTGTACTTGCTCACTGTGATGAGACGGGAAATGAGCAACCCGTTGCCTATGCATCAAGGAGTTTAACGAAGGATGAGCGGAATTATGCTCAAATAGACCGAGAAGCATCAGCCGTGGTGTTTGGAGTGCGTCACTTTCACCAGTACCTAGCCGGCCGAAAATTTGCAATTCTCACAGACCACAAACCGCTGCTAGGAATATTTCGGCGCGAGAAACAAATACCAGATGTTCTGTCACCACGCATGCTACGATGGAGGCTAATGCTCTCGGCGTACGAATACCAGCTTGACTACCGCAAAACTCAGGATCACGCGAACGCGGATTGCTTGAGCAGGCTACCGGTTTCAGCATTTCGGTTGGAGGCAGCAGTGCCAGGCGACGTATTGCTTTTCGAAGCCGCCGAATACCCGCCAGTCGCCGCCGCAGAAGTTGCTTGCTGCACGTCGCAAGACAGTCGGGTTTCTGAAGTACGGAAATGGACCATCGACAGCTGGCCAAAAGAAGGGGTACCGAAAGACTACGGCGCATAAGAGATAAGACAGAACGAACTGTCCGTGCATCGGGATTGTGTGGTCTGGGGAAACTGCGTGGTAATCCCTGAGGTGCTGAAAAAACGTGTCCTCGTCTTGATGCATTCAAATCACCCGGGAGTGATTGCAATGAAAGCTATCGCGAGGTCCTACGTTTGGTGGCCTAAGAAGGATGCTATGGTAAGATCTCGAATTGGGCTAGATTTAGGAGGGACCTGTAACAAGCTAGTATGAAAGAAGCCGATTGACGAGCTAACAGTACGACGTAAGGTAAAAGAATTCAGGATCGCACTGCAGAACCGATATTCAGCTCTTACTGAGGAAGCAGAATTTACGAGAAGGGAAGCCAGCGACAATCTTTTTTCGCATTATCACGCAGTGTGAAGCAGAAGTCGCGGGAACGATGGCTAGACAGGATAGGGGTGAACTTTTTTAGGAGACAAAAAATTTAATTAGGAAACGATGAACCATGACAATCTCCACCCCAGCTAACAGACAGAACTAACGGAGCTTTCGAAGTTATTTAATAAGCGTAAGACAGCTGACATACTCAAGTATAATTTGGGGAGGATATAATATGCTGTAAAAAATGGAGGAATCCTCTCATCAGTAAAGAGGCGTCTTGGCGTGGGGAAAAAAATATAATGTATGCACTTAAATACAAGAAACGCAATGTCATCAAAAACAGGGATAAAATAGTCACAGTAGCCCAAGAGTTCTATACAGATCTGTACCATAGCCGTGACATCCAGGATAATGCCGAACGAGAAAGTAGTTCAGAGGATATAGACATCCCACCACTAACGGCAGCATAAATAAGAAAGGCTTTGAAAGAAATTAAAGAGGGCAAAGCACCTGGTGAGGATGAGATAACAGCAGACCTCTTGAAGAATGGCAGGAAACTGTACTTCAAAAACCGGCAAGCCTGTATATGCAATGCCTAATGACCGCGAGTGTACCGGATTTTTGCAAGAACGAGAACGTCATCTTAATCCATAAGAAGTGTGCCATGAAGAACTTGAAAAGTTACACGCTGATCAGCTTACTGTCAGTCGTCTACAAGGCACTTACCAAGGTAATCGCCAACAAAACTGGTGCCACCTTAGATTTCCGTCAACCTAAAGAACAAACAGGGTTCCGTAAAGGCTATTCCACAATGGACGATATTCACACGATCAAGCAGGTGATACAGAAGTGCGCAGAGTATACTGAACCCCTATTTGACTCGGTGGAAACTTCAGCAGTCATGAGGCAATACGGAACCACGGTGTAGAAGAGCATTATGTAAGAATGCTAGAGGATATTTAGTATGGGTCCACAGCTACCATCGTCCTCCATAGGGAAAGCAGTAAAAAACCTATAAGGAAGAGCGTCCGACAAGGAAACACAATCTCTCCAATGTTATCCACAGCATGTTTACAGGAAATATTCAGATAATTGGATTGGGAACAGGTGGGAGTAAAGGTAATGGAGAATACCTCAGTAACCTCAGATTTGTTGATGATGTCACCGTGCCAAGTAACACGGGCGACGAATTACAATGCATGATTTCCGCACTGGAGAAAGATAGTAGAATCGTTGGCCTGAAAATTATTACACAGAAAACTAAACAACTGATTAATAACCTCTGGACAGCACACCGGTTTGAGATAGGTGCGAGGCAGTGGAAGTGGTAAGCGAATATGTCTAGTTGGGCCAAGTTGTAACCCGGATCCCAACAATGATGCAGAGATATTCAGAAGAATAAGAATGGGGTGGAGTGTGTACGTAGGCATTTTCAGATAATGAATGGCAGCCTACCATAGTCCCTGAAGCAGAAAAAGTACGACAGCTGCATCTTACCGATACTAACCTACGGGGCAGAAACTTGAAGGCTCGATTGATTGATTTTAGGGTTTTAACGTGCCGACGCAACGCAGGCGATGAGGTGCGCCGTAGTGGAGGGCTCCGGATTAATTTTGACCACCTTGGGATCTTTAACGTGCGTCGAAATCTCGAACACACGGGTGTTTTTGCTTTTCGCCTCCACGACAAAAGCGAAACTTGAAGGCTCACTAAGAGGGTTAAACTTAACTTGCCGACAACTCAGCGAGCAATGGAACGGAAGATGGTAGGTGTAACATTAGGGACAAGAAGAGAGCGGATTGGATCAGGGAATAAACGCGTGGTAAGGTCATACGATAAGAGGTTAAGAAGACGAAATGGACGTGCGCAGGGCATGTAATGCGAAGGCAAGATAACCATTGGTCATTAAGGGTAAGGGAGTGGATTCTTAGAGAAGGCAAGCGTTGCAGAGGGCGGCAGAAAGCTAGATGGGAAGATGAGATCCAGAAGTTTGCGGGGATAAATTGGTCGCAGTCATCGCAGGACCGGGACAATTGGAGAATAATTAGAGAGGCCTTTGCTCTGCAATAGGCGTATATAGGCGGGGTGAGGATTGTGATGATGATGATGATGTGTTGTGGTAAAATCTATCAAGAGCTTGAGAATAAAGCCAGCATTGTTGGTACGCCCTGTATTCTGCAACTTGACATATCATGTCACATAGGGAAGGATGACGAAGGGTTCTGAAGGAATAAACATCATTGAAGGTAACTACTGGTCAGCAATAGACTCTAAAGAATATACAAATGTCTTCAAGAATGAGTGAACGAAATGACACTCACAGGTCATCGAAGGCAAGAAAAAGTCGTCTGTTGCTCTCCACACATTTATCCACACAGCTCTCGTCTATAGAAACGCCAAAGTACACCGAGGTCAGTGTCAAGTAATCAAAAACAGCCCGGGATAGTTCCCACAAAGCTAGGTCTTTCCCTGTTAGTACAGATTATCGTACGGAATGCACAAAATGAAGAAACCGCGCTGCACATAAAAGACAGCCCACAAACGCAACAAACTCTGAGGACTCATCTATAGAGGTGACAGATCCGTTATGAGGTTTGCTGTCTGTATATTCAACAAGACGTTTTTTAAAGGGGTTCTATAACAGACTAGGTGAACTAGGCGAAGCGCAACGAAGGTATCAATACACCTGCCTAGCCCCAGGCGTGTACAACCCAGAAGCAGCTACAAAACTATTTACTGATCCCAACCGACAATCTCCAAACACCCCTGTCATGCACATATTCAACCATGTGCACCCTGCGTGCAACAAGAGGCGTTGTGTCAAACGAGTGTCACCTCTCGTGTCACACGAGGGTCAAACGAGTGGCACACAAGAACCGATCATTCGCACCATCGACAATAAACTGCAGTCCCACTCACCTAGAATGACACTAAAATGGTTACGTGGCCAATGTGGCAACGCGTTATTCCCTATCCAGCAAACAACTACATAGTGCGTTTCATACACATCTTGTCGGAATAGAAGCTAGTCTCCGGCTCTAAGGATGCACTGTGTCCTGCATAGTTTGTTGCTCAGTAAATACAAGATGAATTTGCTAATAAACTTCCAACAACGCTACTTCATTTAAAACCTTGCATGATTTTTTTCTGTATAGAGCAAACGTTGTAGAGTATTTATTTCACTCTTTTCAGGCTAGGAGGAGAGAGACACATGCATCTCGTCCCCGAAGCCCTTCAAGTGATGTCAATAATCCGACTGAAACTTCAGAAAGCAACGCCAGAACTACGCATCACATTAAGGACCTGCCCGGCGTAATAGAAAACCAAATCTTAATAACCAGGCTAATCTGAGATATGCACTTAATGTGTCTATAAGATTGTCGATAAGTTCGTCGGCGGTAGGGAAAAGTTCGCAAATGCGGGCGCTTTATGCGATGCTTGAGCAACGGACAATTATGCGGGGGTTTTATGTGCGATGCAATTATTTGGCACGGCGCTCAAGTTCAAATACACCACGAAACCAGGATTCGCGTTAAAAAATGCTTCTGAGAAAGCGGACGTAAAAAAGTCTGACCCAAAAACCAGTCGAGGTTCACAAAGATGTGCCGCGAACACGGAAAAGGGCTACACAGAAAAAATGTTAAAGATTGCAATACTGACAAAGCAACGTCTTCGGGCATCAAACTGTTGCGCTGAACGCGATGCACAGCAAACACAATGCTTGTTGGCTGTACACCGACGCAAACAGCAACAGCCGGACAGGCCTTATCGACGTTCGGCTGAATGGTTCCTTTGAGCCCCATTCATAGCCAGGTGCCTTTGTGTGGCCGCTGAGAGACTCTTTATCTAGGAACCCTTCAGCGATTGTTGTTTAGGAAGCGCCTCGTTTTCTGGCGTCGACACATCGTACCTAAGATGGTTTCCCAACATCCACTCTACCAGCCCCTTGAGCAAGTTTGCCGCCAAAGTATACACTTCCATCAGTCTTTATCTTACTAAGCTTTTTGTGCAGTCTTGTGCGTCTTCGTCTCTTTTTTTGCCTGTTCTCGAAGAGAACTTCATTGTTCCCGCACCTATCTTCGCAATCTTGCTCCACAAACCGGCACTTAGCAAGGAACAGCGTTCAACCCATTAGCACTAGCTGAGGCTAAGTTTGGCGGATTTTACTTGTGTTGCATTGTGGCGCCTAACAAAAGCATTTTTATTTGGTATTACTATTGAAGGTCGGCGCATTTTCTTATACTCAGCACTCTAGTACGAGAGCAAACCGGACGCCATTGCTTGGATTCTGCGAAGCACACAAAAAACAGAGGGGAGGACGGTGACATAATTTAATGGTGTTTAATTCAGTTACCTCCAGTGTAGTATCATTTTGAGTTCGTTTATATCTATCTATATGAATATTTAATAAATGCGACATGCTTTTCAAATCGCTTTAACGATTTCTTCAGAGCTTCCGGTCCCTGGTAACGTCGCCAATCTTTGCGGTTAAGCAACGATAGAGAGCGCCACCTTGTGCGTTTTCTACTCTCTGTCATTGTGTTCGCAAGCAATTTTTTTTGTAGTGTGAATCTAAACCAACTCTCTCACATTTCAAGCGTATATGGAACTGAGGATGTTCCGCAGTGTATAAACGTTATTCGTTGCGGAGATTGTAATAAACGGTGCATTTATAACATAAGAGTTAAGGTGTAGGGCGGAGAAGCGCTTTTCCAATATAAAGGCACCCTGCTACACCTCCAATAGACGCCTTCACTGTTTTCTGCGTTCGTAGAAGCACTACAGAAGGTACAGTTATCGCAAGCATAAAGGGGAACTGCGTGAGTTTTTTGTCGCAGCACAAACGCCGCCCAGTTTCTTCTTCTATTTTGTTGCCATTTTATTTATGCGACCATCAAACGGGATGATTGTAGCATATAAACGAAAGCCGTTCAATATCCGCAACTTCAGCCGAGTGACGTCATTTGAGCACACATCATTATCCTAACCATGAAACAGAAAAATGTTTTGAGCGAATGTCAAAAGAAATATGTCCTGCTTAGGGAAGAAGTATTTTGGGTCAAGTACGTTGCGACGACCAATTAATAGTACCGTATGCGCTTGTTGACTGGGTTCTAAAAGCATTTGCGAAAGAAAAAAAGACTTAGAAACGCTTGAATGGTTCATTGCGGTCTAGTACAAAGGATGGCGAACAATCCGTTATCAAGTCAAAAGCCATAACAGCGGACTAAATAGCGGCCCATGAAGACGTGCGCGTGTAGTATGTAACCAGAAATCTTGCCTTTGTGGATAAGCCAAAATCAAGGGTAAGATGGTGGCAGCATGCTGAGTGGCTAACGCGTCTCCGCGTGTGGTGGTGAGGGAAGGATATCCCTATTGTGTGGCAGCACGCTCCACACGCCTTGACAAAGCCGTATCGTGGAGACACGCGGGTACCGGTGCATTTCCGTGCTCGGCTTTTCCGGTCTTTCACGTCAAAGGGGCTCGCGCACGAAGCTTCTTCGGCTAGGGTTGCAGCGGGAATAACGAAAACATCTGCGTAATACTGACGCGTGAACAACCGTGGAACGTGTGGAAATTAATTGTGATGTTGGTGAAGTGATTGCACCTTAAGCTGGATTGTACGATTGTGGCACATCGGTTTCCATCTCATTACTTTTCCAAGTAGATAATCTGAAAAAGTGTGTTTTTAACGCAGGATAGGATATGCATAAGTAGGGTGTGAAGTTAAGATCAGAGAGAGACGAATAAAAGCCGAAGTCAGTGCGTGTACGTGGGCAGCATTCACGTTTGCCAGTAAATAAGGAAACCAAAAAAGGATCTTAGTTTTCCACTTCTTTCTAAAGGTCATGAGATTGGTCTGTCGATGAAAAACTCGAGGCAACGTTGTTTGCCACCGGCTGCTGTGGCGACCATGTCAAGCGATTCATTTCCCGGTGACCTGAACATAAGACAGTAAACCGCGGTGAATGAGCACGTTCACCTAAGAATTTATTGCGAGCCGTGCTTTTTTAGGCGTCAACCACGCCTAAATTGTGCTCCCCTCCGACTAATGAAGACGATGGTTGAACGGGAAGCTTTCCTGTAAAGAGTTTCTTGGTTGTCACCTGAGTTCTGACTTCGACTCGCAGACGCGTTTGACCTTGACTTGTTGAGATTTGACTTTGACTTTCACGCAGTTTCATTATTAGCAGCGCTTTGACTTTGACCATTGGGTTTTTGATCTCGCACGAAGAAAGCTTTGCGTTCAACCACTGTCGCGTCTTAGACGGCGGGGTTCATACTTCATCTGTCTAATTTTGCGCGTACATCCAACCCTCTCCAAATTCAAATTAAATCGGTTGACATCGGCTTCCGAACGCTAAAGACCCAGGTTTGACTGTGACCACAAGAAGCCTTTTTCATTCAGTTCACCCACGTTCCTTATGAGCGTCACAGAAATTTGGCACTCCTGCAGGGTGTTTTCTATGCAATACACACCATCACTCAGACATAAAAACCTGCTGTCGAAAAACTGTTCTAGTTTATTTGTACTTGTCTACTTCTTGCGCACCCCATAAGGAACCTTTGTTGTGGTTTGAGTTAGCACAGGTATGGTTTTTTACGCATTTGTTCTATTCGCGGATATAAATACTAGTTTTTCCGTTTTCGTTAAGTAGTCAAATGTTGAGGAGGGGGATTACAGAACCTTTGACCAGCACACTCGATTTTTTGGTGCCATGATGTCACTTTTAGTGTGTAAATGGTGGTATTCTATAGTGTCTGTCTCTGTGTCCATATAGTGTCCGTGCATCGGTGAGGATGAAAGCGTTCTGCAAATGGGGTGAAGAGAGGAAAAAATTAAAGCCGTTCCACTCAGCGTGAAAGCTGTCGGAAGTGCAGGGCAGTAATTCGCCATATTGGGCAGTGGAGCCGTTATCCCCTCACTGCTACCACGAATCACGCGCTTGGCCGCCCCGTCTCCCTCCTCTTTTGACGAATGGAGTGGAGGTTTCTTCAATGCCATTCAAATTTGCCGCGTTCGCAGTGCTTCCGCACACCCTACCAAACACAGCGAGAGCGGGAGCTAGTTCTTTTTGTGCTTGCCTATATTCCGCACGTGCCGGCGCCTTACCGCGCCGTTTAAATTGCGCCGTTTTTGGCGGTTACCTTTCTTGCTTTCTATCGTCAAAACCAACGCAACGGGCATTCTTAACTAAATGGACGCGGAAACTCCGGTTATATACAAAGGTTTGCGTCCAATTTACCTGTAGTTTTCTTTGCACTAAACAACCGAGAGACGCATGACAAGTTCCAGCGGCTTAGTAGCTTTTAACGGTTATGATTATACAAAGCGCTTGTTTTCTTATTCTTCTGTGGGACGCTGCTACGGTTAGCCGTCGAGCTCTACTTATGCCCGTTATCTCACTGCGCCCCCTGATGCAGGTGGACGCTTGACATCGAAGCGTTTGAGAGAGCGAGCTACGACGAGAAGGCGAGCCCCGAAAGAGCTCTGCACTTAAAAGTGAGCCAGCTGGCTTCCCAAGAAAGTTTGCAGGCAAGGGGTCTTGTTTCCCGCTTTTGTGCTGGATACCAAACAAACGCGGTAACTTTCTTCAGTTCAAGCCGCCTGCTGCAATAGAAATTTCCGGGCGAGACAAAAATGGCACGCAACGCGACGCCCGAAATACAGTGAGAGGGACTTCAGCATCGCACGCACGTTTCACCCCGCCCAAGCTGCCACAGCTGGAGCCCCGTATACGTGGACTCGACGAAGGAGGGTTGAGTCGACATAAACAAGTTTCTTCGGCACAACCCGCCCTTGTATAAGCGGTCGGGGTGAGTAGAAATGCGATTAGGGCAAGTCCGTTCGACAGCAGGCAGGGGGCTGACTGGCTCGCTCGTCGGGCTGAGTCAGCGGGCGCTGAAGAACCGAACAGGTCCCCTTTATCAAATCCCCATGGTCCGTGCCCCTTCCTCGACTGGAGTCTTTCGACGAAGTTCATGAAAACGAGGGAAGGTTCAGGTAAGCTGACTGTTGTCTGCTCGTGACGTCGCTTGCTAACTTTTTCAGTAGCTAAACTACACAAAAAATCATGCTCCCACGTGTAACGGCGACTATGGTTGATCGCGAAGCTGAACGCGAGGAGTTCCCAGTGCGTCGTCTGAGTTGGGACTTGGACTCGCAGACGGCCTGGAGTTTCAATCCTTTACCTTTGACTTCCCGCGCACTCAGTTAGGACTTTTTAACGCAACTGGCTTTAGCTTTGACCATTCGGGATTTGATTTCGCACGAAGAAAGTTTCGGGCTCAACTATCGCCATCTTTAATCGGAGGGGTGCCGGATTTTTCTAACTTTGCACGTCCGTGCAACCCTCTCCAAATTCAAACTGCTTCGATCATTTTGGATTGGCGCCATGGGATAGAAGTCGGATTCATAACGCAACGGGCCCAGGTTCAATTTCAACCACGGGAATCATTTTTTCTTTGACGTCACCCACAATGATCCTCATCGTTAGAGATTTGTAGCATTCCTGTAGTGCGTTTTCGAGGAGACATACACCATCAGTGAGACGTAGAAAGCTTTACTTTAAAAGATGAGAAATCGTTAATCATTAGCAAATATATTTTGTTGAACATATGCTCTGTGAGTTCCGTACTTCTTTTTCTGTTTACTGTGTTATCCCAGCCCCTAAAATGCAACGTAAATGAAAACTTATGAAAGAACGACAAGACCGTTTTTCCCCTTGGAAAGAACGGAAACAAAAAAATCTGAATTTCCTAGAAGATGACATTGCTCAAGCCATCCAAGCAGTGGCAACACTTTGGCGTATAGCATACACAAAGGTCGGCATTTCGACGAAAAAGGGCCTGTGTTTACCTCCTAGAAAGATACCGTGAAGAACATGGTTCCTGCTTTATTTCCGTATTTCTTCTAGTGATTCTCGATGAGCCTGTCCCCAGTCCCGCAGAGGATTATACGCCAGTTAAGAAAAGACATTTTCCCACGACCAGTTCAGCCCCGGCTGCTTCGTTGGCCACAGTGACCCGATGTACCTCGGGCCACAGTGACCCGATGTGCTGCAAAGCAGATGGCACAGCACCGTTCGACAACCTACTCCCCCTGTGGTAACACAATCCTTCCACGTACAGGCCCCGGAAGCTCTGGTGTACAAAAGCATCTTCCCAGAAACTGTGGTACTATTTGTACCATTTGCTGCGAAAAAGCAACCCGAATATCATTGTGCCCATAGTTGGCTGATTTCTTTGTCAACATTTTCTGCTTTGGACCTCTATGCACTGAAAAGGAGTTGATCCCTGTTGTGGCCAACTTTGGTTTCTCAAATATTCACCGAAGTAGATATCTCTCGTCTAAAACTGTCTTCTCGAAGCTGCAACTAAACTTCTGGTACTTCTGCTTCACAACTTAACTTCCACTACTTCTGCTTCACAGTTCCGAAAAAAATTTTATGTAGAAAGGCAACAACTTCTGAAAAAAAGTGTAAGAGGTACATGCCACCGAGTTTCACAGTTGCCTAAGGAGCTTTCTAGAATGCAGTTGCTGCATTCACCAATTCAGCTCTCCGAGCACTAGAGATCAGCCGACGAAGTGCGACAATCCGAAGCGGCTTGGAAACGCCGTGGAATTGGAAAGACAGCCATCGATGATTCCGTGAACGGTAGCGGTCGTTGGGTGCTCGAATTAAGATAGAATGCGGCCATCAGTGCTTTAACGCGTCTCTCCTGTAGTGTCGGGGTGGTGCTTAGCGTTCCTGTGTGATGCCGACGCTTGCTCGCGTAGCGGTATCCATCATCTGCCAAACGAAACACATCGCAGCAGAACCGGCTGTGGCCAATTCGAAATCTAATGGGAACATTCTTGAACCTGGTAACAAAGCCTGTGTCTGAGCTGGTTGGTGCATACTTAAAGAAAGAAGAAAACGGCGCCCAAACCAGACGTGGGCGACCAAGACAAGATACTTTAGATACGGGCTGTTGTATTTGTCGTATATTATCTTCTGCGCCCACGTCTAGTTTGTGCCACGTTTACTCCTTTCTTTATCTTGAAACTTTCGCCTATTTACCGAGTTTATAGCATATTGAGATAAGTGCGAGTTTTTTTTTTTGCTCGTAAAGTAGGCTTTATAATCGTTTCTTGAATATCAGGAATCATTTTCAGTCTTTTTATTTGGTGTAAGGGACGCTGTTGACACTGGCATTAGTTTAGGTGGACAGGCGTGTGGGTCATTTGCGTGTACGGATGGTGACCGCGTATGCAGAGCACTATTCGACTACTGACAAGGAGGGGAATGGCACAAAACAAACGTCACTGCCGAGAAGCGGCGCTTGTTGAAGTCACGTATCCCTCTTTTCGTCTCCAAACTAGTGCAATTGTTCTCCTTTCCATACTCCAGTTGTAGGTGTGGCGGGCCCAAGCTTCCAAACGTAAGGTTGTGGCTTTCGCCGCAGGAGGTGCCGGTTGGGCGTGATAACTTCCTTCCGCAAGCGGTTGGTGAGTGCGGCTGGTTGCAGACTGGTGGCGCGCACAAAAAATGGCAAAATGAGCCAAGTTCGATACCGCATTAACTTCCATGCTATATGACTTAAATGCCATGGTTGCATTGACCTGGAGTAAATACTTTGGCTCTGGCTCTTGAAATTGCCTTGTAGCGACACCATGTATCTGGGAAGACATCACTACCCGCACTACGAAACAAAGCTTGACAATTACAGCAATATCGCTCTTGGGTGTACCTTTGCTCTAAAAGAAGTATGGGTGGCCTTCCTGCTCCTGTAGATTTTATATATGCGGGCACATGTTTTAGCGTAGAACTGACGTGTGCCTCACAATGTGTCGTATCAGAGAAGATACAGAGGGGGGGTTGAATAATCTTTGCCCCTGACGCCCCCGATCGGAGCTTTAACAAGGGCACATGGTCCCATTAACTTTGCACCATTAACGCTACGTCTCTAATGAGGTGCACCCGGAGGCGTTTCCTGGCTCAGTGCAGCAAATGTTACTCCTGGCATTTTAAACGTTACAAAATTACACTGCCCACGTTAATTTCTTGAACATGCAAGTGTTGCAGAAACCCACGAGCTGGAGTTGTGAAGCAGCACGCAAGATCACTCTCTATAAAACACGCAAGAACTGCCTGTGTTTTATAGCATATTTACTTTTAACTGTAAACATTTCTAGCAAACTAAAGCCGCTCTAAAAACTAAACTCCTTAGAAATGGTAATAACAATGGAAAACAGAGCGTGACTTGGACAACAGCACAAACAAAGAACGAATGGACGAGCGCTTGTTCCGTCGTTCTTCCCTTGTGTCGTTTTCCAAGTCGCGCGCAATTTCTGAATCATAATGCACCAACTTACCCAATGGGTGTGCTAATGAAGTTAAATAAGATACCCAGTATGGCTCATTCTCCTATATTACGAAGCGTATCGCCGCTCGCATTACGGACGGAGTCGCATGGCGGGGAGTCTAAGCGGGCGTCTGCTTTGCGAGATTGTAAGCAAACAATCACCTAACTTAGGTACTACAATGCTACCATTACAATTAATACCTCATTTTAGAATCGCAGTTAAATGCTGCGATATCACATGCATAATGGCACCATACTGGAGAACAGGTGTTGCCTAATGTATTCAGAAATCTTGGCCATAATAACTACTTTGTGGTTCACCTCTATCAATTATAAACTCCACATTGTTCGGAATTGGATATGGATGAGAGGGGCGCTACGAATGAATAAGAAAAAAGAAGGTACCATTACACCTATTAAACAATTATAAAAATACTGCTATATTTCAAGAACTTCAAATCACATTATCTTCTGCTAGGTTATGTGTAGACATTCCGCCTAGAACTCACCTCAATCCACCTATGCTAGCAGCAGCTGTATTATTTTTTTTCTAAACGTTTTCTTAATGTAGCTTGGTTATGATAGAAGACCCTTAACGAATAAAAATAACCCACCCGACACGAGATTAAGTAACTAGTGCTAATGTACACTGGAAATGACTCGCACACGCGTCCGACACTAACGGCACGTTTTATGTGCACTTTTGAGAGCGACCAACCCCCAGAGCTGTTTTATGTGTTTTCAAACTCACGTTTATTGCTAGGTTGTAAAGAAGGGGAAAGGACACATCTCCTGTCGGCTTCTAAGCACACAAATTTGTCTTCCTGGCGTGGTTCCTGAGTATGGGCGTTTCGCTCGTAAAAGAGCTTTTCGAAGATTTATTATCACATCCTGTTCGGGTGACTTCGCGGTAAAAAATTACTGCTTCCTACAATGTTGTCTCGGAGCCCTTTTTGGTATATCACGAAGTATATGTGGCAAGTGGAAAACGTTTCGAGCGGGGATCATGGCTTGGTAGCGTAGGTTTCTTCGGTGTTCAATTTTTCGTTCCTGTATGCCCTTTTACTGGACAATATATAACAGGGATGGTCGAGAGTGGAGGTAACAAAGAAGAAAACTAACGGAACAAACAGGGAACATCCGCAAAACTAGCGCGACGGGGCTGAACCCTGGCTCACTGGTGGCAAAACTGAGACATCTTGACGGTCGTAAGGTTTTTGCACTTTCCCATATACCAAGTAAAGAGCCTTTGAAGTGCCGCATTTCGCAAAAAAGGTTCTTGTTTTTGTTGTAGAAGTTGTTGTCCGGAGAAAAAATTACGCCCACCTCCCCTCGCGGGAACCCTAAAGTGATGCGACGCTGAAGGGGGTTCTATTGGCGTCGCATCAAGCAATCGTCGGGTACGGCAATAGAGCAAGCGCAAGCACGGACGACCGTCGACTGAGAGATCAGCCGGTGTGCGGCACTCCGCTTCTATGCGCAGCGCGCCCATAGGAGAGCAGACCGCGGAGAGAGAAACAAAGTACTGTACATGCCCACAGGGCGTAGCCGCGCGCAGCGCGACCGCAAATGTTGGGAGAGAGTGTTCGCTATCGGAGAGAGTAGAGGAGGCGAGTGGAGGAGAGACGCAGCTTTGCGGGCGCGGACGACGGACGCACGCAGGACAGGGCCGCCGGCAAGAGATGCTCCTCTCAGCGTCGCATCCAACAAAAAAAGGGCGCTGCTGGGAACAGTAAATAAAAACATGTGTGATCCCATAGGATTCGAATCCGAGTCTGCAGTGTACCATCCAACGCGCTACGCGCTACCGATTGTGCGATTTCCGGACATTTTGTTTTTGCAGGTATCTCCACATGATACCAGCAAACAAAGTAAAGTTGTTCTTGACTTATCTTCATGAAATATGCACGCTTGGGTCATTGGTCATGAATAAGAAGTTTTTGGCTCGTGGGCTGCTTCAAAAGATCATCAGAGCAATATTTGGAAAGATTTGATTGATTGTAGGGTTTAACGCGCCGACGCAGCGCAGGCGATGAGGCGCGCCGTAGTGGAGGGCTCCGGATTAATTTTGACCAACTGGGGATCTTTAACGTGCGCGGAAATCTCGTACACACGGGCGTTTTTGCTTTTCGCCTCCATCAGAAAAGCGGCCGCCGCGGCCGGGAATCGAACCCGCGACCTATATTTGGAAAGAGACAGGATGTAAAGTAGTGTGTGCCACGTGACAACCGAACTTAACGCCACATTAGTAGAACAGGTGAACATTAGGCGTGCAGAATCTTCATTTGAAGGAAACCGTATAGTGTGTTAATCTGCTTGATAACGTTATTCGCGTCGTAAGAGAAATAAAGGACGTGAAACATAAAATCACTGCAGCAGGAAAAAAAAGGTTGAATTAAATAACACCCTCCAAAATAAAAAGACCCGAAAGCGAAGAAACAAACGGTAAACCGATGTAAGCGAAAAGAATTCGTTAATAAGTATTGCCAGACAGTTCTCTTCAATATGCTTAAGCAGAATTTGGCGTCCTCAATTTTTTTTCATCTTCCTAATCTAATAAAAATAGGGTGCCTCTAGACAAAAGCCATAAATCTAACGAGAGCGTAAAGTTGGACTTGTTGGTGATGCATTCTTGTAGGCAAAGCACGAGGCAGACACAGGACGAGATAAGAGATGGAGATGGACGAGACAAGAGCTGATACGACGACAGCGCTCGTCGTCGTCTCATTTCTTGTCTCGTCCTGCGTCTGCCTCACGCTTTGCCTATTAGACTGCAATAAATCAGTATGTCTCAATCACACGTGTTGTAAGGTACCGTAAATAAGTACTACAAAAGAATATCTGCGTATCTTGTCCCTTCGTTGTAAATGTCATCGAAAGATTTAGTACTTCTGTGGTACCTGCCTTATAAAGGACCCCTTATATTTATGTTATGCGGTTTGTAGCGGCAAAGCTCTACCTGGGTTACAAGGCGCGCCCTAGAAAAGGGCTTCAGGTTTATTTAGACCTCCAGGGTATTATCGTAAGCGTGAGCCAAAATACCACCAGATGGGCATTGTTGCTTTCAGTTTTTATCTGAGAAGCAGCCACCGCAGCCTGGATTAAACCCGTGTCCTTATGCCCATCAGCACACTGCCTTAGCCACTAAAACACCATGGCGGTTGCCGCAAAATTCTCTGTTGCAACTTCTCGCCGTTCCTCCAGCCACAAATGTACGATAATTTAGGCCACATCCACCGCTTTTCTTCGGCAGCGTAAAAAATAATTAAAATTTGTCGGTAAAGTGTTGCGACTGGTTCTTGTAGAATGTTATTTATCAAGCTGCGCTTTGAATACGCTCTAGCACGTGCTTTCCTTTCACCTATTTCTTACCGGCCGTTAGCGAGAACATAAACACATGCAGCGTGTTGCTCAGTGTTTTCGAAGCAGTGAAACAAGTCTCAACAATGCAGGTACGCTAGCACTGTTGAAAAGCACTAGCGAAGAAGAAAAAGGCCGACCGTAACGGACATAGCGCCGCCATGCCCGCATAGTCCGTTCGCCACTCTCGGCGCAGCGCGGCACAAATTCAATCACCGTCACCGATGTTCAACCGCCCTTTCAAGGAAGCAGTGGCAGTACTCCTGTAGCCAGGCGTAGCTGGCTGTTCGGTTCTCCAAGCTGTGCGTGGTTGGGTGCGGAACGTGACTTCAATTTTTAAATTAGATGACGCGCTCATTCAATAGTGATTTCGGCCGAGACACAAAAATTCTGTGGGAGCTGTATTGTTAACGAAATGGGCAGGAAAACATAGGTACTGCACCAGCAGGGTCTTTTCTGCCGTTTTTATAGCCACATTTTATAAGGCTTACACGTGTTTTCTGATGTCAGGGAAAGGGGAAGATAAAGTCAACATCGTACGTAAACAATGTGTTTATTGCTAGACGAACCCGGCAGTACAGTTAAGTCTAGAACCTGACAAACATTATGGCGTTAGCTTTCCTGAGTAGCCATTACAAGGTAATTCAGTTAGTAATTACAAATACTCTGTCGTGGAAGACCCATGTGTCCAACATAAGTTGATCAGAATTTTGCTAGCTTTATGTTGTCGTCACAAGTTAAAGGGTGCTCCAGCAGAAAATATACTTCTATTTTATACTTCAATCACCAGATCGCGACTTGCATATGCATGCACAGTTTGAGGCCCTCGTACTAAACAAATATTCAGGCATTGGAAAAAATCCAGCGGAAAGGGATAGGCTTGATCACTCCTAAATTATCATCATAATCAGCGTATCTACGCCCACTGCAGGGCCAAGGCCTCTCTCGTATAGATCTCCAATTATTACGGTCCTGTGCTAACTGCGACCAATTTATTCCTGAAAACTTCTCGATCTCATCTGCCGATCTAACTTCCTGCCGCCTCCTGCCACGCTTGCCTTCTCAAGAGATTAGGTCTGCTACTCTTAACGACCAACGGTTATCTTGCCTTCGCACTACATGCCCTGCCCACACACATTTGTTCTTAACCTCGCATCACTACGCCCATTAACCATCGGCCCTTAGTCGCCCGCTGCAGCGAAAAACTGACCACCACGGCGGTCAGACCTCTGACGCAGCAGAGGGTGCAAAAAATGACTGGATAAGGACAGGCCGCCATGGCAATCTGAGCTATAGTTACGACTATTACTAAAGTAGGAGAAAAATGAATGCGGGTACAGGTTTTAACGCGGCGTGTGAAATTTGTTTTATACATCTTCGCTGCACCAAATTTTAAGCGGAGCATGTTATTCTAGGTTCAAACCCAGAAAACGCCTCGTAACGCATCTTTGACCTACAAGCAAGCACCTCGTGGGCTCAAGGTCAAACAAGAACCACGCCCGGTTTCGCGGCGTCCATCGAGGCGTGACCGACCATGATTCTGGGGCCGACGGAACCAATTCGTGGCGCCGATGGCTTCCTCAGGTAAAGCGTTTTATCCCTCGTCCTTTTCAAGTGGAAAGTTCTATACACAGAGATAGGGGAACCGTAAAGGCAAGTTAAGTCACGGATCAGACAGCGCTTCGTACAATTCCCCTGTTACAACGCCTTACCAGCTGCGGTGGCTCAGTGGCTAAGGCGTTGTGCAGCTATGATTAAGGATGCGGGTTCGATCGTGGGCGTGGTGGCTCGTTTTCTGGTGAGGACGAAAAGCGAAAGCGCCCGTGTGTTTGGGATTTTGGCGCAGAAAATCCCAAGGAGTGAAAATTTAACCCGGAGCACTCTACTACGGCGCCACATAGCCCAGGTGTTGCTTAGGCGCTTTAAACCCCATAATATCCAATCAAAACTTTTAATCGCTAATTCGTCCCGACGGGAGGTTTGAGGAAATGGGCATCAGAAAAAACTGCAAGGGCACGTGCCACAACACAGTAATACTAGAAGGCGATGACTCCATCAAACTTTTTTCGCTTTCGCTCTTACAGCGGCACTGTGCGGATAAGCATTTGTTTGTTGCCTTTACTTGAAATTGTGCGGAGTTCGCTTGTTGCTCTAGCCCAAACAAAAGAAATTCAGGCTACACATGCCGCTTTACCACGTGGAAACCCGGCAAACGTTATGGCTGCCGTTTCATGTATGCATCGTGTACCAAGCCCAAAACTCGTTTGAGAAGTGAAGCTGTTCTGGTGGAGGCATTCATGGGACGAAATGTGGTAACCCGGTCGCAGCGATGTGGACTGAGGAGGAGAGCAAGCGTGAAGAACACATGCAGCTAGTTAAAAGACTGTTTGAAAGAGACGCTTATACAGGCGAAACGTTTCTGAACTACAAAATCTGCTGGAAATATTTGGAATTGTCAACATTGTTGAGCAAAATGAATACATCAGCATATTTGAAGCTAGACGTCAGTACATAGGCCACAGTAGCAATGTTTTTAAAATTAAAAATACATGAATGTACGTTTTTTGCGATAGCAGAAAAAAATACACAGTGAAAAAATTGGCCGGGTATCTGCTCCTTTCATTGCAAATGTCGTCAAAATACGATAGTCTTTGTAGACATTTGCCAAGGAAATGGCCCCTTTGCTTCCCCGCTCACCTCTCATGCTGTTCCTGTACCGTCGCGCTCATCACAACGTAAACACACTAAAGGTTTGCACAAGGCGATTTGAATTTACCGCGTTCCACTGCTACAGGCCGGGTTCCTCGATGGCAGTGCTGAAGTACGGTGGAGACGCGCGTGAATCGAGGTGGCCGACTTTAAGGTTTATAGAACCGCGTTGCCTTGCTCCACGTGCATTCCAAGCAGAACGTGGAACCCGGCTAGTGGAACCTTTCGTTGCTGTTGCCGCGTGATTTCTCATATGC
Organism: Haemaphysalis longicornis; assembly: GCF_048455015.1. Classification (NCBI taxonomy): domain Eukaryota; kingdom Metazoa; phylum Arthropoda; class Arachnida; order Ixodida; family Ixodidae; genus Haemaphysalis; species Haemaphysalis longicornis. Next base: position 58,627,491 of record NW_027526295.1, on the reverse strand, counting down.
CGCCTGGGGGTGGCGGTTTTCTGCAGTAGGCGTAGAATATCTTTTGCTATCGAAAAACCAATCACCCATGAGTTTTAATAAAGGAACACTGTAAATATCCCTTGTGTACTAATTTCCTTTCTTATATTTGCGTAATGTCTTGTTCTTGTTCAACAAAGTTTAAAAGAATGAACATATGAACCGGGCTTAGATGTTTACATTTCACTGTGAGTATTTAGGACTATTACGCAGTATGCATTTACTTTGGCTGTGTGGCTCAATCGAGTCACAGACAGACAGATACACAGACAAACAGACATACAGAGAGACCAAAATTTTTGGGTTTAAGTAGCCCAAGAAAGACAATCGTCTTTAAAAACAAAAACCTTCGCGGCGCCACATCACGTACAAGTTCAAAAGTAACAAATGTTTGCAGTAAAAGGCACGAGCCGAGGAACGCAACAAAAAAGAATTAACGCGAACAGGAGCCAATCGGCTGGCTTAGAGAAGTTCAATGAAGCTTGGCCTTGAAATGAGGGAACGCCAGGCTGCTTCGCTGTTAACATCAAAGTTCATGACGGTAAGTCAGTGAAGCTGAGCGAATTTCCTCATGGCTGTCGCCTAAAATCTGCGCCACCTATTCATACTGGTTATCGACCTCTACACAGTCGAATGTTTCCTTTCTCCGTGTATGTGTGGCTCTCCTATGACAATCGTGCATTTAGCGCGAATGTAGGCACAATTAGAGAGAGGAATAAAAATAAACTGTACAAAACCAGATGACCCCACCAAAGCTTAGATAGCTTTTCCAGTGCAGCATAAGCTTTCCGGGGATTAAGCAGGATTCAAAAGAATGGTTAATGACCTTTTATCTCGGCTGCAGCCAATTAACGACCAAAAAACTCTCCTTTATTTAAAGCTTTCAGTGTACTGCTTCTCATTTATAATTTTATGCACTAAGAGTGATATAATTTATTCGTAGTTCAGATATATTGACATTGTGTGAACGAACGTTCACAATAACATAAAAGCCAGTTAGTGTGAATGGTGTGACCTGATCTTGTAAAACGTAATACTCAGATACTTTTGCAATCTATTTGCACTTTTGTCTTTTGCTCTCTCCACGGTCAAAGAGAAAGATGGCCGCAAGAGCAGCTTTATGCAAAGGCTTCATTACAAGGCGCAACTCGTTGGAACACTTCTTCGTCACATTGAATCGTCCGTACACGTGCACCTCATTCAGCAAATTTGATATTTCAATATGAAGCGGCTGTATCCAAAAACTCCTCTTTTCCTTTCAAACTTTCTTTTTTTTTGGTTTTCACACAAAAATAATGCCCAAAAAATTGCACGCCAGATGCATACTCAGGAAGACTTAGTATCAAGCCGAACTAAAGCTCCGATTTAACGAACTTAAGATTGCGTTTACCATACCCATACGTGTACAACTGCGAGTCCACCATATTGATTTTGACAGGCTGCGGCTATAAAACGTATAGCTAAGCCATAGCGTGAGGATTTAGACACACACGTTTTGCGTTGTGAAACACTGCAGATGCATCAAAACCACCTCGAGTACAATGTTTTAAATAAACCTCCATATAATACGGCAACCTGTGGCGATAACCCAAACACGTACTGTGAATACTGTGACATCTAGTTGGGCCTTATCTGTATCACAGGGGCACCATAGGTGCGTACTAATGTGAGTGCTGGTGGTCACGTCGAGCATTTCCGTCGCGCACGCGCCGAGTGAGTTTCTTTTAAATACAGTTGTTTTTCTAGGGTTACCTAAAAGCAAAACTTTTTGCCTGTCTGTCTGTCTGTCTGTCTGTCTGTCTGTCTGTCTGTCTGTCTGTCTGTCTGTCTGTCTGTCTGTCTGTCTGTCCGTCTGTCTGTCTGTCTGCATCTTTGCAACCTCTATTCAGCCATCCGGACAAAGGTAGCAGACTTCTTGTGCAAGAACTATGTATAGAAAAAACTTTTCCAAACAGTTAATCTGGTGCAATGCTTGAGACTTGTTATCATTGTTCCGCAAAACCAAAACTTTGGCAGACGTAAGTCAAAGCTTATTGAAAAACTGATGTGAGCAGTGTTCATGTAGTTAAAATAGACGTGGGCTTGATTGTTGTTATAGAAAATGGAAAACGCATTTAAAAGCAATGTTGTAATCAGAACATCCAAAAATACTCGCGCCCGAACTCGTGCCGGCAACCCAATGCCAACAATAACGAAAAATCCCAGCAGGTGGAGCGAGTTCAGTGCGAAGTCCGGGAAATTTAATTGCACTAAGCCAGCCATAGTTTCCTTTATCATACAGGAAGCAATCTACGCGGGGAAAAGCCTGTGAGATGGGTGGGAAAAACCCAAGAAGCAGTTTCGGATCAAGCGTGGCAGGGCACTATCGTTTTTCGACGCCATTGCTGCAAAGCGGGAAGATACGAGGGCGGTTGTACTCTAAGTTCTTCTGTCGGTGATTTGTTTGCCGACTGTTGGTTTCCAGGTGGTCTAAAATGCCATTGTCTTGTTTTAACAATCCAAATGTGACGTTAAACGGCTTGGGCGTGGTGTTATGCTAGACAGTTTGCAAGTGCTTTTCCAATCACACTGCGTAGTGGGATCGCAAATTAATCAGCACGCTCGTACAGGTACCCTGTTTAAAGTGATGCCTCTTCGCTATATAGTGTTTTCGCAACAAATTGTTTGGAAGGACTACGTACCCCGCATGTGGTTGGTGAAATTCTACCATTCAGCTGTTTACCACACACCACAACCCAACGAACCAAATGAGCTTCACAATCCTTAGTTCCCGAAGGCTTGCTTTTATTGCTTTTAGAATTTTAAGGTGGAGTTCGGGTGCCTTACTGATGGTGTCCTCCATCCGAGTAAAACGTACTGCAGAAAAGTCAACTCTACACAACTGGTATCACAAAACCATAAAACTGACAAACGAAGACACATCAATCGCCTCAAAAAATGCTTCCGTTGTTGGAATCGACTCCAGGCCCCTCGCGGTATGAAGCCGAAGTCTATCCGACTGCGCCACTACGGCAAGGCCGCAGCAGCTTACAATTGAACATTGATTTTTAAGAAAGCTGCACTGGATAAAGCTTCGCGTTTTATCCGTTTCTTTATTAAGAAACGGTTTTTTGGGGGATTGTTCGTTTTTTAATCAATTTTTCATGAGCCACTCGGCTTGCAATGAACTTTGAATATTGTGTTAAAAACACATTTTCTACGGTCGATCCTGCCTTATATTTTGCGTAAGGCCATATTACGATGAAAACACAACGTCCATATCACGAAACATTGCTACTGAAAAAAGACAGTAGAAAAGCTTCGACAGAACGCAATACAAAATAAAGCCGTTCCACACAATGTGAAAGCTGTCGAAATTGCAGAGCAATGCTTCTCCGTATTGGGCTGTTGCAGCGTTATCCGCTCACTGCTACCACTCTACGCAATTCAAATTTTCCGCCTCAACAATGCTAGCACGCCGCTACTTCAAACTGCGCCAGTGGGTGTTTTGTTCTTTTGTGCTTGCTTTTCCTCCCGCATCTGCTGGCGTTTCACTGCCACTTTTTATCGCTTACTATCGCAAAAACCAACCCAACGAGCGTTCGACACCTAATGAACGCTGGCGCTGCCGGTTAGTTACGTATATTTTGCGTCAAATATACTTGCAGTTTTCTTTGAGCTAAAATACAGGCAGATGTAGGACAGCCGCCAGCAGTTCGCGAGTTTCGAACGCTTGGCTTTCGAAGCATCTGGGCTCCGGCGCGACGGCAGCGGCTACGACGGAATGTCCTGTATGAATCTGCTTGGGTTCAGTGAGTGAGCTACGGCGACAAGGCGAGCCCCTCAAGTGTTCTGCGGTTAAAATGTTGCCGTTGTTGGAATAGAACCCAGCTCCCTCGCGTTATGAAGCCGCAGTCTGTCCGACTGCGCCACTGGGCACGGCCGCAGCAGCTTGGATACTGAACATTGACTTCTACCGAACCTGCACTGCATAAAGCTTCGTGTTATAACCATTTTTAAAACGAAAGTTCTTTTCGCCCGGGTACACCAAGATCTGACCGGCGTTACATCCGTCACCGAAATACGTCGCTAGAAAAGTTCCATTGACGGGGCTGCACCCGGATTCGAGCCACCGTCTCGCTCGCCGCAACGAGAGGTACACAGCGCTCTGCCCACTGCGCTACGAATTCAAGCGCAAGTAGGTCTACGAACGCGCCTAATATCTTTCCGACTACTTTCTTCATTCAGATGCCGTCGAGGAGATGCCGCCTTCTAGGAGAAGTTAAGCTAAGTATTTCATCATTCCCTAATGAGCTCCGACAGTTGGCGCCTCGATGCAAGCGTCTTTGCGTCCGCGGGATGCGGGTGAATTCAGGCACCCTCCACCCCCTACTGCTTTCCGTTTAGGTTGCGGTTCCGTCTCGTTGGCACGGTTTTCAAGAGGAATCGGTTTCAGTCGGATTTACCCAGTGTTCCGGAGCGGGTAATGCAGGGTCTATTTTTCATGCGTCTAACAGTGCCATACCGATGTAATATAAATAGCGATGTGCAAGTTCATATGGATGCACAATAAGTGCTAACGTGAAGGTACATTTCACTTTCGTGTTTTACCGATTCTTATGAAATAGGCATTAACGCATTTTTTTTAAGAAAATGGCTTTTTTGGATATTATTTTGCAAAAAATACACTGGGGTCAGAATGGAGTTTCAATGTTCTGTCAGAAACACATTCTCTGCTGTCGATTCCACGTTATCTTTCGCATGGAGCCATATTATAATAAAAAAACATCGTCCATCTCACGAGAAATCGCTCCTGAAAAAAGACAGTAGAAATGCTTAGCCTCCGGTCCAACGAAGCACTAAAAAATGAAAAGAGCCGGGACCCTATAACATGTCAGCTGGCTTCTCCTGCAAGCACATCCGAAAACTATAAAGATATTTTTGTATATTTGTTTGTACAAACCAAAGTGTGGGACGCTTCATTAAGGTGGTTGTCACAACCTACAAAACTCTCGAACAATGTTGTGGGAAGTTTGTTGTCACAGATCCCGCTATTTGTCATGCTACCTTAGGGAATTAATCAAATTTTCTTATTTCAATATAATGGAGCCTCGGCCTCACCCAATCGGCCACAAAACATCCATGCTAAACAACTTTCGCGCCCCCGTATACCTATAGTGCCTATAGTCGGCGCCGTCGCGTAGAAACCCTGACACCGGAAGCAGCGTCCGCCGAAACCTGGTAGGCACGTGTCCCTAACGCCCGTCGCTGGGAGCGAGACGCCGCGCGGGCAACGGAAGGGAGAACTGGGGCACTTGATTGAGATTGATTGCTTAAACACCGCAGGAAGACGAGGCGAAGAGGACCAAACACACCGGAGGAGCGCTTCCCGTTAAATAGAATATTTTATTCAAGCGGGAAGAGAAACCACTTGCGCGCATTCTAGCGGAAAAGGAAAACAATTACATAGTGGCGTCGTACGTGTGTCCTCCGAAAAGAAAACTTAAACTTCGCTTCACACGCATGTGTTTTCCAATAGAGGGAATCTGAAACACGTTTTTCAACATACCTTTTGCAGCAGAGCTGATTAGGCTTTCGGTTTTGCCCAAACGTATTACCAAAGCAAACGCACAAAAAAATTACTCAGCTTGCACTCGTGGTGCAAGACTGGAGAAACAGCACAGCTGGCTACCCTTCTCCCTGTGTCGGACACACGGGTGTTGTATCATCATCACCAGAAGCAGCCCGCCAGATCCACTGCAGGGTGAAGGCCTCTGCCATCGACCTCCAACAGCTCCTGTCCCGTGCCGCTCTAGTCCATGCTTGCCTCCGGATTTCCTTATTTAGTCCTTTCATAGAGTAGTTCGCCTTGGCATTCTAGCATACGCGTTTCTCGGTGTCCACTCCGTCATCCTGGTAGTCCACCGATGGTCATTTCGCCTAATTACGTGGCCAGTCCAAGTACACAATTTTTTTTTTAAATATGATATCTTCTACTCCAGTTCGCTTTCGATCCCGGAAGCTGCTTTCCCTTCTCTAAGTGTTACTCCGATCGATATTCGTTTCCCGCCCCGTTTATCCGTCATATGTTGGCGTTCAAGTTGTTTAGTAAGGCGCCAAGTTTACGCTCATATGTCATCACCTCACTGTTATGTTCGAGCTTGTCGCTGCAGTTACTGGATGTCTGAAGGCCTGGGTAGTTTCCTCGGTAGGTTTTTACATCTCTCCCAAAGTGGACGCGGTTAGCACGTGCTAGAACTCGCGGTGACCTCCAAGACAACGCCCGCGCTAAGAACCCCAAGGAAATGCGGTGGCCCCAGAATAGCGCACAGAGTGAGCCCGCGAAGTGGCTACATCCTTTGGGTGTGTGCGTCTGTTTGCCTGAGTTTGGAGTTGTGCCAATCTTTGTTACAGTGATGTGCTTACTCCTTGCTGTCGGTATTCGTTTTTATATTTTGCGATAAGTACCACATCTGAATGTGATTAAACCTTTCGTGCATTAAAGGAACAAAAATCTAAGATAGCTCAATTGGACAGACGCTGGCTTGAAAACACGAGGATCCCATGTTTGCTTGGACCACGGGGAACGTTTTTTTTTCAAACTGGCTGATAACCTGTACCCCTCGGACATTTGGGATGGACGGCGTGAAGGTCCCGGGTTCTATTATTGTCATTTCCCTAACAACTTTTTTTGTCTCGACGCGCACGTGAGTGTATGCCTCGTCAGGAGCGCCCGGCGTCGGCAAGGCTTGCGCTACGTGAGAAGCTCTCAATGAGGAGCCCCCGGCGTCGGCCTGCTCAACCTTCGAGAACACTGTTCCCAGCGTTCGCGGCATGCCATCTCACGTGCTTTTCTATTCGCCGGTTCAAATGCGTTCGTGCTGAAGTTGGGAGCACGAACGATGAGTTGGCGCTACAGACGCTCAGTTCGCGAAGCCGGTTTCTGTGGGTTACCACGCGTGCTATCGCTGTTCGCTTTGGGGGAGATGTGAAAGCTTAAGGACAAAACGATCCGCGCCGGCCGCTTATGTAGAACTTTCAGCGGCAATTTCGGAAATCCATGTGACGTGCCACAGCCGGGTCTGCGACGAAGGGAGAGAGGCCACCAGCTCTGCTGTTTCTCGAGCACTATTAGTGCAAGCTGGGCCAATTTTTTTTCTAAATCAGAACTGCTTTTACAACGTAGCAGACAATCGTTTCCAGTGCTTGAAATAGTGTCTTTAAAAGTACATCAGCCCAGAACTACGGCTATATACGCCCATGAGATGGTTTTTATGCTACTCTAAAAGATTGTTTCTCGTTTCGCCACTTGGCGTTGTTTGAGCTCCCAAAGGAATAAATACGAGCGATGTGGCGACTAGTGCACGAACTTTTTTAGAATGCAGCAATGAACACGTTTCACAGTCACTTAAAAAATACCGCCAAAGCAAAGCAGAAACGAGAAGGACCATCTGCTGTAAAGAGCAAATCAGGAAATCCTCTTTGTAGTGGCGATACCTAGCGTTCGCAATGCTTCCAGGAACGAAGGGAATAATGAAAGCGTTTGTAGGACACGTATTACTCAACCCCGAATAGGCCACTCGGTGCATAATGCACTTTCCCGAATTTTTCTTTCATCGTAAGGTGTTGATATATTTACTCTGAGAGGCAGTGTCGCGTCTGTCAGAACAGTTACGCGTAAAATGTCTGCTATTATTAAAGCGCAGCTTTATTGTTCTTACTGCTGGCGTCTGTAACGTGAAAACGCCCTGCAATAAAGCCAACTTCCTCTTTGATGATGATGATGAAGGACCGTGGGTGAAGTGAAAGAAAAAAAAATGCTTCACTGGCCGAAATCAAATTAGGATCCATCGCGTTACTAATCCGGCATCCATCCGATAGCTCCATTTTGACATGGTCAAAGCGGCTTGGAAAACTTAGACGACACCTAAAGAATACGTCACAAGAAAGCTTTGTGCTCAAGCCAGTGTCGTCGTTAAACGGAGGGGTCTATCATCTCCTTCAAATATGGAAACTGATCGGAATTCCAAGACGCCGTGAAAGTACAACACAAGCGCCACAATACAAGCAGGCTTTTAATTTGAATCCACTAGTTGAACTAGGGGCGTGGGTGGACACCGAAAAATAGGCGATTAGCATTTCTTATACAACCCTTAGGTGCAACCATTCTTAAGTGCACAAAGGATAGCAAGAGATCTCGTAGTGAAATGAATCCGTGCTACATCAGTGCTACCTAATGTTGCCTCCTGCGTGCGTCACTTCTGTATACGCTGGGCTGAACCGGTTCACCATGGTAAGGCCTAGTTTGTGAAGGACATTACGATACTTTCGTGCTTGTGCCACTCAATCACCAGCGAATGAGGACGATATTAAAAGCGCCAGTTGCACGGGAAAAAGGGAGGTAATAAAATGAGTTCTTTTTGGCAGTCTGAAGCACTCGTGGCGAGTAAGAAAACTCAAAAGCTCCCTTTACTTTCCTCTGGTGCTTGCGGCTGAATAAGCACCGATGCTTTTAAACGGTACCCCTAACTGGTCCCCTTAACCTGTAGGTAATTTACGGATCTATAACTCCACACTATGCCTTCACGCATTTATCCTATGGTTGCACGCCGGCTAAAGGCACCCTTCGTACATTTTAATCGCCATTTCTGCCTGATTTTATTTATCTGTCACACCAAAGCGGCACATTCTGTTTCAAACATTTCGCGTTTTATTTTATATGCAGACCATTTCTTCAACTCACGATGTCACCCGGCGTTGTCGGCGTGCCTCGGCGTCTGCAACAGCCGTTCCAGGTGCGCCCTCTCCCACACTCCTCCTCTCCCGCATCACGCTACCCTCCTCGCTCTCAACAACAAATCCGCATCCCTCCCCCTACACTATATAAAAAAATAATACTTACCGGCGCCTGGTTTCGATCCCACGACCCTGCGGGCGGAACGCAAGGGACATGGTGCTCTACCCACTGCGCCACAAAGCCGACACAGAATGGAAGGCTACGAACGCGCCTTATATCCTTGACTCATTCAAACTACGTCAAGAAGCTGCTGATACAACGGATTAACATTCACCAACTCCCCATACACTAAACGTTAAAGCAATACACCCACCCCCTATGCGACGCATTTACTCGATTCCCCCCGTCGGGGAGATCGGTTTTCAAAGCAAGATGTCGTTTTTTTTAATACTATACATTTCAAATTCTCGGACTCAATAAGACTCAAGTCTGGCTCATAGTATTCTAAACGTACAGGAAGCTTTATAAATGAATTAACCTCTTCACCTCTGTTGTCCCCTTTGCCTTTTCTCTGTCATCCTATTTAAACGCGCCCTGAAAAATGCATGCATTTGAAGCCGCTGCTGCCCATTCAGTATGGTATAGACGTTATCTCGTGTTCGTGTTCTCCGTTCCCTTCCCATCTTCTACACTTGCACCGTTTGCCGTACACATACTCCCGTGTACCTATGTATGTGTGTCCGCACGTGTGTGTATGCATGCACGTGCGCATTTGCCTGCACTTGTTCATCTTCACATGCACCCGCTTGGGCATGCGTGTATGTATGTTTTGTTTGCACTCACGAGCGTATGTGCCGTGCATACATATAAATTTTGCTTTATATGTACTTATTTCCAGTATCCATGTTCCCCAATAAGTTACGACCGTGGATTGTACTGAACTTGCGTGTATGCCAATGTACTTTGTAGTAAACCTTGTCACAAGCCCTGTCTCAGCGCGTGCTAATGTACCTGACTGTAATCTTAATTCCTTAAATGTATAAATTGAGTGTGTGTGTGTGTGTGTGTGTGTGTGTGTGTGTGTGTGTGTGTGTGTGCGTGCGCGCATGCGTGCGTGCTTACGTGTGTGTGAGTGCGTGTGCGTGCCTGCGAGCACGCGCGTGTGCGGTGGTACTATGTACTTTGTGACCCCTGCACTTCATAACCAGTCTCCATGTTTTACCGTTTGTTTATCTGTGTGTCGCCCTGTCCTTTTTGTGTGCACCACCCAAGAAGGCCTAGTGCTGTTGGTGGGCACCACCCAATAAACAATAAACAATAAACAATAAAAAAATCGTCGCTTGTCTCCGTTGGGCGCTGCGGAGTTGAATGCTCTGCCACACCCGACCAAGGTGTCGGCGCTTTCCAACATTTGACTACAGACGTAAAGGTCCTTAACCCTGCTCCCTCCCGAAGAAGGGTTCTTGAAAAAGTCGAGGCAAGCATGGCTCTTAAATCGCACGCCGCTACATCACGCGTCGCAGGAGCCTTGTTAACTTCGCCTCCCTTGGTACTAAGAATGCGTCGGCGGCTTTCACCCAAAGGCTTAGCTTTTTTTCTTCTAAGCCAGGCTCAGCCAGCCTGATTGTTTGGGTAGGACGGGCTGCAAATACAGAAACCTCAGGTTCGCTTTTTTTCCTTTTCAGTGCAGAAACGTTTTTCTGGTTGATATTTTGAGGTAGTTGAACATGAAAATGGAATTTTGGTTTCGCAAACGTAACTTGCGAGACTAAAATTTTGCCTTATCGAGTGTTGGCTACTGATGCAATGTTTTTTGTATATACTGACCTTTATCGCAAACATTTTATCTCACGAAAACTGTGAATCAATGCAACAAAGTTTGATTTGAACGAATTATACGACCGCTTGAGATCTTTAAAACCCTTTCAAAAACCAGTTTGTAAAAAAAACACCTTGCATTCTATTCGCCGCCGCCTCCCGTCCCTCCCCCGCCAGAAAAAAAAACGCAGCAGCCATGCGAACAACAAAGGTTTGTCTAGGGCTATTCGATCGCCCTTGCACAGGTGTTTCTGTGCTCATTTTTGTTATAAATAGGCGTGCATTGCAAAAGCACAGCTAGACAGTTACCTCTTACTATTCCCCAAAAAAGGTTCTTTTTTTGGAACACTCAAGGCGGTCTAATATTACCTGTAGGACTTATAGCATGCAATAAATTACTGAATGTAAATTAAAATGGCCTTGGTAGGCGGTTTAGCGTCTTCTATTGCTTCGTTGGCCTTTCTGAATTCTATATACAATCCACCAAACAAAATTCTGCTTCCCAACTGGATGAATCATCGTCACAACCGATTTAATGCTGTCCTGTTCGGTAGTTATTTTATGATGAGATTGGTGCGAGCATAGAAATTGAAGCAAGTTCCCTTAAAAGTGGCGCTATTCGAATCGGGATAAGAAAGTTCTAAACCCGATCATGCAATATATTGAATTTTCGGGGATAGGCCAAGTTGAGCCACGGTCACTGGAAGATGCAGCTGGAACGCGCAAACCGAATGACGGTGGCCATGTAAACCAGCAGCAGTACGTTCGTTGCAACAGTTCTTCGTTTTGCATGCTCGGGTGGTAATTTACATAAAAGCAATCGATGTTTTTCATACTCATTCGCTCTAGCACAGCAACAGTAATTGCGGCCCGTGAAGCGAGGCTGACCAGGCATACTTGAGGTGCACAAGCCAGTACCGAACATTCTATTCCGCCGTATTCAGTGCGATGGCTCGACTGTCTGCCGTACTAAGCAGTGATGCCCGAAGTAAGGTGTCGCTGTATGGTATGCTTCCCATTGAAATATGATCGTTGCGTTTCTGCAAATGCACGTTTCCGATATTACTTCCAACTTCCTGCGGCCGTTTTTTCAGTTGGTTACTGACTTTTGCATAATCTCGTGGCCTTTCATTTTGCATCTGTGCTGTGGGCGAGAAGCTGCATGCCATTTCTTCAGCACTTAATATATTCGCACAAATGAAATATCCGAATGGGCACGTGTCCGAATGAGCATCAGCTTGCTTGATTTATGAGGGAAATGTACCGTGTGATCTCTCTAACTTGAATTTTTACGGTGTCTTCAAAGTAAATCACTGATAAAGACCACATCTCCTTCTACAAAAAAGCAGCACATCGGCCCAATTCACTGACAACGAGCTATTGCTAATAAGAACGCTAGCACGCCCTAAGTCAAAATTTTCTAGGTGAATCCTAGCCCTTCTCGACAACAAAGAGCTCAAAGGATAAGCTTGAGCTGAAATGTGACAAAACATTTTATGACAGTAAGAAATAAAGCTGTTTCTCTATTTTTGCAGCATAAAACATTTCAGCCGCGCTGGAGATGTAAGCTGACACATTTAATTTTTTGTGGCCTGCGCACTGCTGGATTGGCCTACAAAATGTTGACAAAAAGTGTAACATTGAACAATAGAGTACAGGCGCTGAGATTAAGAAGAAAAAACTGCGGAAAAGCGTAGGCAAGCTCTATACAGAATTTTTTAATGGATTCTTTAGTCGCAATTGAACTCCTGCCGGAATGATGATGCTCAATATTGTCACCGTAACTTTTTTATTCCTTTGCGGATGTTGGATAGCCCAAGCTTAAGTTATACAGTGATGCCCTAAAAACCTCCTAAAAGCACCTTTTTATATTGGCTAGCAAAAACACAAGAAGGCAGAATTCTTGAATTTCTTGTTTATATAATAATTTTGTTGTCTGCTTTGCTATGGTTTGCGGCACTACGTGTTTTACTGGGTTGGTAGTTAGAGAAATTGCGCTAATTCGGTGCAGAGATCCCACAGGAAGCGCTCTAACACCGCGAGAGGCTACTAAGTATAAATATGCATCTTTCTGCAGATGTAGGTGAGGAATGTGAAAGTAGCAGTGAATGACCACATTGAGGTCATTAGGGTATTAAAAATGGCTCTTTAGTGTGCCATGCTTCAAACGTGCAGCAAAGGCTTCTGCAGAAGACAGACGAGCGAACTTGGTGGTCCGGCTGTTTACTAGATATTCGTAGTCCTGTGCTACAAACGACTATATATCATATCTGTAAGGACTGCCTAGGCGTTTCTTTAGTGCTGTTCCTGAGGAAATATATTATGCCCATCTGTTTCTACTCTGACATCACAGCAGCTCATTCCGTTTTGCTAAACACCCGCGCTTAAGGGAATGTGTCTGGCTTCACTGTGGATAAAATAAAGCTCCACCACAGCAATATCTTAGTAATTATTCTAACGAGAAATATTGCTGAGTACCGGAGTTGAACTTTTGCTTGTAGAAAGAAGCTCGTGTAATCATGCGCCTACACAACCAGCAGCCCCTCTACTTTCAGACGCACTTTTTCGCGTAATCACCTTCCAGTTAATTTGTCAGGTTCTGCTGGGTCGTTTGACGGAGCAATCGTCGCCACTTGCGCATATCGATGTAAACAAGCGCGGAGTAGTTTGACTCGTTGCTTTCGAAACCTGTCACGAATCTTGGTGCATTCGCGGATCGAAACGATGAAAGTTTTTATTCGACCAGTGTCTCCAATAAGGACTTATTGGAGCAGTGGCCCTTGTGGTGTCACGTGGGAAGGGGGAAGCAGGCCCATCATTCGAAACAGGTCCAGCTACAGCACTTGAGGTTTGCCATAATTGTTTGGTATAGCGAAAACGAAGTCTCACGTTAACGCTTAGAAAATGGAAGCGCATTGCCGCGAAAAGACGCCCCGAGTAAACACCATTCCCTGGTAGCGTAGGTTAAAGATGGAAGCTGCTGGGCCGGTGTAGCACGAAAACAATCTACGCTTCTAGATGTGAAGCAGGTTATGTGGCGCCTGTTGCCTCCGCTGTTATGTGGGCGCCGTTGTTCGGCGTCCACACCCCACTGCACATGGCTGGCCAGGCACCACTAATAATGATTGTGGCAGGATGCCCCTAGAGATTGGCCAACCAAAGATACCGTCACGAGATAGCTCGCGTTCAACCACCGTCGTCATCTTCCCATAGGGGAACCTCCTCCCGCAACGCCGCGATGAGTGCCACGGGCAACGCTGCCGGTAACGCCACCTGCAACGCCAGCGTCAACGCCAGTGTCAGCGCCGCGGACAACGCCGCGGAGAAGAGGGCTTAACAAGAAGAACAAGAACAAGAAGGAGCAGCACCTCCTCTTGCCTTGGTCGTGCACGCGGAACACACAAATGCCACCCTCATCCCGAGCCAAGACTTGGTGTGCCTGATCAAACACGCGAGGCCATGCGCAAGCGCCAGGACATCATAGACCGGGACGAATACCACAACTTGATGAGGATGACAAACGCGGAACAACACGAGCTACTGCGCGAGATCATCCACCGGGAGACGCCGCCGTCAGCACGTCTGTTACGGGTCTTCTTCACCTGACCGGCCGATTGCGGCACGACGTTCGTCCTCCTGCTTGCCATGGACCTCTACAACCACGGTACAGCAATACCGGCAACAACACCGCCTACAACCCGTTCGTCATCTGCGCGAGAACTGAGAGGTGGCTGTGGCAGTGGGAGGAACCACTGTGCACGCGGCTTTCAAGCTCTCTCGGAAGACCACCGGCCCCAACAAGGATGGAGGCCTCAGCGCCAGCGAGTTGAACACCGTCCGCGTGGCCTTCCGCAACGTGAAATGCGTGATCATAGACGAGGTGAGCATAATGTCTGCGCACAACCTAAACGCAGTCGACTTGAGTCGACCCCATCACATCACTGCTTCGCATACTACTCAGGGCTCCCCTACGGAAGTATGGTGAAAAAGTTTCTTTGACCTCCTTTTGTTTCTTTTTCGGACCCTCGGTAGACAATTACAGATGACCATTCATACAATATTTTACGTTACAACAATTTTGTTTCTAGTGTTATGAACCAGAGACGCATGCTAGATCCATTGTAATGAAACAAAAGCCCGGCTGCTACTGCATCAGTTTTCTGCAATTGATGTCGCTATAGCTGCTATTGCTCCCTACTAAGCCACAAGTCATCTACTGCCGCACCTGGGCTCACTGAATTGCACGCTGATTTTCGGTACATTCTAAAGCAGCTGCTCAATCAATGGACTGTTTTTACAGAGTCTAGGTCAGCATAGAGCGCTTAAAATCGCTTCCTAAGAACAGCTGGCCGGGGAAATTAATCTTTTGCTCTTACAAGCCGTACAAAGGGGACACAGCGTAGATTTGCAGTGGCATTCTGCCCACTGCGGAGTTGCCGGCAACTACGCAGCTGACAAAGCTGCCTCATCTACCTACAGTCTCCGCACTCAAGCTCTGTGGTCCCATTCACGAAAAAAATTCCCCCGCATTTCCCCGAGGGGGAGAATGTGAAAGTGCGAATGCACGGTTGTCGGCCCGCTTGCGGCGCTTGCGCTCGGCCCCCGCAGCCCACCGCTTCGCCGCCTTCTCTTCCATCTCTTCCATCGGGTTTGTAGTATCACGTGTACACCACGCAGTTATCAAGCCGCTATAACGCCGCTGAGTCGCCAACGCACGCCGCTGACGACGTAGTTTGAATGCGTTAAAGATATAAGGCGCGTCTCACACTTATATCACCGTCGCGTCCGTGGCTTGGTCGGTAGAGCGTCGCGCTGCGGCCGCAAAGTCCTCGGATCGAAACCTGGCGCCGGATGCTGTTTCTTTTTCAAATATAGAGGAGCACTGCGGACGCCAACGCCGCCGGCGGTGGATGGTTTGGGGTCGCTTATAAAGTGATTCGCACTTAAAAGCATGCGGCAATACTCGCATCCTCAACCGCATGGACAGCGCAGATGTCTATCTGGGCTGGCGCAAGCCAGCAATACGCGCCTCTTCACGCGATTGATCCCAAGTGCACCTTCAGAATGCCACCTGTCCTCCGCAAACACCAGGAACGTATTCTGCATAGGCTGCGCTTGAAAGTTACCTACAAGGGACATAACGTCTACAAAATGCAGCAGGCACCTTGAAACATTTGTTGTACATGTGACTGACGAGAAGACATGCGTCATGTTATATGCGTGTGCCCAAAGTACACCGTGCCCAGAGAGAACTCCGTATTATGTTTGTGCAGGCAGGTTGGTGTGGCACCTAAACTGGGGACTGTTTTAGGTACTTGGTCGGATCCAATTCCGGCTACACGGCAATCAAAGCTTTCATGGAGATTCTTCGGAGCACAGAACTGGAAAGCGTTTTTTGATTAAAAATTTTCGGTGCATCAAACTGCGTCTTTCCATTTGTATAGTTGTTTTTTTTTTCTTTTCTCCTAACATTTAGCGTAGCAAGGCAGCGTGACGGCTCACCTAACCTTGCTGGTCTTCATTAAAGCTCCTTTCTCCTTTCCGGCAAGCTGGTCTTCATTAAAGTTCCTTTCTCCTTCCCGGCTAGTGAAAATCAGTAACGGAAAGCTCCTAAGACCTTTCTTCCTGAATGAATTAATAGTAGGACGTGTTGGGCAAGTCTTGAGGAGCGTTGACAAGAAAGAGAAAAATTGCATACACGCAGTTGGCAGACACGCAGACATTTTGGTGAACATATTTCTTAGTAATCGCCATGTAAAATAGCATACCCTTTTCATTTTTGATAGGTAAGGCTAACATCTTACCAAACTCATCGGAAATTTAGTGTTTCTTTTATGGCCCCAATAGAGCCGCAATTTCGCTAATAACGAGGCACCAGCGGCCGATGTCCTCGTTCTGAGGCAAAGGTATGCCACGCAGTAAACAGGTGGTTACGTGCCCTCCCGTATGAGTTATTTCTACGGGCAATCACCGACTTGTAAGGTGAGACAAACCTATATAAAGCTCGGGGAAGGTTAGAACAAAGCTATTTGTGCTTTGAATCAGGTGTACAGAATTTAAGCAAAAATTATTTATATTTGAAGATTTTGTTTAGCTCTCCATAATATGCATATAATTTTTGGCATAGCTTATACGGTAAGATGGTCAATGAAGGCGAAAACAAGCACACAAGGTGCGGAACACGCACGAAGGAATCTCGGTGTACAGTGTACTTAGTTTGTTCCCCGTTCCTCCCGAGCTTATTTTCGGCAAAATTTGTAGGCAACAGTATGGATCGATTACCCGCTAACGTAGCTAAAACAGCGCTGTTTTAGCAAAATAATCTTTCAAGTAAATCTCAAGCAATGATTTTTCTGCCTTCCTGTAGGCTAGGATTTTATTACGCATAGGAACTCTATTTCAAAATATCAATGTTTGGCGCAAATGAAATACAAAATTTATTATCAGCACCCCGCCTACGTTAAGAGCAGAATATATGCTTTTCATTTAAATTAGGTTGTATTTACAGGTCCAACTATTTCACCCACTTCCCGTTAATTTCATTTTAATTATTCCCTGCACAGTATTACATTATTGCGAATTCCTGAGACTGACAGACCTCTCATTACGCTGATGGCAGTAAAGTTTCCCTAAAGTGTACTTTAAGGATCTTGTCGGAAGCTACTACACTGAAATGGCATCGGCAGGGGTGCGTGCACAGCGCTACCGCAGCGACTGTCGCCACCAACTCGGAGCTCGAATTGACGCTACCATAACACACGTACTCTGCCGTTCTTTGTTATTTGACCTGTGTTCCTGTACCGACAGCGTATAACTGTGCCCACGTTCGGAGTGTACTGCTTAATCGAAAAGTCGGATGAAGCCTAAGAGCTTCTTTAAAGTCTATAATGCTATGGCATTGAGATCGAGTTGAAGCTTGAGCGACTGCTTCCGCTCCACCTCCTTGAAGAGCTTCGTCCCTGTGCGGTTTGAGACAATTTCCTTCGCGATCCGCTTGCGCCTTTTTCCTTGGGAAGCCCTTGATCTATCTCCTACTCGTTGTATTCTTTCCGCTATGCAGTGGCAAGATAATGGCAGATTTCGCTGCGCGTCTGTTCGCTGGCTTGCCTGCATTGTTCCGCTTCCTTACTTCATCTGCAGCATACTTGCGTGGACCGACACGAAACGGCTCGCGTTACGGAATACTCTTCTGACATGTCATTACGGGCTGTTTTGCCTATACAGATATTGTGCTTGGAATTGAGCTATACCAGAGTGATTATGACCATTCATGCTCATGAGTTGCGTCCTTGCCTATTTAAAACCAGTCATGGAATGGGAAGGTGTCTTTCACATCTAGTGCATATCTTGGGGATCCGTGGCGGGTTTTCTGGCAACGGTTTTTGGGCCTTCGTTCCTAGAGTGGTTCTGTTGACGTCACTTTTTCTGTTGCCGCCTTTTTGAAGCTGCTGTCAGCTCTCCGACACAGCATACCTTCGAAGAAAATATTCGTGCCGTAACAACGACAAATAACCTTCATTATGCATAGGCAGGTTGCTGTACATTTCCAAACATGTAGCGTTCGTTGTGCAGCTCGCACATGTCGACATCGCTTAGCTCATTGAAAACCACTGGAATAATTGAGCCAGGACACAAGTTCATAACCTAGGTTATCAGTGTAATTTAGAATAAAAGTCTCAGAACAAGGCGTTTTCTGGAGGAGTTTGGGGAAGACGTCGCATAAAAGCGGTGCCTAAAACAGAGGACGGTGAGAGGTTACCGCCCCCAGGAGGGCTAATAACTAAGCTCGGGGGTGTTAACCCGCTCAGATCCGACGAACTTCACTGGGTCAACGAATATCTGAAGCAAGAAAGAGCTGCTGCTTCCCCTTTTCTCCGTGCTGTTTACGTGGTTCAGTTCAGCAGGTAGCGGCTGCTAGTAGCCACATAACACCCTTAGGCAGTTTGGGCCATTACGCTTGGCTGCATTGTACTTGCACTCGCCTCTTCACGTGCTTGTTACATGGACGTGTCGATAGCAATATCTTTGAAAATGCACTCACATTAGTCACAGCGTTCATACTTTTTGTACAGTTGGAAGTAAGTGCAGGTGCTCAGGAGTCAACAAATATGCGCTTGCGCGTAAGCGAGGAAAGAGGGGTGCATGGTATTTGAGCTGATGCGCTTGTAGTAGGCGAGGGTGGTTCTTTTCATGGGTGGTTCATCTTCTGTGTTCGGAGTTCCCCAGCCGGTGATGCTCGGCAGCGTATCCCGTCCGAAAAATGATCAGCTGCTTCGTTCTCTAACTGCCCGATGTGTGCACGTTTATAAGTATAATGGGGATGCATACAAAAGTGCTGAGATGTTTAAAACTTTTATTGCTGCAAGCGGAGCTTGTGACATTTGTTAGACTAACCCTGACCATGAAAGTTTATAAAAAAGACAGACGTTTCAGCATCCGCACCGATGCCATTTGCCTAAAAAAAATGGGGGCTAAAGCCCTAAACGCTTTCGTGTTAAACATTTTAATGGTCGCAGTCAGTTTAAATTGTCGTTATGTCTTTTTACGAACAGACGAGATTCCGTTGAACTTTTGATTTCAATTAGAGCTTAACTTCGACGGAAGTGTATGCAGGCAACAAAAACAACGCGACTGGTCATAACAACCATTGCCGGCCACAAACTGTCGGGAGTGAGCGAAGAGAACAGTAGGCAAAAAAATCACTTGGACGAGAAAGACGTGCCCTAATTCATTGATATTAAAAAGGAAAAAGAAAGGAACAAAAAACCGAAAACCCACGCCCAGGCCAAGCAGGACTGTAATTATCCGGTGCCTCCAGCACGCCTCAAACGCTGCATCGTCTTTATATGACACCGTGCCCCCCCACTCTTAAACTTGAGGAAAAGTTTTGGCCCGAGATTTCACTCTTTCCAGATGTTGGATTCGTTTCAAGTTCACTCCATTTGTTGCTGCACTTTTTTTCTCTCATTAAGCGGCATGAATGCCTGAACCTCAGATGAGACGCCTGTTCGGTGCCCGCCGCCCATGAGCCAAGAAAGCAGTGGACGCTGCTTCGTGGCACCGGCACCAATTTGCCCGCTACGCTAATTGAAAAGCGCGCGGGTCTGCGCCTTGCGCGTGATTCGCAAACAAAGTGGCTGGTTGGGGTGAACCCAGAACGTGCTTGGTGTTGGGTCATCCGCAGTTAGCTCCAGTGTTTCTTTCCGGGGCACTCCTAAAATAGCGAATTGCCAAACAAGCTTCACGGAAACGCTTTTCACAGCCAGGAATCTTAACTCTGGGGGGTTGGAGGCAGCGAACCCTTTTTTAGTGCAGATCACTTTATGCGTTCGGTATGTCGTCGTAACTCGCTAACGGACGATGTCAAGCGACTGCCGGAATCAGGGGGTGCTGCGAGATAAGGGAACCATGTAGAGCATGGTGTATCGCTCTCAGGGAGTCACGCTGAAGCTTCGAAAACCATGCGGTTTAAATAGCCATAACTGTTCGAACCTCGTGAACTGCTGCAACTTGTCATATATCCCCCCTTTATTTAACGCAAAGAAAACTGCATACATATCAGCAAAATCTATGTTTATAACCCCCGCGTTCTATGTATTACCCCGCAGTCCCCGCGTTCATTTAGTCTGGAATGGGTTGGTTTTTACAATAGTAAACGAAAAAAGCAGCCGCACAAACAAAATGACGCGTTCCAAATGACGCACAAAGGCTCCAAACGCGCAAGAAAAGAATGGCGCTCTCAAAATGCCGCAGAAAGGTTTAAGCCGTACAAAAAGAAAATGGCGTGTTCGAAATGACGCATAAAGGCTCCAGCCGCAACAAAAAAACAGTACGCTTTGAAAATGATGCAGAACAGCTCCTGGGGCCCTATTCTCGACTGCACAAATTGCGGGCAAAAGTCTTTGGGTAAAAGACTTTGGGCAAAAGCCCAAAGTCTTTTCTGATTGGCTTTTAATTTTGGTCACGTGCTTCCTTTTGACAAAGTGGTTGTGTGTGGTGTCGTCATTTTGACTTTTTATGACGTGTACGGGCACCAGTTCTAAGGTTTGCCTTATTTCTCTTTACTGAAAGCGCAATTTCCTTGGCCGGCAATGAAAAACTAGACTAAAAGCACTAGACATGACAACGTAGGCCGTCAGTGGGCCTCTTAACACGAAACTGGATATGGCATTGACCAAGGCACTCCCTTGAAACCCAGACAACATTGCACTTCGGATTCCCATGCACCGTTTTGATGGGCTTTGTCTGGCTTGAGTAATCTTCTCAAAGAAGTGGTGATAACTTCCAGCAATCGTAAACAAAGGTCCTATATGCAAAGTTAAAAGCCACTTATAGTGTGGTTGTAAGCCCAAGCGGTGGTGTTGCTGCAACGACAAAAGCGCCTTAAATTTGTTTAAATGGGTGTCTGCACGCGTATGCGATTCATCGTCGTTCACGATCCTTCCAATGGATTCGTTCTCTCCGGCTCAAGAGCCCCGGCCTGTTGGTACTAGAATAAACGCGTTATGCGATTCCAAACTGCTCCCAACGGCCAAATTCAGTCGCTGGCATTTTTTTCTGCTGCGCCGTGCTTGTAATAGAGGGATATCACGAACTATTTCATGCGCTCTTTGGTGCCGATTTTTTTTGTATTTCGCGCGAAAGTTTTCCAACTATGCAGCGCAAGCCGGGTGGAAATGGCCGTTAAACTCTCGTTCATGGTTACACCCCCGGAGACAAGTGAATGAATGCGAATCGCGTTAGTTTATCTACAGGTGCAAGATCATCGCGGGAAGGCTTCCTTCTGCCTGACGCCCTCGGGACCCCTAATGTTCCGATGCACCCGGAGCATCTCCTGGGCGCGGGAGTGAGGGAACCATCAACTCATTTCAGCTGATTATGCCTCGAATGCTCGGTTATTTGTCGCCCGCGCCAGAAATGGATCCTTACTGAAGAGAAAATACAAACACAAGGCCTATTATAACGTTCCAAACATTATTTTGGTTTAAATTCTATAAACGCTGCGATTTTCAGCAAATATTCTTGCAGCCAAGTACCGTTTAGCGTCCTGACCCTTATTGTACACTCCCACTATGCCGCTCTTTAAAACATTGTGTTTTCCCTCTCTCTTTCTCTCTCTCTCCCCTCCTCTCTACCTCTATCTATCTTTATCTCAGTTTATGTGTGTGTGTGTGCATGCGTGTGCGTGCGTGCGGAGAGAGAGAGAGAGAATAAATATTTTCTTATTGATAGAGCAGAGGTTGATAAATGGGCCTCGGACCGTAGAAGGCATCCCTAGTACGGGATCTATTGACTTCGGCTGGCTGTCCCTGCTCGGGTCACCAGTTTGAGCTGGCTATCCGGGTCTGAGCTGGCCAGGGAAGCCATCTACTGCTCGTAGTTGGGTTGGATGCTCTGCTCCTGTTTGCATGGGTGAAACCTATGTTAATTTTTAACAGTGCCCCCCAGAGAGAGAGAGAGAGAGAGAGATAGAGAGAGAGAGAGAGAGAGAGAGAGAGAGAGAGACAGAGAGAGAGAGAGAGAGAGAGAGAGAGAGAGAGAGAGAGAGAGAGAGAGAGAAAGAGAGAGAGAGAGAAAGAGAGAAAAAGACAGAGCTCTTTATTAGATAAAAGCTGAGAGGTTTGCCGGCATGTTCCGCATATAGGCTGGTTTGCGGGAAGGGGGAGAAGGGAGTGAAGGTCCTAAAAGGAGTAGGAGAGAAAAGAGGGGCAAAAAGGAGAGTTTAAAAGAAAACGTTAACACGGAGCTTTGCGTGGTGACGTAGAATTCCACACGAACTTGCACGTCAAGTTCTAGATTGCCTCTGCGACGCCGATGTCGTGTAAATAGTAAGAAAAGGCAACCAAAACTTTTCCTTAAGGTGATGAAGAGGGCAGGGGTCCGAATAAACCTTTTAAATATATAGATCCGTAGTTGAGGCGGTGATTTAATTCCGGGTTGTATGCCAGACACTCTAGAAGGACGTGCTCTACTGTTTCCGGCTATCCACAATTATCATAATAGGGCTTTGAAGTTATACCGAGGTGATGTCGGTAAGATTTCGTGAGTGCTGCGTTGAGACGCAACCGGTGGTAAAGAGTTTCAAGTTTAACTGGAATCGGCTCTGGTAGCCTCATTCTGAGTCCAGAGTCTATATGGTGCAGGAAAGTGTGCCGAGTTTCAGGAAAAAAACCAGAGGCGGATTCGTTCCTCTAAGGCAAGCTCATTCGCTAGCACTGCGGCCGCGTGCTTTGTGAAAAAAATATTTCTTACATTTCGCAGCTGTAGGCCTCTGCGAGCTCCCGCATCCGCCTTCTCGTTGTCGAGAATGGCGCTGTCGGCAGGGATCCATTGTAGGGTCACTCGGTGACCAGTGATGTGGGCGAAATGGTGCATGTAAGTTACGTCCCGGTATACATGCTCGTGAAGGCGGAAGCAGCTGGCCCGCCATAAGGTTTGCAACGCGGCCTTCGAGTCTGTGAATATAGCCCATTCTGCTGGTGGCTGACGAAGAATAACTTCCACAACAACGCAGACAGATCATTCTGCACCTTTTATTTCCCCACTTGCGCTTCTTTTTAAGTTTTTTTAGAGTAAATGTTCGTCTACGCTACGTATTTGACGGTCAATCATTGCGTCGCAATGACCTCCAGCCTCCGGCGCGCAATCTGCGCGTTTGAAAACTTGTGCAGCAAAAGGTTGAAGATCTCGAACAAAAGGCTGAAGATGTGAAGACTAGAAGAAAAGCATATAAATTCTTGGACGTCTGACATCAACTTGCTGAAATGTTTGTGAATACATATTCTAAAAACTAACACCTGTTTCGTCGAAATACCTGAGTAATAGGTGGGCAAGCGTGTTGTGAGGTGGCTTGCTTTCATGAGTTTTTTTTTGTATAATAGTGGCGGCTTACCGACCCAACCATACAATTTACCGTTTTCCGCATTGATCCCTGGATATTTGTGAGGTCTTCATGGTGTGGCGAAGGCATGCAACGTTACTTAAACGACGTTCACAATGCCACTCTAAAATGGTTATGATTTACAAGATAGATGGCGGTTGCGACAAGATGTTTAAAGTGAATGGCTGTATTAACGAGGAACGCGTTCATGAACGTGCTGGCTTTGGATATTGGGGCGAAGGCGCACAGGGATTTCGTGTAACTAGTGATGAACGGGAGCGATGAGCAAGCAGCGTTTGTGGCAGGGCTGCGTAGCAACGCGTACTACAGTTTGTGAAAGGAACCTACTCCGGTAATGCTCGTGCTCACGTGAAGACTAATCTGGTTCAGATTTTAAAAACTCTGGAGTAAGTTATTCGTAGTTATGGTTGAGGTTGTGTGAGGCGATTAGACCACGTAATTCATTGGGTTAATAAAATTAGCGGAGCTTAAAAATTTCGGTTGAACTGTAATAGGCGGCAGTGGAGAACGCACCTCGCGGCTTTTGCAGCCACCTTTCCGACTGCAGCAATTGCGTCACACTCGTTGCAACGAGTTTCATGCTCATTTAACACGAGTTACTTTTCTTCTGAGCAATTTCACAAGTACTCACCGTAAACTTTCCAAACTCGCTCAAGAGATATTTCTGTCTTTCGTGTTCCAGTCACAGTGTGCCAACTTGGGCGACCGCACTCGAGGTGTATTGCGACAATTGGGAGGCTTGCTAAACGATTACCAAACAGTTGCCTTGACCGGCCTTAAAGGAGGCTTGATAGGCTTACATTTACGTCCAACTCTAGCATTGAGATTTACAGTTCGACTTATGTACGTACCTCTAACATTCAGCCTTCTGGAGCACGTAAGATCACCACTCTTGTGGACTAACTGTATTTTGTGCTTGAACAGAGATATTTCGTTGTTTTCCCTGAAGAACCGTAATAAATGAAAACTTTCTTTCAAGCCACGTATTTGCGTGAAAAAATTGGCGCAGCTCGAACTAGTGGTGCAAAGCGGGCGAAATAGCAGAGCTGCGGTCGTCGTAGCTTCTGCATCCATTGACAGCGGATCCCCGGAGACAGGGAGAAGAAAGAGCGATTCTATGCAAGTTTCCAGACCAATTATATCTGGGAACGTGACACCCACAGCAGACGCAACAAGGTGCCAGAAAGTGCCGCATGACCGCTCAACATAGCACCTGTGTCACAAAGCGACGGGCTTTCAAAGCAACGGGTAAAAGACGAGCGAAACCAGGTACCGGCCCTGGGTACACCAGCCAGCGATCCAAGCAGGAACGGGTCGCTGTATCAGCGCTAATGTGCTGCTGCTGTGCCTTCTAGCTTTGTTGGCTTAGTTTGCTTCAAAACTTAAGCCATCCTTGTATCACTCGCTGTTTGTTGCGATGGGAGATAAAGTACGAATTGCGATAAAAGAGTTATACCAGCTGATGACAGACATGCAAGCGGTGATTGAATGACGTGAACGATGTCTTGAAAAAGGAATGAGACGACGACGTTAAAAGCACACCATTCGTGAATACTACTTACGAAAATTTCGTGAAGCCCTAGAATAGCTGGGGTCCTTAAAAAAGCACACGAGGAACCTAAAGCAGAAGCGGGAGAAATAGGCCAGGCACTCGCCAATGCGCAGTAAGAAATCACGGAGCTCCCAAAATATTCAAAAAAGAACATTGAAATCACGGGCATCCCACAACTAAACGACGGACCCTGACAGAAGGGGTCCAGAAGATTCGCAATAAAGTAGGAGCCAAAGTGCAACATTCTGACCATGATGTTGTGCATCGCGTGCTAACGCAGGCGCGCGTAAGTAATGTTGGTGTTCAGAACATCACCAAATGAGCTTGTGCAAGCAGCAAGGAAATTACGATTGACCGCTAGGCAAACTGGTTTGAACACGAAGATCCAATGTATGTTAATGACCAGTTGTGCCCGGTATGCAAGGCTCTACTTCGAATGGCGACGACCAAAAAGAAATAGAAAATTAGATATTTCTGTGGGTCTCCCAGTCAAACATTCAGAGCAGAAGGCTGAAAATGCAAGCGTCGTGTATACTGCCAAAAGAGGTCATCTTGCGAAGATTGTGTAAACTGCTTTGAAGTTGTGTTGCCGACAATTGGTCACAATAGTCCTATTGTGCATTCGCTAAATCGACACACTCAATGTCCTTCATCGCAACGTTAGAAGTCTCAATCAAAATACGACACGCTGGCGGCCTTGCTAACTCTGAAATTTTTATTTGTGTGATAAGTTTGTCAGAGGCTTGGTGAAAGGGTTACGAGTTTCTGAACCTGCCAAGCTACGGATTGTTACTATAAGCAAAGGAGGCTGATTTGAAACGTGGTGGCATGGCGGTTCACTTACCCGAAGGAAGAAGGTATTGAAAAGTGGACGACATAACTGAGCCAAGAGCTGGCGAATACGAAATTATATTTGTTGAAGTGGAAAATCAAGTCAATATAGGTGTCATTTATGTGCCCCCAAACCCTCAAATGCAGGCGTTCTTGACGAAACTGGAAGATGTACTTCTGTGCTTTCTGTCTCTACTAAGAAGACAATATTATGTGGCAGTTAAAACATAAACATAGCTTACAGCTCTGTAAAACATTTTTAAACCTCATATCTTCAAATGAATTTCAGAACCATATTATCGACTCAAATCGGAAACCCAAACTTCCTCTTCTACAATTGAGTACATTTTGTCAAGCTTACATACCAGACCAATAGAAGCCGAGATATTTTCCGAAAACGTTTCGGGCCACTGTCCAGTCTATATATGGTCTAACTCTAATCCACTGACAGACCCCATGCAAATTTTATTTCACGGGTAAAGTTTGAGAAAAACTTGAGAACTTATACAAGAAAAAGGCCACTCAAACCATAGTCGGGGAAGTTAACTACACGTATAAATTGTGTTCTGAAATCTGAAAATCCAGCCGCGTTAAGATAAACTTGAACTCCCGTAGGACCTCTCATTTGACGTGCCCGACCTGCCAATGGATGATTCCACAAATACTTCATGGGATAAAACTAAACGTGCACTAACGACCGAAGAGGAGGGAACACAAATGCAGTACGTACTACAAAGAACAGTGCATAGTTACACGCAACCTATCACTCGCCCTAATACGCAAACAAAAAAAGAAACATTACATAACCCGCATCTTGAAAGGATAAAGAAACTCGAAGGAACTATGGAACACCAGATTAGGCTCAAAATTATCCCAGAAAAGGCGTTTTTAGCCTGATAAGGGCGTTCTTGATTTCAGTCAGTCAGATATTCCAGAAAAATTCAATGGTATTTTTGCTGCATAGACAACAATATTAGGCCCACTTCCGATCAGAATGAGGATAGTGGGCTGCTCACTTCTTTAGAAAATAGCTTTGTTTATAAAGACATATCTACGGGAGAGATTTTTTTGGTTACACACAGATTTCCACGAATAAATCCGTAGGGCGTGATGAGATACCGGATAATATACAGAAGGCCAACATCGGCCTTTTGAACGAGTTTGAGAGTTGTTCTAATCTATAAAGTTGACTATCCCATCAGCGCGTAAAATTATCACCCAATACAGTTCTACCAGCTAATCCTGTTCTATTTAAAACCTTCAGAGCTCACAGAATGCTACAATTTATTACAAAATACCAAATATTGGCACCACTACAAGATGGCTTTCGCCAAGTAGTTATTCGAGCAGTACAGCTCATTATGTCACAGAAATACTTCACCATGCTCTCAATAAAGGTCAAATTACCTTAGGCATATTTCGTGACATTAAAAAGGCCACAACATTATGCTGAATAAGCTGGCGCGTCAAATATGTGTAGTGCAACCAGAACGGGAAGAGGAGATGCCCCTATCGGGTCCAGTATCACCAACTCGCAGTACGCCTCAGCCAGAGTAGCTCCTTGCCATGAATTAACAAATTAAACTCTAGATGATGATGCTCGCAGCTGGGTAGGAACAATGCGAATTTGGTTCGACTGAACAAAAGTGGTAACACGACCCACCTTTCAGGAGCGAGAAGGTAAAGGGGCCCTGAAAGGCATTTTGAGCACACTAAATGAACTAGCGCAACCGTTAAATTGGGTCGTCAACGGCCTCTGTGCCAAGTATTACTCTTTTACGCGCAGCGGAAAGCTCACACTTTTGTTGCAAAGTTTGTCGTTTTTTTCTCACCCTTTCCTTCGTGTTTCTGGACGCCGCCATCTTCACATGTCTACATCATCGATTCCCAGATGTTCGTCATGAGCTAGACATCCTGCTATTGGGCGGCTTTTTCACGCACTTCCGGCAAAGAGATGAGTCGTCTGCTCAGCGTCGGCTCGCCGGCTGATCTGCCAGCGGAGTGCCGGACTGCTTGGGCATTTTACGACAAACGAAACAAGTGTAAAACAAACGTTTAACCGTTTGTATTGAATGCAACACGGCCATAACACGACATGGATATTCTCTTACCTGAGTACGTTCCATAAAGGAAGCGTTGAAGCACCGTGGCACTTCTTTCGTGCAATCGCAGAGAACGCCCTGAGCCGAATGCCCGGGTTTGACGCATACATTTTATTCAACTTCAAAACAATCCAGAGATGCGTTTCTAACGAAAACAACGTCACAACATGCGTTGAAAGTCTGAACCACGATAGACAGAGGATGGGTTGCCTCCTGCCCGTCGTAAATTCGGTACTCACCTCGCGCGCGGTTTGCACTTAACTCTGGCGCACAAGCCCATGGCTTTTAGCCACGCACACTGCACATACCCCACGCGAGGTTGAGTCGTACGTCGCTCGAGAAAGATAATCCAGGCCATGGGAAGCACTATCCACCCGCAGAAGCACAACGTCGCATTTCATCGCGAAACAAAGGCGTCCACAACACACACACCATCGTCTCCTGTAATGCCAAACGCATCTCGCACTTCCCAATGGGAGTGAGTGGTACGCCTGCAGTGCCCACATGTCGCGAAGTGGAGCCCCAAGCTGAGCCGGGATCACGGAACCGTAACTGACTTCTGGAGTGGTTTGTGCTTTGTTGCCAAGGCAACCGATGCTTGAGATTGTCAAAGAAATGGCGCTCGCTCCAGCGCTAGCAAGCTCAGAGCCGCGACGGAGCATGTTTTGCCAACGTTGCCGCTCTCCACCACGCGTCCCCCCAAACTGAACTGGTCACATGATTGAAGCGTTTTGTGCACGGGTTCTGTATCGGTTTAATATGACTTTTTCACATGCCGCCGGCAGGAATTACCACCGCCGCAAAATAAGACCCGGCACCAGCGGGGCCACATCTGATACGGCGCTTTTTGGATAAACAGTGCGCGGTGCATCAAGGGAACGAGCGCACGACCCTCCCCGTGTGGCTGCGAGTTCGCCGCCGATAAAAAGTCATGTGCCGCCAGCAACGTACACCGCGAAAGTGCAAGGCCAGGCCGCCGCACGCATGCGGCCAGATTTTTCGTTCGCTTTTCCAGCCTTGAGCGGCGTGCGGGATTCATGGTGTCAACAAAGCTTGCCCGTAGCAGACGACAGTCTGAGCAGCGCAATAGCGGAATTACGTCACCGCTACGGAGTGCAGCATCATGGGAGGCAAGGCTCGCGCGCCGTCAACAGCGGAGAGTAAGTCGAAAGGAGGAGGAAACGCGGAGCGGCGATAATGCGCGGTTTTTGATTTACGATTTCTCAGCTAATACTCATCGCTTTAACAAAACTCTTGCGGGAGGAGATTGCAAATACATTGCTTTATTTGGGTACATCTACATCCACGCATCGGCGGAAGGTATTTCAGGACCCCTTTAAGAGGATGGTGTAGGTCCTCTTTACACCGGGCTGGCGCAAGACACTGACTCGCTCCGGGGTGCATCGTAAGAACGTGCTGTGCCCCGAAACACAACACGGTTAGCGTTTCCTGAGGTCGCAGTTCCTTAACGACCCATTGTGGCGCCGTGCAGTAGTTGCTTGGTGGCATTTACCGCGTCACCGCCATAATGGCGCACTTAGGTGCAGGAAGACAGGGGCAGCAAAAAAGTTAGAGTAAAAGAGGCAAGACGGTTGTTGGCAACCACCGCCCGGATACAAAGGAATAGCCTCTAATCATCATTATCATGAGTCCTGCTAGCCTGTTGCATTTATGATTCCTAATCGCACACTTACCGCGCATGAAGCGAACCCCGATTCAGCAATACTCTTAAGCGCCTAGATTTCCCAGAGCAGCTGCGTATGTGAAGTGGCACCGAGGATGATAACGTACGGCAACTTGATAGCGTAAATAAAAGTTTTCAGGTATGCATTATTTTTCTACCGACGTATTGTTATTTTAGGGTTTTGAAACACTTCTGTTGCTCGACATCCGCAAGTAAAAAAAAACACCACTTTAATCTTTAGCGGCTACTTGTTAATATTACTTTTGATTTGGGATATTCTATATTAACTAATTGTCTTTGTCCGCCAACACATGAGCAGCCTCGACATTCACCAGCCCTTGCGTCGATGGCGAAAATGATACTTAGATGAGCAAACTTGCATTTTTTCCCCAAAAAACTCTTAAGGCACCTGTGTTACGAGAAGTTGACGTGCGGCCTTTCAAAATGTATATATTGTTTTATTCCGGCTTTTCTTTCTCAAATGTTTTCCTTAAGTACCTTCTGCGGGCGTTTACTCAGACGTTTACGCTTGACCCTTCGTCGGGAAACGACGAAATTAAGCCCAGGAGTGCTTGGTAGATGCAGAGTAGACAAGACACAGCGCTGTGTGGGTCCCTCGTCTCTTATATGCCTGATGTTGCTATTGCTAACCAACTCACCCGAGGATCCACAATTCCAGATATTTTTGTATGAATAAAAAATTCCCCCGCATTTCCCCGAGGGGGAGAATGTGAAAGTGCGAATGCACGGTTGTCGGCCCGCTTGCGGCGCTTGCGCTCGGCCCCGCAGCCCACCGCCTCGCCGCCTTCTCTTCCATCTCTTCCATCGGGTTTGTAGTATCACGTGTACACCACGCAGTTATCAAGCCGCTATAACGCCGCTGCGTCGCCAACGCACGCCGCTGACGACGTAGTTTGAATGCGTTAAAGATATAAGGCGCGTTACTAACACTGATATCAGCGTCGCTTCCGTGGCTTAGTCGGTAGAGCGTCGCGCTGCGGCCGCAAAGTCGTCGGAACGAAACCTGCGGCCGGATGCTGTTTTTTTTTTATATAGAGAGGAGGACTGCGTTAAAGATATAAGGCGCGTTACTAACACTGATATCAGCGTCGCGTCCGTGGCTTAGTCGGTAGAGCGTCGCGCTGCGGCCGCAAAGTCCTCGGATCGAAACCTGGCGCCGGATGCTGTTTTTTTTTTTATATATATAGAGAGGAGGACTGCAAACGCCGCCGCCGCCGCCGCCGCCGCCGCCGCCGGCGGCGGTGGAAGGTTTGGGGTCGCTTATAAAGTGCATTCGCACTTAAAAAAAATTTTACCTAGCGCAAGGAGCTTGTCCGCGTCATTTTGCGCTCTTCGTATTTTTTTGGTGTATGTTAAGTGTCCCCCAAAAAATTCCCGCGCATTTCCCCGAGGGGGATAATGTGAAAGTGCGAATGCACGGTTGTCGGCCCGCTTGCGGCGCTTGCGCTCGGCCCCCGCAGCCCACCGCCTCGCCGCCTTCTCTTCCATGTCTTCCATCGGGTTTGTAGTGTCACGTGTACACCACGCAGTTATCAAGCCGCTATAACGCCGCTGAGTCGCCAACGCACGCCGCTGACGACGTACACTCTTAGCCAAAATGGGAGAAAATAAGACTAACTGCAGCAATTACGCCTCGCGAGGAACATTTACTCCCCAAAAGACCAAACGCGTGAAGATTAGGGCCGTGTGCAAAATGAAGGGACCAAACGTTGGTCCCTCGACGCGAATGGGACCAACGGAAAGACTAACAGCGCCCTTTGCTCCCGCAACGTTGCTGTTGTCCCCCTGGCGGGGGCCCTCCGACTTGTTTCTACTTGTTCGGTGGCCAGCGGGGACGGACGTGCGAAAGGTGAGCTGCGGCGGCGACGGCTTTTCCTCATTCGCCCTTTTTTTGAAGTTCGTGAGCTTGCATCTTAGCGTCAGAGTGCCAGCTATTTTTTAAAACCAACGCCAGTCGATTCGCTGTGCGTTACTGCCGACGGCGACCTAATTTTTATTTGTTTCGGTCAATATTTACCCAATTTTTTGCTTAACCCTAAAATAGTAATAATGCAATTTCTCTTTAAACAAGTGGCCCAACCGCATAAATAATTGTCCCAGCAGGAGCAGCGTACAAAAAGGAAGCTAACCGCTAACTTCTTTTCTTTTGAAATTGCAGTTTTAATACATTTATACCCAGAAATGTCAAAGCGTGGTTAACACGTGGCCGAGAATCTTGAAGGGCTCTAACTTTTTAGGCAAACATATGAACACTAAAATAACAACATGGTGCTGTTAGGACACAAGAATTACTCGCAGACATATTAAATTTTAAATGAAAACGTGATATTTTAAGCAGGAAAATTACAAGAAGTCTGGCAGAACGCCGGATCTGCAACGGGCGCGTACACTCTGAGGCTGAGTAGGGCAAAAATAGTTGCACCCTCGTAAGCGCAACTACGTCCAGAATAAAACTAGACAAAAACGGTTAAAATCTGATGTAAATTGGCTGAGTAAGGCATTTTTTTTCCATATTTTGCGGAACCCGAACTTGTAATCTGCCGAACCACAGCAGAACGGCAAAATGAAGTCTTCCTCGAAGGCGCGGTCTGACCGCCCTAATAAAAATCCTCTAACAAAATCGTAGAATCTTTATGTATCTCACGGCAAGTTTTTTTTTTTTTTTTTTAGAACACAGTGTCATCTAATGGCCCCTTTTTCAGTACCGGCCCTCCTTGTGGCCGCCACGGCGAACCTAACTGGCAGTAACGCGCCCCCCCAAAATTGTTTGGCTTTCGGGGAACTCGTTCACGAAACATTCTCGTCCTGCAGTCCTTCCCGCACCCACCCGTCACCCGTGCCTTTCACATGAATTTCACAGTAGCAGGCGCACGCTCGCGTGACTCATCTAACGTGGCCGAAAGCTTCCTTCACTTTTTTTCATTTTCGTTGCTCCCTCACTGGTAGCCAAGCACTCGCAGCGTGGTCAGCCTCAAACATTTTTGCCCCTTTTCTTTGAAAGCCTTTTTTTGTGTGCACGTACGAACTCACTGTGAACTGTCCGCAAAGAGGAAATAAAAACGTGCAGCCATAGCCACTCCCCAAGCAGAAAGCTGAGAGGACGCCGTCTTGTTTGTTTCGCCCGAGGCTATTTCTTAAACATTGTTAAATTTATTAAACATTGAGAAAATTTGGCTCTTAATACATTTTTGAAATAAAAACGCATTCTTCGACACCGACATCACAGCCAGAAATCAATAATGACCTTGTTCTATACAAACCCGCACCATCAGCGCAGGAAAGCAGGTTTTCTTCCAATAATTACATATTTCTTCTTGTTTTCTTTTTATTTTTGATTGCAGTCTAACCATTTTGATTTAGAGCTGGTGCTGACAGGAAGCGTCTCTTTCCCTACATGTCTTGTGAAAGAGGGGGAAGAGGCCCTTGTTTCGTGCTACGTAAGCCTCAGAATGATAGCGAACCTGCATGCGAGAAATGAGCAATCTTTCTATTTTCTGTTGCCCTTATACAGTGATTCAATGCGTTGAGTGAGGGAGCATGAGTCCCCAGGTTCTATTGCTGGTTTGAGTGGCGTCTTTTCTGCTGGAGTCGGAAAAACAACAATGTCTGAGTTTCGCTTGTTAACTACCGTTACCATGTTCTTAATTAATCCGTAGTCTTATACTCAGTGCAATTCACAGGCCACATAAGGCTGCACTACATAAAGCGTTGATTTTGCTTCTTTTTGCTTTTTGAGGCATTTTTTACGGATGCTTGTTAGGGCTGCTGGAAACTGCGTTTTTCTCAATTTTGCGTCCTACCATGAATAACACTTGTTTTGTTGCCCTATTTATTTCCTGCAGGAGCGTGACGACATACGCCCATTGCCGATAGCGTCACGGAGGATGGCTGTCTCCTCTCAACGGACAAGCACCTCAAGACAAGTGGAGCACGCTTGCGCCAAGGACAGCAGCCATGTATACAGCCCAATACTGGGCGCATCGCCTCAACAAGGTGTGCCGTACAGGCCTTCGAAATAGAGACTCCAACGTCAAGAGTAGAGTACGGTTTACTTTTGTTGTATATGTTGCTCACACAGTGTTGCAATAAAAAGCTTGAAAGTAACATTTTCTTTGTAGTGAGTACTTTGTCGTGAACAAGTGGCCAAGAAATACTGCTTCTGGTCTTTTGTGTTTACGCCTGTCTTCTGAATTGTCGGTCTAATGGAACGACAGTCACTCATGGAGTACTTGCACGAGCCAGCACATCGTCTTTTAGTATGTACGGTTAATCCAGAG
The DNA here is from genome assembly GCF_048455015.1 of Haemaphysalis longicornis. NCBI lineage: Eukaryota > Metazoa > Arthropoda > Arachnida > Ixodida > Ixodidae > Haemaphysalis > Haemaphysalis longicornis. The sequence continues at coordinate 58,593,571 of NW_027526295.1, read as the reverse complement.
GGGAGCATTTGCAGGGATGAACATTTAGTCTTGAAAGCATCAATTGGTCTAGGGGGAGTAATGGGAAAGATTAACGATTGATACTCAGAGAACCAACGGTTGGTCTCCAGTCGACTAACAGGGGTGTCTAACAGTTGATCTGCAAGGGACCAACAGTTAGTCTTTATGGCGGACCAACAGTTGAACCATCAAGGGACTAAGTGTAGAGGGACTAACAGTTGGTACCCTTGCCGTTAGTCCCAAAAAGGACTAATTCTAGTGGCAACGCAGTTAGTCCCCAAAAGGACTTACGCCGATGCCCCGTTAGTCCTTTTTGGCTAAGAGTGTAGTTTGAATGCGTTAAAGATATAAGGCGCGTTACTCACACTGATATCAGCGTGGCGTCCGTGGCTTAGTCGGTAGAACGTCGCGCTGCGGCCGCAAAGTCCTCGGATCGAAACCTGGCGCCGGATGCTGTTTCTTTTTTAAATATAGAGGACCACTGCGGACGCCGCCGCCGCCGCCGCCGGCGGTGGATGGTTTGGGGTCGCTTATAAAGTGCATTCGCACTTAAAAACTGCCCTTGTACCGCAAGTCTTTTTAATTCATATTCATGTGTTCATGTGTCACTCCTAGCATCCATCTATTTTATCCGGTGGCTGCATATTTTGTCGCCAGTATAATAACCTCTTGCCACACCACTTTTTTTCCGCAATACGAAATAACTATTCAACAAACAGGGCAGGCCGTGAGTAATTAAAATGGCGTTAGAAAATTCTCATTAGTCTCCTTCGGTCGGCGTTGTAAAGGCATAAATTACCACCTCTACCTCTAATATCACGGCAATTGTCCCCTAACTCATTCAGATGCTTAGGAGTTGTTACATCCGGTAACCTAACTTGAGCCTCTCCCGAAAACCGCACACTTCTGCTGAGCATCTGTCGGCTCGTTGTGCAAAAATCTGTCCGCCGTTCCTACAGCAATTTATTTCAAGGTCTCAAGCATTTTAATTTGCTCAGAGTGCGCGAGTGCTACCTACGGGCATATCACGCTAACCTTATTAACACGTTGGAGTGTTCGCAAACCGAGCTACGCTTTTTATTTTGTCCTTGTAACCATTCTGTTGTAGCATCTCGACACTAAAACCTAAGCTGGACCTACAATATTTAGAATTGTAAAGCCAGACGATTGGCTTTGCCTTTACCACCGATTCCTTTCCTTGGACGCGAGTTCATTTCCCGGCCGCGGCCGCCGCTTTTCTGCTGGAGCCGAAAAGCAAAAACGCCCGGTTTTATGAAATTTCTGCGCACGTTAAAGGTCCTCACACAGTCACAATTAATCCGGAGCCCTCCACTGCGGCGCGCCCCATCACCTGCGCTGCAGTCAATCAGTTGAGTTCTTTCTTTTCTACCCTGAAACAACCAGATAATCTCTCCAGCTTATCGAATCTCCCTCAATTCCTTCCCCCATGCCGTGCTTTTCTACCACGTGCTCTGACCACAGGTTTAAAACTATCATCCTTAAATCTTCATTATAAGTGACTGGAACAGCTTTCGGTCCACCATTGCTGCGACCACCAGCATTGGAAACTTTGGGAACTCCAAGAGTGCCATCAGAAATGCTGATATACATTTCGCCTCTTTGTTGGTCACAGTGGCCAGACTACTGCTACATATCCCACCCTTATTACATGGTGCATATACGGAGTTCTTAGCTGTGTCAAGAAAAAAGAAAATCAAGAAAAAAGGTTTTTTTTTTTAAATACACGGAATACAAGTTCATTGCTTTTTAAATCCTCATGATTGGTATCCCAGTTAAGTTTCCATATTTAATGCCTAGTCTCGCTCTTCAGAAAAAAGTATCTCATGTGCTTTTCGCTGAAGCTCAGAAGTGCCTCCGCTATTGGACTATTTGTGGTGCGATCAGATATGCATCTAGCAGCAACGAAAAGAGAAATACCCGTAAAAAGATCTACTATGAAAAAGGAGTTCCTGTTTTCAAGGCTTTTTTACCATTCTGAAATATACGAGTCACCTACACAAGATCTGGGATGTACAGGCCAGGTTCATTAAAGTCCCATGACAACAACTTTCTGGTATACACGATTCCGTGCGCTAATTACTAGGCCCATAGTTTCTGTGCGTCATCATTCATATCAGTAGAGCAGGCAACTCCAACAATGCAAAGAAATGAACGGACACACGCGCGCCGAATAATGAGCGGCGTGGAAACACTAATCGTCCTGTTCGTCCGCATTATATCGAGGAGGCATCCCCCGAGTACTATTCGTAACCATTGTCAGTACAAACGTATCTGCAGGTCCGCCTTACAAGCCTACTTATAATCGCAAAGTTAGAAGTGTTTTCCCTGTGTTTCTACTCTGTGCTAAAGGTACAGAAACTGCCAAGCAAAATAAAAGGACAGGCAAAGCGGCCCACAGTTTTGCTCGCTTCATTTGAAGTGCTAAATATGGCAGTGAACACTAACTAATTGCTCTGATAAAAAATGTTCTGCTTAAAGGGTTTTTTTGTGCTCCGAATGACTGTACGTAGGAAGGATTTGATTTTTGCATACAGGCGTGTGCATCAATATTGCTTTTGTGCTGTTATACAAAGTGATCAAAATTAGGTCGACAGGTTTTACTTTAATTAGGCGGTTAGATTTGCTTGCAGACCACCTCTACAGTGAGCGTTCACGCCATGGGTACACAGAATTAGGTGGAAATTATTCATGTCGGTGGCTTAATTAACAGTAATTGAATAATTAACTTCTTATAGGCTGCAGTAAGCAGGCATGTTTGTGTTGAAAAGGTAGACGCAATCGTGTTTCGACCCAGTATCATTTGGTTGAATTCTTCTAACGCATCCGTACCCAGAGATATCAAACTGGGAAGTTTAATTTCCGTTCGCATGATTACGCATGATAGACACTCAAGATCGGTTCAAAGTTCCTCGCTTTGGTTCCGTGTTTTGATAGTGGTTCCGAGTACTGCAGATTGCAATAACGCCAGTCAAGACTGAAAGGGTGCCAGTTACCACTGTTGCCTATGCGTCCACATTGTTGTCAAACTAATTACCGTACACAGCAGGCACGTCACAAAAGGGAGGAGCATTGGGCCGGTCTTCGCTGTCCAGCATGCGTAATCATGCGAACGGCCACTAAACATCGCAGTTCTATACCTGGGGCTGCGTATGCGCGAGACGAATTCTGCGAAATGAAACTGCGGGGAAGCACGATTGCGTCCAACTTTTGAATTCAAACATGCGTGCTTTAGTGCAACCACTAAAAATTTCATTATTAAATTTTAGTTGATTAAGCGACCGCACCAATAATGGCCACCTCATTCTTTGTCTTACTGGCCACATAACCTCAATGTAGAGGTGGTCTTCACATGAATTTAAGTGCCTAATATAAAAAAAAACCGGTCGACTTAACTTTGACCACCTGGGATATTTATTCGCTTTTTGTGCGCGTTTTTGCTGAAAGTGAAATTTGCATTGTATTTGTAAACGCTATTTGGGGAAATAGTAATCATTGAACCCGGTCATAATATTTTCAGGCTCATGCGATCTTCCTCCTATCGGTTTCAGCCATTCCTTTCTTCCAGTTTTTTAACCCATTTTTTTCCATTGTCGTTTTTTATATCTGTTCTTTTCATATCCCTCGCATTGGTAAATGAAGTGGCAAGATGTTATGAAATAGGTGACAGTTGCCAATGCAATTTTTAAGTCAGAGGATTTGAGCTGATGTTTTAGGTTTTAGGGAGATCAGGTGACAATGAATCAATACGACAAAGTTCTAAACGCAACCCAAAAAATTAGCAAAAATAGATAAGGAACAATGTTTTTCTTTGTAGTTGAGGACTTCGTCCTGTACTTGCCCGTAACTTCCCTGATGTTTCAACTCTTGGTTTACCAGCCGAGATTTTATCTAAGCATGCTAGCCACGTCCGCAACAATCCCGCTAATAACCCGGCGTGCGCCCAGAAAATATACCGAAAATTGGTGCAACCGCACAAGTGGCTTTTCAGGCCTGACCATACTCTTTCTACACTCAATGTCAATGGTGCAAATAGCTCATATATAATGGCCTTAACTAACGAAACTGGGTCTGTTATGCAAATAGAACGCCTATTAAGCATTTTTTCTTGCATTCCCTATGAACCTTGAAATTTTCCGCCATTGCCTTATTACGTCTCGCGTTTAATACAGGGTTTCGCTCCAGGGTTTTGCTCACCTGGTAAAATTTGTTGAAACTGGTAGTATTAGAACGAGGAAAAGACACATTTTTTTTGTATTCAGAAACCGGTAATGTCAATCTTTTTGTTTGTCACAGTTGACGACAGTAGACACAAATTGGTAGCTTTTTCTTTTTGGCAAAATCTATTGTAATGGGATTATTTCATTTGGCGCTCGCAACTGGCGAGATTCTTTTTTTATTACTTTCAGCTCTTGCGGCTCGTTGACGAAGTTGCCATTAAAGGACCCTGAAGTTATTTTTTAAACTTCTGTCTATTTTTCCATTGCATAGACTGGGTCGCATAAACAAATGTTTCACGGTTTATGCGCTCCATAAAGCAGAATTTTATTTGTGTACCCTGAAAGCACAAAAATACCTTGCGACATTTGAGGCGGCCGCAACAATTAACAGCCATGACGCGTATTGGAATGGCAGGCTGATCGGACGATGTCCAAGATTGGAATTCAGACAGCTTTCAGTTTCGGTTCTGTGGAACAAAATGCGTAGTATCCAATGTTCTCGTTGGGAGGGTATTCTCTATATCACAGGAATCGGAATACCGAGCTTCGCGATGTTGGCGGCTGTAGAACGGGTCCGATAAGCCTGCCAGCACCGCTTAGAATTGAATTGTTCACTATCCAAGGGGTGCGCAGTGGCTGAATACCCTGCGGGTCATCGGAGATGCTAGTGCGCGCCGAGGTGCGCCCGAGACGCTCGAGGCGCGCCGTAGTCGAGGGCTCCGAATTGATTTTGACCACCTGGGGATCTTTCACGCGCCCCCAAATCTTGTACGCACGGGCGTTTTGCTTTTCGGCTCCATCAGAAAAGGGGCCGCAACGGTCGGGAATGGTTTCAAAAATGGATGATGAAGATAAGTGAAGGCCAATCAATTTCTACCAGAAAAAACCATCCCCGTAGATGTCTCTCATTTTATAAAGCCGAGAAAAAGAGCACGAGAGAGAGAGATAGAGAGAGAGATTCACTGCAGGCTTTTTTTCTGTAAAAGTGGTTCTCTCTTCACAAACATTCACTAGCAGAGCTCTCTCAGCGAGCAGGAGCTGATCCGAGAGGCATCGCCTGGACAGCAGTGCCTCCCACTGCTCTTGAGGGTTTGCGGTACGGGGAAGGGAGATAGGTGTTGGTTTTTCCTGCATGTGTCTGCGTGTACTTAGTCTGTGTAATATGTCTGCGTGTACTTAGTTTTTGGCAGAATTTGAATTTTGCTGGATATTGGGTGGGGCTATCCGGCGTAGCCTCATTGCAGGCGGGAAGGTGTTCGTTCGTAGAATTCTGAGTGTTGTTTCTTGTGATTTTGTGAGGGTTTAGTGAGGCAGCGGGAAAGTCTGTCGATTAAGCTTGCAATGTTATGTTATTTCTATGAACGTTAGAAGTGGTGTAGGTTTCTCCAGGTCCTCCAAGATCTGGTCGTCAAGCTCTCCGACATTTCGGTGGTTAAATTTGCCGCCCTCCATGGAGGCACGTGCAGTCGTCCACGCAATCCTAACATTTCTATCAGGGTATTTAGTTAAAAGCGTGATTTGTGCTACTGGAGCCACCCAACCCAACCTGAATGAACGTCCTGCACGCGTCCTGTGAGTCTGTTCTGATCACCGAGGATTTCCTCTGCGTGAGGGCCAGCGTCACAGCTAGCTCATCCGCCTCTTTGGTCGATGCGGTTATTAGGGTGGCACTGACAAGACGCTCTGTTTTTGTGGTGACTGCCACTGTCGTTGCTCTGCTACCACAGATTGCGGCTGCATCTGTGTAGACCGCATTCGAGAGGGTGCCCTTTTCCTGTTTAAGGCTTTCGCTCTATGTTCACCCCGATCGGAGTGGTCGACCGGATCAATGTTCTTTGCCAATGGGTGTGATATGATATGCTTCTTCTATCGTTCACGAAGATCCTTGGTTGACTTGACGTAACAGGAGCTCCGTTTAGTTTTGTTCAACACTTTTTGACCGGTTTGTGTCTTTGCAAGCCGTGCTCTCTGGCAGGAGAGGTGGCCGTCTATAAGCTCGTCCACTGCGTTCTGCAGACCTATGGGGAAGAGCCTGTCTCTTGGTGCATTTATAGGGATCCCGGGAGTTTGCTTCATGGCTTTACGGATAAGTCAGCTGAGTTCGTCCGTATCTGCCCTTAGTAAGGCGCTTGGTATGTAATTCTTGAGAACAAAGACCTGGACGGTATCGTCTTGTTTAATGCTCCGGTGTCTATTTAGGGCGCTGATAATCATATGTACGACTTGCTGGGTCGTTCTGGTGAGGCGTTGGATCATTATGTGTCATTGTTCATCAGCTCGTACCAAAAGCCCGACTACCATGAGTAAGCTACACGGCTTAATTGTGTGTCCCTCTAAATTGATGTTGAGGTTTTTTTTTTCAATTTTATTGCGACAATGCCGGACTACAACGAGTTCTGACTTATGTGGTGAACAATCCAGCCCGCTTACCTTTGCGTATCGCTCTTGCAACGCGTGCTAATTGTTGCAGGCAGTCTTGAAGCCTCACGATGCAGCGGACGTCCATCCGATCGCTCCATTTCCACTGGGTAGAAGCAGCTTCGCGTTTTCACAATCCTGCTCTTAAGAAAGGGGCTTTAATATTTTTCTGTGCTTTGAAGTGTAAATTTTAATATTTTTAATTTTGCATTTATCCGAAGACCTTTTTTATCACTGCTAATTGATTAACGAGATTTTTGATTCCGTTGCGAGGCGACACTTTAGAACAGCCAAAAATTGGGGTTCAATATTCTCTAGTTAGTCTAAGCGTATTCCGGCAAAACTTTTTAGGTAATCTCAATAAATCTACGTCGGAATTATTGTACGTTAATCCAGCTCTCATAGTGAGAGCGCGGAATGTTTTTGTCGGTGTTTGATGCCACTAATACCCTGCTCTTTATTTCCCAACATGCTTTTAATCTCTAGCGAAATAAAAAAACCAAACAAAGAAGGCACCACAGAAAGTATGCCTGCAGTGTCTTTTGCTGGTATTTTTATAGTTTGGAACCAACGCATTACACGGTCCTGTTCTCATTAATGATGCCCGGTCAATCCCCATTTGAAGAGGTAATTACGATCGCTACGTGCGTCACCATGGCGCTTCCTCCGGACCAGTGCAGCATACTCGAACAAACGTTAACGAACGGCACATTAGTGGCTCCGGACATCCCCGTCATCAGAGAAGTTACTTAAGAAGACCCAGGAGACTTCTTCGTATATCTTGTAACTTAAGTTGTTTTCCCTCAACAGCAATTAACGACGTGGCAACGGCGACACTTTGTGTAAATTTTGGTTAGCGGGCTTTCGCCACTTAGGTCAAAACGAGCCATAAGGGCCTGCCTTTTGTTGATGAACAAGATTCTGGCCAGGTTTGCGCTACGAAGTAACCTGTATAACCATTTTTTGTTCTTCTCTTTCCTGATACCACTGATAGTAATCTGGATCAGCCCTCCTCTTTTTTGCATATTTCTGTTACGCCTGTAATTCTAAGATCTTGGTTTACTACACCAATAAAAACATGGCAACCGAATCTATAAAGTATCGTGAAGCTTCGTTTTATCGATATTCTGTAAATTTCATTTCCCACCGTAAAAACGGTAGAGTACGAGATTCACAACCCATTCATATGAAGCATCACACAAAGGAATACAAAGAGGAAGTTAGAAATAAAAATTATGTATAAAAAAACATTGAACCAACAGTTACGGTTGCGGGACTCGATTTGCTAGTTTGATAACATATTGCACAGAACCCTGTGCAGTTAGCTATCTGTACAGAGAGTTCTATTCCGGCAAAGAAGGCTTTCTACTTCGAGAAACGAATAAAGTGTCTTTGCCCAAAAATACTCTTCAAATTTGAATTTTTGTTCAGACAGTTTTAATAAAAATTCCGACGTTTACGGTAGGGGAAGCACCTATTTTATTCCTGGACATCCCCAAACCTGAAAGGAGTTAGTTCCCTGGTTATTCTGAGATATCAACCAGACTCAGCTAGTCATATAAATACTTAACCAACTAGAACCCACCAAAAGCACGAGGAGGAAGAAATAGTAACTTTATTTTGTCCAGAAGAAAAGTCTAGTTATGGCCGGTGTGCTCCCGATGACGGAGAGGTTGTCTTTGCATCTTGCGGCGTCTTCAGCCCTCTGGACTGCTGGATGGCAGGGTCGTCGCTAAAGAGCACGGTCTCGCACTGCTATTTGTTGTTGATAATAAATATTCCTTTTGTATTGCTGGAGTCTTTAATTTGTAGGACTGGGAATTTCCAGGGCATGTGTTCCAAACTTGCAAGCTGGGGGCAGTGTTTACATTTACTATCACGAATTTCTGGGTGGAAGTGCCTGTAGAGGCCTGGGTTCGGATATCTATTAGTCAGGAGAAGTCTCCATGCAACTACATGATTTTGGTCAGCAAGCGGTCGGCTGCAGGGTACGTCCATCTTTCGGCTCTTTATTGATCGAGCTCGTCCTGGTAGTTGCACAGGGGACCCTTGGTGTTGTCGGCAGGGTGTAGGGCGGGTTGCAGTTGCTCTCGGTAGGTGAATGCTCGAGCAGTCTCGTTGGCCTGTTCCTTGCCCTCCAGACCCGCGTGTGCGGGTGTCCATATTAACGACTTGGAATTTCAGCTTGAACAAAAAACGATATGACTTAGGAAGGAAACACGGACACAGTGCAGCACTGTGTCCGTGTTTCGTTCCTAAGTCATATCGTTTTTTTTGTTCAAGCTGAAATTTCAAGTCGATATGGAAAACCAACTCGCCCAAACCCAAGCAATTCTGTCCATATTAAAGCACGAGAAAAACTTTTTTTGCGTACATAATAAAACATGGTGGAATAATTTGTGCTGATAGAAACTAACCGATATTGGCGAATTTATTACAGAAATTGGACGATGGTCAGTACTGAGACGCCCTTTTACTTCTGCGTGAATCTGCGTGAAATCTGGCCCCTGATAGCGCTCCATTGGGAGGGACCGACCACGTGGGTTTCTTCGTCACTGGCTGATCGTCGATAAAAGGACGCCCGCATCGAAACGACGGCCATTGACAGCGGGGGCAGCGAGCAGAACGGACACCAACGTCTTCAACTCGTTTTTACCAGGTTTGGGAGTCTTTCAACGTATATTTTTCTGCCATTTCAACTGCCGAATTCTGCTGCCTCTGCTGCCAAGGGGTTGATGGATTTTCACCTATTGTTACTTGTGGCGCTGTGTTGACTGCTTTTGACCATGACTGAACTTGCAGACTTTCAACGTGAATTCCGCAAAGAAATGAGGGAAATCAACGCTAGCATGACTCACATGAACAAAGAGTTTGAGGACATGCGAAAAGATTGTGCAGAAGTGAAGAAGGAGAATGCCGCTCTTAAAGCATCAAATGAGAAGCTTTTGCAGGAAATTGCATTACTGAAAATGCAACTTCACGAGAACTCGCTAAGAGTTACGGCTCAGGAGCAGTACTCTCGAAACAAAAACATTGTGGTCAGGGGAATCCCGCACGAGACAACAGAGAACCTAGAGGACATACTAAGCAAAGTTGGTGGCGCGCTCGGCGAGCCAATTCAGAAAGACGATGTAGAAATATGCCATCGCGTTCCTACGCGAAACACTGCTGAGGACTGTACCGAACAAAACATCGTGGTGACGTTCAGCCGCCGTGCAAAACGTGACGCAATCCTCGAGAAGGCACGCAAAACTAGGCTCACGGCAGACGACATCGGATACACCACAAAGAACCCGGTCTACATTAACAAACATCTGTGCCCGCAAGTGAAGAAGCTTCTTGGAATGACCATTGCAACGAAAAGGGAATTAGGCTGGCGTTTCGCATGGTCTAGGGATGGCAAGGTGTTCGCGCGTCAAATAGAAAACTCAAAGCTTGTGCGCATTGCATGTGAGGCTGATCTAGCAAACATGCGCAGTTGAGCACAGCGCTACTTCGGAACCTTTAGTTGAATTTTTTTCATTCAATGATAGCACCCGAAGACGTCACATGTCCCAATAATGAAATTTGTCTGACGCTTCTGCACTGCAATGCGCAGTCTGCCCGAAATAAGCACGATGAGCTAATAACGTTCTTCAGTCAATTTTCGTTTCAGTTTAACATTATCATGCTTACGGAGACATGGTATAGATCCAAAGATGATGTGCTTTGCTTACCCCGTTATCAGACCTTTTACTTAAACCGCCAGTGTCGACTTGGTGGGGGCTTGTTGCAGCTTGTTTCGGAAAAATTTTCATGCACCTTACTTCAAGAATTCTCGGTCATAACACCGGATTATGAAGTTTTAACAGTACAGTGCAAAAAGTTTGTATCTGTGGTTATATATCGCCCAACGGAAGGCAACTATGGAAATTTCTTGTCTTTTTTAAACCGACTGCTCTGCTTTATTAGTACTAATGAGTTAAACGTTGCTATTAGGGGGGAATTCAATATTAACGTGTTGCAGAATACTAAAACCTCTCAAGAGTTGCAATTGCTTCTAGGATCAATTCATTGTGCAAATAAGACAATGACTCCCACGCGCATTACTGATTCATCTGAAAGCTTAATTGACCTATTTGCAACGAACATGGCCGAAAATTGTTTAGAGTCCGGAGTGATAGCTGCGAACTTGGGTGATCACTTGCCTATCTTTATGTTCCTGGAATGTGACCAAGTTTCTAAGCGCATTCGGCACTCGGACTCTTTTCTTATTCAAGAAATTAATGGTAGAACTTTAGCTGACTTTCGCGGTAAAATACGAAACATTGATTGGACTTCGGTCCTACATTGTCAATTCGCTAATGAAGCCTACGATGCCTTTATGCGTATTTTTATAACTGTATATGAGGAATATTTTCGGTTCAAGAAGGTTAGAACGTCCAACAAGAAACGGAAGCCGTGGCTTTCGGATGAATGTCTGAGAGCGATTCGCGAGAAAAACGCGTTGTATGGTAAGTTTCTTAAAACAAGGAATTCCGCTGACTTCTCTGCTTTTAAAAAGTATAGAAATCACGTGACAAAGTTATTGACAAATACGAAAAATGCATACTTCGAAGGTCTGTTCTCAGAAGTGAGCCGTCGCAGTGATTTATTATGGCGTGAAATAAACAAGCTATTAAAACGTAACGCTTACAATAACGATGAGCTTGAGTTAACGATAGGTAATAAACTACACAAAGGAAAAGAATTAGCCGATAAGTTTAATGATTACTTCACATCCTTAGTAACAAGCCATCACAATGAAGAAGCAATTTCGTTTTTAAACACACCCAACGCACACACAGCCTTTTTTCAACCAACCACTCCCGGAGAAGTTTATACTGCTTTTATGTCATTGAAAAACAGTAAGGCACGTGATATGAACGGGATCCAAATAAGACCGATTAAGTTCATGCTTGATCTTTTGTTACCGGTTCTTACCCACATTTTTAATCTTAGTTTATCCACAGGTGTATTTCCTGCAAAAATGCAACATGCAAAAGTAGTAGTTTTATTTAAGTCCGGAAACAAAAACGAGCTATCAAATTACCGTCCAATTTCGGTGCTACCTGCTATATCCAAAGGTTTAGAAAAAATTATTTGTAAGCGCATTACTTCATTTTGTGAAAAACACTGCGTTATATCGGCGCAACAATTCGGATTCAGGCAAGGAATGTCGACAGAGTTAGCTTTGTTGGCGCAAAAAGAATTAATTTTGAACGGCTTTGAGGATTTCTCAAAAGCATTTGACCGGATCAACCATTTAACTCTATTTGCTAAACTGCAACACTAGGGATTTCGCGGCGTTTCACTCGACCTTTTACGTTCGTATCTAATGCATAGAAAGCAATGCATTTCAATTAAAACTGAACAATCGATGATGCAAAGAATAACGCAAGGTGTTCCGCAGGGAAGCATTCTTGGTCCAATTTTGTTTAATATTTACATAAATGATATTGTCAATATTACTGAGCATGCTCATTTCATAGTTTATGCAGATGATACAAGTATGTTTCTACAGCCTTGCGATATTAATTATCTCGAAAATCTAGCAAATGGTGCCTTGAGTAAATTATTAAAATGGAGTAAAATCAATTCCCTGGAAATAAATGCAGTAAAAACAAAAGCTCTTCTATTTACGCCACCGCAAAAATGTATTAACCAAGATATTGCAATTTATCTTGAATCGGAGAACATACAGTTGTCGACAGAAGTTAAAACTTTAAGGGTAATTTTTAATAAGCATTTAACTTGGGATGACCATATTGAGCGCACCGCTAGATTTCTGGCCAGGACGTGTGGTGTATTGGGCAAATTACTACAGGTGTTACCGTCCAAGATGAAGCTTTTAATTTATCATGCATTATTTTCCTCTCACTGAAGTTATTGTTCTCTTGTATGGAGAACAACATCACGAACCAACATACACAAGCTAGGTGTACTGCAGAAAAGAGCAATCCGAAATATAGCTAACGTACCATATGATGCGCATACCTACGAAATTTTTTGCGCGCCTTTATGTAGTACCGATTCAGCATTTATATGAAACTAACCTCATGCTCAAATGCAAACAATTTTTTCAATATAACAACAAAGCCTTTATAGACCTGTGTAACCTAAATAAGCCAACTCGAGTACCGTATAGCTTTAGGGAGAGAAACGTGTGGTCACAACCTTTCTCGCGTACGAACTACGGATTTTCAAGATTGCAGTATCGCGTACCGTGTTTATTAAACAAATTACACAGAATTGGCGTAGATTTAAGTAGTATTTCGAGGAAACGATTGAAATCGCATATGATTAAAAATGGAGGCCTTGCCTAAAATGTTTTGTGTGTTTGTGATTGGCTTGTATTTCGGCGTTTCAAGCCTATATACCTGTGACTCGGGCTGCGGCCTAAGTAACTTGGTACAATTTCAAACACCCAATTTTCTCTGGTTGATATTTCGTGAAGTATTGCTGTGCATTATATATAATGTATGTGCTCTTCAATTCTGCCCTTAGTGTGCAAAGCCTAGCATCGATGACGTATCTGTATCTTTAGTATCTGTCACACGTTTGTTGTAGTTTTACTGTATTTCTTATATCTATGAAAGAGAGTCCATACGCTGTACCTGTACACGTTTGTTGTAGTTTTACTGTATTTTTTGTATCTATGACGAATCCATACGCTGTAGCCGTTGCCAAGACAACGGGGCAAGGACCTCGTCAAGCTGCTGTACTGCGGCTTTTTGTTCTTGTCCCAGCACTCTTCTATGAAAAGATGGCTAAATAAAAGGTTGATTGATAAAAAAAAATACTCGATCTCAAATTTTTAGAACGCGCGTATGCGTGTCGAAAACAGCGTTCTATCTTTAGCACCGGAACCTCATAGGTGGTATATGTTGCGTGAGTTTATGCAAGATGGCAAATAAAGGAAAGAGTGTATTTAACCAAAAACGTTGTTAACCTTGTAGTTCCAGCGTTCGAATAGTGTAGGCCGTGATGGTACATTTTAGGGGCGAAGCCCCTCAGGGGCATGGGCTTTTTGATGTCTTCTGTCGCCGTCGTCGTAATCGTCGTTCGTCTCATGTAGTCCCTGTACTAAACCACCAGGAAACTGGCTTACGCCTAGAGTTAGAATGTAAAGCGTACTAAAAAAAAACACCGGGACACTGGGGTTCCGCTGTCACATTGGAGCTCACTCAAATGTTTTCTCTCTTTCTCTCGTTTCCGTCTTGCCCTGGAGCGCTTCATTACGCGTGCTAAAAAACATCGGCACACTTGTTTACGCATCGCGCTAGAGTTCTTTGTGCCTTAAAGACAAGATACTTTTACAGCAAACCTTTGTACCTCTACCCCCAACGGTTTCATATCCGCTGGGAAAAACACCCTTATTAAAATAAGGGTACACTTATGGACTGCATTGTTCGCTCCTCCCCAGGTCTAACATTAGTGGAGATAGCCCGGAATTTTTTTGACCAACTATCATCATTCACAAACCGCGAAATCGTGTGTCCGCCAGACAGACTAACCATGCAAACCTCAATTGAATGAGCAGGGAGGAGACATGCTCGGAAGGCAACGACTCACGTTCTGTGTCGGGTCACTACGGCTCACTAGACCGGCAAACTGAATAGGCCTTGGTGTCACAACGAATACAGCCTAAATGTTTCGCACTTGCACCTGCAAATTATTTATACGCTAGCATATACCTACCATTATTTGGTTATACATTGTTCATGGTTCGTCTAGCAGTAGGCGTGTCATATGACTAAGCCAAATCTTTCTTTCTCCAAAATGGTTTCGTTAACACGTTGGTCTGACCACTAAAAGTGTCACTTTAAATTTATTTTTTGTGTTTCCTGTTTTTGAAAAACTTGTTCAAGTGTATGAGCACGTGACAGTAACTGCAACATTGCATGACGCTTGTGAAAGGCGTGTCGCCATAAGAACCTACTATCTGTACACTGTGAAATAGTCTGCGAACACTCGCGGCGCTTTGCGGACGAGTAAGTGAAGCGTTGCAAGAAAGGCATTTCATTTATCTGGCTGTACATCTCTGCCACATTTCACTAGGTGTCTTGCGCATCATTTGTCAGCGGCTCATAAATATTTTGTGAGAGAGTTGCTTCCGGAACAATTTACGGTCTTATAAGCCGGCTCTGCCACTGTGGATACTCGCGCTTTAGGATATCATCATATCCGCCAACAGGATAGTCTAACAGTGGTCCGTCCTTGCACCTGCGTTTAAATTCTTTTCGTTCGAGGACACGTTTAGCCCTTAGCGACAACGAACACAATTATGCGGGCGGCTCTATTACCGCGGAATCCGCTGAAATTGGCGTGCAGATGCCTTCGGCCAAATGCATATACAAAACTAAAATCCTTTCCCTCACCAAAATACATGGACGCGAAGCTTGACGATGAAAGCGAAAATGACCAATATCAAAACTCCATGACCGTAAAACGAAAACGGCAACACCTCTCTCAAAATCAAAAGGAAATGACCGAAATGAAATCGCAAAATCATCCATCGCCCAAAACGATACCCCTTGATTTCACTGAGCTTATCGGAAACGTTCCCGCTATTCAATTGGCTGCCCGTTCTTCCGCGGAGCGAACCACGTGCGGAGTAACCATTTCGCCCTCGAAGGCGACCTGCCTGTCGAGAGTCAGCGACTGCAACTTCCATGTGAAGTAAAGCGAGCGACGACGCTAATTGGCTCCCATTGAGGCGTTATAGAGCGAAACTTCTGCGCGCGCCCGCGGCAGCTGCGAAAGGCTAGTTGGAGCTCAGCCCTGAGAGCAGATAGATAACGTTTGCTTTGCCGTAAGGCGTTTCGGCGTACATCACTACCGAAGGCGCAACTCAGCTAATACTAGCTTTGCCTGAAAATAAATTCAATCTACAAGCTGCATGCGATAGAGAGGAGTCAAAAGTTTATTCCTCCCGTATCCTGTACAGTGGGTATGTGCGAAACACTGAAGCACATCACCATCATCGATATCCTCATCATAGTGCGCGCTTAAAGGTGGCTTTGCCTCTAGGCATTCCTGCTTACGCCTACACCTACAGCTCATTTCATACAATACCATCTTTGCTTGTTGGTGGTTAAGGCGTTGTGCTGCTGAGACCAAGGATGCGGGTTTAATTCCCGGCCGCGGTGGCTGCTTTTCTGACGTAAGCGATTTATGCTTAAATGTCGGTGTGTTCGAGATTTCGGAGCGCGTTAAAGATCTCCAGTTGATCAAAATTAATCCGGAGCCCTCCACTACGGCAGGTCTTCTAGCCTGTGTAGCGTCGATGCGTTAAACACAATAAAATTAATAATAAAAAGCTTTGCTAGAAAAAAAGCGCGGTCACACCATATCGATTCCGAACTGGCAGTAGCAAGCAGTTCACTTATACTCCAGAACGTACCTCGTACTCAGCGTTGAGTGGTCTTTCTCGACTCACGGGAACCTTTCAATCTCTGCGGCACCTATTTAACAACCCTAGTCTTGGGAATGAAGTAATGAAATTTCCCGACACACACGCACGTCATCATATCATCAGTCAATGATGGTCTGGTCACAAAGGAACACAATGCAGTATTAGATTCGATGCAACCACCAGCTCAGGTCATCCCCACGAAACACGGCACAGCTTTCCTTAACTCCAGAGGACAGTAATCCGCTTATGTCTCCGCAAATGTCGGAGTGGCAGGACCTTCGCCGCCGTATCCGCTTCCCCGTGCCATTGACCTCCTTAGCAAAAGCCGCCTTCGATGCGACCGCAAACAAATGGCTCAAAGAATTTTGCACCGTCTTCACATTAACGTGACGTATAGCCGAAGCTTTAAGTTTAAAATTGGTTGCGGGAAATTAGTCGCCGTACCGTACAGGAGGCGTGCATGTGACTTGCGAGAGAGATAAAACTTTATTCAGCGGCCCGATAGTTTCTCAGAAGGTCGGCGGCTAGTCCATTGTGGACCCGATGGCGGCGCTTTGGCCGGGCCGTTCATGGAGGTGATTGCTGTTGCGGGTGCCCCTGAAACACCGGAGGAGCAGCATGGATCACCAGAGCCACGACAGCTGTCTGAATATCCTTGTG
Organism: Haemaphysalis longicornis; assembly: GCF_048455015.1. NCBI lineage: Eukaryota > Metazoa > Arthropoda > Arachnida > Ixodida > Ixodidae > Haemaphysalis > Haemaphysalis longicornis. The sequence continues at coordinate 58,576,819 of NW_027526295.1, read as the reverse complement.
GAGATAGAGCAGTGCGGCCTCCCAGTCTCATTCCTCATGAATAAAATTGTTGGTCTGCATGGTGGAGCGCTGCTTTAACATGTGATGCATCTTGGCCCAGTCTCAGCAGGATGGACAGAGAAGGCTGCGTAAGGTAGGGCGTATTGTCCTGTGCAGTGCTGTGGAAGGAAGGGTGTTCGTATGGATTGGCCATAATACGGTCGCTTGGTATCGAGGGTGTCAAGCGTACGGGGGTGGATAAACGCGTCTAGTGTCCGTGTAAGTCCGTTAGGATAACTTGAAAACTATAGAGGAATGCTGAGAGAGGAGGAGTGGCAGGTTGATCTGACGCCTGGTTGGTGAGCTCGCAAGCCAGCTCACGAGCCAGCACTTGCTACACACGCGCAGTAATTTGCCTCTTCGCTAGCGCCAGCACAAGCTCCCTGTGTTACGCGTAAAGGGGAGGCAGGCTTCAGGAGTACCACATTTTTGTGCCCTAGGCGAACAGGGATCATTTAGTTTAAGAACAAAAATATTCCTAAGTTTTATGTCGACAGCCAGGGCTCCCATTATATACTAGTGACTTCAAATGCGCACTCGATACCGTTGTCCTGTCTGTTGTTTTCTTTTTTTTCTTCGTATGGCATCCTTCCTCTTCTTTATACTTTATTCTTTGTTTATGCTTAGCAGTTTCCATTTAGAGTTTTATCTTTCAGTTTTGTGCCTTGTAATTCTTGAACCTAATTTTCAAATTTTTGCTTTCTTTATGCCTCTGCCACTGTTGTCACCGCTTAAATGAAGTGGCCAGTTCACAAATAAAGAATTCTACAACTGTTGCTACCAATCTCGAACACACACTTGGAATATAGCTGTAGGAATTCCATCTAGGGTAGCAAGCCTTGACGCTGATAGGGCTCACCCCTGCAGTTCACATCAAAGTGCCCCAGTCTGGCTTTCTCTCTGTGTGTTGGCACCACATAGTTTTTACACAGAATACAACGAGCACTGATCTTATACCTTTCTAGAGAGGATAAACGGGAAGTTTTGTGTGAGAAATTGTGAAGCACACCTTACGTAATCTCCGTTAACTTCACATAGGCACCTGTTTCTAGTACAGTTTACAGGCCGTCTCTAATCAAGATATGATACTAAAATATGTGTCCAGGCATGGCTACAGGGGACGCAAGAAAATGTTTGTTTCTTGCGTGAGCATAGATGATTTTGCACATTTATTGCGGGAGCCTGCATATAAAATATCTTCCAGGCCTCCATAATCTACATGTTAAGGACCAAATATTTTACATCAAACATTTAACACCTGGGTAGACCAAATGTCGGCAATAAAGCAATAAAAATTGGAGATATTATCTTGAGCCCCAAATCCAGTAACCGCATACTGATAGGCGATCCTAATCCAATAACACTTATCTAAAAAGCAAACAAACACCGAAAGAAAGGTGCTGCATAGGCTCCATAAGCATTTAAATGACGGTAAAATGGCGCTAAACATCACTGGATACCGCCCGGGAATATTCATCCAGAATGAGCTCTCTTATCTGTCTGTGATTACGCGATTCAGTGCCCATCTCGGGGCAACTTATATTCCTACTGGCAGAGAGGGAGAGAGAGAGAGAGAAAGTAAAGGAAAGGCAGGAATGTTAACCAGGCTACGGCCTAGTATGCTATCCTGCACGGGGGAAAGGGCAACAATGAGGAAAAAGACGAAAACAGAAAAAGAAGGGGAAAGGTAAGGACAGAGCGTGGAGTGGTGTGCCCAGCGGTAGGACACCATAGACATTGTCTAAAGTTCAGACAGTTCGTAGAGAGTAGTAGTAAATGATGTGGTTTGTTCTTCTTGATGTTGTTGAAGATGATGATGATGATCTGCGTTGCTGCGTGATGGTTGTGGCACTGATGACACGACGACGATGGTTGATGGAGGGTTTTCAAAACTGTATATTTACACAGAAGACATATACAGGATATTTACAGACTGAAGATAGACAGAGAAAGAAATAAAATGGGGTTCTAGGTCAGCTAACACTTTGTGCACGCGGCACCCCTGTCGGCGACGGACCCTGACCTAAAACTACCCAAGTGGTGAGATCCTCCCTATCCTGACCTGACTAGCCCGGCAATACGCCGGCCGTGCATAGCACATTAAAACCCTAAGGATTCGACCCCGAGACCTCGTGTCTCGTGGTTTTGATGGGTTACTTAGGCTCTACCCCCGATTCACAGGCCAATCCGCATCCCCTGGCGATCTGATTGGTCGGGTTACCACATCCGGGTTTAAACCGCGGTGGGCAACGCCCCCCCCGTAACCCTGAGACATCGGTCACCCTCTCTCACAACAGAAAGAAGGCAAATATCACAAGCAAACCAAACAAACACAAGCACTCAAAAACCCGAGGAAACACGTGCATGCGCCCGGGGCAAGCTTTTACGCACGCGGCCTGCATCGCCCGTTCCCACGCTTCTCGTCCGAGACCGGAGAGCCACTCAAGCCAGCTGAAGCCCATAACGCCCATCTTAACAAAAGGCGGCGAGCCTCCAAGTTTGCCCGGTTTTGGCAGACGATGCCCCGTTAATTGGACCGCGCGGCCAGAACCAACGCGTAGGGAACACGGGATGCGGCGGCGACCGCCGCAGGCCGCCGCACGAACCTCCTCGCACGCTCTCACTCCGCGCGCGCACGGGCAACAAAGGGAAAGCTATCGCCATAAATCGGCCACTGTCTAACCACAGTTGACAGCTCCAAGCTCCCCGTCTCCGGTGGCGCGACGGACCATGGTTTTACAACCCGCTAAACGGAAAACGCCGCGGTAGAGTGATATTCTAGGCACTGTAGCCGCGGACCCCAGAGCTAGCTGCCGCCAGCCCCCGGAATGCCATTTGAGCCGCCAGGCTTCCAATGTTCCCCCGCAGCTGCACCCTGCGCGCCGACCAAAACAGACCGACGACGTGGCTGGGGCCGAGACAATAAGTCCTCACGCGAGCGGCGTGACCCAGAGGCCGCCTGCCCTTAACAGGCTGGCTGCCATAAAGTCATTAATTCCCACTTCCCGGGCCTGCCGCTCCCTCCGCGTTCGACCGATTCCGCGTCGCTGGCACCTGGATCCCTTACAGTAGTCTTGCGCTACAGTCTTTTGTGCAATTATGTCGTTTTGAGGAAACACAGGAGCGCTTTTGTCGCCTTGTCCGCAGACGACGAAGAAGGCCAGTGGCCCAGGATTGTCTCCTCAGAGAACGGGCGCCGAGAGTCTAACTTTTGTGGAGTCGCAGAGAGCTGGCTGCGTTCGGTTGAAAACCGTGGACAATCGCAGAGGACATGTCGTATGGCCTCTGGTGTTTCACAGACTTCAGACTTCTGGTGTTTCAGACCCCATGAGACAAGTAAAAAGAATCTGCGAAGTGAAATCTTACCAATACGTCAAAAAAGTCCAATGAATAAGAGTTTAGGAGCGGATAAGCATCATATCCGATTGGTGGTACTGTACTCTCCTCTGTTGAGACTGGACATGCATGACATGCACATAGCTCTTACCCCGCTACCTGGACGCGTACTCTGTACGAAGATGACAAATCATTATGGACAAGCCAGTGTAGCACAGGACACATTACAGGACACCCCGCTAGAACCTGGAGTTCTCTACAAAAAAGACAGACTGCATGAGAAGCTGACGCATTGAAGCGCCCGGCATTCAAATGAGCGTTCCAAAGCACACTGCAACACATAGTGGGAACATAACAGTTCATGGCTGCGGACACTCACCGACAAAATGTCGGGCTCAAGTGCACGAACATGAATCCCATCGGTGCCGTCATCGCTCAAAAAATTTGTTATCAGATCAGCTACACGAATCTAAACAACACACAAGAAACACGTTTAATGCAGTACTGAGAAGAAAAATCAAAATATCTTTTAGCGTCCCGGTAATACTAGAACTTAGCTACATCCGAATACAGTAAAAGAATAATACACTGTGGAAGAGAGCATTGCCTCTCATCGACACAATCAATCAAGTAGGCTGCGTAGGACAACTCCCAGCAAAGCCCATTGGCAGGTTGCCGGCAGCCGTACCGCAAGCGGAAGGCCTCAGCTCTGCGTTCCAGTAACCCTGCCGGAACAAGGCACCCACCTTGTAAAAATCGCCCCTGTACCCCGCTACACGAAAAAAAAAAAGCGCAATGCCAAATACGGTACTACACGAGCTGCATATTGCGTACTAAATGTAATTCGAGGCACACCTCAATTTATGTTAGACCACAGAGTTCCTCAGCATTCCGGACTGAGGTGCCATGAAGGAGTTTACCTGCTCGCCCGAGTGACCTAGCACAGAGCGTCGTTCAACGGTTACTAGCCGCAGCTGTATGTCTGAGTGGCATATTCGTAAAACACTATCTAGAACAACCTTAATAACTAACAACATTGCAGAAATACCTTACCGGAGCACAACAAATCATACTGCCCCTACCAAGTACACACTGATCGCGTCAGCAAAAATAACTATTCCAAATAACTTTAATGAGCCACTCCTGCGTAGAATGACATTTCAGAAAACGTTATCTTAGCGACACATTCTTTGGAAATCTGTGCAAAATATTCATGCGCAGCTGGACATAAGCAAACAGGGGTGAGCGAGCCGAAAACCTTACAACAGCAGCCTTCGTTACCCGCATGGGGGTATTCAGCGGCTCCCAGCAATAAGGGTGCTTTGAGTCCACTCCCTTAAATTTCCTCTGTCGGTCTGCTCATGAAACCTGCAATAAAGGCCGCGTGCCATTGGACTATGAATATGCCACTGCTGCAAGCTTAGCTCAGACGTAGCATAGAGCACCACATATCTAAATATCTTGTATTGGACATTGTTTTTCAAAATGACCGATCAATGAACTCTTCCATATTAGTCAAATAAAAGTGAAATAAACTATCAATAAAATCCAGCATTTTGCAAACCAATGAATGATTAAATCAATGTATTGATCCATCCATCAATTTAAAGTATACCTCCATCGTAAAATAAATATGGTATGGCTGAGCTTCAGGACATTGGCGCTGATAAAAATCGACTGTGGTATGTGCGTGCGCATGTATGTGTGGATTCGTGTGTGTGTTTGTGTGTGCGTGTGTGTGCGCATGTGCGTGAGTTCCTTTGTGCGCGCGCGCGTGTGTGCGCGCATGTGCGTGCGTTCTATTTTGCGTGTATGTGTGTGTGTGTGTGTGTGTGTGCGTGTGTTGACACAGCACCCAGCAGAGCTTCAGTGATGTGAGTCCAAGCCCCCCTTCCAGATGAACATTACAAGTTCGTAAATGCATCGCTGGGCACGCGACCTCAACACTGCGGCACGGCCCGGAAACCTCATCCGCAAACGCGAGCTCGACGCAGGCCATTCGCAATGTCCTGGCTCATCGCCTCTCTGACTCAATGGGTATCTCTTGGTTATTTGGGCTTGCCTGTGTTCTTTGTGTTGAATCTTATGAAGGAAAAGCTTGTACCCTGTTGAGCACGGCCTGTGCATGCTTCGAATCTATGAGCGAGCGTTCCTCTACCCGTTCGTGTTGTCGTTTTAAACACGCCAGTGAGCTGCTAGCCTTACCGTCCCTTCTCTCTACACGTCATGTATTAAACACCGAAGCTTTACTTCTGGCTTTTCGTCGGTGGTATTGGGTCAATTTTACTGCCAGGCGTTCGCCAACCATGCTACCTCAACACAACAAGGGGCCGTACTCGTAAATCTGCGTTCTGTAGCAGTGCTTGTCGGCGTGATGATGGTGATGACCCAACTTTAGTCGAGTTGCCCTTTTCCAGGAAAGAGAAATATACAGCTCTTCAAGGCAACGCAGCTTCGTCAGAGCGTAAAGCGGCTCAGTCAGTGAAAGACATAAAGAAAGCATTGCGATATATAAAACCGTCTCCAAGCCGTACCGGGGGTGGTTGGTTTGAAGCGCTCCAGGATGCAGAGTCGGGGACGCGTCAACTGCTATCGTTCCTAAAGATGCAGTGCACCCTCCGCTCGATCGCTACCACTGGTATACATGGAAAGACACGACTACCTTTCAGTCGTAAGCCCATGTTTTGAATTCTTGAAAAGGACCTTGCAACACATCCGATAAATTATTTCACTTCATCGTGCCTCTAGTTTTGTCAGCCAAGTGCACAAACGATGTGAAGTCTGAGAAAAAAAAAGGAAAACGTTTCGAAGGAGATTCGAATTTATCGGCGGCATTTGGAAGAACTTAATCTATGCACGGCATGCGCTTATGTTTTCCGAAAAGCATTTAGTGAAAAAAGTTGGAAACACTGCTGCAGGGTCTCTTAAAAATTCGCTTCGGGGGTGCGTGCAGCACCACGGTAAATGCCAGTGCCTAAAAAAATGAGGTCAGTGGCAAAGCTGTAACGGTGAAATTATGCGAGCACTTACAGTCTTTTCAAGCTTTCCAGAAATAAACAAAATAACTCAAAACGTATTGCAATGAACAACCATGTGAACAAGAGGACGATTGATGCCAGTAGGCTCAGGGAGATTACGACATCTCGTAAGGAAATGACCCCTGAAAAATTTATTGCTTGAAGAATAGGTTGGGGTGCTGGGAAAAATGTTTTACTTCGCTGTGTGCATTGGCGCGCTGGTCTGTAAACGGCGATAAAGAGCGATGAGAGAGTACAGAACGAAAGAGCGTAGAGAGCGCGAAAAGATCTGCCTCCTAAATAGTTGGTGTTGTGCTAGGGGGTTAAGAGGATGCGGGGCTCGCCACATGGCTCTCCCTTCATTGGTCTTATGGCTCCCGCCAGTGATGTTCCTTACTGGGGACAAAAATTCTCATTTCACGGTTTAGAAATTCCCTATTTTTAGCACATTTTCCCCGCAGGCTTCTGAAAAATTTTCTGCAAAATTCCCAGCATTCTCTTTCTGCACCTGACAGAGTTTTACGTGAATGCCTGTTCGGTTTTCGGTGTTAGGCAACGCCACCTATGTCTACTTTACTTAGCCTTCCAGACGCAGGCACCGTTCACAGAATCAGAGTTTCAGTGTGAACTAAACTCCACTACATATGCTGCTCAGCCGCCTTTGCCTCTGTATTCACGCTTTGTGCCACTCGTTTGAAAAAGAACTACCCATTGTTGCGTCATCAAGATGTTTTTTCCTCAGCGCCGGGACTGCTGGCGCCATCGGTTTTTGACTGCAAGAATTCGGGCAATGCCACACCCGAAATACATTTTTTTACACTGCGCAGAAATACTTGCGAGCAGGCTTCAGCCCTTCAGCCGCCGCAGCATCACGCTTTACTAGCTCGTCCTGACAGGGTATCCTTTCGTCGTTGCTCCCTCATGTTTTATGAACTGGATTGGAAGCGCTCTTAGATGCTTGTGGCTTGCGGTAACACGACGGCGAAAATGTGAACGCAAATCCAAGGATGTGTTAAGGAAATTAAAAAAAAAGCAACAACAAAGTAATAAATGATGCGGGGCACGGTTTACTGACATAATTTTTCTTTTTCACTACACAACTCCTAAAATTGCCTGAATCTATTAAAAATTCCCTTTTTCCATTTTGGCTGAAATTACATCCTGAAAGTTACCGAAGAAGGGAAAATTCCCCGCACGGAACATCACTGGCTCCCGCCACCATTGCAAACATTGCGGCCAGTGCAGGCAGCACTGCCGGCACTGGCCGCAATACGTCTACCGCCAATGCGGGAGGAAAAAGAGGTGGAAATAGCGGCCACAAAATTCCGATACTCGTCGGGAACGAAAGTATTGTCAGGTAGCCAACACCGCTGGAAAAGCGAGAAAGCCTGACCACTGAGACGCTTACTTAGAGCGCTAAGCCCACCCGCACGATGTGCGAGGAAGGAGTCTGGAAAGCCACGTTACGGACTTCTGAAGTTGGAGGACTCCATCCGCGCCGATCCAAGGATCAATTCGGCGAAGGAGTGTGACAGATAGCAGGCATTTCTGAAAATGCGTCAGTAAACCTTCTCCTTATATCGTTGAAATTAATTTTTTATAATTTTAGGTTTGAGGTACGTAGCTGCGTTGAACTGGGTTGTTGTCTATCCGGCCCCCAAGCAATGTTATCTGGGGACTCTCATACCACACGTAAGTAAAGCGCTTCCATACTGCAGCTGTTTACACGGGAGGCTATTTTTGGGTGAACGCCGGCAATATTCCCGACAACTGCTTGAAGAGGAAGCAACCGCTAAGCAAGGTATGTGCGCGTTCGTGGTACAATATATGAAAATTCCTAAACCAACAATCTTTAGCCCACTAAAGTGATGGTATCATCAGGTTGCGATACCACGACCTATTTTTACGATGATATTTTGCTTTTCCTCGTGCGGCCATATACTGTTCGCCTGGCAGCGCTCGTACCGACGACAATAAAGCGGGAAATAGAAAAAGTAGCTTGAAACTTCGTGCAGTTGTACGCAACATTCCGGGATTTATTTGTTATTAGGGCATATTTCAGCTCCTTTCTGCGTATAATATCTGCCTTCCCTGTTTTTCTGTGAGGCTGGTGTAACGTTTTGCTCCCTTTTTATGAATGTTAGGTCAAAACCTTGGCGCGCCCTTAGTCACGTGGGAAAGGCGCTTCGGTATGACGGCGCAAATCGCTGCACGACTGGCTGCAGTGTGTGCCGAGAGCAAGCGATCAACGACGGGGCGCAAAACAAACGTCACTACGAAAACGCGGCGCCTGCTGAAATCACGCGTCTTTTCTTTTTCGCTGTCATTGGGTCATCGTCCTCCTTTGCAAACACTAGTTACCGCTGCGTGGAATTTCAGATTCAAGCGAGCGTACTTTCCGGTGGCAGCAAAGACATATTTCCGCGGCCGTTTGATGGCCACGGTTGAAAGCGGATGGCTGGAATGTAAAAATCATAAAATGACCCTCATGACTCCATTGTGTTTAAAGGCACCGTGCAGACAAAATACAAGTTTGTGTTATCTGAAAGGTGTACTGTTTTATAGGGCCTCCAGAGCCTGTCTGGCACCAAAACATGCTTTATGCACTAAGAAATAATCAATTTCAGCCATAGTTTTCATTATCCCGCTGAATCGTGTGTTTTGTGACGCATGCGATGACGAATCCAGAGCAAGTACTGAAGCCTACGTAAGTATTCGGACAAGGGCTGCAGCGAACGACGGAACGGCTTGTTTACTATCAGTTCACCTAGGTGGCATCACCTTACCGCTCGGCACCGCTGCTCACCCTCGCTATGTTTTTACTGGATTTATGCCTGGATCGTGTTTGTTCCTGTTGATAGTACTCGTTTCGTGAAACATTGGGTATGCTCGACAAACAGAGTCACAGAAGACAATGTCGCTTATTCCACTTGGCCAGTGTTAGCTCAACGCACCGGACGGCTGTGCAGCTATAACCGGCATAGTGCGTGCAGTACGCACTTGTCCTTCTATGTTTACTTTCGCGCTCGTAACTTCTATTATTTACCGTACCATTGTTTTTCTATAAAAAATGACGCATTTTATTTATTCGCAAATAGCTCGTTCTTCAAGCCTGTAACCCCAGTTTAATTGGCGTTGGACGTTTCTGGCCGCAGCCAATCGCACAGCTGTACATAATACGGCATAAATTCTAGTGCGGGAAATGAGCTAGTTAGTCGAATGCCATTCTCTTTTTTCCTAATTATGTAGCTTATGTGAGTGAAGTTTGCGTTAAAATTGGTGTTACTGTTTTCTTTCGAATGAACCAAACCTGCATTTTGTCTGCACGGACCTATTAAACAAAGGACTACAATCACATGTAGTCAGGAATCCTTTTAAGCGAACAAAACTCGCTACGACATGACTTAAGCGCCTTCCTAGACGTGTCGAGCCGTCATATATGTGGCGTCTATGGGTACTCCCCTTCAAAGTAGGATCCTAACACGGAGGATGAGCTGACGCACTTGTATGCCCTCCTTGCACTTGGGCAGCTGCACGATTTTATTTTTGGTTGCTGGCTGGTCCCTGCAGGACTGATAATGCGCAACTGCGTACTCCGCACACATAGAACTTGCACGGTGCAATGTGGAAAATGCAGGTTAAAGAATCGTTTTTTACTTCATCTGCTATGCTTTGCAGGGACGGCAAAGCTTCAAGTAAAGTTGCTTGGGGGAAATCAAAATAAGTAAAAGTGAATCTTTTTTTTTATTTGAAGCTCCGATCCGGGCTAAACGCAAGTGAAATTCCGTCCACTCGATAAGTTGCATTCAGTCGACCATGAAGGTCTTATTGCAAACTACATAACGCCTGTTGTCCCTCCAAGACGATCAAGTTGTATTTGCGAAGAATTCCCGTAAGTATCACCGATGTTAGTGCACACAAAACATCTTCTTTGCGACTTCACGATTGATGTGCATGCAGTATAATAATGTTCTCTCGCTAATTTGTATAGGTCTCGTAACGCTCCGTATCGTGCTACGCTGAAGTGCGTGTATCTCACCGGCTTCTTTTCAAAGACCTTTCGGAAAGTGTTCTCCGCATGAAACTTAAAAACTTGAGCAACAAACATTAGTGTGTTTACCATTCGTGGGCTTCATCCATACTGGTGTCAAAGCTATTTCTATGAATTTAAACAAGCAGCGTTAGTTGGAATAATATTGCGGGTGTGTGTGTTAAAAGAGCCTGACAATCCTAAGTTAATGGCTACCTGACCGTAGAGACTTGGCGACACGAAACATCATCGACGTCGCCGTTAAGACATGGCGCGAACAAATGAAGCAGTATCGGGGAAGTCTTTTGTGATCCTACACAGACTACAAGAAATAAAATATCTAAAGATTAAACATCCTTTTGAAAATTCGCCTTCGTATAAACACAAAACGTTACACGGTAGCTTTACGCTGTCTATGCCTCTGAAGAATGAACAATGCTATCGTTACGGACAGCTTGGATTCCGGAAATTGTGACGGTGAAGAATTGCCAGTCATTAAGAAAGCCGCCAATTTCGGCCGAGCCTCCGGCCGCCTCTAGGCCCACTACGCAGAAACATTCAAAGTAGATTAGACCGCGATTCAGTGGAACATTCGGAGCTGCTAAAAAACAGAAAAGCGCTCTAAATTATAAGATCCTAGGAGTTAAAAATAACAATGTTTTGTTTAATTAACACTCGCATTATTCACACATATCCTTCACATGAGCGCTCCCCCTTTGCTCTAGTTTTATTCATACTAGGATCGATCGGCTGGAAATCATTAAGCAGTTGTGTTTCGACAGATTACTCCGCAACACAGGCGTACGGTGTTTGAAGCTGGATAGCACGAAATGGAAGAAGTCGCCGTTTGGGGGGAGCACTCCGACCGCCGGTGCGAAGCCGTAACTGCGAAACGGCCGGGTGCACTGGATCGGCGTCGTTTTCTCCAGCTGTCGGGCGTTGCAGAACTCGAGAAGGGGAGTTACCGCGGCCTACCATGGAGTTCACTTACAACGCAGGGTGAATGGCCGCAGATGACTAAGGTTTTGTTTGCTCGTGCTGCCTGCGTCCTCGGCCTGGCAGAGAAGCAACTGATTACTTCAGGATTTTTTGTTGAGATAAGGCAAGAGGAAGGTTTTCCTGAAATATAACCTTTGCAATGACTTATCAGGAGAATGCGCACATCACTGGTGTTTAGAACGATCTCACTTTTTTCGCGGTTGATGGTCACCATAGGCGTAAATCAGTATTTATTCACTTTCAACATTGCGATTCATTAACACCATCGCCAAGACGTTTGCGAAGCGTTATGGAACTTGTGGGCGCATAAACGGAGTGCGACCGCGCGTTGTCGGGGATGATGGCGGTCGCTATCAGCGACTCCCCTCACCCCGTGCGTGGGGTATAAATGTGTGTCACGCGGGGAAAGGGGGGCGGTTTCGGCGCAACCACGAAGACGGACTGACCTTGCCGCCGCTCGAGTGAGAAGTATTAAATATCTTTTTGTTCCTTGCCCTTTCGGGTGTCGCCTTGTGCACTGCCGTGCATGCCAGCAAGGCACGAATTCCCATGAACTAAATAATGAATTTGCTTAACATTGTGGCAAAAGACGGTTTTGAAGTAGTGACGTTCAATCCTGGCGTTGTTTTCAGCGGGCCGTACTTAAAAGTTGCGAAACTCAACATCAGGCGTACAAGGTCCACTATATCTTAAATGATACGCCCTGACAGTCATTTAGCGCAACCAAATTATTCGCCATGTTGGCATACGTCAATCAATTGGCAATAAATTTGCCGCGCAGATAGCAAAATAAAAGGCACGAGTAGTGACACCATAATTTGATTTCACGCCCGGTCACGTAAGACAGAAGGTCACCGCCGAAAACCGATGATTAACTGGTATAATCGCATTCTTACTCCGGAGAATTAAAAAAAAACAGTTCAGAACTTCTCGTTATTCTCAAATCTAAGTAGGAAGCGTAAAACATAGCATCTATATGCATGTCAAATAATTAGTGTTGTTTCTTGACTCCTAATTAGGCTGCTGTCTGATCCTCAAGAAATGAATTGTTACAATTCAGAAATTCATTGCACACTTCAGTCTTCCTAAATGAAGGTATTGTGATGGAGACTTAAAAATATCCTTTTCGTTCATTGGACCGTATATTAATTCCTCTGGATCCTCTGCAAGTGCTACTGAATATCAACAGAAAAAAAAACATTTTCTGACAATATTTATATATGTAGAGTTTACCTCAGTCCTTTCGAAATGCAACATGCGCCTTCAATGTCCGTAAATTTGTGGAGCGAACTTTAAAATATTCTGCTCTAAACATAGTCGTTAGCAAATAACAAAGCATATGTATATTTTATGAGCGCGGAAAGGAGGAACAGGCGGGTCGACACGATGATGAAGGCTTGCACGAAGGCGTGTTTACTATCTTTGGCGTCATCCTTCACTGAGCCTATTGCGCTGAAATATCAAACTCGCGAAATACGTCTCAGCAAGAAGGCTAGTATGTTTTTTTTTTCGGTATCAGTCGTCCACTTTTATACAAAATACGTGCGTTATCTGCGCTATTATAAATGGGGAGCATATACGGATATTTTTCGCCTTCAAACACTTGTGCTTTTCGCTTTTAGTTGGCAAGCAAATTCTTCACTTTTGGTATGCATGAACGTCTGCATCAACAATCCTTTTCTATAAAAACTGATCAGCATGTGAGCCACTTTTCGGTCAACAGTAAGGGGCTGAGGTTCAGTACATGCCGTAGCACTTTCGTATCTTCACTCATTCAGGAGCATCCACCAGCGACCCTGCTGGCTCAAAAGCATCTAATCGCGAAGAGATAGAAAGCCAAAAAGTGCTCATTGTTAATTAAGTCAACCACAATTATTGCGCTTTTTTTAAGCCTCAAGAGACCTGGAACTTGCATCGCGACTTCTGAATAATACCCGTTTGTGTCATCGTTAGTCTTCCTATGTAAAAAACTGTCAAATGCTTCTTCGTGGAAATTGAAAGCACGCGTCTATGCCAGTGAAATTATTTTCGCTTGAACTACTGCGTCCAACAAGCCCCTTCAAGTGTCATATGAAACATGAGAGGTACGAACATCCTGTTCCGTGCGGACTAAAAAAGAAAACTGGGAAATTACGGACATACACCTTTGGGCAACAACTATACTTTCGTGTCGAACATACTTAGATATTTTGGTAAAATTTCTTGTTAGGTCAAGTTTACGGCAACCACTGCATTTAGAAACGTTTTGCGTTGTGCGGAAAGAATCCTTTCCGCGATCTCCTAAAAAAACAAAGCGCTATTTCAAGCGTAGAAAACAACAATAACCAGTAACTCACATTGGTGGCCTTCGCAGCGCCGGCTGTTGCAGGAGCACAATGCACGAACCGTAGGCGACCGTAGTTTCGGCCTTGACCCAATGGCACGTGGCGCAAGCAGAGTGGCGAAAAACAGACACTTCGTTCAGAATCGTGTCGCACACCTCCTGCAGCCACACGCACAATCCAGGAAACACTGGCACTGCACGATTGTCGAGGTCTGCGAAGAACGACGGATAAACAGCGGCCCCCAAGTATATGGGCGGGTAAAAGGGTGAACGCAGCTGCTGCAGCCGAAAAGTTGCCCAAAGCTCAAACAGGGCGGTTGCTGGTGCACAGATGGCAATTGGGGAAGTCTGACACAGGATCACATGTGATTCCTCACTGTGACTTGTAAATCCGTGTTGCTGTCTTCGCCACTCTTTCTCCACGAGCTCGATGCCAAAACAAGTTTGCACCAACCAATAGTGACGAAGCCCGTGCCCTGTAGAACGTTCAGCGTAAAAGTGAGCAGGACAATATCTGCCGAACTTTGACAAACCAGACGCCGCTTCTAAAGTTCCTCTCTGTCGTTTCCTATATTTTTCTGCCTTCAACTTTGAGTTGTTCACTGTAACTAAACCTTAACTACGGCTCCAGGCGGCAAACCACCCCGTCGAGGTCGTCGTCTGCGCGCCAATGAGCGCGGAAACCTGAAAAGACGGGCATTCCTCCTTTAAAGCATTCGAGGCAAGAAATTACAGGCGCTTCGTAGGATCAGAAAAAGCCACACTCAGGAAAGATCGACTTCCACAGAGTGAACCAGGAAGCAAAAAAAACTGTCAGTCGCTTTCCGACACACTTTGGGGATGGAGCGTCTGACAGGAGCACAAAGGATTTTCGACGTAACTCCAAAGGAGCGCTGCGTAGAAGTCGCACGCAGTAGACGCAGCAACAGGTTCTTTCCACACTTGCGCCGCTTGAAGTGGCACGCAGCGAAGCCGCTCAAACTTAGTTGATCGGACGGCTGAAAGAGCCGCAGTTGTCGGGCGGAGCGGCGCGGAGTCTCAGTTGATATTTGAAAAGACCGGATCTCGCGGCTCGTATCGCTTCAAGCGCCGGATGAAGATGGGGAGAGAGGGCCGACGATTCGGCGGATCTTGGGCGCGGAGTGGCGGTGGGGCCGTCCCGACGGCGGCAAGGAATCCGAGCAAGCGGCCTTCGCGCGCGGCAGCGAACAACTGCGCGTAGTTGGCGTCAGGGGCGGTGACGTCGTGGTCTCGAGCGTGAACCGCGCGACGCGTGGGGTGAGAACAAAACGGAGAAAAGGTGGAGGGAGGGCGGGGGATGAAGCGGGCCCAGGGTCCGGAGGCGTCGGCCCAGCATGTGGCGCCATCTGACGAAAACCGGCCGTGGAGCCCGCTGTCTCTCCATTCCCTAAACGTTGCCTCCTGCGCGTTATGCGAGTAAATGATCCGCCACAGGGAGGTATCGAGGGAATATTTTGACTTTGACGTTTGCGCACAGATTGTTTACAGAACTTACTGCAGCCTTGTAACTCCAACGCAAATTCCTAAGCTCTCGTTCCACAGTGAGCGCATGATCCTTCAATGCCAATAAGTAATGACCGGTGATTTTGTCTTCTTGTTTTCTGTCTGCGTGGAGGTAAATAGGGTCGATTTGCAGCCATCTACACACAAGATCGCTGTTTATTTCTTCTCCTCTCTCGCAGGGAGCATTTTTCATCGCTATTTCTGTAATACGGATCATGATATTTCCCGCGCGCTTCGTTGGCGGTGTTTGCGGTTCCCTACCTTCGGCTAGCTCCTTACCAAGCCGCTGCGTTCTCTGTTTTCCTGCGTTACGGCCATTCATAAGAGAGGAATTTGCTCGTAGGAGCCTTCGCGTCACTCGTAGTGCTTGAAGAACTCTACAACCAGTACACAACACTTGGATTTACAACACGCTGGGACCACAAGAAATGACGTAGAAATTTGTCCGTGCATCCTTTCTTGCAAATGCCTCAGAACGGTGACAGATTCTGGCGTCGCTGCACAGTCACACCCTCCTCTCTGTCCTCGCATTCGTAACCCTATTCTCTTATTTCACTGTCCTCGCGCCACCCCATAATGTGCGCGAATGAAGTGTGCCATATTTATTTCCGTGTTGCTAGGTTCGCGTTGCTCGCGCGCCATCTTCTCGACCCTGTTCTTTGCATGGTTTCAAAAAAGCTTTAAGAGATATTTTTAAAGCTAAGATTTATTGTTGTCACTGATGCCGTTGCACGCCAATACGCCCTGCAGGAAAGCCACCGTTAGCTGACGATGAATGATCGTCGGGTAAGTGAAAGAAAAAAAAACACTTCTTGTGTCCTGATTCGTACCGGGGCCCCTCGCGTTATGAAGCCGGCTTCTACCAATTGCTCCGTTTTGACATGGTCGAAACGGTTTCGAAAACTCAGACGACAAGGCGAAAATCCATCTCCAGAAGAATAACGTTGCTCTGCGTACCGTAGGGCTGTTAACAGACTTTAGTCCTAACTTCCAATGTTGAGGTTTAGGACGATAGGCCTATAGATCGCACCTTGGGGTTTAAAACCTCAGACCGGCCCCCTCTCGAAAACAAATTAGACCATCTTCCCGTAGGTGAACCATAAATAGTATGCAAAGCAGCCATGGGGCCCATTTAAGTGACCATTAGTTATCAGTTCGTCGTTTCCGTTAGGTTGAGGTACGTAGCTACCGTTGTATTTACAGTTTGGTTTCCATGGTAACTACCGCACTTTTTCAGAGACCGGAACTACGAAATGGAAAATTACGTTGAGCCAATGGCTGTTTCGCATACTACTCAGGGTTCCCCTACGGGAAGAAGGTGTAATTTTATTAGATGCGACGGTGCTATGTCCCTCCCTTGTCGTTGTTGCGCCGTCCACACCCCCACTGCGCTTGCTCGGCTTGCCGAACGCCCGGTGGTGTCTTACCCTTTAATGGCTCCTGGAGCGACAGTGTTACTGGTGTCTTCCTGGGCCGGCCCAAGATGAGCCAAGCGTGCGGAATTGGGGTGTGGATGGCGCCACAACAAGGGAGGGACATAGCCCCAACCATGAGATGCTGGAGCGGCAGTGTTGCTGGTGTCTTCCTGGGCCGGCACGAGACAACCACGCTTCCCCTTAGAGGGCTCCTGCAGCGGCATTGTAGCCGATGTCTTCCTGGGCCGGTGGATGGAAAGACGACGGACGACGGACGACGGAGACGAGAGCAAGAGGTGTCTTGCATCTAAAAATTACTCACTCAACGCCAAGCAGCAGGTACCGATGCACGCGGTACTCCTCAAACCCAATCTTTACGCCTACGGTGTGCGTACTCGAGATGCTGTGGGTATTCTAGAATAGTGGTGAGTAGCTCCACAGTGGCACATGCCCGTTGCGGAGGATCGTCTAACCAAACCAGTCCATTACACGAAAGTTTCACGTTTTACCATCGCCCACATTAGTCGGAGGAGAGAATGTTTTTAGATGCTTTTGCATATCCTGTGACCGAAATCTTTTTTTAACTCCGTTCGTATGAAAGCAATATCACGCCTACATTCAAATGCCTAAATGGATGCTACTATCCACTATCCGGTAAGTACATATTCTGTAGGTCGTTGTACATACGCGTATTCTGGAGGTCATGGGTTCGCATCCCACCCGGCGGGCATTTCTTTCTCGACTTTCTTTCAAGAAATCTATCTCACCTACTACTATTTCCCCCCGGTTGCTTTCCTTGGCTTTTTTGACTGCCTACCCTTATTTCAATATATATACATATATGTATATATATCAAAAATATATATACATACATACATATAATATATATATATATATATATATATATATATATATATATATATATATATATATATATATATATATATATAGCAAGTAAGATTAGCAAATGTGGGGCTCGTTGAAAATACAACAGAAATAAGAGTTGGCAGTCAAGAAAACCTCGGAAAGCAAAGGGGAGGATGTGGTAAGTCATTGAAAAGAGATAAAGAATTTGGAAAGAAAGAAAGAAAGTGGAGAGAAAATGCCAGCCAGGTGGGATCCGAACCCACGACCTCCAGAATACCGGTCTGGTGCGACGCCCGCCAGGTGGGATCGTATCCCACCTGGCGGGCACTTTTTCTCCACTTTCTGTCTTTACAAATTCTTTATCGATGTTCAATGACCTACCACATCCTCCCCTTTGCTTTCCGAAGTTTTCTTACTGCCAACTCTTATTTCTGTGTTATATATATATTGTATCCATTCTCTTCATCCGCGGGGGGCACACCCATCTTCCCTTCCGCCCCAACCACGCGACTGTCCACTTTTCCGCATTGTCTAAACTTGCAGCCCACTCCGCGTACGTTGCCCCGTCATGGTGCAATCTTGAACACTACTTTGTTAACACGACCCCTTTCTCTCTCTCGCTCTCTCTCCCTTTTTTTGTTGTTGTTGTAACATAGGCGTAGCCCGACTGCATGCATACTCTCTGTTTCCGAAACATCTTCCGCTCCTTCTCAAATTGTTCTGCAAAGCTATATAAGAAATGTGTTCCAAATGTTCGTGACAGCAAAATCATGTAACTGAACTCTGATGAAGGCAAGTCCCGTTGCCGCTACGTACGTAAACCTTGTTTGTTATTGTTCTTGCTGTGTATCCGACTCTTTACTTATAAAATTTCTGTGGGTTTTGTGAGTATTATCTTTCTCTAGATTTGTTTCTACCATGAGCGCTGACAGGACCACAGCAAAGAGCATCATCTGGAAATTTCTGCAGACCGAAACCACATCTGTTGTGATCGGGGACTCCCAGATCAAGTATTTGTATCATCACTTCAATCCCCTCCGCCCTGCAACCCCCGCTTTTGTTTCTCAGCCTGGCGCATGCATTGCTGACGCACGCTCACTGATCGACTTTTTCATGCCTCTGCCACTACAGTTTTTCTGCATGTTGGTACTAATAATCTCAGCTCTACTTCCGCTGAACATGCTTTCTCTGACTGCCGCTCACTGACTGACCTCATTGTTGAATCTCGGACGAACATTTCCACCATCTACGCCAGTCTCACTATTCCGCGCTCCGCTAAGCACCGCCGCGACTGCCACATCTCTCGCTTCGCTCGCTGCTGCAACGAAAAGGTACGCCATTTCAACTCACTTCTCCGATAATTTTTCCGCCACTCACGCTTTGTCCGCTTCGTCGATCATGGCTTTGAGAATCTTCTAGCCTGTCGAGTACACGCTGCTGATGGCTTACACCTGAGCTTCGAGGGTGTGGCCTTGCTGGCCGGCCACATTTGTGCAACAGCGCTGCAATCCTCTCTGGTAGCGCGACTTCGCATGCACCGCCAACCCATTTGCAGCCCCGGCTATCTTGCCAAATGACAGCGACTTCCCACCACTGCCTCCACTTCTATCCAGTGTAAGGACCCCGGAGAAAAGTCATGCCAGCAACACACCGCCACCACCCCCCAGATCCACCGCAACCACGACGCCCCGGGCGAGCGCCAGCCCCCGAACCCCGAAGTCCACGGACGAGCGTCGCGCCAGCGGCATGCCGCCCCCAACTGCCAAACGTGCTGCGGCCACAACGCCTCGAGGTAACGCTCGCGGCGACACTACGAAACTCCCCGAACAGCGCCGCACCAACAGCATGCCACGCCCAACCTCCGCATCTTCAGCGACCGCCGAGCCCACGGAAACTAACACCAGCTGGTCCGCCGGACCTTCCGGGGTCCAAAATCCAGCCCTCCGTGTCACATGCCCATACAACCTTCGCAAGAATCAGCATTGCAGCAACTGACTACAACACAAAAAAACAGGTAACGCGGCCGCCTTCCCCGTTTCAAGACAGCTTGTAAAGTTAAGAAAAATAAATGAAAAGCGAATACGTTCCGAATTGCACGTTTCCGCTCTTGCACAGTACTTGACTGCCGCGGTCGCTCCCACGGGTCTTAGGATTAGAATAAAACCCCCCACTACCGAACTCTCCCCTTCCAACACGCATAAGAGCCAAACAAGCTCCGGCACTAGTAGTTGCCCCCACTCTGACAATACAACCGATAATGTCACTACGACTGTAATAAATACTTCGACTACGGCACCCCAACCAATTCAGTTAAACCCCTGTACTAGTAATTTTCCCCCGTCTGCCGTCACAAAAGAAAATCTTACCGGAAATGTAATGAACATTTCAAGTATAACCCTCTCCCCAGTTAAGATGAACGTCTTGTCAAAGGGCCTTAAGTTTTGCCCGGCTACTGGTGGTTTTGATGAATTTCAAGTTTTAAAGGACTTTTTGGATGAAAGAATTTTTGGAAGAAAGAAAAAAAGTGGAGAACGACCTCCAGAATACGCGTCTGGTGCGATGACCACTACGCTACCGTCGGGGCCGTTCGGATCCTACAGGCGGGCATTTTTTAAGTGCAATGCACTTCTTAAGCGACCCTGAACCTGCGTCCACCGGCGATGTCCGCGCACGTGGAGATGGGCGCGCGCAGCCTGGCCGCTGACATAGCACATACCCACGTGGGGAATTGGCCAGGAATCTCCTCGTCTTCCTTGGCAACGGGGGGAGATGGGCGCGCGCTGCCTGGCCGCTGACATGGCACATACCCACGTGGGGGATTGGCCAAGAATCGGGCGTGAGAAGGGCTAATGCACCTGCTTAAAGGAGTACTGACACGAAATTTCAAAGCTGAGATCCGCTCTAGCAATCAAGTACAACGACAACACAAATAGGTGTCTGTGAATAAATGCATCTTTCTTTCTTTGTAGTTGTGTGTGTGTGGGTGTGATCTCTCTTTTGCGAACATTACCGAACCGCGCAAATTCAACTCGTGCATTCGCACTTTCACATTCTTCCCCTCGGGGAAATGCGGGGAATTTTCCCACATTCTTGCTTTCTTCAAAAACTTCCTTATCTGTTTTAATGACCTACCGCATCTTCCCCTTTGCTTTCCTTGGCATTCTTTGCAGCCAGTACGTAATTCTGTATTATATATATATATATATATATATATATATAGTAAAGAAATGAGGGGCTCGTTGAGGAAATACAGAAATATAGGTCGGCAGTCTACAATGCCAAAGGAGGCATAGGGGTGTGGTTAGGCTCTTTTCTTTTTCACTACGGTTAATTAGGTAAACTTTTTTTTTTAAATATACAGAAGAAAGAAAGAAAGAAAGAAAAACACGGGCCCAGAGTGGGGACCGAACCCACGCCTTTCGATTACATGTCGAATGCCTTACCAATTCGGCTATCTGGGCGACTGTGTTCTCATTCACTTTCTGGGCTAATTATATTTACTAGAAGTGTATATGACCCTTGAGGGTGGTAGCCAGCGCCACTCTGACTCCACGGGGAGAAGGGGACCTTCTTTTCAACCCCCGGGGCGTGACTCGAACGTCTACAGCCTGCCATGAGCGGGTTACTGGCGGGAAGCCCTCTTATGCTACCTAGGCATCCAGGCTGCCAGAACCGAGACCCTCGCTAGGCTTTCGCAGAATAATATAGTAAGGAAATGAGGGGCTCGTTGAGGAAATACAGAAATATAGGTCGGCAGTCTACAATGCCAAAGGAGGCAGAGGGGTGTGGTTAGGCTCTTTTCTTTTTCACTGCGGTTAATTAAGTAAACTTTTTTTTTTAAATATACAGAAGAAAGAAAGAAAGAAAGAAAGAAAGAAAGAAAGAAAGAAAGAAAGAAAAACACGCGCCCAGAGTGGGAACCGAACCCACGCCTTTCGATTACATGTCGAATGCCTTACCAATTCGGCTATCTGGGCGACTTTGTTCTCCTTCACTTTCTGGGCTAATTATATTTACTAGAAGTGTATCTGACTCTTGAGGGTGGTAGCCAGCGCCACTCTGACTCCACGGGGAGAAGGAGACCTTCTTTTCAACCCCCGGGGCGTGACTCGAACGTCTACAGCCTGTCATGAGCGGGTTACTGGCGGGAAGCCCTCTTATGCTACCTAGGCATCAAGGCTGCCAGAACCGAGACCCTCGCTAGGCTTTCGCAGAATAATATAGTAAGGAAATGAGGGGCTCGTTGAGGAAATACAGAAATATAGGTCGGCAGTCTACAATGCCAAAGGAGGCATAGGGGTGTGGTTAGGATCTTTTCTTTTTCACTACGGTTAATTAAGAAAACTTTTTTTTTAACTATACAGAAGAAAGAAAGAAAGAAAGAAAAACACGCGCCAGAGTGGGGACCGAACCCACGCCTTTCGATTACATGTCGAATGCCTTACAAATTGGTAAGGCATTCGATATAGGTCGGCATTGTAGACTGCCGACCTATACGTCTGTATATATATATATATATTGAAAGGTGATTTATTGACGAAGATCTTTCTGGAGGCGAGAGGTTAGGAATCGCGGATCAGGGAAGCGGACACGAGCCGATCGAAGCAGACCGAGAGAACCCCGTCACTCCAGGCGATGGCGATGAGGATTACCGACAGTCTTTTTGCTGATGATGACGCTGCTCGCACTGGTCAACATGACCCGCTCTGGGTAATGACGACTCTGATGCTTTTCAGTCACAGCAAGGGAAGACCCATCCCCTGGAGAGTCCGATAGATCAGCAGGTACGGGTGAACGGGAGAGAGCGTCGGCGTCCGAATGCTTCTGACCAGACCTGTATTTCACTCGTATATCATATTCCTGGAGGCGAAGCGCCCATCGCCCCAGACGACCTGCCGGATCTTTCAAAGAAGACAGCCAACAGAGGGCGTGGTGGTCAGTGACCACATCAAATGGGCGGCCATACAGATATGATCGAAATTTAGTAAGCGCCCAGATGATGGCCAAGCACTCCTTCTCGGTAACTGTATAATTGGATTCTGGCTTCGTTAGGGTGCGGCTGGCATAGGCGACGACATATTCGTCGAAACCTGGTTTACGTTGGCACAGCACAGCCCCAAGGCCAACTCCGCTGGCGTCAGTATGAAGTTCGGTAGGCGCTGTAGGGTCGAAGTGTCGAAGTATGGGTGGCGAGGTCAGGAGACGGCGCAAAGTCTGGAACGCGTGGTCGCAGGCCGGAGACCAGGCAGGCAAGTCACGGGCACCACCGAGGAGCTTCGTCAATGGCTCAATGATGGAAGCAAAGTTGCGAATGAAACGCCGGAAGTACGAGCAAAGCCCTATGAAGCTCCGAAGGGATTTTATGTTGGTTGGCTTCGGGAATTCGGCGACAGCGCGAAGCTTGGCTGGGTCGGGGAGCACGCCGTCCTTGGAGACGACATGACCCAAGATGGTAAGTTTCGTGGCGGCGAAGCGACACTTTTTAAGGTTAAGTTGGAGCCCAGCTCTAGAAAGGCATGTTAGAACTTTCTCCAAACGGTGAAGGTGCGTCTGAAAATCGGCGGAAAAGATGACAATGTCGTCGCGATAGCAAAGACAGATCTTCCACTTGAGGCCCCGCAAAACATTGTCCATCATTCGTTCAAATGTTGCAGGGGCGTTGCATAGCCCGAACGGCATGACATTAAATTCATACAATCCATCAGGTGTGACAAATGCCGTTTTTGGGCGATCATCATCCGCCATAGGAACCTGCCAATACCCGGACCTTAAATCAAGCGACGAGAAAAATTCTGCACCCTGCAAGCTGTCCAGAGCATCATCTATGCGAGGGAGAGGATAGACGTCCCTGCGCGTGATTTTGTTGAGGCGGCGATAGTCTACACAAAATCGAATAGAGCCATCTTTTTTCCGGACGAGAACGACAGGCGATGCCCAGGGACTGCTTGAGGGTCGAACAACGCCACGCTGGAGCATGTCGTCGACGTGCTGCTCGATGGTGCGACGCTCGGCTGGGGAGACGCGATACGGCCGTTGCCGAAGGGGAGCATGGCTTCCAGTGTCGATGGTGTGCTCCACAGTGGACGTACGACCAAGGGCGTTGTGCGACAAATCGAAAGACGAACGGAATCGCTGAAGTAGAGCCATAAGTTGAGCTTGTTGGGTGCTGTCTAGAGCATCATCCACGGAGGCACGAAACACGTCAGTCGCTGAGTTTGGATCTGACGAACACGGATCCAGTCCGTCGATGTCAATGTGTGACACGCCATCCACAACGTTGAAAATAAGGCCAGGGTCGATATGTTCTAGAGTTCCAAGAGTTTCGCCTTCTAGGAGTGCGCACGGTACGGTCGATGTGTTCGTGATGAACATGGCGCTTCCCCCGGAGTGGAAATCCAGAACAGCAAACGGCAGCGGAAAAAGGTTGCGGTGGTGAAACGTGTCAGATGGCGTAAACAGCGCCGTGGCGTCGGTCACAGACACACAGCATACAGGCACACATACAGAAGAACAGGGCGGAATGGGAGTGTCTTCTGCCACGACAAGTTTAGCAGCGTGGATGGGATGGTCGTCGTCGAACAATGCGTCAGAAAAGGTAGAAAGTTCCACTTGTGCGCGTGCGCAGTCAATCACTGCGTTATTGCGAGAAAGAAAGTCCCATCCTAATATTACTTCATGGGAGCAAGCCGGAAGCACTATAAACTCAATATGGTGCACGACGTCCTGAATAACGACCCGAGCCGTGCACGCAGCCATTGGCTCGACATGTTGTGCACTTGCGGTTCGGAGCGATAGTCCATCCAGGGGCGTCTTTACTTTGCGAAGGGAACGGCAGAGATCAGCGTGAATAACGGAAACGGCGGCTCCTGTGTCGACCAGAGCTAATGCGCGAATGCCTTCAGCAATAACATCGATGACATTGGTAGGGGACGGAAGGGGATGAGGCCTTGGACTTTTCGACATCGACGCAGTTCGTGCCTCAGGAACTGCGGCGTCTAGTTTTCCGCATTTTCTGGACCAGGACGGCGCCGCATCGGGGAGAGCGAGCGACGGCGTGGTGACGGCGAGCGGTGGTCAGTAAAGGCGGCGCGGTTCGAAGAGGAGGTCGGGAACGACGAACGTGGAGTCACATGGACTTGAGGCGACTGAGGAAAGTCTGCAGGCGCAGAGTTCCAGGTTGACGGCGGATAACGACGACAATAGCGGGCAACGTGCCCAGGCATCCTGCACGCAAAGCAGATAGGGCGATTGTCCGGTGTACGCCATGCACTCCGGGGTTGCAGCATGAACTGAGGTTGGGAAAGCACCGGAGGCGGAACCCGAGGTCGAACTGGGAATGTCGGCTGGAACGTCACGGCAGGCTGCTGCAATGGTCTGGTGGCGACATCGGCATAAGTGACTGGCGCAACTACTGGCACGTACTGCGGAGACGACGGCGGAAGTGCTTCGGCAATTTGACCCCGGATGACATCTCTGAGGGCAGGCTCTATCGTGGACACAGACTTCGTCGTGGAGGGTAGGAGGGACAACTGTCGGGCCACTTCCTCACGTACGAAGTCTTTAATTTGCGTAAGCAATGCGGAATCGGCCGAAATTGCAGCCAAACTCAACCCAGAGCTATCCCGCGCAAGAGATCCTCGAGTGAGGGCCCGTTGCTTCCGCAGCTCATCAAAGCTTAAGCAGAGCTTGACGACATCGGCAACCGTGCTCAAGTCCTTGGACAAAAGCATTTGGAAGGCGTCGTCATCTATGCCTTTTAAAATATGCTTGACTTTATCATCTTCCGCCATAGATGGGTCGACGCGCTTACATAGGTCCACGACGTCTTCAATATAGCTAATAAAGCTCTCGCCAGCCTGCTGTGCTCGAACACGCAGACGCTGCTCCGCTTGAAGCTTTCGCACCGCTGGTCGGCCAAAGGCCGCAATGAACTTTACCTTGAACTCAGACCACGTCCGGCAGTCGCGCTTGTTGTTCCCTTACCATAACTCGGCGGCGCCCTTTAGAGAGAAGCCGACGTCATTCAGTTTCATGGCGTCGTCCCATCGGTTATGAGTGCTTACGCGTTCATACAGGGACAGCCAATCCTCGGCGTCGTTATTGTCGGTTCCGTTGAAGAATGGAGGTTCCCGCTGCATAGCACCGTAGCACATCACCGTCGGTGATGAGGGCGTCGTACTCTGGTCCGGTTGGTTGTTCATGGCCGAGGGCAACTTCCGGCTCCGGAGTTCCAGGATTAAGGCGTGACCCCGGCTCCTCCACCACTTGAAAGGTGATTTATTGACGAAGATCTTTCTGGAGGCGAGAGGTTAGGAATCGCGGATCAGGGAAGCGGACACGAGCCGATCGAAGCAGACCGAGAGAACCCCGTCACTCCAGGCGATGGCGATGAGGATTACCGACAGTCTTTTTGCTGATGATGACGCTGCTCGCTCTGGTCAACATGACCCGCTCTGGGTAATGACGACTCTGATGCTTTTCGGTAGCAAAGCTAACATTCTTCACTACAATATATATATATACATCCTCCCCTTTGCTTTCCTTGGCATTCTTTGCAGCCAATGCGTAATTGTGTATTATATATATATATATATATATATATATATATATATATATATATATATATATATATATATTTCTTCGACTTATATTTTCGCTTATTTATCAATGAATCAAAGAAACGTGACAAGCACACGTCATTCGGCCCTATTTCATATTTCGAAAAAAGCCGAATAGCACTGGCAATGACGACTGCAACCTTGATATGTATCTTTACCGAGTCCCTCGTCCCGTATCTCTCTGTTCTGCTACATGCATTACGAGGCACTGGCTCCAGCAGTTCGGATATGCCAATTGCTAACCCCGACCTCCGACCACGTTCTACGTGGCGGCCGCTGGGAAAGAAGACGTTCTACGTCTCCCGCGGTAGTCGAGGGGCGGCGCTAGTTGACCGGCCTCAGAGCTCTTGTAAATATAAACCCCGCTTTAAAGTCGAGAGAGAAGCCGCTGTGGGGATAGCGTAATTGGTTAACGCACCGCACCGGTTATGCGGAGATGTGGGTTCGAGTCCCGCTCCCGGAAAACGGCGGATTTTTTCTCGACTTATATTTTCGCTTATTTATCAATGAATCAAAGAAACGTGACAAGCACACGTCATTCGGCCCTATTTCATATTTCGAAAAAAGCCGAATAGCACTGGCAATGACGACTGCAACCTTGATATGTATCTTTACCGAGTCCATCGTTCTGTATCTCTCTGTTCTGCTATATATATATATATATATATATATATATATATATATATATATATATATATATATAGATCAAAACATGGGTGCAGACACTTGGAGAACAATGAACAACGGTTTTATTGTCCCATACAGTTTCGAAAGGTGGACCTTTCTTCTTCAGGGTTTATCTGAGAATGTACAGAAAATTGCGTATAAACACTTTGCCCCCGAGGGCTTCTCTTTCTCCTCCCCCTCGCCAATGAGAAACTTCCCAATTAAACAACATCTTGAGACGATAATTTAATATCTTAAGGCAGAGTGAATGCTTGTCGGCTGTTTTTCAGCGCTCCGCCACCCGCCCCCCTCCCCGTGCTGCGTACAGCAGTACCCAGCGAACTCTAGGCTGCCGGCCATGCGGCAAGCCGCGCTGTAAACTTTTTCCCCAGATGGAGACCACTAATGTTGTCCAGGCCACAAGTTCAACGTTTAAATCTCAAATGAAAGACAACCTGATACCGCTAATAAAATCTACAAACTCCGTTGCGTTGTCTGTAATGAGGAATACATTGGGAAAACAAAAACATCTTTCCGCAAAAGGTTTAAACATCACAAGTCACACCTAAAGGGCCTCCCCGACCTTCCGTTGTCTAGGCGTCTCCGACTCCCGGGTCACTCGTTTTCAAAAATACAGGCCATCCTAATTCTGTCCGGCTTCCGTACCACATACGCGCGGGAACAAAGATAACCATTGTTTATACATAAATTTCGGACGTTTGCCGAAGGAATAAATGAGACCGCAGGGAGATTTAGTTGCTTTCGAAACTGACGTAACCACCCTGAGATGTTTTGAGGGAGTGCGAAACGAATGGTCATGCAATATGTTTTTTGCTCTTTTAAAGACATCCTCCGCCCCGGAAGGGAGTCGCGTTGTGCGGGCATGTGTGAGACGGGGGGGACCGGGGGGGGGGGGGGGGGCGCAGGTGCGGGGCGGTCCCTGTGGCAACTGCCCCTCGGGCGGCGGAGAGCTAATAAATCCTTCTCCGCCTGGGATTCTTTAAGAAGCGTAAATCGGTTTCTACGCAAACGTTCCGGCCCATTTCACTCAGACGGACCCGTACGAGCCTCCGCACACTGGGGACTGACTGACCCTTTTTTTCAAGGCTGTCTACGAATGTTTTGTTTCCCTATAAGCTTTCTTCGGCCACCTGCGGGCCTTCTGGCGGTTGTCTCTGTCTAACGATGGTCTCAAACCGCCATTAACAAATGCTGTTTCTCGTCGTTTTTTACCATTGAACACCAGTAGGTAGAGGAGGGCATGCTTCTCTGCCATCCAGAGCATTTTTGTTCAGGCTTTCGAGCTTTGACTCTCCAAATGTTATGCATCTCTCTCTCTTTCTCTCTCTCTCTCTCTCCGTACCCAGACGCAGCCGCCGTTTTTTTTTTTCTGTAGACGTACATTAGTTGAACTTTATGCGTCTGTTTTCTGTCTATCAAGTCGCAACTTTGCCTCCTTCCCATTTACAACTTACATCTCTCCCCTCCTCCTTTCTTCCTTTTTCCCACCTTATGTAGCGTAGTTACGCAATGTTATTATTACTCCCCCCTCTTTTACTGTCCCCGAGGGTTCTCATTGGTGAGGGCGAGGAGAAAGGGAAACCCTCGGGGGCAAACTGTGTATACGCGTTTTTCTGTCCATTCTAAGATAACCCCGAAGAAGAAAGGTCCACCTATCGAAACTGTTGGGAACAATAAATCCCTTGTTCAGTGTTCTCAAAGTGGCTGCAGCCAAGTTTTGACCTCCTACTACGGTAGTCCGGAGCTGCTTACCTGCTATATATATATATATATATATATATATATATATATATATATATATATATATATATATATATATATACATACACGATAGAGAAGTCAAACTAAAAAACATAACTACATTTATTCTAACGTTTCGACCGTGGACCGGTCTTTTTGAAGAACATTTTTTTATATATATATATATATATATATATATATATATATATATATATATATATATGCGCGTATGAATAAAGTAGAATGGGGCTGGTAAAAATGTACAGTAAATAAGAAGCGTAAAGGGTAACGAACGAACAAGTATTAACGTTTCGGCTTGGGGCAAGCCTTCGTCAAAATATAAACCACTCTTCTTATTCTGCCAAAGGCTTGCCCCAAGCCGAAACGCTAATACATGTTCGTTCGTTACCCTTTAGTCTTCTCATTTACTGTATATATATATATCTATATCTATATCTATATATATATATATATATATATATATATATATATATATATATATATATATATATATATACACACACGATAGAGAAGTCAAACTGAAAAACATAACAACATTTATTCTAACGTTTCGACCGGGGGCCGGTCTTTTTCAAAGATATATATATATATATATAGATATATATATATATATATATATATATATATATATATATATATATATATATATATATATATATATATATTTATACTGAGAGCACAGTCTCTCATTCTTATCGGATGTCGTGTCCTGCACTGGTAACCGGCACTAGCGAGGAACACTCCCATCACTTGCATCGTCTTCATTCACGCATTGCACACCATCATCATCTCGCCGACGGGCGCGTTCGTTTGGGACTCCATCTTGGCTGGTCAAACTCCAAAGCCGGTCGCGCCGTTGCCCTGCAATAAACGCTTCACCATGACCCCTGGTCGACGTCTCTCTCTCTATATATATATATATTGTAAGCGCTGGTTAGCGCCCCAACACCGGAGGAATATGCGTCCAGACAATTCCTCGGTAGTTGTACACAAACGCTATGTGCCACTAATAGCAGAAGGGTATGCGCCAGTGGACTCGTACTCCGGAGGCCTGTCTTCCACATGCAATCATGCCTGATCATCGTCATCAGTTGCTTATCATCATCAACGTCCGTCTTGATTGTTCTCTGGGGCTCGCTCCCTGTCACGTAGGACAAGCCTCGCCCAATAAAGACGTTTCCCAAGACTCCTGGTGGGTGCCTTACAAATAGTGGAGGTTGATTCTTTCGACCCTGACCACTCCCTGACCTAGCTGCACCCCTGGATCTCCGTTCAGGTCGCCTTGTGCAACCGCCACCCAGTCCAATGGACCGAGAAAGCGCACCCAATGCTGACGCTCCTAGCACGCCGGCATGGATGGTGACTTGCCGCCAGCGCGACCCTGCCGGCTTCGCTGGTCTTCGTGGTGAAGACGTCGAGGAGTGGCTTGACGAATTCAACCGATCAGCCAATTTAACAGGTGGGACAAGACGTTCAAGCTCCATAACGTAGGTCTCTCCCTGCATGAAGTTGCAAAGACCTGGTACCGTAACAACGAGCATGCCATAACTGATTGGGCCTCCTTCACTGATAAGATCCGCCAGATATTTGGCACACCGTCTGCGCGTTCAGATGAGGCAAAGAGAAAACTAGATGCTCGCTGGCAGCGTCCGGACAAGACATTTGCGTCTTAAATTGAGGATGTGCTTGCTCTCTGTCGTCGGGTGAACCCAGACATGTCAGAGGCAGACAAAATTCGCCATCTACTCAAGGTCATCGCAGAGTTTGCCTTTAACTCGCTTGCCCTACAAAATCCGTCTTCTGTGGAGGACGTACGAACCTCGTTTCAGCGTCTCGACCAGCTACAAGCGATCCGCCTGCAGCCACGGCAGGAATCAGCTCGTCTTTCTCCTGAGTCGGAGCTTCGTGCTCTCATACGCGATATCATTCGCGAGGAACTCCAAAAGCAAGCCCCATCGTGCTCTCGTAGTGACCGGTGTGCTCAGCGCGCGACTGATCTGCGGGGGATTATTAAAGAGGAGCTGGCATCGATGACGTGTAGCCCGCGCTGTACCCCCCCCCCCCCACCCCGTGGCTTTCGCCGCACCCTCGTACGCGGACGGAGCTTCGCGACCGATCGGAGTTCATGCACCGCCGCCAATACTCGAACACCTCACGGCGATCTCCTCAGTGCCCCATGGTTCACCGACATATTCTAACTGGCGACCACGTATGGATTTCCGGCCTAACGAACGCCCGGTCTGTTTCTATTGTGGAATTCGCGGCCACATCTCGCGCTTTTGCCGCCGGCGCCAGCAAGATGAGCGGCGGGGTTACGCGCCCTGCGAACGCGATCTCTGCTACAACTACAGCCCTCGACAACCTGTTTATCAACGTCGCAACCGCTCTCCGTCGCCTCAGGATTCACCCGACTATTCCCGCAGTCAACGTGGCCCTAGGTGCCGTTCCCCTTCGCCTGGGTGACGCTTTGTCTCTCCTCTTCGCCCTGTATCAAATGAGGCCAACTACCACACGGAAAACTAGAAACTGCAGTTTCTGGTGGCGAAACTGCGTTGCAATGGATTTCTAGAAGTTCCCCTGATCGGCCATCAAACACATTATCTGTTGTCGTTGAAGGAATTGATCTGGAAGCTCTTGTCGACACTGGTGCCGGTATGTCTATAATTCGTGAAGACGTGTGTTCCCAATTGCGTAAAGTACGAACCCCCTACCCTGGTTCCTCTCTACGTGGTGCTAACAACGCCATCATCCAACCTTCCGGACTCTGTACAGCCCGTGTTACCATTGCCGGCATTCGACATCACATTCAGATCGCAGTACTCCCTTCATGTGTTCAGATGATATTGTGTTGGGACGTTCTCAAATCGGCGTCTGTTGTGATCTCGTGCAAAGAACCCGTGCTTCGTTTGACCGACACTGACCTTGCTAGTGTTTCTGATTCCCCAGAACTACGATTGGAGGCCGCCTCCTGCGATTTTTCTCTGCCTCCTGGACAAGAAGCCATGCTCTCCGTTCACTGCGAACAAATTCTCGATGGACATGTGTTTATTATTCCTGGCGGAAACTTCTCTCTTCGAGGTCCTCTTCTATCCCCATGCCTAATACGGTTTTCTGGTGGAACTGCTATTCTGGTCGCACAGAATACTTCGACCGAGACTGTTTTATTACCTCAAGGCGCGACCATTGGTTCTGTTCAGCGCGACGAAGCAGTGAGTGTCGTTTCCGTTGAGTCTATTTCATCTGCAGAATGCTCGGCCGGTCATAAATCCCCATCCCTCGCCATTGATGATACTATCAGTCCTGATCTCACACCGGAGCAAAAGGAAACACTATTGGATCTTCTGCCCAAGCACAAAACCCTATTTGACTCCTCCTTTTCCTCCTCCGTTCTGCGGCAAGCATCCGCAGTCACCCACCGAATAGAAACAGATGGTTTTTGCATCATTCGCCGCCGCCCATACCGCGTCTCACCAAAGGAGTGAAAAATCATTCAGGAACAAGTCGACGATATGCTCAACAACAAGATAGTCCGTCCTTCAACGAGTTCTTGGTGGTCACCTGTTGTTTTAGTGCAGAAGAAAAATGGTTCCGTGTGCTTTTGTGTCAGTTACCGGGCGCTAAATAATATCACCCGCAAGGATGTATACCCGATGCCTCGCATCGATGATGGTCTGGACACACTCCAAGGTGCATAATACTTTTCAAGTCTAGACCTGAGATTGGGGTATTGGCAAATACCTATGCACGAACAAGAATAGGAAAAAAAAACAGCATTTGCCACGCCTGACGGTTTTTACGAGTTTAACGTAATGCCGTTCGGGTTGTGCAATGCCCCAGCGACATTCGAAAGAATAATCGACACGGTTCTGCGTGGTTGGAAGTGGAAGACGTGCTATGTTATCTTGATGACATAGTTATATTTTCTACCACTTTCGAAGAACACCTTCAGCGCCTGAACGACGACCTTCAGCGCCTGAACTTGCCTTGCCAAGGCCGGACTGACCCTCAATACGAAGAAATGCCGCTTCGCAAGTACATCTATTAAAGTATTGGGCAATTTGGTTATCAAGGAAGGAATCCGGCCCGACCCCGATAAAGTGAATGCTGTGCTGAGTTTCTCGCGCCCAGACCGCCAAAAAGAACTCCGCAGCTTCTTAGGATTGACATCCTACTTCCGTCGTTTCATGCGCAACTTCGTTCAGTTGCTATGCCCCTACACACACTCCTGGCATCTGGTACCCCATTTGTATTGTCTGAGGACTGTGAAACAGCCTTTCAAAAATTGAAGCACGCACTTACTTCCGACCCTGTTCTCGGACACTTCGACAAGGAAGCACCAAACAACCTTCACGCCGACGCCAGTGGACACGGAATTGGGGCTGTGTTGTTACACCTAACATCTTCCAATGTAGAGCAAGTAATTACCTACGCAAGTAGCACTTTGACACCAGCGGAAAGGAACTACACAATAACAGAACAAGAGTTTCTTGCAGTAGTTTGGGCCGTCCAGGAATTCCGGCCATACTTGTACGGGCGCGAATTCACTGTGGTCACTGACCATCACGCTCTTTGTTGGTTGGCTTCCCTCAAGAACTTAACTGGGAGGCTTGGACGCTGGAGCTTCCTTTGCAAGAATACAACTACCATGTTGTGTACAAGTCCGGCAAGAAGCACACACATGCAAACGCTCTCTCACGTTGCCCGTTATCCTCGACCCAAGGTGGTATTCAGGCTTCTTGTGAAACAACGCAACCCTTAATTATTGCGCCAGTGGACTCGAGCGTGGAAGCACCCAGTGATTTGAGGGCTTTCCAAAAAAAAAACGACAGCTACTGCCGGAAGCTCATTGACCAATTGAGCGGTGCGAGCCGACCCAGCAATAGCCGCTCACAACGACGGCTCAACAAATTTCGAACTATTAACGGCACTCTTCACCGCTACAACTACCATCCAGCAGGCGACAGCTGGGTGCCCATCATTCCCCGTCTGCTTCAACACAAAATTTTGGCGGCATTTCCAAACGCAATAAACGCTTCACCACGACCCCTGGTCGACGTCTCTCTCTCTCTCTCTCTCTCTATATATATATATATATATATATATATATGTATATATATATATATATATATATATATATATATATATATATATATATATATATATATATATATATATATATATATTGTTACCAGGAAGGCGCAAGGAATACTGGTGTATTCGCAGGTATTTACACAAAATCAGTCCCAGTAGAAATAGTCACCAATCCGGCAAGATGGCTGCAATACGAGCGAGAGACAAATCCTCGTCTTCCTCTTCGTTTCCTGTCAGCGATAGGCACATAGCCCCATGGTCTCTCAGGCGGCAGCCATGAGGTTTCACCACATCATCTTCGGAACACAACCCCCGGGACGAAAAGCACCGTCCCGGTGCTAGGTATCAGGTAGAGGTGTGGGCGCGTGGTAGGGCTTGAGTCGTGTCACATGGACGATATCTGATGGACGGCCACTTGGTGAACCCGTTGGCAGTACTGGCGAAATCTCGTAGGTCACATCTGTTACCTGGCGCAAAACACGGTACGGACCGTTGTAGCACCACAGAAGTTTCTGAGACAGGCCCAAACGACGACTCGGTGACCACAACAAAACGAGTGTCCCAGGGGAATAGCTAACACTCCTGTGGCTGCGATCATACCGAATCTTTTGTGACGTTTGAGACGCTGAGAGTTTTGCACGAGCCACTTCGCGTGCGAGATGTGCCCGTGTGATTGCTTCGTTTGCGTATTCCGTAGCAACCGGGCAGGAAGGAAGCAATGTGTCCATCGGTAATGTCGGCTC
Source organism: Haemaphysalis longicornis (assembly GCF_048455015.1). Lineage (NCBI taxonomy): Eukaryota > Metazoa > Arthropoda > Arachnida > Ixodida > Ixodidae > Haemaphysalis > Haemaphysalis longicornis. The sequence continues at coordinate 58,542,369 of NW_027526295.1, read as the reverse complement.
ACGTCCGTAAAGAAGATAAAAGGGTGAAAATCCAGTCGTGTCATGCCGGGAAGAGTTGTAGGCAATTGTTACATACGGTAACGCATTGTCCCAGTCTCGATGGTCAGCTGACACGTACATCGAAAGCATGTTCGTGAGTGTTCGGTTAAGACGTTCCGTAAGACCATTTGTTTGAGGATGGTAGGCGGTCGAAATCTTGTGGGCGGTAGAACAGGAACGAAGAATGTCGCTGACAACTCGGGACAGAAAGTAGCGACCTCGGTCGGTAAGAAGCTGTCGAGGGGCGCCATGCTGGAGAATGACGTCACGGAGTAGAAAATCTGCAACGTCAGTCGCACAGCTTGTCGGAAGGGCACGGGTAATGGCAAAACGCGTGGTGTAGTCCGTTGCAACCGCAACCCATTTGTTGCCCGAGGTAGATTCAGGAAAGGGACCTAGTAAGTCTACGCCAACCCGATGGAACGGTTCATTGGGGACGTCTATCGGTTGTAGCAGCCCGGCTGGCGGCACAGGCGGGGTCTTGCGCCGTTGACAGGAGTCACATGCTTGGACGTAGCGGCGCACTGACTTGTACAGGCCAGGCCAGTAGAAGCGCCGGCGTGTGCGGTCATAGGTGCGAGTTAAACCAAGGTGACCAGCTGTGGGAACGTCATGGAGCTGCTGTAGTACCGACAACTGCATGTGCTCGGGAACAGCAAGGAGCAAGGCGGGACCATCAGAGCGAAAGTTCCGGCGGTACAGCACGCCATCCTGGAGTGAGAAGGCGTGAAGCGACGGGTCGGCATTTGCAGACTCAATCTGTTCAATTATGCGTCGCAATGAAGGGTCGCGGCGTTGCTCCTGCCCTATGTGCAGGAAATCAGATAAGGCCATGACACACGCGTCGGAATCAAATGTGCACGTATCAGGTGGGTCGACGGGGAGGCGGGAGAGACAGTCGGCATCTTGGTGTAGACGGCCAGACTTGTACGCGACGGAGAAGGTGTATTCTTGAAGGCTTAAAGCCCAGCGGCCCAGACGTCCTGTCGGATCCTTCAATGAGGAAAGCCAGCATAGTGCATGGTGGTCCGTTACAACAGAGAAAGGTCGGCCGTAGAGGTAGGCGCGAAATTTGGCAACTGCCCATACCAAGGCGAGACACTCGCGCTCTGTGATCGAGTAATTTTGCTCGGATGTGGACAGGAGACGACTCGCATATGCAATAACGCGCTCGCGACCATGTTGTTTTTGTGCTAGAACGGCACCTATGCCGTGGCCACTGGCGTCTGTCCGGACCTCCGTTTCTGCGGATGGGTCGAAGTGCCCCAATATAGGGGATGCTGTAAGCAGAGAAACAAAGGTTGAGAATGCTTCCGCTTGATCGGGGCCCCAAGAAAAAGTCGCGTTTTTTCGGAGAAGCTCGGTGAGGGGACGGGCGATAGTGGCGAAGTCCGCTATGAAGCAGCGAAAGTATGAGCACAGGCCGACAAAGCTGCGCACATCTTTGGTTGACTGCGGCTTAGGAAAGTGCTGGACGGCGCGAATTTTCTCAGGATCAGGTCTGAGTCCATTGGCGTCAACAAGGTGGCCAAGAATGGTTATTTCGCGGTGCGCAAAGCGACATTTCTTCGAGTTTAACTGAAGCCCCGCCCGTCGGAACACGTCAAGTACGTCGGCAAGTCGGTGAAGGTGAGTGTCGAAATCGGGGGAAAATACGACGACATCATCTAGGTAACAGAGGCATGTGGACCACTTTAAGCCATGTAATAGAGAGTCCATCATGCGTTCGAATGTGGCGGGCGCATTGCAGAGGCCGAACGGCATGACTTTGAATTGATAAAGGCCATCTGGTGTTACAAAGGCTGTCTTCTCTCGGTCAAGGTCGTCAATCGCAATCTGCCGGTATCCAGATCGGAGGTCGATGGAGGAGAAGTATTTGGCACCATGGAGGCAATCAAGGGCATCATCTATACGAGGCAGAGGGTACACGTCTTTCTTGGTAATCTTGTTTAAGTGGCGGTAATCGACACAAAAACGCCAGCTGCCATCTTTCTTCCTTACTAAGACGACGGGGGAAGCCCAAGGACTCGAAGAAGGCTCTACTATATCTCTGCTGAGCATGGTGTCCACTTCCTCCTGGATGATTTTACGCTCAGTGTGGGATACGCGGTAAGGCCTTCGGTGAATAGGGCTGGCATCGCCGGTGTTGATGCGATGCTTCACAGCGGTTGCCTTGCCGAGTGGACGGTTGTCAAGGTCAAAAATGTCTCGGTAAGAGTATAGGAGATTGAGGAGCACATCGGCGTGTGTGGGTGGTAGGTCGGTGGAAATCATGGCAGCGTAATGGTGGTCGGGTTTTGGAGTTCGTGATTCATCGTTGGAATGATCAAGGTTATCATCGACGGTCAGGGCGGCAACGTGGTAGTCTTCGAGAAGGGAAATCGTTGCGAGAGACATGCCCTCCGGTAGGAGCTGCGCAGAGGGGCCGAAGTTGATGAACGGTAGTTCAACGTGGTTGTCAGTTATAGTGACCAGGGTGTGAGGCAGCGCCAAATTCCGCGTGAAGAGCACCTCAACAATGGGCGAAACCTCGTATACGCCGTCTGCAACAGGAGGGCTCGGCGTCAATGGGACATAAGCGGCAGTATACGGTAATAACCGGGTGTGGCCTGCGGATACGAACCGTGCCTTCTGCTGAATTTCGTCAATCGCGGCGTCGGAACACGGTAGCTCAAGATGGAGTAGGCCTTCGGAACAGTCAATTAGGGCATAGTGGGCGGAAAGGAAATCAAGACCGAGTATAAGGTCATATGGGCATTGGTCCAACACTGTGAAAAGAACAACAGTTTGTTGGTCAGCGATGTTGACACGGGCAGCACATACTCCGGCAACCAAAGGCGTACCTCCGTCAGCGACACGCACAGCACAAGAAGGGGCAGGGGTCAGTACTTTAGGAAGACGACGACGAAGGGCAGCACTCATAATAGAAATTTGCGCACCAGTGTCAATGAGGGCCTTGACGGGCACACCGTCTACCTGTACTTCTAGTAAGCTATGTTGAGCCGGTATCGTAAGAAGAGGATTTCGGTCAGGGGTCGAAAATGCAGCGTCACCTCCGGGAGCTGCATTTCTCAGTTTTCCGAGGAGGTGCGTCCGCCCGGAACCGGTGACTGGAAGCGGCGAGGCTGCGGCGAGCGGGACTGGCGGCGCTGCGGAGATGGAGAACGGCTGAATCGGGGAGCGTGGACGGAAGTTTCGGCATACGGCGACGAATCGGGATTCATGAAGCGGCGAGGTCTGGCGTCGACTGTAGAAGAATCAACAGGGCGCGACGAAAACCAGCGGGACCGGCAGTAACGGGCCACATGACCGACCCGACGGCAGTTAAAGCAAATGGGCCTATCATCTGCTCTGCGCCATTCAGCGAGGTTTCTTGTCCGAGAGCGAGGAAAGCCAAAATCAGCCCGCGGTTCGGAGAAGGCGGAGTTGGGGCGGACATTGCGGCAATTCGCGGCGCAGGTGGTAGGAATGCCCATGGTCGCAATTTCTTGGCGCACGACGGCCTGAATGAGGGGCAGCATATGCATGCCGCTATCAGGCGCTTGGTTGGTAAGTGCCGGGGCCATTGCCTCCAGCTCCCGACGTACGACCTGAGTTATACTTGCAGTTCGGGTAGGACTAACCTCAGCTGCCGAAGCAGGGCGTGGGGTAAGGTCCTCACACGACGAAGTCGCGGCAGTGTTGGGGAGGCGGGCGTACTGCGGTGCGATGCGGCGACTTTTTGCCTGCTCGAAGCGACGGCACTCTTTAATTATTGCGTCGACACTCGTGCAGTCCTTGCAGACAAGCAGGTGGAAAGCGTCGTCGGCGATGCCCTTCAACACATTCGCTACTTTGTCGTCTTCAGACATCTGGTTGTCGACCTTTTGACACAGTGCGAGAACGTCCTGAATGTACGCCACATACGATTCAGTAGACGTTTGCGCACGGGAGGCCAACTTGTTTTTGGCAGCAAGGCGGTTAGCTTCGGGCTGGCCGAAAATGGCGCGGAGCTTCTGCTTGAAGTCGTCCCAGCTTGTTACCGTGGCCTCATTGGTGTCGAACCAAGTCTCTGCTGCGCCCCTCAAAGAATAGGAGACGTTCGCCAGCATCAAAGTGTCGTCCCAGTGGTTGTGAGAACTAACTCGCTCATACCGGCGGAGCCAGTCTTCAACGTCGAGGCCATCTGTTCCATTGAACGTACCGGGTTCTCTTGGATGGGACACGATGACGACCGGTGCCGTGCCAACCGGCGCTTGAGTCGATGACATGGTCTGTAGACCGATGTGGCGACCGCTACGCAGCTCCGTGTCGGGTGAATTTGACTGATAGGGATCAGACCGCAACCTCCACCATAAGATGTTACGAGGAAGGCGCAAGGAATACTGGTGTATTCGCAGGTATTTACACAAAATCAGTCCCAGTAGAAATAGTCACCAGTCCGGCAAGATGGCTGCAATACGAGCGAGAGACAAATCCTCGTCTTCCTCTTCGTTCCCTGTCAGCGATAGGCACATAGCCCCGTGGTCTCTCAGGCGGCAGCCATGAGGTTTCACCACATCATCTTCGGAACAATATATATATATATATATATATATATATATATATATATATATATAGAGAGAGAGAGAGAGAGAGAGAGAGATAAAACTCACAAAGCGCGCAGAAATAGTATAAGTAAAGGGTCGGACTCACAGGAAGAACAATAACAAACAAGGTTTAACCCACTCATCCACCGCTCCAAGAGTGTGAACCGTACGAAAGAAACATCACAATATCCTAATGCAAAAGGGCCGCTTAAAAAGTACATTCCCCGAACCACCACGTGTTGTCTACCGGCGTAATAAGACTTTATGCGACTTTCTTACTAACTCTCGTATCAACCGACCGGAAACTACTGGCTGCATGCCGTGTAATAAACCCCGATGTAAAGTATGCCCAAACATGACCACTATACAGCGCGCCACCAGCACAGCTTCAGACTACTACGTAAATATAAAAGGTAACTTTAACTGTGACTCCGCTAATGTCGTATATCTTCTAGAGTGCACTGTTTGTAGGCAACAATATATCAGCCAAACTTAAACGCCCTTCCGAATACTGTTCAATAATCACCGCTCTCATGCAAAAAGCTGCCCTTATTTGCCCCTGTCAAGACATGTGAACAGTCCCGGGCATGAATTTGAACATCTTAAAGCAACGATTTTAGAATCCGCCTTCAAAACACACCACGACCGCGAGGTTCGGGAATCTTATCTCATTTATAAGTTTGGATCAGCCACACTTGGAATTAATGAAAGTTAAGGAAAACTGACGTGCTTATCCCTCGATTAAAATTGGCGGCCTCATGATTATTATACCAATGTTCATTATTCCTACCCTCGAGTTTCCCATCAGAATTCGCAGGAACTCTCCAAATACAGCAGCTTTATTAGCCTAATGCGGCTCAACATTTGCCATTTGTCCTGGGGAAGGATGCCTCGTTCCAACCACCACTTAAGAATGTTTAACCCTTTGTGATCTATTTATGTTTAACCCTTTGTGACCCTACCTATTTCCTGTTCAGTTGCTAGCTTCTGTGAAATGCTCTTTTGTGCCCCCTATCTTTTCTCTTCATCCGCGGGGGGCACACCCATCTTCGCTTCCGCCCCAACCAGTCTCCCCAGCCACTGAATACCTTACTGTATATTCTTCCCTTTCTTTTCAAACCGCGATTGTCCAGTTTCCCGCATTGTGCGAACATGCAGCCCACGCCGCATACCTTGCCCCGTCATGGTGCAACCTTGAACGCTGCTTTGTTAACACGACCCCTTTCTCTCTCTCGCTCCCCCCTCCCCCTTTTTCTTTTTTTTTTTTTGTTGTTGGTGTTGTTGTAACATAGGCGTAGCCCGAATGCATGCATACTCTCCGTTTCCAAAACATCTTTCGCTCTTTCTCACAGTTTTCTGCAAAGCTATATAAGAAATGTGTTCCAGATGTTTGTGACAGCAAAATCATGTAACTGTACTCTGATGAAGGCAAGTCCCGTTCCCGCTACGTAAGTAAACCTTGTTTGTTATTGTTCTTGCTGTGTATCCGACACTTTACTTATACTATATATATATATATATATATATATATATATATATATATATATATATATATATATATATATATATATATATATATATATATATATATATATATATATATGTGTGTGTGTGTGTGTGTGTGTGTGTGTGTGTTTGTGTGTGTTCATGAGTATGCGTTTTGCTTCAACACTGTCAACTGTTTTCTTTCTATTTGCTGAGAAATGTTGATCTCTGTGATGCACGCGACCAGTTCAAGTAGTTTGGTACGGCTGTGCCACTGTATTTTCTTCATACATTCTATCCCGTTTTGGTCAGGCAGCTGCTTCCAGTGACAGACAGACAGACAGCCAGACAGACAGACAGAGTAGCTTTCGAGTTTAGGTAGCACAAGAAAAACTACCGTCTTTAAAACACTACCTATTAACGTAGGTATGAACAGCCGCTGGAAATATGGCTGAGAATAGAGTGTTTCCGGCAATTTTAGGTTGAACCACCGGATGCGTGGTCCTGAGGATGTAGGCGGGGATAATTCCGTGGAACGGCAGAGTTTGCATCGTTTTATCGTGCACAAAATGAGTTTAGGTATAGGCAGCCCACATATAAGAACCCGCCGTTGTGGCTGCGTGGCGAAGGCGTTCTGATGCTGAGTTCAAGGACGCGGGTTCGATACCCGGCCGCAACGGCCGCTTTTCTGATGGAGGCAAAAAGCAAAAACTCCCGTGTGTACGATACTTCGGTGCATGTTAAAGATCCCCAAGTGGTAAAAATTAATTTGTAGCTCTCAACTAATGCGCGTCTCCCCGTCTGTGAATAGTAGGCGCGTTAAAGCACACAATAAATAAATAAATAAATAAATAAATAAATAAATAAATAAATAAATAAATAAATAAATAAATAAATAAATAAATAAATAAATAAATAAATAAATAAATAAATAAATAAATAAATAAATCACACGCACGTTATTTTAGGTGCGTACCTGTGTACGGGCGCCTGGGCGCTGTTAGCTGATCTCGTGAAAATATATCCCTTGTGGCATTTGCGATCGAAGGAAACTATGCGAGGTTCCCTCTGATAGACATCGGTGCTGGGCGAATTGATCACTTTTAATCAAAGTAATGTTTTGCTCATTTATACAAACCGTCTCCGTGATTTCACGCACACAATCTGAAAAGAACGATTCTTCATCTTTCGTATCATTGCCCTCACTCTGAATAAAACGGGGAAAAATATAGACCGGTTTTGGACTAATAGGAAGGATCGTAGGCTGCAAAAAGTGCCCAAAGTTCACGGCAATTACACACCTTTTTTTTTCGGGGATAGAGCTGTGGATTGGTAACAGGGAACTGGTGGATAACCAGATTTAGATGAGTACGTTTTGACTTAGTTGGTAATCCATACTGAATATGCACTTGTGAAAAAAGACACGACGACAACGATTGAGAAACAACAGAATTTATTTCTCGATTTATTGGTCAGTTTTCTGACACCCGAACCCTGCTGTCTGTACAGGCATCGATATTGCAATAGCAAAGGTGTTCCTTGAATAGCCTAATTAAAAAGCTCATGTTGTTACAAAATTGAGCCCAGACTTTCATTTAAACCATCTTGAGCTAGGTGGTTCCCGGGCGCAATTTGTCATCTCCTACACATAACGTACTAAAAATAACACAAAAAAAACAATTAAGGGTTTGCGATGCCCATAAAAAAAAGAAAAAGGAAACTACGCCGTAGGTCTATACAAGATTGGTTTATTGAACCCGATAAGAAAAGATCAGCTCAACAACGAATTTCAGCCTAATTTTTTGGCGCTCCAGAAGCTGGCAACTACAAGTAATAATAGTTACCATGAAGAATACTTAAGGAGATAATAGGTGCAATCTTAAACTTCTCAATTCTTATTCAGAACGAGTTCCAGTTCTGTTTTGTCAAAAGATTTTCACAGTTTGTGAAGCAGAAAGAGGTCCCTTATTCCGAGACAGCGTCATTGGGACCTTTATACTAATGAATGCAAAGACAATAGTTGAGCAGTACAGAGCAATGAATGTAAGAACAATAAAAATAGCAGCAGTCCTAAAAATAATTTCAGTAATCAGCAGACAGGTATATACTAATATAATTCCATACCTTATCTCATGTGACTTCATGTAGACACATGATGCGAAGAACAAAACACGGCCAGCACTCAGATGAAACACTTTATAGAAAGCCCTGGATGAATGCAAAGTTAGTTGAAAAATATTATCATATTTTTTGACTTTATGTAGAAGACATATTCAAAATAATTAAAAAGTGTTGAAAAGTATTGCGTGATGTGCCTTGTCTACGCTGCCCGGTACTCATGCGGCAATAAACACACGAAACAGGCGGAGAGATGTATATATGATGCTGTCCCAGACCATAACAATACTGTGCGAAACGCCATGTCAGGTCATTTGATCAGTCTCTGTCGGGACTGTCGGTGCACATTTTTCTTTGTGCAGTGCAGCATCACAGCTAAAAACAAGAACCAGACAACTGGCGAGACAATAGCAGCCGACGACATCCTGCGTGTATTTTTCTGAGACAAGCGTCTTCTGTCAGGATAATGAAAAATAGTGGAGACATGTGCCCCAATAGTGTCGTAAGGCCGGTGCTGGGCGAAGTTTTGTATTCGTATACTATTTTTGTGCAGCGATATTGATATAAATGTGTGGCATCTCCAGTTTAAAGTTGCGCAGTGTGTCCTGCTCTCAGCCGGCGTGCCATTGCCTCTACGCAAGGGGGCCTTCAAATTTGGGGGTTAATCTTGCAAGGGCAACTACCGCGAATCACCCCTTAGAGAATGCCAAAGCGCGGTATTGGCAAGGATTATTAAACATTTCAAACAACCCACCGAAGATACCGTTTCTTTTTTGTAGAAGATCGGTGCTTCAGGCGATTCCTTGACGAATTTTATTAACTCGGATACTCTCTTGAAAAATAAATTTTCATCTACTCTTTGTCCTCACCAGACATTTCATGTCTCGACTTAAAAATATCAAAAGTAAAACGCACTCCATATGACTGCTATTTCTTTTCTTTATTTCCCACATTCAATTAGTAAATGTACGTTCATAGCAAGAGCATAATCTAGAGTATTCATTGGTACCGGCTCTCAGCCAGAGGGTATTAGGGGCTAATCAACAGCCTTTTCGAAATCAGTGTTTCAGCACCGGCCGCTGGTTAAAAGGGTCTCCGTCACCACTTAAGAGATACATGCTGACTGCCACTCTTGATCACGGGACGCATTCACGCGTGCATAAATCCAGCAAGGCCGCGAGCACTGCACTGGGACTCTTTCTTACATATTAAGGCGGGTACACTTCGCATTGAATGCGAGGAGACCGCACGTTTCTCTGTTTTGCTTTCGTGTCCAACTTTAGCATTGTTTTCGGTAACAAACAAAACCGCAGCCTTCTGAATGCCCTTCTGGAGTTGTACCTGGTTGGCTTCAGTTGGCTTCATGAGGCTTTATTTCGCAACGCATCGCCTCACCATACCAATAGTTTTTTTCACCCATAGGAAGCTTCATCGCCTATTACGTTTGGAAGCAGGCAACATAATGCAATAGCTGTAGCATGTTACAGAGAAATTAGCAGTTATTCCTTCAATTACCCGGGAAAAGATCGCCATGTTAGGTGTAAAAGAAAAAAATAAAGAAAGATAGACACAATATGCGCCCTACTCAACTGTGAAGGTATTTAGGTATTTCGTTAAATTCAAGAAAACTGCAATCGCGGACACATCACTCCCAGCGGGGTAAAAACGATTTGCGTTACACTCTATTGAAGCCCGTAATTCTTCTGTGTTAAACCTAATTAAACCTAAGACATCACAAACGCCTCATGATTCCAAGAGGCAGTCGCGGATGCCAGCGCATTGGTGATGCTGTTGTTTGGAGGCTCATATCTAGCGTATCTAACAAAGAAACAGCGCGCAGACGGGCGTGGCAAACGAAAGGAAGGTGCACAACACAAGCGCTGCTCGCTGTTGTCCCGCCCGTCTGCGTGCTGTTTTTTTCGCAGGATAGGCATCACCAACTAGCACACCTTACAGTTTTGTTTCATATACAGCGTTTACGCGCTATGGTAGTAGCGGAGAATAATCGCGGTTGCTTATATGTTAATGACGACATGATGGATGTTGTGATTGAGGTTCTATGAAGCAAGCGGCGCGTTTTGAACTACCTGTATGATATTAGCTGCAGTAGTAACGACCCCAAAAAGCTGATGTGTTATCTAGTTTAGTACGCAATATATTCGCTGCTGGTTGGATGACCTGAGCGAATAATAGAGCCAAGCATTATGTAGATATGCGAAAGAATAATCCTGCCGTCCCGTGCACCCAGAAAACACCTTCGGAACCATCGCATCAGCATTCCAGAAAGAACCACGTTGGAGGCGCGGTATACGTAAGGGGAGAGATATAGTTGCCTTAGCTACACTGTTACATCTACTAGACTTATAGTGGAAACGGCGCATCGGAGGGAGCGATAAAGCCTCTCTAGCAGCAGAGAACTTGCGCTGCGAGCTATTGCATAAAGCACAGGTGAAACCGCAGCGGTAGACCGGGGTGGCGGCAGTGCTGGCGGAGCATGGGTCAACGTGGCAATGGCGAACGTCGGCCGTACGTTACACATTCGCTGGTTTACTCTCTATAGGGAGCGCATAGGCGTATTTTCATTATGATGTCATCCAGTGACCTTGTGGCCTTCTGGCCGGCTTTGAATTGTTCGGAATAGGTTCACTTCGCCAATAAAAGTCCAAATGATTGAGCTTTTGGTACATAGACTGGCAGTTCATTTCATTTCATACGTTTTCTGGGTAAAGGCTCTTGGGCATTGCATAAGGTTGGGGGGGGGGGGGGGTGCACAGACTCCTGTGACACTGCTTCTAGAGAAAAAAATTAGAAGAGAAGTAACAAACAGAAAAAAGCAAATTACAAGGGTGCAACAAATATAAGTGAAATAACGGCAACAAACAGCGAAAAAGGGCAAACGATAGATCATCGAAATAAAACACATTCGCAAGGTAGATACTCTAACATATTGGTGTTTAATTTGTTGCGGAAAAGTTTCCGATCGAGGCATGAGGCTTGGGTATATCTTAGATTGTTCCAGAAGGTTATTGCGTGAGGAAAGAATGACATCAGTATTGACGAAGTGCTATGGCATTGCTTTGACTGATAGGGCACGGGGTTACAGTTTGGTGGTTTTAGGAGAGGGATTCGGGGCTTTGGGTGATAATGAAGCGTACGAAAAAGTCAGAATAGTGATATGACCCGGCGTGACTCAAGAGATTACAGGCGATGCTGAGATCTGGGGAGTTCTGCGAGCAGATGAAGCGGCGGCACGATTCTGTACGGGTTCGAATTTCTGAGTGAGATATACTTGCGAGAGATGCCAAATTGTAGTGGCGTATTCGAGCTTAAGTCACACAAATGTTATGCCGGCTAGTTTTTTTATGTCGGAGATGCAAGTTTCAGCCTCCAGCGCCGGTAGCCAAGCATCTGCGCAGCATCTGGCTACCGTAACGCAGCAGCATAACGTGTTGCAGACATTTGCACCAATTTGAATTGCGATGAATTAGGTTTCAGCGCAAAACCAGAACACATTTAAAAAACTGGGCCAACTTAATAAGGCTATGCTCAGTAATTCAGTAAAGAAACACATAACGCACTTCTCGGCTAGAAGTTTGAGTGCGGTAAAATGCAGGACGAAAAAAAAACGGCATTGAAAGAAATCAAGAATTGTTGTAGGGTTGAGACTGTTGAGACTGAGTGCCATATAATTTATTACGATACAGTTGTATTTTATAACTTACGCATGCAACAAGGAGAACTTCCTGCAGAACGAAGAAGAAATATATTCCATGTTCAATATTCTAAACCGAAAATTCAGGGACAAACCCTGGACGACGAAAATAAGGTGTGGGTGCCGAAGAAGCAATCTACGAGCAAGTGAAAGTCGATTGCATATTTAAAAGAATGTTTCCTGCAATGTTAAGCCTAGGACTAAAAAGTGTTTGATATGGAGAAGTGATAAGTTGTTGTAGAGAAAAGTTGATACTCCGAAGAACGTTTATGTCTCCTAGCAAATCAGGAATGATGCAAGTCAGTGAGATAAGGAGCCGATCTGACATCTGAAAGCACTGGTCACTTTGAGTATTATTTTTTCTACATACTGCCCGTTAGGTCCGAAACAAAGAAATAAACCGAGGCGCTTTGAATAAGTAATGTGCAGCATAAAATAGCGTTTTATCTGTTCAACCCCTCCCACAAAATACTTGTCGTTCTTGTTTTGCCATACATTTATGTTCATGTCGATTTTTTTGTTTTCGTAGCAGAGACAGCATTCGCAACACGTAGATGCTAACAGCGGCTTGACGGGGTGGCGTCCTTATGAATGACAGCGGCTGCCATTGCTCCAAAAGATTTTTATCAACTCCCAGATTGTGAAAGAAGAAGGGTAAGCTAAACATCGGCTGACCTCGTCGAAAGCTCAGAGGGAATGGTTAAAATGTTTAACGTGAAAGCTTTATTAGTGGAACCGATGGCGTCCTGTCGGAAAACTAATGTATTTGGACCGGTCTACCGACCGAAAAGCTCTGATAACTTCTCTGTTTACTTGATAACTGGCTTCTCTGATAACTTCTCTGTCAAAATGGTTACTTGAAAATAGCGAAAAAAGAACGATTCTAGATAAAACAATACACGCATAAATCATAAAGACGGAGCACAACAGTATACCTGTATCTCATAAACCACGTAGGATACGTTTATACGTATCCTACGTGGATACGTATAAACGTATCCACGTAGGATACGTAGGATACGAACCATACGTTTGGATGGTTCGTAGATGCATTTACTTTCTGCTTGAAAAATATTCGCATACTGGTTTATTCTTCGTTTGAGATTTAGGTGTTCGAAGGTTTTATGGTTGTTTGGAGGCACTTTCAGCAAAGGTTGGACGCACTTCTAGCGCAGCAGTCGACTCTCTTTTGACGCAGTTTTAGATGCGACGCTCAGAGCATCTCTTGTCGGCGGCCCTGTCCTTCCTGCGTGCGTCCGTTGTCCGCGGCGTGCGTCCGTTGTTGTCCGCGGCGTGCGTCCGTTGTTGTCCGCGGCGTGCGTCCGTTGTCCGCAGCCACTCTCCCGCTCTCCTCTCCGATAACGAACACTCTCTCGCGAAACGCATTGGATTAGATTCGATTGGATTCGATTGGCTTGGCTTGGCTTGGCTTGGCTTGGCTTGGCCTGGCTTTGCTTGGATTGGATTGGATTAAAGTGGATTGTGTTGGATTGTGTCGTCATAGCCGCGGCAGACGCACTGGCGCCGGCGTGTGCCCAGGTGAGAGCGTGTGCTGCCCAGCGCGCTCTCACTCCGCCGGTGGGCGGCGCTGCGCGCGGTGCTGCGCATGTGTAGTACTCTCTTTCTCCGCGGTTTCCTCTTCTTCGGGCGCGCTGCGCATATATAGTACCTAGAATATAACCGTTGTGCCGCTCTCCGGCGGCCTTTCGGTCGACGGTTGCTCTCCGCTTGCACTTGAACCCCCTCAGCGTCGCATCACACCAGGGTTCCCGCGAGGGGAGGTGGGCGTAATTTTTATGTCACAAAGCTTTGAGCTTCTCTCAGCTTTCTTTAGGAAGGCGTGGTAAAGTTTTTTTTTATGAGACTCGGAATCTCTGCAGACTTTTTACAATTATGATAACGATCACAACAATAAAAATTGTGATGATGAGAAGGACTTGCTTGAAATAAACGCATGAATCGACACAAAAAGGAACACCGGGTGGTGAAGATATAGCAAATAAAGATGGTAATACCAAGAAAATGTTCCAGTTGAACGCGCCCACACTGTGGGGATCGGCACAAATGAGTCCGGTTAGCACGAGGCTTCAGTATATTAGAAAACGTTTGACTCTAAACCTAAAGTATGTCGATAGAGCTCTGTGCAGTAATATTTGCTTGCAGAACTTCAGAAAATATATTGGAGATTCTGACTGCACCGTGTAAACTCTGCGGAAAAATTTGTGGTTGATGCTAAGGCCCTTCCAACCCAGATGCACGTTTTTGCCGGTAGTCTGCTTTTAAGAGATATTTGTACTCATGCATCATTTCGCTACAACGAGCGCAAACTAGACGCCGGTTTCAGTCGGCAAGGCCACTAACGGTATCCTATAGTAAAAGCCAGCTTCGAACAAATAACCTGGTTGACGCATACAGGGTAAGCTTGTGGTAGAACATTTTAAAGCGAAGCTTTCAGCCTCTCACCTGTAGTAGAGTCCACCAAAAACTCACTTCAGAAAAGACGACTTTCTTTGACGATGATGATAATCATGCGTGAAGGGAAGAATCATTAAAACGCTTCCCGTGATCCCAATGAAACCTGGAGCACTTGTGTTATGAAAGCGACGTGTATACGATTGCGCCATTCCTGTACTCGTCTTTCTTTATTGCCTTTTCATATCTGAAACGGAGCATTCGCAGGTCCTTAATTTGATCAAAACACGTCCGTTCGGCGTAGGGCGAGGCGGCTGCTTCGGTATTCTTTAGGTTTCAAAAGCTCTTTCACAATAGCATCCACTCAGGTTCAAACTCTCGAATTTTACACATTCACACAACACATGCATCGACTCCTTAAAATATTCCGGTATTCTTCTCACATCAACATCACTGTATCCTTTCGGCCAATCTATTCCGCTATAATATGTGCAGCCCTAGCAGCATGGCCGTGTCATGCGGAATACCGTTGTCATTTTGTACACAAAAGAACCTTGTATGCAGACAATCGAACGGAAATTCGTTTTTATGATTCGCTGCATATCACCCCCAAAAAAAACACGGGCCCCAGCAGTCCAAAGGACATGTTCCACCGTCTCTGGTTTTTCATAAACAAAGCAGTCTGGTCCCTATAGTAGAAATAACTGCTTCGGCTCTATCCATGTCTTAACCTCGGGTATGCCCGTGTAAATTTAAAAAAATATATATTTTTTGTGCCACGTGGAACAAACATATTTTACATCCTTTTTAGAACGTCCAACGCCGTCCCCTGGGTGTACGCACTTGTGAAGAATGGTACATGCAAAACACTATTCACAATATCTTTGTACACCTTTTGTTTCGTGCCTGTAGTCAAAGAATCAAAGGAAAACCGTGTACTAAGAAAAACGGAAGGACAAATCAGCTTCCTGTAGCCAGTCCGGCAGGGTAGAAGCAGATTGGATATAGAGAGGGGTGCATGGACGTTCAGAATTAGGGAGAAAATGTACCCCTCCGTCTAACGAAGACGTCGGTTGAACGCTAAGCAAAGTTAGGTGATGCTCGTATCAGTAACGCACTACCGTGTACAGTCGCAATGCAGTAAGCCGTCCCGATAAGGAACATGTGTTCGCATAAAGGGCACACAGTCTTACGTCATACTCCTTTTTTCACTTCTGGGTCTCCTCGTTTGCTGCTCGACTTGATTGTGTGAAGCTGAGGCTTCCCCAATTATTGACGTTTAAACAGAGTAGTAGCTGCCCTTCCGCGTACTTTGCGCAAGCTGTTGATGTTCACAATAAAGGATAATTATAAAAACAGTTCTCTACGGCTCAGCTTCGAATTCTAAAATTTTAGACGAGAAAATCTTGCAAAATATTTCTCCATACCCTCAGCATAAAACTCATAGTGGAACTGGAATGTACACATTGCTCAAATTCGGGTTGAAGAGTCGAACTAAGACGCTTATGGGTAACCTGACTAAAATTGTTTGCGAAAATCGAACACCGGCTTCCCGTGCAACCGGGCTTCGAAATGTAGCGCAGGTCCTTTCTGATCGGGGCAAGTTGAATTTTATTCCAGTAGACATTCGACATTGGTGTTTTTATTCTGTACAGCTTTTTCATGGGGTACACATAAAAATGAAAATTTCGGTGTGTGTCTTTTCATACCTGTACTCAACCGACCGGCAAAGGTACTAGAATGCTTCAACGCGAAGTAGTGCATGTACGCACAACTGTTTCATACTACTAAAACGGCTTTCATGGCGGATACGTTTCCGCATCCGCCACGGTGGCTCAGTGGCTAAGGCGTTGCGCTGCGGAGCACCAGGTCGCTGGTCCGATGCCCGGCCGCGGCGGCCGCTTTTCTGATGAAGGCGGAAAGCAAAAACGCCCGTGTGTAGGAGATTTCGGTGCGCGTTAAAGTTCCCCAGGTGATCAAAACTAATCCGGGGCCTTCCACCACCGCGTGCCTCATCGCTTGCGTTGCGTCGGCACTGTTAACCCTACAATCATTCAATAAATCAATACGCCTCCGCACTTTTTTTGCCTCAATGAAACGATCAAGCACGTTTGATGCGAAATCTAAGCAGATAAGCCACACTCCAAGCGTTCATTAACTTAGGAACACACGTTAGCTTTGTTTCTACGATCGGAGATAAAAAAGAAGGCGGGAAAATGAAAGAACCAACAAAAAAATAGATGTTGGTACGCGAAGTTTCATACAGAAGAAAAATATTTGGTGAAATGCATTCTTACGCCTCTTGTATGACACTCTGAGTTTTGTACAGGCATATTTGGCTATGTGCAGCGAAATTTTACAGGTTAAACATTTGTTTTGAAGTTTCCATTACTTTCTTCTCTCCAATGATGTATATTTACACCAATATAGCGATGAAGTGGGTTTACTTAGCTAACTAAGCATTTTTCTGCAAAATGGAAGGCGCACTGCAGGGTTGCCTATATTCGCAATTTTTTTCATTTATATTTCCAGCGTCATTTCGTGGGGAATTCTTAGTTCAGTCGGGGTTTCATGCAGCAGATATATAAGATGCGAAATTCTGATTTCATGAGTTAATTCTGTAACATTTATTGGTTCTATTTTTGTAGGTTTTGTTTTTCAAAATACCTCTCTACCAATTCTCCCCATTATTCTAATATAGCGATAAATCTGTTACTTACTCCTATAGTGTATTTTTTGGAAATACTGGACATTGCACAGTTTGCTAGTTTTCGCTATTTTTTATTCGTATTTCCAATGTACTATTCCAGCCTTTTTCAATTTATCGTCGTTTTACTGAGAAAATGTGTAAGTTGCATACTTTTGTCCGGGCATATTTCGAAACTTTTTAGTTTTTGTAACTCAATCCTTTCTTGATTTTTCAAGATTCCTTTCCACCGATTATCTTCATTTCCGCTATTATTGTAATCACCTCTACTACCTTCTTGAGTTATGCATTTCTGAGGAAATGGAGGGCGGTACACGGTGTGCTCATTTTCGCTATTTTTTATCGGTTGTGAATCGTTTCTTTCTGTGGATGTATTTATTGAACTCTATTTCTAGGAGAAGATTAAGAAGATGCGTATGTTTGATGTCGTTAGGTAATATTTGTAAAATATCTAAGTTTTTTATATTTTGTATTTGTGGTTTTACAAAATTTTGTTCGATCACGTGTCTGCATTGATGCTAATTTACCGAATAACTAAGTTGTTTTTACGAAATATGCACTTTTGTTGAAATGCATGGCATTACGCTGTTTGCTCATTCTCGCTATTTTTTATTCGTACTTCCAAAGTCCTTTCCCGGTTGTTTTTTAATACTTCGTCTTCGTTCTTCGGAGTAGCTTTACAAGACACATGTTTTCATTCAGTCAGTTGATTTTCATAAAAATTGTAATATTATATTTGGTTTTTCAAAATTTTGTACTACGAATTATCTCCGGTTGCACTACTATAACAATCAAACGTGTTATTATGGCAAGAAAAGCAAACCCCTGTTGACCTAAATGACCATCTTAAATTAGTGAGCAAGGAACTACCTTTGCTAGGGCAAATTGGCGGCTACGTTCTGAAAAGCGTTCTCTTTAAAACTGTCTGAGGAGAGCCTGGCAAACCCCTCAATATGGCCTCCATTACTAAATGCACGAAGAGGGCGTTACACGTTTGCTTATTTTCGCTATTTTTTATTGGGTTTCCAGTGGTCTTTCCCGGCATTTTTATTGTATTGTGCGCATTTTGGAAAACACGTACAAAAAGCGTATTTCCGATTTCGTAAGCTCATTTCTGACTTTTTAAATTTTTCTTTTATATGCTGAGCTGTTTAAAGTCCTACTGTATTCAAACTTTCCTTCTCTTGAAAACACCATTACCATATAAACTGCCTATAAAGAAAGCGAGATGCAAAATATAACAGCTGAAATATAGTCGGGAAATAAACAAAGTCAGATGCAAAATAGAACACATAAATACACGCTAGGGACCCGCAAGCGATCAGCAGAAATCGGCGATTTTGATGAAATATAAACTGAGGAGAGCGCGGCCATCGAAGCGATGTTGCGGCCTTCCAGCCAGCGGCGGGGCGGTGAGCAGCTCGGGAACGAGCCCACGCGAAAGCTCTACGCGTGCGCAGGGCTGAAAATGGGTGAACCGTTCACAGCAGAGCTCTAGCTGCGTGGCCGGCTATAGGACGAAGTCCCATCCTGCATGAGAGTCACAGGCGCGTAATGGCTGTTTACACGATCTGCCCGTAGGTGCAGCATCATGCGCGAATAAGCTATTTTAAACGCTCCTTTTAAAACGACGTATTTAAAACGACGCGTTTCACGGGACTACCACTTGTGTCCCAGCTGACTTGTTGGTGTGGATTGCACATTCAGTATAAATTCAGTCGATGTGAAATGGTCGACGCCTTCAAGCTTTCAGGTCCACCGTAAAGCGTTGCCATAAAAAATTAAAAAAACTTCCGAGTGCTCGTGGGCATGCACCTCGGAAGGAGCGGCCTACGTCTTCCAGTTCGACTTTCGGGAACACTGCCCAGTGCTAGGGGCATGATTCGTAGCGTGCTTTTCTCAGGCCCAGTTTTCGAGCGTTCGCGCCTAAAGTGTGGACCAGAGGCGCCGATTTCGTGCTGGAGGCACCCAGTTCGCGAGGCCGGTTGCCGCGGGCTCTAGCGAGTGCTAACGCGGTTCACTTCGCGATAGATGTGAAAGCCTGCGGACAAAACGATCGGGACCTGCCTGCAATGGAGATTTTTCAGCGGCAAATTTGGAAATCTGTGTGGCGTGCAAAACCCTGGTCTCCAACAAAGGGAGAGGTGCCGCCAGCTTTGCTGTTTCTCCAGCTTCGCGCCACTAGTGCAACCTGCGGCAATTAGTTTGTTATTTTCTGGTTTTTCAAATTTTTTTTCGAACAATTATTTCTAATTTTAATTATAATAATTGCGTGTCTTGGTTTCTTTATTCACGCATATTTCTGGAAATTCGGGACGTTACAATGTTTGCGAAATTTCGCTATTTTGTATTCGTATTTTCAACGTTCTTTTCAAGGCTTCTTATTCGAGTCTGTTTTCTGAAGGAGGCTTACAACATGCGTATGTTTTATTTCTTGCTCTTTTTTGTATAATATTCATTTTTTCTATTTTCCAATTGTTTGCCTATTGAAAATTTTCTTCGACTAATTATCTCCGTGTTGGTTAGTAAGAAAATTCAATCTCTCTCTCTCAATCTGCTACTGCCTCCGAAACTTTGCTTTTGTGCAAATGTAGGATGCGGCATGGCCCCAGCTGGGGGGAGGAAGGACTCGTCAAAGAATGCTGGGCTTTAACACGAAGCTACCTGCTTAACAGATTGCCCTCGAACAGTGCAAAGGCTCTTAAACCAAACTGATGACACTTCGTTCCATGTATCATGAACGCCGTGATAATTCAGCGAACAGTGTAAACGGTAGATGTGGGAGAGAAGATATCCCGCTAGGCGCCAGAGGTGGCATAAGCTGCTGCCTTGCTACACCTGCCACGAACAATGCAGATACGCAACCATTTTGAAATCTAACATTTTTTTCACGGCGCCTCACTGTACACGAGCTTACATTCTGCGAGTTTATCTCTGAGAAAGGGTGTAAATATTGTTATAGGTAGATTAAGAATTAATACCGCATAAATCTGTTAGTGAGCAACATCTCCCTATAAAAATTCGTAGGGTCACTTGCGTTACCCTTAAGATGACTTCACGGCGAAAGCCTGATTTTGATGCATTGAATGCATACAGAGAGAAATAGAGACAGAGAATAAACATACTTGTTGCAAAAAGCAATAGGGAGGAGTCTCCACTTCAGGACCTCTGGAACACTTCCCGCCTAAACGCAGCAGGAGCTGATCATTCAAGTCGGAGCTGCCGAGTGGCCACTCCTAAAGCTAGAAAGAACAATGGAAGCGATTGTGTGAGTTTAGTTGGGCGTGGTCGCAGCCCGCGGCCATATGAAAGCGCACCGTCGGGCTTTCTCCGAAGGGTCGTGGCCAGAAAGATATGGAGGGGGCAATAGATGGCACTTATGGGGTGAGGGAAGGAAGGAAGTGATGAAGGAAGGAAGGAAGGAAGGAAGGGAGGAAGGAAGGAAAGAAGCAAGGACGGAAGGAAGGAAGAAAGGAAGCAAGGAAAGAAGGAAGGAAAGAAGGATGGAAGGAAAGAAGGAAAGAATCGAAGAGAAAAAGCAGGGACGTTACCCAGGGTACTGTTGGCTACCCAACATCCACCAGGCTACCCAAGTCATGATGAGGGGGATACCAGAATTGAAAAAGAAAGGAAGGACCCCGGTGAATAATAAAACAAAAAAAAGAATATGAAAAAACTAGAAAACCACAAAACGTGGCCGTGGTAACTACAAAGGCAGTACAAAGCACGCCCACAAAACAAGAACATTCAGAAAAACTAAGGCGGAACACTGACAAAATTGGCGAACTAAGGACACTCCACCGCAGTAATGTCCCTACAATCGTTAAGATAGCTCATGTCCTTCAAAAAGCGAAGTAAGGCTTTTGTACCCTTTTCGGCCAGTCGCGGACAACGCCTACGAGCCAAAATAGTCTGTGCTGTAAAGGGGTCGTCAAGTCGGCGAAGTGTGGTGGAGAGCTATTGCCTCGGCGTTGTGAATCGGTCACAATGGCACAGAAGGTATATGTCTGAGTGCACAGAGTTGCTGTTCCTCCTCTTTCGTTGTTGTTGATGACAGGTCGGGTAGGTGTGACGTGGTAACTTATAATGATGTGTTCTCTCGCGATATGTGTACGACGGGATTGGCCTATCCTGCTCGCTTCTGGGTGCCTGGCGGGTGAACTCTTGGGCCAACAGGTCGGCGGTATCGCTGCCCTAGACGGCAGAGTGGGCACGTGCCCATTCAAGCTGAATGCAGCGGTCTGGTAGGCGTTGGCAGATGATGTGGCGTCTTGTCCGGTGAATTCGCCCGCAAGCAAAGTTTCGGCACCCCCACTCCGAACCTCTACTGATCACTTGGGCAGAAGTTAGCCTTATGGTGATGGCAATGACCCCGCTTCCGCTTCTAAGGGTTCGGGTCTGGGTTGCGTTGAGCTGGTAACGTGTTTATTGCACTGGGCGACCACGGCCGTCATTGCTCTGATGCCGGAAAAAGAAGCTGCGTCCGTGTATGCGGTGGTTGGTTGCTTCCTGTAGCATATTGAAGGTAGACGTATTGTTTATTCATTGTGTCCCGCTTTCTTCATCTACCTTTATTTCCGTCGTCGACACGTCTTTCTTTGTCTTCCGGCGTGACTGCTGCACCGGAAACACTTCTAATGAAGTCCAGACAAATTTGTTTTATCATACCTATTTTACACCTAGTTAAGAAGTTGAACTACCTTTAATGTTGGTAGGTTCACTCGCAGGGCTGCGTTCTCCGAATACCTTAACCTCCGGTGTACTGGAGTAGACAGTCGCCTCCCAGCAGCTGCGGTAGACGCTACTAGCGCTTGAGAGGTTGAAGGAGACTCCCCACCACAAGATCGTCACGTGGTCAATCTTCGGAAGCACAGGGATGAATTGTAGGAGACCTAGACTGCGGGTGGACGCACCTACCAGAACCTAATGAGCTTACGGCGACCAACCGCGAAGATCACACTTCCTGCAAAACTACTCGCTAGCGCTGGGGAGAAAATTGCGATTTCCTTTCACGGCACACTGGAGCACCAAGCTCTGGTCGACATTTCGGTCTTTCTGCGGAAACGGTAAGGTCTAGGGAACGTTGCAGGCGGTGATGATTCGCACCGGTTTTGTTCATAAGGACTTTGTCGGTGTAGCGGCAGTTACCTTTTTTTCCGCAACAAACCACCGTACCCTCTGCTTAAATATACGCGTCTCTCCAAGTGAACGAGTCGCAGCCTACAGACTCCATTCACGGTAGCCGAGCTCACGGTGGCATTGGAACAAATCAAAGGTAATAGTGCACCAGGGAAAGACGGCATCACACGGACAATGCTTCGTAACCATCCCACGACTTTACAAGAGGAACGCCTTGACAACTTAAATGAAATATGGATCTACCGACAGGTGCCGCAAAAACCAATAGGTTTAAAACACGCTGTAATATCACCAATCTGTAAAGCAAGGAAATACCCAGCTGATATTGCCAATCTCCGACCTATTTCAATAAAACGGGTGGCAGCGACCAGGCTGAAATACTACCTCGAGAACGAAGCTATTTAAACCAGCATCAAATTGGGTTCCGCCAAAATCTCGGCACGCATTATTCCCTGTTTCTCCTGCAGCGGATAATGCGAAAAATAATTCAGTTGCGACCACATGTCATGGTCGCATTGGACCACCGCATAGCTAAAACACCATTACTCACGCAGGTGTTCTCGAGGCACTGGAAGAATCCTACCCGAGAACAAGATTAAACAATTTCATGCGGAGTTTCTTGGCCAGTCGGTCTTTTGAGATTGGCTCTGGTCGCCAAGACAATTTGCAATTTGAAAACCGCTGTGGACTTCCACAGGGCGCCATCTTACCTCTCAATATTTTCAACTAGTTCATGACTAAGCTTGTTTGTTAATCTTCTGTTAAAACATCTTAGTAGAAATTCAGATAAGTAATGGACGTGGGCAGGGCATGTAGCGCAAAGGCAAGATATCCGTATGTCATTCAGGGTAACAGAGTGGATCCCTAGAGAAGGCAAACGTGGCAAGGGGCGGCAGGAAGTTAGATGGGCAGATAAGATCAAGACATTTGCGGGGACAAATTGGTCGCAGTTAGCACAGAACCGGGATAATTGGAGATTAGTGGGAGAGGCGTTTGACCGGAAGTGGGTGTAGATAGGCTGGTGGTGATGATGATAAAAGTGGATTTAATAGAGTTTAGTGAGATTGGTAGGAGCGGTGAAGCCCTTAGCGTGCTGAAAAATGCGCACGGCCTATTTTCCCGTGGTCTAGTTACAGAATAGAACTGAGAGTGGGATTTCTAGTCAATAGAAGCGTAGCTGTAAACATACACAATTTTTTTTAAAATACCGAAAGGGTAGCCGGTCGTGTAAGCTTAATACGAGGGACAAATTCAAAGTGGTTCAGGGCTACGCGCCCACATCCAGCTATGACGACCAGCTAGATGAACGCATCTCTAAAGATGTGGAATCGGCAATGGCTAAGGAAAAAACAGAATATACCCTAGATATGAAAGACCTCAATGCTATAGTAGAGAATAAGCTGGTTGGAGGCAAGGCAGTTAGGAACTATGGTCTGGGTTCTACTAATATAAGAGGTTGATTATTAGTAGAGTTCGCAGAACGCAATAATATACGCATCATGAATATCTTGAAGCTTATTCATCATAAACGCGTCATGAATACAGCTTGTTTAAGGTGTTGCGGATATTCCTGGCGTACATGTCACGGCATGTGCCGACGATGTCACCACCTGGACCAAAGCTGCAAATCATTCCTCGACACGTTCACCAATCTCCTCTCCGCTACTAAAATGGAGGTTTCCCTGACCAAAACAAGCTTCATCATCAGATGGGTAGGCCAGAGGACCAGTCTCTAGTCGCTCTCACCGTGGCAGGTTAGACTCTTCAGCGTGCCCCAGAACGGTGGATCAGAGAACTGACCATCCAAGTCCACGAGTTTGGGGGAGTTTCATGATGACTTCGACATTTGAACGCGTAATATACTCATTTGGTAAGCTTAATCCGAAAAATTTGTAATACCTTTAATTGAGCGTTCCAGAGCATCACCGACTGACTAGTTTGAGCCATTTTGGTAAGCGAAGTCTGCAACACCAGACGTAACACGGAGCAGCTAAAAATGCTTCATAGGGGAACCGTTCGTGTCATCATGGAGCTTTCAAGGCGCACGAGGTCACAGCGCTGTACCGCTATGATAGGCTTCCCACTCCTGCACAAACAGTGCTCGCACGATCCCAAAGAGCTAACGATCGCCATGAGCTCACACCGCAAGGGTAAGGACTACTAGCGGATGGTGGCCACATTCCACCTCCGGAGGTCCCGCTGCCACCGAAACACATAGCACTATGAGAAGGCAAGCTTATTACGCTGCGACGACCTCCACCCTTTAAGACTGAGCGTCGGAGGCACGCGCCACAGCGGATCACGCTGGTTTTACCCGGCGCAACTTTCCAGCAAAATGTAACATCTGCGATTTCTATGGAAGCGTCTTGGCGCCACCAATTTCTTGTTGCGGCAATTGGTTGAGTGTCGAAGCCCGACGTCAACCAGAGCATTCGGCTTATCTCTGAACACCCACCCCGACATCACAGAATTTGAGAGTTGCTATAATGAAAGGTCTTTATCTTGAAGTACATGTTTTCTCCGATGACCCTAAACGCGGCTACGACCAAGTGCATATACTGACTGAGTGTACTGAGACAGTCAAGTGCCTCATTGCTCAACTGAGGTGCCATGGCACGGCCCACGTTATCGAACAGACATGTGAGGCCCTCAGGCAAGACTCTGGGGATCTAGTTACGGTAAATGCTATTACAAGACATCAGGGACACGTGGAAAACGAGCAGGCTCATGAACTTGCGAGCTAGGCTTTCTTACACCGGTGCCAGTACGGGATGACTACGTGACTAGTCACGCACCCCACTGGTCCAGATGTAGAACACCACCGTCGACGCAAACGACGGAGGCAGGAATTAAATACCATTAACGATGCGACACCCCACCCATCCTGGTTTGTCTCAAGGCGCTCAGGTGTTCACCAACCAGACACGGTCGGGGTACGCTTATACAGACGACTGGCTTGCTGGATGACGAAATGACCAGCCCCAACCGACTTTCCACGAAGGCAGCCCCCGCAATGGTGTTCCCCCGGCTGCCCTACCCGAACCACTCTTATGCTTCTCCTGCAAAACCGACGTGACCCCAACAATCCACCATCTCGTTTGGGAATGCGACGCGCTAGACCTGCTTCGCTCACAACACCGTCCTGGCTGGGCCTCTCCTATGAGGACTGGTTGCGGCCACGTGGTCGGCCTATAGCTGCGTTGGCCGCGTTGTGGCAGCCATGGCCGGTGTCACGCGTCACCTCGGTAAAAGAATGGAGACCGGGCGCAAAGGCATCAAGTTGAGACGATACTTTAAGGAAGAAGAATGTAAGAGAAATATACAATAAAAGTGCTAGAAATACATTACATGTAAAAAAGACCCCAATTGGCTTTCAGTTCATGAACTGCAATAGTGTCCTCTCGCTATATCTATTGGTCCCTGTAGTTTCCTAAACGCCATTTCCCTACCGCACATTCTGTCGTTGCGTTGCACTGGATCGTTGGGGTAGCGAGGTAGCAGTTGTCGCTGAGGTGGCTCCCTGAGCGCAGCGCCATGAAGATGGTGACGGGGCCAGTGGGGCGAAGGCACTGGTGCGTGCGCGCCCTTGCAAGCCGGTGCTGAAGCCAGCGGAGCGGAGCCGCCGTTGCCCAGGAGATCCCGCGTCAAATGCTTGAGGAGGCCAACGGAACGGTGCCGCTGGTGCTTGGCGGGTTCCCTGACCTCGGGTCCCGCCTCCTTCGGTCGCCTCGAACCACGATCTCCTCGTCCACCCGCTCTTCCTCTTCCTTCTCCTTGTTCCTCTTCTTTCTCTCCCAGCTTCCAGAAATTTCTCGCTTAGCCTCTTCTTTTTCGTCGTCTCCGCCGTCTTCGCACCTTGACTCCTGACATTTGCTCCGTCTTCAAGAGTTTTTCATGAAAAACTGCTTCCTCTTTGACGTCGATGACCCACACTCATATCACAAATCATAGTCAATCACTTTCTCACAGCACAGTGCACTTCAGTCCTAAGGGCCACAGCTATCACACTAAGGTATAATCACTGAAAAGTTCACGCAAGTGTCACTTTTTGTGCGCGTTATGTACACAAAAACATTCTTTCTGTAACGTATTATGCTGGCATTTCCTAACACATTCACCACTCATTGGTAAATTATGGCACCATACTCAAAATCTCCTGGAATGTTAAATTGTCGTTTACCTAGTGCACTGCTAACCGGCTAATTTACTGATTTTTCCAAACAATATTCCACTAAGTATTCCACAAAATAGGCTACTACTTCACTAATGTAACAATTCACCCTGTTCTATTCACCTAACGATTCCTTCTCCTATTCTGACATTCTTGGCAAACTCCATCTCTACGGTCTAGACCACCTTGTTTCGGATTGCCATCGACTTTGTCTCCATGAGCTGGTCTTTAAGCGGGTCCGACATAATGTCTTTCGCCAATGTACTGTTTCGGGTTGTACCACTTTGTTCCTCCCTCGAACCTCTTTCTGTCCACGCAGTTCTTTAATCCGTTGACCTGCGTCTTCGCTTCCCCACCAAGCTTGGTAACGCCCTTGAGTTCCGCCACGAGCTTTAAGCCAACTGTTTTCTCGGCTCTGTTTGAACATTCTTCGCCATCCCCTTTGTTGTTCTGCTTGGCTATATGGTTTTCTTGGCCCAGTGTAGGTTTCGTCCGCGCTCCGGTAACGGTGATCTTCTGGTACGACTTCATCTTGACAAAATTTTCCGACTTGGTGAGAGGGGCTGTCGTATCTACTGCTTCTAATGTTGTCCGCGCTCCAACCCTTTCCTCTGGTACTTTGGAAATGTCGCCGGGGATCGTTCCAATAAGCTTGTTTACACCAATTTCTCCCAGATGGATCCTTCTTTTGTTGTCGCGTGATTCTCTCGGTTGACCTGTCCAACGCTGGTGCACTTGAATCAGCGAGTTCATGTAGCGATTCTTTTTTCTCAATTGCGGCCATTGCGCGCGCTGTCATAGACATTATCTGTGTTGAAATGATTGTTTTTTTTGTTTCTTTATCCTTTTTCTATTCTTCATCTGGGCGTCTTCTTTCTCCATTCATATCCGCTAATTTGCTTGTCCATTTCGTGTCAGGGTCATCCACTTCTCTAATGCCGGTCACATTACCCAGAATTAGGTCATACGGTGGTTCATCTACACATTTGGATATTAACTTTCCCGTGTAGTAAGGGGTCGAAACTTGAATTATAGCTTCCGGCCAGCACCTTACCGTTCCATCTACAAGAACCACTTGTGCTTCCTTCCCAGTAAACTCGTTGTCCGTGACAAGGCTCCTCCTCACAAATACCGTGTTCGTTCCGGTGTCCCGGAGAACTGAGATTCGCTCTCCCCGCAGTTCGCCATCTACAACAGGCATTTGCCATCCTTGTGTCGCCCGATCCTCTCCTTCTCTAAGTGTTGTCTCATTTTCTTTGGAGCTTGTGACTGTCTTTGGCGGGGCTGGGCCGAACTCGTTCCCTCTTATTGCACAAGCTGACGTCTCCTGGTTTTAAAAACGGCATTATTCTGTTGCATGCCCTCTTCTCTTACACACCTGGCAAGTTGAAGGTGCTTGCCTCGAGTTAGCAACAGTTCGGCAGTCAACGGCACGATGCCCTACCCGACTGCAAAGAAAACAACGCGATGGAGCCCTCGGAGCGAACCTTTGTGTCATACTTTCCGGTGATTCTATGCTCGTCGCCATGCCCTCTTCCTTCACTTTGCCCAAGTTCTTAAGCTTCTGGGCTTCGCAGTATTGATCCGCGGCAGTGGTCATCTCCTCAATGGTCTTCAGACTGCGCTCCTTGAAAAATACTGCCAACTTGGAATTGCAACACGTGAGAAACTGTTCCGCCACCATTTGCTCTCTAAGTTTTTCATACGTCTTTTCTGTGTTGGACATCTCCAACCACCGGTCAAAGTAACTCATGAGACGTGAAGCAAACTGTCTTCCTGTCTCCGCATCCTCTGGCTTTGCGCTGCGAAATTTCTCGCGGAAGCCGTCGGCTGTAAGTCTAAATCTTTGCGGTAATGCTGTCTTTACTGTGCCGTAGTCCATAGACTCTGACGCCGGCATTCTTCCGAATACACTAAGTGCTTCGCCGACAAGACAGAGACTCAATGCTGTCGCTCACTGACTCTTCTCCCAACCTTACCCTAGTGCTACTTGTTCGAAGCGATGGAGATGAGCATCGAGGTCATCTCTTTTGTCATCAAAAGGAGCCATTAGCTTTCTTTGGCAAATTTACGGACTCTTGGACATTAGTGGTACTGGAGATACAGGGGATTGTTCACCACTTTGGTTTGATGCACTGGCATTTGCTAAACGTAGCTTTAACTCGACCAACTCTTTCTCTTGGGCTAGCTTTTCTTTTTCTACATCCGCCATGAGCTTCGCTCTCTCTTCCTCTTCTCGATTCGCGTCCCGCACTGCTGCTCTTTCCGCTCTCCGTCTCTGATTTTCCCTCTCATACAGGTCCAACATCTCTTCCTTGGTCAAAACCAAGCTACTCGCCAATGTCATTAACTTTTCGAGATCCATCTCTTCTAACGGGGTAAACAGGTGACAATGAGAAAAAGGATCCTGGCCGGCTCGCCAATGCTTTTGTCACGCGTCACCTCGGTAAAAGAATGGAGACCGGGCGCAAAGGCATCAAGTTGAGGCGATACTTTAAGGAAGAAGAATGTAAGAGAAATATACAATAAAAGTGCTAGAAATACATTACATATAAAAAAGACCCCAAATGGCTTTCAGTTCATGAACTGCAATAGTGTCCTCTCGTTATTCTATTGGTCCCTATAGTTTCCTAAACGCCATTTCCCTGCCGCACATTCTGTCGTTGCGTTGCACTGGATCGTTGGGGTAGCGAGGTATCAGTTGTCGCTGAGGTGGCTTCCTGAGCGCAGCGCCATGAAGATGGTGACGGGGCCAGTGGGGCGAAGCCACTGGTGCGTGCGCGCCCGTGCAAGCCGGTGCTGAAGCCAGCGGAGCGGAGCCGCCGTTGGCCAGGAGATCCCGCGTCAAATGCTTGAGGAGGCCAACGGGACGGTGCCGCTGGTGCTTGGCGGGTTCCCAGACCGCGGGTCCCGCCTCCTTCGGTCGCCTTGAACCACGATCTCCTCGTCCACCCGCTCTTCCTCTTCCTTCTCCTTGTTCCTCTTCTTTCTCTCCCAGCTTCCAGAAATTTCTCGCTTAGTCTCTTCTTCTTCGTCGTCTCCGCCGTCTTCGCACCTTGACTCCTGACAGCCGGTTACTACTAACCCACTATTCCCTCCCTGCGGCCTCTAGAGAGCCCCCATTGTAGATATATGTCTCTCTGTCGCCTCCCACTGATGGCGAGTTTATGCGTACGCTGTGAAACGCATTTTCACTTACGAAGATAGCTGTTTCCTCACTGACACTAATGATCGATAGAAAGAAGGAACATGGGAAGCCTTCGCTTTATTAACATTGATCAGGGCCATTTAGGTGTACGAATTCTCACCTGTTTACCAACGTCATAGTTAGCTGCACAGGTGACAGCGTGGGTTCCTATCAGCCCAGAGAGCTGGCTCTGTTTAGGTAAGGGTAATTAACCATGGATGACATTAATGTCGTCAATCCAGTGATACAAAAATCCGCAGAATACACTAAACCCCTTTACATGGCATTTATAGATAACCAGAAAGCATTTGATTCCGCACTCATCGCAGCCGTGCTAGGGGCGCTAAAAGCCCAGGAGAATACCGGAAACGTAGATAAGACTTCTAGAAGAGAAAAGTAAGGAATGTAAGGGCAGAAGAACCCTCAACAAGCAAAGCGATAAGTTTCGATTCGAATGGGATTAAGACAGAGACATACTATCTCGCTAAAGTATTCACAGCATGTCTGGACGGGGTATTTAGAAAGCCTGAATGGGAAAACATAGCTTTAAGGATAAACGGGGAATACATGAGCCATTCACGCTTTCCGGGCAACATAGCTTTTCTGATTCAGACTGCAGAACACATGCAAACAATAATTCAGGAACTGCAATCAGAAAGCACAGCCGTTGGGCCAAAAATACGTTTGAAAAAGTTTAAAGTAATGAGGAATAAGCATGCCGAAAACGTCCTCTTCAGGTTAGGAAAGGAAACACTAGAAGAAATAAACAAATATAACTACCCCGTACCGATGGCTTGTGCTGACCCCATTCAGAGGGAAATCCGGCCTGAATAGGCAAGGGTTGAAGAGCAGTCAGCAAACAAGCCCTCCGCAATAATAAAAAGTAAGCTACCTCCATCACTGAAAAGAAAAATCTACCAGCCCTGCATGCTGCCGTTTATGAAATACGGAGCTGAAACTTGGCACCTTACTAAACAACTTGAAAGCCAACTTAGGTCGGCGCAACAGGCCATGGAACGAATAATGTTAGGAATAACACTCAGGGACAGAACGTTAGCTACCTGGACCATAGAACGAACTAGAGTAGAAGGTTTCATGGTCCAAATTAAATAATAAATGGACTTTGGCTTACCATATAGTGAAACAAACTGACAACTGCTTTTGAATAACGGTAACACAGTGAATACCAAGCGATGGATCTAGAAGGGGAAGGCCATTAACCCGATGGAAGGAATTGAGAAATTCGGAGATAAACTGTGGACTCGAGCAGCGCAAGACAGAATTGTTTGGATGTAAATGGCAGAGGGCTTAGTCGTGCAGTAGACCTTGGTAGGCTGATGATCCTGATAATGATGATGATGATGTCGATTGCGAGTCTCACCTTGACAGGTTATTACTTTAAGATATAGTTCGCTTTAACGGCATTCAAATCACCGCGTTTTGAAAGCGGTTACGCTAGGTTCCTAGTCGAAAATATTTCCAAAATATTTCGTAGTCCAAAATATTTCCTTAAGCGGGAACATTTGCTTGAATGAAGTGTAGGAGGCCACGTGAAAATATGTTTGAAATGGAAACTCCTTTTCCCCTCACACATTCATGAACCCCATACATGCTGTCCTTCCGCGCGATCACAGAAGTGACATGTCACCGCGATGTACTGGGTTAGCGCCACCAAATTTGTCACGTGGGTTCATGGTGCCACTTTATTGCTAGCCTTCCCACTCGCACATACGAACGTTGGGGGTTTACGCCCACGTAAGGATTGCACGTATTTTTGCAGAAAATGCTACTGGGTGCTGTTAAAGGAAACTGCAGCCGCTAATTTGAGAGAGAGAGCGAGAGTGAGAGAAAGCGAGAGAGAGAGAGAGAGAGAGAGAGAGAGAGAGAGAGAGAGAGAGAGAGAGAGAGAGAGAAATGTTACTGGTAGAACAAAATCGCAGTACAACAACAAAAATGATGCTTTAATCTTCTGATACTTTTACAATTCTTTAATCATTTTTCACTCCTCCGATATTCGAAGCCCTCTTTACTCATAAAATTAAAGGATTCCGCGTCTTTTTCCACAGGTTGATATTGGGTGCTGTTTAACCAAACTCCAGACGTTTATTTCAGCGGGAGAGAGAAAGACAGAGAGAGAGAAAGAGAGAAAGCGACAGAGAGAAAAATATTACTGGTAGAAAAAAATCGCAGCATCACAACAAAATTGATGCTCCAATCTTCTGGTAGATGCCTTCGCCATGTTACGCTTTTTCTTTCTACAATGCAGATGTTGCAGTGTGCGCCTCCTCACAAAAAAAAGACAAAAGAGGAGCACCCTGAGTTGTTCCCTATTCTTTTTTGTTGTTCTGCGCGTGAGGGAAAGTCTCTTAAGCAATGCACGAAGTATTTTATTCGAAACTTGGGAACTGAGCCTCGAAGACAGTGTTGCATGGCTTGATATGTCGGGAGCTGAGCCCTTCTCTAATTAAGCCCGGGAGCGAGAGGTTCCATTCAACAGGTCGCACTCGTACGTGCACCCAGACAGGAACACATCAGTCGAGCACAAGCAAGTTTCTTAATTAGAAAATATGGTGGTTCACGAAGGTTCTGGCGAAACTTTGCACGGTGATTACTTACCTCTTCCATTGGGGACCTTCTTTTCTTTTCAAGAAGAAAACAAGCGTGAAATATGTTTCAACCTATGCAACCTAGCATATTACGTCCACTTTATGTGTTCTTGTTTCGTGCTAACAGCCGAAATGAAAGGTGTGCAGGAAACACTTTTCTGGGTATACCATGCTTTATATTTTTTTAAAAATCTGCAAACGCTCAGGCGTAAATAAAAAAAAAAGATGTGCAGAATAATTGATTGTCAACTGAATATTCCACGACGGCATGCCATCATTTATAGTCAGGGTTGGAACAGTTGAATCGAAAAAGGACAGGTAACAAGGACGGTTCTGGTGTATATATTTGATCTGTTTGGTGCACTGATTATCCATTGCCTTATTCCCCACATGATCGTTGTTATATTTGTCCAAACTGCCCTCTCAAATATTTAAGTTTTACATTTCACTTTTGTAGGGTTTGTACAATTACATATTCGGTTATCCAGTTCCTGCCGTGCATTTTACTGCAATTTTAACTCCCGTCTTTTAATGTTCATTTTGTTGTTGCTTATGAAAACGACCTTAGCCGAATTGCTTGAGAAGCTGACGTTTTTTCTTGTCCCGTTACAATTCTTCCGCTTTTACTAACAGTTAAACTAAAATTGTAGTAAATATTGAATGTTCCCTCTTTTGAGGAAACTTTACACATAATAATAAAGTATAAACTTGGCTTTTGGCTAGGACTTTATATTCACCTTTCCATTCCTTAATTCGCTTCTATGCTGTCTTTAATCGAATGCACAGAATGATCTTGGGTGTTTTAGTGGTCTAAACATATATTTTAATGAAAATGATTTTCAAATGCTTCTGAAGCTCAAATCATGCGCAATTCTACGATCGCCATCAAAAATGCGACTCCATTACTTCGTAAGCTTGTCGAAATCGCCCACCCGGCTGGAGTTCAGAAAACACGCACCTGTCTGTAGTCGGCGCAAAGCTTCCACAAAACATCGTATTCTCGGCGTGTACATAATTCCTAGTTGCTACGAAGCGTTCCTCCTGCGTGTGGCAGAAAAAAACAGGAAGCCCTCTTCGGCTAGAAATAAATGTTTGATTGTCAAGCGCTGCCTAGGCAGTGAGTGATAAAACGAAGCAAACAAAACCACCTGCATTACAATTTTTGACGCCAGTGTCAGGTGGCGGCAACATTTTGTGAAGGCAGTGTCGCAGCAATATATAAGTGAAATTTCTCCGACAAGTAGCTGAAGTCAATTATATATATAGGATGCAGGGTTGGCGCCCACAGTTAAAAAAGGACTGTTGAATCGCCTTCCCACGAGACAGGCGTTAGCGTTTCTTCGTCCTAATATTGCGTTTAGGGATGCTCTAAAACTTTTTTACTCTTAAAAGCTTTTTCCGCACGAGCCGGGAAATTGCTTACAGCAATATATGCTATTTTATTGCTCACTACACTAAAATGGTAACCGCACGGCTTTTTACTGGACCCACTATTATCTCAATTGGTTCCACTGATTCGGTAACGTTGTATAATCATGCCTTTTGTATTCTGATTAGCGGTGCTGCCCAGGATGCCTGGGGCTGTCACTATACGACCGAATATATCCAGTAATGAGGCGCCCGTGAAAAAGCGGCCTGGGTGTCAGCAATGGCGGGACTGCAGAAGAACGGGTGTATATGTGGTTGGAGGAAAAGGTGGATAATCCAAAGAAGTAGATGACATTTTCCATTTAAGTGCGGGTGCATTCATAACCAATTCTGGAGAACCAAACTAAAGTAACAGAAAAAGTGCAAAAAGGGTGAGGTACGAAGGCAGGTGTCTTTGGTGCCTAGTACTACCATCACGCGTCCGAGGAAAATGCAGGTCAAGAAATGGAAACCAGCAAAAGCAAATGGCTCTAGGTTTTATCTCTCGCTTTTCGCACTTTTTGTAGAAAGTTTCACTAGAGTGCATGTGCGCGGGATGGCAAACCAATAGCATAGGGCTCGTGACTTTGCGATCCGTGCACCATTGAGAGCATATACACTTACGACTGTACATACCTAAACAGTTTACGTTACGTAAAGTACCCTGGTTTTCCGTTTAAGGTTTTTCCCACGTAAAAATTTTTATAACGCAAGGGGCCTTTTTTCAGTATGAGTTATACTGGTGAAATAACTGCAAAAACCCTCTTACGACAGAAAGGTCTTCTATTCACAAGCCGTTTAGTCGTAGTCATTATGGTAGTGACATTGCCAAGGTGCGATTTTTGTTACTATAGCACACCGTTATTGTGCTTACGCTACCGTGTAAAGGCTGGAGCACGTGAAGGGAAAAAGAGGGTAGATCAGGATGAGGATGCCAAGAGGCGCACGAGCAACGGGGCATGTAGGAGTAGTTACCGTGCACGAGAGCATACCGATACAGGTTTCAGTGTCGCCACGGAGCTTCTCTCGCGTCTTGATTAAAGCACATGCACTGCGCTTGGTGTCTAATGCCTGCTGCAGACAATTAGAGGAATGTTCATTCATGTTGGTTACTACGCTATCGTCGCTAAATGATGCATAGTGGTGCGAAAAAAGACGAAGTTTCTCTAATTGGTGGGCAATATGGCGCCCGTACTTGCTCTAAGCCTCGCCCGCCTCAAACATTTCTGAGGAGTTATTGAGTTCCCAAAGCGTTCTTAGAGCCCTGAAATGGTAGGCCAATGTAGGCTCTGGTGGAATTATTACCGAATATTTTACTCCTTTGATACCTAAATATTTGGGCTAGGCGGGAATTCTAGTCAACATTATTTGATGCCACCAGTGCCTTGCAAATTTCGCCGTCGAGATCATGTTTTCTATTTTTTGCGCTGCACGGGCATTTTGAATGCAACATTACAAAAAGAAAATTATTTTACTGTGAATGTGTAAACTAAAAAGTCACACAATGAAGCTGTTTTAAATGGAAGCCCATAGATCCGAACAACAAACTTTAGTGCCATGAACTTCGAGACCAATTCGCCAGATATCACTACTCCAATTACGGAAGCCGGTAATCCGGAATAGAAAAACCGCAAATAATGTGCTAAAACGAGTCCTACTTCCTTTAAAGTTAAAAGAAAACGGCTTGCGGTAACACGGTGCGCGGTAACGCAAATAAGCTAACTGTATGATAAAACTCCCTCATATTATTGACATCTGGTATAGGCGTACGCAGCCCTACGCAAACAGAAAACCTACTCCGTCCCTGTGCATCATTCGCACCATGCATGCGCTGTGCTGATCGCTCATCTTACGTTTGCAGGACGCAACACAAACGCACGCTATTTGAGCGAAGTAGCCTGCCTATGCCGGGGCGCTTGCGTACCCCTGCGATTACAAGACGCAGTGAAGCAGTGTGGAGCGCCTCAACCCGTACTCTCTTCTGTAAGCGGAAATTGCGGTCCGGCAAGTGTACTGAACGCCGTATTACCTAATGCCAACTAATCAATTGCCGTTATATCTACGGGCGCTTTATCGAAGCAAGCCATTTTAGCAAAAAGGACTGGATATTTAGTGCATTTATTTCTTGTTGTGGACTGGCCGATAGCACTAGGTATCGCCGAGGAGGATGCACTTGTGGTAGGTAGCCGTCATAAGCAGGGCTGCTAATGGTAATACTCGATTTCCTGGGTGCCGTGTCATTGGGCACGATGCTTAATCAGATTAAGAATGTCCGGATATGCCTATTTTGCACTGTACGTACGTAAAAAAGTCAGTTGAGTATCATAAGGGAAAGGACTATCATTATAAGGGAAAGTATCGTCATAAGTATCATAAGGGAACGTACTGGGATTCTGTGCGGCCGCGCTGCCCTCCCCCCTCACACATTCGTCCTCCGTTTTCTTTCTGCCTTAGCTGTGTCCTTTGCTCGCTCGGATACAAGAAAATCGCCGCAGTTACACCGCGGTAGCGGCTGCCAAAGTGTAGCGCTCAGAAAAAAAACAATACACAGGATAGGCGCTACACATGAACCGATGCATATAGTATGACATTTAGAGTAGAAACTGCAGAGGCGTTTTTTTTTGCTAAATGAGCCAGATCCACCCAACGCGAATGTGAGAAAGAAGCGGAAGTTTGTCACCGGACCTGAATGCAACGCAATGAAAGCTATTGTATTATTGTATTATTGTATTACATGTGAGCTGGCAAACGTCATGGCCACAAGTATTTAAAATTTATGCGGCGAATTTCAGCAATATTGGTGTGATAACATTGAACTTCGCTCATACTGAATTGAAACACTCAACCTGATGCGGTATCCGTATGAAAACTTTATTTAGATTTTCTTTCAAAAGATGGAGCAATTGCGTTTGGGCATAAAAATATATGAAACGTGTGCAAAAGGGCTTCAAGAAGAATAGAAGTATATATGGAGAGCGGGTGAGTTCCCTTGGCAGCATTAGCAACTCTACGAATTCTCCGGTAGGTAATGTTCTTAGGCACGCCTGAAGGCACTCACAAAGTAAGCAAGCTCTTCATTGCCTTGCCATGAATTTCCGAAACGGTTCACAAGAAGCCTGCTCATATATTATTTTTCATCCTAATGAAGTGGTTCGTACTCTCAGAGGGCGTGGGGAGGGGAGGGCGGAACTAACGAAGCAGTACAGGGAGAAATGGGCTGGGCGTCGTTTGAAGTTCGAGAGGCACGGAGTAAAATATGTTTTGAGATGAGGTTGGGAGCAATGGATCAACGAAGGTGGGCAGCTAAG
Organism: Haemaphysalis longicornis; assembly: GCF_048455015.1. Taxonomy (NCBI): domain Eukaryota; kingdom Metazoa; phylum Arthropoda; class Arachnida; order Ixodida; family Ixodidae; genus Haemaphysalis; species Haemaphysalis longicornis. The sequence continues at coordinate 58,505,510 of NW_027526295.1, read as the reverse complement.
GTTTTTAGGTACCTGTACTTGAAAAGCTTGGACACGCAGTGGTTAAGGAAGACTAGAAGGCTAACGATGAAATATGGAAATAACACTAAAGAATCCAATACAGCCAAGGTAACCAAAAAAGAGGCAAGGCAGATTGAAACGAATAAATGGAGAGAAAAAATGGAAGCTAAAACGTTGTTAGAGATGTACAGGGCTTAGAATTTGAACATGAGAAAAGAAAATTTCTACGATAATTTCCAGGGCAGTGCTTTGCTTTTTGAGGCCAGAGCTTGCTGCTTTCGAACTAAGAGCTTTGTTGGGAAGTATTCAAAAAATAATAGGGTATGCGTGGTCTGCGGAAACGAAACAGAAACTATGCGGCACATAGTGTTAGAATATGAGGGTATCGATCCAAATGTACATGAGGGAAATATTCGGCTTCAAGAAGCCCTAGGATTTAAGGGTAGCAAAGAGGAAGTTAACTTCAAGGCTATCGAGCGGACAAAAAGAAGATTAGAATGCTGGTGGAAGAAAAGCAGAGAGGGGAATATTGCCTAGCACAGTTACCCCGTGTAACAGAAAAAAAAGTATTCTGTGCCTAATAAGCTTTTCTGGCCTGCCCTAAGCAGCGCTAGTGTTATACCTAGAGTATAAACCATAGCTATATTAGTCATTTTTGGTAAGATGACATGTTATTACCCCGCTACAAAGAAGAAACTAATAAAAATTATCATCATTATCCTCATTACCAAGGATTGCAAGCGGAGGCTGTGTCGTTAAGTACTAAAATGGTACTGAAGTAAATATAACCAGAGTTACTCCGTAGGCACGGAAGAGACGAGATCAAATCCCTGTATGACATCTCTCAGTTTTATTTTGTTCATTTTTTCCGTTCACTTCGCCGTTGACATCCAGCGAGAAATAGTTTGCCGATCTTTTAATGGCCGTCTCAATTCATGATAAGCCAGCCCCGAAAATGAAACAAAAACTTCTGAAAACGCCCTAGAAACCGTCTGAGCAGTCGACCCAAAAGCAAACTCCCATTGGGCAAATAGATTTGGCTTATTTTTTTCCGTGACGCAGCAGTATGTGGATCTTTTTTATACGAACTATGATCTGCGTGCAAGTTTGCTGGGCGCTATTTCACCTATCTTCTTGCCACCCCTTTTTTAGGGAATAGTTGCAGTTTTTTTCTTGTCAGCGTAGTTTTATCTGAGTTAGTCTCTGTTTCTGGATCTGGCTCATTTCGAAAGAAACGCCTCTATTGTTGAAAGTTATAAGCGTGCTCCTGAGATAAAATTCCAGCAAAGTTACATTTTTTGTCTCGTATTGACCGCACTGTTGTGTTCATCACGTTGAAAACTGTTCATGATGAACACTGTTGTGTTCATCATCAACGTCGTTCATCCCATCCTCGTCGCCATTATGTTGTGTTCATGTCAGGACGGCAGATGGGGAAGGCACACGAACGTTGCAGGAACAGAATGGGTTTATTCCATCGTGAAAAACGGGTGAAACAAAAGAGAGGAGGGCTCCCTATTGGGCGAGATGTATTTATAACCATTGAGAGGGGAGCCGAAGCCGAGAGTGGGGTGACCACATGTCACGTGGCCCAAAGGCGCGCAATACAACACGCAACCCAACCAATTTTTTTGACGGAGGCAGGGTTTTAAAGGTGTTTAGGTATGTGGATGACTAATTGTTTTGTACATGCAAAATCATTGGATGTACAATGATTTGACTGATGAGAATAAGAGTGTTTTAATTGTCATGGTAAGGGTCCCGATATTATTTCAGCGCTTTACATCAAACAAATAGTTGACTACGTAGTCGATGCTACTGCGCATATTGCAAACATACTAAGTCTGTGATAACCAACTACCGGCCAATCTTCATACTTACGTTTTTTAGTAATATACTAAAAAATTGTGGCTGGCGATTACGATACCCCCTAATACGAAATTTGAGCGCAGCTCAACTGACTCTTTGGAAGTAAACGCGCATCATCGCTGGTGGAGCACTCACTCGTCGGTTCTCTCGATGAGAGCGATAACAAGGGTCTGCGTAGGTGAGGCGAAGTGCGTCTCAGGAAGGGGCCGCGAACGGCGTCTTAGGAATTGAATGCCTATCATCTTCACGCTCACGCCTTCCCTTCACCCTTTGTCCAAGCGTCACACAGAGCAGCGTCTCGTGCGGGCACAGCACACTCCCTCTCTCGAACCCTTTCGCCACACTTTCCTCAGCAGTTTTCTTTCTATCATCGCTCGCTCGATTAGAACGCCGTCGTCATGCCCTTGCGCGTGGCCGTCGCCATCGCCGCCGCCAAACTGCATTATGAAGAGCCAAAGAGATTCGCACCAAAATTGATAGAAAAGCGTCTCTTCATCTTAAAATATTTAAACTACTATTGCCGCGAGAGTTTGGGGTCCATACCTGGATATTCAACTAACCCTGTTTTGAGTGCACTGATTCACAAGATCAAACCTAGAATTGACGAGAGGAACTTTGCTTTATGAGTTTTCATTGATTTTACTTAAGCTTTCGCTAGTATTGATCACAACATACCATTTCAGATGTTAATATCTTACGGTATTACTGGACCTCAAATACAGTTGCCTCTGAGTATATTGATTGAGGGCAGACAAAGAGTATATAGGAAGTAATATCACATAAAACAGTTAAAAACATTGGTTTTCCACAAGGATCTATTCTGGGGCCAAAGTTATTTTTTATTTATATTTATGATCTTCCGAGGTGTTTATCATTCATCACTGATTTTCTCATATGCTGAAGACAAAATCGTCCCCGCTTCTTATGTGAACCTAGATGTGCTAACTTCAAAACTTAATATCGATCTCAAAAATGCCACCGACTGGCGCCGAGAACACGACTCATCCATTGATCAGCAAAAAATGCATTATATGGTATTCAGCTCTCCTAGCAGGTACAGTGTAACATTTCTCCGGTTTACGTTGACAGACATGCCGTCTATCTATCACGACACTTCAGCTTTTCTGGTGTTGAATTAAACCCCTTGTTCAAAATACATATTCACATTATTTAGTCAGACAGACAGATTACGGTCTCACGGTCCTGATAGAAGCCCGTCACTACTTTTCGCCACAAACTACCATCACGAGATACTACACCTTCACGCACAGCCATTTTAATCATTTAACTGCTGCGTAGAATACAAACAATGAAGTTATCCGAATCATTACACCCAGTTTCTACAATACCCAAGTACCATAGGTACCATTCCATACCATCTTACCAAGTACTATAGCACCATAACAAGTACCATAGTACCAAAGGTACCATTCTTTTCGCGACCTAATCGTGTCGGCATAGTAAATTCATCAAATGCAATTAACGAATCACTATATACCAATTATTTAAAACTCGTAGTGTAGTATACGGCATTTGCATCGAGGATGTAAACAACCGCAACGTTACGTGGTTTTGACTACGGAATAACTTCTTCCTGATAAAGTGCGCACATACTACGGGTTACAGTCTGTGCGATTCACTACCATAAAATTTTGTCACACTATGCCCGTCACTCCGAAAACCGAGCCTGCGCTTCCACGTTTCAAAACACTGCTGTGGTCGTACGTAACTGAACACTCATACGCTATTTTCTTCCTGTCTGTAGATTGATGTCATACAATTATAAACATTAATTTAGAACGGTGTCTGCAAAATGTTCTGCACTGAAATGTTTTGGGCCTTTTTGACAGTGCTTTGGCATTAAAATGTGATTTCAAATGTCATTATTGCGCTGAATATTGCACATAATATTTTGTTTTCTGCAACTTTTTCTGTTTCTCTCTTATATAACTTTTGTATACCTTCATTGCGTTCCTTGAACAAGACGCCGTTCATTACTTTCGCTACTGTACAGAAGTTTTATTTTTCTACTCTGTAAATTACAAGTGGTCTAGTTACAGTGTTAAACTCAACGACCCCTTCCGGTATAGTTTTTCACACATTGTACATTTTCTTCCGAATAATAAGCTCAAACTGAAGAGAACTCAAGAGGGCGACCTTCACAAATGAGGTGCTAAAAGAAACAAACACCACAGCTCTTGGATATAAAAATGTCTCTGAAAAGCACTTGTTTCGTATTTGCCGTCCAAGAGTAGTAAAGGATGTTCTACCTTAAGATTGGGCGCATTTAAAGACTGTTAAAAGACTTTTTGCTGCAATGTGCCTTTAGTCTGCTCTTGTGCAGTCGTGCACGCATAGAATGTTAGAAAGTTTCAAAAGCCAGGTGTTCGGGCTGGACGATGCAGGGTATGCAGTGCGATCCTGGCAGCTGTGAGTTAAACACGCCTTCAGAAGACGAAACACAAAATACGCCAAAGGGACTGAAAGGCAGGCGCGAAGCCTGTATTTAAAAAAAGCGGCGCTAGGTACGGAGTACGTATGGTGTTCTCTGCTGCTGTGAAGCTGGGCATGCTCTTTTCTGTCACTGCTAAAAAGAAAACCAGGTGGAGCAGCTCTGCCAAAAAACATGCAATGCCTTTTGTGAAATTTCGCAAAAAAGGCGTCCTTTATTATATTTGCAAAAGCCGTCTTTTATAAAATTCTACTGATATGTACAAAGGCCTATATGCCAAACTGGGTTCTTCGTGAATTATTGTGCTTGGGAGCACGAGCGCATATTAGAAGAACGTGATACTAGACCTAACTTGACCAATAATTGATGAAAATGCAGAAAAAGCGGGTGCAGACATCGAATGAATGAGATTAAGATTCTTGGCCGGGGCCGCAGCGATGTTGCAGGTGAAATTATGGAAACCTTTGGCCTAAAGAATTCGCTCAATTGCGTTATATACACGTTCTTGGTATTATATGAAAGCGAGTCAGATTTGTTAACGTCGTTCTTGTAGGGTATGACGATTCTGCACGGCTTCGAGGCCGGTTTCGTTCGTATGTACGCTCGCCCCATGCGCCAACTGCGTCTTATATTTGGTTGGGTTAGCACTTGAATAAATCAGTCGCTAGTTACGCTAGTCTTTTTGTCTTTCTTGCTGTGTGCCGCCTTTTTGTGGGCTATCTTTGTGCATTTTCAAATGATCGACAACTGTCTGTGGTTTCGGGACAGCCTAAAGAGTTGTGCCTTTCCACGGGTAAGAAACATTCACGCGCGAAGTGTTAGCCTAGAAAATTTCGACCGCTCAACTAACGTTGCCACGCCTGCATACCCGCGAGGTGTTTCAATTAAAGTGGCTCCAAGATTGGCCTCAAAGGCCGATTGATTGATTGATTGATTGATTGATTGATTGATTGATTGATTGATTGATTGATCGATTGATCGATTGATCGATCGATTGATTGATCGATTGATTGATTGATTGATTGATTGATTGATTGATTGATTGATTGATTGATTGATTGATTGATTGATTGATTGATTGATTGATTGATTGATTGATTGATTGATTGATTGTGAGGTTTAACAATCTGACGCTACACAGGCGATGAGGCGCACCGTAGTGGAGGACTCCGGATTACTTTTTACCACCTGGAGATGTTTAATGTGCCCGATATCACGAACACACGGGCGTGTTCGGTTTTCGCCTCCATCAAAACGGCAGCTGCCGTGGCTTGGAATTGAACCCGCATGCTTGGGCTCAGCAGCACGACGCCATTGCCACTTATCAAGCGCAGCGGGTGGCTTCAAAGGCATGGTAAGACAAAAAAAAGCAAGCTTTCAGTCACTTTGTAGGTAAAAAATGTATACGATGCAAACCTGTGGTATATAAAAAAGTGGTAATATTTTGGCGTACACGTTGTTTTTCCTCAAAAAATCTCAAAACGCCGCAAGGGAGGCTCGCCTCTCAAACGATGATACCCACCAGTTTTCCTCTGAGCACAATACAGCGCCAAGTTCGCCGAGTGCACAACATTGACAATGTTTGCAGATGGCGTTGTCATGTGACAGGAAGTAGGTCGGCCATATGGCCAGATGCTAAACACAAGGCTAGTGGAACACAACCACGACGTGCACAGCAGCGTTGGGACCAATGGGGCAGTCGTTGCCTGGATTGTAAAGGCGTTCCGTATTTGGACCAGTGCCAAGTGATCCAGCGACATTGTGACCAGATCCCGAGAGAAAGTAGCAAGGACGCCGACATAGCTTTGTTGAGCGGCGTATGATTAAGCACTCCTTAAGCATGCGCCACAACGCTATAAAAAGCCGAGACGCAAAACCGATATTCAGAAATAAAAATGACAGGGAAGCCAGCTGATTTATAGTAATAAATGAGGTCACTGTAAAGTGGGAAGAAGACTCCTGCGAGAGCAGTAAAGCGATGCGCGCTGCAACAAAACAGGAAGAAAAAAATAACAATATCAGAGCTAGCGGAAAAGAACACTGGGAGTGCAGAACATTTGGAGGCAAAACATTAAGCACTAGCCGCAGGATGACTGAAATATTCAAAAGTGACAAAAGACCACACAGGAAATTTTGATATCGCCTTTAACAAAAAGATCATATATTGGCACCCTCAAAAAATTGTTACTTGGTGAGTACCAAAGCGGAGCTAGTATTACTGACAAATTGGCCCAAGCACTCGGGTTCCCTTTCCGGCCACGACGGCCGCTTTTATGATGGGACCGTAAAGCCAAAACGCCAAGGTAGCTTTCTATGTACGTTCCAGATTTTGGCCCCGGGTAACGATCCCCAGGTGGTCAAAGATCTTCCGCGGATCCATCCACTACGGAACGTCTCATCGCCTGTGCAGCGTCGGCGCGTTAAGCCTCCTGGTAAATAAGCGAACAATTTCGACGAAAATATTGCAAGGCCGAACAAGCACACGTAAAACGAATGCGGAAAATGTTTACTGAAAAAGATGCACCGGGAACCTTCGAACCATAGACGCGGCAGGCACGAATACAACTCCAATGCTGCTCCATAATAAGGCTTGATTGATAATGAACTAGATAGTCTGATTGAAGCTAGGCTAAAATGGGGTACTTCTCTCAATAATACGGGGCAAAATATAACTATGACAATTCAGAGGTAAGCTTGTGTAATGTTATACAGATCAGCTACCCTGAAATAAGCCAGATATAGAGTCGCAACGGACGCAGGCAGAGCCGAAACGCGAACATCTACTGGCCAGAGCTGAATACTTCGAGAGCTTTGGAATCGATTTAGTTAAGATGGGCGCTTTTTGGATATGTTTTTGACACACTCTAATGCAAGCTCAATAGAGAAGTGCCAAAAATTACTGGTGGCACCTCTGAATAAAGTGGCCTTAAACAACATTACCAGACTAGTCTGAAACGGTATGGCTTAGATGAACATGAAATACTGGTATTCCGGGAATCTAGAGAAATCAGATGGAAAATGTATATTGTAAAACGGCATATTTTTGTAGGGCGAAGGAAAGGGATGGCCGGAGTCTACGGCTGCTCGCCTTCTACAATTTCAGAGCATACACCAAGCTTAAAGAAAGACAACGTTTAGTTTAACGCAATGCAGGAAAGGCAAATGGGAGGTCATGCTATTGAAGAGGTGTTATTTTACGTTAAAACAGAAGGATACGGACTGGTTGCAAACAACTTGGACTATCAAGATGCAGATCCTGCTTTATATATTTGCACACAATGTAAACACGTATGCATGTCTGTTCTTTCGTCTTTTATATTGTCTTTCTGAAACAGAGCCCCGGGCTGTGGAGTCCGTAACAACCATTTTTGTACTAACTGTATTGATTGCGTCAGTGTCAAGCTGAAATTGAATGAAGAAATATTAGAAAGAGCTGATCCAGATTCACTTGAGCTGTGCAAGTGCGGATTGTTTGGCTCATTGGCGTTATTAGAGGCCTTGAAATGAATAGTGCTGGCGTTCTGTAACTTGCGTCCATCAGGGCCAGCATTATTTCCTTCAAACGAATCCTTGTGGACACAACACACATAGGCGGGTACGAGCAACTGTGTGGGTTCTAAGCTTTAAAATAAGCCCAAATATTTATTATTGCAGACTCCCGCAGTTCTTGTGATGGTGTTAATCCGAAAACATATTTTAACTCGGAAGGTAGGACAAAACGCGTAGCCATGGCCTAAAATTGGCACACAAAAAAGCCGACACCCCATACCATGAGGCAAAAGAACGCTGGTACTTTCGCTTGTATTCTTAGAGTTTTGCCAAGATGTGCCTCAGGTTTTTTTTCACAGAATAATGTGAGCACGACCTAGTCATTATAGACGTTTCTTCTCAGCAAAGCAACACATACGTGGGTAATTTGCTTGCTGGCGTATAGCGTGTGCGCGCGGGCTTGCGGGAAGGCAGGCAGACAGAGGCAGGCAGAGGCAGGCAGAGGGAAGCAGAGGCAAGCAGAGGCAAGCAGAGGCAAACAGTGGCAAGCAGAGGCAGGCAGAGGGAAGCAGAGGCAAGCAGAGGCAAGCAGAGGCAAGCAGGCAAGCAAGCAGGCAGGCAGGCAGGCAGGCAGGCAGGCAGGCAGTCAGGCAGGCAGGCAGGCAGGCAGGCAGGCAGGCAGGCAGGCAGGCAGGCAGGCAGGCAGGCAGGCAGGCAGGCAGGCAGGCAGGCAGACATACAGACCCATCAATATTTTTGTATTTACGTAGCCTGAGAAACGCAATCGTCTCTAAATGTTTGCGGGAACATGCTGCCGGTTAACATCAAAAATTGAACAGACGCGAAGTGAATTCTTCAGTGCCATTATTCAGGTCGGAGATGGAGATCTGTACAAATTGTGGCCACTTTGTTCCAAAGAGAGATACATTTCCTTGGACAACTCTAAAAAAAGTTTTCTGCACACCACACGATTTGCGACCGGTGTTTGCATAGTTCCGGTTTATTCCGTGCCTTGTCCTGGGACCAGCATTGACTGCAATGCAAAGAGAATCCGGATCTGCAGCATCTCGGTCGAAGTCCGAGTTAACTAAATTTTTGTGTTTCATTTCTACATGCTGCCGCGCAAAGGGAGACAGTCGAAGCATCGGGCGGGGCAGCGAGATTCCTAACAATCCGCATACCTAGAAAGTGTACCGAGAGACGCGAAAAATAACATTAACGATCCGCAATACCTGAACGAAAAGCTCTTTGGGGGCGGGAACCGGTAGAATCAAGATTTAGGATCAAAAGGCACAATTGTGTGCGGTTATGGTCATTGGCAGTGCGGCTATGCTGCTGATTTACTTGCGAAAAAAAGCGCAGAAGAAATGGCGAGGGAGAACTGTCGCCGTGATGTACTACAATAACCACCGACCTTTCACTGAATATCAAGGGGCTAGCGAGAGTCGCTTGGAAAAGCTTTATGCAAGTATACAAAACGTAACAGCTAAGAAGCTAAAAACGAACTAACCCAATAACAAATTTACCTTTATACCTTAATGCACACTTCATGCAAGTATACAAAACGTAACAGCTAAGAAGCTAAAAACTAGCTAACCGAATAACAAATTCACCCTTATAACCATCACAATGCGAAAAGCACCGAAAAGATATAAAAAACCTCCAACAAGAAAAAAGCAAAAAACCTGACCAACTGCGTAACGCCTTTCATTTCCACGAAATCTTTAATTACCAGAGTAAAACTCCTACTTTCTATAATACAACTGTCCATGATTTTTCGCAAAACAATTTGGTGCCCTTAAACTGCGTGAGCAAAATCGCCAACAGTGCGGGGCGCTGTGCCTGAATGCACGAAAGAAAGGCCTTCGTTGTAACTTGTGGTCAAGAATCCGTGCTACTTAATCAGGTAAATACATCTTCGACGGACTAGATGTATGTCCTCTTTCCTCCCGTAGGAACCAGTGTCATGAGAGGAGGCGCGAATCCCGCAGTGCAACTTCACTGTGAACTACGTAATTATAAAAAAAATTATGAAATTATAACTTTACGTAGATCTACGTAAAAGTTCTTTACAAAGCTGCATGATTAGACAATGTTAGCGCATCAGCGAACCCAATTGGAATATGAGTGCGTTAAAAAAAAAGCCTTGTGGGCACCATTTTGTTAAGTAAGCGAGGAAATTGCATACGTTGACATTATTTAATTTGCAGCAAATCCGCGAAAAATGTTTAGACGTGACAATGTTTTAGAGGATTCCTAAATTTATTGTTTTGAGGTGAAAGGCTTGATTGATTGGTTGTAAGATTTAACGCACCCACACAACACAGGCGATGAGGGGCGCCGTAGTGGAAGTCTCCAGATTAATTTTGACAACCTGGGGATCTTAACCGTGCACCGAAATCTCGTACACACAGGCGTTTTTGCTTTTGAAGTGAGAGGAAAAAGCTCATTTTTCGTTTGAACATTCACTGGGCTTTGCATCAACATCGACGCTACCCTTGCACCCTCCACAACAAAAGCACTGCAGTTAGATGTAACAGTATATTTGTTCATACAGCTGCGACGCAGCCTCCACAGACGCTTGGGGTCCACTGATGCGGGGGAATATTAGTAATGCCTGTGTTATTGCTTACGCTTTACTTTACGACTCATGCGGTAGAAAACGTTTGGCAACCGATTGAAGGTGCAAGCCGAGTTCTGCTTTGTGGGTTTTTTTTTTCGGCACACGCCCGAGGAACGCGTCGTAGCAAATGGGAATCGAGAAAACGCCAAAAATTAGGTGTTTTGTGAAAGGCTTTTGCGGATGTCACACGGGTGCGCTTTGCGTAGATGCCATAAAGGTGCGTGATTGGCCAACCTTGCTAAGTAACGCTGTCACATTAAAAATGGTGATTGTGTATGTTACGCGTAGTTTTAGCTTCCGAAATACTTTACAATATTTTTCATCAAAACATTTGCTAAAATAGATATAAACAGCCATGCTGACTCGTTGTAACCCCATCAGCGAAAAGAGGACTGGACAGGTGAATTTAAAGTCCTACCGTGAAGCCAACTTCAGACGTGGTTATTATATAAAATTTGCCCAAACGTTTGAACCATCAACATTTCACTCATTATTTTAACTTTTACTAATAACACAAGACTTGCAATGGGGAAATATTCCCGGCAAAAAAGGAACAATCTTATCAAAAACTTGGATGACTCCAGTAATTCTTATTTGCAAAAACAAAGTAAACATTTTAGAACGGGGTTTGTAATGGAGACAAATGTACTCTAGGATCGGACTAATTTAACTGATAAGTTTCCTGTAAAATCATAAAACAATGAAATATACAACTGAAATATTCTAGACGGCACGTAAGACTTAAAAAAACGATGGAGGACACCTCTGATAATGGGGAAATAAGGAGAAGGAGAATGAGGGAACGAAATAGTTCAAGCATAATCACCGGAATCAATGAAACTACCAAAAAAGTCAGCACTCGCCGAGCTTATAAGGACAAGCACTGTATCTTAATTTGATATATATCAATATTTGTGTTATAATTAGCCAGCTGCAAGTTTATAATTTGGTACATTTTGAAACAAATTAACGGAGATTTTTTTCAAGCAGACGGCTCAGAATAATGCGAATCAGCGTCGTCTCTTCAGTCTTTCAGTAATGGCCCAGCGAGCATATTCTTAGTCTTCTTTTTAAGCACTAAGGACAAATACAAATTACGAATTCAAGGGAAGGGGCTATTTGTTTTAGTTTCGGTGAAAGCGTGGTACTGTAATTACAGGCTGTGACGGATAAAATCAATATCCCATTACAATCTTTCGCTTGGTTGCAGAAAAAAGTTCGACTCCAGTCAGCACGGGAAATAGTTTCGTTGAGTGGGTTTTTCTCTTATTAATTTTCATTAGGTTATGCCAGACGTTACTTATCCCCCAAGTAAACCTAAATTTTGAGTAAAAGTTTATTCTGCTTAAGTGATAATATAACGAAATTAATGGCTTTGTTATTTTGTTTATGGTATTCATCGATTAATACTTACATAAAAAATGTAACTACAGACACATGTCGTCATTTAGATGTTGAAAATAAAATTATGAGAGTCTTCTCCGCATGCGAATTGTTATGCTAATCTTCCTTACTGTTGGCGGGATATACACGACAATTCAGAGCGTTAACAATAGTCTTTTTAGCAATCTTCAAGTGCCTCCGAATGTTTCGATGACGATTAAAATTCAGAAACACACCGCAGCTGTAGTGCGTTGCTGAACACACCAGCAAAAGCTACGCAAAAAGAACGTACGTGCTTTTATCCATAGTTCGTTGCTCGACCAATCCCAGCCAATTCATTTTCGCGTCCCAGCAGCTGGCACACTGCTCATGCTGTCTGGCCAACGGCGCATCTCAACTCATGGCTCAATTTAAATAGTGTTCAAAACTCTACTAGAAGGCCTCCGCTAAAATGACGTGTAGTACTGCCACCAAAAGACCGGGCATCCGACTCAAAACCATATCTGATTTAACAAGGGAGAAAGGTCGGAAATGCACTGACCAACACTGCAGGGCCGAAGAGAACCAGCACCCCCTGCGAGTCAAGAGCTCCAAATAGGATTTACAAAATACGCCTGATTCCCATACTGGAGAATTATTGTGATGGCAGATTTGTCTTTTGCCAAGACTGTACGGAATCAATTACCTTCCGCGTGACGAGCAGTGGTTGATAGGTAGACACTAGAGCAAAATCGTTGGTGCCATCTGTGTGCAAGAACTCGATCATGATTGCTGTTTTCTAAAAGTCCAACGGCCTCTTATCTGCCCATCACGACTGTAGGGAACTGATTCAGGAAGCCTTTGTGCATTTTTTGTGTGGGCATTGCTGTTTTCTAGTCCTTTCATACAATTATGCCTTATGGTTATTTACAAACAAAGGAATAACTGAATATTTTGTAATGCAGCGATGGTATGCTAGTGACCCATTCGCGAGCATCCTTCGTCACCGTCGTGATCGTCAACGAGACATTAGCAGCCGTTTTCGCGACCGTCATCTTTGCCATCATGCTCTCCGTCGTCATAGAAATAATTCTAAATAATGGCTGTTTATTGAAGGAGGTCCTAGACCCTGAGGAGATAAGGTAAAGTGGGACCGCTGAAGACGTTAGGAAATAGAAGTTACCAAAGCACACTTCTACTTCTTTTTGCCACATGAGAACGCATTCGCGACTTCTTAAAGAAGACACATTTAGCGTTGAGTCAATAGAAAAAAAGGAAAGTTCGCTCGGCCTCAGTCGATCGCTCCTCACGTTGGGAGAGATCATCTTGCCCAAGCATTGTCCCTCACTACAACGGCAGGCCGCTATTTCTGCGTTGTGGGTGTTAGAAGAAATGACGGTGACAAAAAATGACGGTGTTGATGATAACAAATGACGGCGTTGAGGAGGTGCTACCCTTGATCTTTACATTACAGAGAACTGCGTGGCTAATACTATAGATAGCTTTATTACAGTGGGAGCTAGCGTTGAGCGCACGCAATTCCTTGCGCGCACCCTAGTGCGCATGCGCAGTAGTCAAAGGAAGGGTTTGTGTTTTGCGGGCGCCCGCAATTTTCCAGACTTTGCAGGCGGTGCGTTGTGACCGCACGCGGCTGGCGGTGGCCTCGCGAAACCTGTTTGCACGGGTGGGCCTGCCCCTGTTTGCCGCAGCAGGCCGGAATGGTTCTGTTCGCACGCGCCGCTCCTTCACCGATGATCTCGCGTTGCTGACAGTGACAGGTGTCCGTGGTCGCACAGAATACTCACAGACGGTGCTTCACCGCATCACTGTGCCAAGCCGTACCGAGCACAACCGGCGTGGCGCGTACCGCCGTTTACCATGAGTCGCATTCCTACGAGCTCATTGCATTGCGAAATTATAGTTAACGATTGATATTCTCGATGGCGCTAGCGACGACTCTGAGCAGCAGCGTTGCGGTACCACGCTATTAGCTGCGCGTTACTGGCTAAAAGCGGTATCGGTAGAAAGTGTTTGCGGAATGGAAACGCAATATTTCGTCCACGCTAAAGCCTAGCTCGCGCTGCACTAAAGCTCTCTTATGTTCCACTAAAACAGGGAGGGGGGGGGGCATAAGTCTACATCTTAGGAGTAGATAATTAATGGCAATAGGGAAAGGTGGGCTGACCTGTAACTTTGATTCTTCGAATGAATTATTCCAACCATGAGATCAAACATTGACAACCTTCGCGTCCCGGTCAGTTAATCGCTATATTCGCCACATTTTTTTCAGTTACACGTGAGTATTTGCGGAGTTGCAAAGAATTGAATCGGATGGTTTGCGCAGGGAAACGTTAACGCGAACTCATTGTTTTCGGACGCATAAAGTAGATGTAAAATCTAGACGTAAAACTACACGTAAAAAGTCGAATTTTCGCAGCCGTCCCATTCCAGATTGGCTATTTCCCGCAGAAGCGGTTTCCAGTGGAAAGTTTTCCAGCGTTGTAGTCCTACACAAGTTCCGAGCGCCAGTGTGGGGAGTCGCTTCTACCTAGTTTATCGGTAGGGGCCATGCGCCACTAAGGCGCAGGAATGCACATGGTGCCTACCACAGCCACGGTACACGCTCAAATCGTAGCCGCTTCTGTTAGGACATGCCGCCAAACTCTTTTGGCCCCGGCAATACGGCAACTCAGCATGAAGGTCGGGGGCCCCTCCAGGTGGACAAGGGTCAGGGGTCCTTCTCAAGGGTAAAGGCGGCTTTTCAGGCGAGTACTCCCCTTTTAAGTGTCTGCACTCCAGCAGGCACTCCTTTACCCAGTAAAGAAACCAGTGGGTACCCGGAGGTTCACGGACTCGAACCCAGTACCTACCGCATACTAGGCGAATGCTTTACTTCTGAGTCATGGCTGCGGTTAAACGTTACCAACCCTTCGTTATGCTCATTTTCCTCTTTAAAAAAACTCCCGAATGCAAGAGGAAAGTAAATACCGAGTACAGTTGCATCAAAATATTCAAATATTCGGGAACCAATATCTTTCCCAATTCAGAAAGTGGCATTGCTCACCTGATGTGTCGCTGGATGGCTGCACGTAACAGTCCGACTTGTGAAATGGAGCCTTTAGCTCATAGGCTTAACTAAAGAACGGCCCAGCTGCTCACATATCGAGCCGTGAAACACTGTCTTCCGAGTCTCATTTCCACATTTTTGAATAAAATAACCCACTTAGTGCTTGAGACATTTCCCCTCACGCACAAAGCAAGAAAGAAAAAGGACCAGCTTAAAGTCCTTGTATTTTGCCTTTTTTGTCTAATGGTGCACGTTCACTATCTGCGTTACGGGAAAAAAAGCGCAACAAGGCGAAGGCGTGAAGCAGGATATCATAGCATTCTTGTTTTTCGTGGGGCTGTGATTTTGCAGCTAAGACTATCCCTCAGCACGTAAACTTCCGTAGGTTCGCATCACAGCGCACGATACAATTTTTGAACGACGAATGAGACCTGCAGCCATTTTGAAAAAAAAATTGATCGGTAGGCACCATTTTTGCATTTCGGAGAAGCCGAAATACTTCGATGATCAACTGCGCTCTAACACCCCACTGGTCGAACTGGGGTAACATGTGTTTTAAAGAAGATAATGAAGGATGCTTATAACAACAGGATTTGCAGTGTGCTGTCACTAGTTTTTAACGTTTATTTCTGGTACTAAAATTTTTTCGCTTCATCTCCTTACGCGTCATTACCATAGTTACGACTTCTCAGGAACACATAGAAAGAAATAAAACAACCAGGCTTACAAACAGACGTTTGTCGTCTCGTTTCATATAGTCGTCAATGCGTGTTTATGCACGGCGCTCCCTTTCGTTACAAACACAGTGATATTTGGCTTCGTAAACACTGATGAGAGATATATATATATAGAGAGAGAAAAAATTACGCCCACCTCCCCTCGCGGGAACCCTGGTGTGATGCGACGCTAAGGGGGGTTCAAGCGCAAGCGGAGAGCAACCGTCGACCGAAAGGCCACCGGAGAGCGGCACACCGGTTATATTCTAGGCACTATATATGCGGAGCGCGCCCGAAGGAGAGGAAACCGCGGAGAAAGAGAGTACTGCACATGCGCAGCACCGCGCGCAGCGCCGCCCACCGGCGGAGTGAGAGCGCGCTAGGCCGCACACGCTCTCACCTGGGCACGCGCCGGCGCCAGTGCGTCTGCCGCGGCTATGACGCAACACAATCCAACACAATCCACTTTAATCCAATTCAATCCAATCCAAATTCAATCCAATCCAATCCAATGCAAGCCCAGCCAATCCAAGCCAAGCCAAGTCAAGCCAATCCAATTGAATCCAATCGAACCCAATCCAATGCCCCTCGCGAGAGAGTGTTCGCTATCGGAGAGGAGAGCGGGAGAGTGTCTGCGGACAACGGACGCACGCCGCGGACAACAACGGACGCACGCAGTAAGGACAGGGCCGCCGACAAGAGATGCTCTGAGCGTCGCATCTAATAACACTTTATTTAACCAAGGGTTAGCGCACGCGCAAGTCTACTTCTTATCCCGTTGAGCTCGTTCCCAGCAGGTGTCGCGGTGTGCCCTTGGCCGGTGGTGTGCCCGCAAACGGGAGCTGTCTGTTCACGTGCCCTCAGTTTTGCCTCAATGTGCAGTAATCAGTAATTCGTGCGGGCCTCTTCCGGGAGGGAGGGCGGATGCGTATTGCTGGGACATTCCTTTTTCACAGCAAAGCCTCGGTGTATACACTTCCTTTACGCGAACAAATCGGCGTACAGCGTACATTTTTCGCAAACAAAAGCTAGTGTTTCGGGTTTTGTTATTTGAAGACAACACACAAGTTGGGGTCATTCAAAAGATTGCTTAATTAAAATTATACTGACACCACTTTTAAACTAACTTTCCCTCAAATCAGCTGTATAATTATGAAAAAGGGAAAGGCCATCCAACCCATTAGCTCATTTCCCGCAACAGAACCTATGATGTCATACCAGCCAGCTCTGTGATTGGCGGAGGCCTGCAAAAGCAAACACAAATTATGCAGAGCTTTTACGCTTGCCGGAAGAGCTATTTGCGCTTTAATTATGGCCAAATTCTTTTTAAAGCCGTAAGAATGGTGTGACCGACAGTGAAAGTTACGAAAGCACACGTAAACATAGATGTACCTTTGCGTACTGTATTGGTACTGCGCGAACTATTCCCGGGTTAGCACATAGGACAGTGGACCTTTGGGGTAGTTTTAGACGACACTGGCCGATCGACGCAAGCAACGGTTTTATCGGCAAGCAACTGGCCGATCGACGCAACCATATTTATCGAGAGAGCACTCTGTTTTACGAAACGATTATTTTCTCTCTGAATAAAACAACCCCGGTTCAAATACGGTCAAAAACAAACTTCAGGCAGAAAACGGCTTGCCACCGTATGGTGACCCATCTAGAATCCCTAATAATAAACAAGGCTTTCCGAACTGCTGTAGAGCGGTCAGTTCCTGTGATGTCATTTCAGACCCCGAAAACACACGATTTAGCAGGAAAATCAAAATATTACCGTAAGTCGATTAATTTCTCAGTGAGTAAAACATCGTTTGCATTCGGACAAGATCTGGAGACGCTATAAGGAACGAAGTCTTTCGAATAAAACAAACTTGTATTTTTTCTTCATGGCTGGTTTAGGCAAGTAAAAGATTTCCTCTGCATCGGATACCTTGGCGTTCAACAACGAGCTTCTGAATAAATGATGCAGTATTTCTGTTATTTTAACCGCGCTTTTTTCGCAGTCAAGATCTCATGGTATAGTTCGTCATTGCTGAAGTATTTCTGAAGATGTCACATTTTTTAATACAGGTTATCGCCCATAACCGTAACTCTACTGTACCATTTCACTGAATAACATGATCGCTAAACAACTAGAACGCATAATACGTTCCCAAGTTCCCTGACACTTTATGAACCCAATATCAGTTGCAACTATCAGCAACCGGCGAGCTATGGCCCACAGCTCGCCTGTTTACTCATGACTTACACTCACCTTTTAATCTTAGTGGTAAGGTTGGCGCTATTTTCAGATTTTTCTAAAGATTTCGACGCAATAAACTAACACTTGTTAACATTCATACCAACATTCTTTTATGAAAGATTTTCTATCCTCCAGAAGCTTACATCTGTTAAAAGCTCAAGTTCATCTTTCGTGCAGTTCACGTCCCGGCTCCCACGAGACCGTGTTCTAGGCCATATGCTCTTTGCAGAATCTAATTATCACTTACCTAAAGGCCTAAAATCTCCAGGAAGGCTCTGTGCCGATGATTGCGTCATATACCTTAATATTTCAAAGACACTGACTGCAAGGCTCTTCACACTGATTTTTACACAATAAAGACGTGGTATTCTGACTCGAAAATGGCGCTTAAATTTTCCATACCATGTCGTTGTCATTTCCCCTTTCCTCCTCTAGAAATTCAACTACATACTTGCCAACAACAGTACAGTAGAGTTATTGCATTCTAACGAGTACCTTAGAGTGCATTTACAGTCGCATGTGTCATGCCATAATCATTATTATTCAGACGCTTGAATGTGCCGATCACACAATAGGCGTAATAAAACATAACGCTAAGCAGGCACCATCACGCATTACAACACCCGCCAAACTCCGCCATAAACCCGCAAATGTATTCACCCTAAAATGGACTTTACATATGCCACCCGGTATCCAGGTGGAGAATACATTAGAGGCGATATTGAATCCCTGCAAAACCGTGCTGTTCGTCATTTTTTTGGGACTATTCACGGTACTCATGCGCCACCGCACTAACAAATCGTGCCGAGTAATTATCATAATCAAAGCGCCGCCGACGTACTCGCCTAACACTTTTTCATGAATTATATCAGCATCAGTATTCACCCGATAATTTTTTCACTCATCCACTGCTATATTTCCATGGTGTGATCATTCTTGCAAAGTTAAGCGTATCACATGTCATTTGTTTCGGTTCACGCACTCACTCACTTCGCGCGCACTAATTGAATTGAATAATCTACCATAGCACATTTTCTCTGAATCTAACATACAATTTTGAGATCTCTTATAAATAAAATGAACTAGTTCTGTTTTTGATTTTGGGTTACCTTTTTTTGTGTTGCTGTTATGATGAACAGTTCGTATTGCTCGTATTTGCTACATTTCTTGTTTGTGTTTTGTAAGTACCTAATTCGATTGATTGGCTGTTGTTCTTGGCCATCATACCGTCATATATTACCCTCGAATGAGAGCCTTTAGGGGTACCTAATAAATAAATAAATTTTATATTCGTGCTCTATCTTGCCGCAACTTATACAAACACAAAATACACCACCACGTGCAGGGTGGCTGCTTGCTGAGAAAAAAAATATTCGCGCCTGCCCTATATGCAGTCGATGAATATCAGAATAAGAAAGTCGGGTTTCTTTAGGAGCACACATTGATTGGGCTTTCTAACTTCATTTAACCAAGCGTTTTCGCATAGGCACAGGTTTGGAAGATTTTGGAGAGGAATGGTATCGGAATAGTACCACCTCTCGTGCAACGTAATCTTGGAGAATAAAATTTATCTCCACAAGGACCTGTAGCGAAACCAATATTAAATCAAGAAATGGAAGCATATCTGCTTGCTGTGCTGCAAATGCCGCCAGAGGGCACCTCCTGCCGCCTCTACAACGTAGCTCCCTCTCGTCCCGCCAACTCCCACCACCCCACCACCAGCGCTGTCGCGCTAAAGCTTCGTCCCACTGTTGGTGCATTCAAATGGGGGTGTTCAATCTGGTGGGATAGCGCGCGTCTTTTTCTTTGTGTTTAGATGTTTGTTCTGTTTGGACAACCTCAATTGCACACCCTTTTGGCGTTTACGTTTATTTCTTCTCGCCTTGGAATCTTTTTTCGTCTTGTTTGTTATTTTTATAGTAGAAAAAATCAACCTGTATTCCTAAGTAAATGAACGCGGATAACCTCGTTAATGTGTTCACATTTCGCCTTAAAGGAGCCATGAAGACAAAATACAAGTTGGGTTTATTAGAAAGACCGCTTAGTCCCGATAACAATGATACCAATATCATCGCCATCTTCGAACAAATAACGGAGATATGAAAGAAAACGTGTGAAGGAGTCGCGACCACCTAGGCAATTTCCCGCAACTTTTCTATGACGTCACGGAACCTTGTTTGTGCAATTGGCGGCCGCCTAACTGACCTGTCGCGACGACGCATGACTGGACATCTGTAAAGGGGCCTCTAGTTCCATTTGACCGCATCACTTGAACGCTAACGTGCAGTTAACGCACTGAAAATTATGATTTATTGTTGGCTCGTGTGACGTCATTCTTGCTCATAACACGTCACTGTGGCGCAAAATTTGAAAGTTTTTAAATACTTCTTGCTTTTTTTTCATTAAAAAGCATCTTTTGTGGCTCTAATGGAGCTGAGTGAGATGCTGAATCCTAGTTCTTTCAAATTAAAGGAAGTTGTATTTTCTCTTCATGGATCCTTTAAATATGGCCGAGCTTCCTATTGCGACTAAAACTTTAGACGTGTAGCAGCGGTGCGAACCAGTTTAGTAGTTAAACACGGTTCTATTTACCTGCACAGTACTTCGCGTTGTATCATGCTGTTATTTTCGCCATGCGGCTGGATAGAGTAACAGAGGAAAACGCCGAAATTTTCAAGTTTAGGTACCCCAAACAACGCTATTGTTTTTGACCACTGTACAGAATGGAAATGCCGACGTTTTGATTTCTACTGCAGTGAATTTCACCTTGCTACGTTTAGAAATGATCTGTGCTATGTTCCTAAGTCACATTACACAGGGAGCCGAAGTTGGGGTTTCGCGAACAGTTTTGGTAAGGTTGCCCACAAGCGTCTAAGATTGACTCTTCAACCTTAGCATAAGCAATGAGTTGTTCTTCCTGGAACCCACTTTAGTGTTTTAATGCAACCGTTGCTTACCCACTAGCATCGCTATCCACCTCTCTTCGTAACAAAGAAAGAGCTGAGGAGCGACCTGTCTGAGCTCGAATCCATTTAATTCCTGCGCATGAATACGAAAACACGCCATGCGTGCACGGTTGTGCGGCACCTATTCAAACCCAGTAATAAAGTAATCAGTCAAACGTGATTCAGTGGTCGGCAGCAGTGGGACTGGTGTCAATGACTGAGAAAAAAACCACTTATAAATACAATCTTGCGGCACTCATCGTCTACGTTTATGTGGGGCCTCGAAAGCCACCACCACCCTCACAAGGGGAGGTCGTAGAGATGAAACGGCATCGTGGAGCCTATCATCTCCGATGCACCAGAGCCCTTAGCCTAAAAACGGAGCGGAAAGTGTATCGACCATTAACTGCGCAGGCGAGGACCATTGGAGGATCGTGACTAGAAATGCGAACAAAAAAGGGACGCCTGAACGACCATTTGCCGGTTGGGACGATGACTACGTGACGATGTACTTAAGGCTCTAGAGTGCCTTGTGGTGTGTGTAATAGACTGGGCGTGCAGTCGCTCGCGAGTTTCAGTGTGTCTTCTAGCCTTGTAAGGAACTATGGCATCTTCTTGTAGTTGATGTTGGGGATGCTGATAAACGATGTTTCGCATGTCTGAGACACTCAGCGTGCTGGTTCCTGCAAAATCTTTACAATTGTTATTTGTGCTTGGTTAGGTTTAGATCGGCGACGACGCCTCACGTTCTTAGCGGGAAAAGGGAGTTTCACTTTAAATAGGAATATCACTTACCCTTCTGTTTGCAGTACAGTGAATTTCCTTCAAATTTTGCCCCCACATTTGCTGATTTTGGCGTCATTTTGCCTATAGAACACCGCAAAATGCCGTGTCTGCTGCGTTACGCCATTTCGAAACAACACTTGCTTGAACGAAAGTGTCACAATACAACGTGTCGCCGCGTGTGTTCAAGCCGCCTTTGTTGGATAGGCGGCTTGAATCAGTGCGTGACCATATGATTGGAGAAAGTGGGTGATCATCATCATCATCATCATCAGCCTATCTACGCCCACTGCAGGGCAAAGGCCTCTCCCATTAATCTCCAATTGCCTCGGTCCTGTGCCAACTGTGACCAATTTATCCCCGCAAACTTCCGAATCTCATCTGCCCATCTAATTTTCTGCCGGCCCCTGCAACGCTTGCCTTCTCTAGGGCTCCACTCTGTTACCCTTAATGACCAGCGGTTATCTTGCCTTCGCATTACACGCCCTGCCCACGTCCATTTTTTCTTCTTAATCTCTAGTAATATGTCCTTAACACGTGTTTGTTCCCTGACTCGCTCCGCTCTCTTCTTGTCCCTTAATGTTACTCCTATCATTTTACGCTCCATTTCCCGCTGAGTCTTTCTCAATTTAAGTTGAACCCTCTTACTGAGCCTCCAAGTTTCTGCCCCGTAGGTGAGTACCGGTAAGATGCAGCTGTCATACACTTTCTTCTTCAGCGACAATGGTAGGCTGCTATTCATTATCTGAGAATGCCTGCCATATGCACCCCACCCCATTCTGATCCTTCTAATTATCTCTGCCTCATGGTTTGGATCTGGGGTCACAGCTTGGCCTAAGTAGATATATTCGCTTACCACTTCCACTGCCTCGTCACCTATGTCAAACCGCTGTGCTGTCCCGAGGTTATTGATCATTAGTTTAGTTTTCTGCATATTAATTTTCAGTCCCACGGTTCTACTCTGTTCGCCCAGTGCGGAAAGCATGCTTTGCAATTCGTCCCCCGAGTTACTTAGCAAGGCAACGTCATCAGCAAATCTGAGGTTACTGAGGTATTCTCCATTAACCCTTACTCCCACCTGTTCCCAATCCAACGTTCTGAATACTTCTTGTAAACATGCTGTGAATAGCATTGGAGAGATTGTGTCTCCTTGTCTGACACCCTTTCTTATAGGTATTTTACTGCTCTCCCTATGGAGGATGATCGTAGCTGTGGACCCATTGTAGATATCCTCTAGTATTCTTGAATAATGCTCATCTACCCCCTGGTTCCGTAATGCCTTAATGACTGCTAGAGTTTCGACCGCGCCAAATGCTTTCTCATAATCTATGAAGGCTGTATATAGGGGTTCAGTATACTCAGCGCACTTCTCTATCACCTGATTGATCGTGTGAATATGATCCATAGTTGAATAACCTTTACGGAACCCTGCTTGTTCTTTAGGTTGACTGAAATCTAAGGTTGCAGAAATTCTTTTAGCGATTACCTTGGTAAGTACCTTGTAGACGAAAGCGGGTGTTCCATTGAAAAGGCGTCGTTTGCGTATTAGTAGGCGCTTATAGCACTGGTTATGGCATCAGTTGAGAATGTTTTATGCAAGCGAGAAGATGCACGTTCTGAGCGCTGGATTGTGTCAGGGTACGTCAGGATGATTTAGCTTGCGTGCGTTCTCGCAGTGTGTCTTTGACTTTTACGAAGCCTATTTTTTTCTTATAACATTAGGACTTGTCTTTATCTCCCGGTGCTCGCTTATTCGAAGTGGTCGGTAGCATGTGAGGAAGATTCAATGATTCCTTTTTTACGCAAAGAGCAATTACCAGTGTCAAAATTTAAAACTAGAGCCGCGATACTCGTCTTCCTTGGCTATAATTGTGCAAGGTGCTTTAACCTTAATTTTATTCCACCCAGTGCTGTATAAACAATTGCGACCCTTTTTGTTTAAAAGAGCGCGTGAAAACTAGCGTGACAATATATATTTTTAAATATTCTTCGTTTTTTTATTTACGCAACACCCAACGGGTGACACCCAAGCAAGAGTGATAAAGGCATTTTCTTTGTAATAAAACACAAAGAAGAAATCATTTTTGTTGTAAAGGGGCTCGTTTAAGTTGGTGTGGGCATATTGATTTATTACTTTATTTATATATTTTTATATATGCACAATCCTGCAGGGATGACGCCAGAGCATAACTAGCAGAGGCTGGTTCTTGGTAGTAAAACACACAGATTAGCACTTTCCTTAACATCACAGCAAAAGAGGCAGTTACAACAAGATGAGGGGGTGTGACAGAGAAAGAAAATCTCGGAAAAGAGATAGAAATGAGGAGGCCCAAGACTGAAAAAATTTAACAAACTGAACAGGGCAACGATAGAGGGGATAAACTACAACATCATTGTTAAACCATTAAAAATGCATGCGCGGAAATAGGATGCGTTGACTGAAGAGCGGCAAGGGGTAAATTATGTCATTAGAGGATCTTTTGCAGCTAAAACCAAAACTTGGAAAGACTGTTATTGGGGGAATAATGCGCTTAAAGGGAAGCGGAAACGCTTTCCAAAAGAGTTGAGTTAGAGGCACGTTTATATAGTTTCTTGCCCGCTGACTCCGAATATCACATTGAATTTTATCGTAAATGAGTCCAACTTCATTTATCTTGCCAAACACACGCTCCCGTTTAAAAGACGCACGCTCTTCGTCTTTGACGCCTCTGATTGGTTGCGCCCGTCATGACGTCAAAGGAGGGCACCCTTGGGCCGCGCGGGTTGTCGGAAGCATTGGAAACAATCGCACAGCAGCGGCGCTTGCCTTTACGGCAATTTAGCTTGCAGTTTATTGTTCGCACATGACTGCAACTTTATTTTCCAACCTCTCGTGCTGTTTTTTCAAGTATCTTAGAGCATGAATGCACCTTACACGACCAAGAACCCCAAAGCAGTGACTGTGGAGTCGACTAGACGGTTCAGTCAGAATATTTCTGAGCTGGGCAACCCACACAGGGGGTTTCCATTTTTAAGTTAATATTAGGTACTACCTGAAGTCTTTGTTACTATACTCAAAACCATTTATGCCCAAGATTAAGCGGGGTTTTATAAAAAAAAATTCCCGCGCCTTTCCGCGAGGGGAACACGAGTAAATGCCGAGCATTGGGGGTCGTTAACGCCGCGTAAAGTCGCGTTAGGGTGGGTAGTTGGGCCGTAGTTGCGTTGGTATTGTTTTGGGGTAGAGAAAGGAGAGCGAGACGAGAGTGTATATAGGGCTGAATGCGTCATTTTTGACGACGACGACGGTTCCGATGTGGAGGAGGTAACGGGGTCTTTAACGAGTGCTGGGACGCTGATGTTGGCTCGTGCCTCAGTACTGGTTGAAGGCAGTGTTGCTTCCATCGCTTCTTCCGTGATGCTAGAGTAGCAGACACGAGTAAACGTGGGAGCGAGCGTCAACCAAGGAAGGAAGAAGCAACGCAGTGACTGAAGCACGAGCGACCGCTAGCCGCTTTATATTTGCAGCGCACGCAGTAGAGGGAGAGCAGTACGGGGGGGAGAGCGCGCATGCGCAAGCAGCGCGCGCCCTTCCACGCCCCACCGCGCTGCTATCACGCACCTGTTACACCGAGACCGCGACGGAGCGAACGGGCTGACTACGACGCATGCGCGCGCCAGCTGCTGTTGAGAGAGAGGAGGGAAGTAGGAGAGGCGCACCTGCTGCGGACGCGGAGCTGTGGACGCCGTCCGACGCAGGAAGAGGTGAGGCTAAGAAATGCTCTGCTTTTAAAATGTTCCAGCGAAAAGCACGTTCGTGCACTGCGCGAAAATATAGCGTTCATGCTCTGTAAACGTATATACGAGACACGTGTTGCCGTTACACACATAAACCAACAAGCCGACTCTGCTTCCGAATTTCCTTTGTACGTTGTCGCCCACCCCACACCCCTTTCTCATCCCCATACACACACACCCGCACGTGTGCGCGCGCGCGCGTGCCATTTAGGCAGCGGTGCTAAGGCGCCTCCGCGATAGCTAGCTGCATATCGATGAGTGGCGTCTTACGGCTTGACTTGCACTTATTCTGAAAACATTGTAGCATACTGGTGCCTCAACAGCATTATCAGCTCTAGTAGATATTGATTTTCGCGTGTTGTTGGGCATTCTGCTACAATATTACGGCCACCTCGTTATAATTCACAGTCAGACAAGGCAGTTACGTTGTAGTTACGTTACTTTAGGTAACAATCACCAGAGGTTTGTAATAATATATCGTTGGCCTGTTTCAGCATTTATAAATTTAAGCATTTACCGCGCTAGTAGGACAAAGGCCGTGTATTTACTCTTCGCTCCTACTTCTGCTTAGTCCCATCGTTATATATATCAACGACTATCGCTGGAGCACACATGAGGTTCAGCGGCAAGAAGTGCTTGCCAGGTTATAATATGGAGGCACACGGAATCTTGGGCAAAGAATTCGGCCCCCGCAGTCACTGACAAATTATGGCACGGCGATGGTTCGGAGTGATGTTTTTGATATTCCAGAGATATATTACCTTTTCATGGCATGTACACTTCCAAAATAAGTAATGTGGTGGCCTTGGTTTATTTACTTTGTAGGAATACTGTTTACCTATTAGCCAGGTTAGAACTTCTATCAGGACTGGCACCTTGTTTTAGTTTCGCAAGAACATGGTTTTCGAACAATGTTCTAAGCCCATCAGGGCAAGAAAACCGACGCGTTTAACGAAGCAGGTATTTTCTGAACAAATGTGACTTTGTTTCTTTAACTGCACAAAACATACCGAGCCAAAGTACAGCAGTATTCACCTTTCTTCTAAAATCTAGCATTTAGTGTGAACATTCATATTCGTCGCATCAAAAAATATAAAAACAACGCATTGGAGCGCTTTACAAAGTACTTAACGCAGTGTGGTATATTCTCTGTCATCAAGCACAGCCACCTTAACTATCGCTTCCGTATGTTTTGTTCGACGTCAAGTCGCTCTTTACTTCGGTTCCTGTTGACTTCGCCAAAGAAACATGCAAAGAGGTCCTGCTGGCGGACGAAACGCTCGCGGAATGCACACCTTTGGAGGTAGAACATGTGTGTGAGTTGCTGGAATTTTGTTTAAGCAACACATACTTCACCTACCGCGAGCAGTTTTACCAGCAGATCCACGAAACTTCCATGGGAGCTTTCATATCCGTTACTACGGCAACTTTGGTCATGGAAGTCATAGAACTGAACGCCCTCGCTGGTTTTGCTCACAAGCCCAAGATATTTGTCCGCTACGTGGACGACTGCTTCTGCATTATCAATAAGAACTATGCCCCACGCCTCCTGCTTCTTCTTAACTCGATAGAAGCCTCCATACAGTTCACTACAGAATATTACTGTGACAGCAGCCTTCCTTTCCTCGATGTCCAGCTAAGGTGTACCGGAACTAGTCTTTCGTTTGCTGTGCACAGGAAGGCGACGCATACCGGACATTACCTGAATTTTAATTCGTTCCACCCAGCATATCACAAGCAATCCGCCGGTTCTTCTCTTCTGACGCGGGCAACACGTATTCGCTCAAGTGACGGCGAAAGGAGGAAAGAACTTGAAACCATACATCAAGAAATATTGACGAACGGGTACCCGAAGAAATTTATTAGGAATGCTGAAGATCGTGTTCTCAATCCCAGGCCATCCCAGCGCAAGTCATATCGAATACGCGCCGGCATCCCATACGTTCCTGGTGTCAGCGAAGCTTTAAGCCGTATCTTTTCAGCGTATGAATTTCTCGTTGAGCACATACCGTCCAACAAGCTGAGGAATCAGCTCGTGAACGTGAAAGATCCCTTGGACAGGAAGAGGTACCCGATGTTGTCTACAAGGTACCATGCGCAGACTGTACCTGCAGTTACGTCGGCGAAACTGGCAACTTCAGAAGGAGATTAAAGGAACACCAAAGGGACGTGGACAACTACAAGAAAGCGTCGAACGCCCTGGCAGAGCATACTGATGATCACGGTCATTCCATCTATTGGGATAACGCCGTTATAATAGCCAAGTAAAAGAACCCACCCACGAGATTACTTTTGGAATCCGTGTTCATTCAAAAGACCAACAGCACTATCAATAGGACAGATGGCAATCTGCCCGCCAGCTACCCGTTCATTACGTCACATTTTGGAATAAGAAGCGACTTACGGCCCTTGCCTGCTTAGTGTGATTAAGGAACCCCTACGGGTTCCGAAACGTCTGTGTGTTTTCACCTTGACTTGGTCAGTGACCGCGTCTTCGTCCTCATCATGATACCTGAGCAGGCGAACTTTCGTCGAACTCTTGACTTCTTATAAACATCCCGGCGTGGTATTGTCCTGCTTAGGAATACGGCATGGTAACGTATGCCTGGTTTGGCGTTCGCGCATACTTTTTAAACACAAAAATTGTACAAATGAGTGCTATGAACAACAACAACAACTAAATTTCTTTCTGTGGCGAGCATCTACAGGAAACACGGCGAAAAGAGCATGGCAGAGGCGGCCACTCAGGCCGGAAGTCCAGGTATGACGTTTTCCCGTCGGTTTTCGTCTCCGCTCTTCAGTCATCCGGTATCGCGCGCCAAGATGGGGGCGGGGCATCAGGCCACTTTTGTTTTCCGTATTGCGCCGCTTCTATCGCATGTGTTGCAAAAATATTTCGTACGCGGGAAATATTCAATGTGTACTTGCTGCTAGTCAACTTGCTGCTAGTCAACCAATAAGTTGAGAATAAAAATAACATAACTCCGTGATAACATGAGGACAAAGAAAGAGGCGCATATCAAAGAAGACGTGGCGGAGACTAACAGATTTTTATTTATGAAACAAGTAATTTATAAGAACAGCCAAATCTTCGCGCTGCGCGCATTCACCGCGTCGTATACCTAAATCGAGAAGAGAGTCCGAAAAGTTATACTCAACACAGTTGTCGTGCTTCGACGCGTGAGGAAACCTTTTTTCATCTTCTTCCCTCCCCCGAACCCCCTCGTCCTAATGAAAATCAAGAAGTACTATATCATAGGTGAAGGGTGGTGGACGGGCAGCTTACACGTACGTGTCGCGGTTTTTTGTGTTTAAAAAAGGTCAATATGATATTTTTCATACTTACTTGTACATTAGTTAATAGAGAGTTACTAGGCAGCCGAGTAGTTAGCACGCATTAGGATAACTACATTTCGCCACTGGCAACGTGCCACGCTATCGCTATCACCTAACGCAATAGACTCCTAATCTGGAGATCCCGGTGAAATTTCCACACGCCGCCAATCCTTCTCGTTATTTTTTCTTTGGGCCCTGCAGTTTTCGGGCACGGACACAAAATATGTACGGCCGGGCAGCGCTCCGCAGCAAAAATAAGAGCCGAACAATGCAGCCGCCAAGGAAGACTGTTCTTTGTCGGTAACGGCCAGCGGAAAGGAACTGAGGCACACATCCCCTAGTCTTGCTATCGGCTCGGCCTGTGAATATTCGCTAATAGGCTGAGCCCTGGCACACAGCCGAATAGTGCAACAAATAAACACAGGCATACAGCCACACTTCCGGAAAGGAATAGCCCATGAAGTGCCAGCGTCGGTGTTTACTTTGTTGTGCTTTCTTAACCTATCATTAAGGCAAGGCAGGGTTTACCCAGTATTTTACCTCTTGCATGAAAGCGGGAGCCTGCACTGGACACTGTCCGCCAATTCGGCAAAAGCGTCCCAGTGGCGCCTAATGCACGTCTTGAGCGGCGGGCCATTTGGGCCGATGTGTGTGACAAACTTCCCGAGATTATCAGAAGCAGAGGAAACCGCCTTCAGGTATGTCAAAATGGCTATGTTTGTCACGTTATGTGGTGTGGTATGCACGTAGAGAACTGCGTTTAACTGAGAGCGTTTGCCGTAAGTATTGGCAGCCTTTGGGTATCTTGTATTTTATTTGCGATTAGATATAAATGAACGTCAGCGCCTACACCAGCTCTCGCTTAGTATTACCCGCAAAATACCAGCGTTCGCCATGCTGCCCTAAACCTTCTGCGCGAAACTTGCACAAATTAGGGGGCGGCACGTCGTTTTACAGCATTCTTAAAACACAGCGGTCCGCTTGACAAACTTACAACAGGCTATATTGTACAGAAGATTGTTCCGTTGGCACGCGGCCATTAAGGCAAACAAATTCCGAAAAGCAGTCCATAGCGAGAGTTTCATGTATTTTTCTGCTCCAGGAGAAGAACATACTTGCCCGCCTTTTGAGTAAGAAGGCCCTGTTAGACAGCATTGATTCCGTCGATTCCTCTTGTCTATACAGAGCTTCGGGCGCCCGTACCAAGTTTCCACGAGCCCATCGTTCTAGTGCTGATCTCGCAGTTCAAACCACTCCAGTTAAGAGGGGGAGAGAATAAACGTTTATTGGAGCAAACGGGGTGAGGGAGCCGTCACTTAGGGGTGGGATGGGGGGTTATTGGTTAGCCTCAGATGAGGTACACCGAGATGGTCGCTTTTTTTCTCACCAAGGTGCTGTGATCTGATGTGCTAGAGGAGGGTTCAAACAAGGAGTCTGTGGCGCTCGAGCGGGGACCGGAATGTGTCAAGAAAACATTTATTTCATTAGTGCTCCCCAACGTAGAAGATGGTACGCGTTTAGGACGGAAATAGGTCAGCATTTAGTGCATTTGTGTTACGCCTGTGCGAAACGACACTGTAGGAAAGCCACTTTTATACGAATGCTCCGCAGAAAACCGCTGTGACTTTTATGTTCTCAAAATGTTGCCAAAACCAATTATGTCACAATTAGCTGCTAGCACGACTATACAATCACAGCAAAATCTATTCATTTTCCTTAAACGATTCCCAGTCAAGTATCAAAAGCGGCGAAATACCCGTCTGCTCTAAATTCACAAGCTTTTACGGGTGGTAAATGGAATTCACATGTTTGTCTGCTAGCACAGAATTCCACTATTTTAAGTTTCATAAAGTAATTACAAAGGATAGTAGCTACCATTACCAAAATAGAAGAAAGTAAATACATGTACAATTTCTAAGCATGAGTGGGATGTGTATTTTATGAAGCGTCTGTTGTCATCCACCTTCTCAAAATTGACTTACTCCTAACTTTTAACAATATCGTGCACACGCATGCGCAGTCGTTGCTGTTTCAGTATATAATCTTGCAGGTGCACAATACATTTCATTGGAAGTTTTATATGCGATTGTACCTTCTTTGTCCCCTCCGTATTGTTTTCAAGTAACGGAATACCAGCGCGGTAAATGGGGACGGCTCTATCGTGCGTTGTCACGCTGCGCTGCTCTAAGTGCAACACTTCAGGTTTCCACAAGACGCAGTTCTGTTCATGTCGCGAGATAATGTTACCAGCGTAATCTGGGTAGCGTCAGTATGGTGTTCGGACCTGCTCGAAGATGAGTGGGTTAGCTCTCCATCCGTTTCGCTCATGGCAATACAGACCTAGTTGGTGATAGATGAGATTTTCTTAGTAGGACATGCGTACAGTGACGTGCGAAGTGGTGGTAAATGTATACAATATTTCCTCTATTTAAAATTCCACTTGCTAGTCTGTGCATCGGCCGTTCCCTATGGTCCCTTTATTCTGCGTAACTAACACGAACACAAAGTTTTGCTGAATTTAATTCAAAACAAAGATGCCCAGAATGCAACTTTTACTCGATAACGTGCTTTAAAGGGCTGTGTGGAAGAAAAAAATGCATCAAATGCCAATTTTGATGTCCAAAAAAAACTGTTTGGAAAGAATTGGGAAAACAGATTTTTTGATAGGGTTTTGTCCTTTGATCATAAGCAGATCTTGCAGCATCTCGTGACCCTGCTTCTCCAAACGCCCGCGCAAGCTTGCAGCTCCTAACAGCGAAAGCACGCCGACACGAAAGGACCTATCGTGCCGTTCGTGGTACACTTGGTGTGAGGCGTTTTTCTCAAATACCTCGAATGCCTCACTACGGCAAACATTCCGGGCGATAGAACGTGGACGGCGCGCTTCAGATCTGGCTGCCCATGTTTGCTTTGCCACCAGGCTATGTCCCGAAGATTTCGCCAAGGAAGCGAAAAGAGCGATGTTCCCGTTCTATGTTGCGATACCTGTCCGAAATCTACTGGCTTGCCCAAGGTTCCTCCCTGCTCATGTGGACAAGCCTCTATTCCCTTCTGACATCAAAGCTATTAGCACGGCTTTTACGATGGACGAATTGCTTGCTGCAATAGACTGTGCTAAGCGGAAAACTGCGCTTGTCCAGACGCTATTTTATACGAAGCCTTCAAACATTTAAGCAGTGTTGTGCTCGCTGAGCTCCTCCATTCAATCTACGAGGTATGGCTGAGTGGAGTCATCCCTGGCAGTAGGAAAGCAGCGCATGTCGTCCCTATAGCAAAACCTGGCAAACCAGCAATGGCGCTGGAAAACCTTCGGCCAATATTACTTACCTCGATGGTTTGCGAGCCTGTAGGAAAAATTCCTGCCACTCGCTTGTCGTGGTGGCTTGAACAGCATAGGTATTGCCACCCCGCGCAAATCGGCTTTCGTCCATCACTTGGCACGGAGGATGGTCTTAGCGTTTTGGCAACATAAACTTCAACAACAACCCAGAGTCATGGTGCTCAGCCCATTCTAGCAATGGACATCCAGAAAGCGTATGACAACGTCAGTCACGCTGCAATCCTGGACTCAATTGATATGCTCCACCTTCCCATGGGGGCACGGCAGTTCGTCCAGTCATTCCTTCCACAGAGAAAATTTGACATACGTCTTCACGAAGAAGCTGTTGGGTCCTTCGGTCCTGCACTTGGTGCGCCCCAAGGATCGGTGTTGCCTTCGACCCTATTTAATATGGCATTGATTCCACTGGCATTGCCGCATCATGCTATACCGGATGTAACATTTCTCATTTACGCCGATGACATCACCTTGTGCAGCAATCACCGCGACCTGGAAACTCAAGCGACTTCCCTGCAATCAGCCGTGGATATCACGGCAGCTTTTGCCTCTTCGCTGAGCCTTCAGCTGTTACCAAGCAAAACAGCATACACATCCGTTGCCAACCACTGGGGCCGCCGAAAGCTTGCTGCTTGTCCCATCCGCCTTCAAATGGCTGGACTGCAAGAGAGCCCAACAATCAAAGTCCTGGGATTGACGATGCACCAGTCAGGAACGGCGACAGCCTGGCTTGGTCAGACTAAACACCAAGCTGCTCAAACGCTATCACTAATACGCTGTATTGCCCCCAAAGCTGGTGGAGCCAGCTCACACGTGGCGCTAGAAATAGTGAGAGCGGTTTCCCAACCGCGCTTGGTGTACTCTGCTCAGTTCCAGCATTTTACGGCACACAGTGGGATCGACTGAAAGCAAATAACAGAGAGGGTATGAGAGCAATTACTGCGCTCCCATGCATCACCTCTATAGTTCTTCTCCAGGAAAAAGGCCAGACTGAACAAGTTGGATGAACTTGTTCATCAACGTCGCGAATCTCATAAATTGAAGGTAGCACTGTGTGATACTGCGCTACCGTTATTAGCTTACGCAGTATCTCATAAGCTACCAACCGTACCACAGCGAGTACTTCCCCCGTGGCAGTTCGTGCAATTGAGTGACAAGAAACCAACTCACGTTCGTCGCCGAGATTCTAACATTTCGGCGTCTGCCCTCAAATAACACATCGCCTACGTGGATAGCCACCTTCCACTCGGTTCCACCATATCATATAACGACGCAAGTTTGCAAGATACTGTGATTGCCACTGGTACTCATTGCAATAGCCGTCCAGCCCTCAGCAAGACATCCAGATTCAAGGTGCAAGAACATCCACCATCTTACTGTGCTGAACTTGTAGCCATTAGAAAGGCTCTGATTGCTGCAACCGGAATCACTTTGCGGCCTGGGGCACGCATCGCAGTTCGCACCGATGCTCTTCAAGCAGTCCGCTTATTACC
This sequence comes from Haemaphysalis longicornis, assembly GCF_048455015.1. Taxonomy (NCBI): domain Eukaryota; kingdom Metazoa; phylum Arthropoda; class Arachnida; order Ixodida; family Ixodidae; genus Haemaphysalis; species Haemaphysalis longicornis. The sequence goes on along the minus strand of NW_027526295.1, from coordinate 58,472,016 downwards.
GTTACTTAGTCGTAACCCTGTGCTGGCTCAGAGTATTCACCAACTTGCGGTAGGAATCGCTCACAAGATTCTGACTGAATGGGTTCCACGTGACCTACTCAAATAAGACCACTGCTTGGCAGACGTAGCAGCCCGACTGGCAGCCTCCGTTCCATCACCGGCTTCCCCGTTAGAGCTGGATAATTCCACTCTCCTGGTGACGAGAAGAGAACACCTGCGGCGCCGCACACGTGCTCTCATTCAACCGTGTGCTGCCGCCCTCCCCCCGAACCTTACCCACGCTAAGGAGGTTGCGCTTAGGCGGATTCGGGTGGGAGTGGCGTTAACTCCCGCCGTGACCCGTCAATGGCCCCAATTCTGCGATTACGAGATTTCTCTAAGAACCCTGGTTGAGTTTGCATCGCAGCGACTCAATCGCCGACTTCCACCACTTGCTGTGGTCCTGCCTCGCCTTGAGGGCGACGAGACTGTGCCACCTTACGGTGGCCGGTCTCCGCGTAGACGATGCCTTCGAATGCGTCGAAAGAATACATCCATGGGCGCCATCATCGTTTACTCCTTGACTTAATCCGCGAAGCGAACGTTTTCATGTTCATCTAATCGCCTTTCGTCATCAACTCATACCCTCATATATATGCCTGTGGCAAAATAAGCGCTCATCAAAAAGGAAATAACGTTTTCTCTGTATTTAAGCGGTTTAGGCGGAACGCGTGGAATGTTACCTAACTGGCTTAAGTGGACCAACGGAAGTTAGAAGTTCGAAGTTGAGGGAAGCGTGGTACTCGTCGAGAGTCATGCGGGGAAAGCGTAAAACGCTTGCAAGAATTGCATGGGTTTGGGGCAAAAATACTGATGCAATTTTTATGCGTATGTTTTCTGCTTGCCAGCAAGATCTAAGTTCTTCGAAATGTTTGAGACATGCTTATATAGCAGAGTTAATACCTCTGTGTAGTTCGGCCTTTCAAGTAAATTTGCGAAATTCTCCCTCTTGCCATAATAACAAGTTCTGTCTCGCGCGTTAAGAGCTTCTTCAGTGTTCTGGTGGAACTATCAACGCAAAAAATTCTAACTGTCGGAAAGATTACATAGGGTATCGCTCTTCTGCGGTCTCCATCTGAAAAGAGTGTGCGAAGGCGAATTAGTTGTTTAGAAAAAACCAATGAAATCACTGTGAAGGTTACTCGTTTTTCCGCATCTCCGATGGCTCCAACCAAACCATACATACGTTCTCCAGGAGTTTTTCTTACCCAAACCACCAAACAATGATGATGTTAGGTTATTCTTTAAGAGTGCTTTTTGCAAGTATCCAAAGTGACGATGGAGAATAATTCAATACTTTCTTGCTGTTACCTTCCACTGTTTCGAGTTACACCAAGACAATGCTGTCTTGTATTATTGAGTCAGTCCATCAACAATTTAAAGCGTACCTGAAATATTTACTAACATCAGGGTAATTGGATTCGTTCTCTGATTAGGAAACATAAAAGAAACCCATTTTAAACTGTAACGAAGTTTTTCTCTGGCTGTATTATAATACATGGTTTTAGAGAACACGAATAGTTGAGGTTGGATATTTTTTATTCGAATATACTTCCTACCTGAAATTGAGGATTTCGGTATTCGTGTTGTTCAGTAATAAAACGCTCTCAATAAAATACGACTTTCTTGGCGAGCACCTTTATTGGTCGTGAAACAAAGCTTCTGCCAGATATTTCGAGACCAAAAAAAAAATTTGTAGCAAGCATAAAAAACACCTTTAACATAAAATGTTCCTTACTTCAGAGAAAATTATTTCTTTCATAAATGCTGCCTTAAACATAAGTTCCCGCTTTTTAGATGGAGACGAATAGAGATAACACCCGTGTGTCAAGAATTAGGCGCACGTGAAGGAACCCCAGGTGGTCAACGTAATCCGGAGTGCTTCCCCACGGCGCGGCTTATAACCCAGGAGTAACTCAGGAAAGTCAAAAATGCTACAATTTTTTCAAAAAATTAATTCCTTTTTATTTTTTCTTGAAGCCATGAACCAACTCGCCCAACAATTCATTTTATTAAGTTAATTCCTTCACCCCAGCCAAACGGGCCCGTCAGCGTCACTTCCTCTTTTCTGTGTAACCACGTTTCCCGGAACATGCCTGCACCATTCATTGTTGAGGTCGGCACAGGAAAAAATGCCCCCCCCCCCTGTTATTGCTTTACGACAGCCTTTTACACAGTGGTGGCTGAGGAACTTGCGCTGGAGCACGGGAGAAAAAACGCGAGTCACTTGTGCCTTTCCAAAATGCATGCTGACGACAAAGGTTGTCTTAAGAACAGAACATACGCGTGACTTTTTCCAGAACAACGACTGATACTGGCTGCCCATTCTGAAAAGAAGCCAGGCCTCTCAGCACATCAAGCAATGTCCGTTCTGAACGCCATATCGGGCAGTATCTAAGTAGTGAAAGGTAGAAAAAGTAGATATTAATAGCAATAAATCAGTTTTATTCGTAATAATGGACTTAGCGGAATTTCATTTCCACCCTCGACAAATAGTGTCTAAAGAAACTAAACTCCTCATCCAAGTCTTGCGCATCCATGGCCGCATATTTTATCCACTTTCAAATGCGGTATAGCTGGCATCTCCACGCTGTATCTTACAGTGCATTTCCTCCAGACATGTTTGTAGGGGAAGCTGAGAAGTAACCAGGGCAAGAAGGAGGGCAACCACATACACCACTACTCGTAAGAGCGCCAATGGCAAAGCAACTACTCCACCAGTCACCGTTACAAATTCACAAACTTTTGATGACAAAGCTGGCGGTATATTCTTCAAGCTGGATCTGTACTTCTGATTGCGATCCAATGCGTAAAGTGAACACAGCCTCCTCTAGCACAGGAATGTGGTGGTATTTGTGTCAACCCCCCTTTGTGAAACAGCAACTTAGAATCAACCTGTTAGCCTACGGTCGCGTAATCTACATTCAGAGCCCCATATCGAGCCAATACTCTGCACCAGATGGCTCATGTTACAACACGTAGGCTTGAAATATAAAAAAGCAGAATTTATAGAGCTTTTCCGTTCTACAAATACGGGGCAAGCTGCTGCAGCGTGAGATTTAGCGTTACCTTTTGTATACCGCCCGAACCCCTCAATTAAAGAACAAATTTTTACTGCTTTTTGACATTACAAGAGTCCAAAGCGTACTTTAAAAGAACCGTTACTACGGCTAAAACTAAACGCGTAAAGCGCTGACGAGCAAACCGTGTAGAATCTGTTTTGGAAAGCAGGGCGAGTCGGGTTGACGCCGTTCCTTTGTTGAGGCTGCAAACAATGGTGAAATGCTTTCATGAATATGCAATACGCTCCTAGTTTTCTGCTACGATGTGCAACTGAAGAAGTAGAGAAAACGGAGATGACAATACGCCGCTGCAAAGCAAAGATTCCGTCGGGCGTATCTAACTATTTTGCTGATGTGTTCTGTTCGCGCTTAATAATTTATGCGATCAAGAAGGGGTCATTTTATTAGGGTCACAACTACTCAACACAGGGTGGCCATTCCTACGCCAAGAGCAAAGTTGCATAAAATACACTGAGCGGTAAAATTAACAGCATTGCGTATTCAGAAGTGGGGAGAGCGAACACTTCGTTTATTACACGCCTAGAACTTCCAATTATTACGCGAGTAGAAACTTCTAAAAGTCTGTTCAACCGCTAATTCGTATTCCCAATTTTCGCGCCTTCTTTAGTACCACTGTCATCACTGTTATTTCTTCTCGATATCTTGTTCCAGCGAGTGGTGACACCAGCGCTGAATTTCTTTGTCCTGTAAGTGAGTACAGTTAGTTTGTCGAAGCGCAGGGGCATACAACATTCCGTAATACTTAATGAATCGCCCGCAGATTCTATGGCTCTGCATAGATTCTCTCGTGCTGTTATGCAGAAAGGCTCAGCGGGTTGTAGATTCTCTTCGGAGTTTATGCCAGAGGCGTTTCTCCTACACATTGAGGAATGAGTGTGCGACTTAGAAAAAACAGCGCCGAAAAACGATACAACAGGGAGTAAAGACAAACATTGCGCTGAACTGCCAACTGAGTTTTATTTAGAAGAACAACGAATATATACTAGAATCAAAAACAAGGAAGAGAAAAGTAAATCCTTAACACAAACTCACAAAATGGAAGTTGATTTTGTAAATGAAAGCAGCCACGTGTAATGCGTTGATCATGATCCTAGGTATTTTATCTGCCGGTCATACAGCTCGATAGAGGGTGTGCTTACGCACCTATCTCCAATTTTGTGGATAGCGAAAGCCTCGTGCATCTCCCTCGTGCGTTGCTCACGGTACCGCTTCAAGATGACGGTACAATCAAATGCTGGTGGAGATAACTGGCATGGCTGGCAGTGTGCACAGTGTGCAGGTAGATTGCTGCCAGTGCCTGTCCCTGCCCTGTTTGCGTGCTCCCTCTGCCGTTCGTTAATGCAGCGGCCAGTTTGCCCTATAGCTTTTGCCACACGAGAGCTCAATCTTACACACCACACCTTCTATACACTACCTGGAGCGATTGGCATGTTTCTTGCTACATATTTTGCTGTTTACCAACCCCGAATTCACCTCGCCGCACATACCGCTATGTTTTCTGGGAGCCGAAAAAACAACACGCACGCCCGCGCGACTACCCGCCTTCTTAATCCTATGGGACACGCTATAGACATACGGTATCACCGCAATTCTTGGGACCCCTGGTTCCTTTGTGCATGGCGTGCGTTGCTTGCGGGTTCGGGACATCAAAGGCTGCGCTAGCGCGCTGAGCAGCTCGCACGGAGAACCTGCATCGGTACTCAAAGCTGTCCTGTACACCATGAGGGCACAACATCTATAATGCATTCAGCATTACCGAGAGAGCAATGCCACGCTTCACTGACAAAACCAGGCGGGTCACGAGTGCTGTCATGCGACATAATCACCACCATCGAGAGCACCCTTCGCGACTTCACCTTAACGTATGAGTTTCCATCGGAAAACAGGCTTAGGTTTTTTGATCTAGTGTTGTATTTTCGCCATGATCATGTTTGCTGGAAATATGCGCCTCGTTCTAAGAAGAGCCTGCTGCCGTACACATCAGCCAATTCTAAGTCAGTGAAGCGTGGCATTACTTTTGCGGCAATGCGGAATGAATTGGAGAGGTCGTGCCCTCATGGTGTACAGGACAGCTTTGAAGACCAGATTGCAAGACTGATTGATGAAGGTTTTACGCGCGAGCTGCTCAGCTCGCTAGCGAGAACTTTGAATTCGCAAACCCACAAGCAGCGCACACCATGCAAAAGGGAGAAGGGACCCCAAAAATTGCGTTGATACCCTATGTCTATAGCGTGTCCCATCGGATTAAGAAGGCGGGTGGTCGCGCGGGCATGCCTGTTGTTTTTTAGGCTCCTTGAAAACTTACCGGTATGTGCTGCCCGGTGAATGCGGGGCCGGTAAACAGCAAAACATGCAGCAAGAAACATGCCAATCGCTTCAGGGAGTGTATATAAGGTATGGTGTATACGATTAAGCTCTCGTGGGGCAAAAGCTATGAAGGGCAAACCGGCCGCTGCATTAACGACCGACTCAGGGGGCACGCAAACACTGTACGGACAGGCACTGGGAGCAATCTAGCTGCACTGTGTGCACAGTGTCAGCAATTCCAGCTATCCCCACCAGCATTTGATAGCACCGTCATTTTGAAGCGGTATTTTGAGTAGCGCACGAGGGAGATACACGAGGCTTTCGTTATCCACACAATGGGAGATGGGTGCGTGAGCACTCCCTCTACCGAGTTGTACGCCAGGGAGATAAAATACCTAGGATCATGACCGACGCATTACATATGGCTGCTTTAATTCCCACAATCAACTTCCATTTTGTGAGTTTGTGTTACGAATTTCCTTCTCTGTTCCTTGTTTTTGATTGTAGTAAATATTCGTTGTTCTTCTAAATAAAACTCAGTTGGCAGTTCAGCGCAGTGTTTGTCTTTACTCCCTGTCGTATCGTTATTGGCGCTGTTTTTTTCTAAGTAGCATCATGCACCAACTAGCCAGTCTCATTTCACTTAATGAGTGTTCAGCTGAAGGAGGTTGCTACGGGAAAGGCATTACTGCTGTGACCTCTCTAAGTTTGAATATACGGCTCTTCGTCGATCTGTTTCACACCACACATTACGCAGGTGTGATGATTGTTTTGGCTGCCGTGTGAGCAGCCTCTATCCAATTCATTTCATTCCCCTGTGAGCGGGAACCAATGGAGTTTGATCATGCCGGATGGCGAAATTAGTGACAGAAGTTCGTGTACCGCGGCCAAAATGAGCCTGTTGGCGAAGTGTGGCGGGGGTGGTATAGATTGGCGGTGGCACATGGTGGTGGCGTCAGCTGTAACCAAGAGTCGGAACGGAATGTTTCTTGTTCGGGTTTCTGTTTCTTTTCATTACTGAAATTTCTGTTCCGGTTCAGCTCCAGAATGAAGAAAATGCTGGTTCGTAGTGTGCTAATGATTCACATTTGCACGCAAAAAACAATTCAGGTATACAAAAAAATAGTCACAATTATAAACTTAGGTAAAAACCCCAAGTGGTGCTTATTGACTTGTAAATTTGTGTGTTAGATGTCTCCACTGCCGACGAAAAACCACGGGCAATTAAGCACCCCATATCGTGTATTTTTTGATGGCGCGGCTACAAATGACCTACACATTTTCACTGTAGTCCCCATAAACTACATTCTGGCAGTTCTCAATCTCGTGCCCAGGTTTGATTTAAATGCTGTCCTAAATTAAAATTTTCGAGAGCTGTTCGCTTTTGAGGCACGCCTTTTTGTTGAAGTATACAAATGTTATGTTCTAACAGTTCAAGCCTCCAGTAAACCAGCGTGATGCCCCCGAACGCTCGGTTCGTGCGTGTTCCGCCTTGTTGTGTTGCACGAACACTAAACCTTTAAGAATTAATTTGAGGGAAGTCAAAAACCAGCTGTCCGCAGGGTTACCGAAACCGTATAGTTGTGATATTGTCATAAACAGTTTTAAAATGTCTGTCCCGTGAGACCCTCTAAACCTCCGGCGCACTTTTTCTCGGCGTTTAACCTTAAAACGAATCGTACGAGAGGAGGTGGCAACGGGTGAATATAAGCACCTTCAGCCCACCACATATTCATCCAGACGAAGAGGAACCCGCAAAAATATGGTGAATATTCACGACGAACATCCGCACTCCAGTCGTCCTTTTTTTGAAACTATTAAAGGTAGAAACACCTGGCCGACACTGTACTTTCCACCCCTTATTAAACGTTTTCGTCTGCTGCCTGGCAGCACGTGCGTAAGAAGTTAAAGTGACTTTCAGCTGCTTCAACTGAGTGGGCAGCTGTGGTGTGCTGTTTTCTGTGCTAATTGTGTATGCTTCGGAACACGCCAAACATTGTATTTTTTTCTTCTTTATGGATTTGTTGCGTTTCAGAATATTTCATAACACCATCTACAATAATGCCATAGGAGGATTGAACGTATGTTCATAAGTAAAGAAATAAATAAAAAAGTAAAGAAATAAATAAATAAATACCTGATAGGGCCGCAACAGGTGCACAGTAGCCTGATAAGCATGGAGATCACACGGAGAGCTGAGCACTGACCATCGCGAAAGATGGAGCAAGTATGAAAGCAGGCAGCAAGCCTGCCGTAGGGGACAGGGAGCCGTGAGACGAAAGGCCATTTTATGCCTGCGAACCGACTGCATGCAGTCTCCGACTTGACTGCATGAAAATTTATATTATCCTTGAATACCTTTCCACTCAAACAGCAAACCTAAGCCTCATTTTGTTTGGTTTCGCTCCTGCCCCAAATAATAAACAACTTTTCGTTGTCCTCTCCGCTCTTGCCAAAAATATCGCTTCTTTTGCTTTCCGCTTCCGGTTTTCGCTTTGTTCAGACATCCTGACTGCAACGGGCTGCGCCTGAACGCGCTGTTCTGCCTCTTTACGCAGGTTGCCTTCTAGAGCTGCACAAAGCACCGGTAAAGGCCGGCACTAACATGGGCCGCTATGTGGCGGGATCCGGATCAATGGCAACCAGGAGACGTGCTGATTAGTGAAGCCAGTATTGTGCGTCATCCCCAGCATAGCATTGGAAGATAAGATAGCTACAAAAGTGGACTACCACCGCCCCACAGCTTCGCTTGGCGGTGGCGACAGCTGGAACGTACTGCGCCTGAATCCGCTGTTCTGCCTCTTTACGTAGTACCGCTGTTCTGCCTCTTTACATTGTAGTACCTTAGCTTCATAGTTGTGTTGTCGCCACTGACAAATTGTGCTATATTTGGCATTTTATACTGTTCGGTTCGATGGAAACCCGTCGAAAAATTCCGCAATGAATCCTTTCCAGGCCGCGTAGAGCACTCGTATTGGGGAATACGAAAAGCAGAACTGTTGGATATTGCGGCCATGTTTGCTGGTGACGCCCTTGTCTAATACTGTAATCACGAAACGAGCCCGTGGTGATAGCAAAGAGGCTTCCTTTGCATACAAACCGTGCTCCTTTTTTTAACTTCATGCGCGAAGGTCGTTCTCTGAGTGCGCTGTAGATAAAATTTAGTACCTTTTCTTATGCCGGCGATTGACAGTCCGATGACGTAGCGCTTCTGTAGCGTCCCCCTATGGCCAACCAATACGCGTATGGAGCTGAGCCCATCGGCGTTACCGCATCCGTTACAAACGCTATCTGCGATAAGTGCGCGCCACCATGAGTAACGCTGGGGGGCGTAAGCGCATGCGCCGACAGAGGTCGAGGAAAAGGTCCATTGCAAAACCTTTAGGATGAACGTCGCCACGAAATGTAAAGTTCGCGTGAAGAGGTTGAAGCGCACTGCGCATTGAAATTCGAGGTCTGCGCAACGAACAGACTGAACTTATAAATATAATTCAGCATGTGCATGAAACAATCGAAAAAGTACAAAAAAAAACTAGACATTGAAGTAACAAAAAACGCAGAGATAACAAACAAAAACCAGCCACTTCGGGCTCCAAATAGCACTTTGAGCCACCGAACCGACCAGGAAGACAAACCGATTGCTCGACAGGAACAATACTCGCGCAATTTGAAAATAGAAATTCAAGGCGCTGAGAGCAAGCAATATGAAAGCATAGAGACAATTTTGTCAGAACTCGGCCGTCTAATCCAAGAACCTATTTCCAAATGTCATCGGGAAATATGCAATCGTGTATTTACCCATAGGTCTTACAAAACCAACATAGTCGCGCAGTTCAAATACACGAGCCAAACGGAACATCATCCTCAAAAATGCAAAGAAGCACATTATCACAAACATCTACATTGGACGGGGAACCCAAGCCCCCATGTATGTTAACCAACAACGTCGCCCGACCCTGAGAAAACTTTTTCGAATGGGGGTTCAGCGGACACGAAAATGTGTCTCAAAGTTTGTGTGGTCTGCAAATGGAAACATCTTAGCAAAGCAAACAGACGATAGCAAATATGCGCATATGCGCAACATCCCTTGCGAAAAGAATCTTGCGAATATTTTCTAAGCACTGCTACCGCAAACAAAGATTCCGTAATAGCTGAAACCAATTACTGTAATTTTGTTTTACTTAAGACTTTGATATCAAAGTAAAAACCATTCGTGCCGGTTTTTGTAAATTAACGCCCACTCTGCTTCTAACAAACGCGACATTTTTTAATCAAGCGAAATTTTAATTATTTAAATTTAGGGAAAATTACACTTTATACAGAGATATGGCATCCTGATTATGGCATCATGGTTGTGGTTGGTGGATACAGACTATTTTTTTGCCGCACAAATGGGCGCTTAGGCAGAGTACGTATTCACGTGGGCTAATATCTCCTGGTCGAGCTGATTTCAAAATTTTCCACAATTGCAAGCGACAAATAAATGCTAACGATTAAATTTAATCAAGATATTGATCGATTTTGTACAGACTTCTTGGTCCTACGTATCACTTTTTTTTGCGTTTAATGAAACTTTTTTGGCCCTTGTCAACGAAAACAATCTGCGACATATCTGGGGTGGTGATTTCAAGATTAATTTGTGTGAAAATTCAAGGGTTGCCGGTATACCAAATACCAAATCGTCTTACGAACACAATAGACACGCCAACTCATGTCACGATGCATTTCTTGTCCATTTTTAATTTAGTTGTGACTACTCTTAACAGACTTTTTGCTGACAGAGGGACAATTACATCTGATATCACTGATAATTGCCCCGTTTTTACGTTATATTGCTCAAAAAACAGAGAGATGTCACGTGCTTGCAAGCCAGTTCGTGTGCAATGCGTCAGTGGCGAAGCTTTAGAACGCTTTAGACCAGATTTCAGCCTGCATAATTGAACTTGCGTAGCAAATGAAAGGAATGTGAACGTTGCATACCATGCGTGCTTTCGATCTTTCCTTCAGATATGTACTTCTCATTTTCCTTTCAAGTCACAACAACCTAGTAAAAGATCAGGGAAGCCACTGGTCACCATGTCACGTCTAGGCATGATACAAAAAGAAAAATCACCTGCACCGTACTTTCCTTGTCTGGAGATTGCCAACACCATTCGACGAATTAAAAAAAAAACAGAAATGCTATTAATACGCTGCTCAGGCGTGCAAAGCAAGAATAATAACAGCCGCTTTTTGTTGTTATTACTCCAACATGTAACTGGGAAATAACTTAACCGCGTTTTACGACGAGAAAGTAACAAATCATTTCCAAAGAGCCTAGCGTACAAAAATTTTGAATATCCTGGCGAGGCACAGCACAACAATTCAACGATTTTTTTTTAAATATTGTCTTTTCAGTTAAAGATGCTTCAGCCTTAAACAATGCATTCAATAAGTACCGGGAAGCTTCTTTCTTGCTCCTACAGATCAACATGAAGTTTACTCGACGTTTTTGATCCTCTGCAACAGTAAAACATTACGAACTGACAACTTACATATTAACCCCCCAAAAAACTGCCTTGAAAACTACCAGTCTTCGCGCATATATACCATTTCTCACTTCAAAATTGCATTTTTTCCGAAGCTATGAAGAAAAGTAGGACCTCCATGATATCTAAAAGTGGGTAATGATTAAGAGATTCATTTATTGGTCAATATCAGTTATGTCAGTTTTTTTAAATATTAGGAAGAACTGATCTCCAGAAACCACCATTTGTTGACATTTAAACATTCTATGCGATGCACAGTTCAGCTTCAGAAGAAAGCTACGAAAAAGGTATTATTGGCATCAAGAAAACATTTAGCAAGATACTGTAAACAATTTTCTACTCTGGGTCCTTTCTTAGACTTTACGAAGACTTTTGATTGCCGTATACATAATTTAATAATTCATTAACTTATGCTTAATCGTATTCATGGAAATCAATTGTTTTTTCTTAGGTCCTATTTAACAGGCAAAATGCGTATGCACCGGCGATAACTTTTACACGTAACTAGTGGCGTACGGCTGGGAAGCCTATTATAGGCGCTCTTATTATTGCGGTTATAAATTATATTGTTGAACTTGACACCGAAACAAAGTTCATAATGTATGCTGATGACCGTAGAATACTTTTATCTGATGACTCTGAAGATAGCTTAGGAGCTAACTGAAGAAACTGTAACATCATTCTTGCCAAGCTGCACGTATGGTGTGGTACAAACACAATCAACATAAACGCGATAAAACCAAAAGTAGGTAATTTCGAGCAATACACAAAGCAAATAAACTAAACATTTTAATCAGATATTTGAAACAGTAAATGAAAGTAAACTTCTTCGTGTGACATTTTCAGCGTGCCCAATCTGGAATAGCCAAATCATCATTCTCATTAACTTTCCTTGAGAAACCGGAGCATTGGCCCCCAACAGAATTCTCCTGCCAAAGAACGTAAAAATAAAGCTATACTACGCAGCGTTTGAATCACACATAATTGTTGTAGCTTAGTCTGAGCAACTACAGCAAAAACTAACTTAGCAAAAGTTCAATCATTACAAAAAAAAATGTTACGCCTAGTTTTAGGTGTACATTATTTATCCCCGACTGGAGACATCTTTTGCATTTTTATTTTTGTACCTTTTGAACATCTATAGAACCCACATATTTTATTTTAGTTTTAGTTTTTTTTTTCCAAGCGTCCAAGCAATTTTTTAAGTCCACAGCAGTGCCAACTAGTTTAACCCGCGCAGGAAACGCACGGAATACCGAAACCTGGTGTATCCCTCGTTTTCGAACTAACTACAAATTTCAATTATTACAGGACAATCTTCCCGCCATCCTAAATAGATTTAACTAAATGCGAAGCTTTATACTTAAAGGACAACGCCGTATTGTGTTAAATTCGTTCGAAGTCTTGTAAGTTGTATGTCGCATGATCTTACCAGTTTTATTTTTTCTACCTAATGTCATTGTTTTATTGCATGGCATAAAACTTGCTATACGGAAGGCTATTGTTATTGTTACGGAGCCAAAGAACTGGTTCTCCATTGTAAAAATTTCACACTCTCTTGTACCTATCAATTCCTCAGGTATTTGCTCACGTTTTTACAAACATGTAAAATATAGATTTATGGTATATAGCACTTTGTTGACTATTGTGTTTTCTGTGTCTTCGTATCTGTGTAAGAAGTGTTCATGCTTACCATGTTGAAATTTATTATGTTTGCTTTGCTACCTATGTATATTCTTTTATGAGAAATTTCCGATTTATCTTCGTTTTACTTTGCGGACATATCTGTTTGCTTTGTAACTCCATTATGTATTCATACAACCATACTTATGCTCATTATATGTATGCTCTGTATTCTCCACCGAATACCGGCTCCTGGGCCGCAGTCAGTAGCAGGTTTTCCCTTAAGAGTCCGTCTACATTAAGGTAGAAAATAATCTGAATTGAATTGAATTCTTTTACTTCGGTTTTTAAACACAATAATATAATTTCGGATGTGGCCTTTGTGTATTGCCGGTGCGATTTCCGCGTTTTTAGCTGCCAATAGGGAGAGGAACAAGACGCAGAGATGAGGAGTGAACCGCAGCTATAGCCAAATCCTCGTTTTGCCGGTATTCTCCAGCATCGATTGGGGAGATTTATCGGGAGGGGGAATTTGGCTGGATAGGCATCAAATGATGAGGGCGTACTTTAGGTAATGGTTCGAAGGAGAATATGACTTCTGATTGATGATATGATAGTGCATAGCGAGTCAAGCCCTTGCGCAGGACCTATGCCTAGTCCCTCCGGGAGGAGTCTGCCTGTACAGCAGTGTGCTAGTGGTTTACTTGGCCAGTGCCACGGAGAAAGAACAAGAGAGGAGGTAATGCGAAGCTTCATAGGGAGGCATCATAACACCAAAACCGCTTGGTCTAGACTCAGCTGGCGGCATCTGCTGGTGAAGAAGAAACTGCGATCCGCCATGATCGCCATTTCATTGCGCAGCCCTGGAATGAAATTGGACCACAAATATTTCCGTTATCGGGTCCCGATACAATGTCCTTCGCCGTCGCAGCCACTACTATTTGTAGCCTGCGTTGATTTTCATTCTGGCTTTATGTGGTCGCTGTTTCGCGCCCCCTAAAATTGGCCGTTTCGCCTTATATACTTGCTCCATTGTTAGGGCGGTGCACCGCGGTTAGTTCTACGATTCTCTCTCCGTCTGTATCGATGGCCACTGCCTAGCTCCCCGCGTGCTCGCCCCCGAATCTGGCGGCGATGCAGACATCGCGGCCCAATTTATTTACGTGCTTTTTAAAAAAAAACCTAATCATCACTCCGCAAATGTTGTAGGGGATGTAATGAAACCGGTGGGCATGGCGGCGAAACCAAGAGGCCGCTGCGGCAAGAAAATAAAAACAACAATCAAGGGAAGAGGAGAAGGCGAAGATAAAACTGAAGATGAAGAGGAGGCGCATGGCACATAGGAAGAAAGCGCCGAAGACGGAAATAGAGCCAATGCGGAACGTGGGAAAAGGATGATGATAGAGCGTTTTTACACTCCTGTTTCCTTCAGTCTGGCATTGGAAGCGTTCAGCGGTAAGTGCAAGGCGACTCGCGTGATGCCAGTCTCGGCTTACCGTGATTGATTGATTGATTGATTGATTGTAGGGTTTAACGCGCCGACGCAACGCAGGCGATGAGGCGCGCCGTAGTGGAGGGCTCCGGATTAATTTTGACCACCTGGGGATCTTTATCGTGCGCCGAAATCTCGTACACACGGGCGTTTTTGCTTTTCGCCTCCATCAGAAAAGCGGCCGCCGCGGCCGGGAATCGAAACCGCGACCTCGTGCTCAGCAGCGCAACGCCTTAGCCACTGAGCCACCGCGGCGGGTTCTCGGCTTACCGTACCTTCATGCTTATATCTCCCTTGCACAAAGGTTGGTGCACCGTAAAATAAGGGGGTGACCGAAGTGTACACAGGCCCGTGGTTGGCGTGACGTCACGGTTGTCAGTGTAAGCTCGTCAAACGGTAGCTGTGGTAACTAGTACTCATTGTACTTAATGTGCCTATAGCTACCGGAACCCGTCGATGTCGTAGGTCCTCAAACCAAAGAAATGGGCCCTACCTCAAGCGCTAAACCGCGTAGGCACTGCGGGTAGAAGCTCCCATTCCTTTAGAAAACTAACACGTACTCACACGGTTCCAGATACCCGCAGTGTGTGTCAAAGAAGGGTTTTCATATTAAAATTTGCGCTGCTGCAGCTCGCGTTGGTCTGTGCGCTGGTGAGGTATGCGCCAATCGATCGATCGATCGATTGATCAATCAATCAATCAATCAACCGATCAATCAATCAATCAATCAATCAATCAATCAATCATTCAATCAATCACGTAGACCAAGGGGGCTACACCACGAGGAATCGGTGCCCGCACTTTTGTACTTTTTGTCCTTTATGCGTTCCTTGAAGACTACAAAAGTGTTGCTCACAAGGTCTTATGCAGTATTTGCTGACAAATATGCTTAAACCATTAATAAAAAAATGGAAGCCATACGTGTAACTCGACCTCACGAAGACAAATTTCTATGCAACTTCTTTGAATCTCTGTGTAGCCTAAGGAAGGAGACAACTCACAGTCAGTCTTGGTAGGTTAACCCCTAATTATGTATGGTTTTTTCAACCGCGAGAAGTTTTACGCCCAACCTGCGAAGAAAAAGCTAAGTATAACATGCAGCTCGTCGTATGTTTGCACGTGTATCCTGAAGAATAACTAATCTTAGCGGCTCCAATAGCGAAAGCGTAAACCGCGGCGCTTCCGAAACATAATGACCCCAATGCTCTTCATCGACGGGGGCATATCGCGAACACACACACAATACCCTGTGTGTGTCTTTTTAACAGAGGTGCTGTTGTGCAAGCCGAAAGTTCATCGTTGGAGATAAGAACACTAAGAAAATGCGGAGCGCTCATGAGCGAGTGCCTCGTGGAGAACGCCGAGAGTTCCCGGCACGCGCAGTTTGTTTAGCACAAAAAAACTGTCACAAACCCCGCAGAGCGAGAAAATGACGAGTGCTCGTAAGAGCGTGCTTCGTGGCGACAGCAGAGTCCCCAGCTCAGGCAGTGGCTCTAAAAAAAATCACAGCAATTTCGTTACGCGCTACCGCGCATGTAAAAAAAGAAACACTCCAACGCTATTGCTAAAGCTTAAAAGACACCCTGCATGGGAGAGGTAACCGCGGCCGCCGCCTTCCGTAGAAGCCATTAAAGGAGCCATGAAGAGAAAACAAAAGTTTGTTTTATTCGAAAGATTAGGTGTTTCATAGTACCCCAAGCGCTTTCCCGGAAGCAAATGTTGCTTTATTCACTGAGAAATAAGGCAATTTAAGCCAAAATTTTAAATATCCCGCTAAAATTGCACATTTGGTGACGTGAACAATGGCATCATAAGAGCCGGTCCATGAAACAGATACTTAGTATGTCGACTCCATATAGCACCCAGACGCGGGAGTCAGACAGGAACCGAAACTCGTGCCGAAGCCGAGACGGCGGCCATTTTAAAAATACTTGTAAAACCTTGTGCACCCGCAGCCCTAGTCATGGAATCGCCTGATCCGGAGAACAAAACTCTCCCCGAGGAGCTAGGGCTTGCATTTAACAACCTCACACCACTTGAACTCTCAATGCTTCTAAGTGCACGAGCGGCAGGAGTTGTGGGATGCGCGGTGGACGCGATAGCCACAACAGACGAACGCCCTGCCGTCGGCACCGCTGCCTCGTCAACCCCGTCGCGACGGACGAATACAGAATGGTACGTATGTGCCGTATTTTTATTACGGTTAATAATAGTTCAATTTCAGTAGCAGTATCGCTTATGCCAGTTGGCCGGTGTCGTGTATGGAAAGCCGTTCGCGCGAGCTCTCTGCTCTGACCAGCAAGATACGAGCGTCAATGCGCGGTGTGTACGGCATTTGTTTCCCCCAAGGTCAGAGCGCTTTGACGGCGATTTGACGAAGTCGGCGACGAGCGCCAGCATGTCCTAGGAGTGAGCTAACGTAAGGGTCCCTGCCCTAATTACTTCGTCGGAAATGAAGCGAGCACACTCGTACTTCCTTTAGCTCCCTTTCTCCTCCGTTTGCAAAGTTCACAAAACGTAGCCTCTTGCTTCGCCGCGGTTCCTCGTTTGGCAGCACATGAGAGGAGATCTCTTCACCGGCGGTGATGTCGCACTCCCTCGACGATTTGCCCGTACTACATGGGAATTTCAAAACGCAGCAACGAAATTGCATTGTAAAGTACTCGAACAAACTGAAGTTTTCAGTGGTTGTAAACTAGAAACGAGCTCGTAACGACAGCAGCAAGCCAACACCATTTGAAACTAATGCGACGACTGGCACTGTCTCGTCGCTTCTTGCTGTTCCGTACTCCCCTCGTTTCTATTTTTACCTGTGCTGGTTGGCGATATGACGGCCAACCTCCTGTCAAGGGATTAAGATACCAAGTAAGGTCGCGGCTGTGCGTGCTGGGACGGTTCGTTGGCCCCTAAGAGCCTCGAACCCGAAAATCCGTCTGCGCAACGGCGAGATGTGGAGCTCGGCCGGCGGTAGTTTCGTATGCATTGGCGCACACGCTTGCGTGTTCGTTCGGAACTTCAACCGTTTACTCCATGTTCTTTCTCATAAAAAGAATGTGCAGTATGTTTCACGGGCATTTAGCTCGCTATGCAACCTGTAAGCCCTGCCTAACATGTGTTTGCTTTTGCCGGCCTCCACAAATCGCAGATCATTCTCGAGTGATATCATAGGTTCTGTTGCGGAAAATGAGCTGGTAGGTCGCATGGTCATTTCCTTTTTTCCTAATTATGTAGCTTATTTGAGCGAAGATTGTGTTATAAGTTGTGTCGTTATGGTTCTAATGAGGCAACTTTTCGAATGAACCAAACTTGTGTTTTCTCTTCATGGCTCCTTTAATGATAATTGGCGACATGGCCACGAGTGTGCCAATGCTTCCAGAGACGACTTGTGGATGCCGCCACCGCTGCCGCGAGCCGATGACAAAGAGCTACGATGCTGAGGATGACTTTGCATCCACCACCCGCCGCGAAGAAGACATCTTGGATTCATGAGACGACGACTAATAACGGCGCAACTATGCGAAAAATCAATAATACTGAAACTTAACTATGTGTGCGGCAATTCTCACCTGCAACAGCTCCGCCATTCGTGTCTTAAGGATGGAGTGCAATCTTCGCTGAATTTTTTTGCGTACGTAAAAAAAGGAGATCGTAATGGCGCTTTCTAAACAGAAATACGATTGCAAGCGCTGCGCCTCACGAGAAACCCGGTGGTGAGATCGCGAAATATGAAACCATTCCTGTCTCGGAGATTGCGTGGCCATGCGCGAAATGAAACGTGGGCCAGTCTGGGCGCTGCGTACATGCTGAAAACAGGGGGAATGCGCATACATTAAGTCACGTCCACATCCAACTGATATGGTTGCTCTTCGATGGGTAAAAATATGAGCATCTCAGAAGGGCACCGACAGCGGCACACTCGTGAAATTCTCTACGCATCAGGAGATCACAAACAGAAATAAGCAAGAATACCCCTTCCGATCTCTCAACGCTCCCTCATTAGACAAATGTAGCCAGTGGGCAATGTTTTTTTCTCAGCTTTGAATAATAACCATTGTTTTCAAATGAAGATTCGTATAGATTGGTGTTTTTTTCTCTCCCTCTTTTCCCCTACTGAACGCATTCCGCATGTTGTAGAATAAGTCTTTCAATGCCGGTCTGAATGGGGTACCTACCTCTTACCACCGAGCATCATTTTTAGACGCACTGTTTTCTCTAATTTAGAGCTTAGTGCAAACGCCGGAACTTTCAACTTTTTGCGTTCGTCACACACATAAAAATACGAACTTCCTCTGCCGGGCTGTTTTATTGGTGTCATAAAAAACCAGAAAGAACACAAATATTCTTCTTATTTTTCTATAACTGAAAGTGCTTTGCCAAGTTTCTCGGCCTAAGTATATTGAGGTTAGCAGTATATTATTGTGATCAAAGTGTTATAATTGTGTGGGGTAACTCAAGTGTGAAACCAAAAATATTTGATCTTTGGCTTCATGCTAGTTACGTAATGCGAAATTTTGGTTTGTACCATCTATATCTTTATAAGGATGCTCGAACTGCTTGTGCCGCCACAGGCTGTAATACAGAGGAACCAAATGTCTCTGACGATCTTCTGGCGGCGCAATTGATGAGAGGGATGTATCAACACTGAACCCTTAATCGCTTATAGTGATTAAACCATTTATCCAGGGTTAAAACTCGTGTTTCTGCGGGTATCCTTTTTATATATCATTGGCGTCGCTAGCGTCGCTGAAAAATGTCAGTTATGCCGATGGACACATAATGGCCATTGTTACTGTAAGCCTGTGCGAATAAGTGTGCCCGCTGGTACAAACCGCCCAAGCTCAAAATGTCACCACTGGTTTTTATGTATACTTTGGTATATTCTAACAGCGAAGTTCTGCAGTTTCGGTCTTTCTATCACCGGGAGTCTTGACTGAAGTGTAGTAAACGTTATGCTGAACATGTTCCCAACGCAAAAAAATGCTGTATGTAAAATCTAACCACCTCGTTTGCAAAGAAACAGGACCATGCCTGCAGCAAGTGGCGCTGAAACGCGGAGTGGAGAGAACTGTTGCCTTGGATGCGGCTGGCCCCAGGCGCTTCATCGTTTGGGAATTGATGGTGATGATGATGATGGTTGAATTTTTATGGCGCAAGGCCGGCTGGGTCAAAGAGCGCCACATCAGTGGTTAGGTACGAGGAGAGTATAAAACACTAAAATCACTCAATGAAAACAATACATCACTTGAAAAAAATGGTAGTGGCTGGGGTATAGGACCAGTGTTGATTAAGCATGTATAAAATGAGGTTTAAAAACTGAACATCTCACAAATAATAAAAAAAAACACTGTTAACGGAAACCATAGCATCGTCACCCAAAGACAACGTTGGGAGGAGTAGAATGTGTTGTCTGAAGAGCTGAGGAAAGTGTTTGTGTCGTGTTACTACGAATAGGGCCTCTCTACGAATAGGGCTCTCCGCACCTGCTACACGGGGGTTTTAAGATACTGTGAGCAGATACGAGTGTGTTGCATGTGTGTGCCCTATCTGTAGCCGAGCACAGGTAACTTCTGTGTATCTGCTTTTACCATTAAATGCATTCTCTCCCTCATTCTCTGTGTATCTGTTGCGTGTGGCGGTAGTGTATGGTCCCAAGTGTGGTTTTATTACGTGTAGTTTGTTGTCTGTCTGTTCCCTTCAGTGTGTTTGCCATGTTTTGTGAAGGTGTTGCCTGATGTGGGGCTCGATGTCAGGGAAGGGTACAATTGTTATGTCAACCGTGTCTTGCAGTGCAGCAGCGGCAGCCATTTTATCCGCAACCTCATTTCCAGCGATTCCGGAGTGGCCTGTAATCCACCATAAAGTTATTTCAAGGTTTGAGGTGTATGGAGATATAATGGTTCCAAAAGCAAGATTATTACATATTTTTTAGATTGCTTCCCAGAGGCCAAAGTACGTACAACATTGAGGGAGTCCGTATACACAACAGACTTTGGTATTTTGTGTTGAATAACGCGATGTAAAGTTAGTAATGTTCCCTATAATTCTGCCGTAAAAATACTGCTATGGACATTCATCGCCTTACAGACCTAAAAGTTCTCACCGTGCGCAGCACAAGACACAGCAGTGGCAGTCTTTGATGCGGCGCTCTAATGTTCCGTGCATCGGTGCTTGTGCTGCAAAAACAAGAAATGTTGCAAAATCGCAATCCTTGGTGCCCTGTTTTTTTTTCGTTGAGTAAACGACATATCATACGACACGGGGTGAAGATTCTACGGTGGCATAAATTAAGTGATGGGTGTGTTGTGTGTGTCTATAAGGGGAACCTTGAAACCAGGAGCTTCCTGTTTCGCCGTAGGTAAGAAAGGCAAAGAAATGAAATGGATGGGCGGTTTAAAAAGAGGTGTTATGTGGATGTATTGTTAAGACTGGAATTCAAAGGATTGTTAGTTACAGCCATGATTTTTGAGGCATACTGAAAGTCCATCTATGTCCTCTGGTGCTGTAGGGACCACTTATTTCACTCGACATAGAGGCTCTGGACTGGGATAGTGCGAAAAGCGCCAAACGCACTACTAAGTCCCAGATGCACCACTGGGTAAAGCATTGAAGTGCCGTTTTTGTTGCAGACCCATAAACGACGCTTCCACAGTCCAATCGAGACCGCATTAGGCTGGTAAAAAGACTCAAGAGGAGTTGCTTGTCCGTTCCATATTACTGGTGTGACAATATTTTAAGAATGTTGATAGACTTTACACATTTATGTTTCAGTTGTTTGATGTGAGGGATGAACTTAAGTTTTTCATCAAGCACCACACCTAAAAACTTGTGTTCCTTCCTCACAGGAATCGACACGCCATTAAGGGTAATGTCTGGGTCCAGATGGATTCCGCGCTTCCTGGAGGACACAATACAAGAAATTTTTTTCTGGGTTAATTTTAAAACCATTAACCTCTGCCCAGATGGCTTGTCTTCCCAAGGTAGTTCATCTTAAATATGAACAGTGCAGCTTAGAACTCCACCTTGCGGAACGCCGTTTTCTTGCATATGAATCCTTGACTGTGCATTACCAACTCTTACGCGAAACGTTATTTCAGACATGCAACTAGCAAGGGTGTTGAGCATATGCCCGAAACACCGAAAGACTTGAGGTCACTGACGATCCTGTAACGCCAAGCGGTGTCCCAAGCATTCTCAAGGTCAAAAAACACCGTTGCGTTAAACTGTTTGTGAATGGAAGCGCCCATGATGTATGATTCAAGGGCGTCAAGTAGGTCATTCTCGATCGCCCCAACCTGAAGCCTGCCTGGCAGCCCTCGAGAAGACCGTTGTACTCAAGAAAGTACACGTATCCTGTTTATCATTTTCTCGAGGAGCTTGCACATGCAGCTTGTAAGGGCGATGGGCCGATAGCTAGCGGGCGAGTAAGGGTCTTTTCCTCCTTCAGAAAGGCCACTACTATGGCCTTCCTCCAAGAGCGTGGAATGTGCCCCGAAAGCCCTATTTTATTGCATAGATGTAGAAGTGTTTCAAGGATGTCTGAGTGTAGGTGTTGTATCATTGTGTATGTAATCTTATCTTGACCTGGACCTGAAGGTTTACATGTGGACCGAGCTGACTTCAGCGCATGAATTGAAAAAGGAGAATTGTAGGAAGTGTGCGACTTGTTGCTATCACGCAGGGACTTCTTTTCTGCAGATGTTTTGCATTTCATGAAAGTGTTTGTGTAGTGTGCTGAACTGCACATGTGTTCGAAGTGTTGTGCAAGTTTGTTAGCCTGGTCTTCGAGTGTGTCCCCTGTTGTACCAACCAGGGGCAGGCCGTGTGTCAGTTTTCCTTTGACATCCGCCGTGGTGGTTCAGTGGCTAAGGCGTTGCACAGCTGAGCACAAGGTCGCGGTTTCGATTCCCGGCCACGGCGGCCGCCTTTCTGATGGAGGCAAAAAGCAAAAACGCCGGCGTGAGAGAGATTTCGGAACACGTTAAAGATCCCCCGGTGGTCAAAATTAATCCGGAACCCTCCACTACGGCGCCCCTCATCGCCTGCGCTCATTCGGCGCGTTAAACCCTACAATCAATCAATCAATCTGTTTTCCTTTGAGCTTACGTATATGTGTCCAGACTTTGTGTGTGTCTGTGTATGAGTTTATGGAGGTCCAGAAGGTGTGCCAACTCTCTCATTTTGCCCCACGGCGCACACTTCACACTTTTTCCAACAATCTTTGCTCCTTCGAGCAAGAGGAGGTTACCCGACGTGGGGTACCGACGAAGGATACCCCACGCCTTGTTCTGGGCCTCTCGCGCCCGCCTACAGTCCTCATTCCACCACGGCCTCCTCTGGTTGCAGGGCGTCGAGGATGAGCGCCGTGAGGTGTTTGGTAGCTTCTTCTTCTACGGGAATGTGTCTTATGTATGTGTAGTGTAGTGTGGATGTCTATGTAAATGTATTACACTTTGCGCATTGAACCTGTTCTGGGAAGATGGACTGCATGGACCGTTACCTATATATGTCAATGAGGTGGGGAAGTGGTCACTACCATATGGGCCAGGGCCCACACCCCACTTAATACAAGGAAAGGGAACTGCGGAGCCAATAGCCAAGTCAAGGTATAAGTATGTGTGGTCTCCTATATTAGGGTATGCAGGCTGTTCATTGTGGAAAAGGCATGCTCCAGAGGATGTTAGACACCTCTCTATCAGGCGACCCCGAGCATTCGTACGAGAAGAGCCCCAAAGAGGATCGTGAGCATTAAAGTCGCCTGTTAGGATGTATGGTTCGGGCAGGTGGTCAACCAGCACCTCGAAGTCAGAGCTCTAAAGTGCAAGATCAGGAGAAATGTAAATAGAGCATACCGCTATTATCCTATTAAACATTATGGTGCGGATTGGTGCAGCCCCAGGGACAGTATTCGGAGTGATAGGGTGGCATGCTAAGGATTTCCGGGCGATTATTGCCACACCTCCAGAAGAGTGTGTGCAGCCAACCCCATCCTTTCTGAATACCTATGGGTATTTAAGAAATTTGTGTGATTGGAATTGAAATGTGTTTCTATGACACACATTACACTCGGCTGATTAGCATACAGAATCTCGTACACGTCGTCAAGATTATTCAGAAGGCCTCTGCAGTTCCATTGAACAATATTTTCTTTTCTCATTATTAAGTGTTCATAGTGACTGGAGTGTGTTGTTTGTGTCGTCTTTCGGGGCTTAAACTCTCGGAAGAGGATTTGTCGGCCTCTCTGGAGGTTTGGATGAAGGGACCCGCTCCTTCCTCTGCGAATAAAAGGTCCCACATCTATCTCGTCAACAAATTTGGGGGGTGTACCCGGTGGACCGGCGCCTTGGACTTCACACGCTTTCCGGTGCCTATAGATCGAGCCGCGACCGCCGAAGGCATCAGGAATCCCCAGGGTTGCACAGGCGGTGCGGAGGAGGTGGGAACTGCCGCGGGTGCCTCCGACTCCATCTCCTCTGTGCCCTTGCATGGGCTTTGGGATGGCGGAGAAAAAACAGTGGATGCAGCCGCATCCCCAACAGAGGTGGTTGCCACTACAGCCGCTGCTGGCTCATCGACTGGGGCGGGGCGGGACGGGCAGCCAGACGCAACCCGGGGGGGAGGGGTGTGGGCGGGACCAAGTCCGAATGTCGATGCTGGGTCCCCGCCAAAACCAGACGCCGCTCCGCCCCCGGCGAGCTGCGGCGGCGTACCTCCCGAGGGAAAAGAGGCGAATCTCTTCCGCGCCTCTGGGAAGGACATGATTTTCGATATTTTGAGGTTGATGAGTTTCTTTTCTATCTTGAACATTTCACACGTGCGGGAGCATGCAGCATGAGGTCCATGTCAGTTACTGCACATACATTTTTGAGCCTGGCAGTTATCTTTGTCATGATCATGTGATGAACATTTTGCACGCGTTGTTTTGCCACGACAGGAGGTGGTGCCATGCCCGAAACGTTGGCATTTAAAACAGCGCCGCGAGTTCGGTATGTAATACCGGATTGAACAATGAATGAAACCTGCTTTTATGGAATCTGGAAGTGTGGGACGGTCAAATGTCGAGATTATGTGCTTTGTTATAATTTGCTTATCATCTCGCCGCATGGTGATGCGCCTCACTGCCGTCACGCCCTGGCCTTTCAGCCCTTCGAGCGCATCGGCGTGCGTCTCATTTGTCAGATCTCGCTCAGAAATCACACCCTGAGGGCTATTGAGGCTACGGTGGGGTGTGACTCTGATGTCCAGATCTGCCTTGTGATTCTGGGTCAGGAGCCTTTTGGCTTGCTGATGAGTGTTAACCTTGACCAGGACTTCCCCGGTTCTCAGTTTCTTGGCTTCGAAAGTATTGTCCAGAATGTCTTTAAGGAATTTAGTGATAAGGAACACTGACTGGGAGGAGATAGGGTTTGAGCATCAAAAGATTCAACAATCAAGAAGAGTGGATTGTTATCTGGCTTGGGGAAAGGAATGGCTTTAAGTGGCGGAAATGATACTTCGGTGCGGCCCCTTTTCACGGACTGATCACGTTTGGAGGGGGGGCGGGGTTTGAAAATACCATATGCTATAGTATAAATGCTGGGGACGGGGGTACTTTCTTCGCTCGGGTTACCCTGATACCGAGAGAGGTCCCGGAACTGCCTGCCTGGTAAACAGACAGGGAGCCCATCCGCTTTGCTTGACCTGGTCTCCGATGGCCACCGTTTGAGGTTTCTAGTCTTCACCTTAAAACTCATTACCACGGTCGGTTACGCCGTGAGTAGGGGGCTCGGTGTCCGCGGTGTCGCCAATACCATAACCAAGATTACTCAAGGTGCCCCGTGCGGGGTCGTTTGGGAATTACATATGACGAAGACTTGTTAGTGGGATCACACTGTTACGGTCGTTCATTAATGATCCTTTCAAACTAATTCCGTATACCGTTCACCAGCAATATCGGCCTAGAAAAAAAAAACTCGGCAAATAATGGTTCCGTCATAAATACCACACCCAATAATAAATCATTGTTGGTGTTGGTAATATCCCTGAGAAGGCAAACGCAGAGTTTTTTGCGCTACAGTAATGAGATGTTGTGAACAATTTTCTAATTATTGTGAAAAAATTGGCCTAAGCCGTCTATATTCAAAAATTTACGAAGCACTTACAAAAGTGGCAATGCAGCTTCCGTACTCTACAGCGTATGGACAGCTTTTATTTCCTCAGGGTAATGGCGCCACGGCTCTAACGGTCGACCCCAGAGAGCCGCGTTTGGACATTGTTTGGACGATTACAGCTTACCCTGGACGGAAAAACGCTCCTCCTTCGGCTGCAAATACGCAGACGGATTAGGAAGGTTGGCTTGGGGTGTAAAGGGGAGAGCCTACGGGCGCCTACGACGTCCAATGGTTCCTCACGCTGCCTATTTTGCTTTTGAATATTGTTTCCCGCTCTCAGCAAACGGCTTCATGCGGCGCGCAACAATAAAAATTATAAATTACAAAAAGCTGACTTTTTTTATGAGCCAAGCCAGGAAGTGCAAAATCGTGTTTGGCTGGTTGAGTCAGGCGTACTGCCGTTGAGCGCCTCAACGGGCGTTAGGAAGGTCGCATCTGAGCAGGGTAGAGAGCGGAAAAACGGCAACAGCGAAATGTCCGCCGTCTAATTAGACATTTGGATGCATAAAATAAATAAATGGCTCCGGCCTACCTCAGCTACCCCTGGATGTTCAAAGCGGCAGCTTGCCTTAGCCTGATTCAGTCTTCATTTCGCTTGGTTAACCTTTGATTTAGTTGCAATTATTCTAGTATTCAACTAAAGCCTGCCTTTGTCTGCGATTGTCCTCCCGCTTCAGGCGCTTTCCGATCGGAGCGGGTCGCCGGGCGATATTTCCCGGGTGGTTATATGCTGCTTGCCGATGACGTTTTCTGGCCGCCAGTTCCAGCGCAACGCTCAAAAGATATGGCCCGGCCTCGCTCTCATTCGTGGCCAAGCTAGCATGCACGTGGCGAGTCATTTGGTCAAGCGCTTACCAGATGCGAAATGCGCGTGCGCCAAGCCAGCAGCGGCGGCGGCAGAGGCAGCGCCGAACGAGGCCGTCGGCAAAGCTCGGCCCGGCGAGTCACACGATGTGTTGCCAGGGGTAGGGAGCCGCGGCCGTCAAATGAAGGTGGAATTTACCGCGATGGTGAAACCGCTCGACGAGGTTAGTAAAGATTTGCTTTAAAAACAGTAGGGGCCCAATGCGAAGCAAGAATAGTGCAAACGACGCATGGAAACAAACACGACCAGGCGAGCACACCGATTCGAGCGACTGTAAAGCAGAGGACACGACTAGCCGGGAATCCGCCATGAGAGAAGTTGGATGTTGAGGCACATAATTAGCCGTAGCCACAGCTAGCGTACTGGTGCTTAGGGTAGATCTCTAAAGCGCGAACTGAGAGTTTTGTGAATACGTCACAGTCCTAATTCTCGCTTAACTCAGGGAGAACCGATCGTTGGTGCCTCTAATACGGATTCGCTCCAAACGCTGACTTGCCTTAGTCCTTATTATGTGGTCACGAGCATTACGTTTAGCCAGTCGCTAGTTATCCACCGCCCTTCAATAAGGGGGATTAAATTATAATGTTATCCCTCTCGGCAGTGAAAGGTTTAGGCATGGAGGGAAACCAGTGTCCTTACGGCGCCCCACACAAAACACAAATTAGCCCGAATGGAAGTTTTTATTTATTTATTTTTGCTGAATTACGTCTTTGAAACTCCACACGGAGGGCAACGTACCCCCACGTTCAGTGGCATCATTGCGGAACTACCAGATTACTCCGGTGGCCAAGAGCCGTCTTAAGCAGGTGCAACTACCACCATTGTACCTCCCCCCAAACGCAGTATCTGGCATTGAATAGCACGCTGGTCTTAATGGAAGTATGTAAAATGCCCGCGCTTCCTTTTCTCCTTCTTCTCATCCTCCTCCACCTCTTTTTCTGGTACGCCTTCTTACAAAATCTGCCGTGTGAGCTCTAGCGTCTCCAAAAATTTTTTTTTTTGTCGATGTCAAATTGCGGCCGCATTAATTGATGTGAGGTGCTTCCCGCCAGCCGAAGCTCGTTGTAAACATTGTGGAACCAGCCTGGACTTACGTGCGACGCAGTGCATCGTCTCCTCAAAGTCACCAACCTTCAAGACGACGCAGTGCGGCAACGAACCAACACGAGCCCTAAATGCAGTGGCCGCAAATGTAGAGTGGCTCGTTGGAAAATATGCGGTTGCACCTCTGCGAACGGGTTCAAGGCAAGCACTGCACGTTTTTTTTTGTAACAAACATTTTGGGTGACTTATCGCCCTCGTAGTGTGAAATTAATGCCAGTGTGTTCCCCGCGTCAGCGTAAGGACGATCGTCTGCCTGTCGAGGCCAGCGTTGTGCGTGAGAGGGTGGCATGCCCGGAACGCCACTGGTAAGGCTGGAGGGTGTAAAAGCAATGCGGATATTACCAGCCTCATTTTCAGTTTTGTGTGGGCCGGTAGCGGGAAGAATGAAACGTTTCCGTACTGTGAACCTCGATCCAGAAACTAAGCTAGTCATGCTATGTGTTCTTGTTACGCTGTGTCCGTGGCTCATTCTTTGCTGAAGTGGAAGTGGAACGAACTAACTCCGCGGAATCGATTTTCTTGAGAAGTGCGAGAGGTGCCAACCGCGCCTGGTACGTGGTGGATGTCCGCGGCCTGCACCTGGCGGGCGCATTGGTTTCACTGTGGAGACGAGAGTCGGGGCGCTGTGTGGGGAGGTCAACAAAGGCCGCTCGCCATGCGCTAGGCGGGTGCGGACTGAACCAGCAGGTGCCATTTTCGGGAGCATCGTTGTAGGGTCGATGGATGTCTGTGGTGTTGGGGAACGCCGGAAACCATGTTCAGCGGAGTGTCACAACGACGGGAAACGTCTCGCAAATTCAGGTGCGGGGGGGAGAGGGGCGGTGAGGGGGGCGTGGGCGGGGGGTGTTTAGGGGGAAGTGCCAGGCGTAAAAGCTTGAGCCCGCTACCACAAAGCTGCACAAGAGCGAACGATGGAGATCGAGAAGCATTTTTGATGAGTTGGTCACAACAAGGGTCGCATTTCGACAATGTTAAAAGCGCAGTAGACCGGGACAAAAAAAAAGACAGTGACACAGGACGAGCGCTAATGCTATTAATATTAGCGCTCATCCCGTGCCACTGTCTTTTTTTCTCTCCCCGCCAAGTGCGCGTTTTACCATGTCGAAGTCGTATCACCAAGTAGCCCAAATTTCTGCGTTGAAAAGGATTGAATTCCGTCTGGAACAACAGTTCGTCTTGACCTGAAGACCAGCTATTGTTCATTTTAGCAGCTGCATGCAGGACTGTGGAAGCGACATTTTTTCAAAAGTCCGCCTACTGAGGGCGCCTAATTCACAGCCACTAAAAGCAGAATATTGTCTAGGCCTTACGGTTCCACCTGTCGAGAGGGGAGGTGGAAATGTATTTTGAAAACCCTTTCAATGTGAGCTAGGCGTTCTCAGTGGCCACTCTATCGAAAACACTGTAGCCTCCACAGTGCTGCATGCAGCTTCTGAAATGAACTATAGTTAACGAAGGTGCCTCGCAATGAAGTGCAACTTTGCATAGCTTTAAATAAAAATTCAGACATTACGGAAGGTTGAGAAGAGGGATAAGAGCAGCGTTATTACGATGCAGGTCGGATGCGCGTGTATTTGGTGCTGTAGATTAATTACAGTCTATTATCCCTGCAATGTGAGTTGTTCCGCAGCTGCGTGGGCAACTTGCCAGGAGGCGGCAGCAAAGTCAGTGTTCGAAAAACAAATGCAAGCAAACAGCGCAACTATGAATGCCCGGCTGACCTTATTGTTTTCAAATATCTTACTTTTTTTCATTGACGAGAGTTGTAGTAGAAAAAGTTTTTACCATGACACCTTGTATTCTCGAAGTTCGTGTTTTGTTGATTGAGCGTTTTTATATTGTCCTTTTGTTTAGGTGGTCTGATGCATTTTGTATGTGTGCAATGGCTATGCAATAAATTGCCTGTGTGGAAAACTAACCTTTTTTGTGTTGCCATTGAAATGTATAATAAAAATACTGGAAATTACGCTAAATGCAGTTTTTCGACACTCCAGGAAGAAAATAAAATACTGGCGTGAGTGTAATAACAACCAAATACAGTCATGAATTTCCTTGCAGCGCTTCCATAAAACACCTAGAAACAGCAAAACATACTGCGAATGCAGCTGAACAGTACTCCTAACGCGCCTCCTGAAAACCCTTAATGGAATAAAATATGTACCTAGTGGGTTAAGATATGCCGAGGACAACTAGGCGAGATGAGTTGCGAAAATTCGGGGAAAAGCATGGACTCAACTCGCACTCGACAGGCTGGTTGTAGATCTCTGGGAGAGGCTTTCGTCCTGCAGTGGACACAACCAGGCTCATGATGATGATGATGACCTTAATAACTCCCATGCTATTGGCAGTAAAACTTTCTCCCATGTACCACTAAATACACTCCGCAATTATTGAGAGCAAGGCGATACTTACATTGGAAGGAGTATAGTATACTCCGTCATAGGATTGAGCTATTTGACAAGACATCCTGAACTCACATTTCGGGTCATTCGTATTCTGTGTGTAACGTAGCAAGCGAGAATCTTTGCATCACCTGCCAGTGGTGCGACTGTGCGCCATGGTTCGTACAACCTGCAGCTAACAACCAACACAGAAATCAAAGAACCCGTGAGATTATAGAAGTTGCGGATACACTCAGATTACGAGAGCGGTGCATTGGTATCCCGACCATGGCCCTGTCATCAAAAGAAGTCTACTATCTCTCCGATTGTCGCTATCACAAGGAATGTATGTCTTGGTGGTTGGCATCATATCTTTTAAGGGTTTCCTACTTTGTTCCTGCTGATTACAAGGGTTACGCGATGTTTTCGGCTGTGCGAGTGTGCTATCGGCTGTGTTTCGAGATAACAACTAATTTTTTTAGCAGCGCTTTAGGTCGCCGTCTTTTTTTTCGTTTTCAAGGAACAAGAAAAGAAAAGAAAAGAAAAGGCTGACGACGACACAGTCGTGATACAGTGAGCCATGAGGGCGTGCTTCCCATTCTGTCCCATTTTGCTGCGCTCCCAGCCGAACGACGAAAACCGGCCGGTCAGCCCCGGACCCTACAGTACTCGCCGGAATGAAGGCAAGAAGAGCGGCTCCTTCCTGCTGACGCAGTTTTCGCGAGACCTGAACCGCAGGAGGGTCGACTTCGTGCCGCCGGTGCCTGCCCTCTCGCACTGCTCGTTGTGCGGACTGGTGCCACCCCGACTGTACACAAGCACGTCGTGCCCTCACGTACTGTGCTCCCACTGCCTGGACAACGCACAACCCAACTGCCCTTTCGACGGCTTGGCCTGGAGACCTGCGACGATAAATAGCGAGACGTTGCACCTCGTATCCAAGGCGTCGGTGTACTGTTGGAATCGAAGTTCTGGCTGCAGCTATGTCGGCTGCTTGCTGGACATGCCTGGCCACTACGGGAAGTGTCCGTACTACGTGACGTGCTGTGGGGTCTGCGGACAGAACGTTCGAATGAAAGACTTGGCCGTCCATGCCAGGCGTTCCTGCAACAGCGCAAAAACTTTTGCAGTTGCTGAAGTGCATGCAATCTGCAACGGTCACTGATCACTAACGACCCATTTTTTGCTGGAAACAATAACAAAAGCATTCTTCTTGCTAGCTTTGTGGGCCTCGCGAATATGGAAGTGTTTAAAAGGTTCTTTATTTCTTTGTAATCAAAGGTATTAAATTCCGGGCCCCTCACCATATCTTCTTCAACACAAATACTGATTGCTTTCGCCATACTGCGAATGAAATTTTGTTTTAGCGCTACATGTTGTCATTGTCGTCATTCTTTTCTGCATACTTTGTTCAACGCATGGTATTGCCTGCTTGACATCTGTGCTGGCATTAATTCTTCGCTTAGGTTATTCGCAGATGATTGCGTAATTTATCGGCGTGTATCGAACCATTCTAGTTGTGTTAAACTTCAAACCGACTTGTGTAGATTGGAAAAGTGCCGTTCCGACTGGCAAATGAACATTAATGTTAAAAGAACTAAACTAATGCGCTTCACCACACGCAAAGAAGTTATTTCATTTGCTTATACACTGAATAGCGTGATTGTTGAACCTGTAGATTTTTTTAAATACTTAGGAGTCCACCTCAGAAGCAACCTGTCTTGTAAAGTTCAGATAGATTCAATTTTAGGTTACACTTACAAGAAACTTGGTTTTATTCGTCGTTCTTTACGTCAAGCCAATGAAGATACCAAACTGCTCGCATTTACCATCTTTATAAGTTCAAAAGTTGAATACACTCGAATAATCTGGAATCCTTACTAATCGTACTTGGCCACAAAAATAGAATCGTTGCAAAACAAGAGCGCCCGCTTCATTTCAGGACAATACACGCCCCATTCTAGCATTACATTGATAAAAAGGAATCGCGGTCTTCAATCGCTCGAAAGAACACGCAAAATCTCCAGGCTTACATTTATTCATCAGCTGTACTATCACCCTAACAACTTCACTGCCTCAAGATTAAAACCAGCCCAACATATTTCCGCGCGTGTAAACCACCCTGACAAAGTGCAGTCTGAATTTTCGCGCACCGACCGGCACCGCCTTTCTTTCCTTCCCTTAGCCATTAGTGAATGGAATGCCCTCCCAGAGCGCATTGCCACAATTACTAACCACGAAAAATTCACCGACGAAATTTTTTCACTGTTTCAGTGTGTGCAATAAAATATAGACTATTTCCGTTTGTTGCCTAGGTCCTACTTTTGATCGTACCTACCCCGTGTATTTATTTTGACGTTTGTTCTGTTAATGATATTTGTAATACTTCCGCCTGTTTTTGTATGCAGTTTTACCTGTTTATTGTAATCTTCTGTGTACTTTTTCTAACACGTTTAGTGAATGTACTTTCTGCTAGAGTGCAATGTGCAAATCTGTTGTTCTCCCCCTATGTAATGCCCCCAAGGGCCTTTAAGGTAATAAAAATGAAAAAAAAAATGCCTACACCAAAATACTGAAGTCAACATCCACAATTCCTGCGCCTTTTCAATAGTTCGGTTCGCGTGATAGATGTCTGTTACAGCAGACTGCTTTGAATAATCTACCATATTCGCTGGAACACGCGCTATAAACTCCCTGCTTGGAATTATGCTTATGTGAAATTGAACTCGACATATTGTGCTCATCTCAGGCACCTCTCCAGCTCAATTTCGGATATGCTGTTTCTATGCTTCAGCGCAGAAAAATTATTTGTAATTCGTATTGTTTTACGTTTCAATTTTCCTTCTTTCGTCAATAGTGTTTATCTAAAATAGAGGTGGAGCTGTTCGAGCAACCTTGAACCTGCGCTGTGAAAAAAAATCTGCTCCAATCCACGTTGGGAAGGTGGTCAGAAAGCAAAGCTTTATATGACACCCACAACAATTGCCCATGCGAAATCACTTGAATTCACAAACGTGGCTCAACAGAAAGTGAAACCAGAGATTCTGCCAGCCGTTACATGAAATTCGCGGGGGCGGCGTCCTGAACGCAGCAGCAGTGTCCGCCACTGCCGGGCTAGAGCGGCGGACGCCGCCGCTTTAGCCTGGCCGTGAGTCGGGACAGAAAAACACAGTGGATCGTCTTTCGAAGGGTGATACAGTGGAACCTACCCATCCTGATGTGCTAATTTGGGGCTACACTACCGCGCAACACAAGCGCAGACATCGAAACAATTCGGCATGTGAGCTTAGTGATTCCCATTTATACCGATTTAAACTAGTTAGTTTAGTAAGTTTGAGAAGTACGAGAAAGCTGAGGGAACTTTTATAATTCCTATTTATCATAACTTGTTGCTACTTTGGCTTTTGTAAAACACGACCGATTTGGTAATCACCAATTTAGAAAACGGAGTTCTATTCGTGCAAGCAGTGCGCAAAAGGTAGCGTTTCTCTAGCGGCCAGATCTCTATATGGAGTTTGTAGATTTGCTTTTCCCGCCCTGCAACCCAATCCTTAACGTATGTTTGCCCTACGAACACTTAATGTCGTCGTGTGCGGGTTACCCTGGAGGTGCTGTGGATCAAGTTAATCAAGCCGTGCGAAGGCACCATGGAACGGACCCGAAGCTGCACCAAAACAGGTCTAAAACAACCGGCGCCGAAGCCGGCAATAAAGTCGCACCGCCGACGCCGCCACCGGCGATCAGGCGCCAGCGCGCAAGGAAGCGGGGTCAGAGCCTTCTGGGTAGGGTTAGAGTTCCTGTATATCGCGTAGCGCAAGAGTGTGCGTCTGATTGCCGCATGCCGCAGGTTCCAGTTCGACAGGAAAGTCCGCCATCAGCGCTGCACATAAGACCACGTATTCAGCCAGTTCTGCTCAGCTGTGCATCGGTGCTTGCAGAAGCGGCGGCAGCGGCGGCCGCTCATCTGATAAGCGGCCGAATATCAGCGAATATCGTGCGCCAGTTTTCGACCGGCCGCTTCTCGCCACTCCTCCTCGCCACTGTCGCTCTCGCGGTGGCCCGGCGGCAGCTTTTTCACGCGAGAAGGGTGGCTTTCCCGCACGACCTGGAACTCAAGATGGCGGATGGACGCGCAACTATGCTCCCCAAGGGGAGCTATACAGTCAAACCTCGGTACAACGAACACCACATTAACGAACTTTTCAGATTAATGAGCGTTTAAGAAATCCCAGGCCGACTGCTTATAGTTTTAATGTAAAATTATTGCACTACAACGTACTTCAGAATAGCGAACGTTTCAAACTAACGATTGTTTTATTTAGTTCCGTGCCATGTTAACAACACCTCAGTACTACGAACTCATATTTTCAAGGCCGGAGACTCTTACAAGTCCGTTAAACAATCGCGGCAACCGGGGCAGTGTTCTAGTAGACGACACGGCAAAGCGCAGCGAAGAAGAGGACGTCTTGCAACTTGCTCCGCAAAATGCGGCAGCCGATGCAAGAGGGAGAAAAAAGGTGAGGAGAAGAGAAAAAATGAAGCATGGGTAGCCTTCTCCGTCCCGAAAGCCGCGGCCGCGCTATTCGCGCTCACCCCAACTTTTTCTACGTTCCGCCGCTGCTCACGTGGCTTGCTGGATCTTCACGGACCTCAGCGGAGCTGACAACAGAGGACATTGCCCAGACCGTGAGCGTTCAGGATGAAGAAGTGAAGATGGCAGCGGTGATGGCATGAACAACGATGCCTCTGAGGGTGCCGCAGCAGCACTCGAAGACTACGACGAGCACGCGACGACTGCGGATGTGGTGGACAGCATACAAAAACTCCGCACATGTCCGGGAAAAACCGCACGGCCACTGATTCACCCCCCAGGAATGTGTAAGAGTTTGAGTCCTTCGTGCTAGGAAGCTTGTGCTACTCGCGCTAGATGAAAATCGCCAACCACTTTAATAAACGTGCATTGTTTCATGATCACTAGTGCATTTTTTTGTGAAAAATGACTCCAAGGGTGCACTGCTGTACACGTAGGTCGTTTTAGGCATCGAAATACTATTTGTTTTCTTAAATTTTGCGATTTTCACTATAACGACCTTTCAGAATAACGAGCAATTTTCCACGGTCCCCTGAAGTTCGTTATATCGAGATTTCACTGTATACAAGAACTCTAGGCGGAGTAAATTTGCGGCGCCATCTCTACACTGTAAACGCAAACTAGCCGGAAACGGAGTTTCAATCAAGTAATGTGCCCTGAAAAGTATTTATAGCAAAAAATGTACTCCCAAGGCATGGTCTAAAAAAGTGGACGAACCTCCATGGTAGTACCGTTGCCCATCCGTGTAGCAAAAGGAAGGATTTAGAACGACTTAACACCATTTGTGAGATGGCGTTCGGTTCCTTGTATAAAACCACGTCCACAATAAACTCCCCATCTGGGGTAATCATCTCAAGCGGGCGGTCGCCATGTTAGTCTTGTGTTGTTTCCGTGTGTCAGCACTTCAACCGTGGACTAATGCTAATTAGAACGAGAAAGCAGGACGCGACGGTTGCATGCAGCTACAAAACCGATACCGTACGTATACCCGTATAGATGCTTCAGCCAGCGCGATCACAAGCAGACAGCGCGGCCGTGTTGTTTCAATCTGTTTATTTTGGCGGTAGGTGTTGTCAAACTCTGCTGCTAACAAAGAGACAGTTCTCGCCGTTGCAAACAATTGCAATGTTCATCTGCTTCGCTTGCTTGCGCATATATAGACAATTTAAATTATCGTGCCAGCGTGCCAACGCACCCGACTGCAGCGACTCAACTTGCCCTGGCGGCACGACTTGCTGCCCGGATGTAAACAACCTCCGTGCTATCAATGCAGCGCGGCCGGTGACTTGGTGCGGCCAGAGCTTCGAGCGCCTCGCCTTGGGTCATCATTTTTTCTTATTTGAGAAGGAGTAGTAGTGCCATTTGGTGGAAAGATTTTTATGTGCCCCTGTCACACGACGAACGGCCGCTAACAACATTTGGATACGGCGACAGCTGTGGACAGCTCGCTGGTAAGTGGTCTGTCATCAGTCGATGCGTTTGTCAAACGTTTCGATAGGGTTAACTGCGAAGTACCCGTGCCGCACACAGCACGTACAGGGGGGATTAAAAGAAATGCGAACAACAGAGCACACAGCCTCCGCCGCATGCCGCACCGTCTGGCTGCACTGTCAGTAAACTGCGCGCATGCGTAGTTCTTTCAGAGCTTTTGAGAGTGTGGCCTACTGTTAGGGGAAATGCTTGATCAAGAAGCGACGTCGGTCATTTATTTTAAAGCGACTTGTTATGCTCTGTCGCCACTGAGCATCATCTTATCTACTACATTAGGGAGCCAAGCGCGCAGCAGGCTGATTGCAGCTAGCATGATACTCTTCAACGATGATCCTGCTCAATGGCGACGGAGCGTGAAAACGCGCCTAAAAAAAAAGCGACCGACGTCGCTTCTTGATCAAGCATTCCCCATAAATGTAGGCCGCACTCTCAAAAGCTCTCGAAAGAGTGCGCATGCGCGCAGTTTACTGACTTTGCAGCCAGACGGTGCAGCATGCGTCGGAGGCTGTGCGCTCCGTTGTTCGCATTTCTTTTAATCCCCCCTGTACACGCACGGGCAAAGAAAAAAGCGCACACTCGTTTTATTGTACTTGTTTGTGGCTTTTGGGGTATGCATTCGCATTCTTTTGTAGGCCGGTTTGTAACAGGGCATTCGAGATGAAATCGTTTGTCGCGCGCGGCGTCGTTTCAAAGCAACGTGACGGTTACTCAGGTAGCCGAATCGCCTCCGACAGCGGTGCATCGTCGGGCCCGGTCGGTGAATATTGTGGGACTCTGTCTTTCATATGCATCGAACTGCTCGTGTTCTTTTTAGTTAACTGCTCTACTTTGTAATATCTATTTGTTAAGGCTCCTGATGGCTTGCCTGTCCAAATATAAGTCTTTGTGTTGTTTTCGTTCAAGGCTCTGACTCATTCTTAGCGCTCTGGTCGGCGAAAGCCGCAGATCAGACGGGCACCCCTTCGAAAACTGTGCCCTGTAGATTCGGTGGGGTTGTTTGCTCGCTTGAGTCGACTCTTCACATCTAACAGCGTACCCTATTAAGGAAACGGTGACATGCGTAAAAGATGCTATGAGCCTATCGAACGATTAAATGCATATAGTGTGGACCACGACGGCGGCGTGGTTCGAAACCGAAATGTTTTTATTCCCTTTCGGATGATAATGAGGGGTCTGTATACAATCGGGGCCCGTCAGTCGGCAGCTAAGGCCACGTAATTAAAAACACAAATTCATGCCCTTATGGAAGAGAACCGAGTTTGCCGTAGCATGACACAAGCCTGCCGGGCATAAAAAAGGATATCATTTTTTTAGAAGAACAATGCACATACTCTTCTTTTGTTGGTACTAACTTTGTCATAATCAATAGTAAGACCATACACAAAAATTACTCGATTCATCTTACACTCGATTTTGACACGAAGGTTGCAGCTCCAAAAAGTGCACTGTGGTTTTGCGTGACGGAAACTTCTACAATCACGGTAAATTAACTAAGGCAGGTGTGTGTGGCATGCAGCGTTGGTAAGTTTGCGAGAATAGCGTTTCCATTTCAGCTGTTTTTTTGTTGCCTTGCAATCACAAGTAATTTGGTGCCATGAACGAGGTTTACGCTAGTTAACAAGGCTGTAGTAACGGTTGCGGCTACAAATGACCTTATGCACCAATCATGCTTGTCAGCTCGGTGACACAGAATATTAAGGTGTCAGAATACGGATGACTGAGTCGCATAGTTTATTACTACTGTAAAGAAAGAAAGTGTTTTCTGACCCAGTGAAGGACTTTCCTGTATGACTAGCTGTGTTATGACACATGACCATACTTCATGAGACAAGCCGTAACAAATTAGCTTTGGTTGTAACACCAGGAGGGAAATAGGTGGAGGTATCTGCAAGTATAACTGAAACGGTGGGTGCCTGTCCGGCATGAATTCATTATTTGCTGACACGATTTTCTTCTGCAGATCCTGATACATGATCGAGTTAAATGACTTTTATAGATCTTAAGGCAGGATAGGCTGTGCTGTACAAGGCAAGGCTGCATTCGGAAAACAAGTTGGCCCCTCCAGCAGAAGTGAGTATTGCCACGGCTTGCAACAGCCGTCCAGCTCGCAAAAGCTGCACTTTTTCTATGAAAGTGAGCCACCATGGTAGGGGAGAGGCAGTGTAAGGGTTTGCATATTTAACTGTGTGCCCACTCACTTGAATAGATGCAAGCTGGCATCTTAAAGCAAGAAACGGCAGTTAACAAAATCATGCAATACCAAAGTGTTTTTCAGTAAAAAACAAAAACTAGTCTATCAACATACAGAGACTTGCATTTTACCTTCACTGTCATTTAAAGTTGTGCTCGAGTATATTGTGCGGAAGTAATATCTTTTTTATTGCTGCAAAAGCCACGACGGTTAATGTACTGGCACTTGGTTTTATGAAGCCTTTGCATTCCTAATTTAGGTACTGGAATTCGCAGGGAACCTGGCCTTACAATTTTATTACTGTACCGAATTATTAAGTTCATTTAATCATAGTGTCTGTTTTGAATTTTACGTGTGGGGCATTTTTTTTCTTTTTTCCTTTTTCAGGCAGATGTTCCTCTGACTCCCTGCCTGCATTCCGTGAACGGGGAAGTTAGCCTCCACATCGATGGCCAGCGTGTCTCGACTGCATCATCTTTACTGGGAGGACTGTGTAGTCTGTTTGCATCGGTCTGGGTTTTCAACATTCAATATCCCAAGAAGGCACACAGAGCTCTAACGTTTGTGGAACATGCCTTTTTGGACCTTGCCTGCACCAAAACACGTGTGAAGGATTTAGAACTAATTAACTTTTATCGCATCAATATCGCTCACTAATACTTGTTTTCAATCCTGTAATCATTGGATAGTAGTCAAAAATAATTCCGTATTATATTTCTGACTTTTTTTTCTTTTTTTTACTGAAAAGGGGATATTTGATGGGCCGTTCTGTATGCTGATAAAACAGCTATCTTTCAGTGAAGCAATAATATTAACAAACTAATTTAACTTGAAACAATTATCTAAATAATATTGGCAACTCGTGCGAAATGAATCA
The DNA here is from genome assembly GCF_048455015.1 of Haemaphysalis longicornis. Lineage (NCBI taxonomy): Eukaryota > Metazoa > Arthropoda > Arachnida > Ixodida > Ixodidae > Haemaphysalis > Haemaphysalis longicornis. The sequence goes on along the minus strand of NW_027526295.1, from coordinate 58,433,297 downwards.
ACTAAAAATTATCCGAAAAACACGAATTTCATGGCTTTTTGTTCTCACTCTAAAAAAGCTGTCGCGATACCACCGATTCTGTTCTATATCATTACAATTAACCCGTCAGACTCGGTCACTTTTCTTGGCGCATTTGTGTCTTTATCAAAACGCACTGGTATTTTCCGCTGCATATTTTTCGTTCTTTATATTACTTATTTATCCATAGCCATCTCACTGCAGTCTGTCTCCTACATCATTTATCTCTTGTGCCTTTACCACCTAGAAAATGCTTGTTACCTTTCAATATCAAATCGTTGCACAGCTATTGCTCATTTCACCACAAATTGAAAATATGTTTTGTTGTTGTAAACCACTGCAACCATTTTTTCTTCACTTTGTGTACTTAGTACTGATGCGTACTGATAAGTTCTGATAAATACTGACCCGTTCTCGATCCTCTAGTATTATATAATGATTTCACTTACCATGCGGTTGTGTTTGTGCCTATCTGTTTTTCGAGTATTTTCAGTTCTTGTATTATTATTGTTTCTACAATTTGTTCAACTAGCAGACAGCTCTCGCTCATTTCACCACCCACTGAATTTTTTTTGTTGTTGTAAATTACTGCAGCCATTTTTTTTCACTGTGTACTGAGCGCTGATGCGTACTGATAATTTCTGATAAGTACTGACGCGTTCTCGATCCGCTAGTATTCTATAATGATTTCACCTACCGTACGGTTGTGTTTGTGCCTATCTTTGTTTTTCGCGTATTTCCAGTTGTTGTAGTAATATTGTTTCTACGGTTTGTTAAACTAGCATCGTATTGCTGTCTTCAATTCCTAACTGGCGTGTTATTTAGCAATGTACCATTTGTGATTTCTAATATAAGGTCGCCATAAGTATTTATTTCGGAACCTCCTTGTGTACACCATGTACCATGTAAACTTGTCTGCGAAAATTCGTTTGAAATAAACCTGAAATCGAGAAAAACCGTGTGAAATCAGTACTCTCGCAGGGAACTAGAAATTCTCCCTTATGGCCTTGAAAACCTCCTTTCGGAAGGCCTACAAAACTCCCCAAGCTTTCGTCAAACTCCATTCAAAAGAAGTAAATGCTTCCCTTGAACCTCCTAAAAACGCCCCTAAACTAACATAAGTAGTTCCAAAGGGAGCCATGATAGGCTCCTATTCAACCGCCTAAAAATTCCATAAACATCACTTAAAAACGCCCTTCAGGAAGTAAAGAATGCTCCATTTTAACCTCCTCAAATTCTCGCGAACATTTTTTAACACTCCCTAAATACCTCCTTTCTATAACCTAAAAACGCCCTGTTTTGAGGAGGTAAACAAAACCTCCCAGTTCCATGTAGTAAAAAAACTCCTCCAAGGAGGACCACTAGAGGACAGGAGAAAAAGAACCTGTAGGTAGTATATGGGAGAAAAAAAAGTTTAGAGTGTAGTGTGCTCCGTGAGTGAAACCCTCTACCCCTCCACCCCTCCCTCCCGCCGCCTCCTCCTTTGACGCATTAAGAGTTTGTTCGGCCGCACGCCACGAAAAAACCCTTGGCTGGTAGAGCTAGAAAGCTTTGCTTTAAAAAAACACTTAGACATACCACTAGCGAGAAACAAGTGTTTCTTTGCTGTTATCTGGTTTTAGTCCGCTAAAACGACCGATGGAACCGCCGGAACTTTCTATTCGGCGGTACACCTAACAGTCCTGGCGTGTTTACTAACCCCGAAGGGGACATGAAAAGGTGCCGAGAAAAGAATAGAGCCTGGCAGTGTTCAGTTTTAACTGCAGAACACTTTAGAAGCTCGCCTTGTAGTCATAGCTCGTTCGCTGTACCGCTTGCATGTCAAGCGACTGCCGGAATCAGGCGGCGCATTGAGACGTGTGAAAAGAGAATTTATTGCAAAACCAAATATCAGCGCGCAACGACTAGTGGTAACAGCGGTACCCTAAATAATTTAAAAACCCAAGCCCTTTCCAAGTTCTCCGGCCAATCAACACTTTGCACAACAAATGTCTGTGGTAATGAAACAAGCTACTCCAAAATCGACCTCAAAAAGTTCACAGGTGTTCAGAGACAGTTCAGATACTAGATGAAGTTCAATACAGTTAAATAGTTATACTCAGGATGTTGTTCCTGCCCACTATGAAGCGCGTGCACCTGCGTAACAGAAAGGCTTCTTCGCCTAGAGCGGCCAACTCATTTTCTAAGTGACTCCCAAGAAGAGCCCGACGGCCACTGTAACGTCTCCCCACGGGGGCTTAGAAAACCGAGCGGTATATGTAGCCATAACCGTTCCAAGCTATTCAACCACTGGCGTTTGTCATACATCTCCCCGATGTTTAGCGGAAAAGAAACTGCAGGTACATTTGAGGCAAAATCTGTGTATATAACCGGCACCCCCGCGTCCATTTAGTTAGGAACGCCCATTGGTTTGGTTGTTAAGGTAGTGGCCGCCAAAAGCTACGTACTCCAAACTGCGCGCTAAGGCGGCGGCACGTGCGGGATAAAAGCAAGCACAAGAAAAACAGAACTCTCGCTCGCGCTGTTCTAGGCAGGGGGCGCGCGGGCACTGCGGAGGCAGGAAATTTGAGTTGCATAGCACAAACCTTCGTTCCATTCATCAAGAGAATAGTGAGACAGGGAGGCAAAGAGTGTTATGGGTGGTAGCAGTGAGCGGGTAACGGCGCTACAGCCCATTATGGCAAATCACTTCTTTGCATTTCCGAAAGCTTTCATGTTCACTGGAACGGCTTGAAGTTTTTAAACGAGGTGGCCTTCCGTCTTTGTGGCGAAGCCGCGGGAAGCCGTTTGAGTAAAGAACCATGGGTGCGTACGCGCTCCCCTAATCGCAATTTCAGGCAAACATATTCTCGGCACGCTTAAACCACCCCGCACGGGGCACCTTGAGTATTCATGGTGACGGTGAGCAGCGACACCGCGGACCCCGAGCTCCCAACATAAGCCGTGTCCAACCGTGGCGAGGTGTTTAAAGGTGAAGGGCAGAAGCCGTAAACGGTGGCCGTCGGAGCCTTGGTCAAGCTCCGGCCGATGGGCTCCTTGCCTGTCTACCAGGCAGGGAGCTCCGGGACCTCTTTGACTACCAGGGTAAGGTCAAAGAAGAAAGTACCCCAGTCTCCCTGCTTTTATAGTATGCCCTATGGTACTTAGAACCCCCCCCCCCCCAAACGTGATCGGTCCCTGAAAAGGGGCCGCACCGAAGTATCTTTTCCTTCATTGCCAGCTTTAACATTTCCTGAACCGGATAATTTTTCTCGATTTCTTGTGATGGAATCGCTCAATCCAACCCAACCTATTGTATCGCAGTCAGTCTTCTTGATCGCAAAATCTCTTGAAGCCATAATAGGAAAATCATATAAGTGCAAAAAACAAAGGTCTGGTGAACTACTAATCGAGGTAAATGACAAACAGCAGTCCACGAAGCTTCTAGCTCACACTAGACTGGCTGATCTAGACATCAGGGTCACACCCCATCGGAGCCTCAACAGCTCGCAAGGTGTGATATCCGAGACGGATCTCTTGAACGAAACGGATGCGGGTCTACTTGCCGGCTTGAAGGATCAGGGCGTCACTGCCGTGAGACGCATCACTATCCGCAGAGACGACACGGAGATTCCCACCAAGCACATTATCTTGACGTTAGACCGCGCAGTTCTTCCACAACACATAAATGCAGGTTTTATCCGTTGCTCCATCCGTCCCTACATCCCGAACCGGCGGCGCTGTTTTAAGTGCCAGCGGTTCGGGCACGGTACAAACTCTTGCCGTGGCCGAACGACGTGTGCAAAATGCGCGTCGCATGACCATCCGAGCGACAACTGTCCATCCGACACCCTCTCTTGTGTAAACTGGGGGGGGGGGGGGGGGGGGGCGCATGCAGCCTACTCCCGCAACTGCAAAAAATTTCAAACTGAAAAAAAGATAATCAACATCAAGGTAACTGAGAACATTCCCTTCCCAGAGGCGCGGAAGAGGTTCGCCTCTTTCCCCCTGGGGAGGTACGCCGACGCAGCTCGCCGGGGGGCGGAGCGGCGTCTGGTTTCCACAGGGACCCAGTTCAGCGAGTCTGTCCTGGTCCCTGCCCCGCCCCCCCCCCCCCCCCCTGGGTTGCCTCAGGCAGCCCAACCTGCCACCACGCCGTTTGCTGAGGCAGCAGCAGTTGTGGTGCCAACCTCTTCCGTTGGGACCGGTGCCGCTCCCGCCGGTTCCTCCCCGTCCTCCAGTGCGTTGGAGGGTGTCGAGGGGATGGACATCGGCGGCCCCGCCTCGGCTCCCACCGTCACCGCACCGCCCGTGCCGCTTCTGGCGTCACCGACGACCGCGGCGGTGGCGGCTGAAATGAAAGTCTCCCGAAGGGGGACCAAGTCCGGGGGGCCCGGTTCGACGGGCACCACCAGGACATCTGATGACGAAATGGACGTCGCGCCGTTCCCGCCTGCAACGCAGCGCAAGGAGCGGCCTCCGACGGCCAGGCCAGTAGAAAGGCCTAAAAAGACTAATCCAAGAGTAACGGCCCCGAAAGACGACACATGAACACACACGAACACACACACTCCAGTCATTCTTAAATTTAAATAATGGGAACACAAAACATCATCCAATGGAACTGCAGAGGCCTCCTTAAGAATCTTGACGATGTGCATGAGATTCTGCATGCCAGTCAGCCAAGTATCATGTGTCTCCAGGAAACCCACCTCAATTCTAAACAAACAAATTTCTTAAATAGGTACATGGTATTCAGAAAGGACAGGGTTGGCTCCACCCACTCTTCAGGAGGTGTGGCCATTATCGCCCGGAAATCATTAGCATGCCACCCTCTCTCTTTAAACACTGTCCTCGAGGCTGTAGCGATCCGTACAATAATATTTAATAGGTTGATAACGGTATGCTCCATTCACATCTCTCCTGATTTTGCACTTCTGAGCCATGATTTCGAGGCACTGGTAGACAAGCTGCCTGAACCATACATACTAACAGGCGATCTTAATGCGCACAACTCTCTTTGGGGCTCCTCCAGAACGGATGCCCGAGGTCGCCTGATAGAGAAGTTTCTTACATCCTCCGGAGCATTCCTTTTCAACAAAAAACAGCCTACATACCATAACTTAGGACACAATACATACTCGCATCTTGACTTGGCTATTGGTTCTGCAGTTCTCTTTCCATGTCTTGAGTGGGGTGTGGGCACAGACCCATATGGTAGTGACCATTTTCCCACTTCATTAACGTATATAGGTATAGGCCCGAGCAGTCCATCTTCCCATAAAAGTTTAATGAATCAAAAGCAAACTGGAGCACATTCACACAAACATCTCAACTACACCACACATCCATAAAACACCTACACGTGGAGGAAGCCGCCCTACTCGTCACGGCGCACATCCTCGACGCCGCCGAAAAGTCCATTCCCCAGGCCTCCAGTGGGTCCCGCACCCCAAGGAGGCCCTGGTGGAACGAGGACTGCAGGCGGGCGCAAGGGACCCAGAACAAGGCGTGGGGTGTCCTTCGCTGGTACCCCACGTCAGATCACCTCATTTCTTTTAAACGGGCAAAGGCTTTTGGGAAGCGAGTGCATCGTGAGGGGAAAAGGGAGAGTTGGCGCACCTTCCTCACTTCCATCAACTCAACACTGATACACACAAAGTTTGGACACATATGCGGAAGCTGAAAGGACAACAGACACACAGCCTGCCCCTGGTTAGCACAACAGGGGACACACTCGAAGACCAGGCCAACACACTTGCACAACACTTCGAACACGTGTCGAGCTCATCACACTACACAAACACTTTTATGAAGCACAAAACGTCTGCGGAAAAGAAGTCCCTGCGTGATAGCAACAAGTCGCGCACTTCTTACAATTCTCCTTTTTCAATTCATGAGCTGAAGGTTGCTCTGAGCACATTTAAGCCTTCAGCTCCAGGTGCAGACAAAATCACATACACCATAACACAACACCTACACCCAGACACTCTTGAAACACTCCTACATCTATACAACAACATATGGCTTTCGGGGCTCATTCCTCGCTCTTGGAGAGAGGCCATAGTAGTGGCTTTCCTGAAGGAAGAAAAGGACCCTTCCTCTCCCGCTAGCTTTCGGCCCATCGCCCTTACAAGCTGCCTTTGCAAGCTACTCGAGAAGATGATAAACAGGAGACTTGTGTACTTCCTTGAGTACAACAGTCTTCTCGAGGGATGCCAGGCAGGCTTCAGGGCGGGGCGATCTACAAATGACCAACTTGTCGCCCTTGAATCATACTTAAAGGACGCTTTCATTCACAAACAGTTTTGCACAACGGTGTTTTTTGACCTTGAGAAGGCCTATGACACCGCTTGGCGTTACGGGATCCTCAGTGACCTAAAGTCTTTCGGTGTTTCGGGCCATATGCTCAACACCCTTGCTAGTTATTTGTCCGAAAGAACGTTTCGCGTGAGAGTAGGTAGCGCAGTCTCAAGAGTTCATGTGCAAAAAAACGACCTTCCGCAAGGTGGAGTGCTAAGCTGCACTCTGTTTATAGTTAAGATGAACTCCCTTGGGAAGGCATTGCCACCTACAATTTCTTATTCAATGTATGTAGACGACATCCAGGTATCTTTTAAATCATGTAATATGTCCATCTGTGAGCGTCAAGTCCAGCTCGGTGTCAAAAAACTTGCCAGCTGGGTATACAAGAACGGTTTTAAACTTAACCCAGAAAAAAGCACCCGTGTTGTCTTCGCCAGGAGGCGTGGGATCCATCCGGACCCAGACATTATCCTTAATGGCGTATCAATTCCTGTGAGGAAGGAACACAAGTCTTTAGGTGTGGTGTTGGATGAAAGGCTTACGTTCATCCCTCACACTAAAAAATTGAAATATAAATGTCTAAAGGCTCTCAACATTCTTAAAATCTTGTCCCACCAGTCGTATGGAACGGATAAGCAACTGCTGTTACGTATTTTCACAAGCCTAGTGGGGTCTAGATTGGACTATGGGAGTGTTGTGTATGGGTCAGCCACTAAAACAGCACTTAAAATGCTCGACCCAGTGCTTCACTTGGGGCTTCGCCTCTCTTGTGGCGCATTCCGTACGAGCCCTGTACAGAGTCTTTACGCAGAGTGTGACAAATGGTGCTTATCACACCAGCGAAGCTATGTTGACTTGTTATATGCCTCTAAAATTTCATCAATGAACAACCATCCTGTTAAACCGGTTTTTAATGATACATCCACATCAAAGCTCTTTTTATATCGCCCATCTATTCCTGTTCCCTTCTCGCTCAGAGTAAGGGACGAGGTCACTATTCATGAGGTCTCCTTCGTAGACACATTCAAGTCATTTATCACTTATCTTGTAGCACCATGGCATCTTCGTCCTGTTGCATGTGACTTGTCTTTCTTAAAATACAATAAGAACAGGACACCAAAAAGTGGGATTTTGCAGCATTTCATGGATGTGCAGGATAAATACGAGGCTGCAGAGTTTTTCAGCGATGCATCGAAAACGTTCACTGCAGTGTCTTATGCGGCGCATGGGCCGAATTTTGAAGCATATAGAACAATGAATGTAAAGACAAGTATTTTTACGGCAAAAGCATATGGCATTTTTCTTGTTGTAAGTCACATAGTTGAACATCGTATTCCTAAATTTATCATCTATATAGATTCGCTGAGTGTCGTCCGTACATTGTCATCCGGAGAGTCCTCTAAAAACCATGTAGTTAACCTTGTCTTGAAATCAATAGTGCTGGCATATTCTTCAAACCTTGAGGTGACTGTGTGTTGGGTACCAGGCTACTCTGGCATCGGCGGAAATGAACTAGCGGATGAAATGGCCGCCAATGCTGCACTCCAAAACACAGTAGACGTATCAACACTACCTTACACAGACCTCAAGCCACACATAAGACAACACTTGCGCAGAACATGGGAAACACACTGGAATGAACAGACAGACAACAAACTACATGTAATAAAGCCACACTTGGGGCGGTACACATCTGACTCACACAACAGACACACGGAAGTCGACTTGGGTAGGCTGCGGATAGGGCACACCCATGCAACGCACTCGTATCTGCTGACGGGATCTTCTAGACCCCAGTGCAGCAGGTGCGGAGAGGCTCTATCCGTAGTGCACATACTAATCACATGCAAGGCACTTCACACAACACGTCACAAACACTTCAGAGAACTCTACAGACAACATATCCCACTACATTCATGGCTGTTTCTAGGTGACGATGGCATGTTTTCCGTGAAACGTGTGTTTGAGTAGTTGTCAGACGTGAAGTTTTTAAACCTCATCTCCTATCACGCATAATCAAATCTGGCCCTATACACCAGCCATCACCATTGCCGTTAATTGATTTTATTGTTATTTTGGCTTCAGTAGCCACTATTTTATTTTAGATACTTTTGTTTGGCGCTCTTTGCCCCTGCTGGCCTTGCGCCAAAAACTCGAACCATCATCATCATCATCACGCTTAAACCAGCTCATGTGCTGTTAAGGCAAGATCCGGGCGACTCTCATTTACAGGTTCTTTAATCCTACATTGAATTTTTGTCCCTTTTTTATTGTCGTTTCTTTGTAGTTGGGCGCAAATTACTCTTAAAAAACATACATTTTGCTTGTTGAACCATGCGATGCTTCCCATGGGCGAGGAGGCGCGCAGCAATAGAGCTCCGTATTATGTTGACCACTAGGGGATCTTTACGTGCGCCTAAATCTCGATACAACCGCGTTTTTGCTTTTCCCTTCAGTAAGAAGAGCGGACACCAAGGCCGGGATCGATCGGTGCCCTTGGACTCGGCAGCACAACAGCTTCGGAACTGCGCCATCGAGGCGCAGACGGATTACTTTCACCGGCTTCTTTTCTCTGTCATCGTGTTTCTGTCCTTTCGTTTCTTCGTCTTACTCTGCGAATGGCGTCAACAGCACATTGGTGCACGCCACAACTCCCCTCGAATCAGGGTTTCGGTAGCTGGTGGGCACCTATTTTGCTCTCGTGTCATGACGTGTCAGGCGGCACTCACGGTTCTGGAAATTTACGTTGCCCATTCATAGTTTAGTGAATTTTGTGAAGCTGGCCCTTTAGCCTCTAAAAGCCTTTGATTCCTGGCCACTCTCCCAAGTGGGTATTTACTGAGAAGAAAGGAGCAGCAACAATGACAGCAACAACGACCGAACACTCTAGGTGCTCGCCTTGTCGTCGTAGCCCGTTCGCTGCCACAAGTCTAGCGACTGCCGGAATCATGCGGCGCAGCGAGAGAACGAACCAAGGTAGGGCCCCATGGTGGTACGGAGTAACGCACACAAACAGAGGCTTCGAAACATGAGTGGTGTATGTAGTCACAACCATTAAAAACCATACATCTCCCTGCTGTTTAGCGCAAACAAAACTGCAGGTGCAGTCATAGACAATTGAAATACGAACAACGAAACGCACGGCCGATGCTACCGGTGCCGTCACCTGGCAACGACCCTGGAAAATACACGCGCAAGCGCAGTACAGATGTCACCAGCAAGTGTGCGTATCCCCCTACGATATATTGCACTAACTTCGCTCGCTTGCTTGCGTTGCCGACTTGCCCCAAGAGCGCTGTAAGCACTGCAAGTACTACCGCCCCTGCAGCTGAGGGTGTTAGCTGTGCTGAGAGCAATGCGCTGCGTAATTGCTTGCAGCTCGGGCCATTGCTTGCGTAGGAAACGCGTGCACGCCCTCAGCAAGGCATACTGTAAAATTAATCCTGCATTCTTGAGGAAAGATGGCGCACACAAATATAGAAAAAGAAAGCATTCTGCATAACTTCTGATGCCACTGCATTGTTTTGCGTCCGTGGAGCATGGTCGCGAGAATTGAACAATGAGCTGGCCACCAAGAACACGCCTTTGTTTCACGCAGTCATGGTGAGTCATTTTGGAGATTCGGTGCTTGTAGCAAGCAATACATATACCACCAGAGTTCGTCTCTAATGATATATATTAACTGCCAGTATTCTGTGGCTGGGATAATGGCGGGCAGAATTATAATATTCACCAAAATTACGAAGTTAGGCAGCGTGAATCATTCTGTATTCTAGTTGCTCTTGCACAACAATGTTGGCGCACCGATTTTTTTTTAGTTTTTTTTTTTCGGTGTAACTTCATTGCTTGTAGAACGCGAACGGGAAGCACTGAACATGATTTTCGGCGTGACGCAGGTGCCCAGTTTTTAATAGTTCAAGTTACTGCCCCACACGTTCAAAGTTATGTCATCAATGTGACGCCGGCACAGACGGAGAGCGGGCGCTGGTCTGCACCGAGTACGCAGTTGCCACAGTTGCCTGCGTCACACCGCTAACAGTTCTTTTCAGCGCTGTTGCGCCATGGGGAGAATGCAAGCATGCGCGCGAAGTGAGGGCAACATATCGTAGCGGGGCACGCACCCTTGCGGCCAACACCTTTAGTGCGCTTGTCGGTGTATTTTCCACGGCCGTTGCCAGGGGACGCCACCGGTAGCATCGGCCGTGCGTTTCGCTGTTCGTATTTCAATTGCCCATGGCTGTAGATTTGAGTAAAACCTGTGTATATAACCGGCAACCCCCGCGTCTATTTAGTTATGAACGCCCGTTGGGTTGGTAGTAAGCGGAGAAAATGGCCGTCAGATCGACGCGTTCCAAACTGCGCAACAAGACGCCGGCACGTGAGGGATGAAATCAAGTGCAAAGAAAAACAGACCTCCCACTTGCGTTGTTTCAGGCAGGAGCACGCGAGCATTGCGAAGGCGGAAATTTGAATTGCATGGACAAACCTTTGTTAAATACCTCTGGGCAGGAGTGAGACAGGAAGGCGAAGAGCGTGATGGGTGGTAGCAGTGGTCATTATGGCGAATCACTGCTCTGCACTTCCCTCAGCTTTCACGTTGATTGGAAGGACTTTAACTTTGTTCCGCCGCTGGCAACGTGAAAAACATCGCAGTGGCAGCACAAGGCGCTGCAACTATGAAGACTATTGTTCAAATCTCGTCATGTAACAGGGATACTTTGGCCTTACTTTAATACCCGTGACTATTTTCTTGATTGGACAACAACATCTACGACGATGGTTTTTCGCAGAATGGGCCACAAAGACTTGTCGCCTTAAAGGGAACTCAGGTAAATATGTCAAACTCCCGTTTTTGCTTGGACTATGTAGACTACCTCAAATAAACACACTTTTCATCGTTTATCTGGGCGATAAGGCGGTATTTATTTTACAAAACCTGAAAAAAAATTAGCAGTGGCTTAGCTCCGCTATGCTAGGATATACGTAGCGTGAGTTAAGGTTCAGCTGGTTTGTCTTATATTTCCTGGTTGTCTAGGATTAGCTTATTAGATATAACGCATCTCATTGACGCGCCTTGTCCATGCATCCGGCGTCGGCGTCGTCGTCGTTGTTGTCGGCGTCCACCCCTCCCCCATTCTCTTCGCCGCGCCAGCTTCGCTCTCCGCCGCTCACCCCCTCTCGTCTCCGATAGCGAACACTCTCTCGCGAGGGGCATTGGATTGGATTCGATTGGATTGGCTTGGCTTGGCTTGGCTTGGCTTGGCTTGGCTTGGCTTGGCTTGGATTTGGATTGGATTGGATTAAAGTGGATTGTGTTGCGTCATAGCCGCGGCAGACGCACTGGCGCCGGCGCGTCCCCTTACCGTTATGCGCGCTATAAAACGCGGTGCCTGCGCCGCTCCGCTCCATCGTTCCAGCGCCGTTCCTCCGCTGTCCAACGCTGCAACGTGAACCCCCCACGCGTCGCATCTACACAGGGGTTCACACGAGGGGAGGTGGGAGGTTTTATGTTTACTGCTGATTCAATGACACACACACGTTATAGGCAAGATGTGACACAAGTATATTTATAAAGAAAAAGAATTCTCTGTATATAGCAGAATATTTAGAAAAAATCACGAACTAAGAAGAGAAATTCCCAGGACCGATATCTTCTTTGTCTCTGCTCCAGCCCTGTGACCTCCTATCATCATCCTCTTCCCACGTTCTTTATTGGCTGTCTTTTCGTCCTCAATGCTTTCTTTCTATGTGCTATGTGCCATCATCTTCATTTTCATCTCCATCTTCGTCTTTTATTCTTCGTTTGGTCGTTTTTTTTTTATCTGTCGCCGCTGCGGCCTCTTGTCTTTGGCACCATGCCTACTGGATTGATTAGACGCCCCTAAAACATTTCCGGGGGGAATATTAGGTCTACTAAGAAGCACGTTAATAAATTGTACCGCGATGTCGTCATCGCAGCCAGATTCGGGGAGCGAGCACGCGGGGAGCTAGGCAGTGGCCATCGATGTAGAGGGAGAGAGTATAGAATGAAGCCGCAAGCCTGCCGCAGATGAGAGGGGGCCACCGAGACGAAAGGCTTTTTTATCCCAGTGAACCGACGGCCGTTTCCCATCTCCAAGCATGGAAATTTGAATGAATCCTAAAATACCTCAACTTTTCACTCAAACCGAAAACCGAAACGATTTTTTAGGGGAGGGGGGGGGGGGGCGCTTTGCTCTTAAACGAAATAATAAATAACATTTCGTTTTTTCTCGTTTCGCGGTTGCGCTTTTGGTTCCGTTCTGACACCCTGATTATAACCATGTTTAATACGAACGTTTACGTTTCCCGATTTTTTTGCCCTTCCATCATCGTCGCTTTAATTCGTAGAACAAATTTTACCTAATTGGAAGGAACGAAGGTAAACTGTCCGCGGTGTATTTCTTTAAGCGCCTGAATGTTTACTGAAAGGTGATGGCACACACAAAACCTTTTTATAATCCTCCACATTTGTGGTGTTCCGTCAGGGTGACAGCGAAAAAGTGCAGCTGCAGCCAATGTCGCAAGATAAATTGAATCAGTGTACAAGACTAGCCCAATGAAGTAGCCTTGCGCATTATTAGCATTTAAAAATACCCTGTCGGCGAGCGTGGTTTTTGCAAGAGGCTGGTCATCAGGTGGCAATTTGGGGAAAGGTTGCGTCGAACTGGCTCCGACTCAAGCACACGTGTCTCAACAGCACGGAGAGTCGATTTTATTCAAAAAGCACTCCCCGACAAAAGGTAGGAACGACCAACCAGTCCAACGTCGCAACCGCGTGCACTTGTCTTTGGCTAAGGTGCTCTGGGATTCTATTATAACGAGTGCGCCAACCTTTTTGGGCATTGAATTACTGTTCGCGTCTTGTGCGGCATCTTTCTTTTTAACGTTTGTATTTAGCTCTCTCCAGGAAAAGCGGCTCCTCCACGGGGTCAGATATCTAGGGCTCTATTTAGCGATTATGTCCTTTCCAAGTTCCTCAGCCCTCAGTCTTTTCTCTTTCATTTCAGGCACTGGAGCTTCTCAAACGTTTCTGTTAAACAGCGTAACTAAGAAGAATTTATTGTTCTTGAGATACGCGCTGCTAAGATGAAATTTCGTTTTTTGTGAGCATACAGTTTGTTTTCCTTATATTTGTCGCGCTTAAGTGGGCATTGTAAAGATAAAGACGGAGTATTACGTTTGAGGAAACGAAATCGTTTTCAGGTGATTTGTTATTAACAAAGGCCGAACAGAGGGTTCACATCTCAGAAGAAACTTTTTTGTCCTTGTAGATTTGGTTCTAATTTTAGCGAAAGTTGAAATAAACGCTCCGACTCAGAGAAAACCGACTACCTTGAAGCGGCTGTACATTTCTTTTCTTGTCCAGCCCTTATGAATTCATGCTACACCTTTACGCTATTAGCAGCAGTTGACGGAAGCTGTCACCGACGTGCAATTGGGCGATTGTAGTCCTCGCGTAAATGGTGACGCTGTGTAGTGCTAAAATATAAGGTTTTCAATATTTCTCGGCTTTTAATAGGGAAAATGGCCAACTTCAGACCCACCATGTACTTCACATTGAACGGAAGTATGGTTGCTTGAAATGAAGGAATGTCGCAATTTGTCCTTATGGCCTTTCGTGGAATCCTCAATTCTAAATCAAAGTATAATTTGATGTTCACAATTTTATGTATCTTGGAGTTTGAAGAACGTAAATTATTGTCCTGACATTTGCAGATTGTTTTTACGTGCATATTATTTTTTAATGTGTCTTGTCAGCAATATAAATGTTTTCCCACTTCCGCTGCCGTGTGATAACACTGAGACAACAAAACATCTAGCTCCCCTTTAGGACATGTTGCATAGACCATCTATTTTGGCTTATTAAGATCATGTAATTAACACATCCTATCACTGCCGAAGTACCTCTCAGAAAACTAGTTCGCACAGCTGCATGGCTAATGCTTAGTTATAGGTCATATCGATGCGGTGCAGATGCCTCAAAATACAGGGAAGACAAACTGCCTGTGAATGAGCGCAGTACCCTCTGCTACAAAGCCAAGCCACGTTTCTAGGATATTGGGAGGATGTTGGAGCTGCACACGGCGTTCACACTGAGCCTACAGGGTCTCAAGTCAATTATAGAGCGCACTCGTTGCATTTTACCTGTGCTCTGGTGGCCTCCTTACATCCGTAGTTGAGGGTATGGCGTCCAAGTATTCAGGGTGGTTGTGCTGTACTGCGTTGTGAAGAACGAGCAAGTGAGTATCAGTACACCGACGCAGAAAGCAAGTTATTTCATTACAAATAATGCCAATACGCAATACAGAATGCTTCCCGCTGTATAAATCTGTTTTGTTGTTGGAGCCCTCTTTTTCTTGCTCAGTGAAAGGAAAATAATGTAAGATACTTAAAATACGGCAAGCATCATCGTACGAAGCAAGATAAGGTTCAGTAAAATTACAACAAAATCGTACGTCGATATTCCTTCGTCGGTATTCAGGCCCTGGTACATGTTTTGTCCATAACCTTCTCTGGAACATTGCAGTGATATTGCATTCGCATTTAAAAGGGCATTAAAAATAAAATTTACCGCATAATTGTAATAACGGAAATCAACAATGTTGCAGCAGTATACACAAGGAGCAGCGATTAACTTTCCGGATTCATAGTTGTGTTACACCCAGGACAAGCTTCTTCTTGTGGTATTATTAGGTGTTACGCTGTGAGAATTATCATAATCGCGAGAGCCCACTTTACGACCCACGCGCCCTCTCTACGCAAACGCTTCACCGCACCGAAGGATTATCAGCCACCAACTAGTACAATCTCCCGAAGTTCGAGTGCGGGATACATATCAGGCTCGTGGCTTGAAGACGTCGCGTTCCCGTTCCAGCAACGAGAAGCTCTTATGCCCCGCACCAGTTTTCTATACATATTGTGCGAGTACGTCTTTGCGGCTGTGGTCAGTCGCAGGAAAATACCTTCAATTGAAGCACAGCAACACAGCCAGCAAGTCATCGTAAACGAAGTTGCCCTTTAGTGGTCAAATTCTGGAGAATGCAAGGGTGGAACGCCTCTTGCGGCCCTCGTATACCGAAAACTCAGCGTGGGCTTATCAATTCTTATTTGCCTGTGTCTTGAAGCCAAATAAGGCTGAAAGATGGGGTAGTTCGTGGTGACTTAGAACCATTTTACCAGAGAAAAAAAACAGGGACCTACAGAGAATTAAACTAACCGAAGTACAGTTTGCCGTTACGACCTTTTCGTGGAATTCTCAATTCCCAATCAAAGTATAATATGATTTTTATAATTTTATGTAACTTGGAATATGCGATAGTCCTGTTAGCTTCTCTCTAGATCCCTGCCTTTTTTGGCTGGTAAAATGGTTCTAAGTTGAAATAAAAGCACACTGAAGATACCCCAGTGAGTGTTGCGCAAAAATTCCGGTTCCTGTCATGCAACTCCGGCGGACGAGACAGGCCACTGGAATATACACTAAACGAGTTGGCTTGAACGACGAAATAAGCATAACATGAAAATCAACAAAAGTTTATTAATGTTGTCTAACCGTCCCGTCATTAAATAAAAAGTATCGGAGATACGACTGTCACTGAAAGAAACCTTGTATGGTCAAAGAACCGGTTTAAATTGATTTACGCCGGATCCCGCTGTTCTTGCTGGGGTCACTTTCTGGAGTTTACGAAAGCGTTTTGCAATAATTGATTTGGAAACTCTCACAGTGATTTATTGCGCTGCTAGATTTCATAAAATACTTACGATGTTCTTTAGCTGGACTGATAAAGGGTCATATTGCACTTGCATTCTAGAGTCTTACGTACCAACTTACTACGCTGAAACCAGCGGATCGCTTGACGCTAGCAAATGTTGGTTCGAGCTCTCCATGTTTGCCGAGCCTCATGGGGAAGCGTGTAAGAACGTTCAGCAGAGTCCACGCTGCTCATGCCATTTAGGCTCATGACGTACCGTAGCTTCATTAGTAGTTCTACTTTTGTAATATTTAGTTAAGAAGAACTTGTTGGTTGGTGAGTTGGTGCATTTTCAGGGTAAATTGAAACACTGCGCAATTTGACAGGGCCACAAAAAGGGGGAAACGCAGGACTGCACCTGTCCTGTATTTCCTCCCTTTATGTGGCCGTCTCTAATTGCACAGTTTTTTTTTACTTTACGTTAATATTTACTTACATGAAAATCACGCTAGATGAACGTATACATGTTAATGAATCAATGGCCTGGTAGGGAACAGGATAGATTGTTCCCCATATGCAAACTCTAACCCCACCGTTAGGAAAAAATACGAGTAATATGCGGGGAGCGTGCCGGGGTGCGAAAATTGGAAGCGACGAAAAATTGCCTTTGTGCCGTCCCTGACAGCAGCGTCCCTCCTGATCTGGTGAGGTGACATGGTAGACTCCACCCAGATCGGCGCGCGTTATTAGTTTTCGTGGAACAGGCTCTGGCCTTTGATCTCAAGCGCTCTAGCGCTTGCAGGACATTTTTATGAATTTTAATTCGGGTTTATTATGCACATTATAAAGAATGAAGATAATCTTTTATCAAATTCATGAACCGTCAGAAAAACTAATCTCGCTTGAGTATAAGATATCGTCTGGGCATAAATCTCCCACATTTGCATAGTAGACCTATAAAAAGTGCACCACTCCAAACAACAAATCCCACGCACAATGCTACAATTTGTGATCCCCTTCACTTCCAAACTTCTTCAAACCGGCTTGAAAGCTTTTCGAGTTTGTATTTTTGGCTCAAAAGTGCTGCATAAAAGCTCAGGCTTTTAAGCATAAAAGCTCGGTGGCCATATCCTTCTCTGGTGAGGCACGACTGTTTGTGTCCCTAAGAATCTTCATAGCATGGCTGGAACTCACTAGTCACCATCATCATCATCACCAGCCTATCTACGCCCACTGTAGATTCTCCAATTATTCTCCAATTATCCCGGTTCTCTGCTAAGTGCGACCAATTCATCCCCGCAAACTTCTTGATCTCTTCTCCCATCCAACTGTCTGCCGCGCCCTGCCACGCTTGCCATCTCTAGAGATCCACTCTGTTAGCCTTAATGACCAACGGTTATCTTGCCTTCGCATTACATGCCCTACCCACGTCCATTTCTTCCTAATTTTTATATGTGCTTAACACGCGTTTTTTCCCTGGCCCACTACGCTATCTTGTTCTCGGAGAGAGAGAGGAGCGAGGAGAGGGGGGAGCGGAGGAGAGACGCACCTGTTCGGACGCGGACGGCAACGACGACGGACGCAGGACAGGGCCGCCCGCAAGAGATGCTCCTCTCATCGTCGCATCTAAAAGCTTTTCAGCTGCGAACTGTTTCTGTGTGATCATTGCCTACGGCTATTCAGGCACGTCAACGACTCCTTAGTGCGTTGTGGGGTCCAGGGAAAGTACAGTAATACCTCGTTAACTCGAAGTAGTAAAAACCGGGAAATATTTCGAGATAAGCGGATTTTGGAGATAAGCAAAGTTGCGTGAATTGCCATGAAATATCGAGTTCTTTGCGCAAAAGGCGCTACTACTTAGCAGCTCTTAAACACCAGCTTTCAAGCTTGCTTTTCATAAAGGTTCTAAAGAGCAAAACAACATACAGGAGACGTTCACGGGCTGGGTTTTGTAGCACAGCAATTTTACTTAGCAGAAAAGAACTGCGTAACGCTGGTCTGCTTTGCGGCCGCACTCGGGCCTGTAGTAAGAAATCCTCTAGCTGCTTGGCGGAGTTGACGCATTGCATTAGCCGATCTTCCCCGCCGCTGCACTCAACCTTATTTCGCCGCAAGCGCAGCAAATACCCCGCTTCGGCATATGTCGGCACCTCTCAAGGAGGTTCGTCATCATCGCCCCCGTCTTCCCCGTCCTTTTGTGGCTATTTCAACGATTTCGGCGTCCGTAAGTTCTCCTGTCACGCGCACATCCTACTGTAGCTCTGCTCATGTCTCTACCGTCACATGACGCGCCACGAAGTCGATATGCCTCTAGGCTCAGACTTCACGTTTAAGGAAAACATCGGCTTTGTGGTAGTCGCGGCTAAACGAGAAAGAAATCGAGGGGCTTATGCGCGGCAGCATCGTGCGAATCTTGTGAAACGGTACGCGGCGGCGAAATTTTCGTTCCCCTCTGTCAAGATTTCGAGATATCCGCAGTTTGACCCAAAAATACTTCGAAATAAAGGGCACCAAATACATAGGACGTATAGGAAATGGTTCGGTGCCGCGGAAAATTTCGACTTAGCCGATTTTTCGAGATATCCAAGTTCGACTTAACGAGGTATTACTGTATATTAAAAAGTATGTGTTTTTCACAGATTTTTTAAAATTCAAAAACGAAAAAATCATATCAAAGAAACTTCCCCATCTTGGTAGAACTGCACTCTGTCGTATTGAAGCCTCCCTAAATGAAGCAACGGATTCAGTGCGCAAGAGCCGGTTTGCCGCCTAAAGGAACCGAGTGCGGATTCTTCAGACACGTCGGTATCCGAGCAATTTTTCGCTCATGCGCACTCAGCGGTTGAGGAGGTGAACAGAGCTCAAAGCTACCGCCGAATGAAAACAACGTTGCTGGAGTTTCACTCCATGCGAGAGCTATTCAAGCCGCCACCGGACGTTCGCTGGTCGTCCACGGCACGTAACGTCCGGCTGTACCAGATGTTCGCTGGACGTCCGTTTCAGAACCATTGGACATACCATGTACGTGGATGCGAAGCCCGGATTTAACACTTCTTTAAATGCATTCGGACATACAGAATCGGTTGTACCTTTGGTGTTCAGGATCATTTTACCGAATTACATATGCTTTATACCAGGGGTCACCAACTTGCTGCCCACAGGGCGGCATGCACTTCATACATGAAGGCCGACATTGCAGTTTTGACCTCAAATAGAGTTAAATAGGAACGAAAAAAGATCGCTTTGCGTTGGCAGCGTCCCTCATCTGGCCAGTATCTTGTCAGCTGTAAGTTAGTGAGGTCGGTTCGGTGATTTCTTTGCCTGCAAAACGCCACGCCGCCCTCACAACACCGCCTCCACCCGCCCCCTAGTTTGCCTGCCGGCCCCTCGCAGTCTCGGCTTCACGACTCGGTCCAGGCCGAGACGAAGTATTTGTCGACCGCTGCTTTAAATCCAGTGCTTGGCACACTGACAAATGAAGTAAAATGCCTTACTCAGAATAAGAAACAGCAAAAGTAAAACAGCGTATTGTGGACTTCATATTTTATGTGACATGTTCCTCTGCTACGGAATATAATATTGTCCAATAAAAGACATATGTCTTATTCAATTATTGTCCCGAACGGCACAAATGCACTCTAGGGTAGACAAGTAAACATAAACAAGTACCCAGCGCGCTAAACGTGCTTTGCTTGAGGTGTGAGCCGTTCTCAATGACTTATATTCTTCCATAGAGAAATAATTGTTAGAGTCGGTAAGTTACTTCAAAAAAGTAAAAAAAAAAAATAGACACAATTGTACAAATTGCCAGACAACAAAGCGCGCCCAAATTCCAAGATTAGACGGACATACATGCTCAAATCATCAACAGCCTATCTTGCATCAAACCTGTTCGCTTGGGGCTTATACCCCGCAGAAGAGCTACAGCAAGGGATTTTTTGGCTGCTTCATGTTCAATGCGTAGGCTCCAATTTCATTTGCAGTCATAGATGACTCCAAAATATTTTAGCGAATCAGCCTAATGAATGGATTGTTGATGATAGGACAACAAAATCGATATTGGGTCTGTAAGAGGGAAGATACGAGAATAGCGCACCTAATAATGTTTGAAGGAAATTTTAACATATCCATCCATGCTTACAGGGCGTTCAAATAGAACGGAAGAGAATGAAATAGGAAATGGATGCCTTGCGGTGAAGAAAAAAAAGGCAATGTCATCTATATAAACATATAGATGTATATCTAGATCTATATAGATCTAGATCTATACAAACATGCGCGCCCCTATCTTCCGTGACGTCACTCTGGCCCCTCGAATCATCGCTGACTTCGGCATGGTGACTGCCCCAGCAGAGCTTATAAAAGCGTCCTCGACGGCTGCCTTCTTCAGTGGGCAACAACACAGCAGCGCTAGCGTGATGGTAAAACGCTTTCTGCTTTTTGCGCAGGTAGGTTTTTTTTTTAATAGGAAACTTTATTCCATAAAACACGAAGTATGTACAAAAAACTGTTTGGACCGATAGCTGCAAAGGCTAGTGGCCGGTCCAATATAAAATTACAATCAACAATGCGAAATGCATTCGCTCCGATAATCGTTTTCTGCTGCTGTTTTCTTGCCCACACGATTGCACCTGTTCTCATGATTGTGAGAATTTATGCTGTGCCGTAATTTACTGCTTCAGGAGCATTCTTTTGTGTGGCGATGTTGAACTTAACCCTGGGCCCAATAAGCAACACAAGGGAAAGGATGTTCCGGCCTCTGATACTCGTTTGCGAAACTTTTCTACGGCTGAGGAAACCGTGGCCCCAGAAGCCAATGCTGTTGACCTGTCGGCCGTACCTCAAATGCTTGCGGAATTAATTAAGGGGCAGAAGCGCATATCGCAGGAAATAACAGAAATCAAGAACTTTAATCAAATGACCAACTCCCGGTTTGACGCCCTAGAGGCACGCGTCTCCGCACTGGAGTCGGTTCCTGCCGCCCTTCCATCTGCCACGCTCAACGGCAATGTGGAAAGTGAGCTTCATCAACTAAAAATCGAAATCGGCCAACTCTCTTTGAGCAATGATGAGTTAGAAAATCGTTCCCGCCGTAATAACTTGCTGTTGCACGGCTTTCCTGAGGCGCCTAATGAAACCCACGACATTCTGCTGTCTAACATTTCCGCGTGGTTCGGGAAAGAGCTTGAAATCGATTGTCCGAGTATTGAAAGGTGCTACAGGATTGGCCGGAAGCATGCTGATCGCCCGCGTCCGGTTATAATGAAACTTCTTGACTACCGCGAAAAAACAAACGTCCTCAAAAATGGCCACAAGCTTAAAGTTTCTGACTTTCGCATTTCAGAAGACTTTTCTAAAGGCATACGTTCAATCCGGAAACAAATATTGGATGCAGCTAAGCCCTTCCGTGATAATGGCTCGATGGTTCACTTCAGGTTCGACCACGCGTTTATTGATAAAGTTCGCTACAACTGGGACGATAATACTAAGACCCTCGTCAGGCTTCCTTCTCGCCCTCTAAAAGCCGCGTCCAAAGCTGCTACTGTAACCTCCTGACGCCCAAGTAACATACAAGAGCCATTGCGCGTCCTTAATGTTAATGCCCGAAGCTTAGTTAATAAATTCCCAAATTTTATTTCACTGGTCACCACCCATTCACCCCATATTGTTGGCGTGACTGAGTCATGGTTACACGATAACGTTTACGACAGCGAGGTAACACCACCAGGTTTCACTGTTCTTAGAACTGATCGGCGACATGGGAGAGGGGGAGGTGTTGCGTTATTTTTGCGGTCTGACCATCAATTTTCAGTGCTCCCCAGCCCGCCTGACATCGAATCCGTTTGGTGCAAGGTCTTTTTCGGGAACTTTTCCATTACCTTCGGTGTTATCTATCGTCCGCCGTCATCGAACTTAGCTCAGTTACTCGCCTTAACTTCGTTCATGCACGAGCGTTACTCGCCTTAACTTCGTTCATGCACGAGCGTATCTCGTCTTCAAGCTTGATCTGTCTCGGCGATTTCAACGCTCCCGGTATTCTGTGGCCTTCTTTATCTCTCACCGGTTATGACGTGGAAATAAGCAAAGTTCTTTTAGATTTTAAATGCAGAGCATTTCTTTAACTCACGATGTCACCCGGCGTTGTCGGGGTGCCTCGGCGTCCGCAACAGCCGTTCCAGGTGCGCCCTCTCCCCCACTCCTCCTCTCCCGTATCACGCTACCCTCCTCGCTCTCAACAACAGGTCCGCACCCCTCCCCCTACACTATATAAAAAAATTGGGCCCATCTCCCCGCGAGGGGGACTCGAGTTTAGTGTTTGGGGAGTTGGTGGTAGTGAATCCGTGGTATCAGCAGCTTCTTGACGTAGTTTGAATGAGTCAAGGATATAAGCGCGTTCGTAGCCTTCCATTCTGTCTCGGCTTTGTGGCGCAGTGGGTAGAGCACCATGTACATTGCGTTCCGACCGCAGGGTCGAGGGATTGAAACGAGGCGCCGGATAGTATTTTTTTATATAGTGTAGAGGGAGGGGTGCGGACTACGACTACGGACGTCAACGCGGGTGACATCGTGAGTTACTTAAATGCTCTGCATTTAAAATAATACTTACCGGCGCCTGGTTTCGATCCCACGACCCTGCGGGCGGAACGCAAGGTACATGGTGCTCTACCCACTGCGCCACAAAGCCGACACAAAATGGAAGGCTACGAACGCGCCTTATATCCTTGACTCATTCAAACTACGTCAAGAAGCTGCTGATACAACGCATTCACTACCTGTGGGCGGAACGCGAGGTACATGGTGATCTTCCCACTGCGCCACAAAACCGACACAGAATCAAAGGCTACGAACGCGCCTTATAACCTTGACTCATTCAAACTACGCCAAGAAGCTGCTG
The DNA here is from genome assembly GCF_048455015.1 of Haemaphysalis longicornis. Classification (NCBI taxonomy): domain Eukaryota; kingdom Metazoa; phylum Arthropoda; class Arachnida; order Ixodida; family Ixodidae; genus Haemaphysalis; species Haemaphysalis longicornis. The sequence continues at coordinate 58,410,389 of NW_027526295.1, read as the reverse complement.
ATACAACGCATTCACTACCACCAACTCCCCAAACACTAAACGTTAACGCAATACACCCACCCCCTATGCGACGCATTTACTCGAGTCCCCCTCGCGGGGAAATGGGCCTTTTTTTCCCTTATCCTTTGGTTTCAAACAAATCGTCGAAGCCAACACTAGAGGTGCCGCAGTTTTGGAATTAGTATTTGTTAGACCCCATCTATTAGATAACGGCTATGAATGCGAGGTTACTGATGGCATTTCATATCACATGGCTGTTCTTGTTTCTATACCCGTTCCGGTTCGCAACAATTGCTTTGTTTACTCTACATTTCCTGATTTCCTGATGACTCGTCCATTATCGATTATTTAAGCGATTCTTTTGACAATTTCGAACAACTTTGTTTATCGAATAATGTGAGTTTCTTGGTGGCTTCGTTCGAACATGTTGTTGCAACCTGTCTACAGCGCTTTGTGCCCCTTAAAACAAAAAAAAAAAATCCTCGCCTCCCTTCGGTTTCGCGTGATATACTTCACCTGTCGCGTCGTGTTGCGAGGTTAAGGTGTGCAAAACGAAAAGGTGATCCCCTTAAAAACGCCGAATTTAACGAAGCTAAAGAAGAGCTCCGCCTCAAATTGAATTCATCTAGAAATTTTTACTTTAAGGTTACATTACAAGGTTGACTGAAAACTAACCCTAGGAAATTTTGGAGTTGAATGATGCCCTCTTCAGCCTCTACTAATACTATCCTAGTTAACAATGTCCCGTCTAGTGACCCTATAACTATCGCCACTGCCTTCAATGAGTACTTCCAGTCAGTATTCATAACAGCAACTTCGAAATACCCGATTTCCCACATGAGTCGTATTACTCAATTGGCGATATAACCGTGTCTGTCGAGGGGGTTCTAAATTTAATTTTGCACCTGGACAATAAGAAATCCTGCGGTCCTGATGGAATTAACAAAGCTTTTCTGGTTAGATATTGTGTCTAGACGAGCCGGTATTTAACTGTAATTTTTAATAAAAATTTATATACTGCAACTGTCCCGTTAGCATGGAAATTGGCTAAAATGTTTCCAATGTTTAAATCCGGCAACAAGCAGTCACCATTGAACTATCGTCCGATTTCATTAACGTCTCAATCATGTAAACTTCTCGAACATATAATCTTCAGTCATATTGCGGAGTTTCTTGAATGCAATAACATTTTGTGTAACGTCCAGCATGGTTTTCGTCGCGGCTTTAGTACAATAACTCAGCTTGTTGAATTGTCCCATGACATTGCCCACGCTCTTGACAAAGGAAATCAAATTGACGCAATTTTTATAGACTTATCTAAGGCTTTCGACACCGTTACCCATTCAAAACTTCTTCATAAACTTCGCGTTATGCTTAACAACTCGGCCTCAGTTGATTGGATTGCTAGCTTTTTACATGATCGCTCCCAGTATGTTTCGTTTAACTCCATGAATTCGTCGGTAGTACATGTGTCATCCGGAGTTCTCCAAGGTTCGGTCCTGGGGCCACTTTTGTTCTTATTGTACATAAATGATCTGCCTAATTATATATCCGCAAACATCCGCATCTATGCTGACGATTGCGGGTTGTACAATGTAATTAACACGAATGATGATCATATTTTGCTAAATGATTTTTTCGCTCAATTTTGCAGGAGGTGCCAGACGTGGCAAATGAATATTAACTTTACAAAAACAGTCATTTTATCTTTCAGTACACGCAGTTCCGTTTCTTTGTTTAATTAATCTTTCAACGGCTCTTCCCTGCAACAGGTGAACTGATATGTGTATTTAACTCACTTGCTTTGTGAAACGTGCTTAGTGCAAACCTTTATTTGGTAGCATGAATGTGCAGGTATCGCAGTATACTCGGGGGTAGGGGGCACGTACATAAATAGGCTGGGAGTATGTATTGCTTTCGAAATTTCTTTTTTCGTGTTTATTAAGATGTAGACTACGTCATTGCACTAACAAGTTGACAGGTATAGAATAGTGAGGGCCACCGTTGCCTCGTTTAGAGGGCACAGTCACCGGGGAGTCACAAACTGGGCTTTTTATTGTCTCCAGTGTCTGTGACGCCGAGTGAACAATTTATTGTGGTTAATTTAGTTTTATGTTGGTTGGTCGATTGCGGTTATTTATGCATACTAGTCATTGCACCGTCACTGTATACATACCCCGCCGAAGTATTCCCAAAAATAAATATATTATGTAAAAAATACCATCAGTAATACCAGTATTGATGGTTACCCGCCGCGTGGCTCAGTGGCTAAGGCGTTGCGCTGCTGAGCACGAGGTCGCGGGTTCGATTCCCGGCCGCGGCGGCCGCTTTTCTGATGGATGCGAAAAGCAAAAACGCCCGTGTGTACGAGATTTCAGCGCACGTTAAAGATCCCCAGGTGGTCCAAATTAATCCGGAGCCCTCCACTACGGCGTGCCTCATCGCCTGCGTTGCGTCGGCGCGTTAAACCCTACAATCAAATCAATCAATTATTGATGGTTATGGGGATGATGATTATGTTTAAGGTAGCATGTGTTTTTCTCCCCAGGGGAAACGTTCCGGCGCCACTGTTTTTTCTTCAAACAGGCAGGTTTTCGTACCGCTTCCTGGCTGGTTTAAATGCGAAGCCTGGTTAACTGGTTTAAATGTTTACAGGTTTTGTTTGCAAAGAATGTATAGCCATAGTACAACATTTAGATACTGCTTGACGCGCTATACTGGAACTTCTGCCCAGCGACAGTTGTTTCCGTCAGACGGCGCCGTTTTAACCGGGCGGTGCCCGCATCACTAGACCGGATAGAATGGCGCTTGGCACATGCAACTTAGCTGGCACTCCGCAGCTGTCTTCACAACTGAAAAACACGTACATTGGTGGGGAACCTACAAACACCTACGGCACTTCGCATAGCTTCTCCCCCAACACCACAGGTAGGTAAAATCGTGTGATTATGAGTTCTAGCTTTGGTTTCGAGCTTCAAGAATATATAAATAGCCCACAGGAATTTCAGTGACGGGTTCTGTAAAACATGGGCGACCCAAAACTGAGCAAAAAACTGCTCTTGAATTTCTTATAGACATCAAAGCTGAGTATTTAAAAGAACCGCGTCCTCTAGGTTGTAGATTCGTCTATTCCTTTGCACATTCTGATGACAATTTCCTGATGACAGTGTTGTCGGCTCCCCTCTCCAGAAAATACTCGAGGCTGAAGATCTTGTTTTTGATTTTCGCTGTGAGCACCGTATCCTTGAGGTCAAAAAAGTAAGAAAAAGTCCCACATAAAAACGCGCAGGGGCACAACTTGCTGACACGTGGTGGTTACGCATTTTGATGAAGCCCGCCGGCTCTTTGGGGTTTAGAGCTGTTGATGTATTGGCTAAAGTAAACGGAAACACCAGGCAATAGACTCCTATCATGGAAAGGTAAATAAACAGTGAAATCTCTCAGTGGTGTTTCCTGCCGTTTTTATATTTCGAACCATGTTCGAACAAAACTAAGGAGTGGTCTTTGAAAGCTATGGCAGAATACATGGTGCCTACGATACTGGGAAGTGCCCAGTACCGCTATATCGTTCTCGAAACAGACGCTGAATATTATCAAATTTCCTCCTACGATTTTTACGTGAACATCAATATAACAGTAAGTACCAACGTGAAGATAAAGTGCGCGTCTCTTTTTAAAATACCAAACTCTGTACAACGCATTACAAAATACTCCTTAACATAGGTGAGGGCACCATCACGTGACTACATTTTAGTTTTTGTAGGCTCACAAGGTTGCCTTTTTCTATCGCTGAATAAAAAGTGCCTCAACCTCCAACACTACATAATTTGAAATCAGAAACAAAAAGGCAATCAAATTTTGACAAAACGTTTAGTGGGACAGTGATAAACAAAATCCTCTGTTTGTAAACCCTTTCGACCGAAAACACAAATTCTGGCAAGTAATATTGTAAAATATTAACATAGTGCGGAGTGAAAATATAACGCTAATTACAAAAGTAAACATAATTTCTACAGTGTCAAGTAAAAAGTACAGTGTTCTGCTAGACTACTTTGTTTACAAATTTTATTGCTACGAATGAAAGCCGCCGACCTGATTTAGGAATTCAATGTACTGGTTGCAGCGAGCATTGTTTCTTTAGCTTGTTTAGAAATTCTGTTGAAGTTATATTCCCGCACAAGAGAGCTATTTTTCACGCACACGCCGTCTGGTCTTTATATTTAGTGCAACGCACTCTCATTCCAATACAAGCATGAAGCGGAACTGATACACAACAAATGTATAACCGTAAATGTCTAGAACGTGCAAAATAGTAAATCTGCGATGCTTGCCATGGAAGCATGCATACCTGCACAATACAAAGAACGCAACGTTATAGGCAGCCATCACGATCGACGAACCACGGAATTGCAACCAGGTAAGCGAGCCGAGAGGAAAACATGGACTAAATTCGCACTCTATAAGCGTGGTTCGAGACATTTGGCGGAGGCTTTCGTCCTGCAGTGTACGCAACCCAGATAATGACAATGCTGATGTAGCCAGCCCTTATAACCTGAAGAGGAGAAACTCCAGGGCAAACATCTTTTGACCACTGAGCCGAATCACGATTGGCTCCGAGAAATACTGCATTGATAAACATCCGTTTATTCGAATTATTTTATGGTTGTTCCTCTACATTTTCCGGTCAGCTTTTTTTAACAAATGCGTAGAGATTGCGCGTGCACCCTGAAAAATGTTAGGCGTGTATTTCTACTTTTATTTGCAAATGATCCAAAGTTCCTTTTTACTGCCTATGAACCTCAAAATGCATTTTGAGGTTTACGCTAATCAAACGAATTACAAGTTCCGGCCTTCGACTGCATTTGAAGCTTTAGACGACTATTAATTTCAGACGGAGCTACTTATTTATAAGATGGAAAGATACCTGTCATAACCGACTTTAGTCTTCACAGTACATACCCGCCTAGTTAGTTATATTGCACTGTATCAACCTGTCTTTCACAAAAGAATCATGTTACAGGTCACAACGTTCACCAATTGCAACAACAGGTCAAGTAATTTCCGCATATCTTCCATAATTCGTGGAAGGCAACAAGCAGACTTATGATGCCAGTTTGCTTAAAAGAATTAAGCTACCCTCTTATTCTGCAAGAACAAATTTCACTGCCTATACAGTTTTTCTAATTTTTAACAGCCTTTCACTGCGTTTGCAAACTTCTAATGGAATAAAATTATTATGCGTTGATTCGGCTACACCACTCTTGTGAAAGTATCCCCCCTTTTTAACACCTGTAGCCAGAGAGGATTCTTCAATCCCTCGTCTGCTCGAGGGCTGTGGGAAAATATGGTTCTGAAGAAAATGGTCTCGGGCAATTTGTTCCCGTACAATATGGTCCAGTCCAGTACACAACAGGACACAACGGTCCGCGATAATATGGTGCCAAGCTAAATCCTCCCATAAAAATGGTCCCAAGTCAATCCTCCGACCCAATTGAAAGTCGTCGACATCTGTAGCGATTATTCTTTAGGTAAGTGATGGAAACAGCGGATACTCCGAATTTTTCGGCGTTATTTTTTTTTCGAGATTCGACGTGTTAAATGAAGCTGCATTAAGACTGCAAGACATTAATCATGCACTAGTCACATATTTTCATGCTCACATGGCGTTTTTTAATGGGCTGATTCGTAGCAGGTCAGTTGGTCACATAGCATCATTTGCACAAGAAACTTCTTCACAGGGTCGGGAAACCAAATCTGGATTTACTTTTTTAAGTTTACTTTATTTTTATTTGTTTCGTTTCCGTAAGTCAGAATATAGTCTTCAGTGAGCTACAGTGAACCGTGATCCGACGTCGCTCATATTCGGTTACAGTTCACTGGCTGTACTAGTGTTGCGTAAACTATTTTGTATTATTAACTGCTACTGCACTCTTTTTAGCGCGAACAACTGTCATAAACTAACGCGGAAGGGCTCATGATTGCAATTCATGAAATGTTTATTTTTCAAAATTTTAACTTTCGTCACGCAAACGTTGCTTTACGTGAGGGCTCGAAGCGTAATATATTCGTTCCTGCAATTTGTGAACAACAACCACCTATTTTTGTGGTTATTAAATTGAAGTCAAAATCAGAAGTAAAAGAAGAAACAAAAATGGTATCTTTTTTATACAACGCCGACCTTTGTCATGCTAAATTAAAGTGAGAGTTCCTTCATATGAGCAACAGTGAAATCAGCTTGCGCAATCAGGGGGTGGTGGGATAGAGGAAGTAGTTTTCACCCCTCCCTTTGCCTCCATAAAGTTTATTCTGGGATAGCAGCACCCTATCCTGCAAGCTCAGGTGCCTTGCATCCCGCTTCCTTCTCCTCAACCGTCATCATCATCGTCGGTCAGGAAATATGTGCATACTGTTACGATTAAGCGTTTCGCTACCCTGTTTGCCTGTGCTAAAACTTTGGTGTAGTGTTGCGGAGATTTTCCGCCTTGCAGTAAAGTCTGCCCTCTTGAAACAAGTTAGGACAAGCCCAAGCGTTTCAGTGGAGAGGTTTCAGTGTTTCAGTGTTTCCCAAGCGTTTCAATGGAGTAGTGTTATCCAGAACAAATGTTCTAGCGGCGTCGTGTCAAGACCTAACTCCACGAACAGGCTCCGCTCACTGAGATCTCCTTTCGCGCTCTCTCAGATGCAACGTTCGCTGGCTATCAAAAGACCGCGAAAGGGTGTTTTTGTGTCTTTATACTTTGCTCGGAACGCACGTCAAGCGCTGGAAAGGCGGTGGAGCCGTCGGCGCTTCTGTGTATAAAATTTGCTACTTCGGTGCTGCGTGCAGATTGCTTCGGGCTCCCCTAAAGAGTGTCGATTTTACCGAGTCATCCAATAAGCTCACGGCCCGCAAGTCTTTGAATCGTCGCTGTTGATCTCTCGCATTGCATTAAATCTTAGCGATACATGAAGAGCGGCTCTTTGCCGTCAACACCGAGGCGGCTCTCCTGCGCGCCACTCGTTCACCACGCTAGCCCTAGAGGATGGAGTTGACGGAGCTCGGTACAGGGACGCCTTCGAAAATGTAACAGTAACTTATTAGAAAGCCACACTTGGACAAGCTAATGTTACTAAAGATTGTTTTTAAGAAAGCTGAGCCGCATTTGCAGGATTGATTTATTGCATTGACACATCTGTTCATTCCCAAAAACCAAAAGCCCACACCAAAAGGAAGAAACAAATACACGTAAAATTTCTTTTAACTATTGACATCGTGATTGGAAGAATGAGGCTCGCGTACCTCACAAGGGACGCACCTTAAAAAGCGCTGGTTGTCTTCCCACGTCGATAGGTTTACGAACACCACAATTAAATTCCTACAATACTACAATACTACAAATTGTTCACAAACGTGAACCATCACTTCGGAATTAAAAGCTTCATTAGCCGATAATTGGCCATGCAGCGTTTGGCTCTGAAGTAAAGGAAGTTTCTAAAGTTTTCTTTTTCAACTTTTGAACATCAGTGCTCTTTCACACTAATATTGGTCTGTTATCGTTAGCAAAACATCATTTGGTACGGCTGCTGGTCGGCACCAAATTCGTGGACGAAATCACGGGCCTTTCATGGGCGAAATCATGGACGAAATCACGGCCACACTAAAGCTTGAAGAGCTTTTTGCTTTACAATATAAATCACACCATTTGTAGTTGACTAGGGATTAATCGGCGGCCACGAAGGGCTTGTTTGACACAAAAATTGTTCCCGCTGTTGCCTCTGTTGCTTCTCTTGCAAGTTTTATTTACTCTTCAGTGCACCGCTAGAATACGACAAGCGTTGTTGTGAGAGATTAACTTCAAAATTTGCCGCTTTGCGCAGTGGTAAAGATTTTTGACGGTTCATATTGCTGCAGCTGCGCAACTTATACTTGAGGGCGCCTGCCTTCGCAAGAAACCTTTTATGGAAACGTCGATATTTTTATCATTCGCCCGATATATTTCTGAGCAAGCATCACAAATTTGCAGTCGAGGATTCCTATTTACGTTGCACGTTTAAATCGCTTTCGCAGTGCGCTGGAATTGGGCTGCCAGTGTGTAGTGCAGCCGAAGTTTATGAGGGGCATTTTTTTTGGCAAGGGCCACTTGTAAGCCCGCTTCCTACGCTGGAGAGAAAGTAGTCAAAGTCATTGCGATACCGAACAGTGGACCACGAAGTCTATTTTTGGGCCGGATTCGCAAAGTCTACCATTTTTATCACGAAATTTAAAAAAAACCCTGATGTTTTGAGAATTCGGCACAGGGCAAAGGTCTCCACTGCTCTTGACAAAATCCGCAGCCCTCGGCACCGCTGTGCTTCGTATTGGGCAGTGCTGGTCTTGGTTCCTGTTGGGGCGGAATAGTTGTGGCGGCGGAAACTAAAAGAAACTCTTTTAGCCAATTTCCAGCAGCTCTACAAAACAGCTCTCTTGCTTTACATTTCAAATCAGTGAATGCCAGTGACTTTCTTCTACAGGGAAGCCCATTGAAGATGGGGATGCTTACCTTATGTTCAGGGGAAAAAAAAGAGTTCCCCCGTGCGGGTTTCGCGGTGCTGCACCAGCTACATCGCAGTGCGGGTTAAAGGGCAGGCTGCCGCATCTCCATTTGGAATGGGGAGAAAGTACTATTCTCGCTTAATACACAGTGTTTCGTTCAGGCTCTGGGCTCATTTTTAGCATGACGCTGTACTAACAACACTTCAAATAGCTTGCAGTCAACTTATTTTTGCTGGTGAATTATAAATCACATTCTTTTCACAAAGTAATTAAGTTAGGTAAAGTGAAAATGAAGTCTTACCAAGAAATTACACATACAAAGAAGCGGGCCGTTTTAGCTTCGGCAATAGAATCCTCCTTTATTTTGCTTCCTAGCGGCTGTTGGACTGTGTAAAATGGTGCGCAGAGTAGTTTCATTTATTCTACCTATGCCGTCAAGTTGTCTTGGGGCCTCAAATTTATGGTAGGAGCCAATTGGATTAGTTGGATCTTTTACTCAGTCCGACATACGGAAACTGGCCATCACTAGGTAGTATCGGTTCGCTTTATATTCGCTGGTAACCAATGAGCAACTCGGCTTAGTTAGCAACGGTCTGAGTTACTGTAGTACTGAGTTACTTTACTGAGTTACTGTACTGGGTTACTGATTCGAAGTTAGGGAAGGTAATCAAACTTCGATGAATAAATTTTATTCCTTAGGAAGGGTATAATACTCAAATTAGACGTAATTTTTTATATGCTACTAAGTGCAGAAAAACGGACCTTTCATTCTACGAAGATAATACTCAGCCTATTTGTTTTAATGCTGATTTCGACCAGCGAAGTGTTTTTCTTACTTCGTACAAACAAGAGGCTTTTGTTTTAAAATATCGGAATAATCCAGAATCTGCTTGAGTGATGATGGTGCACTCACGCATATACAAAATAATGAAGCTGCGTTGTGTGATGCCAAAGCCGCATTTTTCCTAATAGAGGATCAAACATTGGCTATTTAAAGTATTCAAATTTTGCGGGTTTTCTTTCTACCATAATTTTTATGTCATCGGGTTTGAAGATGCATCCCTGCAGACGCAAAGCTGCAAAGGTGTATCCGTGAATCCCTGTAACATTTTTTAGCAGCGAACCTTCAACTCACAGAATCTACAGGTGGGCTGTAAATTCTTCCTGAGAACTGTTCTGCGGAATGAGGTATACCCTCAGGGCATGTAAGGTATACCGAGACGTTGGCTCACAGGACGCTTCATTTGCCTCTAAGACAAAACACGCCGGCATGACCCCACTAGAACCCACATATTTGTTCCCAGCTGGAGTGCGCCTCAGCCAGCCAGTCACGCGGCAAGTGGAGCCAGTGTACAAAACTGCATCCTCATCCTCACTGCCATTTCCACCTTGAGATATCAAACCAACATGAGAAGAAAGAGAGTGTAAATGGGGTAACAGACTTGGTGGTGCGCTTTTAAAGACGATAGTCTTTTTGTGGGCTACTTAAACGCAGACATTTTGGTCTGTCTGCATATCTGTCACCCTGTCTGTCTGTGACTCGATTCAGCCAACCGGCCAAAGTGAAAGACAAGCTCCGCAATAATATTTTATACCCATAGCCAAATCTGAACTTGTCAGTCCGGTGCCAATGTTCAGACATCAACATTCCTGAACAAGAACTGGGTATTACACGAATATAAGGCAGGAAATCAATGCATAAGTGATATTTGCAGTGCTCCTTTATCCCTTATTTCTGCATGCTTGCTACCTGTGATCGCAAAAGAAATATTACATCAGCTGCAGAAACCCGCCGTTTGCTACTCACCGTGCTACTATAGCTCCTGGCGGCATCGAAGAAATCAAACGGCAGCAGCAGCGAAAGGTTCCACTAGGTAGGTTCCATGTTCCACTTTAAATTCTTGAAATGCAACAAAAGGAGCAGATACTGGGTCCTGTTTTTGTCATTCAGCCCTAACCATTCGGAAGACCTACGCAGGATGGATCTGGCAAACGGACTTGTGTTTGCAACACCCATTCACACAGAACGAAAAGTGCAACCGCTGATGTAATCTTGACAAGAATAAACGCCACTTTAGAATTAGGAAACTAGCGCTAAGTAGCGTTACACTTATCATGCTGTGTAGTGGGTTGTGCTTAAAATATAGGCTAACTACTTGGGGAATTAACATTAGCACGGGGACATATGTCTTGACGCGGGCACATGTTGACATGCAAACCTACCAACTGTAATGTGAATTCCGGCTGCGCACAGACATCCATGACCAAGCTGTAGCGTTCCCACTACGGAACCCCTAACTGAGACGTTTAAATGTGGTGAAACGTCTTTGAATTCTTTATTATTGTGTTGTGTGTCCACCACAAAAAGTTGTATTCCTATACGCGTTCGTGTATAGTCCATACTTGGATGTTTTGTGTCTTGAGAATTCTGCGTACTTCTGGGCCCCGACAAGCTCTGCAATGACTAATAGCTCTGATGGATTGTTCGCTTCCTTTCTTTTGTGCTTCCTGGCTTTCTCAATTGAAGATTAACCTTTTCGTTTAAGGTGCGAAAAGTTATTTTTAATACAAAAACAAACAACCACGTGGCTCTGCTGGCCTCGGTTAGCCTACTGTGGAAAAATGCATTCAATGTCTTTCACTTTTTCGCGAAAACTATATATTGTTAGTATAGTAATATTTATGCTATTGTATTTTTTATATTACCTCATGTCCGTGGACCTATTTTTATTGTATGTGACTGGACCTGGCTCGTCGCACTTACAAGTCTAGCCGTTAAGCCTTCCCACACAAAGCCACCATGTTGGCGGCACACTTGACATTCGCTCAATACGCATGCCCCGGCACTACATTGATAGCGAACGGAACAAAACCAAATGAACACAAAAAAAAGGTTCCAGCTTAAGCTCAGACGCAGTGAAAACACTTCTCCGCATGACAGCAAAAAAGAATGCGGAGCCATCGATGGCTTTTCAATACGGACTCCTTGTTTGTTTGAGCAAGAAAGGTTTTGTTTCTTGAAGGTGCACAGCAGAGAAGTCAGGAGGCACTATTTCCAATCAGGAAGTTTCTGCCCCGCGTCGCACTCCATTGTTGTTCTTGAGAGGAGGGGTTGGCAGAAGAAAACACGGGTGACTGAACGTCCGGGGATGGAAAAGGACATATCGATTTACTTAAAGGGCGCAGCAAAAAAGGATGGCAATGTTTTCTCGTGAGCGTCAAGGGTTTCTCGGATCTCTGCGAGTCATTTGTATGTCCATGGTTGCGCCCTGCGAGGAGAAAATTTGGCCTTGGTGCCGGTTTTTCTATTTCGCTGTTACATTTCTTCGTATTGGCTCAAACTGTCCCAGTTCTTGCCACAATTACAAAAAAGGTTTGGGTTTGGTAGTTCACAATACTTCAGCAATTTTAAGTAGCTTTCATTGCCATGTTTTGATTTCGTGGTGTCGTGGTTCTCCTTCAAGCCCTCCTGAACTGCTTTAAGGGTATGCAATTCTTCACGTGATTTTCAACTATGCAGGCAGAAGACTTATGAGTATATAAATTTCGAAGCCTCATTAAATATTTCTGTTTCCCGTTTAGCGCCGGTTAGGAATGTGACTGCCACGCACGGGGCACCTTGAGCAATCTTGGTGACGGTGAGTGGCGACACCGCGTACCCCGAGCCCCCCATACTTAAGATGTCACCTACCATGGCTAGAAGTTGAAAGGTGAAGGGTTAGATGCCGTGAACGGTGGCCGTCGGAGCCTTGGTCAAGCTCCGGCCAATGGGCTCCCTGCCTGTCTACCAGGCAGGGAGCTCCGGGACCTCTTTGGCTACCACCCCGCACGGGGCACCTTGAGTATTCATGGTGACGGTGAGCAACGACACCGCGGACCCCGAGCTCCAACACATAAGCCGTGTTTAACCGTGGCGAGGTGTTTAAAGGTGAAGGGTAGAAGCCGTAAACGGTGGCCGTCGGAGTCTTGGTCAAGCTCCGGCCGATGGGCTCCCTGCCTGTCTACCAGGCAGGGAGCTCCGGGACCTCTTTTACTACCAGGGTAAGATCAAAGAAGAAAGTACCCCCGTCTCCCTGCTTTCATACAATGCTATATGGCATTTCCAAACCCCCCCCCCCAGACGTGATCGGCCCCCGAAAGGGGCCGCACCGAAGTTTCATTTCCACCTCTTGCAACAACTGTCTTTCCAACAACTGTTAGCAACTATTTCCGTTTTCTTGTAGTTGAGTGAACTGACACAGAAAGACCTGTCGCTTCATTGTCTGTCTTCTTGGTATCGAAGTTCCTGACGAGTATAATTGGTGAGGCGTACAAAGCCAAGAAACAAAGAACTGGGTAATTGCTGGTCGAAGCCACCAAGCAGCAGCAGGCAGAAAAGCTCTTGAGCCAGACCCGAATCGGTGATCTTGACATCAGGGTCACGCCCCACCGCAGCTTAAACAGCTCCCAGGGCGTGATCTCCGATCCCGATATACTGAACGAAACTGAAGCCGACCTGCTGGAGGGCCTTCGAGGTCAGGGCGTAACAGGGGTCAGGCGCATAAACATACGTAGAGAGGACAAACAAATACATACAAAGCATCTTAACTTTTGACAGGTCGAGCCTTCCAGAATACATCAATGCAGGTTTTGTTCGATGTCCGGTCCGGCCTTACATCCGTAACCCGCGGCGCTGTTTTATGTGCCAACGGTTTGGGCATGGCACCAACTCCTGACGCGGCCGCCTTACCTGTGCAAAATGCGGCCAACATGACCACCCGTCCGAAAACTGCAACACCCAGAGTTTCACCTGTGCCAACTGCCAGGGGCCCCACGCAGCGTGGTCCCGCACTTGGGAGAAATTTAAGCAAGAAAAACAAATCATAAATGTAAAGGTCACTGAGAACATCACCTTTCCAGAGGCGAGAAAGAGGTTCGCCTCTTTCCCTCTGGGGAGGTAGGCCGACGCAGCACGCCGGGGGGAGGAGCGGCGTCTGGTGTCCACAGGGACCCAGTTCAGCGAGTCTGACCTGGTCCCTCGTCCACCCCCTTGGGGTGCCTCAGGAAGCCCAATCCATTGCCACGCCGCTTGCTGAGGCAGCAGCGGTTGTGGTGGCAACCTCTTCTGTAGGGACCGGAGCCGCTCCCGCCCCTCCCTCCCCGTCCTCCAGTGCGTTGTAGGGTGCCGACCGGATGGACACTGGGGGCTCCGCATCGGCTCCCACAGCCACCGCGCCTCCCGTGCCACCTCTGGTGCCCCGGACGCCCTCGGCGGTGGTGGTTCAAACGAAGGGCTCCCGAAAGGGGCCCAAGTCCGGGGGGCCTGGTCCGCCGGGCACCCTTCTGGCATCCGACGAGGAAATGGATGTCACGCCGTTCCTGCCTGCTACGCAGCGCAAGGAGGGGCCTCCGATTTCCAAGCCGACAGAAAAGCCTAAAAATCCTAGAATAACAGCCCCGAAAGACGACACATAAAGAAACACACACACACACACTCCAGTTATTCTTAAATTTAAATAATGGGAACAGAAAATATCATCCAATGGAACTGCAGAGGCCTCCTTAAAAATCTTGACGATGTGTATGAGATTCTGCATGCCATACAGCCAAGTATCATGTGTCTCCAGGAAACCAACCTCAATTCTAAACAAACAAATTTCTTAAATAGTTACATGGTATTCAGAAAGGACACGGTTGGCTGCACGCACTCTTCAGGAGGTGTGGCAATTGTCGCCCGGAAATCCTTAGCCTGCCACCCTGTCACTCTGAACACTGTCCTCGAGGCTGTAGCGATCCGTACGACAATATTTAATAGGTTTATAACGGTATGCTCCATTTACATTCCTCCTGATCATGCACTTTCGAGCTCTGATTTCGAGGCGCTGGTCGACCAGCTGCCCGAACCATACATACTAACAGGCGACCTTAATGCGCACAACTCTCTTTGGGGCTCCTCCAGAACGGATGCCCGAGGTCGCCTGATAGAGACGTTTCTTACATCCTCCGGAGCATGTCTCTTCAACAAAAAACAGCCTACATACCATAACTTAGGACACAATACATACTGTCATCTTGACTTGGCGGTTGGTTCCGCAGTTCTCTTTCCATGTCTTGAGTGGGGTGTGCGCACAGACCAATATGGTAGTGACCATTTCCCCACTTCATTAACGCATATAGGTATAGGCCCGAGCAGTCCATCTTCCCATAACAGGTTTAATGAATCAAAAGCAAACTGGAGTACATTCACAGAAACATCTAAACTACACCACAGAACCATAAAACACCTACACGTGGAGGAAGCAGCCCAACTCGTCGCCGCACACATACTTGACGCCGCCGAAAAGTCCATGCCCCAGGCCTCCAGTGCGTCCCGCACCCCAAGGAGGCCCTGGTGGAACGAAGACTGTAGGCGGGCGCGGGAGGCCCAGAACAAGGCGTGGGGTGTCATTCGCCGGTACTCCACGCCAGATAATCTCATTTCCTTTAAACGGGCAAAGGCTCTTGGGAAGCGTGTGCGTCGTGAGGTGAAAAGGGAGAGTTGGCGCGCCTTCCTCACTTCCATAAACTCACACACCGACACTCACAAAGTCTGGACACGAATACGCAAGCTAAAAGGACAACAGACACACAGCCTGCCCCTGGTTAGCACAACAGGGGACACACTCGAAGACCAGGCCAACACGCTTGCACAACACATCGAACACGTGTCCAGCTCAGCACACTACACCAACACTTTCATTAAACACAAAGCATCATGTGAGAACAAGTGGTTGCGAGACACTAATTAGTCGAAGTCATCCTATAACACCCCCTTTTCACTTCATGAGCTGAAGGTCGCACTCGGTACTTGTAAATCTTCAGCTCCAGGTGCAGACAGGATTTCATACACAATGATACAACACTTACAAGCAGACACGCTTGAAACACTTCTTCACCTCTACAATAAAATATTTCATTCGAGGCACTTCTCACGCTCTTGGAGGGAGGCCATAGTAGTGACTTTCCTAAAGGAAGGGAAGGACCCTTCCTCTCCCGCCAGTTATCGCCCCATTGCCCTGACAAGCTGCCTGTGTAAGCTCTTCGAGAAGATGATAAACATGAGACTCGTGTACTTCTTAGAGTACAACGGTCTTCTCGAGAGCTGTCAGGCGGGCTTTAGGGCGGGGCGATCTACGAACGATCAACTCGTTGCGTTAAAGTCATATATTAAAGATGCTTTCCTCCATAAGCAGTACTGTATGACAGTATTCTTTGATCTTGAAAAGGCGTACAACACTGCTTGGCGGTACGGCATCCTCAGCGATTTGAAGTCCTTTGGTATGTAGGTTAACATGTGGAACACGCTTGCCAGTTACCTCTCTGAAAGAATGTTTCGCGTGCGAGTTGGAACTGCACTCTCTAGAGTTCATGTGCAGGAAAACGGTGTTCCGCAAGGTGGAGTTTTGAGTTGCACTTTGTTTATTGTAAAAATGAACTCCCTTCGGAAGGCTCTGCCACCAACCATTTCCTGCTCAATCTATGTAGACGACGTGCAATTATCCTTTAAGTCTTGTAACCTGTCTATCTGCGAGCGCCAAGTCCAGCTTGGTGTTAACATGCTAGCTGGCTGGGAAGATAGCAACGGTTTTAAATTTAATCCAGTGAAGTGTACTTATGTTTTGTTTTCGAAAGGGCGTGGCATTGGGCCGGATCCAGACATCAAACTGAATGGTGTCTCAATTCCAGTCAGAAATGAACACAAGTTTTTAGGTGTAGTCCTTGACGAAAAGCTCTCGTTCATTCCACATATAAAACAACTTAAACATAAATGCTTAAAGGCGACGAATATACTCAAGGTTCTCTCCCACTCTTCATATGGTGCTGACAAACAACTTCTTTTACGTGTTTTTACTAGCCTGATAGGTTCACGATTAGACTATAGAAGTGTTGTTTATAGGTCAGCAAGTAAGACATCCCTCAAAATGCTGGACCCAGTGCTTCATCTGGGGCTCCGGCTGGCATGTGGCGCTTTCCGGACTAGCCCGGTCGAAAGCCTCTATGTGGAGTGTAATAAGTGGAACCTACAACATCAGCGAGCATACACAGATCTCCTTTTTGCTTTTAAAATTTCATCTATGCCACACCATCCTTTTAAATCAGCTTTTTATGATACGTCTATGAATGCACTACTCCTAAACCGACCATCGCTCTCTGCGCCCTTCTCTTACAGAGTTACAGAGGAAGCGTCAGAGCTTTTTGTCTCCTTTTTAGACACCATACAAAGTTCCCAAACAGATTTTATAGCACCATGGCATCTCCGCCCTGTCTTATGCGACACATTTTTCACACATGTAGATAAAAACCGAGCTCCCACATGTGCAATTCTGCAGCACTTCTTCTATTTGCAGCAGAAGCATCAATTTTCTGAATTTTATACGGACGCCTCTAAAACTGCCACCTCTGTGTCCTGCGCGGCGCATGGGCCCGGCCTTACCGTCACTAGAACTCTTAATAGTAATACCAGTATCTTTACGGCAGAGGCTTATGGTCTACTTCTTGTTGTTAATCATATCCTTCAAAGTCACATCCCACAATCCATTATATGTACAGACTCCTTCAGTGTCGTGCGGGCGTTGTCGTCAACAGTCTTCAAAAAATCACGTTGTAAATCTAATAGTCAAGGGTATTATGTCTGTGTATGTCCACAAATATGAACTAGTCCTTTGCTGGGTCCCTGGCCACTGTGGTATAGCCGGGAACGAAGCAGCGGATCGAATGGGTGCTGCTGCTACACTCTTGAATACAGTACACATACCCACATTACCCTACACCGACGTGAAACCGCACATCAGACAACACCTTCGCAAAACATGGCAAACACACTGGAGCGAACAAACAGACAACAAGTTACACGTAATAAAACCACACTTGGGACCATACACCATCGACACACGCAATAGATACACTGAAGTCGCCTTGGCTAGATTACGGATAGGGCACACTCTTGCAACACACTCGCACCTTCTCACTGGATCTCCAAGACCTCTGTGCAGCAGGTGCGGAGAGGCCCTATCCGTGATGCACATCCTCATACAATGTAAGGCACTCGACACTACACGACGCAAACACTTCCCTCAACTACACACACGACATATTCCACCACACCCATCATACTTCTTAGGAGATGATGCCATGTTTTCTGTTCAGAGCACCGTTAAGTTCCTATCAGAAGTTCACTTTTTACAACTCATCTCATACCACCCATAGTTTTGCCCCTGGTCCTATACCCCAGCCACCTTATTTATCTTTTAACCACTCTTGTTCTTCACCCTGGCCCTCTACACCAGCCGTGCTCATAGTTTTTAACTGATTTTATTTCGCGTTCTCTCCTCATCAAATCACTTTGTGTTTTGCGATCTTTGCCCATGTCGGCCTTGCGCCAATAAAATCAAACCATCATCATCATCAGGAATGTGACTGGGCACCGTCAACAACTATATATCAGCCCGTATTACTGTTTCTGACACTCGTAGTTACATGTCTCTAAAACGTTTATTTTCTCTTTTCTAAAGAGCACAAGGGAAGTAGCTTTAGCTTTTTCAAAAAAGAACCTGAAAACAAACTACCAAAGTACAATATCATCGCTTGAATGCGAGGTGTCTTTCATCTGGTGCATTTTTTTGTGAAGACATTTGTACGAGAGTCTTTGCAATGAAACTATAGAAGTAACCACAAAGTGAGCACTTAACCTGGCCCGCCCCAACATACGCCCAGGTCAACCCCTCACCCGTAAGTAAACCACATAGCTTCCCGAAACGAACAAAAAACATTTTACTACTGCTTGTTGCTTTGCCTACAACAGGCTTAATTTTAGTCACCTCAGTAGTTACAGTCATTGTCTTTATCGCCTTCATTAGAACAGGTGTTTCGTTCAATAAACATCATCTAATCCCATCCATGTTTCTTCCGTTTCAGCCTTGTGTGCACTTCTTCACGTGATTTTCAACCATGCAGCCAGAACACTAATGAGTATATGAATTTCAAAGTCAACTGTTAACTGTTAACAGTTAACTGTAATATGTTAACTGTTTCCTTGAATTTTTCTACAATATATCATGATTTGTATTTTACAGCTTGAGATCGCCCTCGAGCAATTTACTGCCACCTTTTTCTATACACAAAAAGAATTTAATCGTCTAAGCATTGCTAAACTCATTAAAATCGAAACATGCGATCGTGGACGTGATCACCAGCTGCTTCGACGACCACCCCATCGCAGCCCCAACTGGCGCTCTTCCTCACGCAGCTAAAACCTTACCCATTGATATTCAGACACAAATACGCCTATAAGTAGAAACGTAGCGCACTGAGTGAGTGAAACACTTTATTAAAGAAGAGAGGCCATAAGGCCCTGCGGGGAAGTGAGGATGGGAAGGGGGGGGAGAAAGCGAAAGGTCACAATTCACACAATGCACACAGTTCTAGTCATGGGGTCCAATTCACAGAAGGCACAGTTCACTAAGTCATGAGTGGCAATGTCACTGTTGACATCGCACGTGGATGAGTAAGGTCAGTCCGAGAGAGCCTGTGAGAGCGCTACACCAATTCGTCAAGGCCGTTTTCAAGGGTGTGCGGCGTTATTGTTTCTAAAGTAGCTGGGTCGTCACGGACACGGGGTCGTCACGGACACCAGTTCAGTCACAGGTCCAGGACCTACTGTTAGCAGCTGATGGCGGTTACGAGCGAATTTATTTCAATTTAATTCAATTTGTTCAACAACAACAGTGAAGCACAATGCAGCGGACCGTGGGCGAAAGGCCACATCACAATATAACACAGCTGCAGCAGCTGTGTGACGACGTGATCGCCTGACTGGGCCCGTAGGGCAGCTGCACACGACACACAGCAACATCATTTCCATTCAAATTATACAATATAATAAAAGTTAAAACAGTTTAGATACCAAAATAAAGGTTTGTTATCTGATACAAAGAAGGAGAATCATTGTAACAATCAACAACACAAAAAGGCCTAGTAACAACAACAACCTATACAGCAGAAATAAAGGTTTCATACAATCTACATAACCTAACTTGTGAAAAAACATGACATACAGAGATATAGTTGATAACATAACGGGGAAGTGTCATATATACTGCAGAAACATAAGTTTTAATTGTTTTCGAAGTACACGCATGGATGGGGATTTATCTATAACGTCGATTACATTCGGGTGCTGGTTGAGAAGATTAGGAATCTGCCAAGATAAAATTTGTTAGCCATATTTAGTTCTCGTTCGCGGTGTTTTAAAACTATTATGCCTTAAATTATAGCGACATTCAGCATCGACATACATTGGAAGAATAAATCACGGTCACTTTTAAGTGCGAATGCACTTTATAAGTGACCCTGAATTCCGGTGACCGCCGTCCGTCCACATAGCAACAGCTGCGGGTGCGCGCGCTCCTCGTCTTCCTTGGCAACGGGGGGAGATGGGCGACATGGCACCTACCCACGTGGGGGATTGGCCAGGAATCTCGTCGTCTTCCGTGGCAACGGGGGGAGATGGGCGCGCGCTGCCTGGCCACTGACATGGCACATACCCACGTGGGGGATTGGCCAGGAATGGGGCGTGAGAAGGGCTAATGCACCCACTTAAAGGAGTACTGACACAAATTTCAAAGCTGAGATCCGCTCTAGCAATCAAGTACAACGACAACACAAATAGGTGTCTGTGAATAAATGCATCTTTCTTTCTTTGTAGTTGTGTGTGTGTGTGTGATCTCTCTTTCGCGAACATTACCGAACCGCGCAAATTCAACTCCTGCATTCGCACTTTCACATTCTTCCCCTCGGGGAAATGCGGGGAAATTTTTTTATTTCAGAGAACACAATTTCTGAGAGTCGCAATTTGTACAGGTAATGAATTGTAAGGATCCGAAGCTGCCTGAAATAAGGAGACTTATGTTCATACCTAGCCAGATTTGAGATGAATCGGATTCCTTTTTTCTGGATGATGTGAAGGCTGTCAATGTTGTATTTCGATGAGTTGCCCCAAACTAATAGACAGTAGTGTATGCGCGATTGCATTGTATCGAAGTAAAGTTGGCGTCTTAGATGCTCAGGAAGTAGTGAACAAAGCTTGTTCAATAAAGCTATCGAATATGCGATCTTATGCCGGACATTATTTACATGAGATGTCCATTTGAGGTTTTCGTGAAATTGCACACCCAGGAATTTATGTTCAGGAACGCGTTCGACTACCTGTGTACGGAAGGTCACATTGTCGTTAATGCAAACTGGTTTGTTAATAGAGGAAAACAAAAATATATTTTGTTTTATTGGTATTCAGTTTAAGCTGGTTCGAATAGAGCCAGTTTGACAAGTTTTGAAGCCACAGGTTTGCTGTACTTATAAGAGTTGGTATAACATCCGCTGAAAAAACACCGTTGTATCATCGGCATACAGAACAATGTCTTGGGTGCCAACAATAGCTGTTATATCATTAACATAAAGCAAAAATAAAACTGGACCTAAAATAGATCCTTGTGGTACACCGAATAAAATTTTATTTAAATCAGATTTTTCGTTGTTAATAAAAACATAGTGAGAACGGCCTGTTAAGAAGTTTTGTATCAGATCAAAAGAGATACCTCGTATGCCATAGTAAGGTAATTTTGCGAAAAGTATGTTGTGCTTAAGGGAATCAAATGCTTTACTATAATTTAAGAAGATTCCCAGAGTGTAGAGACGGTTTTCTAGGTTGCTATTTTATCTTTAACATTAAGTAATGCACTTTCTGTGGATTTGCCCTTTTGAAATCCATATTGATGTGGAGATATCAATGCATGTTTGTTTAAATGATTTGCTCATCGCACATTAATTACTTTTTCCACTATTTTTGAAAATAGTGGGGGAATAGATATTCGCCGGTAATTGCTGAAGCAGTCAACGCTGCCTCCTTTATACAAAACACACTCTTTTGCAATCTTCATTTTATGAGGAAAAATACCAGTGGAGAGAACTACATTGGTTATATGACACCGTACGCCAGCAAGGAGGTCAGACACAGCTTTAATTGGCTTTGCGCTAATATCGTCAAACCCACACGAATTTGTTTTAATATTATTAAATAACATCACTGTTTCTTCGGGAGAAGCAGGATAAAGGAATAGCGGATTAGAAAGGTTCCAGGAAACATAATCTTCAGAACCTCCAGTGCTCTGTATTGGTGAAGCTCCGGAAAGCAGAAAGTGTCTATTAAATTCATCTGAAAGAGCGTTGCCTCTAACGGTTTGCCCAGAAACTGTCATTGCATCGGGTAAAACGGTTCCCGATTTACCTAATAAATTCCTAAGCATGCGCCTTGTTTTTTGCGGATAATACATAATATCCGAAAATTTTTTGGTGTAGTAAATCATGCGCGACTTCTTTATGTCAGATTTATGTCAGTTTATGTCAGTTTATGTCGATTTTTTTATACTTTTTGAAGATTTCAACATATCGAGACATAATGAACTTATGAAACAGTAGATTACGTTCTTTCATTCTTTTTAACAGCTCTCCGGTTATAAAAGGCTTTTTCGCTCTTTTATTTACTTTAATTGTTTTTCTCGGGAATGCACGGTCGTAAAGTTCTATTACCTTTTCCAGAAATACATTGTACAATTGACTTGGATTGCTTTCGGATGATAGTTCCGACCAGTTAACATTTGCAACCAAGTGACGGAAATACTGAATGTTGGAGTCCTCCATTACACGAATCGGTAAACAAACGTTTATCGATTTGGCAACGAAGGGCGAGGTTTTCGGAATGAAACAAAATATGGATAGGTGATCACTCAAATCGCTTGTTATTGTTCCTCATTTTGTTTGACTTTCACTTAGATTGGTTAAACATAGATCAATAAATGTTTCTCTATGTTCCGTAATACGGGTTCCGTAATAACGTTTGAAAAACCGTAAGAAAGCGCCATTTCAGTGAATTGACAAGTAGAATTGGATAAAAGCAAAAGGTTAATGTTGAAGTCACCTAATATCACAACACTTTTTTTAACGCTGATAAGCCTTCCAACATTACTTCGAAGAAGCTATAAAATTCTTCAAGGAATCCCGAGGGAGGTCTGTAGATAACGCCAACGACAAATTGGCTGGTTTTCATAAACAGTGATTCAAAGTTAGGGTTCACAGTAGTGTATTCTGGAATTATATCATAAACAAATGTGTTCTTAATGTAGAGAGCGACACCTCTACAGGAGAGAGCCAAATTAAGTGGAAGAGATTTGGTATGACATCACTATTACAGTGGCAGCATCGGTGCTATTGAGAGTCTGCTGAGGCTGACCACTTATGTATAATGCGTGGTGTATACTCTGCATTTGCATACACTTTATTTGCGAATACCTCATGCCCGGTATCGTGTAGGTTGCTTGCCACTCACCTGGACACCGCCAATGAGCAGTGAGCTCCGTGAATCGGGCATACGGACTCTGAATTTCTACGCAAGGGAGCATCTAAGTGTTTGTCCGAATCAAATTTCATTGATAATCCTACGATGGCGTGATATTTTGACGGCGTCATCAGTGTTTTGTCGTCATTCTGCGGCTACAGTGATGGTAGATATGGTGCCATATGTACCAGGACATTTGTCTACTGTTGCAGAATGGTATGCGGGGCAGTTTTGCTGTCCTTGAGAGCTGTTTCTGAATTGCCATAAAGTCCGATTGGCGTTGCCAGAAAGAGACTAGCGCAGCGTGACAAAGCTCTACCGACGTTTGACAGGGTAGCAACAAGTGCAAACTTTGAAGGTGGGTTAGGTGCCGCAGTTCATGAACCATGGTACGGAACGGAGCGCTGATAATGCCAATGCTTTCATTGGGTAGTAAGCCTCTTTGCCGCCTTTGTTTGCTATTAAGGACGACAGCCGTTCTTCAGCTACAGAAACACGAACGCTCTAGTCTGCTTTTCTGTCGGTCTCACGATTGAGCCACACAAATGCCTAAATGCCAAGTATCTATCGGCATAAACGTTCCGAAGCATCAAAATACCTGACCTGAGACATACAAAAAACTGAGACATACAAGAGTCAAAATTACAATAAAAAACGCCGAGAGTACAAGTAGGCCATGACACCTTGCTATGAAATAACGGACCCGTGTATATGAAACCCCAGGTCTGTCCAGCAAAATAAACACCTTGATGTTCCCCGCCCTATTCCCCTCCAAGACCCGCACGCCCCTGGTAACTGGCGTCACTTGCATCGGAAGCAGCTGTCTCATAGGCACACTCAGCACAAAGCCAATGCAGTATTTCCTGATGCCACTCTAGATGGATTTCCTCTGACCTTCGCGTGGTACAAACCCTCGACAAAAGAAGTCAGGTGCTTTGACGCTGGACTACACTCCTGTACAGGCAGAACTTTTGGGTATCTGGACGTCTCTACAAGGTAGCACCAGGCATTCCGGCATATATACGGACTCATTCGAAGCCCTTCAAAGGCACGGAGAACCGCAAGCAGAAGGTATCATGCCTCAAGTGATCTATAAGATTTTTCAGCAAAACCAAAAGAACGACGTTGACGGTAGGGTCACCTGGATGCGGGGCATCTTTGGCCGAAAACGAAGGTGGGAGGTTGTACACAGGATTTCCCCCTCAGAACCTAACGTTTTGCCTCTTCATCTCCAGCCTCTCTCACAGATATCTCCTTATCTCCGCGACCACACCTATGTGGGCTCGCCGTCAGACGGCCGCTTCGAAATGGCGTGAGTACACGCAACCTTCGGTTCCTTCACCACGACAGACTAAAACGCCCAACCTCTTCCCACATTTTGAAGGACTTGCCTCTTAGCCGAGCCGAAAAATATTTATTCACAAAGCATTTGAAAACACCGTCATTACCTCTGACATCACCATAAATGGCAGACCCTTGCCGACCGGAAAAATGACATCCACACCACTGGCCCCCGCATGTGCCCATTTTGTCACTCCAGGTCTGAATCCGACATACATCTTATTTTACACTGCTCCACGTTTGATCCTCACAGACAGAACCATAGTGTTTTTCACCCCTCTGAGATTGAAGCCGTCCAATAGGACATACTTGAACACGTTCACCATCTACTCACATTAGCCCAGTTTAGCGTTCCGACAGTCCTGGCGCGCGTGATTTAGTGGGTGCCTCCGTCTTTCCCTACCCCCTCTTCCCTCACTAGTGACCACCGGTCCCCCCATTAAAATAAATGAATTCATCAACCAATACTTTGTGAATATACGTTGGTTTGGGTTTTACAATAACAAATTAAAAACATGGGGTCTCCTGATGTTTAGGAGAGGGGTGAGAGACGTCTTTCCCAAAAGAAATCAGCCGGACCTCCAGCTGCACCAAGCAGAAGATAAACAAAGGTATGAAAAGGAATATTCCAATAAACGTGTAATGCATTCGTCATAAGAGGGGCCAGAACGGAAGGTAAGAGAGGAAGGTAAAGGAAGGAAGAGTGGTTGGAAAAGGCATCATCAGGACATTACCCGTCACGAGAGAGGTTTTTCCCCTCCCAGGTTGTGTTGCATGTACGGCGCATAAATTCAAAGTTTTATCATTCTGACGCAACTGCTGGCTTTCCGATAGTTTTATGGCTAGTAAAATATAAGTGTTATCGAAGCTAAGATGCCCAAAACTAGTAGCCCGGCCATTTCTGCTGCCTTCTGGACAAGGTGGGATGTGCGCTACTCTGCTCCGCTTGTCTATGAGGATTTGAATTGGTCAACCCTATATACATATAAAAGGAGGAGGAGGAATAAACATTTAATTGAGCAGTCAATGTTGTTGGGTTGACCGCCAGGTGGGGGACCTCCTTAGTCCAGGAAGCCCTGGGTATTGGCGGCCTGTCTCGCCAAGGTACACTAAAATAGCAAGATTATCAAAACTAACTGGATCGTACTCTCTTCTTCGTTCCATGTGTCCTAGCAGGCTTTTTTACCGTGTAATTTAAAGCGCAGTTGAACTATTTCACACAACGGGGTGGACCACCCAAATACCACACTATCAATGATTAGGTCTACCGTTGCAGATAACACGCTAAACTAAGTTTCTGGGAAGTCTCACTGCCAATTTGCATTGTAGACTTTCCTCTGGCTACTTCGCTAAAAAGGAAGAAATAATTTTTCATTTTATAATATCGGGGGCCCTGACGGTAGCTTGTGTGGGTTTCTATAGGCGCCCACGAGATACCACGTGGTTTAAAGCGTTTTCAGGAAAAGAGGACAGTATTTCTATGTAAGTATGTATTTATGATGCTGTACATTCCGTTCTTAGGAAAACGCTGAATTATTTCACAAGTGACCCGCCGCGGTGGCTCAGTGGCTAAGGCGTTGCGCTGCTGAGCACGAGGTCGCGGGTTCGATTCCCGGCCACGGCGGCCGCTTTTCTGATGGAGGCGAAAAGCAAAAACGCCCGTGCGTACGAGATTTCGGCGCACGTTAAGATCCCCAGGTGGTGAAAATTAATCCGGAGCCCTGCACTACGGCGAGCCTCATCGCCTGCGTTGCGTCGGCGCGTTAAACCCTACAATCAATCAATCAATCATTGCACAAGTGGGTTAATCTTCGCTGGTGCAGCGGAATTTTCTTCGCTCTGCACTCAAACAAACAAGTGGCAGCGGCGTTAACAACTTTTTTCAAAGAG
This sequence comes from Haemaphysalis longicornis, assembly GCF_048455015.1. Taxonomy (NCBI): domain Eukaryota; kingdom Metazoa; phylum Arthropoda; class Arachnida; order Ixodida; family Ixodidae; genus Haemaphysalis; species Haemaphysalis longicornis. Next base: position 58,384,239 of record NW_027526295.1, on the reverse strand, counting down.
TGTAAATTTGCAATAAAGTGTTTACGTTATATCCCGCCACTCCATACTTACGGCGTCCAAGAATAAATGCTCAAAACCGCTGTTCTCACCGATGAATATTGTTTCCTGAACCATATAGCACTATTCTCCTGAGAGAGCAAAGGCTGGCAGATAAAAGCAGGTTGGTCAAAGATATCGGTAATCGTTTTGGGGACAACTAAAAACCATAGTGCGAGAACGGCTCGGATAACTTCGTTTCAACGTCACAAAAGCCAACCCTCCTTGCCAAAACAAGGCGCGCCTTAGGAAGGACATTTTCTTGCAGTTTAAAAGAACTGTCGCGACGGCGACAGAGAGATGCGAAGACACACGTCTGCACGCTACAGCCCGTGGACCCAAACTGGGGTCCCCGCTTTATTCCACGCTCGTGCCCAGCGCGCACCGCAAGCGCGTGGTCAGCACTCGCCACTCGTGGCTCAGCCACAGCGTCATCGTTCCTGGAGCGTGCCCGTTTGCGGCAGCAGTCGACGCAAGCTGCTGGGGCGCCGCCACATAGCCCCCCCCTCTTCAGACGGAGTGTCGGCAAAACGGACAGTCTTTGCGCTGGGATGTTCACGGGTGGGGCTGCAAACGGAGGGGAGAGTGGTGGTGTTCAGGGTGGAGTGGTGGATGGTGGTGTCGAAGGCAGGCGGTTCGGCCTCGGTGGAAGCGGGCTTGAAGCGATCAATGGAAACGACAGTGTCGCGGCCGTTAACGCGAACTGTAAACGTCTTTTCGCCGCGTGAAATGACGAGATGAGGGCCGGTGTAGGGCGGTTGAAGTCGACACGGATGAAGACGTATTGGCTGACAGAAAGACTTGGGTGAATAAAACTGGGTTTTGTGGAACACGGCCGTGACGGTTGGGGACAGATATAGCTGAAAAACCGGGTTAAACCCTTTACGTAGGATGGGCCAGGAGAGGAAGGGTTATCTTGAGGCTGTGGAGGGACCAGGAAGTCTGCCGGTAATCGCAAAGACGTGCCGTAGACCATTTGGGATGCGGCACAACCAAGATCATCTTTGATGACGGTGCGTAATCCTAGCAGCACAAGAGGAAGGTGAACTGCCCACTGCTCAGGTGATTCGTGAGCCATCAGCGAGCCCTTGAGCTGACGATGAAGCCTCTCGACCATGCCGTTGGCTTGAGGATGATAGGCCGTTGTTTTTAGGTGAGTAACGCCGAGTAGGCATGTCAAGCGGCGAAAGAGTGTGGACTCAAATTGGCGGCCACGGTCTGTGATAATCTCCGACGGCACGCCAAAATGAGCGATCCACATCGGCATAAGCGTGGAAGCAACAGTCTCAGCCGTAATATCGTCGATTGGAAAAGCCTCCGGCCAGCGGGTAAAACGGTCGATCACTGTCAAGATGTAGCGGCAGCCCTTAGATGGTGGTAGTGGGCCAACAAGGTCCACGTGAATTGTGGAGAACCTGGAGTCCGGTAGTGGGAAAGTAGCCAGAGGCGATGTGGTATGCCGAGAGACCTTGCATTGTTGGCAGGCGAGGCAGGAACGGGCCCAGGCGCGTACGTCAGTATTCATGCCCGGCCAGACGTATCTCTCGGCAATCAAACGCCGTGAGGCACGAACTCCAGGATGAGAGAGACGGTGAATAAAGTTGAAGGCAATGCGCCTGAGAGACGCAGGAAGGTATGGCCGTCTGCGGCCTGAGACCGGGTCAATGTCGCAAACTATGTTGATTCCCGAATTAGGGCATATAATGTCCTCTAGTTGCAGAGAGGAGCTGTTTGAAGAACGTAGAGTTCGGAGCTCCTCGTCATCGCTTTGGGCTTGGGCCAACTCCTGAGAACTGAAACCGGAGCGCTGTATGGCGGAAATACGGCTAAGGACGTCGGCTGGAATGTTGTTAACTCCCTTGACATGCCGAATGTCCGTCGTAAACTCTGCAAGATAAGCCAAATGTCGCGTCTCTCGGGGAGAATATGTAGTCTTCGATGACTTGAAGGCGTTCGTAAGAGGCTTGTCATCGGGGAAGATCACGAAGCTGAGGCCTTCGAGGAAAAGGCGGAAATGCTTCACAGCGAGGTATGCCGCCAGGAGTTCCCATCCGAAAGTGCTGTACCGTTGCTCAGTGGCAGAAAGCTTCTTCGAAAAGAAACCGAGCGGGTGCCAGCTGCCGCGGATGTGCTGCTGAAGTACACCTCCAATCGCACAGTGGGAAGCATCTACCATCAGGCTTGTGGGAGCGTTGTGGCGTGGGTGCACGAGGAGGGTAGAAGAGGCCAGGCGCTCCTTGGTGGTAGTGAATGCGCGATCAGCAGCTTCAGACCATTCAAGACTGCACTCGGGAGACTTGGAAGTTTGAAGGAAAGTTTCGAGAGGTTGAAAAATGGCCGCACATTCCGGGATGAACTGTCGGTAATAATTCACCAGCCCTAGGAAACGGCGCAGTTGGCGCAAGGACTCAGGTCGGGGAAAGTCGATTATGGCCTTCACTTTGTCTGGCAGAGGGCGAATTCCATTGCAGTCAACGAAATGGCCGAGAAACTCCAACGACGGCAACCCAAACGCACACTTTTCGCTATTAAGGATGAGGCCATGCTCTGCTAGGCGTTCGAAAGCTATCCGCAGATGGTGCAGGTGCTCAGATAGCGATGAACTGGCGACAAGAACGTCATCTATGTAGGCGAAGACAAAAGGTAGACCACGGAGGACGACGTCTATGAAGCGCTGAAAAGTCTGAGCTGCGTTGCGCAACCCGAAAGGCATCCGAGTGAATTCGAAGAGGCCAAACGGTGTAATGATGGCAGTTTTCTTGACGTCATCCGGGGCTACGGGGATTTGGTGGTAGGCTTTTTGGAGGTCAAGCTTTGAAAAGATGGTACATCACTGAGATTATTGGTGAAGTCTTGTATATTAGGTAGGGGGTAGCTGTCGGGTACCGAGGCCACGTTCAAGGAGCGGTAATCACCACAGGGTCGCCAGTCTCCTTATTTCTTCAGGACCATGTGTAACGACGAGGACCAGTTGCTCGATGACGGGCGAGCAATGCCGATTTCAACCATGTGGTGAAATTGCTGTTCCGCGATTTTATGTTTCTCTGGAGCCAGTCGACGCGCCACGGCGTGCGTAGGTGGACCGGTGGTGATGATCTGATGAACGACGTCATGCTTCACTGGCTTTGTCCAGTCTGGAGGGGCAGTCAGGGAAGGAAACTCGTTCAGCAATTCCCGGTACGGAGAAGGTAGGTCGCAAAGAAGCGTAAATGCGAACGGATGGACTGGAGACGATTTGTCGATGAGAGAAAGGCCGGTTGTGGCGTCCAGGAATCTTCTTCGGGCCATGTCAACCAGGAGGCCGAAGTGCGAAAGGAAATCGGTTCCTAGAATGGCGTGACTCGCGTTGGCCACGACAAAAATCCAGCGGAACGCACGGCGTAGGCCGATGTTTACCATCAGGGATTTTTTTCGGTACACGGGAATGCTGGACTTGTTAATAGCTTGGAGATGGTACACTGGTGCTTGAGTGCGGTCACAGGAATTAGCGGGGAGCACACTCACTTCAGCACCAGTGTCAAGTAGGAAACGTTGACCACTGGTTGCATCTGTGATGTAGAAGAGGCGACTGTCGCTGGCTTGGGAATCGGTCGCCGCCGCTAACGATCCCTCGTCCCGTTTCCCGGCCAGCCGCAAGGACGGGTGCAACGTTGCGTCGCTGCACCGAAGCGGCGATGGTACCAGCACAATGAATCAGGGTGTTGAGGTGGCTGGCGCGTTGTGCCTTCCTGGCGAAATACTTGCGGAGACGGGGTACGGCGAGAAGGGTAAAACCGGCGAGCTCGAGGGTTGCGAGGCGGCGGCGAGCTGTAACCAGCCGAGACGACAAGCTCCTCCAAGTTCTGCATGCGCTCTCGGAGAGCGGCGAGGTCGTCGGACAGCGGTGAGGGCAAAGGAGTAGCAGGCGCCGCCACGGTGGTATGGTCGGAAGATTGAGCGGATGCCACCGTGGACAAAGGCGGATGCAACGTGGCGACTTCCATTATCTTGTCAGCATGCGCGGCCAATGCGGATAAGGGAAGGTCAGAAGCAGTCGCGAGGATCATCTGCAGAGAAGAGGGGAGCCGTCGCAGGGAAAGTTCCTTCAACAAACGGGAGTCCGTGGCAGAAGGTGCGTCGCCGAGCAGGGTTTGCCGTTCGTGAAGGAGCTGCGAAGGTCGACGGTCACCCAACTCCTCTGCAGAAAGCAGCCCCTGGAAACGCTGCCGTTCCGAAGGGCTCGTGCGGCTCAAGATGGCAGCCTTAAACGTGTCGTAAGGGTTCGTGGTAGGCGGGTTGGCAAGGATGTCACGAACCTCAACCGCGATCTCAATAGGCAGTGACTGTTGTAGATGGTTGAAGCGGGTCTCTCGCGACGTGATGTGACTCACTCGGAAGCTTGCCTCGGCTTGAAGGAACCACACATCGGGGTGCTTAGCGCTGAAGGGGGGCAAACGGCAAGCGACGGCGGAGATGCCAGGTGAAGAGGCAGCGGAGGACACAGAAGGACCGCTGGCGTCGCGGGGAGGGTCCATTCTGAGTACGTGGCTCCGCTGCAACGTCCGGGTCACCAATGTCGCGACGGTGACAGAGAGATGCGAAGACACACGTCTGCACGCTACAGCCCGTGGACCCAAACTGGGGTCCCCGCTTTATTCCACGCTCGTGCCCAGCGCGCACCGCAAGCGCGTGGTCAGCACTCGCCACTCGTGGCTCAGCCCCAGCGTCATCGTTCCTGGAGCGTGCCCGTTTGCGGCAGCAGTCGACGCAAGCTGCTGGGGCGCCGCCACAGGACCTTTCCAGGCAGCAAATAGTGCAGCAGAATACTCGAGTGGTGTACAACGCGCCTAATTAAAAACCACCGGAAGACACTCATTATTGCCACACGGCTCAATAGGGGGGGTGGGGGGGGTTAAAGAGAATTTATTATTACCCACATATAGCGCCGTCAAGTTAACCCTGCTTAGGAAAGGGAGCCTCTGTATGGAATCTGGGGGATTTGTCCCTTGAAGACATGAATGATTGTTGCTTCGAGCACGGTGGTGTTCTCACACCCGTATACTCTGTTGCTCACTGGGGATGTTTTTTCCCAAACTCTCTCCTTTACGACTGTGCACGTCCTCAATACAATACCATTTTTTTTCAATTTTTCAAAACCCCATTATCTCTCTGCTGATTTAGAAAATGCCAATGCGTGTCATATATATATATTATATGAGGATGTAAATATTTGTGCCTGCACATGTGGCTACCGTTTGTCATATATATAAACTAAAACATGGTCATATATGTACGTCCTTCCCATATATGTCCTCAATGTCGCCATATAAGGTGCCAAGTAGAGCAATATCTGATAGAACCGAAAACTGGGCTAGTTTGGGGTTGGCCTTGACTATCTTAATGTAGCGGAAACTCGACACATACACTAGAATAATAAGTAGAGAGGCTACAGTGCTGACGTGCAACTATAATTTAATTATACCTGTCACACACTTAAATGCTAACAAGTTTCTCATACCCACGCGAGCGCACATCATACAGACGTTACAAAAATGTTTTTGCACGTGCCAAGTGCCAAGCGCATGTGCGGCTGAATGCGCTTATTTTTCTATGATAGAGAGCTTTTAAAAATACAAAGTCGCCCTCAACTAAGCGAAGTGAAGGCCTACTGATACATCACTCTTACTTTTTCTTATATAGTAGGCCTCGATGATTTATCGTGTGGGTTTGTGCCTGTGCACAGATCCATGTACGTGGGTTGATTGTGCTAGGAAATAAAAAAATTTAGTAAGAATTCGGTAATAAAGAAACGGTCATTCTATAATACAGAATAAAAAATCAAAATGGCGAGGACATGGTCCGACGAAAGCCTTCCGCTTACAACTTAGTTGACTGTATTAAAGCTGCCGCACATTTTGTACTGATTTTTTTTAGCTCTGCTGAACTATGGATATCTGGGGTGTTGGCAAAGGCTTTTTAATCGATGCACTGCTCGATCGAATTGAGGCTGATAGTGTAACCTATGGGTGGAATCGAAAAAGCAGAAAAACCAGTCCAGATTGAAGTCTCTACATGAAACCCGTGGCGTGTATGTGCAAGAGCGGCTTTTATACAGGCACGTCGGATGAAAGACTCAGTATTCCCGAATCCCCAAATTGCTTGAATAAGAACCTTTCAATAGTCACTCCTGGCTCAACAGCGAGAGGGAGACGTTATGTACCCTGCTCATAAAGCACAGCCTTCAGTGTACAGACATGGTTTATCAATCATCGACCCCAGTAGCTGAGGTCTGATGTGTGGCGGCTGTGATGAGTGCCTTACCTAGTGGTTGAAGCGGATAGGGTCACAACGAGTTCCACGCTCCAGCATCCACGTGTGAGATGTTATGTTTCTGAGTGTCGGAAATAAGTGAGTCATATAACGGATTTTTTTCCACAGCGAACTGGCTTTAGCGCGTCACCTCTCATGCGAGTAGGGTCTCGGAAGCGAAATGAAATGAATTGTCTGACATACTTCTTTCAGCAGCCATGGGATGGGACTATTTATCATTTTGCCCGTTGAATGCTCTAAAATACTCCCATACTCCTCTTGACCCGTTCGATTTGCACAAAGTTGTCAGGTGGAGTTTCATGACATTTTTTTAGTTAGCTCGGTATTACTACCTTATTTTCCTCTTCCATCGTGGAGCGGAGCTGGACGAGCAATTCCGATGGAAATTGTAACCAGGTGCAGTCTTTGCAATATCAGAGCTCGAATAGGGCGATTATAAATAAATCTTTCTTCCACCACGATTGCCAGTAGACTTGAGGGTACAGGCATTATCCACTGAAGTCGTCCGTACCCTAATCACATCCACACTCCTAACATGGCCCAGGGGGATCCTGAACTAAGTTCAAGCAGAGCCTAGAGCCTTACAGATTCGAGTCAAAACCCAATCAGACAAGAATCAGTACTTACACTAGGAGTCTGCTGCAGTTGCATCTGGCAGTTCACTATGTATGTGTCCCGTATTGCCGACGTTTTCGATGATGAGTTCGTCTGCTCAGTCGCTCGCGAATACCGAAAATATTTTTATGCTTAAAAACAATGTAGTCGTAAGGTTTGTCGGTCGCAAGCGAGTGCAGTACCCGACTTCAGCTCCTCCTTGCCGTACAAGAGGCATGTCGAACTGAAATTTGTTTGCTCCTAAAGGCTTCGATTGTACGCGACGGCCGTTTGCCGCATTCAAATATTGTGCGTGGCACAGGTAAAACAACGCGCAGATAGTGCACTCATAATCATTTATTTAGTTTTCACGCACAATAAAAACACCTTACAAATGTTCCAAGGGTGACCAAAGACGTGTGTGTGCGAGCTGGATATGTGAACCGCAATGCCCCGTCAATGTGCCTTCAGGGTAACCTGGGAGCTATTTAACAAAACGGTTTTTTGTGTTGGCGAAGAACGAGGTAACGCTTCTACATAATCAAAAACCGAGTGCATAACTTTACCAGCCTTAAGTGAAAAAATACCGTGGGATGCTGTACTGAGAGTCTCCAATCCGCCTCAAAACTTACAATCATCATAAGTGACGTTCCCGATGGGGCCCAAATTACCATGATGAATGTTCGCCTGCCAGTAACGGCATATACAGAGCATCGGGGACAACATCTGAGATGCTGCGCACGTCGGAGCCAATTGAGGAAATCATGCTTCATCCAAACGCTCGGGAATCAACTCGCAACGAGAAACACCCGCGTGGAAAGGTTACCGGGGAATCTGGGCATCGAGACGTGTGCAGACGCTGTAGCGTGAGAAAAATAGCCCCAGCTATTGCGCTTGCACAAAGGAAGCCTGCAATGTTCTCAGAATAGCCCAGACGCGTATAAGCGAATACAGCGATGGCTGGGCATCTTGATCTGTTGTGCTGGAATTGGAATGAGTGGTCATATTTTTGCGCCTCACACCTCCACGAAACTGCGTGGAATTTATCACTTCCAATTAGGATGCCGCAGTGCCTCAACATGCCCTGTGCTCGCGCAATCTGGTCCAAACAAGTATGGTTTGCGTCACAAATCTTTATTGATTCTAGAGGCGCAGTGTCGCTTCCGTATTTAATGATGGGTTCGAGGTACGTTTATTCACAAACTGGAAGGGGAGCTGCGCATATTTGGCTGCAAAGCAATAAAACTTCGTCTCAAATTTTTGTGTTTCAGTTCATTTAAAAAGACATAGTCGGGAAACAGCACGCTGTACCTACGGTGGGATCCGCACAAAACTACCTATGAGGTACCTCGTTATATGCACGATGCGTGTGAATCTCGGCTGCTTATAACTTTTTGACTGCTAGTGATAAAGGCAATATTAAGGTTTTTTGGCACAGCAACCTTTCGGTTAAAATCCGCCAAACGCCTGCGGCTGCCAGTGTTTGTTGCTGCACTCTCGTGGGTTTACTACGGCAGAAAACAAATTGAGCTGTGTAGCGTTTTGTTCTTCATTTAGTTTACTCAGCCCGACTCAGTTGGCGATGGAACGAATAATGATAGGAGTAACACTTAGAGGCAGACAACGAGCTTTCTGATGAATCAGAGAACAAACTAGAGGATACGATTTCATAGTTGAAAAAAAAGAAAAAAATGTACTCGTGCTGGTTTCGCAATTAGGCGAAATAACAAGTATTGCTCCACCAGCGGAACAGAGACGACACCCAGTGGTGGTTCTAGAAAAAGAGGAAGGCCAATTACTCGATGAAGGGAAGAAAAAAGAAAATTCGGAGGGACAGAACGGACTCGAGCGTGGTGGGACAGCAGTGATTGGAGGTGAATGGGAGAGGCCTTCGTCCTGCCGTAAAACGTACTAGGTTGCTGCTGGTTATGATAATGTAACAGCCGGGTCTCAGATTAAGGGTGAGTGGCCCCAGCTACGCTGCTCCTCTGACCTTACCAGGTTTCGACTCTTTCAGTACCACAACACTACCAGAGAACGTACTACGGCAAGCTACAACTTGCGATAAAAAGAAACAAAACTAAAATCCCTTCATGTCACTTAGCTGTGCAATCATTTACATCTAACTGCAAAAGTCGATGATCTAACAACCGAAACTTCGCGATGAGTTTCGGAGGCTGACAGGGCGATTGCGATAACCCGATATGCAGAGGAATCCCGCACTCGTTCCATATGCCCTTCAGCAACAATACATAGCGCTAAGTCAAAAAGCGGGTAAATCTCAAGTGCTCCCGTCTGCTTGAGTGTCCTCTAGCGCGATAAAGTACGGCCCGTAGTTAGTGGGGCAGAACGAAAGCAAGTGAAAAGACGCCCACACGCAAGTGCATTATGTATGAGGGGCCGAATATCGATCGACATATACGCGGGACAACAAAGGAACAGCCCGAACTGGCCTCTTCGCGGCCTGGGCGGCTGTACATTATCGACTTCTGTCAGCTGCTATCGGAACTCAGCTCATTTTAACTTGCATCTTACTCCCCGCGTCATAAAAGTTTTGCTCTGTCAACAACGAAGTGCAAGTCGCTTTTGTTATTTGTTTGATGCTAGTCGCATTTCGTTATCACTGGATTCCTTCGAAGAAACGTTGCACGGTTTGTGAGTCGTGACGATAAAGAGCCAGAATCTCTTGTGCTTCGTTCTTGCACATCCCTCAAGACTTTTGCAGTATTATTCATCGCAACGGTTGAGAGAACGCCCATACAACTTTTATGCTCAGTATAAACATTTTGATTCGAACAAAGCGCTTGCAAGTTGGGTACCCCCCTCTGATGCAGTTTAGGAATGCCAAAAATTTGGGGTTGCCTAAACTTTTTGATTTGAATGCGTCGGTTCAAATTGAGTCACCATCATCGGATGCATCTGGGGAGTGTCCAAAAGATGGGGTTGCTTCTCTTACTATCAGTCGACTACGATGAGTCTATATGTTTGGCTTTTTCAAAACTTTTAACCGTTGTCGTGTATCAGGCAAACCGTCAAATAGTGATACTGCGGAAAAAACACTGAACCACTAGAGGCTTGTTAGAGTAGGGCCATATTTAGCTTCAGTGGCATGGCAAAAGGCGGTTGGAAGATACTACCGAAAACTTCACATTTCGACAAAGTACGCAAACACGAACGAATTTAAACTCGTTCACTGTGGACTCACAACATTGAGTGCTTTTGGTTGCTCGTGTGCGTGTCTCAGAGTTTTACTTGAACTGGAATCCCATATCGAAAGTTGATAAAAATAGGCAGTTTACTCCTTAAATTCGAGTAAACTACCTCTGAGAAAGGTTAACAATATACCATAATCCTGCCAAATATAAAGATTGCTACGCTCCCTCACATTTAGGTACATAATAAGGAAACAAAATTAGCGTCACATAATTTGCAGAGGATTCAGCTTTAGTCGTGTCAATGTAAACATCGCTGAAAACACTTTTCTTAAAATTTAGAACACGCTAACACAACGACAGCGACGAAGTTCGGCGGGACAACAGGTTGTTACATGTTGCTTTTTCTCTGTCTTTATGGGTTTAGCGCACTGTATTGCTTTAAACAAAAGTCACTGTGCCAGCGTAGCTGTCCTGTTCCTTCTATAGAAGCATATCCGACTGTAGATATTACCGCAGTGGTTTTGCCATATTACAAGTATCCACGGAGCAAGAATATATATGGCAGCCGAATCGCTTCATAGCAGCGGGCGTGGCCAAATGACCATATAAGGTCACAATGAAAACCAACCCTGAGTACAGAGTTTCGTATCTGCGACTGCGAAGGAGTGGGTAGCGGCACCTAATGGACGAAGTGAAAGCGGCCACAATTCGTTCCAAGTATGCGCTGGGAAATACCGTACGCGACGGCCGCAAAGTTTCCCTTCCACCAACAGATTCTTCTAGCTAATCCAGGCCAAGCGTTTTGGACATTAACTGCCCGCCCTCAGAAGCGGCGTCCCCCCGTCTTGTTTGTTACTACGTGCAGTGAGCATTAGGCTGAGGCAACAACAACAACAACAACAACAACAAAACGTGGTGATATAGTCAAACCATGCAAACACCATCTCCTTCAGTCCACCGACGTGATTGCGAGACAATTTGCAGAAACATTAAGGAAGTCGTAAAGGAAAGAATGTTTACAGTCAAAATGGGATAGCAGTAAGCTAATAACGCTGCAACACCCGGCGTTGATTGTGTCCTCCTTGACGCGCACGGTTTCAGCGACCTGCCCAACCAACAGCCGCTATTTGCAGGCGCTATTTTTAAACTGTTCTTGCAATATGGCCGCTCAGAGTACCCAATGGCAGTAAGACGTTTCAGGTGCTCCTATAGGTCACCACAGAGATGTTGCCATTTCGAGACGGATGGAACCGAGTTTCAATAGCGCCATGCGGTTTTCTATTATCTCACCAAGTTTCTTCCAGGTAATAAACTCAGCAATATACTAACAGATTCGTAACATTGTTTCCCACTCGTTAGGTTTTACGAGCAGTGGAGCCTGTCTTGGATATGTAAACAGTGATCTATGAAAACTAGAAAATAAAAGATATGCTACCTAATTTTAAGCTACGTTGACCAATCACATTATCACGAACGAACCCTGAATGCTAGAACTGGGCTCCTCATGTTTACTGGTCATTCCCCGCATTGGTAGATGAATATGCATTATTATTAAGACTGCGCGGACAAGAAAAACGGTCCAAGGCGCGTTGTTTTGTTTACTCGTCCGCGGAGTGCCTTTTTTGGCGCGCTCTTCACAAGTAATTCAAGAGACCCTGCAATACTTCTATCAAATTTTTTTCTAAATGTTAAATGCATGCAAGTCGTAGCGAGCCAACACATCCAGTACTTAGAATGAGAGTCGCAAAATACTTCAGGCAAAACCTGCGGCTCGATGCCCATCAGATAACTTACAAACTTGCTGAAAATCTTTTCCTTTTTCCGCATACTTGGCGTTCATCGACCGTAGGGATTACGCCTAAACAGTGGTTTAGCGCCTATTAACCGCATTTCCTTCAGTCGCAGCAGTGAATGCATACGATAGCCAATTTGAAAAGAAAGCCACAAAAGCAAAGCAGAAACGGAAGGCGGATCTGCTGCGACGAGACAAATCGCGCAGTGCCGTCCGGGCTGGCGATACCTATAAATCTCGCTGTGCTTCCAGACAAAAGGAAAGAGTGAAAGCGTCCATCGGAAGTGTTTTAGAGTCCTTTTAAACACTGGCCGAAGCCCATACCTTTCTACATGGTGCACATATTTTTAGGTCGTTCAGTATTTCTTTATTTTCATTGAGTTTCATCAATACAGTCGATTTTTCACCACCGGTTTACGCGGATGAGCCGTCTTTCATGTATTTCGGGTGTATTTTTGTAAATAAAATAGCGGGAGTATCCGGCGATGCCAAGGTGAGCAACTATACACATGGCCATAGTGGGTATAACAGGTTGAGTATTTCAGCACGAGAGTACGGCTTCTTCTACTCAAAGGCGAAAAGTTTTGTTTGTCTGTCTGTCCCTTGATTCAGAGCCCGGCAAAAGTTAAAATAACTTTTTGTGTGACACGAGAAATATGCTTCATAATTGTAAACATTGTTTCGAAAACTGTTTATGATATGCCTATTTGAGAAAGAACGTCAATACGTAACTCGGTTTGCAAAGTTCTTATAATTAAAAGTAGACGTGTACATAAGTCTTCCGAGATCAAATTTAAAAGAAACTGCGTTAAAAACAGTGTTTTTACCACAACATACAAAGAAGGCTGGCACCCGAGCGTCACGGTAGTGGTGCGAGAGCGAAGTAATCACAGTCCCACAGATACCGCTGCTGTGCGAACGTGAAAAAAAAATTGAACTCCGCAACCCTTCGCAGGGGGCCCGACACAGGAGGCGAACAGTCTTGAGAGGTGGGCTAATGAAACAGTAGAGGCAGTTATGACTATTGACGAAATTTGCAGCGACGCGAGCAGATTGAGGGATGATTTTTGTTATTTGTCATATTTATTTCTCTCTTGAGTTGTAAACAGTTAGAAACTCCCGCCTGCGCACAATGCAGGGGCTCCTACCGAGGCCATGCAATTATGGCAAATGGCTGAAACGTTTGTTTCATTTGAAGTGTCCTGAGCTATTCCAACGAAGATTATGGGCTCAAGCGACTACTCACCCATGGCAAGTGCTATCTCGTTATGTGCTAACAGTCACAGCACCATGGGGATCTGCGGGAGGCGTCTGGTTACAGAAAGTACCACAAGATGGCGCGCGCTATTCGAATGCGGGAAAATATAACTCAAGTCAACCTCCTGGGGAGGGGGGGGGAAGGGGGGTTAAAAAACTCTCCTCTTTATATGTTCGTGTGGGCAAAATCCTGAAATTCGGTTTTGGACATTTTTATACACACGGTTTGTGAGCAAAAATACACAAAGGGCTGAATCGTTAGTGAAAACTTTGTTAAAACATCATTTTTCCAGAATCACGATTTTATCTATCAAGAGGCCGCTATGAAAAAAATCTTTTAAAGCAGTTTTGTGACATTTTTATGGGTTACCTATTACACAAAAGAATTACGCCCATCTTCCCGCGAGGGAACCCTGGTGTGATGCGACGCATCGGGGAGTTCAATTGGCGTTTCCATTGGGTTGATTCTCTAAATCGGGTGAAACGTATTGTGAACGCGTATGATGCATTCCATCACATGCGGGTGTTCTCATACGCGGGAAGATGGGCGTAATTTTAATTTTCATGAAGGGACCGTCGCTTCCATCACGTCTTCATCGGAAGAATCAAGTCAAGCACACAGTCGTCAAGCAAAGTGACGCGAAGTTGAACGAGAGCGAGCACTGACTGAACCACCGCAGCGCGATACCCGCTTTATATTCACAGCGCCTCAAGGAGAGGAGACAACGGAGGAGAGTCGCGCAAGCGCACGCTAGCGTGACGGGAGCGGAGCGAAGCAAGCGAAGCGCGCGCGCAAAGCTGTTTATAATAATGATGCGGAGTGAGAGCGTTGCGAGCACAGCTGTCGGAGAGAAGACGGGAGGAGAGTCACGCATGCGCAGCTGGCGTGCGGACGCCGGACAACGCCGACGCAGGAGGGACATGCCTCAGAGCAAGAGATGCGTCGCATCTAAAAACCTCTTTGATACATATGTAAGGAACTGTGATAAAAAGAGTTATCCTCGAAATATACTTAGGGGCTTTTCACTCTCTCAAATATGTAACAAAAGCAGCAGTATTGAGCTGCTACACCATAATCAGAATGCGATTCCGAAATTTAAATTTGCATGAACCAGCAATTTGGATGGGCGATTACATCACTTGGTAGCCCTTTGCGGCCCGAAAAGGGTGTAACCTAAAAACGGTCTTCTCTCCCTTTTCTGGCGTCCTCAAAGTTCGTTTTGTTGACTTTCAACAAAGCCGTTTCATTAAAAAGCGATGACATTTGTTAGTGAAACACGCAATGGGCATTGTTAAAAACGCCAGCTTAGCTACGACATAAACATCATCGTTAGTAGTGTTTGTTCGTGAACAAAACTAAAACTGTGTTTTAGAGATTCTTACGACTACATTTGCCGACAAAAAGTACTTGGATTTCTGAGCGAGCGAGCGAGCGAGCGAGATAATCACGAATTCCTGATAACATCATTTCCTCGCTTTATTTTATTAGGGGGGGGAATTGCTGGTAATCTCTCCTTAGTCCTCTCCAACGCGGTGATCAAAATGAAGCCCAAAATATCAAGTTTCTAGGTTTAGCAGTATTCGCTGGGCGTTCATGAGTCAGTCAATCAGTCCGGTCAGTCAGTCAATCACGTCAGTCACGTCAGGGCAGGTCAGGTTAGTCAGTGAGTCAGTCAGTCAGTGAGTCAGTCATTGAGTCAGTGTGTCGGCAACTTTGGGAAGACTATAGTCATTCTCGGGCTACTTAAACGCAAAAAATTTTGGCCTGTCTCTATGTCTGTCTGTTTACCTGCCTGTGACTCGATTCAGCCACACGGCCAAAGAAAAACAGAAACTGCGCATTGTCTTATATACCCGCAGTCAAATCAAAACGTCTAAGCTAGGTGTCAATGTTCATACTTGTGAAGATTCCTGAACAACAACACGTCATTACGCAAATATGGCGCAGAAAATCAATACGTAAGTGATATCTGCAGTGTTTCTTTTTCAAAAAATATGGATGCTGGGTTTTTTCAAATGAAATTCTACATCAGCTGCAGAATCCCGCCGTCTGCTGCTGCCCGCGCTATTATAGCTCCAGGCGCCATTCAAGAAATCAAACGCCATTACCAACGAAAGGTTCCACTAGACAGGTTTCCGGTTCCGCTTGAAACGCTGGTGGAGTAGGGCAACGTGGTTTTGTAAACATTGTAGTATGGTGCCTCGATTCACGCGCGTCTCCGCCGTACGGCAGCGCTAGCATCGAGGCACCCAACTTGGAGCAGTGGAACGCGGTAAATTTAACTTGGCTTGAGGAAACCTTTAGCGTGTTATCTGGAGAGGAACGAGACGAGTGAGGAAGAGCAGGAGAAGAGAGCGCAAAGAGAAGGGGGGCATCTACTTGGTAGAAACGCCAGTCTAATATCGCCTTTCGCCGACATTTGCAACAAAAGGATTATATACGTGGCCATTTTTTTATAGGTACAGATTTACCACGCGCATTCCTGCGGGTCAAGAACTCCCAAAGTAATTGTGAAACCTTACACAATAAGTTCCAGAGTAGTAATCATTTACAACTCAGACGGTAAAGTGTACTCAGACAGGCAAGGGAGGTGTTCTGCCACTTTTTCACTCATTAGCACCTCAAACACTCTACGGGCTCAATACCACAACAGATACATGTAAATAAAACAGAAATTGACCACCCTAGGGTGATGCAACCCACCGCGGCAGCATTTGAACTATGTCAGTAATGCTATAATCAATATCGAAGATAGTATTATAATTGTTTTACATTTCGGTGGCCATCTCCGAAGCCTATGTTCTTTGTAACAGTTGAAACAAGAAACATGTTAAACATACAAAAGTTGAGGACCGTCGTTGGGCTTATGCATGTAGCGCCTCGGCCAGCATAAGCCTCGTTTAATGAGAAGGATCACAGCTAGGATTAACGGGGGGCCGCTGGGGGGAGGGGGCTGCGAAGCCTGTTTTGAATACGCTGGCGCGCAGAAAGACCAGCACGTGCGGCCAGTTTTCGGACTGTTTTCCTACATTT
Source organism: Haemaphysalis longicornis (assembly GCF_048455015.1). Lineage (NCBI taxonomy): Eukaryota > Metazoa > Arthropoda > Arachnida > Ixodida > Ixodidae > Haemaphysalis > Haemaphysalis longicornis. The sequence goes on along the minus strand of NW_027526295.1, from coordinate 58,368,062 downwards.
CTCTTGTTCCAAGAGACAATGGGGTCATTCCACCGCCTGGACATTTCTCATAGCGAGCCTCTGTGAGCGCTGCAAGCTTTGCGTCGAACTTTCAAGACCAGCTTCAATTTCCCAACTGTGCTCTAGCGAGAATCGCCGCTCATGGTTTAACGTCACGCTTAAATCATGGCAGCAATTTATTTATTTATTTTTTTATGGGTACTGCAATCCCCTGGAGGGATTTTAGCAGGTGGGTACAAAATACAAAAATATTAGCGTATAACACCAAGCAAACAGATGCAAGAGTCACGCACATTTCACATAGTAGGCAGCCATATAACACAAGGCAAACAAAGAACCATCAAATGGTTTTACAAAGGTAAACAAACGTAACAAAATAGTACAGATGAAACACCACTCTCATTTTACGAGAAGAAAACAAAGCTAGCACACAAGTAAAATTATTTTCTCTGCTATTATAAACGAGGTACAATGTGCATTCGGCGCTGTTGTGATAAATGTGCGTACGTTGCATCTCTACTTGCATTTACGCTTGTTTTTATGGTATACCATTATGCCAGTTTTGAAATTTTTTAGGATGTAAACAAGGTGAATATATGCTTCGTATGAACTCTGCAATGTATACTGTGCCAATTAGGAATTGTTCTTTTCATTCTTTCTTACATTTTTCTTCGTGTGTTTTTCTTTTCTTTTTTTCGCACCTATTTGGTCGACAAAGGTTCGACTTGTTTTTCTTCTTTTTTTCCTGTATCATATCCCACTACCTTTGTAATTAGTGGGCGGCAGTGCTGCGCTGCCGTCGACGTGTGTACTTGTGGGAGGGTTGTCGTCAAGCCAGCGCTTCTACTGGATTTTTTGCCACACTCCTTGCAACATGGCACCTAAAGTCATAAATGAGAAAATTTGAATTTGAGTGTGAAAAAAAGAAAATGCCTTAAAATCGTTGAGATCAAACAGTGTTCTGGTAAAAATATATGACCGAAAATACAAAAACGGCTGGACTGGAGCATCGATGTGGAGGCCAAAAAAGTGCGAGCCTAACTGTAACCAAGGGTTCCAAACATTGCGTGGGCGCAGTGCGAAAGCGGAAAAATTAAACAAAGCTGAGCAAACCTCCATTCTATTTATCATCGAACGAAGGAGAAGCGCTCAGATATAGTTACTCGTGTCGGTCTGCATTGTGTACACCATTTTTTATGTGTCGAAAAAACTTACCCTCCATTTCAAAAAGAAATCGGGCCGTTTCCATAGCTCTGTTTTTTTGTTGGACTCGGGGGACGTGTAGTACAGATGCAATTTCCACAAACATCTTGCAGTCAGAACCGGACGCCCAATCTTTTCAGGCTGTGAGCAGCTTTGGCTTACGTAAAGCGCATTTTGGTGTCGTGTTGTCTTGATGAAACAATAAGGGCTCAATGTCGGCGGAATTACTGTAAACTGAAAGCCAAACAGACCCTCTAAAAACACACTTGTTTTCTTGTAAAAGCCACAATATATTTATCGGTAGCAACCGTGAGCTACCATTTAAAGGTTCAAGTTATGTACCCTTTCAAGCAGAATATAAAAACAGTGTCACGTTTCAACGCCTTTTCACTTTTTGGGGCGATTACATGTTCACGCGGTACCTGTCCTATCACATGAAAGCGTGTTTGGCTGGAGACTATTTGACCTTATTTCAGCATCATAACCAATCCCTGTGTTTGGTTCCCAAGCGGCCTCATAAGTAGCCCCAAGAAACGATTTCTAAAGTGCTCTTCCCTTTCATTAGGGCTTAGGACCGAAAGTTTTCAAAAACACGCGCGCTCAACCTTAGAGCAAATGGAAAAAATGCCAAACCCTTCAGGATTACTTTTCTTCCCACGGCGCACTAAATGGGTTTTTAAATGCAGAGCATTCGTAGAACTCACGATGTCACCCGTGCGTCGGCGTCCGCAGCAGCCAGCCTCCCCCTACACTATAAAAAGAAATAACAGTTACGGGCGCCTGGTTTCGATCCCACGACCCTGCGGGCGGAACGCAAGGTACATGGTGCTCTACCCACTGTGCCACAGAGCCGACACAGAATGAAAGGCTACGAACGCGCCTTATATCCTTGGCTCATTAAAACTACGTCAAGACGCTGCTGATACAACGCATTCACTACCTGTGGGCGGAACGCGAGCTACATGGTGCTCTTCCCACTGCGCCACAAAACTGACACAGAATGAAACGCTACGAACGCGCCTTATATCCTTCACTCATTCAAACGGGGTGCGTTGGTGACTCAGCGGTGTGCTAGTGGCGTGATAGCTGCGTGGTGTACACGTGATAGCACCAACCCCCCAAATACTAAACTTAACGCAATACACCCATCCCCTATGCGACGCATTTACTCGAGTCCCCCTCACGGGAAGATGGGCCCATTTTATCGTTCTAGAATCATTAACTGTATAAATAAAAATGAAACGGAGCAACCGCCACACAATTTTATATTTACAGCCGAATCTGCTAATCTGGTAAGTGCCGTCTATTGCAGGAAGCGCAGAAAAATAAAAATATGTTGAATACAATTATAAGTCGCAGTTCTGCTTAGTCGTGCGCTTTCATGTGTGGTTGAAACAAAGAGAACTGAAGGCTAACTGACGAAATCGACGTGTGTTTTGATCCCGCGCTCTCACGTGATAGCTGTGTAGATTTCGGCATTTATTGCCACCGAGAAAACGAGAGGTTAGTGAAAAAGAAAAAAAATGCATAAGACCTTTTACGCTAGAATAGACAATTCTTAACAGTTCTCCAATCATTTTTATGCCGTGGATATTTGTTGGCACTACAACTTGCGTGAGCTCTTTCGGAGAACCGCAAGAAACTATGTTTCTGTTTATTCAAGCGTAGGTGGAGCTTCTGGTAAAACGCGACCGCAGCATTCAGTTGTGAAACTGAGAGGAAGCTTTTGGCACCTTGTAGTCTCTAGTCCTTCAGACACAAAGTGAATGGTTTTTGGAAAAAAAAAAACGCCCTGACGATTACTATGCTTCCTAATGCGAAATTTGGGCGCACCGCAAACTGCATTCTTCTCGGTCACGGTGCACATCGGCTGCGTCTGAAAAAATTGGCCGCGTATCTGCTCCTTTCGTTGCAAATGTCGTTAAAAGACGATAGTCTTTATCGACTTTTGCCAAGTAAATGCCTCCCTTCGCTTTCCCCCTCACCTCTCATGTTGTTCCTGTTGCGTCGCGCTCCTCCCAAGGTAAAGACGCCAAAGGTTTGCTTAAATTATTTTAAATTTCCCGCGTTCCACTGCTCCAAACCGGGTGTCTCGATGCTAACGCTGCCGTACGGTGAAGACGCGTCGAATCGAGGCGCCCTATTTCAACGTTTATAGAACCGCGTTTCCCTAGTCCACGTGCGTTCTAAGCAGAACGTGTAACCTATCTAGTGGAACCTTTCGTAACTCTTGCCACTTGATTTCTTCAAATGCCGCCAGAAGCTATATGGCGCTGGCAACAGCAGGCGACGGCGGAGTGATATTTTTTTCTTCAGTTGATGAAGTATTTAATCTCGCCAAAATCAAACAGGTACGATTTTTTATAAAGGAACCCTGCAAATATCACTTCTGTATTAATTTGTTGTGTTATATATGTGTAGTGTCTTGTTGTTTTTCAACAATATTGACAAGTATGAACATTACACCGGACTTACACGGGCACATTTAGCTGTGACTATATAAGACTATTGCGCAGGCATTGTTTTACTTTGGCCGGGTGGCTTAATCGAGTCAGCGATGTGGTCATACCTGTACCAATGTATAGAGTTTTATACTGTGCAGGCCCAGGACAAGATGTTCTAAAAAGGGTTAAGGGAATGGAAGTATCACCAGGAGCGAAGTCTTTCTTCTTTAAACTACACACGGGTACGCTTTCAGTTGCAACATGGATGGAGGGTAAGGGGATTTCTATGCCACGGGGAACTGACTGCTCTATTTGCAAACAACCGGAAACGGTGGAGCATGTCTTTCTCCATTGTTGGGCAGCAGTGTTTCTATGGGATGTCCTCCAAAGGACACTGCGAAAGGACTTTCCACTGAACCCACATGGAATACGGTTTTTATGTATCGAGAGAGAGGATGGGGTGCCGTACGATCTCGTCATGTTGTTGGGCCTGCACAGTATTTGGCGGTCGCGCATGGCATGGCTCAACTGTGATGTAGACGCGCGGCCGACGCGACAATATTTCCGCGAAACTGTTTCCAAGTTCATTGAAATTCAGAGAGCGAAGTTTTCGGTTCCTGAGTGGTTGCCAAGGGTGGAACCCCTCGCCATGCTTAGGGAATTTTAAATGACAACGCCAGTCCATCATGGCATGGCGGCCTTTTTGTAGATTGTGTGTTTTCTGTAGTACCTTTATGTTGTGTTGCACTGTCGAAGACCGGCAATAAAGAAAGAAAAAAGGGTGGCTTAATCGAGTCACAGACAGACAGACGGACAGACATACAGACAGACCAAAATTTCTGGGTTTAAGTACCCCAAGAAAGACTATCGTCTTTAAAAGTGATCGCGTGATCTGCGAACGCACGGCCGCTCACGCTACTTTGCCGTTACCTCGCAGCGCGTTGCCAGCGTCGACCAGCCTGCTGTTGCAAAGCGCGTTTGAATCTCCCGCGCAAATTTCACGTGGTTCGGATTAGAAGCGAGCGGGACACTGCCTCGGGAAAGTGTCAGGGGGACTGCGCTACTTGGCGGCGGTGCTTGAAAAAAGTGTCAGGAAAAGCAGAAAGAGAGATGACGATAGCGTCATCTCACTCTCGTGGAGGGCGGAGGAGATGCCGCCCTTCTCCTCGCTCTTTGCCAGATGCTCCATTCCGTTTTCTTTCTGCCTTCGCTGCTTTGTTCGCTCACTCGGTTAATCAAACATAAAGAGACGCTCGTACCGCAAATCCCAGGTTCCGGCCACCAAAGCACTGCGCCCTAAAACCATGAACCAACAAGACAGAAACCAATGCTTGTTGCAACCATAAAGCAATGTTTTCCGCATCAAGCAAAAACTTTCTATCATGCGGACTTTCTTCTGGAAATTGTTAAATATCACCATCATCTGTCTTGAAGAGGAAGAAGACCGACACAACTGATCGCGCGCTCGCGCTGCGAGGTGTAGCTCTTCTTGGTCACGGCACCATTTGGTCACGGCACAGCATCCTGGTCACGGCACCATTTGTAAACACGAGAGAGGCCGGGGAACCGTCGGCATTTTTTTTAATGGCTGACACACCTGATCACGTGCTAGCGCTGCGATGATCTGGCCTTCTTCTTCTTCACCATAGATGACGGTAATATTTACCAGAAAAGATTCCCCATGCCTGCTGTAAACGTATTTCTGAGAAATTACCTACGTTTTCACCACTAGTAATAAAGTTACAAGGTCGTCGCACTGCTGTTTTGTTTTGGGGTAAATCTTATAATGTACCTCTCTACTTTGTCTTTCGCTCGTGCACGACACTGCTATTCATCAACTGACAAAGGTGAAAGCCCCAACAATCTTGCAATGGGTGCTAACCCCGGCTTTGCACGAGCATTTACTTGAAATATATTCCTCTGTACTCCTGGATGCGCCAAACTGCACCGCGGCCACAATACTGCGTGGAAAATCTGAACGAAAGAATGGACTTCCAGTTCCAGCTCGAGTTCCAGGTTGGCGCATTGAGCGTCGTCTGCGATTTGCAATTACAGTCGAACCTCGTTAATTCGAACTCCGAGGGGAGAGAAAATGTGTTTGAATTAGACAAAGTTTTAACTAGCGGGGGTCACATCGAGTGGCGGTAAAGCGCCAGCTACCAGTATTAGAAACGCGTGCGCGATAAAGTAGAAGATATATCACGTCCTTCCTAGTGCAGTTTCATAATTACGTGTGTCGAAAGCGCGCCATACGCAATGGTCAGTTCCAGATGTGAACCCGAAGATGCAGACGTACACTTGCGGACTCCAAGCCATAGTGCGAAGTTTGCGTAATTGATGCCAGCAGCTTCAGCGTGCGCGGAGAAAGCACGCGGTTACGGGTTTGGGAAGCAGCGGAGGCTAGTGACGCAATACACGTTGGCCTTCGGCTTCGAATTTCACGAAGCGTAGTCTGTGTGCACGGACAATATTTTTCGAAATAACCGTGGCAGGTATTTCAGGTGGGATTAATTGTTGATTGCAGGGTTTAACGCGCCGACGCAACGCAGGTGATGAGGCGCGGCGTAGTGGAGGGCACGGGGTTAGGTTTGACCACCTGGGGATCTTTACATGGGCCAAAATGTCGCACGCACGGGCGTTTTTGCTATTCGCCTCCATCAGAAAAGCGGGCCCCGCGGCCAGGAATGAAACCCGCCTCCACGTGCTCAGCCGCGCAACGCCTTAGCCACTGAGCAACCGCAAGGGGGTATTTCAGGTTCGAATTACCGAGAGTTTTCCCACAATCAAACACACGTCACTTTACCGGGACCGATGGACCACTTGAATGCGTTGGTTTGAATTACTGTTGGTTTAAATTCATGCGTTGGTTTGAATTACGCGACGTTGTATTAATGAGATTCGACTCTAAACCGCACTCAAGGCATGCCTCGTAAAGCTCGCCTCCACTTTCAAGATTTGCCGTTAGAAAAAGTCCTTGTGGTTATCGACGCTTTACAAGCAGCAAGCCGAATGACGGATAGCCTTGGACTAGTACGCCGCGCTGACCGCCGCCCGCATTCCACTGAAGAGAAGTCCGCCATGGGCGACGCTCTTCGCTGGAGCGGCGGTGGTGCCACACAACGACCGCCCGGTCCCAATAGCAACGCTAAAAACGTCGTTAACTGACATCAACTTCCCAATTATTATTTATTCGGGTTTTACAGTCATGAAATTGTCATAAAATTGTGCAATTTTACCAAGCGTGTCTCGCCTATGTCCCTAAAGCAAGCGAATAATATGTATTTATTTGGTGCCTATGATGCCATGACTCAGAAACCGCTAAATCTTGAGTTTACAGTCCACAGGCGCCGTGATTGTTTCGATAGTTCGAGGTACAACTAAAACTGTATTCGGCCTTGACAACTGCTAGGAACGTGGTAGATTAGTATTAACGCCCCAGCAATACGTTTTCACGTGTAACAGCCATTACGACATAATGAAAGTACGTAAATTTATGATGTCCACATGAGATGTCATGCAGGCAAGCAAAAATCCGTTTTAATGATAGTATGGTTGCCATAATTTGGTGTCTTCTGAGTCTTGAGGCAAAAAGTAATAATTTTGACGCGAAGCATGCATTGGCTTAGTTTATTTATGTTGTTGCTTTTTACGCCAGGCTAATACGGGCTGTTTTATGTGTGTCTCCAGTAACGCCAACGTTCTATTCTTTCTTTGTTATACCGCACGGATAATCTCACTTGATAGGAAGAATGTTTCGCCCAACGCCACTGGCCTAGAATAGTCTCCTGTTATCTGTAGTGTTCTCGATGCAATTCGATGGTTATAGAAACACCCGCACCGAAAGATAAATTCGCGCAGAGCAGACGCATCGGCATTCTTTTCGCAGACACCCGCCTGCCTACGCCACTTTGTTGAGAGCTGATTGTACGCCTGTGCATTCTTTGAGTTGTTAAAGAAGCACAAGTTCGCTGCAATAAACTTATTTTTCCTACAATCCAACTGCGTCATCTTTGGCGTTGTGACAATATCGTGTGACTGTTTTACTATTTGGCATGCGAGTTTTACTCCCGTTACACGGAATTCATAATCTTGGAGCATTGTTTTAGCGGTGCAAGTTAAGGAAAATGCTAGGTTATTTTCCCAGAACCCTTCCGAATTCGCGAACTTGGAAAGCATTCGATTGCGAATGCCATGCTGTGGACCCTGATGTTCGTATTGGAAGGCACGTTTTTTCTATATGCGTATAGGTCTCCCCAAAAGAGGGCCGTCATACCTTGCCCGGCTGTCATGTGGTCTTGCGAGGATTTGATGAAGAGCTTTCGTGTTCAAAATATTTTACTTTGTTTTCTGAACCGCGTATGCGAAGAAAACAGTCATAGATGCGAACACTGTACAATTACACACAATAATACCGGCTAAGATACGCCTCATTCTGCACAATACACTCTTGCGCGACCTGCTTAGAGTTACATGAGTAGAGTAGCAAGCAGAAATAAATTTCTTAGCATCTGAAATTAAGAGCACGGCATTTGGATCAAATTAAATAGCCCTAGGAATGAATTGGCTCGAGCTTGAATCAGATTGGATGCGGTTGACATAAAATTTAGCGAGAAAACATCCAGGGCGGGCTTATCTCTATTACCTTGAGTTGAGTTGATTTCGATGTGAATGCCTAGGCAAGTAAATACCGCGAAAAGTGTAACTTCCGTACGTAGCTACACTTCCCAGCGGGGAAAATTTTCAACGAGCAGAGGGGGAGGAACACGCACCCTGCAGGGCTCATCTGGATATCAGGACTTTTTTATAGCCGATAGTGTTTCTTGGGCTTCCAAACGCCATCATTTCGGTCTGTTTGTATATCTGTGTACCTATCTCTCCCTCGCTGAACTCGACTGGCGAAAACTAGAATGAATTCTTTTACGAGAAGTTTTCTTTGCAAAAAATTCCCAAACTACTAAATCTGAAACTATAGTTCATACTTGTGAACAACCTTCAGGAAGAAAAAAAACATTACGCATATTTAAAGCAAATCATGAATCGATATCTGAAACTTGCAGTGTTTTTTTTAATCATGAATGACAAATAAAAAAACGCGTTAAAAACGTTTGGACGAAAAAAATGTTCTGCCAAAAATAGATGACCAAAAATACAAAAGGGTTGGACGAGAGCCTCCACTTCGAGGCACACGTGCGAGCCTAACTGTAACGAAGGGTTTTGAAAATGGCGGGGGAGCAATGCGAAAGCGAGACAATTTAACTTGATTAATTTTAGGGTTTAACGCGCCAAGGCAACGCACGCGATAAAGCGCACCGTAGTGGACGCCTCCGGATTAATTTTGACCAGCTGGCGATCTTTAACGTGCGCTGAAATCCCGTACACATGGGCGTTTTTGCTTTTCGCCTCCATCAGAAAAGTGGCCGCCGCGGCGGGAAATCGAACCGCGACCTCCTGCTCAGCAGCGCAACGCCTTAGCCACTGAGCCACCGCGGCAGGTACGACAAAATTAAACGAAGTTGAACAAGCCTCTTTCCTATTTATCATCGAATGCAAGAGAAGCGCTCAAGCTCCTGTCGGTCTGCATTTGTTTACACCATTTTGTATGTGTCGCAAAACTTAACCCTCCGTGTGAAAACGAAAATAAGCAATTTCCATAGCTCTCTTTTTTGCTGGACAGGGGGGTGCGCATATTGCAAATACAATTTCCCCAAACATCTTGCTGTCAGAACCTGACGCCCAATCTTTTTAAACTGTGAGCAGCTTGGGTTTCAGTAAAGCGCATTTTGGTTCCGTTTTGTGTTTATAAAAGACTAAGCACTCAATATCGGCGGCATTACTGTAAACTGAAACCCAAACAGATCCCATGAAACCACACTTGTTTTCTTGTACAAGCCACAATATTTTTATCGTTAGAAACCACGAACTTCCATTTAAAGGTCAAAGCTTGTGTTCCCTGCCATGCCGAATATAATAAAAGTGTCATGTTTCAACGCGTTTTCACTTTTTGGGGCGATTACATGTTCGCGCGGTACCTTTCCTATCACAGTTAAAGCGTCTTTGGCAGGAGACTATTTGACCTTATTTATTTCAACATCATAACCAATCACTGCGTTTGTTGCAAAGCGCCCTCATAAGTAGCCCCAAGAAACGATTTCTAAAGTTCTCTTCCGTTAGATTAGGGCTTAGGACCGAAAGTTTTCAAAAACACGCGCGATCAACCTTAGAGCAAATGGAAAACATGCCAAACCCTTTGGGGTTACTTCTCGTCCAACGGTTCACTAAATTACTTTTGGTTCTAGAAGCTTTAACTGTATAAATGAGAAACCGTTATAGAGAGCTAGTGAATACAGTTAGGGTGCCTCTGAAAGCATGAGTGCGTTTTCTTCACTGTGCCTAAAAATTTTCTTCGGGCTTTCGTCGCTGTGACAACTTGGCCCCGACATTCCACGTTAGGGGGATGTTATAAATATTTAAACTATTTAGCATGGTCAAAATAGCTTGTTCTTTTTTTTATGGCTCACCCATTATTCGAGGAATGCCTGGCAAACTTAGGCCTGACAAAATGCTTTATGTTTCGCAAGTTTAGTTCACAAGGGAGTTCTCAATTTTTCCCAAATTAAAAAAAAGCAATTAAAGTTGCCCGGCTTAAATTGTCTGACACACGCATGGTACAAACAATGGCTGACGATTACCATACTCCCTAATACGAAATTAGAACACGTCTTGGTTCGGGTTCTAATTGCAAATGCAAAACAATGTAACTCAGAATGAAAGTTATTCTTACGTCACTGCATTGTTTCTACAGCGCGTATTTACGAAACAGCCTTACTCGCTGTAGCTTTTTTTTGCAAAGATATTAGGAAATAAAGGTAATTCGCCTCACCAACTTTAAAGGCACAGACGAACAAGCTGAACAAAATTTTCTTATAAATGCAAAAAGGCTGTTGCAACGCCTCGTGGGTGACGGCTTCAGTTATTTTTCAGCGTTCAAAAATGGTAAATATGTCTGGTGGTGTATGTAAGAGCCGTCGTCTCGTTATTTTTAGGCACATCAAGCACAGACCCTCACAGGGTAAGCTGTCGTTTTATGCAAATCAGCTGTTGGCCCCCATCGTCGAATAAAAGTTATGCTCTGTCACCTCCTCTACTGCAGAAGCATGTCTGTTGACATCAATCCGTGGCGACATTCCCTAACATTTTTTTCATGTGTGTCGATTTGGAGTTCTGCTCGCGTTGGGTTGTTCTAGCCGAAATGACAGTTTGCAAACGGAAAACTAACTTACTGTCACCGTTGCTGATGTTATAAGGTTTTCTTGAACCACGCAATGCTTCTTTCCTCTCTGAACGCTATTTTGCATACAGCGAGTTTCCGGGGCTTTTTTATAACAAAAGTACATACACTGCACAAACCCAAACCGCAATAAACGTATATGACGCATTAAATTGTAGGTTTATAACTATTATTGGTATGCCAGTGGGAATTCTCGTTAGGCAGCAGTGTCTCGAACCCATCCGCATTGGACATGGCTTCTCAAGTTTGCCAGCCTAACCCCCATGGCTTGGCTTTACTGTCTCCAGGTCCTCCGTCTTCGAGCAATGCATTCACTCTCCCGTGTGAATAGCGAGTTGTAAGGGCCTTTTACGGCTGTAGCGTGCTGAGTTAATGGTGAAAATTGTAAGAAGTTACAACATCGGCGTACTTTGGCACACCCTATGGTGACTATTTCCTTTTTACAGTGAAGGCCAGCCGCCACAACACATTTTTCCAGATTTTACAATGCATTTCTCGCCCATACAATCAACGGTGAAATTGGAGTGCATTATATAGTCACGCAGCGAAGAACAATGAACGGTTCTTTAGGTATACAATTTGTTCAATTGAGCTGGTGCCCCGAAATCAAATAGTACAAAACACAAAGAGTAGAAGAAACCCTCAACAGGATGACATGCACGGTTGAGCATTAGCGAATCGAAAACCGTGGCGTGCGTTCTTCAGGCAAATATTTCGGGAAACTCTTTTTCTGGAGCTATCCAAATAGTTCGAGGACATTATCAATCAAACAAGGAAAGTCTAGGTCGGTGAAAATAACGAGACACTCTTTCCCTGCAAAAAGCGATTGCCCTGCGCGGCACACGACGGAAGGAGCAAATCGGAGCTAAACTTTACCCCAGGGATATTATACGCCAACGCAAACACGTGCTAGTAACAACACTTCAACGAAACGATGCGCGAAGCATAGTTTGCGGCAATATAATGTAGCGAACGGTACAAAATGCAGGAAGCGCACATTAACGCGTAATACTTTAAGGTTGCGGAGCTATAGGCATTCTCAAGGAAGATCACGACGGTTAAGTCCACGATTGCAGCCGATTTGGTTCTTCTTCGCAGTGGAACGCGGTAAATTCAAATAGCCTTAAGCAAACCCTCGGTGTGTTTACCGTGGGATGAGCGCGACGGTACAGGAACAGCATGAGTGGTGAGCGGGTAAGCAAAAGGGGGCATTTCTCTGCAAATGTCTACAAAGACTATCGTCTTTTGACGACATTTGAAACGAAAGGAGCAGATACGCGGCCAATTGTTTTGAAGTGAAAATCAATCGACTCCACCTTGGAGGAGCGCACGCTGTGATGTGGCTTTCTTGTTCCGAGCAAGTATCGCAACGATTACTCCGAACACTGGAGTCGTTTTGGTCCCGAGCAAGTGTTGTCACGATTACGGCGAACGAACGAGTTTTTTTGCCAATCTTGGCCAATCTCCCTAAATGAATATAATTGGCCTGACAGACATGCGCATGGGACGTTGGGCGGTCACCGTGATGCACGCGCACACGAGAGCTCGGCAATTTAATGCGTAGCATTCTTTGCCGTGTTCCCCCACACCCCGGGACCGTGTAACGCCCTGCATTTCCCCAAAAATACAGCTATCCCGGAAGTTCCACCTGTAATTCCTATAACGGCGTAAATAGAAATAATTGGCTGAACGGAATTTTTAAACATTAAAAAAAATAGACAAAATATAAAATATTATAGAAAATGGCGAACCATGTAAGGCGCTGCATTTCCACAATAATGTCAATTTCTCGAAAATTTCAAGTATAATCGTTATAATAACGTAAATGGAGATAATCGGTGGGACGAAATTTTGAAAAACTAATAAATAAAAATATTTAAAAAAATTACGGAAAACTGAAAATCGTATAAACGCATGGCATTTCAACAATAATGCAGATTACGCGGAAGTTCCACCTGTAGTCGTTATATTAGCGTAAATGGAGACAGTTGGTTAAAGGAAATTTAGAAAAAACTAGAGAAATAAGAAAAATATACGATAACTTCGTAAAATGCCGAACCGCGGAACAACCCTTCTTCCCTTCCCCCTGACTGGGTTGTGTGCTGGTGAACTGCCAAATGAGTTGAAAATATCCCGAGGCCACTTCTTTTCCACTTTCTACAGCCAAACCCGACTAAACCCGACCCTGCATTATCACAATAATGGAGATTTCGCTGAAGTTGCAAATGTAAATATTATAATAACGTAAAGGGAGATAATTGGTCTGGCGAAATTTTGAAAAACAAAAAAGAATGAAAATATTTCAAAGTACACAAAATGGAAGGAAGTATAGCGCACGGCATTTCCAAAATATTGCAGGTTAGCAAAAGTTCAACATGTAATTCGTATAATAGCGTCAACGAAGATAATTGGTCGCATCAAATTTTGGAAAACTAAAAAATTAAGAAGAATGGAAAATAATTACGGAAACTGGCGAACGATGTAACTCCCTGCATTACCACATTAACGCAGATTTTGCGAAAGTTTAAAATATAATCGTTTGTAGAAGATAATCTTTTAGAATCGTTCAATTGTAATCGTTTGTAAATTTTGAAAACAACTATTATAAATATATGGAAAATGGCGAACAGTATAACGCATGACATTTCCGCAATATTGCCGATTTCAAAAACGTTTGACCTTGAATCGATAAAACAGCGTAAATAGAGATAAATGGTTGAACGAATTTGTTAAAAGCTACAAAAATAAAAGTATAAAATTATTACGGATAATGGCGAAACCTGTAACGCCCTGCATTTCTCCAAAACGCAGATTTCGCAAAAGTTCCGAATGTAATCGTTATCATAATGTATGTGGATATAATTGTTAGGGCGAAATTTTGAAAAAACTAAAAAATAAGAAAAATAAAATTAAAGCCGTTCTACTAAATGTGAAAGCTGTAGGAAGTGCAGAGCAGTAATTCGCCATAATGCATGAGGGTGGCGCCGTTATCCGCCCACTGCTATCCCTCATCATGCTCTTCTCAGTCCTCTCAGGCCATTCAAGCTACCCGCCTTCACAGTGCTGCGCGCCCCCTCCCTGAAACTGCGCCAGCGGGAGTTCTCTCCTTTTTGTGCTTGTTTAATTTCGTCTGCTGGAGCAGTTGTCGTGATTTCGAACGCGTAGTTTTTTCTTGCGCGGTGGAGCCTTGCTGCGTCATTTCGAACGCGCAATGTTTTTTCTTGCGTGGCCGAGTTTTTTTTTTCTTGCTATCTAAAATACCAACCCAACGAGCGTTCCAAACTAAATGAACGTCGGGGCGGCCGGTTTTATACACAGATTTTGTCTGAAATGTACCTGCAGTTTTTTAGCGCTAAACAACGGGGGGATGCATGACAAGTGGCAGCGGCTCAAGATGTTCGAACGGTGATGACTATTTAAACCGCGTGGTTTTCGAAGCATCAGCGTGACTACCTGATGACGGTACACCAAGGCTCCACTTGGGTCCGTTATCTCGCTGCACCACCTGATTCCGGAAATCGCTTGACATCGACCTTTAGCGAGCTACGACGAAAACACGAGCCCGTAAAGTGCTCTGCACAGAATGGAAATTACCCAAAATGGCAAAACGTATAACGCACGGCATTTTCAGAAAAAATGCAGAATTCGCGAAAGTTTTACCTCTAATCGTGATAATAGCGTAAATGGAGATAATTGGTGGAACGAACTGTTGAAAAACTAAAAGAAAATTGCAGAAAATCGTGAACCGTGTTACGCACTGCATTTCCACAATAATGGAGAATTCGCTTAATTTCCACTTCAATCATTATAATAGTGTAAATGCAGAAAATTGGTTGGACATCACTTGGAAATACCAGAACACTTGGCTCAAAAAAACCCCCACGCAAGACAAGCGGCATAAATGTCTGCAGAATTTTGATTGGTTTTTCAACTGCTGGGTGGTCACAGCAATCTCGTCCAATCTCCCTCCTTGGGCTTGCTTTGTTGAGAAACCTGCTTCGCGGACGCTGGGTGGTCACCACGAAGCACGCGCATGCGAGCGCTCGGCATTTTCTTGTTTTTTTTTCTACTTCCAGGCGGTCACCGCCATCTTTGCCAATCTCCCTTGCTAGGTATGCATGTCTTGACAAGCGTGTGCAGGGAATTCTGGGCGTTCATTGCGAGGCGCTCGATACTTTTCTGTTTTTTTTTAACTACGGTCACCACGATGCACGCGCTCATGTGTGCACTTGGATTTTCTTGCTATTTTTGACGGCGGACACGATAAAGTACGGTTTACTAAACAACTTAGTAGTAAAATGCGTTATAGTTGAGCATTGAAGTGACCTATAAGAGCCATATTATTTCGGGAACGCACGAGAAAGCCCCCATGCTACTTGCCAATTATGTAGAAGTAATATTTAAACGCAGTTGTAGGAGTACCAAAAGTCTTGCCTATGTAGTGCCCGCCAAAAGCAACCTTGCCTATAAAACAACTGTGCAAATATGCACACCATGCCTTTTGAATAAAGCAAGCCTTTTAAACTAGCTCACGAGTGGAGTGCTCTACCAAGCTTACGGGGTAGAAAAATGGCAAGAGGTTGCAAAACAATCGTTACGAGTAGAGCAAAGCAACCCCAAGACGTAGTTACTGCAAATTATAATATCCGAATCCGAACATTCCCTGTGAATATCACCGCTTTTCTTCTCTTTTAGTGTCCTGTCAGCATCATCAGAATTTCCTAATGCCTGCCACGGTCTTCGAATTCGGGTCAACGATACTGAATATTTGACACCTTGGAACGGCTTCCTTGTGAAGCGCGAACATCCTGAATGCTACGTACCAAGGATCGTGAAAGTGGAACTTTAGTTTTGTCAGCTACCCACCACTTTGTTTGTCTGTTAGAAATAAGACAATATATTTCCTGGCTATATTTTGTTTTTGTTTTTTCAACCAGCACAACTTATTCTCGCTTGTGTAGATCAGGCCATTTTGCTTAGATTACATAAACAACTCCTCCCATCTCTACTGGCGGCACTCACAGCCATCCGGGGTGGCCTACAGGCACTAACGCCGGCCCTGCAGCGCTCCCCAGTGGGGTTGCATCCTGCACCTTTAACGGACTCCACGGCGCCGATACGGGATTTACGCCGAGTGTTTAACAATTGCACTATTTGAAGGGACATCCACGCACTACTAGACACGCACCCCTGCCCTCCCCGGCTGCTGTCATTTCGGCGGAATACTCTCCGTGCTGACATTTCAGCGGATAGGGCTTGTCACCCTACGTATATTCCTCGGCCATTGGCAATGATAACAACCGGTCCGATAGAAAACTATCTCCAACGCAAGGACTATCTGCGTCGCACCGCACGTGCCCTCATCCCACCATGTGGAACGGACCTCCCCAGTAGACTTGCTCACTGGGAAGATTTTTTGCTGCGCAGACTTCGCGGTGGATGGCGGTTCGCCTGTCATGACCCGGGCGTGGCCACCAAGCTACCATGCTTCGGTCGATGACACCTGCCCGTTCTGCACACCTCCTGTAGAAGATACTGATGCGAACCATCTAATATGGGCATGTCCTTCAATGAACACAGCCAGAAGGCGACACCAGAGGGGCAAAGGCCCCCATCCTGGAACACTCCCTAACCAGGAAGCGGTTGGCCCACTGTGTGCGCATATTTCCGGCAAGCCAAAACCGAAAAAGTGCGAAAAGAAGGATGCCAAGCGCTTTGTGCCGTGTGACATTGGGGTAGTTTACCAGATACCGCTTTCATGCGGGGACGCCTACATCGGCCAGACGGGCAGATGTCTGAATGACCGGGCACCCGAGCATAGTTCTTCACTCAGCAATAATACGCGCGCGCATTTACCTGCGCATTGCAAAGTTTGCAGGCCTGTCAGTCCTTTGGAAAAATGTAGACCTTTCTTTGAGCAGATAAGAATTCTCGGCAGAAATGATAATACAGTGGCGAGGGAGCTCTTGGAAGCGTTTTATATTACGCAACAAGGGGACAAGTGCGTCAGCGATACATCTGCTCTTTTGCGTGCCAGCGAGTTTGAGTTTTTGAAAACGTCACTTTGATCGTGTCCTCTGTTTGATGCCTTCTATTTAGTGTACCCTAGTGCGCATGCTCCTAACGATACATGTATAAATATGAGACAATGCTTCAATAAATGTCAGTTGCAAGTGAACGTTTGTCCCGTCGTCCTTCTTTGCTGTCGTTGTCCAAGTCGCGCTCTATTTTTCAATCAGACACTTTTCTTTCGGGAAGCCATGCACTAAGAACACTTACACAATCATCTCCGCATTGTATAACGAAATACGTCTGCAAATGTCAAGTTACTTTTGCTGCTTACCGCTGCCTACGATACAGGATCGTTTGGATAATGGGATGCAGTCACATCGAAGACAATGCGACCAACGGTGGCTGCTAACGAACCTTTTAAGCAGATTATCATGCACACGCAGGCGGTCGTGTAAAGAACAGCCTGTGCGGGCTATGTGGCGTTTGTTTAAAATCAGTGGGATGCTACACACGATTTGAGAATGGCAATTTAAAATAAGCTGATGCGCTTTTACAGGTCTTTCCTGCGTATTGACGAGAGGTGAGTTTCCGGCATGCAATTTGTTGGGGGCCGTTAGCTCGGCAAGAACGGCGGGTTTCACTGCTGCTTCTAGATGGTGTGTATCTGTGGGATACATTTAGTATATGCTCAATGCCCGCCCAACAATACTTAAGTGTATCAGGGGGCTCCGGACGCGCTTTCGTGTCACTTCTCATAACACTAAGAACGCATTCCGCTGCACTTGTCACTGTTTAGTTACGGAAGCTTGCCTCAACCCACAAACAAACATCCCACGTGACTCATGCCACAGTGCTTTGCCACCATTAGTAATTTTCAAGTGAGAGGAACAGTAGTGTACACTGTTTTGCAAAACCGCGGTGCGTGTGCTCAACCCAAATATATGTTATCGAACGTTACTTCAAGGCATAAAAATTTGTTTGTTATCTGAACCCCAGCTTAGGTGTCTTCCACGTTTTGTTGGAGCTTTACAATGGACTTCAGAAACATTTTTAGATAACATCCGAACAGGTTATTTCGGCCGCACCGGCGATTCTGCCAAATAGGGATAAAAAACGAAGAACCTTTTTTTGCACAGTCGTGTTAGGAAAACGTAAATAAGTAAAGAAAATGCATTCAAAAGTATGCGTTCGTCGCGGCTACTCGGGTAACAATTTGAAGAAATCTTGGAAGAGCTCTTAGAACCAAAAATAAAATGATGCAGAGTGCGGCCTAATGACCCGCACGCTTTGTATCTGAACGTCTTGACCATCATCATAAAGTTCATATTTCGCACCAAAACACTGCCACCTACTCTCAATCTTTTTTGTCGAAAACGTGCCGTCAGTGCAACCACTTGCCTGCTTCAGTATCTTGCATTACTAACTCTGGCCATTTCGGGGATGCATTGTCAAATTAAAATTGGTTGTTTTTTTTTTTTTGCTGTTGTCTTAGTTTTTTTCTTATACTTTGTAGTTTGTAGTGCTTTTTCGTTGTGCTTACTATTTCTTTTTTATTGTATTGTATGCTTGTGTATATCCGCCGATTCTGGGTAGATAAGTGCTGTTGTTTTAAGGCCAATAAAGTGCATTTACTGTTTGCCTTCCTTTTGTTCGGAGTGTGATTGCGTTTATGGCTGCGCTTAGTGCTTTTGTTTTACCGCGCTTTTTTAAAGACGTTATTGCACACTTTTTCCGTGTACAATTGTTGAACACTTGTCGCGTGCTTTTGACATCTTTTTTGCTCTTTTACGTGAGCCCCTACACTCTGCTATGCTTGTATACCGTGAGGGTAACATGAATAAATAAATAAATAAGTAAATAAATAAATAAAACAATGAAATACGTGCTAGATAGACAAAGAACAGCCGAAAACAGCCACTAAAAAATCAAACGCATCGTGAAGCCCCTGAGCAGGTCAGTGACAAAGAAGGGACAAAATTTGACACTCGAAACATTTCTTTTACATTGGAAATCAATCTTACTCCAAACAGGCATGCCGTGGTGAAGCACTATTTAGTAATTTACCACACCTGAGACCCTGTAAAATCCACCGAAATCTCTAACGGGAATTTTAGTGAGCAGCACTTTGGCGCCCGGCTCAGCGGTTTGGAGGCGTCGGCACATCAGTTTTAGAATGGGGGAAATGAGCGTTTGAAGGCCACAAAGGGGGGTCACAAACATCACATGCTCGCTCACGACAGTAATCGAAGATTTCCACCAGTGACTACCGGCCCGCCAGAGCACGCGTTTCTTGCATGGGGTGTTGACGTTGCAAACCGGTCCGTGCGAGACCGGGACCCGGGACGCTCGGAAAAGGCTTACTTCGCCGCAGTTTACTTCACTGCTTTGCAAAGACGCACTGATGACAATCACCTGCGGAATATTTCACTGCACTATAACCCCATTTCATGCATTTATAAACTTTTTTTCAGCAACAGTCCCGCTCTGGTGGCCGGTGACAAGTTTTGTCTGCTGCTGTGTATGCCGTGTCGTCCACAGTGGGCGCCTTGTCGACCCTGCAGGCTTATGCTTGCCGCGGTCACTTTTGTAGCGGCTCTTTTGACTTCCGAGACGCTCCGTGTTTTTCAGCGTTCAACCCTAACCAGATGAACGCGAAAACACGCATCCCGGCCGCGTCAGCTTCGTTGGGCGGCCACGCGCAGACGCGCAAGGAGGGGGCAAGGATGTGCATAACACCGGCGAAGTCACCCGTCAGCCTCTGCGTGGACGTGCGTTGGTGGACATGTTTTAAAGTAACGCTTTCTACATCTACCAGCCAACGATTCCTTCGTAGCGTGCGAGACAAGAAACTCATAAACGCGGCAGAAAAGGAGGAGGGCAGTTTTCACTCCGGGAGCACAGTGTAGATGGCGCGGTGATGGGCGCTATAGAGCACTTCACGGGCCGATTTTGCCGTCCCGGGCCCGGCCCGGCGCGAAAACGCCATGCTCCGGCCCGCCCGAGCCCGGCCTGATCTTTTCAAATACGCCCCGTACCGGGCCCGGGCCCCAAAGGTTTGGGACTGGCCTGGCCCGGCCCGTTTCAGCCAAATATGCCTTGAGCATAAACGAGGCACTGTCCAATCCTCAGTTATTGTGAAGATACCTGCAGCAGACAAGATATTTTTTTGGAGAATGCTGTGAGTACTTGAGACACTGTCACGTGTTTAAGTGGTACTGCGTATATCTTTGGTTAATTACGCCCGTAACACTGTTGCGAAATAATTGTAGGGCAATTTTATAAGCGGAGTTATAGGTGGCTATCTTATGCACGCGGTGTTAAACGCAATATTCTTATGGCATTTAAAAGAATGACTAACATACAATGCCCACATAAAGTGGAAAAACGATGGACATTTATAGTGTTGAGTTTGCTTTAATTGCTGACAAGCTGGGACTGTTGAGCAACAACAGCAGAAAATTCTGCTGCAAACTTTGTTTATTCCACAATGCAAAGAGACAGACAAATACGCGCTGTAACTGGTTGTGGTGGCATTATGCCAGGCTGAGTAGCTGAGACTGGCAGCCAGCCGGAGCCACTAAATGCTACCGCGGGCATAGAGTTTCATACTAATATATACTAGAGGGAAATCTGGCGCCACTGCCCAGGGGAGCCGCGATTCAGCGAGCGTGCCGTCATGTACCGGGCAGGCACGTTCCACTTGTCCTTGGCATGGCTCACGTACAGGCTGAGAAGTTGGCTTTGGCTGCAAAAATGCAACAATATTACTGCAAAAAATTCATCAAATTCTTTCTGGTATTATAAAATTAAAGCTACAGAAAGATTTATTTGTCAGAAATTATTTAGAAGCTTCATGGAAGATGAACATAAAACAATATCACCCCTTTTGGCTTCAAGACGAAAAAGAAGCCATGTGGCTAACCAAGACAAGGACCCGCCGCGGTGGCTCAGTGGCTAAGGCGTTGCGCTGCTGAGCACAAGGTCGCGGGTTCGATTCCCGGCCGCGGCGGCCGCTTTTCTGATGGAGGCGAAAAGCAAAAACGCCCGTGTGTACGAGATTTCGGCGCACGTTAAAGATCCCCAGGTGGTCAAAATTAATCCGGAGCCCTCCACGACGGCACGCCTCATCGCCTGCGTTGCGTCGGCGCGTTAAACCCCTACAATCAATCAATCAACCAAGACAAGGAGGCGAGTAACGTCGCTAGCTGCAACGGCGCCGCCCACGGCGGCCCGAGAATGCAGCGCCAGATTTCCCTCTAGTATATATTAGTATGAAACTCTATGACCGCGGGCCTGAAAGAGGGGCACCTTCAATGATGCATTGCGCGGGAGGAGCCCGACGAGAGGAGAATGCGGCATCAGAGGAGGTCGGCTTGCCAAAGCTGGGCCGTTCATGCTCCCCCCTAAAATTCTTCCTCCATGCATATCACGAGTTCGCCGTTCGGCGCTGTTGCGGCGCCGGGGTCACGGATGGAGACGGGCGCGGTGGTGGCGTGGCGCCTCCTCTCTCGGTCTCTCTTCTCGGTCTTTTAGAATTCGTTGCCTGGATTGCGTGTCTTGTAGTTTGGTGTTCAAGCCAACATACGAAGTAATAAAGCCAAACATTAGCATACACGTGCCATTACTCACATGTAGGAGACCCGGGCCTGATGTGGGCCTGACTCAGGCCCGACCCCGGCCCGGGCCCGAAGCTTATGGGCCCGAGCCCAGCCCGGGCACGATAGAACAATTCTTTACCCGGCCAAACCCGGCCTGCCGGCAGGGCCGGGCCCGGGCTTTCTGGGCGGCCCGGTCCCGTGCAGTGCTGTAATGGGCGCTATTACTCAGCGTTCCCGGCGCGCAGCTGCCTGCTCGCAACGGCGAGCGCGTTGGGCGGACCGCTTTGTCATCTGCTTTAGCGACAGTTGTTTATGGCTTGTTCTGGCGTGCTTCGCGTCCATTGCGCATGGCTTCAAGACTGTCTCTGCTAACATCGACAACTTTTCAGACGGCCACGCCTACTCGCTGTACAGGTGCGCGCAGAAGTAAACGGAGCACGGGAGCGGCGGCCGAATTGCATCGCTGCGCCGCGTATGGGCGCCGACGGGAACCAGGGAGCGCCGGTCAAAGAGTGTGTTCGCACTGCCCCCGCTGCCCTATCTGATATGTTTATTCGACGCTCTGCTGGCGTGTAATGCTCGGCGATACGGTCTTCAAAAGGTAACGCGGGGCTATAGAGGGGCGCTGGTTGCATTGGCGGTCGCAGGAATCAGCGGCGACCGAATACGCTGCTCATGAGCTGGACGAAGCTGCGCGCGCCCTGAAACGTGCCTTGTGGGAGTCTGTAAGGGGCGGCATAAAATTGTAGGCCGCTGCGGTCTGGCATAGGCTGTCATTGCGATGTAATTTATTGTAGGCCGGCAACAAAATTGCCACGTACAATATAGAAAGCACATTCACAGACCGTTACTTTGTTCGAAAAAAAAATCTCGCTTACGAGATTTCTTTTTTGGGGGAGGTTTTGTCCCAAGTTATTGCTGCCGGTCAGTCCAGGTCTGTTCTGAAGAAAGGGAAATTATAAATGTCCATGCGGTGGAAATTCTGTATTAGAGAACACCGTAAAGAATAAGTAGAATCGTTGCTTGCTATTACAGCATGCCTCATAAGGCGCATAAGTTGTTCTCACTCCCGTTGACGAGGATAGCCGTCATCACATTTTGTACGAAATTAACCGATTCAGAGTATGGTTGCCATCGGTCATGACGTTGTGAGCTATGTAGTGGCTCGAATGAAGATCGAATGGGAGAAACTAGAGTTTGATAATTTAATAAGACATTTAAATAACTGAGAAAAACTGAGGTTACAGTGGGTCAGGACAGAGCAGCACGGAGAGAAAACGTCTGAAGCGGTGCTAAGGCGTGGGGCGACTATCCTTGTGAAGTGCACGTACACGTGAGAGAGTGAAAACCCGAACATAAACACTCGCGTTGCGTATGGCGTCGCCTCATGTTCTCGGGCATAAACACACCCGAGTCAGGGGCGCGTTCGTGCTCTCGCGGAGCTCGGGTTCTCGACGCGGCCATGGCCATATTTTCCGGTTGTTCTGCGCGTCTTCGGGCAGAACCTTCAGTGGTGTCGAGTGGCTAAGCGCCCCGTGGCTGACCGTTTTCGCTTCTCGGCGGAGAGAATTTTTCGAATCGTCCGAGCTAGCTGACACGCCCCTCCTTAATTTTGTGCCTGTCCTCAGGCACACACGTCCATGTGGCTGATGCGCGTGGGAGCGTTCACGTGCGTTTTGTCTGGTGGCGAGAAGCGTTTTGTTGAGATAGCGGAGTTTTGTGCGTTGAAGCCGTTGTTTCGCTCGAGGTGTGCGTTTCGTGCGGTTCGGGAGCCGTTTGCCTTTTCGTCCAGCCTGCGGTGGCATGGAGTTGTCGTAAAGTAGCGTGGCTGATGGGACAAATTCGTTGCGACTCCTTGCTCGCCTTCGCCGTGGTTGCCCTCGGAAGCGAAGTGGTGGGAAAGTGGACGTGGTTCTTCTGGTTCGTTCGGTCCCCCAACTTTGGCGTCGTAGGCATGGCTGCCTCGGTAGGGCATTCGATGCCTTCGTGTGGGTCGGCCTCGTTCGTTGTCGTTCTGGCCTTGTCCTTGTTGTCGCTCAAGCTCTCGTCACTTACCAGTTGGTTTGAAAGTGCTGCGGTCGGTATCCCTCTCGTGCAAGGAGGCTCGATGGCGTCTCGTTCACCTGGTGCCCATATGCTCGCGACTGCATCTTCCTGCACGATGGTGGCGTTTGTCGAGCGAGTCTCGAACGGAGTAGCCAGGGCCGGGGGCGTTGCACGTTCCAGCGCGGACATGCCGCATGCGGTGGCTGTGGCGTCATTCGTTGGCGGGACTCGGGATGGGGCAGCCGGTGACGGAGAGCTCGTACGTTCCGGCCGGGTTGAACCGCGTGCGCTTGGCGTTTCGTTTCTCGTGGCAATGTTTGTTCTTGCGGTTGTTACGTTCGCTTGCCAAGTCGGGAAGGCAGCATCGGCAGCGGAGGATGTCATGAATAGAGTTACCTCGGTGCGTGCTGGCTTGGTCGTGTTCCGTGAGTCGGGAATTTCGTTGGTCCTGGCCAGCGTCTCTCGTATGGGTACGATGTCGTTCGTGGGCGGTACCTGGAGTGGAACAGCCTGTGTGAGGGTTTTCGTGCGTACCAGCTCTGGTGCGTTCCTTGCGCTGTTCGTTTCGGTTGTAGTGGTCAGCTCCACCAGTCCGGGTTCAAGTCTCTCGTCACCTCGGATGCGTTTCGTGCACTGTGCCCTTCGTTCGTACTGACCAGCTTCACCGATCCGGGTGTGACGTCGTTAGTTGCGTGGACTGGGGCCGGGACAGCATATGCGGAAAATGTCGTAGGTACTGGTGCAGTTACGTTCCACGCTCTGAGCGTTTCGTTCGTAAGCTCCACCAATTCGGGTACGGTACCGTTCGTGGGCAGGGTCTGGACTGGAGGAGGGCGTGCAAGGTATATGCTGCGTTCAGGCTCGTGCGCGCGGCGTACGTGGCGCGTCTCGTTGCTCGTTGTCGGAAAGACCTGAGCGTGGGTGATGTAGCTCGTCGGTTGACTCGGTAATAGAGCAGCCGGTGTTCTTGATCTTGCCAGGAATTCACTTGCCTTCGCTTGCGTTTCCGTAATCGTGGCGATCACCTGGGAGAGGTTCGCTGAGGGGGCGGTGCACCGTTTTGCATGCGTCGTCTCGTTCGTGTACGTGCCGTCGTGCGTGCAGCCTCTCTCCGGACCAAGGTGTGGGTCTTATCGTTGAAGGCTTGCCGCTGGTACAGGCACCGTGGGGAACCTGTGGCCGACTCTCACCAGTTGTCTCAGTAGACGGTCTCGTTCTTCGCGCAGCCTCGCGTTCTCGAATAGCGCCACTGCAGGTTCGTCTGCCGTTCATCGTCGTAGGCAGCCTGAAGTATCGTTTCATATTCGTTCGTTTGGAGAGCTGGCGAAGTTTTTCGTTGTCCTCTAGGAGACGCGAGATGATGCCGTCCGTACAGCCAGGGCAAGGGAGCCTTCGTGATCGTAGTTCATTCACCAACTGCTGCTTCTGCATTGAACACAGGACGTCGCGTTCCGTTGAAGTCAGAAGCCGGACGACTGCTGTTGACGTGCCGTCCGTCGTTGCCCATCGTCTGCGTGCACTCTCGTAGTCGTGGTGCGTTTCGTCCGCATCGTTCGTCTCCTCGTCCGTTCGTTCCGTGGCCTCAAATCCTGATCCTGTCGGCTGCGCCATGTGAGCTAGGTCGTGGCTGGAATTTAAATCGAATAGGAGAAGCTACGTTTTGAGAATTTAAAGGTTTAATAATGGACAAAACTGAGGTTACAGTGGGTCAGGACAGAGGAGCACGGGGACAAAACGTCTGACGCCGTGCACAGGCGTGGGGCGACTCTCTCAGCGAAGTGCACGTACACGTGAGAAAGTGAAAACCCGAACATAAACACTCGCGTTGCGTATGGCGTCGCCTCATGTTCTCAAGCATAAACACACCCGAGTCAGGTTCGCGTTCGTGCTCTCGAGAAGCTCGGATTCTCGGCGCGGCCATGGCCGTAAATTGCGGTCGTTCTGCACGTCTTCGCGCGGATGCTTCCGTGGTGTCGAATGGCCTAGCGCCCCGTGGCGGACCATTTTCGTTTCTTGGTGGAGAGAATCCTTCGAATCGTCGGCGCTAGCTGACAAGGTCTGTAGTCGTCATTGGTCATTGTGAGCCCTTGACAGCGCTGAGGCCTTGACAGCGCCACCAGTCAGCACTCCCCTCGTCACAGGTGTGTGCTAGTGCATTACAGTACGGAGCCTTCCGCTGTTTTTCCCGTGTTTGCTTCCGTGCTTTTAAAGATTAGGTGTTGTTATACGCGGATATGTGCGATTAAAATAGGTCCAGCTAGCTGTGTTGAGTACTTATATCCACTAAAGACAACATAAACTCATCGGGCGCTTTTTTGGGGATATGGGGCTTACTGACAGGAGCGTTTTTACGGCGCTGTACGCCTGGCTCCACCCGATATGCCTTTGACTAAAACCATTAGTATTATTATTCATTTCTACCGGTTTGAATTATGTGCACTGGTTTCAATGACTACGGTTTACACACCAGCCCTAACAGTGTGATACCTCGATACTACGTGCGTTTTGAAGAGAAAGCCCCTAACGTACGAGTTCGATTACTGTGTGGCCGTGGAAACGTCGAGGCAGTCTACAATTTGTGTAAACATGAGCTTTGTGCATTTTGTTGACTTGAGTAACAGCATGGGTGCCTGAGAGCTGAACCGCAACTCCCGCGTTGATAGTCCCCATTTTATGGCAAATGATATAATACATCACCTCAGGAAGCTAAGATACAAATCCTTCCCGCCCCTTCGTTTCCTCACTTTACCGCCTCTGCGAAATACAGGCTGGCAGCTATAGATGGCTAAGGCGTCAACAATATGGCGGGGTTTGTTTACGACAGCCTGTTTTTTAAAGCGAAAGCATTTTTTACGAGTACCTCAACGCAAACAGTGCAATGCCTTGTCATTACATTTATAATCATAAGAGTAAATATAAACCAATGAAAGAAGAAAGAAAAATATAGCCAAACGGCACAACCGTCACCCAATTTGTATATTTACAGCCGAATCTGCAGATCTGGTAAGTACCGTCTATTTCAGGAAGCGAAGAAAAATAAAAATATGTAGAAAATATTTACAAGTCGCAGTTCTACGTAGTCGTGCGCTTCCATGTTTGTTTGAAAAAAAAAGAGCACTGAGGGCGAACTGACAATATTGACGTGCATTCCAATCCCGCGCTGTCACGTGATAGCTGTGTGGATTTCGGCATTTATTGTCACCTACAAAACACGAGCTTAGTGAAACAGAAAAACTGCATAAGACCTTTTACGCTATAATAGACAATTCTCAACAGTTCTCCAAATATTTTTATGGCATGGATATTTGTTGGTACTACAACTTGTGACAGCTCTTTCGGAGCCCCGCTATATTGCCGGCCCTCGGATGTGTTAGCGCGCTCTAAGAAGGCGTACGCCAGCTTCCGAAAAGGGAGGGTGTCCCCCGCGGCACGTGCGATATTATCCAAGCGAAGGCCCCCGAGGCGAGCCTTAGAGCTCGTGTGGGTGCCGGCTCACTCGAAGGTGGAAGGAAACGAACTCGCCGACCCTCACGCCCGAGAGTTATCCGTCCGGGCCGAGGACGAGCCGGCGCAGCTGCGCCCCGTCACGAGTTATAGAGAAATTACTTAAATGTACAGAGAGCGTAGATGCAGATTCCCCAGGCCTCACCCTGAATTGAGCCGAAAACAGCAGACGGTAATCCGAAGAATACAGGCGGGGTCGCTAGCGCATCCCACACTTCTTAACAAGATGTACCCAGACAGGTACGAGAGTACTTGCCCGTTCTCCAAGGAGAGACAAGGCACTCTGGCACATGTCCCAGCCGAGTGCGAGTCTCTTGAGATCCGCCCGCCCCCCCACCTATTCTTACACCCTACCCCCGAGAGCGATGGGAGACCTTGTTGTCTAGCCCCGACCTGACGATCCGGCTCGCGCTGGCAGCCAGGGGCCAGGAGCTGCTAGACGGATATGGGGCCCGAGAAGAGGGTTCCACCCCACCGGTGCCTGCGTGCACTAGCCAATACCTCATTGGGCTCAAGAAAAGTTGGTTCTCTCTCTCTCCTTCTTTCGGAGCCCCGCAAGCGACGATGTTTCTGTTTATTCAAGCGCAGGTGGAGCTTCTGGTAAAACGCGACCGCGGCATTCAGTTGTGAAACTGAGAGCAGCCTTTTGACACCCTACACTCTCTGGTCCTGGGGGCGCTGCGAGCGGTCGCCGAGTGCGGACGTGTCTCACTTCGGCTCCGTGCAAATGCCGCTTTTTATCGCGGAAGAAATTCGCCCAGTCTTCTGAAAGTGTGAGTACTTTCTCAGTTCAATCGCCGGCACCGCCCGGTGAAAGAATCTTGGAATTCCAACCATTTTTCGGCACTTTACGCCAGTTTTAACGATCGACGTGGCCGAGCGGCAGCTAACCCTAACGGATCGGCGGCTAGGCCTGGCGACGGCTTCGGCCGCGGCGGCGGCGACCACCCCTTGCGCCGGCTCCGCCGAGCGCGGGGACGCGTCTACGATGAAGAACGTGTCGGCGGAAACGCCGGAAGATCTTCAGGCAGCGATGGAAGTGAACGTGTCGGACGAAATTGGTGACTACGTGGGCCGGGATTCCGGCCGCATGACCGTTCCAGTGCGGGGATCGTCGATCGGCGGAGCCGCCTCAACGAGCGGCGAAGAAGAAGAGCACGCG
The DNA here is from genome assembly GCF_048455015.1 of Haemaphysalis longicornis. Lineage (NCBI taxonomy): Eukaryota > Metazoa > Arthropoda > Arachnida > Ixodida > Ixodidae > Haemaphysalis > Haemaphysalis longicornis. Next base: position 58,339,805 of record NW_027526295.1, on the reverse strand, counting down.
GGCTGGATAGTAGCCACGCGGCGAGGAAGAAAGACCGAAAGGGAGACAACGATTGGGGACGTGTCGTCGGAGCACCAACGACAGCAGCTACATCGTCCTCGTTCTCCCGGTAAGCGTCCACAATTGACGCGTACGCAGATCAAGCAGAGAGTCAACATCAAGATAGCGAGAGCGGCGCGCATGCCTAGCCTACCCGCTAACGATCACCGTATTATAGTGCGGCCGCGATGCGGCTTTGCCATCGGGAAACAAGACCTCCTAGAATTTGTGGCGGCCATGGCAGCGTCGGCTCGGATACCGTTAGACGCAACGCTGGAAGATACAGTTTGTCCAAACATCGGACAGAACATCGTAGTCATCAGCACACCGAGCCGAGAAAGGGCGGACAAGTACGACAAGGTCAGAGCTATCACCTTGAAGGGCACCAAATATGAAGTCTTCGCGTATCGCGCGGCTCCTAACGATACCGTAAAGGGAATCATATACAACATCCCGCTTGCGTACACGCAGGCGGACATCAACGCGTGCCTCATCGGTGAGCGCAACCCAACCATCCTTGCCGCGCACCGAATGGGGGAGACTACGGCGGTCGTGGTGCTCTTTGAAGGACAAGTGGTACCTCAACACATCAAATTTGCCAGCCTCATTGTGAGATGGAAGATATATAAGCAACACAGAGAGGTCTGCCGGCAATGCGGGGAGGTTGGACATCGAAAAGATGTATGCCCCCGGCCGGACAAGAACGTTTGCTTCGCGTGCGGGCAACAGAACCCCCCGGAAGATCACGAAACAGTTTGCAAACCGAGCTGCAAGTTGTGTGGCGGCCCCCACCCGTCGGGCACTGGCAGGTGCCGTAACAAGTACAAGACCCCCTTCTTCGTCCGACAACGCAAGATGGCGGCGAATTGATCAGAGAAACACAAAGGCCACGTCGGCACGGTCAGTTTTGGCGGGAAAGAGGACTTCCCACAGCTGCAGCGCGTCGAGAGGGAGAACAATGGAGGGACACGCCAGCGCTCGCTCAGCCGCAACAACAGAAGCAAAAGCAGAGAAAGAAGCAAAGAGCGGAAACGTAGTCATTTGAATAACCGCATGACGTGGGCGAAAATGGCTGCGCGCAGGAACGCCCCGCCGCCCGGCCACAGCCCACTTGCGGAAGGGGGCCGGCTAAGAGGAATGAGAGATAAATCCACTCTCTCACAGAGAGGAGAAGGAAATAACGAGGTCGCTGCGCTACGAGAAGTGATAGCTCAGTTACAGGAAACGATCAAGGAACAAAAGAAAATAATTGACCAACTCATGAAGATGCAGCCGCCACCGCAACAATCACAATTGACGTGGCAGCTGGGTAACGTTCCGCGAACCCCCGCCTTCGCACCGGCGGGCGACCGCGATGCAGCGCCATCACAGCCGCCAATCAAGATGAGAAAACGGACCGGCACGGTAGAAGCCGGCAACGAGGAGGGCATGGTGGAAGAGCCGCCCAAGGAGGACACTGGAAACAGCACCGCCGAAATTTTCAACACCGACGAGTGCCGACTCACGCCGGATGATGCGGGGATCAACTACGGTGTCCGCCTCCACAAGCTCGGCAAGCGCATGGACAAGCAAGCTGGACAGATCAAAGTACTAGGAGAAAAGATCGTTAACATAGAGCGGACTACGACCAGCATAAAGAGGGACATCGTGGACCTCAAACAATTCATAACTAAACCACTCGGAACCCTCGGCGGGAAACAACACGACACTACACAGGCATTCAACGATGGCCCGTAAAAAGACCAGTATACGTATTTGGCACTGGAACGCAAATGGACTCCGGTGCCGCAAAGCCCTTCTACAACAGGTCGTTAGCACCATGACGGACCCCCCGGAGGTCATTCTGATACAAGAAACACACATGGAGGATCCCCCCAAACTATTGGGCTACCGCACTCACTTCTCACCCCCAAGTGCTCGTACGCAAGGAAAGGGAGCGGCGCAGGGGGTCTGCACGTTTATACGCAAGAGCATCACTTTCATCCCACTCGATCCGCCGCACAATGGCTCGACGGCGCTCGAAACCTGCGCTACGGAGGTGGTGCTGGGAAAGCGTCAGCGTCACTCCCTCACTCTCGTCAATGTATACAGCAACCCGCAGCACGGGAGCCAGCGATTCAAGACTCTCTTCCAGAGAGTTCAGCAGCTTGTTCCGGGCGCACCTTGTGTCGTGGGAGGTGATTTCAACTCTGCTCACAAGGAACTAGGATATCCACGCACGACAGCCAAGGGAAGGAACCTTCTGGAAGAGGCCGAGGCAGCGGGCTTCACCCTTCATACAGATGCCAAGCAACCCTCAAGAATCGGCACGTCCACAGTGCGCGACACGACCCCGGACCTCATCTTCACGAACGCGCCAAGCGAGGGTCCGGTAAGCTGGAGAAACACTGGTATGAATTTAGGGAGCGGTCACTACATAACAGAAATCACGCTGGAATTCGGTATCAAGGGCGCTAACACTCCCTTGCGCGTGCACAAGCACACGGATTGGGCAGCCTTCCGCAGGCAAAGCACCTGCACCGTCATTGAAGATATCGAGGAATGGGCACACAACATAAATAAAGCGGTCCAGGACGCGAGCACGGAGGTCAGAACTGAGGACACCGTTCCTGCAATGGACCCTCATTTGGCCCACATGATCGAAGCGCGAAGGTCCCTTCAGCGTCGATGGAGGAGGAATAGAACAAGTAGGAACTTACGAAAACGTGTTGCGCAACTCGGTCGGGATATAGAGGCGTACAGCCAACAGCTAGCCAGACAGCAATGGCATGCAGTCTGCAAGGAAGCGGATGGGCAGCTTCATGCTAGCCGTACCTGGAAGCTGCGACGGTCTCTCCGAGACGAAACACAAAACAAGTCCTTCCAGAGACACCGGCTCGAGCAGATATTGCACACAGCGATTAAACAGCACGGGGAGGACGGAGTACGAGACTATCTCAATAACAAGTACCTACCTTCCACGCCTAGCTTCGCCCATCCGGAATATGCAGGGAAGGCAAACCCCGAATTGGACGCCGATATCAGCGAAGGCGAGGTTAGGAGAGCCGTTAGTGAACTCAACTGCAAATCCGCCGCAGGCCCGGATCGAGTGCACAACAAGGCGCTTCGCAACCTGGGTGACGCAGACATTACGGCACTCACGTACTTCTTCAACAAATGTTGGAACACTGGTCACGTACCGAAGCAGTGGAAGACGGCCCGTACGGTCCTGATCCCCAAACCGGGAAAACCACCTAACATCGAAAATCTGCGACCCATATCCCTTACATCGTGTGTGGGCAAGGTCATGGAGCACATCCTAAACAACAGATGGCAACGCTACATGGAAGAGAACGGCATCTATCCTCCCACCATGATCGGCTTCCGTAATAAGCTAAGCACCCAAGATGCCATGCTTCTCATACAAAGTGACCTGCTGGACCAGCCCAGCGTCACTGATTGCCGAGCGATTTTAGGATTAGATGTCAAGAGCGCTTTCGATAACGTCCGGCACGCGGCCATATTGGCACAAGCTCAGCGCGTCGGCCTCGGGAAGCGCTCTTACGAATACATACGAGCCTTTCTCACGGGCAGAACGGCGCAGCTCCAAGCGGGCCAGATCCAGTTCGAGGAACGAGTGATGGGAGGCCAATGAACACCACAGGGTGCGGTCATCTCCCCTTTCCTGTTTAACCTGGTCATGATCCCGGTTGCCAACAGCCTGGCCGACCTCCCCTCCGTGCATCATACCATCTATGCAGACGACGTGACCCTCTGGGTAAAAGGAGGAGCCACGGGGCACATACAGGAACAGCTGCAAGAAGCCATAGATCGAATAGAAACGCAACTGGAAGGGGCAGGACTGCAATGTTCCCCGCAAAAATCCGAATTACTGGTCTTACCCCCCGCCGGGCACTGGAGGAAGAGCGCTGAGGCAGAGGCCGCCGAAATCGTCCTGCACACCGGTGATAACGGCACCATCCCTCACGTGGCCAGCGTCCGCGTTCTGGGCATGCACATCAACCGGGGCAGTGGAAACCCGACGACAGTAGACCGACTCATCACAAAGATAGGAGAGGCCACGCGCCTAGTCAAGCATGTGGCCACGAGGAAACAGGGAATGCGGGAGGCGAGTCTCCTGCGACTGGCGCAATCCTTTGTGGTCAGCCATGTAGCCTACATTGGAGCTTTTCACAAATGGCTCCGACATGAGAAGGACAAGATCGATGCGGCCATTCGCAAGGCCTACAAAGCCATCCTAGGCCTCCTACCTAGCACCAGTAACGTGGCACTGGCTGGCTTGGGAATGCACAACACCTTTGAAGAAATAGGGGAGGCGCAACGCATATCGCAAATAGTCCGGCTTGGCACCACGCAAGCGGGCAGGGAGATACTCCACAGGGCGGGTCTGACGTCGCCGGTGGGCCCCCTGCCTGAAGAGGGAGACCAAAGGATACACGCGGGCAAGAAGCATCTACTTGCGCAGCAACTAGTCGTGCCTCCACTTCCCCGCAACGTGCAGCCGGGGCTGGACGAGGGACGTCGTAGAGCACGAGCAAATGCGTTAGCGCACATGTATGAAAACGATGGCGCGGCATATTACGTCGACGCAGCCGAACATCAGCACAAGACCGGGGTCTTTGCACTCTCGGTAATACGAGCACGCGATGGTCAGTGTGTAACGGCCGGCAGTGTCCGGACCCGTACGGCCGTGCAAGCTGAAGAAGCTGCCATAGCGCTTGCGTTGACCTGTCAACCCGGTCAAACCATCACGATACTGAGCGACTCCCTCTCTGCTGTCCACAGATACAGCAGAGATGCGATAAGCAGCGTCGCGTGGAAACTGGCACCCACAAACAGAATGGCCCGAGCATACCTCAGATGGTTCCCGGCGCACATGGGAAACTTATCGAAGGGGACCCCCAACCGCAATGAGGAGGCGGACAAAGTTGCACGAGAGCTCGCACACCGTGTAGCGACTGCCGAACCTCTCACGTCGCGGGCGGAGGGAAATGAGACTGACTGCGACAGCTCCAATGAAATGCACCCAATCCTGAACTATGGAGACGTACTCGCCTGGCATCGGGAGCAACGGAGGAAGACAATGCAGCCACACCCACTCCTCACCCGTACCGAGGGAGTGCTTTATCGTCAACTACAGACAAACACAGTGATTACGCCGGCGTTGGCGCGTTATGTGTGTCCAGGATACTACGCAAGTGACACGTGCTGTGTGTGTGAACTGGTGCTAGCAGACTTACCACACGTAATGTGGGGATGTGTAGAACACGAAACTCAGGGGTACCCGCGGGTGCTCCCCCCGAATGTGCAGTGCGCGCTCAACTCTACGGACCTCAGTGCGCAACGGACGGTGATCCAGCAGCTGGAGCTAGCCCTGGCTAGACAGAAACGAGGCGGATCGGGCAGTCACCAAGGTGGTGGCTGTAATGCCCCTCACGCCCGGTCTCCCCAGGCACATTAGTCATCCAGCCCGGTCCTTTCGGGGACTCCACGGACGGGGCGGAGTCCTGCGTGACGCACCCCCCGGTGCCGGATTTCACCGAATAAATGTCTTTATCTCTCTCTCGCTCTGGTCCTGCAGGCAGAACTAATGGTTTTTGGGAAATAAAAAGAACGCCCGTACGATTACTATGCTCCCTAATGCGAAATTTGGGGGCAGCACAAACTGCAGTCTTCTCGGTCACGGTGCACATCGGCTGCGTCTCAAAAAGTGATCCCGTGATCTGCGAATGCACGGCGGCTCACGCTACTTTGCCGTTATCTCGCAGCGCGTTGCCGCCTCCGGCCAGCGTGTTGTTGCAATGCGTGTTTGAACATCCCGCGCAAATGGCACGTGGTTCGGATTAGAAGCGAACGGGACAGCGTCTCGGGAAAGTGTCAGGGGGAGTGCGCTACTAGGCGGCGACGCTTCAAACAGTTGTGAGGAGGAGGCAGAAAGAGAGATGACGCCATAGCGTCATCCATCTCTCGTGGAGGGAGGTGGTGATGCCGCCCTCCTCCTCGATCTTTGCCAGACGCTCCATTGCGTTTTCTTTCTGCCTTCGCTGCTTTGTTCGCTCACTCGGTTACGCGAACATAGAGGGACACCACTACCGCCATACCCAGGTGCCGGCCACCAAAGGACTGCGCCCTAAATCCATCAACCAACGCGACAGCAACCAATGCTTATTACAACCATAAAGCAATGTTTTCCGCGTCAAGCAATAACTTTCTATCATGCGGACTTTTCTGTGCAAATGATTTCCGATGGCTGCTGTAAACGTATATCTGAGAAATTACCCACGTTTCCACCACAAGTAATAAAGTTACCTAAGGTCGTCCCACTGCTCTTTTGTTTTTGGGGTAAATCTTAGAATGTACCTCTCAACTTTGTCTTTCGCTCGTGCACGACACCGTTCTTCATCAACTGCCAAAGGTGAAAACCACAAAAAACTTGCCATGGCTGCTAACGCCTCCTTTGCAGAAGCATTTACTTGAAATATATTCCTCTGTACTCCTGGATGCGCCAAATTGCACCGCGGCAACAAAACTGCGTGGAAAATCTGCACGAAGGAATGGACTTGCATTTCCAGCTCGAGTTCCAGATTGACGCATAGAGCGTCGTCTGCGATTTGCAATTACGTCGAACCGCGCTAATTCAAACTCCGAAGGGACAGAAAATGTGCTTGAATTAGCCTCAGTTCGAACTAGCGGGGGTCCCTTTGATTGGCGGTAGCGCGCACGCTACCAGGAATAGAAACGCGTGTGCGATAAATTAGAAGGTATATCACGTCTTTCCTAGTGCAGTTTCCTAATTACGCGCGTCGAAAGCACGCCATACACAATGGTCAGTTCGAGATGTGAACCCGAAGAAGCAGGCGTACACTTGCGGACTGCAAGCCATAGTGCCAAGTTTGCGTAATTGATGCCAGCAGCTTCAGCGTGCGCGGAGCAAGCACGCGGTTACGGGTTCGGGAAGCTGCGAAGGCTAGTGACGCAATACACGTTGGCCTTCGGCTTCGAATTGCACGAAGCGTAGTCTGTGCGCACGGGCAATATTTTTCGGAATAACGGTGGAAGGTATTTCAGGTAGGATTGATTGTTGATTGTAGGGTTTAACGCGCCGACGCAACGCAGGCGATGAGGCGCGGCGTAATGGAGGGCACGGGATTACTTTTCACCACCTGGGGATCTTTACGTGCGCCAAAATGTCGTACGCACGGGCGTTTTTGCTTTTCGCCTCCATCAGAAAAGCGGACCCCGCGGCCAGGAATCGAACCCGCCTCCTTGTGCTCAGCCGCACAACGCCTTAGCCACTGAGCCACCGCAAAGGGGTATTTCAGGTTAGATTTAGCGAGAGTTTCCCACATTCAAACACACGTCACTTTACCGGGACCGAAAGACCAGTTCAAATTACCCGTTGGTTCGAATATTGCGACTTCGTATTAATGAGGTTCGACTGTAAACCGTACTAAAGGTATGCCTCGTAAAGCTCGCCTCCACTTTCAAGATTTGCCGATCGGAAAAGGTCCTTGTGTCCTTGTGGTTATCAACGCTTTACAAGCCGCAGCCGAACGACGGATAGCCTTGCACTAGTATGCAGCGCTGACCGCCACCGTTCCACTGACGAGAAGTCCGCCACGGGCGGCGCTCTTTGCTGGAGCGACGGTGGTGCCACACAATGGCCGCCCGGTCCCTATAGCAACGCTAAAAACATCGTTAACTGACACCAACTTCCCCATTAATATTTCTTCAGGTTTTACAGTCATGAAATCGTCATAAAATTGTGCAATTTTACCAAGCGTCGCTCGCTTATGTCCCTGGAACAAGCGAATGATATGTATTTATTTTATGTCTCAGATGCCATGAATCGGAAACCGCTAAATCTTGAGTTTACAGTCCACAGACGCCGTGATTGTTTCAATAGTTCGACGTACGACTAAAACTGTATTCGGCCTTGGAAACTGCTAGAGCCATGGTAGATTAGAACCAACGTCCCGAGCAGTGCGTTTTCAAGTGTGACAGCCCTTAGGACATAATGAAAGTATGTAATTTTATGTGATATCAACATGAGATGTCAAGAAAGCAAGCAAAAATCTGTTTGAATGATATTACGGTCCATAATTTGGTATCTCCTTAATCTTGAGGAAAAACGTAATAATTTTGACGCGAACCATGCATTGGCTTAGTTTATTTATGTACTTCCTTTTACCCCCCGGCGGCACTGGACTCTGTTATCTGTGTCCCGCATGTTCCATTCTTTTTTTGTAATACCGCATGCATTATCTCATTTGCTAGGGAGAATGTTTCGCCCTAATGCCACTGGCCTAGAATAGTCTTCTTTTATCTGCAGTGTTCTCGGTGCAATTCGACGGTTCGAGAAGCACCCGCACCGGAAGAGAAATTCCCGCAGAGCAGACGCCGCGGCATTCTTTCAGCCGACACTCGCCTGCCTACGTCACTTTGTTGACGGCTCATTCGCCGCGTGTGCATTCTTTGAGTTGTTAAAGAAGCACAAGTTCGCTTCAATAAAACTTGTTTTTCCTTCCAGCCAACGGTGTCATCTTTGGCTTCGTGACAATATCGTGTGACTGTTTTACTATTTGGCATGCGAGTTTTACTGCCTTAACACAGAATTCATTAACTTGATGCATTGCTTTAGCTGTGCAAGTTAAGGAAAGCGTTTATCCTCCCAGAACCCTTTAGAATTTGATTGATTGATTGATTGATTGATTGATTGATTGATTGATTGATTGATTGATTGATTGATTGATTGATTGATTGATTGATTGATTGATTGATTGATTGATTGATTGATTGATTGATTGTAGGGTTTAACGCGCTAACGCAACGCAGGCGATGAGGCGCGCCGTAGTGGATGGCTCCGGAATAATTTTGACCAACTGGGGATCCTTAACGTGCGCCGAAATCACGAACACACGGGCGTTTTTGCTTTTCGCCTCCATCAGAAAAGCGGCCGCCGCGACGGAGAATCGAACCCGCGACCTCGTGCTCATCAGCGCAACGCCTCAGCCACCGATTCACTGCGGCGGGTCCTTTGGAACTTGCAAACCCGAAAAGCATTCGAGACCCGCCGCGGTGGCTCAGTGGCTAAGGCGTTGCGCTGCTGAGCACGAGGTCGCGGGTTCGATTCCCGGCCGCGGCGGCCGCTTTTCTGATGGAGGCGAAAAGCAAAAACGCCCGTGTGTACGAGATTTCGGCGCACGATAAAGATCCCCAGGTGGTCAAAATTAATCCGGAGCCCTCCACTACGGCGCGCCTCATCGCCTGCGTTGCGTCGGCGCGTTAAACCCCACAATCAATCAATCAATCAATCGAAAAGCATTCGAGGGCGAATGCCATGCCGTGGACCCCGAAGTTAGTATTCGAAGGAACTTTTTTCCTATACGTATAGGTCTCCCCAAAAGAGGGCCATCACACCTTGCCCGGCTGCCGTGTGGTCTTGCGGGGATTGATGTGGAGCTTTCGCGTTCAAAATATTTTACTGTGTTTTCTGAACCTCGCATACGCAGAAAACATGGATAGATGCAAAAGCTGTACAATTAAACACAATGAGACCGGCTAAGATACGCCTCATTCTGCACAATACACTCTTGCGCGGCCTCATTAAAGTTACATTAGTAGGTTAGCAAGCAGAAAAAAATTCCTTAGCATCTTAAATTAAGGGCACGGTATTTGTAATAAAGTACACAGCGCTTGCAATGAAGTGGCTCGAACTTGAATCAAACTGGATGCGGTTTACATAAAATGTAGCGAGAAAACATCTAGGGTGGTTTATCTTTATTACCTTGAATTGAGTTGATTTCGATGCGAAAGCCCAGGAAAGTAAATACCGCGAAAAGTGTAACATCCGTACGTACACTCTTAATCTGGTTCCATATAAGTTCCAGTTAAAAAGGGCGATCCACATATTTTATGTGGATCCGAACGAAAAAATAATTGGAACGAGGCTTATAGGTGGATCTTATCTGGAACCGTCAACTTGTTTTCTTTATGTTTGTGGTTTTTATCGGGAACCGAAAAAATGAGGTCAAGCGGTGTCGGCGGTTCCGGTTACTGTTCCACTTATGTTCCAGTAAACGGTTGTGAAGAGTGCGTTTGTATATTTTTTGCTCGTGTCTTGTTCCACATAACTCGTGCACTGCAGTGAAGTATGCACTCTTTCAGGCATCAACTGGAACAATGAACCACATATATATTTGGTGCTTCTTGACCGAAGATGCACGTGCGCGTTTAATATGCACGCGCACCGCATATAAAATTTAATGAACTTACCCAATACCTATGAAACTGCCTTGCAGCAGTTAACGTTCATAATACGGCTAAGGTGTAGTTTTAGTGATGTCTTTTGACAGAAAACGAAATCCCACTTCTTTGCCAACGCCGTACAAAGCACTGAAAATGTCGAGAGAAGGATATCTTACATACAAGAAGAAATTGCATGAACCCATTTTCAGGTGTTCTGCGGCACTCAAACCGCTTTCGTGAACGTCGTATTTTTCTAATTTGAGGCGTTAAGTACAAAATCACCAGTGACTTGAATTTGAGAAGGACTAAACGTCTTCCCTTTACCCATCTGCCATTCGGGTGAAGCCATAACTGCTATAGTGCTGAAGAATTCGTGGTGCTTTTGTGAGCATCTTCATAACGACATACTTGTTGAGGCTATTACATGTTATGCGTTTGGTTTACAAAGCTTCGCAGAAACGGCAGTTTTTGTTCAACGCTCAGTCATCATGTCGCTGTGGTGTACTAGGCGCTTTAACTGCTTCTTAGGAATGCATAAATGGCTACATCCTGCGGTGGAATGGGTACTTAGTCCACGTTACTTGTGTTGTGATAGGGTACATACATAATGTTAACCGACTGCGTCACATTTTGCAGCGCACACATCATGCTATGCATGCAGTTATATGCTTAGAAGTTCGTTTGTGTATTTCTTCTCGTACCTGCTATTAATTTCCACAAGCAAACACGAAAGCCTGGACAACAAAAACTTGGAGAACTAAATCGAGGCATTTGCCTTATATTCTATACATTAATACTGAAATAGTATTCTTATTTTAAATTATGCAATGCAGTATCAGGAAAATCCGCAGTGTTACCCTAATGTTATTACTTATCATAGTAATTCAAGTTCACCGAATGACCTGCCTTCTCCTGCTGGTTGCTGTTTTCCTGCACTATTGGTGTTCAGGAAGAAAAACTGCTGGAAAACGGGCAGATGAATTATTACTCGCTAATTAGTTATGTCGGACTGGATTCACTATACGGAAGTAGTTTTTTAGAACGTGGGTATCAAAGAGCGTCGTTGTATATTTGATTGGTATTGGAGAGGCTTGTTAACAGAACGCAGTCAATAAAGCAGCGTCGTTTTGTTTTCACTGCAAACAGCCAAGTAAAGCTGTCATGAAAGTTTATGCACACATATCGCACGCGCTTACGGCCCGCGGCGAGAAACAACTCTAGCCCAACTGTCTTAAATTGGCTAATATCTGAGCTCTTTGTTCCAGCCTCAGAGCCGCGTAGACGTCCGCTTAGAGGCCTATTCCCATTTTCCGAAGCAAATAAAAGCGATTAAGGGTGCCGAGTTTGTGATGTCTTCGGCGGACTGGTCACTGGCCACGGCGTGCATCGCCCAACCCACGGAGGAAGACAAAGTTGGCCGAAACCATTACGAAACGACCGCCACTTCAGTGCGGCATGCCGTACGCATGCGTTGGCAGCCGCAAGGCCGCGCCGTTTTCGTTGATGTATGGTATAGTGGGACGGTAACAGGTACAACGACGGTGAGTGAAAAACAGGACTGCGTCAACCCTTTAAACGACAGCAGCGCCCCTATCTCTTGGCGTTTCCTGCGCTAGTTTTACGTTCTTCTGGATGCAGCGCCACAAGTGGCGTTCTACAGCGGTTTTCTCGATTGCTCGCGTTATGCGCCTGATGTACTAGAGGCATTGGCAGTCAGAGTGGCGGGAACCGTTAGCAGTTTGGTTGTGGCGTGAAACTGCGGATTCCTTCATATCCTCGGGCTGTATTTACTGTTCGACGAAATGTCGTTTTGCCAGGAGGCTCAAAAAAGGTCAGTGCTGCTTATTTATGTTCTGGTAACGGTTGTTGTTCATTGACTTGTTCATCACTGCGTCCGATAAACATGCCGCTCCGCTGCCTGTTCCTGTTCAAGAAACGTTTGCTGCCGTTATTCACTTAAGCTTGCGTGTTTGTGGGTCGGAGCCGGCTTGACATTCCTGACTGCGTACGTTGGCTAGTGCTATTTAGAAAGTTGCTGCTGCGCGCATTTCTCGAGTCTGCATGTCCCCTTACGGTGTGATGTTGCTTAGTTGTATATTGACGGTTGCTGTACCTGTCAGCGTACTGAATCTTCTCGGGTTAGTCGCTCGCTATTGCCTCGTGCGCACGCACTGAACAACTTGTTTGTCAGAGCGTCTGTCTTTAGACTTATTATTTTTAAACTTTCGTGTTAATCGCTTGTGTTTGGTTGGCTGAGAACCATAAATTTACTGTGCGATCACGCTATTCCGCCTAATGTTGATGTGCGTCCAAGGCGTTAGCGGCAGCACTGCTTTCCTTTATCTGTGGTGTGTGTTGTTTCATGTTTCTTCCAATGCATTCGATGAATTGAAATGTTTTATTTACACTAGCCAACTTTAGTTGGCTCCCTGATGTGTAGTGAAATGCACGGGAAAGTGGTTGTCTTAGCAGTACAAAACGTTCCTTTTGTGGAGGTGAAGGCAGGTGGAAACACGCAGAAAGTGTGGTGCCGCTTCTATGCTGCCAATGCCAGTGGCAACCTGAGACCTCAGAATAATTACGCATAAGGCTCACGTGTTGACTATTAGAAGTTCTAACATCACAAATTAAGTGTAAAAATAATTCATTCCTGCAATTTTATTCTATCAATGTCAGTGGCAGCTTGTTCGAGAGTCGGAATAATTTTCAAAACGCTTAGGTGCAAAGTTGTTGCATCACGATGTGCACCAAACATTAATCATTTCTGTTCTTCCTTGAAAGCAGCTTGCTACATTCTGTATTCATCCTCTTTGACCTGTTCAGAAACAGTGTATGGCTGAATGTTTTTGTTCATCTGCAAAATAGAAATGAAAACAATTTTTTTCCATTCCTTACATGAACCTGCGAAGTCATGGCTGTGGCATTCACAATGGCTGAAGACATGTTCGGCATGCTGAAGGGTCGTCGGGGAGAGTGTGGCGGATTATGAATGCCCTGTGGAGCTCATAAGCCACAAAAGAGTACCTTTTGAGTCGTGCAAACTGTGCAGATATTCACCAGTTTGCATAGACCAAGGACAGGTGAGCTTAAAGTATGTTAAAATATTTTTATATACCAAATTTTTTAGCAAGAAAAGATTACCAGGTCTTGTGGTGTAAAAAACATTCAAGTTTCGCGGAACGAATCAGACATTGTTCAATATTTTGTCGTGCTCTCTGGGTAAAGCAAGGCATAAATTTATTCTCTAATGTTTTGGTACTGTTTATTTTCTAGGCAATAGGGTGAACAAAGACTTAAAACAACGGAACAAGGACTGCATATGGCCATTTTAATTGTGTTTGGACCCCTTCTTGGAAGTGTATGATCACAAGGCAGCACATTTAAGCACTTGCACAGGATGAAATCATTGCATTCTACAAGTAAGTACGCACTGCCATTTTTGGGTCTTTCATGGTGCGTTTTTAGGTAGTTGCTTTATAAATAATGGTTTGAAACTTCTTTTCAGTGACAACTTGGCCTGTGGATCAAGGTGACAGTAGGAGCTTTTCGGAACATGTTGGCAAAACCTTCCTGGAAGTGCACTTTGAGACGGGCCTGACAGAAACACCAAGATCTTAATTTTGGTTGGGTAAGCTGGCATTTTGTTTTTGCGGCACTCAATGTTGCGAGTGTTCATTCTAATAAAATCTCACTGTTTAGAAGTTATCGTGAACAGCAATATTGGCCATTGCGTTCACATTCCGCCTACTACGGATGCTCGAACAGTGGTAAAAAATACCTCTATTTTGTATTTAGGTTTTGTTCATGTTTAGCTTTTACACCTTGAGAGTTGTTGCTGTGATATGCCAGCACCGCGGACACGCCAAACGTGGTTCCTGCTGCAACAATACGGTGGCAACTGAAGATTTCAATTTCCCGCTTTTAATACTCCCGTAGTGTACCAATAATACTCCCAAATACAGGCGTAGCATGAGTAATGCTTGCATTGAATTTTGATAGGTGGCTAAATAAGGGGTAATTGTTTTTGAAGGGAATTGTTTAGAGCACAGAAAGTGACGTCTGCAAGAAAATGTGCTATAGTTGTGATTTATAAGAAAATTGTGCAACAGCCTAGTTCAGCATTAGTCAGCTCAACTTCTGGTTCATACCACTACGCCACACTGGAGGTAATACATATCGAGAGGGAAACATTTTAGGTGGAAATAACTCCGTAAAACATTTCTGCCACAGTGCGACATTTATGATTTCTTATGACTGACCATTTATTTCGTTGTGATAGAAACATCGTTTAGCTGCAAATTATATTAAGACAGCCTCACTACAGCATTCTAGGGAGCAGATTATACAGTACAGAGAACATTTTTGCTGTGAGGTGTGTAAAATATAATGCAGAAAGGTTATTATACTAATAATATAATAACCGTTCAAATAATATTATTATTTCATTAATAAACTAAACCTCTCAAGGATAAAAACCTTTTATTCAGGATACCCAGGCAGCAAAGTGGGATACTTTCCAGAATCAGAGCAATTTCATTGATTGTTCTGATATTGTTTAGCGCACTTTCACCTTTAGCAGCACGTCCAGAAAAAACCCAAGAAATCACTGATTTTAAATCAATTACTGTTTTATGAAAGGGCCTAAGCAACTCACTCATTTAAAGCAACCATGCAACAAAAGTTACTTGTTTCCTTAAAGGTACATGTGGTGAGCAGTAAGTCTTCTCGATGGCCGGTTATTCTGAGAGAAGGGAATGGCGGCATCAATGTTGTCCTCAAGAAACACATGAAGGATTCGCCGCCTGCATTGTCACTTCAGGATGTGGTCATCCTCCTCACCGCATGTCATCTTTTACATGGTGTTATCATGTTCTTATGGATATGTGCCTTTGGAGAGTTTTTCGGACTTTTGCAGGGAGTTCTTGGACAGCATGACAAATTAGACAGTGGCGTGGTGTCACTTAAGTTGGAGTCTGTTGAAATACTTGAAGTGGTCAGCTCTACTTGGGATTTCAAATTATTGGTAGAGGTTAAAGTATCTTTTGAAAGGCATGAAGGTGGTCAGGTGAAAGGCATGTAGAGGGTCAGGTCTGATAAAGGTGTTTAAGCTACTGGCACATGCAAGTTGCATCTCAACTAAACACTGAGGTCGTGCCTTGCTTTACGATTTTTTATCACTGGCACAATGCGCAGGCTTCCTTTGAATCTAAGTGAGTGTTAATGTAGTTAATGGCACCGCATTTCAACGTCCTTATTCAAGTGTAGATCATGAGATTTTTTTCATGGCAGTGCTGCTGCGGCTGCAAAAGTAACAGTGCGTATTTAGGCAGATGGCTTCCGCTTCATTGATAAATTTGAGTACTGTATGTGAGCTGACACCCAAGCCCTAGAAGAATGGAAAATGTGCGTATTTGGCTTAAACAAGTTTTCTCCTTTGAACAAAGTTGCATTTCTTGCTTGGCAGAAGCAGGGCTTTGGTCCCAATTACACTGACAGCAAGACGGGAGGGTTTTTATAGCACGCGACTGTGAATTTTACCTCAGGTAAAATGTTGAAGCCGAAAAAAATACTTTCAGGTCTGCTTTGTAAAACTGGTCACCTGTATTTTTCAACGCTGGCTTGTTTGGTTCTTAAGGATGTCTGACTTGTTCCTGCTTGAATTGATTACGTGTATAAAATTAGTCTACTTGTTAAATTTTAATATGTGTAAAATGCTCGCAGCTGCTGGTTTGAAAATTAAATAAGATTCACGCTGGCCTTTATTAGATTTCTTTGGATGAATTATTTTAAACAACTACAAATTGTTTGGGCAAGTAACGTGCCTTAAGTCAAAGGCCTTTTCAGGACGCTCATAAAGTCTGTTTTGGCTACAAATAACTTGATGTTACACTTACGTCTGGTGTCAGAAAACTGTACTAGTATCCTTAATATTCATGTTTTAATTTGTGGCATACTGCCACATGTGACCTCATGTCGAAATGTTTTATCGTTGATGGTGGCTCGAGCGTTCTTTTCCTAAGCTCTTTCACTGCACTGTTGTAGGCTTGTGATAATACAACCGTGTATGGCTTGTTTTGAGGCCTTTCCTTACAATTTAATAGCAAACTGCATTTTCCCAAACAGTTATGCGTAAACATGGTATGGAAAGCGCAATGGGTACTTCCGCCATTGAGGTACCTTGTTTTATCTGATAAGGCAGCATATTTGATGCTCACTGTTGTATAATGTCTGTCTCAGTGCCACGGTAGACGCACAAGTCTATTTATTTGTGACGCAGTTGCCCCTAAAACCGTCTTTATTACCCATGTTTTTAAGTAAAGGTGAATATGTGAAAATGCCACTTTGAGGCTGGTTTTATCGTTATGGTATTTATTCCTTGTGGTATTTATTCCTTGTTCGTTGGTCATTTTCTGTGCAATTTAAAATAGACAGCTATCCATATCTGGAATGTATACATATTTACACCCAATAAAGTTGTATTGCATATTTAAAAGCAGTATATAAGTCATTACAGTTGGTTTCATGTGTATTTTAATTCAAGTATATTTTTCTTTTACATGCAGCTAAAACCCAGAACAGGATTCTGCGGGTGAAGCCAAAGACTGCGTGCCGCTCTGGGTGCCTCAGACCAATATTGATATAGAACTGTGCTCCGATAGGCAACTGTTGAGAACTGTCAGGGACCACACTGCTGCGGTGGTTTCTGCTTTCCAATTTTTGGTATCACTGCGGGTCATATATAAAGGCTACGTTAAAATGGTGCTTGCGGTTTCCTGGTGATACCAATGCATCCGCCAGCCTGCATATGACCTCGGTGTATACCGACAGGAAAGCAGAAATGTTGGAAAAGTGGAGTCCCATAGACAGCTTCCCAATGTCTATAGGAACACCGTTTTATATAAACAGCTGGTCTGAAGGTACCTGGAACGGCGCACCGGATAAATTCCATAACCATTTTACATGGATCAATGTTCCAGTAACTAAACTACCCTTTTATTTGGAACAGTGATCCGCATACTTTTATTTGGAACACCGATCCACATAATTTAGCCGCAAAAATATGTGGTGCACTGTTCCACTTAATTTTCAGGATATGTGGAAAACGGTTCCAAATATATAACTGGAACTTTTTTGAAAAAAAGTTCCAGTCACTAAGTGGATCTTACGTGGAACCAGATTAAGAGTGTAGCTACACTTCCGAGCGGTGAAGATTTTCTACGAGCAGCGGGGGAGGAATACGCACCCCATAAGGCTCATGGGGATTCAAGCCTTTTTTTATAGCCATTAGTAGTTCTTGGGATCACAAACTCAACCATTTTGGTCTGTTTGTATATCTGTGTGTCTATCTCTCCCTCGCTGGACTAGACTGGCGAAAACTAGAATGAATTCTTTAACGAGAAGTTTTCTTTGCAAAAAAATAACCAAACTACTAAATCTGAAACTATAGTTCATACTTGTGAACAACGTTCAGGAAGAAAAAACATTACGCATATTTTAAGCAAATCACGAATCTGTAACTCACACTTGCAGTGTTTGTTTAATTTGAAATAGATGAAGGTTTGATTTTGCCATGACAAATAAAAAAATGCGTTAAAAACGTTTGGACCAAAAAATGTTCTGCCAGGAATAGATGACCAAAAATACAAAAAGGGTTGGACGAAAGCTTCGACTTCAAGGCTCAAGTGCCAGCCTAGCTGTAACAAAGGGTTTAAAAAATGGCGCGGAAGCAATGCGAAAGCGGAATATTAAACTAAGTTGAGCCAACCTCTATCCTATTTATCATCAAACGCAGAAGAAGCACTCAAGCTCGTGTCGGTCTGTATTTATTCACACCATTTTGTATGTGTCACAAAACTTAAGCCTCCATGTGAAATGGAAAATGAGCAATTCTCATAGCTCTGTTTTTTTGCTGGACGGGGGGGGGGGGGGGTGCGTATATTGCAAATACAATTTCACCAAACATCTTGCTGTCCGAACCTGATGCCAAATCTTCTCAGGCTGTGAGCAGCTTGGGTTTAAGTAAAGCGCATTTTGGTTCCGTTTTGCGTTTATAAAACACTAAGGGCTCAATATCGGTGGCATTGCTGTAAACTGAAACCCAAACAGATCCCATGAAACCTCACTTGTTTTCTTGTACAAGCCACAATAGTTTTATCGATATAAACAGCAAACTTCCATTTAAAGGTTCAAGCTTGAGTACCCTGTCAAGCCGAATATAAAAACAGTGTCAAGTTTCAACGCGTTTTCACTTTTTGGGCCGATTACACGTTCGCACGGTACCTTTCCTATCACAGTGAAAGCGTGTTTGGCTGGAGACTATTTTACCTTATTTCAGCATCATAACCAATCCCTGGGTTTGGTGCCCAAGCGGCCTCATAAGTAGCCCCAAGAAACAATTTCTTAAGTGCTCTTCCAGAAGCATTGCATTAAGGCTTAGGACCGAAATTTTTCAAAAACACGCGCGATCAACCTTAGAGCAAATGGAAAACATGCCAAACCCCTTAGGGTTACTTCTCTTCCCACGGTTCACAAAATGGCCTTTTGGTTCTAGAATCATTAACTGTATAAACGAGAAACCGTTCAAAAGCGCTAGCGATCCCAGTGAGGGCGCCTCTGAAAGCAGGAGTGCGTTTTCTTAACTCTGCCTAAAGTTTTCCTTCGGGCTTTCGTCGCTGTGACAACAGGGCTCCGGCATCCCACGTTAGGGGGATGTTATATTTATTTAAACCATTTAGCGTGGTTCAAATAGCTCATTCTTTTTTTCTATGGCTCGCCCAGTATTTGAGGAATGCCTGGCGAACTTGGGGCTGATAAAATATTATATGTTTCGTAAGTTTTGTCAACAAGGGAGGTCTCAATTTTTCCGAAAGGAAAAAAAACGCAAATAAAGTTACCCGGCTAAAATAGTCTGGCATACGCACCGTAAAAACAATGGCTGACGATTTCTTTACTCCCTAAAACAAAATTAGGGCACATCTCTGTTAGTGCCAAAAAAATTCACCCGCATTTCCCCGAAGGGGAGCATGGGGAAGTGCGAATGCACGGGTGATGCGCAGGAACTCTTCTAGGCCAATCGCCCTAAGTGGGTATGTGGTGGGGTCGCTTTCGCACTTAAAAACTCTTCTTGATAATCGCCCTAAGTGGGTATGTGGTGCGGATGGACGGACGGCGGTGGACGCGTGATTCAGGGTCGCTTAAGAAGTGCATTCGCACTTAAAAAAATGCAATTCACAAACACAGCTATTTTTACGTCACTGCATTGTTCCTCCAGTGTGTATTTACGTAACAGCAGTGCCCGCTGTAGCATTTCTTGCAAAAATATTAGGAAATATAGGTAAGTTGCCTCACAAACTTTAAAGGCACACACGAACGAGCTGAACAATATTTTCTTGTACATGCAAACGGGCTGCTGCAACGCCCTGTGGGAGACGGCTTCAGTTATTTTTCAGCGTTCAAGATTGGTAAGTAAGTCTGGTGCTGCATGTAAGAGCCGTCGTCTCGTTCTTTTTAGGTACATCAAGCACAGACCCTCACAGGGTAAGCTGTCGTTTCATGCAAATCAACTGTTGGCACCCATCTCAGACAAAAAGATCTGCTCTGTCGCCTCCCCATTGCAGAAACATGTCTGTTGACATCGATCGGTGGCGACATTCCGCAATAATTTTTTCATGTGTGTCGATTCTCGTTTTGTCACGACATTTGGAGTCATGCTTGCGTTGGCTTGTTCTAGCGGAAGTGACAGTTTGCAAACGGAAAACTAACCTACAGTTACTGTTGCTGGTGCTATAAGTTCTCCCTGAACCATTCAACGGTTCTTTCCTGTCTGAATGCTGTTTTGCATACTGCGGGTTTCCCGGGATTTTTTTATAACAAAATTGCATGCCCTGCACAAATCCAAACCGGAATAAACGTATGACATATCAGAAATATATATGGATATCTAATGTTGGTATGGCAATCGGAATGTATAGTAATTCTTGTTAGGCAGCCGTGTCTCGAACCTATCCGCATTGGAAATGGCTTCTCACGTTTGCCAACCTAGTCCCCATGGCTTGCCGTTCACTGTCTCCAAGTCCTTCTGCATTGTGAATAGCGAGTTCTAAGTGCGTTTTAGGGCTGGAGCACGCTCGGTTAATGGTGAAAATTGTAAGAACATGTTACACACATCGGAGTGCTTTCTTACACTTTATGGTAATTATTCCCTTTTTCCAGGGAAGGCCAGCCGTAACAACACATTTTTCCAGATTTTACAATGTGTTTCTCGCCCCTACAGATGAACGGTGAACCACGATTGGATTATATAGTCATGCAATCAAGAACAATGGATGGTTCTTTAAATATAAAGTTTTTTCAATTGAGCTTGTGCCCGACAAAAATTTGAAGGAAACACGAATGTCCCCGAAGCCCTCAACAAGGTGATATTCGTGGTAGAGCGTCAGCGAATCGAGAACCGTGACGTGTGCTCTTAGGCATATATTTCGGAAACTCTGTTTCTGGAGCTATCAAAATAGGTCTAGGATATTATGGATCAAACAAGACAAGTCTAGGTCGGTGAAAACAAGGTGACACTCTTTCCCTCTAAAAAAAGATTGCCATGCACTGCACACAAACGAAAGAGCAGGAGCTAAGCTTTACCCACGCGATATTATAAGCCGACGCAATCGCGCGCTAGTAACAACACATGCACGAAATAAAGCGCAAAGCATACTTTGCGGCAGTATAATGTAGTGGGCGGTACAAACATACAGGAAGCAAACACTAACGCTTAAGACTTGAAGATCTCACAGCTATACCCGACCTCCACAAAGTAGTCCACGATTGCAACGGAACGGCTTCTTCTTCGCTACCCCAACGACCTTTACTCCATCATTGTTGTTATATGCGTGAGCTTCTTTCATTTTTTGTAACTGAAAATAATTCGACATCATCTTGGAGGAGTGCACACAGTGATGTGGCTTTCTCGTTTCGAGCAAGTGTCGCTACTATTACTGCGAACACTGGAGCCTTCCTCGTTACGAGAAAGTGTTGTCACTATGGTCACGGGAAATTGCGAACCGTGTAACACACTGCAGGTCCACAATAATGCAGATTTGGCCATAGCTTTTAACGTAATCGTTTCAAGATACAATCATTTGAAATCGTTCAAATGTAATCGTTTGTAACTGTAGATAATTGGTCTGACGAAATTTTGAAAAAAATTTAAAAATTGGAAAAATAATAAACATTACGGAAAAAGATGAAACGTATAACGCATGACATTGCCACAATAATGTAGATTTCGTGAAAGTTCCATTTGAAATCGGTATAATAGCGTAAATGGAGATACTTGGTCGACCGAAATTTTTAAAATCTAATAAGGAAAATATGAAATAATTACGGGAAATGGCGAACCCTGTAACGCCCTGCATTTCGCCAATAATGCAGATTTTGCGAAAGTCCCGAATGTAATCGTTATAATAATGTAGATAGAGATAATCGGTGAGACGAAATTTTGAAAAACCAAAAATAAGAAAAAAATTACCAGTGGCTTAGCTCGGCTATACCAGGATATGCGTAGCGTGAGCTAAGGTTCACCTGGTTATTGTTACGTTTCCTGCTTGTCTAGAATTAGCTGATTATCATGCTTACTGCTGCTAAAACGCATTCCAATGCAATACAATCCAATCCTGTCCAATCTAATCCAATCCAATCCAATCGCGGCGGAGGCAGCGGCGGCTCCGGAGCGCCAGCTGTGCGCCGTGAGGCGTCACTGCTTCTCGCGCATTCGCAGCACGGCTCTCCAGCAGCCACGCGAAACTGCTCAACCTCGGCCAGTGTAGCTCACGCTACAATAAAGTTAAAGCCGTTCCACTCAATGTGAAAGCTGTCGGAGGTGCATAGCAGTGATTCGCGATAATGGGTGGTGGCGCCGTTATCCGCTCACTGCTACCACTCATCCCACTTTTCGCCACCCTGTCTCAACTCATCTCTTGATGAATATGCAATTCAAATTTCCCGCCTTCGCAGTGCTCACGTGCCACCTGCCTGATACTGCGCCAGGGGGAGTTCTGTTCTTTTGTTTCTCCCTTTAATTTTGTATGCTGGCGCTGTTTTCCGTAATTTCGACCGCGTGTTTTTTTTCTTGCGCGGCTGGAGCCTTTCTGCGCCATTTTGAACGCGGCATTTTTAAAGACGATAGTCTTTCTTGGGCTACTTAAACCGAGAAATTTTGGTCTGTCTGTATGTCTCTCTGTCTGTCTGTCCGTCTGTCTGTCTGTGACTCGATTCAGCCACTTTTTTTATTACCAGTCATCAACACACACTTACAACACAAAAATAACCACACTGCATTTGGTATAACAAACACCGACATTAACATATCAGCCGTGCTTCCGTGTCATTTAATCATCACTTTAGAGAAATTAGAGGCTCTAAAAAATCCAACCAATCTGCTACTGGCTGCTGGACTCTCGAGCCCCTCAACGAACTGCGTGACACTCTCCCGCAGAAACTGCCGGGCCGGTCGGGCATCCACGTCGCCATGGAGCCACGCCATGCGCGCCCTCCATATGCTGTGAAGGCCCAGGAGCATTATTAAATCGTAGGGTACTCCTTCGTTATTCTCTGTGGGTAAATACCGTATACCATGCGGGGTAAGTGGGAAGTCTTTGTTTAAAGTTCGCTGCATAACTCGGTTCAGCCACCCGGCCAAAGCAAAAGAATGCCTGCGCAATAGTCTTATACAGTCGCAGCTAAATCTACCCATCTTGGTCCGGTGTAATGTTCATACTTGTCAACATTGTTGAAGAAGAACAAGACATTACGCAAATATGAGACAACAAATCAATACAGAAGTGATATTTGCAGTGTTCATTTATAAAAATTCAAACATGCTTGACTTTTGCGAAATTAAATACTTCATCAACTGCAGAAAAAGAATTCACTCCGCCGTCGCCTGCTGTCGCCCGCGCCACTATAGCTTCTGGCGCCATTTTAAGAAATCAACCGGCAACAGTTACGCAAGGTTCCACTAGATAGTTTCCACATTCTGCTTGCAACGCACGTGGAATAGGGAAACGCGGTTCTATAAACGTTGAAGTAGGGCGCCTCGATTAACGAGCGTCTTCGCCGTACGGCAGCGTTCGCATCGAGACACCCGGTTTGGAGCGTTAAACGCGCAAAATTTAAAAGGATTTAAGCAAACATTTGGCGTCTTTACCTTGGGAGGAGCGTGACGCAAGAGGAACAACATGAGAGATGAGCGGTAAAGCGAAGGGAGGCATTTACTTCGCAAAAGCCCATAAAGACTATCGTCTTTTGAAGTCATTGGCAACGAAAGGAGCAGATACGCGGTCAATTTTTTTTTCTTGAGTGTCCTATTTTTTTTTTTTGCTTGCTAGTGTAAAAAGCAACCCAACGAGCGTTCCTAACTAATAAACGTGGGGGTGCCGGTTATATACACACATTTTGCCTGAAATGTACCTGCAGTTTTCGTTGCGCTAAACAACGAGGAGGTGTATGACAAGCTCCAGCGGTGCACGAGGTTCTAACGGTTACTGCTATTTAAACTGCGTGGTTTTCGAAGCCTCTGTGTGACTACCTGACGACGGTACACCATGCTCTACTTGGGTTTGTTGTGTCTCTGCGCTCCCTGATTCCGGCAGTCGATTGACATCGACCGATCGCGAGCTACGACCACAACGCCAGCCCATAAAGTGCTCTGCACCTATTAAAAATTACTGAAATTGCAAAACGTGTAACGCATGGCATTTTCACACGAAATGCAGATTTCGCGAAAGTTTTACCTGTAATTGTTATAAAAGCGTACATGGACGTAATTGGTTCCACGAAATCTCGAAAAACTAAAAAAATACGAAAAATACCAAAGCAATTACGGAAAATGGCGAAGCGTGTAACGCCCTGAATTTGCGCAATAATGCATAATTCGCTGAAGTTACACTTCTAGTTGTTATAATTGCATTAATAAATATAACTGGTCGGGAAGGATTTAAAAACCAAGAAACTGGGCTGAAATAACCTCGCACTCAAGACATGCGGTATCAGAATGCTACGCAGTAGTAGACACTTCTGTAAATTTTTGCAGGATTTTACTTGGTGTTTTAACTGCTGGGCGGTCACCACAATCTTGCGCAATCTCCCTAATTGGGCATGCTTTGCTTGAAAAAAGTGCGCAGGGGAAGCTGGGCGGTCTCACTTTTTCTACTGCCTGTGCTCACCGCCGTCTTAGACAATCTCCCTAAGTGGGTATGCTTGGCTTGACAAGCGTGCTCCGCGGACGCTGGGAGGTCGCCACGATGCACGTGCGCGTGAGCACTCAGCAATTTTTTTAAGTGCCGGGTGATCACCGCAATCTTGGCCAATCTCCCTAACTGTGTATTCTTGGCTTGACAAACGTGCGCAGGGGATGCTGGGCGATCATTGCGAGGCAGGCACGCGCGAGCGCTCGGCATTTTCCGTTTTTTTTTATCGACCGGCCGGTCGCTGCGAATTACGCGCTCCCGTGCGAACTTGGATTTTCTTACTATTTCTAACGACGGACATGAAAACGTATTTTATTAAACAGCTTGGCTGTTAAAATGTGTTATACTGGAGCAATAAAGTGACATATAGGAGGCATATTATTTTGGGAACGCAAGATGAAGCCCCCACGCTGCTTGGAAACTATGTAGAGGTACTATTTAAACGCAATTGCAGGAGTATACAAACGCTTGTCGATTTAGTACCCATCAAAAACAACCCTGCCCTATTCTAAAACTAGAAAACAACTTTGCAAATGTGCACACGTCAGCTTTTGTATAAAACAAGCCTTCTCAACACGCTCACAAGTGGAGTGCTCTACAAAGTTTACGAGGTAGAAAAATGGCGAGCAGCTGCAAAAAACCTTCACGAGGAGACCAAATCGACCCTACTTACTGAAAAATTATAGTGTCCGAATGAACATGCCTTCTGAACATCATCACCACTCTTTTCTGTTTTGATGTCCTCTCATCATCATCACAACTTCCCAATGCCCACCACGGTCTTCGAAATTGGGTCAACGATACTAAATATTTGACACGCCGCACCGCATCCATGCGAAGTGCGAAAATCCTCACTGGTATGTACCAAGGATCGCTAAAGAGGAAGTATACTTTTGTCAGCTACCCAGCTCCATCGCTTGATTTGTTTGTTTGAAATAAGACAGTATATTTCACGGCCATATTTTGTTTTTGAAACCAGCAGAAATTATTGTCGCTTGTGAGATGGGGTTATTTTGATTAAATTACATAAAAAACTCCTCCCATTTCTACTGGCAGAGCTCAGAACCATCAGGGATGGCCTACAAGCACTAACGCCGGCCTTACAGCACGCCCCAGTGGGTTCCATCCTTCATCTTTATACGGACTCCACGGCGGTGATACGGGATTTACGCCGTGTATCCAACGATTGCACTATTTCGAGGGACATCCACGCACTACTAGACATGTATCCATGCCCTATCCGGCTGTCGCTGGTTCGGTGGAATACTCTCCCCGGTTACATTGCAGCGGATAGGGCTTGTCACCATACGTGACTTCCTCGGCCGCTGCCAATGTTAACAACCGGTCCACTGGAAAACTTTCTCCAACGCAAGGACGATCTGCGCCGCGCCGCACGTGCCCTCATCCCACCGTGTGGAACGCACCTCCTCAGTAGACTTGTCGCTGGAAGGAGGTTTTGTTGCGCAGACTTCGCGGTGAGGGGAGATTTTACCTGTCGTGAACCGGGCGTGGCCACCACGCTATCATGCTCCGTTCGATGACACCTGCCCTTCTGCACTGCACCTGCCGAATAAGATGATGCGGACCATTTAATATGGGCGTGTCCTTCACTGGAATGAGCCAGAAGGCGACACCTGAGATACAAAAGCCTCCATCCTGGAAGACGCCCAGCACTCCAGCGGCAGCTCTGGTGACCCCACCACCGCTCCCTTCTTGACTTCCTTCAAGAGACGGGTGCCCATCTGTACATGTAAATAGGTTTATTTTTATGCCGACGGGCACTCATTCACAAATAGTGAAAGACAACTCCAAAGAAAAAATTGCCTTGCAATGTGCACTCTGTATTTTACCCCGCAGTAATGGGTTCTCATTCCACCTTCACACCTTCGCTGTTATTGTGGGGCTGTTTTAGCAGAAAGAAGCAGATTATGCAGAAATCAACCTGACAGCTGATTCTTGGGCCGGTTGGTGCAAAAATCTGGAAGAAAGCGACAGCACGTTAGACAGGCTGAGTACCAGTGGTAGAAAAACAATAGCGCTTACTAGCAAGCGAATTAAACCACTAGATCAGGGCGCGAGCCTGATACGGGCGGGTTGAACCCAACACAACACGACAAACGGGAAAGAGTACCTACGGAAACCGCAAAGATTATATTTCCAACAAATCGCAAAGGCTAGCGGAACGCACATTTAAATTCCAGGAATGCAATTTGTTTTTTTTAGGGAGAGGGGGGGGGGGCGGGTAGCGATATACTAAGAACACTTACGCAATCATCCCCGCATTGTATAACAAAATACGTTTGCAAATGCCACGTTACTTTTGATCCTGATAGAGGCCTGGGGTACGGCATCTTTCGGATAGTGGGATTCATCCACATTGAAAAGTGCGACGCCCGGTGGCTGCTAGGTTACGTTCAGGCTACCGACGCAAAAGCCGTATGGTGATCTATGCACGCAAAAAAACGGCGTGTCATGCAGTGCGGTTGGTTGAGACGTGCAATGATGTCACTCCTTAAAGTTAATACGAGAGTAGCGGCACCAGTCTGAAACCGGCCTGAGCAACCCTTTAAGCAGATTATTGTGCACACGTACACGCTCGTATAAAGAACCGCCTTTCTGGCTTATGTGGAGTTTGTTTAAAATCAGTGGGTTGCTATGCACCCTTTGAGAATGGCAATTTAAAATCAGCGGACGCGCTTTTTGCGGGGCGTTTCTGCGTTTTGATTAAAGCTAACTTTCCGGCATGCAACTTGTTGGCGACCGTTAACTCGACAAGAACGCCGAGTTTCAGCATCGCTTTTTGATGGTGTGTAGCTGTGGGATACATTTGGTAAAAAAACAACGCCCGCCACTTAACAATGATTTTGGGAATCAGGGGGCTAACGACGCGCTTTCTTGTCAGTTCTGATAACACTAAGAACGCATTTGGCTGCACTTGTCATTGTTTGGTTAGGGAAGCTTGCCTCAACCAACAAACAAACATGCCACGTGACTCTTGCTACATTCCTCTACCACCATTAGCAATTTTCAAGTGAGAGGAACAGTAGTGTACATGGCTTTTGCGAGACCGCGGTGCGTATGTTCAACCCAAAGATATGTTAGCGAACGTTGCTGCAACGTATAAAAATTTGTTTGTTATCTGAACAGAAGCTTAGGTGTCTTCCACGTATTGCTGGGGCTTCAAAATTGACGTCGGAAACACTTTTAGATAATAACCGAACCGAATGTTTCGGCCGCACCGGCGATTCCGCTCAACAGGGATAAAAAAGGAAGAACCGTTTTTTGCACATCCGTGTTGGCAAAACCTAAATAAGTAAAGAAAATGTATTCGAAAGTATGCGTTCGTCGCAGCTACTCGGGTAAAAATTGGAAGAAATCTTGGAAGAGCTCTTAGAAGCAAAAATAAAATGGTGCAAAGAGTGCGGCGTAACGACCCGCACGCTTCATATCTGAATGTCTTGACCATCGTCACAAAGTTCATAGCCCGCACCAAAACACTGTCACCTACTCTCAATCTTTTTTGCCGAAAACGTGCCGTCAGTGGAACCACCTGCCTGCTTCAGTAGCTTGCATTACTTACTCTGACCATTTCCGGGAAGCATTGTCAAATTCAAATTTGTTGTAAGTTTTTGTGTTGTTCTTATTGTTTTTGTCTTATACTTTGTAGTAACGAGTGCTTTTCGTGGCACTTACTCTTTCATTCTTATTGTATTGTGTGCTTGTGTCGATCCGCCATTTCTGTGTAGATAAGTGCTGTTCTTTTACGGTGAATGAAGTCCATTTACTGTTTGCTGTTCTTTTGTTCCGAGTGTGATTGAGTTTATGGCTGCGTTCAGTGCATTTGCTTTACCACGTTCTTTTTTAAACATTATTGCATATTTTTGTGTACAATTTTTGAACACTTTTGGCGTGCTTTGCACATCTCTCTTGCACTTTCTGGTGAGCTCGTACGCCCTGCTATGCTAGCATGACCTGAGGGTGAAATAAATAAATAAATAAATAAATAAATAAATAAATAAATAAATAAATAAATAAATAAATAAAATGCGTGCTACATATAACGACGAACCATTAAAAAGAAGCTTTCAGAGAACTTTGAAAAAGCAAACGCATCGAGAAGCCCCTACGCAGGTTAGTGCCAAAGAAGGGACAAAATTTAACACTCAAACCTGGTTTTAGGATGGAAATCAATCTTAGTCCAAAAAGGCAGGCCGTGGTGAAGCGCTATTCAATAATTTACCACACCGGAGGCCCTCTAATGTCCGCCGACATCTGCACACACGGGAATTTCAGTGACTTTGGCACCCGGTACAGTGGTATTGACGGGGAGCGCGACCACGGGCGGCGCTGCGAAGCGCGCCTCCGTGACGTTGGCTTCGGGATTCTCGCATTTGTCCTCTGCTTCACTCGCACTTGCTCTCCCTGCTGTTTCTTTGCGCTCGGTTGACGTCTGATGCTTGTTCACACCATATTTTGCGTATGCGTAACTTTTAATCATAATAATAGACTTAAAATGACATACACTAGCTCAAGGCGTGAGTTAGAGTATAGTTTTGGATGCCGCTACGGAAGACACATTGCTGGAACCTCCCCATTCCTTGCGAAGCGGGTCCTGTGCGGAGCGCGAAGAGTCGGAGCTAGGTGACAGCTTCAGTATTAAACAATCTTTCGAACAATAGGAACAGCCAGCTGCTAGTAACCGACAGCAGCGAAAATGCAAGACCAAACCAAATTCAATGCCTTCGGGGCTGTCGGCTTTGGCAGAAGACATTACGATTCCCGGTAATCATATGTAAGGTAAAACAGTTTTTCTAACCTTGCCGAACGATCGAAAGTATTGTATCACATCACTTTACGTTGTCATGGCAGGAAAGCACGCTGACATGCACTATGGGACGCAAAAAACTGTAGGTTGAGTCCCAAGTAACCCACTGTGTGTATAGGCGCGTGTTGGTTTTATACCAGGCTTCTAACCAGTGTAGGTTTATTGAAAAAAAAAACTAGTCATGTCTACGGTAAAATACAGTAACACTATGTTTGTTCAGACCTGGAAGGATATTTCGATACATTTCCCACAGCCATATCTCCCAAATATTCAGATATGCGTTATAGGAAAACTCCACTCAAGAGGAGAGGAGGAGAGAAGGAGGAGAAAACTTTATTTAACAGCAAAACCGAGCTGGTTAGTGGGCCGGGTCCTCAGTTTAGGGCAAGAGAGCAAGAGTAATTTTCTTCAATTCATAGAACGCCATCCCCAGTAGACCACGATTTCTTCTTTACGCCTGGAAGGGCTGGAAAACAATGAAGAGATGCCGGGAAGTATTCATCGGTTTCGAAATGTTATACTGAAAACCAGCACGTATACTATTTATTGTGTTGGTTAGCGAGTATAAGAAGCCCTCAATACCGTAAACATGTCATAACTGTTCGGCTCGAGACTTAATTTGTTATGATAATGATGTTACGATAGATATTCGGAGCACAATAGCCGCCTTCGAGTACTCTGGATAACGCTGTCTGAGGCGCGATCGCGGTGGCTTAGCAAACACCCTATTGTATTTGCATGTGAATAAACGACACACGCTGCGGATATGCACCTTCTTGCACGCAGCCATAACGAAAGCCAATTTGTGAAGAAGGTACTGCATGCCTTACAGCCCGAGGAAAATATCCACGCGAACATTGTGAGCCTCCCAAACATCCCCTAAGCTACTAATAAGAGTTTGTTACGGTTCAGAAAAATTAATGCGTTGGTCAAAAAACATTCATCTGATTGAAATCAACAGAAACAAAACAAATAGGAGACGGCCGCTTTATTTCCTGCTGTGCACTGCGGGTGTAGGGGCCCGCTGCTTGATACGTAGCATTAGACTGTCGAGTCTTCTTCAGAACATCTCAAAAATACTGTAGGTAAGCCTACGCATTTTGAATACTTATTCAGGATCTCTAAGCTCTGAACCTCGCGAATAAGCAAGAAAGGACTAGTTACACGAAATCTTCTGACCGATGCTCTGAAGAAAGTTGTTCTTTCTCTCCTTGTGTGTAGCAAACTTGTGGGGGATACAGTTTCACATCATTCAGATCTGACAGAAGCTGGAAAAAATAACTGATTCACTAGAAAAATGCTTTTTAATGCACGAAAGCATCAAAGCGGGTGATTTCTAGCACAGGCGCTGCTGCCTCTCACAAGCGGAGTGTAGCAGACGACAGCGGCGCGAGTCCCTAAGCCGACGCCAGAGCCAGGGGGCGCCACTGAAACATCTCATCGCCAATGGCGGCGTCGGGGGTGCAAAGGTGACGTCCGCGAGACCAAGCGAGCGAGCGAGGCAACCTAGGTAGAAAGAAAACGGAGGAAGAGCCTCTGGTGAAAGTGCGAGGTGAAGGGCGACACGCTATGGTATGGCGTCATCTCCGAGCGCGTAGCCACGGCTCACGATGTCTCATTGCCTCCCCCTCAAACATTCACCATTCCCTCCTCCAGCATTTATGGCATATACAAACCACGCGACATTTGCGCGGGAGTCGCAAACACGATTTGTAACAACATTCTGCGCGGCGGCGACGCGCTGCGAGGTATTGACAGAGTATTGGTTGGAGCATAATTAAATCTCAGTTCAGTAACTTCCCAACCAGACAGAAGTCTGTCAAAATGTTCACCTTCAAATCGACAGAGTAGAGCGCACCGCGGTGCGTTCGTTGATCTCGCGATAACTTACAGATACGTACCGGCTATCCGCTGTGACTGAGAAGACGGCAGATCGCACTGAGCACAAATTTCGCATTGGGGAGTATATTAATTGTCAGCTGGTTTTTTTTTTGTTTCTTTCTAGCAGCCTCTTAGAAAGACGGCCGCCACGACAGGGTTGGAACAGGTAGCCTTGGGCTTAGCAGCCTGGACTACTATGACTCTTGAAGTAAAGGAACGATATCGCCTTCGCTTAATAAAAGTTGCTTGGAACGTATCCCAGAGGCGCGCCATCCCGTCCTGTATACTATACAGACGTGAAAGCGCCTAGCGTCACTTACTTGTTCTCTTCCGCCACTAGGGACGTCGTTTTTACGAACTGCTATAGTTGGTCTCTGATCGATATTCGTTTCTTTGATGTAGATTCTTCTTTTTCTCATTATAAATGGGGCCTAAACAGGGTTCCAAAGGTTGCAATTTCACGTGCGGAATCGCTGGAGCACTACCCAAGGAGCGTCCTTCCAAAAAAATGGTATAAAAGCGTTGAGTATTAGCCAAGTTTTCGTTCATTAAAAAGGGCCAGCAATAAGCCCTGGAACTGTAACCATTTTCTCGCGCCTCCAAAGCACTGTGGAAGTTCTGACATCACTGACCGGGCGCAAGACCAGCACGAGAATCAGGTCCCCGCCTTTGCGCGTTCGAGATGCGCACTGCCATTGGCTCCGCTTGGCGGTACGTCACGCTTTTTTTAGCAGCCGACGCGCATATTCCTCCTACTACGGCCGAGAGGGACCGGTCGGTGGTCAGCTTACACAAACTCATGCGAGGCCGTGCTCCTCCCGTCGGCCGTGCGCGCATTGGCACGTCGGATTTATAATAGCGTAAATGAGCGTTTGAAGGCCAGATACGGGGGTGCCAAACACAACATGCTCGCTCACGACAGTAATGGAAGATTTTTACCAACGAATATCGTCCCACTGTCGCGTGCGGTGCTCGCATGCGGCCTTTACGTTGGGAAAAAGAGCCGTGCGAGGCCGGGTCACTCGAAAAAGGCTTACAACGGCGCAGCTGGTCCGTCACCGCTTTACAAAGCCGCGCCGATGACGATCACCAGCGCAATCTTTCACTGCACTACCACCCCCTTTCACACATTAATAAACTGATTTTAGGCAATAGTCCCGCTCTGGCGGCCCGCGACAAGTTTTAGCTGCTGCTGTGTATGCAATTTTCTAAATACACGGCACAGTGGGCTCCTTTTCGAGCGGGCAGACAGATGCTATCCACGGGCGAGCGAGTAGCGGCGTTTCCGCCTTTTGAGGCGCGCTGTGTTTTTCAGTGTTAAGCCCTAACCACATGGACGCGAAATCACGCATCACGCGATCGTCAGCATCGTTGGGTGGCACCGCACGGACAAGCAGGAGAGGGCAAGTAACGGCATAATACGGGCTAAGTCACGCGTGAGCCTCTGCGTGGACTTGCGTTGATGGACACGTTTAAGCAATGCTTTCTACCTCTACCAGCCAATGATTCTTTCGTGGCGTGCGGGACAAGAAACTCCGATCGGGGATAGGAAGGAAGAGGGCGGTTTTCACTGCCGGAGTACATTGTGGATTGCGCGGTGATAGGGCGCTATTAGCGTTCCCCGCGCGCAGCTGCATGCCTGCTCGCACCGGCGGGCGCGTTGGAGGGACGGCTTTGTCATCTGCTATAGCGACAGTTGTTTTTGGCTTGTTCTGGCGTGCTTCGCATCCACTGCGCACTTCCTCTGCACGGCTTGATTACTTGTTCGACAGCACATTCTGGGTAACCAGAACCCGAAGTAATTAAATGGTAGTACGGCAAAGATACGTGAAGGATTTG
This sequence comes from Haemaphysalis longicornis, assembly GCF_048455015.1. Classification (NCBI taxonomy): domain Eukaryota; kingdom Metazoa; phylum Arthropoda; class Arachnida; order Ixodida; family Ixodidae; genus Haemaphysalis; species Haemaphysalis longicornis. Next base: position 58,306,733 of record NW_027526295.1, on the reverse strand, counting down.
TTTGCAGGGCAGGAAAAAAAATGTAGAGACGACATAAGGACATCTGACCGCTAGAGAAACGCTAGCTTTTGCGCACTGCTTGCCAAGGATCAGACTACACTTGAAAGGCAAAGGCAAGGGGAAGCACAGACCGTTTATTTAGGCTTTTCGAAAGGAACAACCCGCAGAGACTCCGAAGAAGATGACGGTCGCGCGAGGCACGGGATATCAGGGTGACAGCCGGTGGCACGTGAATGAAGATGATGCTGATGATGGCAGTGTTTCTGGATGCTATGAATGGGGAGAATGACCACTGTAGCGATCGGTATGAAAACATTGCTCACACTAACTTCCCCGGCGGTGGAAGCGGCCAACCTGGCCGCAAGTCAGAGGGATGGCGATCGGCGAAGAAAGCGTTTTAACGTGAAACATGCACATGTAGTCTCAACGCCATGGCACCGACGGTCAGTGACACCGCACGTAGGAGTAACTAAGTAGTTCACTGGAGAGGTACGCTGAAGTACTATGCCAATGAAGCGTGGCATAAACTTTTTACGCAGTTTCAGCACGTAGAGGTCTGCAAAGCAACACTTCGTCTCCTGGTTCAAAGGTGACGTCCCGGCGATCTGTATCGTAGCGAGACTTCCGGTCATTCTGGCAGGACTCAGTGCTTCGGATGCTTTCTCGTGCTGCGTCGACGCCGGTATCTGGCGAGCATAGACTTAGGTGTTGCTCGCACGTCAGCTAACCTCACGCATTGTGGGCGGCGCGCGCTAATGCGCGTCGACGCGGGACGATGTTCAGGCGGGAAAACGCGGAAAGTACGCTGCATGTCGTGGGGCCCTTATTTAACCGTTGGAAAACGACTCGCTATTCAAACTCAGCTCGTGTAACGGATGGCGACAGTCGACATTCGTCCCTACTAAGACACGCCATGCTGCTGGTGCCGGAGTCTCACTCCCCCGAATCGCCGACACGTGATCCCGCGTTTCCCCCCGAACCGTGAACGCCGAATGGCTACTGCATTTAAAGGGGGCCACCCATACCGGCGACGAGCTGTTCAGTCCTTCGTGCGTCATAGAGGCTGCAAGCCAAACATTTAGGTCAGTGTGCCACAGAATGTCGACGATTATCGGAGAGTGAACAAAATAAAGAAAAGATCTTTTTTGCAGGTGTAAAATGCCGTATACGTTGTCGGAGGCGGGTACTCTGGTGATTGAGCGGTTGAAATGGCGACCATTGGAAGCCTATTAGGGGCCTGTAAAACGGCGTACGTTGGAGCCAGGGCAACATTACGTGCTTCTTTTTATTTCTGGTCAAAAAGTCAAACGCTCTTCGGTAAATTAAAAAGGAGGAATATTCTCCGTCATGGCTCATTTCGTGTGCGGCGTGTGCGACGCCGGTTGTTCGACCCACTAAGACAAAACGCCTAACGTTCTCGGGCGAACTTCGTGCATGGTACTCTTATTTTCCGCTGCCACAAAGACAGTTCCGCCAGTGGCCCTTGATGACGAATCGCGAGTTTTATATCAGGCATCTTTTCCGAAATTAGTCCGATCCAGAAACCGCAACTAAGTCGGATAAACTGGCACTGACAAGAAAAACTCGGCGAGTTTCTCCTAAAACATGGTGTCGAGAAAATAGTTGAGATAATGCCCTGAAAAGGTGTACGGAGATTCTAGTTCGTACAGAAAATGAGCCAGTTCCTGTGGTTTCACGGACCAAATGAGCCAAATCCGTTTGCCCAATGGGAGTTTGCTTTTGGCTTGTTCGTGGGTGCTTCCGGAAGTTTTTTTTTTTTTTTTTTTTTGCTTTTCGGAGCTGGCTCATTGCGAGTTAAGACGGATTATCGGATCGGAGCAATATTTGACCCCAGATGCCAATGACGAAGTGAACGGAAGGAAAAGTGAGCGAAGTGAAACCTAGAGATGTCAATGATTTCAATCCGTCTCACGCGCCACTGCGCAATAACTATAGTTATAATAATTTTTGTACTCGCATATTCACCGTTTGGTGCTTAACTGAATAGCCGCCGCTTAGAAGCACTGGCAACCCCCCCCCCCCACCCGCGCTCTGACAGTACCACAGTACCAACCGCTTCATTAAGGTGAAGAAGAAGACATCAGCAGCCTTCTTGTGAAGCGTTTGGGAAATTCATGGCAAAGCAATGAACAGCTTCCTTACTTCATGAGTGCCTTCAGGCTTGCCCAAGAAAATTACCCTTAATAAAGGCATGTTTAGGGGCTAGTTGGTACAGTCTTGAATTCGATAATACCGTGCACTGCATATTTGGACGAGGAACACGGACAGTGAAAAAGACAAAACCATACGATGGTGCGCAAAACTTATGACTTCTCAAACTTATGACCCCAATATTGCTCAAATTCAAGGCATAATTTTTAATTACTTGTAGTCATAAACTTCCCCTATCTGACATGGGAAATAGATCATTCAATAGCTTTCACGGCGTTGCATTTAGGTCCGGTAACAAACTTCCGCTTGTTTCTCAAATGCGCGTTAGATGGACCTGGCTCATTTCGCAAAAAACAGTAGTGGCTTAGCTCGGCTATGCCAGGATATACGTATTGTGAGCGAAAGTTAAGCCGTACTACAAATGAATTGGAATCTAGTACAATCCAATTTAATCCAATCCAAATCCAATTCAATCCAATCCAATCTAATCCAATTCAATTCAATTCAATCCAATCCAATCCAATGCTCCTTGCGCGTGCGCAGTGCAGCCCTGCAAGGTCCACGAGAGACTGCTCAACCTCGGCCAGTGTAGCTTACGCTACAAAAAACGCCTGGAATGTCCGCGACTGGCTTTGCGTCGTTGCTTGCGTTGTCTGAATGCCATGCTCACAATGCGGCAATGTTAGCCCGTAAGTTGCGACTGTGGAAGTTGCCATTATTCGTTTTACCTTCACACAAAAAAATTCTTTAGTTCGCTAAGACAAAATCAAGGCCGAGAGGACAGCATAAAAATCATTTATTGTCGGAAAAACTATTATTTAAAACAGCAGTTCCAGGATAAATTGAGTACATAATTAAAGCACCTGTGGCTGTCATTGAAAAGACCAAATACTTCTGGATTTTCCAGGCCCTTGAACACGCATAATGAATTACGTTTGCTGCCGGGAGGCAAGAACGGAAGACACGCGTCTGATACTTGCACATTTCCAAATTTTATTATACTTGCAGTATTATGCACATAAAATGTTTTAAAAAAGAAATTTTATTTTGTGCCACAGCTTGGTTACACCCCTGATTTTGATTCCGTCTTCGGATTCCGACTGAAATTGTCACGGCATCAACAGAGAGGACATGATTGCACAGCACAAAAGACGAGGACAGAAGAAAAGACGTAAGGCACATGCCGGCGACTTAAACAGGACTTCGTTGTCGAAACCTCCTGAAAGATATACATCAGCCGCAGTAATTTCCACCATATCACTCTTTTCACTCCTTTACGCTCGAGTTCCCTTTTTGTTCTGTTACTATTGTGATCTGGCAGTATTGTCGACATATGTATCGCTAAATAGTCCAGTCTTTCACCCTTACAAGAGTAAAAGACAAGAAAGTCTAGTTGATGATCAATGTCCTGTTTTATTTCATCTATGCATTTGTAAACAGCTAGCGCACTTCTCGCTATTGAGCACGGTTTCGAAAAACGAGCAAGCTGCAGCAGCGAAGGCAGCGCCCAACCACCCCAGCAACGCATCCCACCGTGCACAACAGCGAAGAAAATCGGTTTGCAATTGTTCAGGCAGCAACAAAAGAAGCTCCCTCGGGCATGGGAGGGGGAAGAGAGGGGACCCCGTATTTTTCTTTCGCCAAACCCATCTCGGTCGTTTTCTTGGTTGTGAATCGGTTGCGTAGCCTGGTGCAAAATCTGAACTATTCGCAAGATGGCAGCCGTGGAACCGCAACCTTAAGCAATATCTGGGCTCAATAGTCCGAGACAATCTGTGGTTGGACCCGCCGCGGTGGCTCAGTGGCTAACGCGTTGCGCTGCTGAGCACGAGGACACGGGTTCCATTCCCAGCCGCGGCGGCCGCTTTCCTGATGGAAGCGGAAAGCAAAAACGCCCGTGTGTACGAGATTTCGGTGCACGTTAAAGATCCCCAGGTGGTCACAATTAATCCGGAGCCCTCCACTACGGCGCGCCTCATCGCCTGCGTTGATTCGGCGCGTTAAACCCTACAATCAATCAGAACTGTGGTTAGGTATGGCTTACATTGAGTTAGGCAGTTCGCAGCGTCTCACTTGTTTTATTTTATGCTTTGCGTCCTGCAGGAAAGACCGATTGTGTACGATATATGTCACAAAAAATCTCCAGCCCAGGCACACACCCCGACATGTATGCACCAGCTGTACTTATGCGATTACTCAAGTGATATATTATGTTGCCGTAGCCTGACCTTGAAAATTTGGAAGCTTGTTTCCGTGACGTCAGTACATAATGTGGTTTTTCCTTTCCCTGAGCCGCCGCGATAAAAAGGCCAGGCTCACAAAATAAAGCGTTCACTTTCACGGCGATCTGCGTCCTGTGTTGTTATCGTCCGGCCACCCTCAGCCCCCGCCCGGCTCAGGCGGGTAGCAGTTGTGATGCGGCAGCTTAGGAGATGTATTACAAATTCTATGAAGCGTATTCGAAAGTAAAAAAATTCCCTCGCACTTCCCCGAGGGGGAGAGTGTGTAAGTGCGAATGCACGGTTGTTGATTGCGCGATTACGGTGGATATCGTGATCTTGGAGTGGAGAGGAGGCGCCCAACACCCGCAGTCACTGAGCGGAGAGAGGAGGAGAGAGAGAGAGAGAAATAACATTTATTTACACATCCGGCGTGTGGGAAGTCCCCGGCCTCGCAGGGCGCGGATGTTCCCTATCTTAAGACTACGGCTATTAGAGTCCGATAGTCCCAGAGCCTAGACCTCGAGGATGTTGTGCTCCAACTAGGCGACAGGTACTCGGGTGCCTCCGCGCCCGTTAGACGGGTCGTCGGCTCCCTTTCTCCGCTGCTTCGCCAAAGCTTCCTCAAGCCGCTGGATGGCCCTTCTTTGCGTCTTCGGGTCTTCGGAGCGTATCCACGCTCCCATCTCTTCGGGATAAGTGGCGTCCTGGCACTGCCCGTTCCCATTGTCCACAGCACTGTTACACCCTCCCCACATGATGTGGCGGAGAGTAGCTAGTTCACGTTCGCACACACTGCACTTTGCGTCCACGAACATGTCGGGGAACACGTGCCGGGCCAGAGCCGGTGTCAGCACGCACTCGGTCTGCAACTGTCGGAACTTTACTGCCTCCGCACGCGAGAGTTCTCGGTGCGGGGGCGGGAAGGCTCTCCTGACTTCTCTGTAAGCCGCCAGGATCCCACCGTAGTCGGTGAGGGGCTCGAAGTCCTCTTTTCGGTCTTCTCCGCTGGTCTCGGAGGGACGGACTGCCGCGGTCCGGCACGTGATGAGACCACGGGCCGCGGCGTCCGCCTCTTCGTTGCGGTTCTCGATGTCGGGTGCTAGTTGCCGACCCATGTGGGCCGGGAACCACTTGAGAGCGATGGTCGGTCCCGCAGCGGCACCTCGGGCGGCCCGCGTGGCTTCGATGGACCTCACTAGCCGCTCCGTGCCCTGCCAGACCGTGCCTCGGGCGAAGTTCTTGATCGCCGACTTCGAGTCGCTTAGCACCGTGCGTGTACCCGGTAGGCCCATGGCCAAAGCAATCGCCACCTCCTCTGCCTGGCTGGCTGTTTGGGCGCGCACGGTGCTTGCTGTTAGCAGTTCTCCGGTAGTAGCTCGGACCACCACCGCTGCAAAGGCGTTGCGTCTCCCCGGATACCTTGCGGCGTCCACGTAGACTGCACCCTCGTCTCGTTGATGCTGACGGGCCAGCGCCACCGCTCGTGCCGCTCGCCTGCCCTCGTCTCTCTCTGGGTCGGTGTTCTTGGGCAGCGGGTAGACGATAATCTTCCTCGCCGCCTCGTCGCTCAGGGGGACTTGCTCTTCCAGTTCGCCGTCCGGTCCTGTACCCACACGTACGCCTGGAGGTAGTAATCCCACCCGGTCTAGTAGTCTTCTGCCCGCTGCCGTGCTGCTTAGGCGGCTCAGCTGCGATGCTCTTTGGGCCTCGCTAATCTCCGAAAGCGTGTTGTGTGCTCCCAGAGACAGTAAGGCCGTGGGCTTCGTGCCCGGCAGGAGCCCGAGAGCCCCTGTGTAGGCTTTCCGGATGGCGGCGTCGATCTTGGCTCGCTCCGCACTCGTCCAGCGGTGGAAGGCTCCCGCATATGCTGCATGGCTTACGACGAAAGCCTGCAGCAGACGCAGGAGCCCCCTCTCGTTCATGCCCCGGTATCAAGACGAGACCCGCTTGACTAGGCGTGCTGCTACGCCCATCTTGGTTGTGATGTTCTTGACCGCCGTGGCGTTGGTCTGGGTGCCGTCCACGAACATCCCCAGGACTCGCAGCCCCGGAACGTGTGGGATCGGCACGCCGTCGCTCGTGCGCACGACGATGTTCTCGATCGCTTCCTGACTTGCTTTCTTCCTGTGTCTTCCCGGTGGCGGTAGGATGAGCAGCTGCGACCTTTGCGGCGAACACCGGAGACCCGTGCCCGAGAGCGCGAATTCCACGGCGTCCACCGCCGCCTGCAGGCCTGCCTCGATGTCTCCGTCGCTTCCACCCGTGGCCCAGATGGTTACGTCGTCGGCGTAGAGGCAGTGTCGGATCCCCGGGCCCAGCGCCTCCAGACGCCTGGCCACCTCGATCATGACGATGTTGAACAGGAACGGGGAGATCACCGAGCCCTGAGGGGTCCCGACACTGCCCAGCTCCCGTTCTTCGAGCTTCGTGCCGCCCACCTCCAGCCTGGCCGTTCGGCGGGACAGGAAGGCTCTGATGTAGTTGTATGATCTTGCGCCCAGCCCCAGGCGGGACACCTGAGCCAGGACCGCCGAGTGCCGAACGTTGTCGAAGGCACTCTGCAGGTCCAAGCCCAAGATCGCTCGGTTGTCGTTCTTCGGAATCCCGCCCGGAGGGTCGAGGATTTCTCGTTGGATCAGGAGCATGGCGTCTTGCGTTCCCAGCTTGGCCCGAAAGCCCAGCATTGAGTCCGGGTAGACGTTGTGCGCCTCCAGGTAGCGGTTCCACCTAGAGTTCCTGTATATAGCTCCCGCAGGGAGCTAAGAGTTGCGCGACCTACCGCCATCTTTGTTATCCGGATTGCTGCGGGAAAGCCGCCCTTCGCTAGTGAAGGAGCCTCGCCGCCACGCTTCCGACGGCGGCCGACACGTGGTGGGGGCGCTTCGGTCGGCGGCGCCTTACGGCGGCTACGCTGGATTCCTGCGGTGCCGGCCGCATGCCGGCCGCGTCGGCGGCTGCGGCGCAGCCGTAGTGGGGGCTTCTCTGCGCGGCATGGATAACCGGAGTGTCGCAATCACGGCGGTGCGTGGAAAAGGGTCGCGCAACTCTTAGCTCCCTGCGGGAGCTATATACAGGAACTCTAGTTCCACCGGGTGTTGAGGACGTGCTCCAGCACCTTGCCCACGCAGGACGTAAGCGAGATGGGACGCAGGCCCTCTATCCCCGGTGGCTTGTTTGGCTTTGGCAGCAGGATCGTCTTTGCTGTCTTCCAGGCCTTGGGCAGCTTGCCGTCGCGCCAGCAATCGTTGTAGTAGCGTGTCAGCGATGCGATGGCTGAGTCGCTCAGGTTGCGTAGTGAGGAGGAGGAAAGTAGCGCCCGCCGTTACGGCGAGGGCTACACGAGCGCCCTCACGCGTCGGAATGCGGAGCGCCCACTACGCGAGCGAGAGCTCTCACGCCCGAAGTGGAGAGGAGGCGCCCAACACCCGCAGTCACTGAGCGGAGAGAGGAGGAGAGTAGCGCGTGCCCAATCTCCCCCTGTTGCTAGGGAAGACGAGGAGGAAGACGAGGAGCGCGCGCACCCGCAGCTGTTGCTATGCGGACAACGGCGGCAGACGATTCAGGCTCGCTTAAGAAGTGCATTCGCACTTAAAATGGGACAGCGGCGCCAGCTATGGCAGCTTCGATATTCCAGTAACAGCATGCCCGCGAACACCCCCGATCGTCTTCCTCTTTCTCTTCTGTCCTATTAACTGCTCAATATAGTGGCGTGCACCCGTATAGAGGTATCGGCCACAGCTCATCGGACGGTTGAGTTAAAGGGACACTGAAGTGAACTTGTCAAGCTCCCGTTCTTGCTTGCACTGCGTAGACTGGCTCAAATTAGCACACTTTTCATCGTTTATCCGGTTGACAAATCGGTAATTATTTTACAAAGCGCGAAAGAAGAAAAACTACCATGCGCGGTTTGCGGCGGCCGCACCAACTAAGGCTGTGACGTTGGGAGGAGGGGCTCCGCGATTGGACGATGCCCAAGGTTAGCAATCAAACAAGTTTCGGTTTCGGTTTCGGTTCTGTAAAACATAACCAATGGCGTTGTTGGATGGGCATTCTCAATATCTCAGTAATCATCGTACCGCGCTTCTGCCATGTTGTCGGCTGTAAAATACACAAGATAGGCCTCCCAGGACGGCTTGTAGTCGTAGCATTCACTAGCCGAGACCTACGCAGTGCATGAACGCCCTCCGCGTACCCGCAGACGCCCAAATGTCGTGCGCTTTTCCCCCATATTTGGAGCTTGCCTCCCTCATGCCTGCATCGTAAAAAGCGTGTTCGCACCAGGCCAAGGGTCTGTTCATTCTGGCATCTGCCCACTGCCTGCAAGCAGTCGGTGCTTATGGCAACAGCACGCCAACGAGAACTCGCTAGCGCGCCAGTGCCAGCCTGCGCGCGTTTTGTGAACTAGTTCGTGTAGCCATGAACGTTGCGGCCCAAAAAAAGGTGAACTCAATATAGAAAACATCGGCGGAAAACAAAAAAGTTAACTTACAAAAAAAAAAACTACGTACCCGCGGGGATTTGAAATCGTGACTCGCAAAACACTTGCGGTGACATACCTAGCGCCTCAGACAACTGAGCCACGGAGCGGGATGCGAAGGTCCGGCTAATATAGGGTATATATTGTACAACTGGTTTACACTTTTATTTAGTTTTGGCATTTTAAGCAGCTTAGGTGACTATTTGTTGTACTGCGCTCGTGCAGTAAGCGTCGCCCGAGTTTCCACAGTAGCTCACGTCTAGCAATTGCATTTCGTAGACGGAAAAGCGTTCGCAGATGCGTAGTCGTGCTGCTGACCGCTGTGCTTGTTCGCCCAGCGCAAAAAAGTGCTTCCCGCACCCTAGTTTTACGCTGTACGGTAAAAATATCAGTTGATTTTATTTCCTTAGTACCTATATTGACTTCGCTGACTCTTCTCCCGCCTTCAAGAGGCCTTATATTTTCCTACTGGCGTACCAGTCAGCGAAGCGTCGCATGTGCGCTTGTGCAGCGCTTGTGTGAAGCGACCTTGACTTGGAGCTAGATACAGTGTACAAACAAACCAAGTAAAGAAAGGCACATTCTTCCATTCACAAACGTGTCCTGGCTTCGTTTCAACTAAGCGAACGAATTGCGACCAAGCAATTTTTTTTAACCTCCTGGACTGCGACGACCCGCCGGCGGCCGGCGGACGAAACGCTGGGCAGACTGACTCTGTTGGACGGGGAGCCGTGCAGTAGCGCCGCAGCCAATTGCCAGCTCAGCCCCTCCTGACGTCACACGAAAACGCCACAGAAAATGGGCGAGCGTAAAGAGAGGAGGACAGCATTTTCGAATTAGTTTTTCTACTAAATAAAATCGCGTAAACGCGTCTAGAGTGGTCGAAACATGGCCTGGGGACTCCGGACAACAATTTGCGCTAGTAATCCCGCAATGTTTACATATCACTTCAGTGTCCCTTTAACAGTCAAGGGGGCCTAATTAAGGAAACAGCTTGTGACAATGTTTGCCTGGTTTGTCGCGTCGAGCTCCCGTTGCTTTTTAACAAGTCGCCAAAGGCAAACATAGTTGTGCCGGATCGTAGAATGTCAGAAATAATGAATGCGGGGGTTTGCAAACAAAAAGAAGCAATACGATATAGAAGCTCAAAAAGGGGCGACACCATCAACATCTAGGAAACGCACCTGTAAGGAACAAACCAAAAAGGACGCCGCGAAACTCTGGGGGTAATTTAATGCCCCTGCTACACTAGCGTCCGAATGTCGCTCGAACCGAATCTCATTTGATTCAAATGCGAAACTGTGCTGCTCCACTCGGTTTTGAAATGCCATTCGGCTCAAAGACACTCAAGACAAATGAGCACCCAGAGAGACATCCGGGGCTTTCGAATTCCATTCCAGTACTCTCACGCACAGCATTCCAAGTCAGCATAAACAAGTACATTACTAGAATACTTAAAACAAGCAACATATTCATAATTGTGGCACATTGTTTACTTCTCTGATTCCACACTCTCACCACCAGTGCGAAAGCGACAAACCAGTGTGGCCAGACAGCACAAAACAGCACAAAAAAACCTCAATTGCGATTGGGAATTAAGCTGAGCCCATGTCAGAGCTTGCGTTATTTGTAATTTGGTATTATTTTGCTGCCAAATACGGCTCCTAAATTTGATTGTGGCATTAGTGTGTAAAAACAGCACTCGACGGCAAAAGCGCCACGCAGCACGGTGAGAGATGATCGTAGCTTTCGAAGGCCATCGAAATTGTATTGGAGCACGGAAGATTCTGAATGGCATTCGAAGCCCCTCATTTGAGTCAAATGACATTCGCTTCTATGGCATTGGAACGCCAGTGTAGCAGGAGCATTATAGCAAAGCGCTCAGTAGCAGTGAGTGGAGCTATCCTTCACCACTTAAAGGTAAATACTATCTGCTCTCAGACAGCCGCGACAAAAACAAGCAATTTCCTCGTTACATGACAGTTCGGAAAACGTCGTACGTATCAGCCGCTAGCGCATACACCGCGGTATATTTCGGTTGTTTCAATCGAGAAGAAGAGCAATTATTATAATGATCTACATTCTGAGAAGGATCTCAATATCTTGTAACGGGCGTAATAACATCAGCCTGGTTATTTCGGACGAAAAAAGATTGCGTAATTATATTTTACCCTCATGCTGTCATACCCAAAACTGCGGAAATAGAGAAAAAATACTTCAGAACTTTTGGTGATTTCATTTCTGAAGGGCACAACTTGATCGTTTGGAAGGTACTGTAATCTTTGACGGTAAAAAGCGGGCTCTGACCCCTCTACTTGATGTGGGAAGGCTGACATAGACTCGCTCAAATAACAAAGTTCAGCAAAAGGCATCGAATTTGACCAATGATACATATGTAGCAACTGAAGCCCTATTCGAGGAGCACTTTCTGAGTGTTTTGCTTATTTTAGATAGGCATACCATAATACATGCTCTTTTTTTATACATATGCAAGTCACATATACTTTGTTTCTTAGTTTTGTACCGGAACTATGGTCGTTCCGACATTTTCTCCAGCGAACGTTTCACGTCACCGGTTTGTGTGTCTTTCTTGCACGCCAAGAAACACACTGTGGCAGTGGGTTCTAGACACCGCAATTACGTGCGTCACTGATGCAGAAGCGAACTGGCCTTGACAGGGAGGGACAAGGCTTCGGATATGGGAAATCAGGGAGACGTATCAGCAACCGATGCCTTTGTTCCAAGGTCACATACGGGCAACGATTCCAGACCGCGGCTTACCGCGTTGGGAACGTAGTGGTCAAAGATATCAAACGTTTGTTTTGTGGCGGATCAGAGGAGGAGGAGAAGAAAACTTTATTTTAGCAAGTGGTCAGAGAAGCGCGGTGGCCACCGGCCTAAGGCTGGTAGCGACTTCGGTAGCTCTTTTGAGCAGGACTTCTTGTGTAGCCCGGTCGGAGCTACCCAACGCCTCCCTCCACTGCTCGCTGCTGGTGATTAGAGGGAAGGGGTCTTGGGGGCACTGCCATATGGAATGACTTAGTGAGGCGTGCTCCCTACACATGGGGCATGCTGACGAAGGCAATTCTGTCGGATGGATGTGGTGGAGGCGAACTCTGCTTGGGAAGGTGTCCGTTTGCAAGAGCCGCCAAATACGCGCCTGGCTTATCGTAAGGGATGGATGAGGCGGGGCAAATTGCCGACGCGAGAGGCGGTAGTGCTCTGTTATGTCATTAAATGTGATCAGTCGGTCTCTGGCGGAGCGCGCCCCGTGGTGAGGAACGATACTCACGCCGGCTCGGTGTGTGAGTTCGCGAGCCATAGCGTGTGCAGTTTCATTGCCCTCCATGCCAGTGTGGGCTGGGGTCCATATGAGCTCCACTGAGTCCTTTGGTGGATTTTGCTTGAGAAGTTTGAGCGCCGTGGGAGAGATATGTCCCCGGGCAAAATTTTGAACGCCCATTTTCAAATATGTGATTATAATTACCGGATGTGGCCTATGTGTGAGGGCTAAGGCAACTGCCGCCTCTTCCGCCACAGTAGGGGAGGTGGTTATGACTGTGAGGGCGTTGAGTGGAGCAGTGCTTTTTTGACCGGTGATCGCTATAGCGTATGCCCCGTGATGCCTGTACTCCGCGGCGTCAGAGTATACTACTTCCGAAATATTTCTGAGCTGCCTGGCGAGAGACCGGGCTCTTGCTTTGCGTCGTGCCGAATTATGAATAGGATGCATGTGCCTAGGTAGAGGCTTTACTATTATTTGCTGAATTATATCAGCAGGGATAGGTAATGACTCCTGAGTCTGCTTCGAGACCGCAATGTTTTGCCGCAAGAGAATCTGTTGTCCCGGTCGAGTGAGCTCTAAGCGTGTTCTGTGAGAGCACAGGTGAGCTTTAATGAGCTCTTCAGCGGTATTATACACTCCGAGTTTGTTAAGCTTGTCGGTGGACGCGTTGGGGGGAAGTTGAAGGGCAGCCCTGTATGCTTTCCTAATGAGGCCATTAATTTTATCCAGTTCACTTTGAAGGATCCCCCTTCGAGCATAAAGGGTTCGCGAGCCCCAACCCGCCCGACGAAGTAACGCCGATCCGCATGAGAACAAATCACCGGTTTATTCCGGGAAAACAAAGGTAGGAAAAAACAAACAAAGCAAGTAGAGAGCAATATAAAAAGAGTACAGCAAGCAAGCACGGAAAGCGCGTAAAGAAAACACCGCGGCGGTTGACGCCCTGCTTGTCCAGAAAGTTACAGCATGGTGCTGCACACTCACGACGGCGTCTCCAGTCACTTGGGCCGACGACGGGTAAAGAGTGTCCGCCGCGGACGCTGGTTGCTCCTCGCTATCCGAGCGTCATTGCTGTGGCTGGCCGCCCGTCGGTCCCGTCCGCAGCCCGCGGTAGCAACCGCTCTCGCGTGTGCCCCGGTGCGCACTCCCCCCCGGCTCTCCTGTGAGCGCCGCTTTTACGCCACTCCGTTGGTTGTGCGCATGTTCCGGGTTGTATGCGCACTACACGTATTTGTGCCGTCTCACTGTTCATCACACACGCGCGCATGGGCTCATGACGCCCTGACGCCACTATCGCTGTTCGACGCGCGCACTTCACCGTAATCACCCTGCGCGGGCGCTCGTAGGGGCTGCGTCCCTCCACTCCCCCTCCCTCAAGACCGGACAACTCCCGAGCTGTCCGAGAAGCGCTGGGGCTGCCGTAGAGGAAGACTTCTCCAGTGGGATTGAGATGACTGCGGGTTTAGGAGGGTCTCCCCGCTCGAGCCATGTTGCTGTATCGTTCAGCGGGTAGGGCATCCTGGAAGAATATGAACAAGATTATATTTCTTCCGAGTGCCGTTCGTGATATCTCTTAAGGTCGTCAATGTGTACGGGACCCGTATGCCGTCCTCCGTTTAGGTTGCGAAGGCGATATGTCAGCCGAGATTGGCGCTTTGTTACCTCATAAGGAGCTTCCCATCGGTCAGCCAGGGAAGCAGCAAACCCTTTTGCTGCATCGCTCAACGGATGTGTGCGGCGCAGTACCAGGTCTCCGACAGAAAACTCAACCCGGCGTCGCCCCTTGTCGTACTGCCGGCTGTGTTCCAGTCGTGCCAAATCCAGGTGTTGCCTGGCCTCCTGGATGGTCTCGTTCAGGCTGCTGCAAAGATCCTGCGCATACTTAAAATAAGTGCGAGGGCACACCTCGACCTGGTCACTGAATGAATGTTCAACAGGAAAACACAGGTCGCGGCCAAACAGCAGGGCTGCCGGTGTAAAGCCGGTCGAGCGATTGACCGCAGTCCTAGTTGCAAACGCCATTTCCGAGAGGCGAGCATCCCAGTCTTTGTGGCGTTCAGTGAAGGCCACCAACATCATCTTCAAGTTCCTGTTGACACGTTCCGTAATGTTGGCTTGTGGATGGTACGGAGTAGTCTTTTTATGTACTACGCCCAGAACCGAACAAGTGTCCACGCAGTTCTTGCTGGTGAAGTACGTCGCATTGTCCGTTATGAGTTGTTCTGGAAATCCAAAGCGGGTGAACGTATCCAACAACTTGTCCCAGATCAACTTTGAATCAAGTTTACGTAACGCGTAAAGCTCGACCCACTTGGAGAAATGATCTGTGACCACAAGGAGGTAGCGATTGCCCTTTAGCGATCTTGGGTATGGACCCATCACGTCGCAAGCCGCGATCTGCCAAGGGAAGCGGCTCTCGACTGATTTCATGAGGCCAGGTGGTTTACCTCCTCTTGGCTTTACATACTGGCAAACTGGGCATGTCTGGGCGTACTTCATTACCTCCTTTCTCATGCAAGGCCATGTGACAACGCGGCATAGCTTTTCGTATGTTTTCAGTCCGTCACTATGACCTGCGAGGACGGTGTCGTGGTAATATTCCAGAAAAGACCGCCTTAGGCACTTTGGTACGAATACCCGAAAGGGATACTCACCACTGTCCGTATCCGCACTTGAGATGTACCGCAGTAGCAAGCCGTCTTGGCTTTGGACGTAGCAATCGTAGTCCGGGGCCCGTGCCACTGTAGTATCGTCGTTCTCCGCGGCCGTAATGAACTCCTGAATGCGCTTGCACTGTTCGTCGGCCTGCTGCTCTTCAAGCATCTTCTGGCGACTTACCAGGGTTCCCCCAGGCTTCTGCAGGCGTTTTAACCGCGAAGACCTGGGGTTCTGGTTGCTGTTGTGCTGGTAGGGGTGCGCGAGACAAGGCGTCCGCGGCTTTGTTGCTGGTGCCCTTCTTGTATTCCACCTTGTAGTGATACTTCTGCAGGTTTAGCGCCCAGCGTGCGAGGCGACCCGCAGGGTTTTGAAGCCGTGACAACCATGACAGTGCTTGGTGGTCAGTCTGTATCGAGAAATCTGCTACATCCAAGTACATGTTAAACTTTTTGAGGGCGACCACTATGGCAAGACACTCTTTTTCGGTCACTGAATAGTTCTGTTCGGCCGCCGAGAGAGTGCGGCTGGCGAATGCCAGAGGGTACAGTTCGCCGCTATGCTCCTGTAGCAAAACAGCCCCTATGCTGTCAGCAACCCTGACAGCGATTCTGATGGTCCTGCCGCAAAGCTGTTTAGCGGCGTTCCAGGCCCATAGTGGTAGTTTCCGGCCTTCACGTCAAGCACTAGCCCTGTTCTGGCCATAAAATCACGGCCCAGAATGGCTGGACAGGAAAGACCGGGAAGGTACAAAAACCGCTGCCTGTGTTTGCGGCCATCAACGATTACCGTCAGTCTCGCTGCCACTGTATACGGCACAACCTGGTCTGAAGCAGTTCTGATACTGGTGCTTACGTGCCGGAATTTGATCTTCCTCGGAGAGCACCATTCTCCGACAGCGTCTCCAAATACAGAAACCGTTGCTCCAGTGTCCAGTAGGGCAGGTATAATCAGGCCGGCTACCTTGACTGTAATGAAAGGTGCATTGTCCACGCTTGCAGCCTGCCAACAGCTCACCATGCGCTGATTGTTGCTCGCTGGAGGCTCTTCGTGTGCATTTTGCACCAAGTTCCCGCCTTCCATGTCGTTCATGCAGGGTGCGGCATGCTCGAAGACAGTTGGTGTGGAATTTTGGCTCTGCTCCTGCACCCGCCGTTCGCGCCGAGCTTTCGGTGGCCGTTTTGGCCGCTTTGGCGGCAGTGGGTCTTTGCACTGCTGCATCTGCGGGTTTGTGCACTGCTGCCTGCCGTGATGCGGCGAGTCTCGCCGCAGTTTCGAGTGGCGTATCTCGATTGGTTGCGTGAGGGGGTGTGCACAGCGTGCCACTGGGTGGCAGGATGACCAGAATACCAGTTCATTGTCGCTTCCGCCGGTCGGCTGCCCTGTGTCCGGGCGGCGTGGCGCCTCCGAGCTCGCAGAGCTTGAGTTCACGGTCTGGTGGAAAGCCAGACCGTGTACCGGCCAGACCGGTGGAAAGCTAGACTTGCCGCCTGTCCTTGTTGCTCGACTCGGGTGATTTGGGCACGACTTCCTTGCTGATGTCTGCACAGATGAATTTCCGATGGTTAGGAAATGTCTCCCTACTGTAAGGTACTTGCCTCTGGTCATTCCGGCCGAACGGGCGTTCCCGCGATGGCGCCGCACAACTGAGGTGAGTCGGCGCTTGAAAACCATCTCCCACGGCGGCGCGACACCACCGGGGTGAGTCATCGCTGCAGCCATCTCCCACGGTGGCGCCGCACCGCTGGGCTGAGTCGGCGCTGAAACAGCTTCCTACAGTGGCGCCGCACCGCTGGGGTGAGTCAGCGCTGCAACAGCTTCCCACGGTGGCGCCGCACCGCTGGGGTGAGTCAGCGCTGCAACAACTTCCCACGGTGGCGCCGCACCGCTGGGGTGAGTCAGCGCTGCAACAGCTTCCCATGGTGGCGCCGCACCACTGGGGTGAGTCAGCGCTGCAACAGCTTCCCACGGTGGCACCGCACCGCTGCGGTGAGTCAGCGCTGCAACTGCTTCCCACGGTGGCGCCGCACCGCTGGGGTGAGTCAGCGCTGCAACTGCTTCCCACGGTGGCGCCGCACCGCTCGGGTGAGTCAGCGCTGCAACTGCTTCCCACGGTGGCGCCGCACCGCTGGGGTTAGTCCGCGCTGCAGCCCTCCCCGCCGTGGCTGCTCTCTGCTGTTTGCCTCTGGCCATTCCTTCGTGGTTGCCGGGTGACGGACCCCACGCCAGCGAACAGCGCTGCCTTCCTGGCTCGCTGCGTTGCTCTCTTCCAGTGTGATCTCGGCTGGTCTCGCCCGGAGGGGGCCTGCGGTATGCACGCACAGGAAGGCTCTAAGCACGCCTCTTTAGGCGGTGGTGGTTGGTAGGATTCCGTGGCCATCAGCGAAGCTTGTATGGCTGTGGCCTCCTTTGCCAGGTCATCGAAGTCGGAGAACCGCCGGGATCGCAAGTACGGCTGGAACCTCGGGTGGCACTGTCGGACGACCCGGAAAACCTATTCTGCCTCGGGTGCCGCCGGTTCCGCTCGCTCGTACAGGTCCTGCATACAACGCACATATTCGCGAAGGCTTTCACCGTCTCCCTGTGTCCGTGCGCGAAGTTCGTCTTTGATGCGGTACTCATACCGGGGAGGCAGAAACTCCAGCTTAAAGCGCTCCTTGAAGTCCGTCATATGCTCAAATGGCTTCAGGTGACGTCTCCAAACACCGGCTGCCGACCGCAAAGCAACTGGCAAGATCCTGCTAATGAGCACGCTATCTGAAATTGCCATGGCTTGTTGGTAGCCCGACAATTCATAAAGAAAGTCGAAAACAGACTTCTTGTCTGTATAGCCTGTGTACGTTGGCACGGCTAAGTTTAACCGCAACGACGCATTGCAGTGGCAGTTGCATTGATTATCTTGTGGCGCCTGATCACTGCATAATGCCTCAGTGTTAAGCTTGCTAGCCTGAAGCGACAACAGTGGCTTTTCAAACTCGGCCTTCGATGCCATCAGTTTATTTATTTATTTATTTATTTAAATACCTTAAGAGCCCAGAGGGCATTACATAAGGGGGGATACATACAGGAGGTTACGAAAGCATCAGTAAAAAAAAATGTCATGGAGTAACACTAGTAATCAAACTGACGAATAGCACAAGCAACATTGCTAATAACACAGTAAGTAATAAACACAGTAAGCAGTCCGCCATAACAGGAAAGATATTTCAAGAAATATCAATAAACATTCTCTACGCATGCGTTACAGATTAATTGTCCATGGTGGCTACAAAGTATTTTGCACTTCTAAATAAGTAAGTACTGAAGATTGGAAAAGAGAGGGTTCAGTAATAGCGATGATGTTTGAGGGCAGTGCGTTCCACTCGTTTATGGATAATAGTAGAGGTGAAAATTGATATTTCTTAGTGCGTGAGTGTATAGGATTGACCTTATGTGCATGATCTACGCGACCAGAAACGTAGGTAGCCGGGTGAATGAATGATCGGGAAAATGATGAGTCACTGTGGTATAAACTATGGAAAAAACAAAGGCGGAACAACTTTCTGCGCGTGGCAAGCAATGGAAAGTTGAGAGAATGCTTAAGAAATGTTACACTTTCGTGGCGAGAATGACGGGAGGTGATAAACCGAGCTGCTTTATTTTGCACCGATTCTAGCATATCAGATAATATTGCCGTATGTGGATGCCAGATGGTTGACGCATACTCTAGTGAAGGCCTTATCAGAGATTGGTATGCGTGAAGTTTAGTTTCCGAGTTTGCGCACCTCAGGCGGCGTTTCAAAAGACCGAGTTTTTTTAATGATTTGCTGGTGATGTATTCGACGTGACTGTTCCAGGTTAAATCAGAACTAAAGAAAATTCCGAGGTATTTTGTCGATGAAACGGTCTCAATTACGGTGTTGTTGACTATGTATTTGTCGGATGCTGAGGGGTTGGCTACGGAAGTAAATCTAATGTGTTTGGTCTTTTCAGCGTTTATATGCATCTGCCACAAGTTGCACCACTCTGTTAGTTTGAACAAATCTGATTGTAGGATTCTAATGTCATTCGGTTCGGTAATCTCCTTATATATAACGCAGTCATCTGCGAATAAGCGTAGGCAACAAACAATATTAGATCCAATGTCATTATTGTAAACTAAAAATAATAACTAATAGTAACAAAATATTATTATATTATTATTATTATTATTTTATTATAATAATAATAATAATATAATAAAAATAATTAAAAAAAATGGGCCATCAAGTCAAGAATTGTCTTTGTGTTGTCTGATAGCGGGTCAGTCTGCGCAGTACTACCCAAGAGAAGTGCGGAGGCATTTTCGCTTAACCGAGGAACAGCATTCTCGTCCGTCGACATAGTTGTAGCTGCAAAATACTGTCCACCCAAGCCTGAAATACAACCTTTCTGACCGGCGCAGAAATAAAAATGCTTCGAAGTGGGCGCGCCCGGACAATCAGCGGTTACACTTTGTCGATAAGCGCAAATTCTGTGGCGGGTTACTCACAGGATTTGGTGCGCAGCTTTTGGCCGCGCTTTTTTTTCACGCCCGCTTTGTCGTTGAGCGTTGGCTTGTGGTAGACGATTGGAAGCACCCTCCGCTGGCCAGGTGATGCTCGCAAAGTAGGCACGGCCGGCTTTTGGGGCGCATAATCCGCCGGTCAACACTGCGTGAAAAAAGGTTCGACGTCTCCGACGTCACGACGACGACGTCAAAGGTTCGACGTCACGACGACGTCTCCAGTCACTTGGGCCGACGACGGGTAAAGAGCGTCCGCCGCGGACGCTGGTTGCTCCTCGCTATCCGGGCGTCATTGCTGTGGCTGGCCGCCCGTCGGTCCCGTCCGCAGCCCGCGGTAGCAGCCGCTCTCGCGTGTGCCCCGGTGCGCACTCCCCCC
Source organism: Haemaphysalis longicornis (assembly GCF_048455015.1). Taxonomy (NCBI): domain Eukaryota; kingdom Metazoa; phylum Arthropoda; class Arachnida; order Ixodida; family Ixodidae; genus Haemaphysalis; species Haemaphysalis longicornis. The sequence continues at coordinate 58,287,020 of NW_027526295.1, read as the reverse complement.
CGGCTCTCCTGTGAGCGCCGCTTTTACGCCACTCCGTTGGTTGTGCGCATGTTCCGGCTTGTATGCGCACTACACGTATTTGTCCCGTCTCACTGTTCATCACACACGCGCGCATGGGCTCATGACGCACTGACGCCACTATCGCTGTTCGACGCGCGCACTTCACCGTAATCACCCTGCGCGGGCGCGCGTAGGGGCTGCGTCCCTACAACTTTTACTGGCTCTAATGTAAGGTAAAGTGTAGAGAAGTAGGCTAATAAAAAAGGCTTGGATAAGCCAAAGTCGGTCACTTTCGTCCATCCCACGATTTCGATTTGTGATCCTTTTAGGAGAGCAATGAGCTGGTCCACGTGGGAGCTCAGCTGCTTAATGAGCTCCGAGTTAAACCTGTTCTGCTTCATGGTAAGGCCCAAAACTTTAATTTTGGGGACCTGCGGGACCGTGTGGCCCTGCACCTGGATAATGATTTGGGGTGTCGTAGCCGTTCTTTTCTTTGGTGGAAGCACCAGTAACTCGGATTTGGTAGGTGAGCACTTAAGGCCAGCCAGGGCTGCCTGTTGTGATACCACATCTGCTCCTTCTTGGAGGGTGCTCTCAATGTGTCCATCGCTACCCCCAGCCACCCATAGGGTGATATCGTCCGCGTATATACCAAAACGGAGATGCGGGATCCGCCTTAGTGCATGGGCGACCGGCAGGAGGGCCAAGTTAAAGAGATGGGAGGAAATGACCGCCCCTTGAGGAGTGCCCCTACTAGCCAACTCATACGGTCCACCCTCATTTTGGCCCATTCTGATAGAAGCGGTGCGGTCGGTCAGAAACGCCCTTACATAATTGTAGACCCTGCGACCCGTGTTGATGGAGGTTAGACCGATCATAATGGCCGTGTGGTCTACCGTATCAAAGGCCTTTTGTAAGTCTAGTGCGAGCAGTGCTGTGCTATCAACTTGACTGGTTGCCTGTATGACTTCATTCGAGAATTGCAGCAACAGGTCTTGCGTCGACAACTTAGGGCGAAAACCTACCATTTCACATGGTAGTGCATCCGTCTTGTTGATGTGCCGGGTACGCCGAGCTAGAATAATATGTTCCAGGACTTTGCCAACGCAGGACGTAAGGGATATTGGTCTGAGATGCTCTAGAGCCATGGGCTTACCCGGCTTGGGAATGAAGGATATTTTGGCTGTGCGCCACTGTTTAGGTATGTTGCCCATTCGCCAATAGTGATTGTAAAACTCAGTTAATTTGGCGACGGATTTATCGTCTAGGTTCCGCAGCATTTTATTAGTGACCGAATCTGGACAGGGGGCCGAGCCTGTTTTGACATTTTGTAGGGTGCTTCTGACTTCCGCTTCGGTTATGTCCGCATCTAGGGATTCGTTTTCATATCCCTTGTAGTCCGGGAGAACCACTCGTGCGCCATCTAGGATGTAGATTGACCTAAGGCGATCCATGAGTTGAGACATTGTGCCGGGGATTTGATGGACGAGTTTTTGCATGATGTGGGTCTGATCTGTTTTATTTTTTGGGGGGTTGAGGAGGTGTCGCAGGAAAGTCCATGTTTTCCTCATACTTAGCGCGCCCTTGAGCTGGTCACAGATGTGGTGCCATTGCTCTCTGGCGAACTGTTTAATGTAATTTTGTATGGTAATTTCCGATTCAGCGATCTTTCGGCGGAGGATTCTGTTGCGTTTGTTTCGCCGCCATCTCTTTTGCATGCTCCGGTAGGCCATCCATAAATGCTGCAGGCGAGAGTCCATTCTTTCTGACGGTACCTTGGGATCAATTTTACTACTGGCTGCATTAGCATCCTTAATTAACTGTTCCGTCCAGCTCTCTAAATTCATCTGCTCTGAGGGGTCTTCGGATGTTTCCTGATCTCTGATTCTGCGAAATTTGTCCCAGTCCGTGATGTGGGTGTGTCTGATCGGAGCTGTGTATTGTTTAACGGAAAGGATGTCAGACTGGATGATGTAGTGGTTACTACCCAGCGTATGCTCCGTGCACGTCCACTGCATTTGTGAGATTCCGACAGATAGCGTGAGGTCTGGGGAGGTGTCTCTTTGCACGCTAGTGCCGATTCTGGTGGCCGTGTACGGGTCAGACTCAGGAGTGAGGTGACACTTCGGAATCTGCTCCCATAGTAGCCTTCCCTTTCTGGTCGTATATGAGTAGCCCTAAGACGTATGAGGAGCGTTGAAGTCCCCAACTATTAAGAGAGGATTTCGCGCTGCTTTCTGTTTAGCCGCCTCGAGCAGGGAGCCGAACCTATGATGCTGAGCTCGGGGGCTGCTGTATACATTCAAGATAAAATCACTGCTGTTCGCTTTACTGCGGGGTATGACTTCTATGAAGTTGTACGGAATTTCCGTTTCCGCTAGCTCCACAAGATCCGCAGTGAGATTACGTTGAACCAGGACAGCAGTTAGGTCTGAATCGGAGCTTTGGAAGCTTTTGTAACCTGGCAATTTGATTTTTGTGCCGGCCTCTTGGATGGCCATGATATCTGGAATTGTAGATTGGGATTGGACATGAAGCAGAAGTGCGTCCCTTTTCCTTCTGTACCCCCGGCAATTCCATTGCCAAACTCGAAGAGTGTTAGAAATCTTGTTCAGCGCCATCAGGGAAATCAGGGAGAGGTTGCGAGATTGCGTGAGGGGCCATAGGGAGATCAGGGAGAGGTTGCGAGATTGCGTGAGGAGCCATTATTAGACCAATGGTAACCGTTAGCTTAGCGACCTCTGTTTTCAAGGCCTCTACCATTGCTTGTTTGATGGAAATGGGTATATTCAGCTTTTTGCTCCCGGAGGGCGCGTTGGCAAGTGCGCTCGACAGTTACTAGTCTGTCTTCGGAGAATGGGATACTCTCACCAGACGGCTCTGACCCCTGTGTTGCACGTCTCTTAGGGGGCGGAGGCGTTGGAGAGGATTGTGGAGAAGAGGTAAGGGGGGCTTGATTGACCTGCTCAGCTGGCAATTTGGCAGCACGCTTAAGAGCCTGGTTTTCTTCCCTGAGCCTTTCGTTCTCCATGCGAAGTTGAGTCAGTTCTCTGCGAATCGTTCTCAGCTCGTTTGGAAACGTTTCTGGAATTTGCGGGGGAGGGAGGGGCGATTGCAGCGAGCCAGCAAGAGGGAGTCGTGGGTGCTCACCTTTGCTGTTGAGTTGAGAGAGTGAGACGCCTGGTCGGGCTTGCTCTTCAGGACTTGTTTTGTTGAGCTTCCTGCGGAAGAGGTCTTTGGGACCTGTTTTGGTCCCTATTGGGTCCCCACTGTGGAAAGCAGAGTGTTGGCGGCCACTTGCGCGTACGTGGGCGATTGCCTCCGCGGTTGGAAATGGCGGGGGCAGTCCGCGGAGCCTGTGGGGTGGGCTCTTTCACACACAATACACTTCGGAATGCACGGGTGGTTGTCTATAGGATTGGTGAGCGCACACAGTGAGCAGCGTGGCTGTGGCTGATTTTCAGGGCAGACGTCTTGGCGGTGGCCAGTACGCCATCATGTTGTACAGGCTTCCGTCTTTCGTCTGAATGGCTTGCATCGGTACGTAGCTGCGCGGTACCGAACCCAGAAAGGCACCTTCGTTTCTTCGAAGAGGATTTGGACGATGTTCGCGGTATTGAGCCTTCTTGCCTCCAGAATCCCTATGTCGGGGTGGTAGTGCATAAGGCTATGGAGAATTTGCTCAGCCGTGTCTGTGCTGGGGATATTGAAGATGACACCGAGCGCAGTGTTCGCCGGGGCTGAAATGTGCGCTGCGACCGGATACTGCTGCCCGTTGAGTTCGAGGTCAGTGACCCTGGTGTATCTCTTGGCACGTTCTTCATCGGGAGTACTGACGATGATGAAGTTCGCTTTCGGTTGTATCCGGACTTGGTCTGTGTCGTTGGGCGTTAAACATGCGGCCTACATTATGAGGTCTGCCAACGTGGCAACGGGTACCGATGTAAGAGCCAGTCCACCTCTAGGCCTGAGAACGATCTTGATATCCGTCTCTGGTAGCGGAATAATGGGAGGATTATTTGCTATCTGTTTGCGGCGCCTTCGCTCCGACGTGCCTCCGGTACCGGTGGTCGTTGCGGGTGAGCCTTTGTCGGGAACTACGACGAGATCTCTGGACGCTTTATTTTGCATTTGCGCCGGATGGTGAGCCAGCCTGGCTGTTCCAATTCCGCCGGGTCGATATCTTCGCCTTCCACCATGCTTTCCATCTCTGAAGGCTTCGAGAGATTACGGTAGCGCACAGCGGGCGCTCACCTTGTTGGTAGGCTTAGCTGCACGTCGGCGTGGTGGCGGTGACGTTCGGCGGGCTCCCAGGTCGAGCTTAGCCTAACTAGGCTTAGCACAGCGAGTTGCAGGTACGCGTGACTTACAGAGTTCGTGAAGCAAAGATGAGTGATTTCCTTCGCTCATGAAGCACACGCGATGATCTGAAGGATGTTAACGACCTCTGGAGAACAAAACTTTGTCAGTCCATGGGCACATTTCGCCGAAATCGAAGCGAAAATACGGAGCCGGTGTGAAGAGCGCTTTCACGCCGTAGCCCCCTAACGGCATTTTCCTGGCGATGCTGTAAAATTAAAAAGAAAAGCGTTTCTGGCACTTTCCGTTAGTGTAAAATACTTGGAATTTTAACATTAAGAAAAAAAAATACGGTGAACGGTAATATTCCTCAAAGGACACACAGGAGAAGAGTTCATCCTATGTGTCCTATCCATTTATTCTCGTACCCACCGCTTTATTTCAACAGGACAAACTACTGTAAGAAGCTGCTAACTTCACAGCATTGCCAAAGGATTCTTCGGGGCACCTACATTTGCTAAGAAGCTTTTAAGGCAAAACGCTGCTGGCACCTAAAAAAGCTTCTTTTCTTATACATCAGAGTTCCGTCTCTTTTTTTACTTTCGTTTTCGTTTATTTTTTCGGCGCGAACTACTTCTACCTGTCCCTTTTTTGCCCCACCAAGTTTGCGTCTCTTAGCTGTCGTTTCTCCTTCTTAACAGCGATAGGCACGCACTATTCTACAAATTTACGTTTCCAATTCCGGGTTTCGTGAATTTGGGGGTGCTACTCGCTTCAGTGCGTATGTGTTACATTGAAAGTAATGACAACAAGGGCAAGAACTTTTGTTCTACTGCTGGCAACGTGCTTGTGTATGTTAGCCTGAATGTTGACGTATCTGTGCTAGTCCTAACTTGAGTATATGTCCCTGTTGGTTTGAGTATTTAGTGTCCTCGTACTATCGCTATGTTTGAGCGTGTTCTACTATGTCATAAAAAAAACTGGAGAGCGTATAACAGTAGCGCATCGGGCCGCTACAGTGAACATCCTGGTTCATACATAACGGATTAAGTGTGATTGTTATTTATTTCTTACTCTGGCGGCCGTTTTCTTCTACGCCCAAACCCTACAACGAAAGTTTAAAGAATATACCTTTAAGGTTTCTGCTTTAAAAACCAGCCTTGCAGAAAGTACAATACCTTTTTGTAATGAAAGAGCTTGCTGCTACTTTGATAACTTTCAGGCCATGCTGGAGCGATGAAATCATTTCCCGAACAAAGGGATTTCCCGCTGGCAATTATCAAGCGGAATCCTTTTATTAAGGTGAGGGCCTCAAGTGTCCTATTCTGCGAAAAACCGAGGAGGTTCGTCCGGTAGAGCGAGTTGCTGCTGCCCTCCATAGTAAAATGAAAGGAGCCATGTGGAAGCTTCGGCTAGTTGGGGAAGCGCGAGCGACAATACAAAACAGGGTAAGTGACACGGGCAACAGAACTCCGGGCCTGGAGTGCTGTCCGACGGTATTATAGACACTTGAGTATGTCGACGACCACCGGCGTTTGTAGTGAAATTGCCGCGTCCGGCAATACGTCGTTCTGGATAACGTAAAGCTGGCCAACCTAACGTAACATAACAAAACATAACACACACAATGAAATTATTTAAAACACTAAAACTAACCTAACTCACAAAAAAATAGTTCAATTTAACGATGAAAAAAATTCACGCATTTCCAGAAAGTAAAGCATGACGAGTGGACGAAAAACTGTAGATCGTTTTCACCGTAAATAGCCCGTCAGAGTGCTTACTACTGCTAAAACGATTTCCAATCCAATACAATTAAATTTATTCCAATACAATACGAATCTATAACCAATTCAATTCAATCCAATCCAGTCCAATTCAATGCTCCTCGCGCATGCGCAGCACGGCTCTCCAGGAGCACACCATCTCTCTCTCACTCTCTCTCTCCCTTTCTCTCTCTCTCTCTCTCTCTAATGTTTTGTGAACCTTTTATTTTGTTCTTGATAACCTATGGGGAACCTCTGTTCACAGATGTTTCGATTTGCCCGGTGCTGTGCATCTCTCTCTCTCTCTCTCTCTCTCTCTCTCTCTCTCTCTCTCTCTCTAACCTTTTGTGAACCTGTTATTTTGTTCTTTTTAAGCTTTCCTGAACCTTTTCTTTACAGTTGTTTCGATTTACACGGTTCTGTGCCGTGAGCACGGACGCCGGGCGCCGGACAAGCCCCCGCCTTAAGGTGCTTCATCCCTAAAACAACAACCGAGGCAAAAGCCAGTTTTTAACCACCGTCCTTGTGATCACGAAGCTAAGACACTACAACGACTTTTCTTTTTTTTACGGCCGCTTTGGCCGCTGGTAGCCTAGTCTTAACTATTCGAATGTCGTCGGACGGCACTCTAGCCATGCCAGCAGCGATCAGCTAGAGTGCCGCCGCACGGCACTCTGGACTGCGGCAAAAGAAAAGGAACAACGCCTTGGTGCAACCACAACTTACTTCCAGTCTGTGTTTGAGCTGTAGTCAGCGCTGGGATGTTGTTGGCTTTATTTCGGCCGCGTCCTTTGCGCTTATTTACACTCCTGGACATAATATTAAACGATGACTTGATAGGATATGAACAGTGGTCTTTCAGAAGCCGCACGTAGCAGCCTGGTGGGCTACCACTGCGCTATCACAGCCTTTTGTTCGTCTTCATTACATGGATTTCAAACGAAATTGGGCTCAGCAAGTGGTCAGTGGTAAAACTAAGGTTGCTCTCAGTGCTGACCCTTCCTTTTTCGCACATTCCCAATTGGGGATTGCACGCGAATTGGTTGCTTTGAGGGGCCAATGCAGGTCTTCACAGAATACACAAAACTCTGAATTGCAAATCTACTAATTTTTGAACAGCGCTGGCCCCGCTACACCTGAGGGGGATGCTATGTGTGCTGAAGGAAAGAAGCTTTCGAAGTAGTTGGGACGAAACTGCAAAAAAGCAAGGAAACAGGCCCAAACACTGTATAGCAGTAAAGAAGTTTCGCGTTCAAACCACGCAAACAGATTCAAATGGCCATGAAGATAAAATACAAGTTTGGTTAAAAAAGGGCTGCTGCGTCCCCATAACAATGATATCGAGTTTGTAGCAAGCATCACAGAACGAACTAGATAATAAAGAAATCATGCGAAAATGAGGCGACCCTCTACCCAGTTTTGGCGATTTTTCAACCATGTTATGTAATCTTGTTTGTCCGATAGGGGGCCCCCTACCCACGGAGCAAGATAAACAGGAGCGCCAACTTCGCTCTTTCTCACGGGCCCTCAATGTCCCTCACATCGGAGCACAATGTAGATGGCGCTACGAATGGCGCAGCGATCCCCGTGCTCTGGAGCTGCTTAGTTCGCGGGGCGCGACGGCGAGCCGCATTACGGCTGACTTTGTCGTCTGGTTCGGAGACGGTTCGTTTAGCGCAGCTTCGCGTCCGTTGCGGGCCTGATTAACTGGTTCCACAGCACCTCCTGGGTAAGCGGTACCCGGCTGAATTATGTTGTCGTACGCCGAAGATACGCTAAGGATTCCTTTGCAGAACGGGAATATGAAATGTAGCGACCACATTCAGACATCTGGCCGCTAGGAAACGCTTCCTTTTCCGTACTGGAGGCCACGAATAGCACTACGTTCCGAAAATTGGCGAATGGGTATTCTGTTGTGTGCTACATGTATTACCGAATCCAACTAGCTCTAACAAAAAGCGACTATAAAAGTGCCCTCCACCTTCTCGCCTCTTGTAAACTAAACTTGTTGTTCAAAATCGGAATGAACGCTAAACAGTGAGCTCACATGCCGAATGTTTTCAGTGTCTGCGCTAGTATGACGCGGCGGTGTAGCCCCGAGATTTTTTTTTCTCCTTTGGGACTGCATACTACCGCCACGCATTGCATTATGCATACTGCTAGTACTGCATACCACGCTACGGCATAGTGCACGTCGCTCCAGAGAACTACATCCACACAGTCGAAAGCAGCTTGCTCCTTGGTGCAGAGCGCACGTAAAACGCGGAGTGTTGCTTAGAAAATGTTGATTGGGGTAGGTGCTTTTGAAGGCAGCACTGAATTTCCAATCAACTTAACGATTTGAATTGCATAAACAGCAGCTTCTTTCATTCATTCAGGCTAGTTGTGAGTAGTGCCAAAACAACCACGCCAGGGGGACGCTTCGAGAAATATTTCCGTATCACAACTCCACTTAGTACCAATATGTTCCGCGCTTTTTCGACACACCACTTGCCTTCCCCCTCCCTCTCTAATTTCTAAATACTTGCGACACCTCAACTGATTGTGCAGCTGTTAATCACGACCCGTGGATACGACATACGGGGGGCAGCCTTCCGTCGATGGCGCCATTAATAAGATAAGATAATAAGACAGGTGTGTATTCAGCAGATGTTACAAATTCCCTTTGGTATATTTTAAGTTATTTTCAGTAATTGTAATTGTAGAAAACACGCAAGCACTTCTTATGGCGAAATGCAGGTCATTATCCGGCATCGCTCTTTATTCTAGAACAAATTTATTTTCACAGACCACATCACCGGAACAAGTTGCGCAGCAATGCATCTGGTGGTCTGCGCTGGCGTAATCGACAAGATAACAGGACCGCACAGTGACAGTAAACATTGGGCCGTAAGTTACGACGCGGTTTTAAGCAAAGATAGTGTTCGAAATTCTTTGCTCGCCTAATGACGCTGACAGCGCTGTATGCATCATTGCCGCACGGCTATGTCGACTTCGGGCGAAAACGTTGCGTGTGGACAGAAGAAGCATAAATCGTTAAGCGCGCGGCAGGGTTGCGGGCGACCAAGAAAGAACGATTTTTGCGTTATACCGCTTTAGCGTAAGCCGAATCAGGCTAGACTGCACGTTGCAGTGTGCAATATAATGTTACGTAGCCAAAAACGACGCAGTTGTCTTCAAGGAAAACACGTTTATTGGAGCGAACTTGTGCTCCCCTAACTAAAAAGAATACAGAGGTCAACAAATTGACTTGCGCAGGTGAGGATTGTCGAAAGTAATGCTGCGACGTCTGCTCTGCAGGCTTCTATCTTTCGGCGCGAGTGTTTCTGGAACCGTCGATTTACATCCAGAACATTGTAGATCCCAGAAGATTATTCTGGGCTAGTGACGTTAAGATGAAACAGTCTGCTTATCTGAATGAAACAGCCATTGCGGCATAAAAAATAAAGAATGAAAGACGCGCTTCGCTTAGGACACAGATAACAGAGCCGGGCGTGGCCGGGCAGTAAAAACAAACAATAAATAAAAAAACCCACACGTGGCTCGCGGAAATATTACTCTGGCTCATTTCTTGTGTGGTTCCCCAGAAATCGTCGTCGTACGATTTCATCTTAGATCTCCTGGGTTTTATCGATTCTTCAGTCCGCCTTGATAATTTCAGACTAAACGTTCCCCATTAGAGAATAAGCAGGCGTGACATATGTGGCGGTGTGCGATTACCCCGCCGCTCATTGGGGCCGCGCACCTTGATTTAGATTCCTCGCGCGTCTCAGATGTGCGCAGTTTGACATGTTAGAATACAGATGCCGCTGCGAAGGGAAACAAGCCGCTGCGAAGAGTGAGCAAGGGGAGAGGGACGTACAAAGGCACAACGACGAGAGAGGCGCGAAAGAGGAGGAGAGCAAAGTGAAAGCTGGGCGCCCGGTGGCGCGGGGACATTATCGTCCCTCACAAATGATTGTAAAGACGATAGCCTTTCTTGGGCTACTTAAACCCAGAAAGTTTGGTCTGTCTGTGTGTCTGTCTGTATGTCTGTCTGTCTGTCTGTCTGTCTGTCTGTCTGTTACTCGACTCAGCCACCCGGCCAAAGTGAAATTGATATTGCGCCACAGTCTTATATACTCACAGCCAAATGTAAACGTCTAAGCCTGGTTTATATGTTCATTCTTGTCAACTTTGTTGAATAAGAACAAGACATCACGCAAATATAAGACTGGAAATTAGTACACAAGAAATATTTACAGTGTTCCTATATTGAAAAATTCATGGATGCTTGGTTTTTCGATAACAAATGATATTCTACATCTACTGCAGAAAACCGCCACCTCCTGGTGGCATATGAAAAATCACGCAGCAACAGCAACGAAAGGTTCCACTAGCTAGGTTTCACGTTCTGCTTAGAACGCACGTGGAGCACGGCCACGCGGTTCTATAAACGTTGGAGTCGGCCGCCTCCACTCACGCGCGTCTCCGCAGTACTGCAGCGCTGGCATCGAGGAACCCGGCCTCTAGCAGTGGAACACGGTAAATTCAAATCGCCTTGCTGAAACCGCCGGACAACGCAATAAAGGTCATTTCTCTCTCTCTCTCTCAAACCTTTAGTGTGTTTACCTTGGGATGAGCGCTACAGTACAAGAACAGCATGAGAGGTGAGCGGGAAAGGAAAGGGGGTCATTTCCTTGGCAAAGGGCTACAAAGACTACCGCCTTTGGAGGACATTTGCAACGAAAGGAGCAGATACGCGGCCAATTTTTTTCTGGGCCACAGTCGGCGCTCCTCTTTATCTTACTCCGTGCCCCTACCTAAGGTACTGCAATGAAACACGACTGGAAGATTTTTAGATGCGAATGCATCTCATTCACTCGCTTTGTCCCTGCATCCATCCGGCGTTGTCGGCGTACACCCCTCGCCCATTCTCCTCGCCGCGCCAGCTGCGCTCTCCGCCGCTCAACCCCTCTCCGCTCCGATAGCGAACACTCTCTCGCGAGGGGCATTGGATTGGATTCGATTGGATTGGCTTGGCTCGGCTTGGCTTGTATTGGATTTGGATTGGATTGGATTAAGGGGATTGTGTTGGATTGTGTTGCGTCATAGCCGCGGCAGACGCACTGACGCCGGCGCGTCCCCTCACCGTTATGCGCGCTATAAAACGCGGTGCCTGCGCCGCTCCGCTCCATCGTTCCAGCGCCGTTCCTCCACTGTCCAACACTACAACGTGAACCCCCTATGCGTCGCATCTACACAGGGGCTCCCGCGAGGGGTGGTGGGAGTTTTTTTCTGGAGTCTCTCGTTCCATATGATCGCCCACCTTCAGGGCTAATGTACAGTTGGCCTCCTTGATTTACCAGTTCAACATAGGCTGTGGGCAGTCGGAGGGCAACGTTTGGACCGGACGGTCACGGATCGAAATACATGAAAAAAAAATTTGATAGCCGTTTCACTCAATGTGAAAGCTGTTGGAAGGGCCGAGCAGAGATTCTCCATAATGGGCTGTAGCGCCGTTTTCCGCTCACTGCTTGCGCCCATCATCATCATTACCATCCTATCTACGCCCACTGCAGGGCAAATGCCTCTCTCATTAATCTCCATCACCCCGGTCCTATGCTAAGAGCGACCAATTTATCCGCGCAAACTTCTTGATCTCATCTGCCCATCTAACTTTCTGCCGCCCCCTGCAACGCTTGCCTTCTCTAGGGATCCAGTTTGTTACCCTCAATGATGGACGGTTATCTTGCCTTCGCATTACATGCCCCGCTGATGTCCATTACTTCTTAAGTTCTACTAATAAGTCCTTAACACGCGTTTGTTCCCTGACCCACTCCGCTCTCTTCCTGTCCCTAATGTTAGCCCTATCATCTTCCGCTCCATTGCCCGCTGAGTCGTTCACAATTTAAGTTGAACCCTCTTAGTGAGCCTCCAAGTTTCTGCCCCGTAGGTGAGTACCGGTAAGATGCAGCTGTCATAAACTTTCTTCTTCCGGGACAATGGTAGGCTGCCATTCATTATCTGAGAATGTCTGCCGTATGCACTCCCCCCTATCCGCACTCCACCCTTATCCTCCTAATTATCTATGCCTCAAGGTTGGAATCGGAGTCACAACTTGGCCTAAGTAGATATATTCGCTTACCACTTTCACTGCCTCGCTACCTATCTCAAAGTGCTGTGCTGTCCCGAGGTTATTGATAATTACTGTGGTTTTCTGCATATTAATTTTCAGGCCCAGGGCTCTACTCTGTTCGTACAGTGCAGAAAGCATGCTTTGCAATTCATCCCCCGAGTTACTTAGCAAGGCAACATCAGTAGCAAATCTGAGGTTACTGAGGTATTCTCCAGTAACCCTTATTCCCACCTGTTCCTAATCCAACGTTCTAAATACTTCTTGCAAACAGGCTGTGAATGACATTGGGGAGATCGTGTCTCCTTGTCTGGCGCACTTCCTTATAGGTGTTTTACTGCTCTCCTTATGGAGGATGGTGGTATTTGTGGACCCATTGTAGATATCCTATAGTATTCTTACATAATGCTCGTGTACCCCCTGGTTTCGTAACGCCCTGCCACCCAATTAGCTGCCGCGCAACACATTTCAAATTTGACGCTTTCGCAGTGCTCGCGCGCCCCCTGGCTGAAACTGCGCCACCTGGAGTTCTGTTCTTTTTGTGTTTGCTTTTCCTGCCGCACGTGCCGGCGTTTCACAGGCGCTTTTTTTCGCTAGCAATTTCACAAACCAACTCAATGAGCGTTCCTAACTAAATGAACGCGGGTGCTGCCAGTTAGATACGTATATTTTGGCCTCAAATGCACCTGCAGTTTTCTTTGCACTAAACAACGGGGAGGTGTATGACAAGTGCCAGCGGTTCACGATTTTAGAATGCTAATGACTATATAAACCGCTTGGCTTTCGAAGCCTCCGGGTTACGCCGCTACCGCTGAACGCCGTGTGGTTCTACTTGGGTCCAGCGAGTGAGGTACGACGACAAGACGCGGCCCTAAAGTGTTCTGCACATAAAGATTTGGCCGCGCATCTGCTCACTCCGCTGCAAATGTCATCGAAAGAGGAGACTATTCTCCCGTCCCTGCCCCGTCGATGTCTCTCTTATTTTCTCCGCCCCCTCACTTCCTTTGGCCTTCCACTGCGGCCCTCCCATGATAAACCCAGAGGAGGTTTTCTAAAGGGAATTAAACTTTCCAGCGTAGCGTTCGTCTGCTTGCGCAATCTACTAGAACTTTTTGCTGCTGTTCAACTTGGAACACTGTCACAACGGCTATGCTCGCGGGAGCGCATTTTTCACCTTTGCTTGAAATGTTTCCAACACGTACTTTTATTTGCCATCGCAAATAACAGCACACATTTTTTTTCAATGTAAGAACACTAAATATACTACTGAGTTATTCATGTTCTGCTTTAAATATGATAACTATTTCTGTTCCTGAACAATGTAAACAAGGAGGAAGTATGTTGCAAGATTTAGTCGTTTGGACAAGGTTTGTCTGTAAACCTGTCGTTCAATAATTTAAACTTTTTTTCCAAAGTCTCACGCAGACAGATAGACAAAATTCTTCGGTTTTATGTTGCCCAAGAAAGGCTATCGTCTTTAAATATCGAACACCGCATCGCGTCTCGGCCGGACCGCGGGCGATGCAGCGCTGATAATCGAGGAGGTCCTAGGTTTTTTAGCGCAAGCTACACTACGCTACCTCGGGCAGTCTTCGCGGGGTGGCCTGTTTTCCTCTTGAGCGCTAGAAGTCAAACCACACCCCCTTTCGCGAGCGCCCAGCATAGAGCAGTGACCGATAACGAGGAGAGATTGGCAGCAGGGGAGAGATATGCGAAGAGGGAAAGCAGACGTGCGCGGGAGCCGTACGCGGGACGTCGGCAAGGAAGGCGAGGAGGCCGCCGCCTTAGCGATAAGCGCGCGCCAACAAGGAAGGCCACGAGGCTACGTGCGCCGCAAAACCGTGTGTGATAGACGATGACGAATATCCAGCTGTGGTCCCTCGTACAGAGGCGAGGCTTAAACAAAGCCGTGAAGCGAAAAAGAGGAAAAACGCTACTTTTGCGCAGAGCTTGGCTACCTTCAAGTCTTACGCATTAGTGTGAGCATCTTTCATTTTTAGTGCTGGCCAGAACACGTCACCTCTGCCTAATCATCACTGTAGAGGGAAATTTGAAAGTTTTAACAACGGAGCGTTTTTAATGTTGGCCCTGATGACAATCTCGGCTAGTATCGTGTCACGCACTCCTACGTAAGTGTTTCTCCGCCGTGCAAAAGCTGGTTATCAGAACCGCAAAATTTATTAAAACTTAAAAAAAATCTACGGCTATAATATTTTGATACAAGTCAGCGTATATTGCCCGCGAAAGGTGTCTTCGCATAAATGCACTTTTGTCCAGACGTGAAGCCGACCTTAGATTGTTGTAAGCTTCGTGTTTACAAGCTGCCTTTGCCACATTTCTTGTTGTGTTATGAAGCATAGCCTTTTACCAAGGGAGACTGATTATAGAAAACGGTTCTAGTGGTTGTGTTATCGAAAATCTCCCGAAGCAAATTACGCGACACTTAGCCACTAAGGCTAGCCTACCTTTACGCGGAGTTTTCTTTACCTGTCAAAATAGTTGACAGTGAAGAAGTAAACGTTGGAGAACTGCTGTCTTCTGTCAATAAATGGCCATCTACGGAGGGAGTTTGGTTAGAGAAAATGGCTGCAACTGTCTCTTTACCGGAACTATTGAGAACATAAATATTTGAACATCAGCCGCTAAGACGACTCCAACATTATGCAATAGATAGAAGCCGAAGCTAAACATTACCTTCGCAAAAACATCCCACAGCTGCGCTATTTCAGCAGATTACAGAGGGGGTAAAACTGGGTTTAGTTTTTCTAATATTTCGTGCACTTTCTTAGTTGAAAAAATCTTGGGCCACTCCATTCTGTGAAGAAAGATTAACTGCGAAGCTTTTGTGCACAATGTTAAATCGTCGTAGCGTCTTATTATCATACAACTCTGCCGGATAATTCCGGTTAAAGCACAGTTTTCTGTAACATAGATGATCATGTATTGACAACGGACCGTATTTCGGTAACGTTTAGAACTTTTGCGCTGCTGAGCACGAGGTCGCGGGTTCGATTCCCGGCCGCGGCGGCCGCTTTTCTGATGGAGGCGAAAAGCAAAAACGCCCGTGTGTACGAGATTTCGGCGCACGATAAAGATACCCAGGTGGTCAAAATTAATCCGGAGCCCTCCACTACGGTGCGCCTCATCGCCTGCGTTGCGTCGGCGCGTTAAACCCTACAATCAAATCAACGTTTAGAACTTCACGGTAAACTAAGTAATTACAAATAGATTAAATTCGGCGTAACGATAGCCCCGTCATAACGTATAATGATACTATAATTTGTCGCGAATACTTTAAACAACACAAGAGTTAGAGCCGTTTCCTGTAATCACACTCCCTCAGTAAATGCCCATGCGTCACTGCGCAAAAAGCGACGTGGTGAAGGCAGCTTACAAAAACCAAGCCTACATCAATCTCCCTAATGTCGGCTTCACGTAGGCACACGTATTTCTGGGTACACCTTTACTCCGGGGCTAGATGCGCCGCCGTATATCAAAATATTATTGCACATGGACCCTTCTATTTTTTCTTTTTTTTTTCGGTACTGTGAACTGGTTGCCCCGCAGCAGCGAAACCCGTTGCAGAGGGAGCGTGACACGATACAATTAGATACTGTCAGCTGGGATAGGCCTACAAGAGCTCCGCTGGTAAAAAATGCCTTACGTTAATAAGTGAACCTGAGTGATCTAGAAAGGCTTTTCATTTAAAGTCAACCATGTTGCATTTTCTCTTGGTGGTCCCTTTAAGTGCCCCGGGAAACTGTGTTATTTCGAAGTGAAAGTGCCAAGTCACCAAAAAAGGGAGAACACGATATTTGCATTTGGACTAACACTTGGGCATTTATCCTTAACGTCATTTGCAATATCTCATCATGGATTGATATTACTCTGGATTACACTTGGTATAGTCGCTCCTACTGAACCTCTGACTTGCAAGTTTGTTTATTCAAAAGCCAATTGGGGTGAATCGATATTATTTTCACGAATTCAAGACGGAAGAGAGGTTCTTGTTCAAATGACCATTTATTAAAGCGACCTTTTGTTGCACAAAAAAGACTAGATTATACAAGCGGCGAAAACCGGGTAATAAAGCGACACGCACGGTGCACTGTCGGCGATGCAACGTCGCGACCTGTAGTTTCCACGCATCTATCTCCAGTTCTCTACTTACAACACACACCGATTTACAGCGAGAACATGTTAGATTTAGCAAGAACACTCTGCGAAAGCGGCCACAGCGCAACATTCTTTCTTTGCCAACCCACGATTGCCCGTGCGGCAAACCAAGGAAAATTAAACGATCGTTTTGTTTAAGAATACATAGGTAAAATATTCAAAGGAATGGTTCGCGGAAAGTATTCATAGTAACAATTGGACGGCATTTCTCAAATAAATTTTCAAAAAACAAAAAAAAAACTTAAAACGGCCGTGAAGGGCGCAACTAGTAGAACAGGACACACAGGTCGAGTGGTCGCTCTGTGCACCCTCTTCGTTTCTTCTCGTCCCTAACAGGCTATTTTAAAAAGGTGGACTACTGTAGAATCAAACTAGCCACCAATAATGCACTGATAAATCTCCACGTTCAATAAGTTACAACAACCTCTTCATGGTTAAATTGTTTTCCACACTTTCAATGACTTACAGTGAGTACTTTAGTGACAAAATATTTTCCCAAGCAAGCAGCCTTCCTCCTTCAAATTTTCAAGCAAAAGCGGTTCTAAAGCCTACCTAACGCAGCTGACTTTTCATCGAAGCAAGTAAACGTTAATATTCGAATCGACTTCTATCCAATAGCAAATTCAGGGGAGCTTGCATTCACCCGCAAGTATTCAGTGGCGAAGCTGTTGTAGTTGATCATTGAGGGACACAAAGTTGAGTTTTGGTATCGTTGTGGTGTCTTGGTTGACGTTAGCACATGACATTTAAATGACCTTCTGTTGAGGAAGGCCAGAGTGAGCTCGTAGTTTTGGTCGAAGTTTTCGTACGCTCCTCTGCAAGCTACGATTTATCGTCTCTAGTGGATGCTTCCAACGTCGAGCCTTTCGAAGCGCGGCCTCTTCCTCGACCGGGCGAACCATTAGCGGCAGGGACATGTGGAGCCAGCTTTCGCCTACAGCAGCTTCGACATTCAAGTAGCGGCTCTTCTACGGTACAGAGCGTGTGCGCACGGCGGCACGAGGACGAACGAACGAGGAACGTACACTTTGACGTGTCTTTCTCATTCCGAGCAAGTGTTGGCCAGATACGGCGAACGCTAGAGTTTTTTTGTGGCCAACGTTGGTCAGTTTCTCTAAGTGGGTATGCCTGGCTTGACGAGAGTACGTTTAAGGCACGCTGCGAACGCTCGATTTTTTTTTGTCAGTCTTGTAAATAAGTATGCTTAGCTTGACGAACGTGCGCTCGGGGCACGCGTGCACGAGCGCTCGACATTTTCTTGGTATTTTTAACTGCGTACGCCACACAAAAACGGCTTGCTCACAGCTTATCTGTTAAAACCAGTCGTCGGTCACCGGCTTACACAGGTTAGGAAGAGGAAACGAAACTTAATTTCCAAGCGACCACAGAGCTACCTCAAGGTTGCTGACTTTGTATGTGCAGGCATAATTACTCACCATTACTTCTTTGTCTTATGTTTCTCTATAGGAATAATTTGAGAAAAAATTGAATAAATTTTTACTAATTAACCTTAAACTACACAACTTAGAGCAAAGCTGTTCAGTAAACAACAAACAAGCTCACAAAGTTCAAGCAGCTCAACAATCCTTGCAACTGTTTCAAAATATTCATTGAGGCCTCTTCCCTCAAAACACCAGTGAAAACGTCATACACGACACCCCGATACCCTGCACCTGCGGAGAAATATTCGGAAAATTACCGATGCCACCATGCAGATAAATGCGTGCCGGCGATTTTGGCAATTTTGGATTAGCATCCTGGGTTCAATGGTTCCCGAATACTTATTACATTACAATAGCGAGGAAACTAGACGGACCTGCTGAAAATTAACTTGCTCCACTTCCTTTAAGGCTTGAAGCACGTTTGCCGCTCCGACGTGTGACCCACGCCCGATGTCACAGTATGTTAACACTGCTATGGAATAGACATTGTACTGACGCCATTGTGCAATCCAACTGATATGTCTGTGTTGATATCAAAGTGACAGCGCGCGTGCTTTGTGTGGACAAGGCGTCCGCCTTATGAACAGCCCATGCCAAAAGCCGTTCACGCTGTGTTTTTTTCGTGCCTGGCGCGCTTCAATCTTTTGGTTTGCTGTTGGACGGTTTGAGTGTTACGGGGGCTATTCACGGATCTCCTACGGATGACACTGGGAAAACTTCAGGGTCGCTTATAAGCGAATGCACTTTATAAGCGACCCTGAATCCGCCGTCCGCATTGCTCCTCCTCCTCTCCCCTAGCAACGGCGCGAGGAGCGGAGAGGAGCGTCTGTAGCAACGGCGCAGCGACTTCACACCCCACGTGACCCGCGCGCGCTCCGCCTCCCGCGCCGTGGCTGCGCGCGCCCGCGCCGGCTCCCGCACCGCTCCTCGCGCGGTGACGTCACACTCCCACGTGACCGCGCGCTGGCGCCTTTGCGTCTGCTCCTCCTCTCCTCGCGCCATGACGTCACATGCTCTGCAGCTGGCGCGCCTCTCCCCCCGTTAGGCTTGCACTCACCCTCGGCGCGCGCCTCTCCCCTCGCCTGACAGCTCCCCCTCGCCGGTACTGCGCCTCTCAAGGCGATGGCAGAATTACTACGCCGTGTACTCTCGGCGCAAGAAATGCATTCGCACTTCCTTACGATTCCCTTCGGGGAGGTAGGGGCAATTTTGTGTTGCTTCGTGCCCCTTACCTACTCCCTAGAGTACTGCGTCTTTCATGCTTGCTGACGGAGGGATTACGCCTCAGGCGAAATCTCCGTAATCAAATGGTAATCTCGTGCAAGCGTTTCAGAAACAAAAAGCATTTAAGCATCATCCCGCACTTGCCTGTCCATTTATGATTCCTATTGCATTTGTCACAGCAATACGTACCTCCAGAGTAGCACATACTCGCAGTGTGGGATTGGCCGACCAAACATCCCCCTCGCGAGGGGCACGATCAAATGCAGAGCATTTCCGGAGGCGCAAGACGTTAAGTAGTTTGCGTTACGTTAATGTTGTTGCACTTGTTGCTGTTGGTTGTTGTATTGTAATTAAATGAGGAGACGTAATTGCGTGGTCACGTGACATCATTTATAAGCAGGTGGGTATGATTATTGTGGCGCAGTGGGAAGAGCACCATGTACCTCGCGTTCCGCCAACAGGTAGTGAATGCGTTGTATCAGCAGCTTCTTGACGTAGTTTGAATGAGTCAAGGATATAAGGCGCGTTCGTAGCCCTCCATTCTGTGTAGGCTTTGTGGCGCAGTGGGTAGAGCACCATGTACCTTGCGTTCCGACCGCAGGGTCGTGGGATCGAAACCAGGCACCGGTAAGTATTATTTTTTTTATATATAGTAGGGGGAGGGGTGCGGACTACTACGGACAACTAGAACGGGTGACATCGTGAGTTAAAGAAATGCTCTGCATTTAAAAATGGAAAGGAAGCTTTTTGTTTACAACTGAGTGCAAGAGTGAACAGGGCATGTTCGTCGTTTTCAAACATTAGTAAGCAGCCTCCGAAGGATTTTTATAATTTTGAGAACAGAATTAAAGCCCAATGTGCGCGCGTTTTGTATTCTCCAACGCTGAGGGTGGATTCTCCAATATAATCTCGCAAAGGTAACGTTCTACGGACATGTGAACATGCACTCCGTGTGGTGCGCATGAAAAATTTTGTTTGTAACGTCTTCAACAACAAAGAAAATTATATTTGATCTAATCTGCTTTTTCCATAAAGCAAGCAGCAAAGGCACGCGACCAACAAAGGCAACTAAAATAGTCTTAGCAGCAGTCTGACCCTAAACGGTTACTCCGCATGATTAGGCCCCGGGCGACCAGAATGCTAGTCCCCGATATATATCAGTTTTTTTCGCATACACCTTCCTTGGGGAAAACTTCAGAAAGCTTCCCCAGTTGGAACAAATTCTAATTTCTGACATGTATTTCAGCTTTCCTATCGTAATAAACAATTCTGAACCATTACACTTTTTCATTCGTCTTTCGATACAGTGTAAAGATCACTTGCTTGCACCCGCAATTTCCGGGTCGGAAGATCATACTTAGGTTTATTTAAACGAAGAAATTAAAACATAGGCGCGGGGGCGACCTCCTGGGTTGTTGTTTAGAAAGTATTTCGATTATTCCCGTATTGCTCGTAGCATTTCATTGCTCCTCAGGAGTATAGTGTGTTCTTTGGCATAAAAGGACCTAACACCCTACATCTAGAGCTCTGGATATTAAACGGGATAATACAAGCACTGAACGCAATTTCCGTGCTCACATGTAATAATAAAACGCACCCACTTCCGAGCAAGCCAAACAAGTTCATACAAGTCACGTTTTTTACTGGACGGATGTTTTTCTAACGCTGCTTGGTTTAAGTAAATGAGCTTCGTTCTCTTAGATAAACAACACAACGGTGGCGTATATGCCCTGCCATGTTCGTCAGGGCGTTAATGCTTACCTTTGCAAGCGAATATAAACATAAGAGGAATTCATGAGACTGAAGAGAAAATGTGGCGTTTACCCAGCCTACATTAAACATTCTAGTAGGAATTGGCCTGCTAGAGTACTTTGTAGGTCAACCGAGCTTTGAACGTGCAAGCGCGCACGAACGCACGTGTCTGAACTCGGAGCCTCACGCGCAAGGACTCGCACACCCAAATGCAGAACACGGAAGAAGCACAAGCACAGTTCGGGATACGAAATTTTGCAGAATTTTGGCAATACGACCAGACATTTTGAAGTAAGCTTCACTGCTAAATACAATGATTTTCTAGGGAAGGCAATTTTTAGGGGTAGTACAAGCAGTCAAACATAGAGCTAGACAGCCTTTGATTAGATACAATTCTTAAGACCACACGCAAAGATACAAGAGCACGTTATCACTTGGCTTCGCTACTTTACAAAAATACACTGCGGGGAAGACATTTGTCCGCAAAAGTGTGCGTGGGTTTGTGCGAAAATGTGAAACTGCTAGGGATTATTATGAACATCGTTTTCTTATGCTCAGAAAGCGTCAACATCAAATGTTGCAGAGGGTCAGGCAGTTGAGACCACATACATTTGCTCGCGCGTCTAGGCATGCATTTCTGCCAGTTTTGAGAAATTACAGAGTTTTAAAGTGCTCTTACCTTCTTACCTTGTAGTATAAAAAATGGCCGTGAAAAGGGAAATACAATCAAAATATATTTCGACACGTCATTAGAAAATCCCCATTATCAAGCGACGGACGTACTATTATGTTTGTTACTCCCTATTGTGTAAAGAAAATTTTCTTGCTTGAGACGAATAAAAGAATAACTGCTTGCGCCACAATTCTTTTACAAAAGACATCGTCAACTTCTGCGTCGCTGGTTTAGACCGGGTATAATAGATTTTTGTTTTAGCTCGTTAATCCCACTGCCTTTAATATAAAAGCACTTGCACAATAACCAACCAAAGTAAACTGTGTTGATGCGACACCGTTCATACTGCCATCGAAGTTCTACCATCGGCCGACTTATTGCGAGACGCTTGCTTGAATTGCAAGAATGTCGTGGTATGTGGTAACACACACAAAGTCAACACGCGTGCCTCTCCATTGATACGCGATTGTTTACACAGCCATTGAAGTTCTACTATCGGCCGTCTGTTCATGGGGAACGTGCTGCAACTGCGAGGACGTCGAGGTATGTCGCAAGGATGTCGCTGCAAGTATGTCGCAGGCCGAAAATGGAGGTGTCAGTGTCAGCGTTGTTAAGTGACAGACGGTGCGATGGAATGCGTCGGTGACGGGGTGTTACGCGGAAGGTCTCTTTCATTCTGTGTACTGCCTCAGGCGAGGAAACTGTCACTTTTAGTGCAGTCGGGCCAAATACAACATGTACACCATAAAGCGACACCTTACAAACTCGCTGTCGTGAAAGCGTTTGAATGGTCGCTATGTGATTGCAGCGTCCTTTCCCAGACACTGTTACACAATATCGGATATGCCTCCCCAGCAAAGCGAAGTAAGGGTTCATACCAAAATACACAAGTAACCCACAGACTTCTCAAGACGTAAATGTCACAGAAGCAGCCTGGGTGTGAAATGTCAAAAGAAGTTTTCGAATTATCGCGTGCGTTTCGAAAGTTCAGCAGTTGTGCTGTTTTTGGAGGAATGCGATCTTATGAATGTAGAAAAATTATATTTGACTGGCGGTTGTACGTGGCGGTTCCCGGGTGGGCTACTATGCAAACTACAAGAATGGGCATACCACTTGTTCAGTTATTCCTTACTTGTCTTATATTGGAGCGGTCCACAATTAGGAACTGCTGCCTGATGCCAATACATGGACTCTTCTCGGAGGCGAGTGGTGATGGAAAGCGCCTGGAACTCGGGCTTTATTCGAACTATCCCGAAACAAATTGCACCAAGATAGTGTGCTCAAATGGCGACTCATTGGTAGGTGCCAATGGTAGCCATTAGTCCGAATTTTGTGATTTGTAAAGAGGGCGTGTGATTGCCCAAATTTCTTTGAGATGGTGAATGCTATGCTGCACAAAGTTGTTCGATGTCTCAACAGGCCTGTAATAAAAACAAAAATGTGTGCAAGAAGTTTTGAGCACTTCGCGATTTTGCAGGGGTGTGCATTAAAAAAATTCAGCCATATTGTGCACCTACACCCTAAAGGAATATACTTTAAAAATTTGACTTTTCCACAACCAGTAGTTTTGCGTGGCGTTCACTACAAATGTTGCAGTTTTTAAGCCAGCCATGGGTGTAATAATTTATAAAAATTCTTTTCGCCCTTTTAGCGATGTGGCAGGTAGGAAATAATAAGTTGGTTTTGTGCATTTGTAGGAGTAACATTTACCAGCAAAAATCAGTCCGATGTGCCAAACAATAAAACATACAGCAGAAGAACGGAAAGTTGGGCTAGTTGGTATGTGTTCATCTTGGTGGAAAACAAAAGCGCTCAAAAAACAGGGACGAAGGGAGACGTAGACAGCACGGCGCTTAGACAGCACGGCGTAGACAGTAAAACATATATTGGGGGATCTCAAAAAATACCCAATTTGATCCGAGATGTAGATTCGTGCCATTAGTTTTGTTCACGGCGAAACCGTACAACAGATTTTTAGCGAACATCGCGGAATACATCTATCAGCAGAAAGCGCTTCGATATCTGAACGCGTAAACTAGATAATCACGAATTTCGGAAAGCGTAATTTCCCCTTTTTTCACTGGTAGTGGTGTAATTTGTGAGTATTCAGTACTAGGAATCCTCAAAGCCATGACAGAAATATGGTCCAGAAGTTTCAAGTCTCTAGGTCCAGTAGTTTTGGCTGGGCGTTCAAGAATCAGTCAGCCAATCAGACATTCATTCGGCCATTTTATCTTACGTGAGGCCTGCGGTTGCACAAATTCCAAGCAGATTCCGAACGCTATGCCACGCGGGAAAGGAAATGAAAGTTTCAACGACAATAAAAATGGCAGTGCTTTGATTTTTGAGGAAAGAGTAGGTTGCTTGATAACTAAGAGTTTTTGAGGAAGTATATGCACAAAACAACAAAGTGTCCGTCGTCTGCGAAAAAGAAACACAATGTGTCCTGGACATAGTGAGTGTATTGGGATTTTAAGGGTTGGGATTGTGAGTGTATCCATCGAAATCTACATCAGAGAAAATCTTCCGCTTTTAGAAGTATTAGCATATAAGTAGGGCACAGAGGGAGCAAACTTCAAGGCTTCCGAGGTGACTAAAAGAAAATTAGCATGCTGGTGCAGTAAAAGCGAAAGGGAAATATATCCTAGGACAGCTACCACCTGTAAGTTTATATTGAGCCTGTCGTAAGAGCAGCGCTAAAATTAAACCATGATACCAACATAGAATTCTAGATTTTTGGTGAGGTTCCACTTAATCACGCCGTAACAAAAGGGATGCCAATAACAATCATCATTATCGTCAGCATCACCATATTTATTATCATCATCATTAGGAAAATTGAACCCGACTCCAGTTCTACAGAAGTGCAAATCAAAAACCCCCCTCGCCTCCTTACACGATTCTTTGGACAAAATACTGAAATTTATTTCTGAAAAATTTCATGGGCTGTCGTTATACGCAAAATCAAAATCAAATGTCCTTATACGCAAAGCCTAACACCACAGCTAATTTCGTCTGGACGTGCCCCCCCAATCCTCCACCACCCAGATCCCCTACTCTTGAGCAGTGGGAGTGCGCGTTGCAGAGCTGCCAGCTGGAAGACCAGGAGGCCCTGATCTCTCGGGCGAGGATGGTAGCCGCGACACGCGGCCTACCGGAATAGGATGGCCGCCCACAGCTCCTAACTCTTCTTCTTCCCTACCGCGTCCCTGCTTTTCAATAAACGTTTTCTCTTTCTCTCTCTCTCGAAGGGCTACATAGTTCCTGAGAAATCAGTAAAACTCGGCAAGTTGCGAAACATTCTGATTATTTCTATAACATGGCTGTTTGAAAAAGTCTATTAGGACAGTTTTTACAGATTTGTATTGATTAACTATACAGTGAACCTCCGTTAAGACGAACAGGGTTAAGACGAATTCTCGCTTGTGCCGAACAACCTAGTAACGTTTGTTCGGTTTTTCGTAGACCCAATGCAAAAAAAAATTCTGCGTAGACGAATAGCCCTGCACACACCCTTTGGTTAAGACGAACAACTTTCAGGGTGATCACCACTGCTGGCGATCTTGGGTAGCAAACATGGCAAGATTGGCGGGGTGCGGCGGGGCATTGAAGCGACCAGAGGGAAAGAAAAGTAAAATAAAATCACTACGAGAAGCGCATTCGCGCCATACAGGAAGGAAGTGAACCAGAAAAACAGACACGCGGATGAAGCTACCACTTCTCCCGCCGTTCAACCCGCGGAGCAAGCGGCAAAGCAAAGAAAAAAAGAGGGAGGGCAAGCTTTCTGGCCTCTATGCTCTGAAGGAGAAATGCGCAAAACTAGGAGGATAAAAAATATAAAAAGAAGCGACAACAAAGTCTTCATGTTCGTTAACGTCTCAGCTCTCCACACCCATGCTGTTTCTCACCGGGAGCACGTGCGTTCGTGTTGGTTCGCGTTGCGAGTCCACTGCGTCACCTTCGAGAAATCCAGGAGTTCCCTCTCTGCCTCTGCCGCGTTGTCGCTTGAGGTGGCGCGTGTACGCTTTCTGTCGCCGCTTGGACAGCACAAAACCAGTAAAGAGCGCTTGAAGACAGTCTTCTATCATGTTCTGCACTCATATAAAGGGTTTTTGAAGCAAAGCTGTACTACTTTCGTCCAGCGGTTTCACGGCGGATGCCCAATTTTACCTTTTGGACGGAGACACACCTCCGGCGACACGCCCCTCGAAGCGCATCGCATGATTCGCCGGGCCCGCTATCGGGGCCCGCCACCCCCCTACCTTGAACCCTATGCAAAATAAATTGGCTCTACTACTACTTTCAGTGCTGTGCACAAGGTCCCGATTTAAGCACAAGCGGCGGCTGCCACCGCCGCCGCTGATGCTAAACAGCTGATAATCGGCCGACCACCCCCGTTGCCTACCACGCATGTGCCGCTGGGTTCTCATGCACGTGGCTCGTCTCGCGGCCGCCGAAGAGGAACGGAGCGTTCGCAGTGCATGAACGCCGCGTTCGCCGGGCCTCCTTCTGTGAGCGTTGCACGGGGTCGAACGGCCTTCAGACGTGGTCGGCAATGCAACTACAGCAAACGTTCACCAAGCGAAACGAAGACTTAACCAGACTAAGCCGAGCTTTGGCTTTGATTTGTTAGCTGAGCGAAGCCGCAGCTATTTTTTTTTGTCTTTTTCCTCCATTAATTGTAATAATACTTAGTTCACCGTCTTGCAGCAAGATATTTACACGCACCTGGCGGTGTTGCCGATTCTTTTTTTGGGAGGGCTTCTGATAAGAAGAACAAATTATCATGGTCCCTTCGAGATCGTCTTAACGGGAGCTTACATATAAATAAAAACTTGTTCGATATCTCAACTGGGCTGCAATATAAACGACAATTTGTAGACAAACTTTTTAGCACTTCTCACTCTCTCAGTGGTGTAGTTTTTGCAAAATCACCCAGATTGAGCTCGAACAGCACAATATGCATATGCCCTCCAAATTTGAAGTTTCTAGTACCAGCGTGTGGGGAATTACCCGAAAGGGTAGGCGCGTCCGGCAGGTCACGTTCGTAATTTCAAAAGAGGTCTCCGACATTTTATCAACGTCGGAGGACAGTGTCCTTAAAATAGGTTTTCTATATTTGGCTGAGTAACACTTGTCAACGAAAATTATTTCGACGTATCATTCAGTGAAACATATTCGGGGAAATCTTTAAAAACTACGTGCGTCCCCTCCTGTGTCGATGGGTAAACATCATTTTATGCGCCATAGCACAGTTCCTCCACTTGTAATCGTGATAATGTCAACGGCCTCCTCAAATATAAGTTTCTACTACCAGCAGGGTGGCTTGGCGTTGACATCAAATGATGGGCCTTTTCTTTCCGTCATGTGTGCAATTTCGAAAAAAAATCCTCTTCGACGTTTTTTGGGAGCATCGTAAGGCCAAATGTTTCAAATACGTTTCGTGCATTTGGTTGAGGAACATTTATCAGCAAACATCAATTGCATGTATCATTCAGTGAAGCATATTTTGGAGAATCTTAAAAAAACACACAATTTCCTCTGAAATCTCAATCTGCATAATTAGTATTGCTTAGGGCGAACGAGTAAGCCTACATTTTAGAGATTCATAAGAACTACAGAAATCGACAAAAAACAAATCGCTATGTCCAAGGGTGAGCGAGTTGATCACAAATTTGCGAAAACACATGTTTACTTTCTCCTCTGTTGGGGGCATAGTTTACGGAAATCCCACCTTAGTGAGCCCCTACGCCCTGATAGAAATGCATTCCAAAAGTTTCAAGTCTCGAAGTCCAGCAGTTGTTGCTAGTTGCTAGGCGTTGATGAATCTCTCAGTCAGTCAGTCGGACACTTCATTGTAAAGGACCTCGAGCAATAACGTAGCTTTGGTTGAAAGCCGCATTGGCTTCAGTTGTAAATGTAGAATCCTTTTCGACATCCGCTGTTTAAACGGTGCCTAAAGGATCAGGTTGTAGAAATATGCTAATATATGAATGTGTGTAAGTATTACGAGTTACGGGTTACATGTCACGGGTGGATGAAAGGAAACCTTAAGCCGTACTTGAGGAATATTTGGTAAGATTTCGCCAATATGCTTGAGCTTTGCTTGTGTAGTCACTCTATAAAGAAGTTGGGCTGGTTGATATGTTAGTGGTTTAACCCGAAGCTTTATTTCCATCTCCTCCCTGCATTTCGGGTGCTGCTGCCGCTGCCTTTGTGCCCTGTCAGCATGCGCTTCTGTGTGCTCAGTGATCCCCATCGGTTCCACTTCGGAGCCGACAAGCAGCATCCCAGAAACCTCACCGAGTTGGTATTCTTAGAAAACCATTAAGTCGCGTTCGTTTCCGCGAATATCAGCTGCCGCTGCCGACATGAATTCGTTGGCAGTTTCTTCGTTGCTGTGCGCTCGAAACTGGCGTCTGAACCGCTTGCTGGTCACGTGTGATAGAAAGGGCCTTAAACCGCACCTGCAAGAATACTCAGATGCGTTCCTTCAGCGTCCAGGGCATCTAGACCCGAAAGAAGACACACGGATAGCAAGAGCGTCATCGCTGCGCAAAAATGTGGTGCATCCCGTGAGTGCCTGGTACATTGGATGGTTTGAAGACGTGTTTCAAGGCCACAACGTGTTGCTACAATAAAATACGACAAGCTTTATGAGCACTACACCTTTAAGCGATCGATGAGCGAAGAAGGAAAGCAACGCGCGCCTGCGTCTCAACGTGGTTATGCCAAGATGACAGCGCAATCATTCGAATGGTGCTATATGAACTTCATTTTGTTGTTTATACGACTTCCAATTATTACAACATAAACATCATTCATGTCCTCATTTTAGGACAATTCAAAATGTTCGTTGGCCCGCCAGTTTTTTTTTCTTCTTGTCATGGTCCATGTTGGAAATGTCATAGCAAGAAAACAAAAGTCCCATCTGAAGGGATTCTGGCGCATGTTAACGATGGCAATGGGTATAGCAAAATTTAAAGCCGTTCCCCTCAATGTGAAAGCTGTTGGAAGCACAGAGCAATGAGTCGCCATAATTGGCTGCAGTGCCGTTATCTGCTGCCTGCTACCACCCAATTAAATTCAAATTTCCCGCCTTCGCAGTACTCGCGCGCTCCGTGCGGGAAACTCTACCAGCGGAAGTTCCGTTCTTTCTGTGTTTGCATTTCCTCCCGCATGCTCCGGCGTTGCACTGCCATTTTTCCGCTTACTATCCCAAAAACCAACCAAACGAGTGCTCCCAACTAAATGAACGCGGGCGCTGCCGTATAATTATGAACGTTTTGCCTGAAATGAACCTACAGTTTTTTTGCGCTAAACAAGGGGTAGATGTATCAGAAGCGCCGGCGCTTCACCACCTTAGAACGCTATGACTATATAAACCGCTGGGTTTTGAAGCCTCTGTAGGATGCCGTGACGACAGGATGCCTTGTAGCTCTACTTGGGTCCAGGGAACGAGCTACGACGACAAGGCGAGCCTCTGAAATGCTCTGCAATACTGTTTAATCCTACAATACGGGACAACTCACACCCCAGGTGTATTTGCCGCAGGTAGGGCATGTAGGGTACGTAGCACCTCTGTCTGAACCTCAAAACAATTCGGCGCCGGAATTCCAAACGTTTGCTTCCCACCAGGACACCGCAGACACGAAGACAGAAGTCCCTTCCACCTCTGTCTTGTAGGGCACTGCATACAAAGGTTGGTGTCGTGCAAAGGCGATGTGGTCTGCAGAGAGGGCTCGGCATCATGCACAGTGCGCACCGACTCGTTTTCCGGTACTCGATGCCGATCTCTATTTTTCGGATGCCAGTATACGTGCGACCGAGTGGCCGCTATTTCTCGAGCAGCCGTGGAGAACGTAAAGGCATGCATGATGCAGGCGGACCTCGTGATGTTTTTAGACAGTGCGCTAAGTTGCGTGCCTGCACGCAATGCGCCCGCTTACGCGCGCTGGTATGTGCATGTGTTCGTGGTTGGACTCCGCTATGTGTAGATAAAGTCCCTGACACGACGTGGCAGACATCGGCACGCAATGAGCTCATCCAGTCGTTTGGGCTAGCTGCAATTGTCCCATTACTCTGGTTTGGTTTGCATTGCTGCGTGCACTTTGTAAATGAGTGGAATGGCTATTTTCTGGACGCGCAAAATTTATGGACACGCAATTTGCAACATTTTGATAGATACGCAACCTTTTTTGGGCACGCAATTCTTGCGCGCTATACTGTCGATGTGTGCTCATGCGAAATGCTTTCGGGTTTTGGATGGACAGGCGAGTTTCTGATCAATGCGGCGCTAATTTTTTTTGGCGTATGCATATTCGGCAGGCGACTGGCTTTTACTTTCCATTCCGCTTTGATTGATTAATTGTAGGGTTTAACGCGCCGACGCAACGCAGGCGATGAGGCGCGCCGTAGTGGAGGGCTCCGGATTAAATTTGACCACCTGGGGATCTTTAACGTGCGCCGAAATATCGCGCACACGGGCGTTTTTGCTTTTCACCTCCATCAGAAAAGCGGCCGCCGCGGCCGGGAACCGAACCCGCGACCTCGTGCTCAGCAGCGCAACGCCTTAGCCACTGAGCCACCGCGGCGGGTTTGTTTATTTTAACTGGTTTCATTCACTATATATTTTTGGTACGCGTTACGCTATAGCGCGAGGCGATTGAAAACAAGGGTCCCGATGTGCAGTTTTAGCACGGGTTACGTTCTAGCGCGAGGTGTTGGTAAACGAGTATCCCGGTGTTTTAGTAGTGTGACTATATAAGGCGCCCAAAGCCCCAGCCCATAAGGGTGGTGGTGGGGATTTATTAAGAAAATAGGGAAGAGACGAGATCTGGGGATATTTTTGAACTCAACCGGGACTTCACCCTTACGCAACCCAGTCCGGGGAAAAGGAGTGGGGATTTCAAAGGATAGGAAGAGGGGATAGAAAGAGGAGAAAGGGAGAAGTGCTGGGGACGGTTTAGGTCGCCTTCGTCTCGTTCATGGCTCGACGGCTACAAATGCTGCGTTAGTCCTGCCGCAATCACTAAATTGGATAGGGCTTCGCCCATAAAAAAAGGGCTTCGCACCTGTTCTTCTAGTACGCTTTTTCGCCCACGTAGACGAAATGTTCTGTAGCGTGGCGTTGGAAAACAAGCGTACCGGTGTGTTCTTCCAGTAAGCATTACGTTGTAGCGCCAGGCATTTGAAAACGAGTGTCACGGTGTTTTAGTACAGTGACTACATGCGAGTACGAGGACATGAGACGACGATGGCACGAAACGCCAACAGGCCGAGCCTCAAAGGTGGTTCGGCCCTAAAACACATTGGAGTTCCGCCGTATTAAAACCCAGGTCTCACGAATAGAGGCCGAGTGCGGGACCATTTCGCCGCCTCGGAGCGTTGGCCTCACTAGAACAAAAGTTAAAATACTGCGTGGTGCGTGACACCTGAACGTGACAGCCCATTAGGAGGACAGGCGTGCACGCAAGCCACGCCGAACTTCTATTCGGGGTAAGTAGGGGCGTTAAAGAATGATTGCTGGACTATTTTGCTCCAAACGCACAAAAACGAAAGTGAACAAAGCGCAAACACACTGTGACAAGAAAAAAATAATTTTGAAATAATTGGCGTTAAAAGACGCAGAAACGAACGTGAAAAACAGGATAATCTAAGGGAGGTGAAAACAGGTTTTGATAAGTAACAAAAGGCTTCTGGCTTTACAGCCATAAGCAGAACTAAGTGTCCCGAAAATGTTTATTCTCCTATGCCTCCTTTGTGCCTCGAAGCACCACTATTACTAACAGCCCTGCCCAATCGCCCTTCTTTGGTTTAATAAGGGTGCATTTTCAGCCTTAACTTCTGGGCTAACCAGGTGCCAAGTATCTTCAAACACATTTTACGTCAAGCATCGGGCAGCTGCTGATCAAACTTCGAACTTCAAACGTCAAACTTCGGGCACCGTAGAACAGGGCGTAACATCAGGCTGGCGCATGCACTTCAGCGGTGGCAGTTGTGCAGTTGGCTACGCGTCAACCTCCTCGTACGGGTAACTGCGGATGCCGATTACTAAGTTAGACATAAAACTGTGACGTTTTGCCTTACGTAAGCATCTGCCTTCCTGTGTCTACCGTGGATTGCGGCATGAGCAGCCCGGCTGGCTCGGCAGCCACTGTCACGCCATTCCTCGGGCACATCTTTATTTAACCGTGTAGCGGCAACCAGCAGCGCTCCGCAGGCTTTTACGTTAAATGAGTCGGGCATTGCCTCAGCAATAAAATATGGGGGAAGGTTAGCGCACACTTTCCGGCATTCTAGGTATTAACATTTTGGCTTTGTTAATTCAACCGTGAATATACGACCACTATTTGTAAAACTTCGGTCCTCGTTCTCTCTCACAGTTAGAGAGGAGGCTTCTGCACTCAATGTTCCCCTTTCAGACACGCACAAGACACCCATTCATAATTTCATCGCACCATGGCATCTTCGTCCTGTAACATGCGACCTGTCATTCACTCTTGTAGAAAAAAATAGGGTACCCAGGAATGCAATTCTGCAGCACTTCCTGTTCCTGCAGGACAAGTACAGGTGCACAGAATTCTATAGCGACGCGTCCAAAACTGGTTCTACTGTCTCTTGTGCAGAGCAAAACAGTGTTCTTCAGAAATGAGGCAGTGTTCATCCACCAATAACTTTCTCGCAGACCCTAAAGAAGTTACCGGGAACTGTGACGGCAAACCCATCGCAACTAATCCTGACTGCGTCATTGGTACGATGCTTCTCGTTAGCACGGATAATTATACGGATTACTTTATCTTTACTATATGTATTCGCCTTAATACATCCGTGCTGAAGTTGAGTAGCGAGAAATGTCAAACATTTTAACTACTCTGGTTCTGAAAGCACGTCTTCCAAAGCACGATGAAGTTGAGTAGGTTACCGAAGGCTACTCATATAATATAATACCGGGTGGTAGACCCTTCGTGGTTCATTTAGTGTCAGTATGTATAGGGCCAAGTTTGAAGATGAAGTTCGTGGCGGTGGATAATCTGCCGCTGCACGGCGCGGAATGTTCACGGGTTCCACTGCACAGAGCTGGGACACGGCGTCAGCCACTTTTTCGATGCTTGGATTGTGTCAATGTAACTTGATTGAGACATATGATAAGCAAGAAAATTATAAATACAGTCGATCCCGGATATATCGAACTCGAAAGGGATCGCAAAAGAGTTCGACATATCGATATTTCGATATATAAAACATTTTATTTTGCTTATGATTTCTAAGGAGATGTTTGGACTGTTCGATAAATGCAATAATTTGATATATCTGGGTTCGATATATGCGGGTTCGACGGTACTACAATTCCTTTGCTGTATTTACAAAACAATAAAAGGAATCGAAACAATTTGTTTAAAACAATTCTTTAACATGTTTGTTGTGTTTTGGGTGTTCATGTGCCGATGTAGTTAAAAATGCGACGATTCCTTGTAGTCTGGCTACATTTTGCGGGTGCACCAAACCGTGCACAGTACCAACAACTACTTTTGAGGAACACACAATGCACAACGGCTTCCGGCTTGCGACTGCAAATGTCGCTCGGAAACTTCGCGGCAGTCCACAGCGTTTAATGTGCTGCCAGATTAACTTTCATAGTAGTGAGGAAAGGATCCAACGTCAGGTAGGGGGGCGTTCCGAATGCGACCGACGGAAAGATACTCCTCATCGTAAAAATCGGAATAAAACATTGCCGGGGCTATTCTAAGCCGCCTCCTTTTTTTGAAAAAGTTCACACGACATTGGACGCTTCCTAACTACCAGGATAAATTTATCATTAATTTCACTCGCGCCGCATTGAATGATTTAATTCAGAGTACTCGCAAATCTTGCAAGGGGGCCCTGAAGTTAGGCGTCGAAGCCAGACTTTATTGGCTTGCTTCCGTCCGCCGCTTGTTTATCGCTTCCCCTTCCGTGTACAACGGGCTAACTTATCTGCTCTAGCCGAATTGGCGGTGGACGAAATGTCCTTTGGTGCCGGGCGTCGTGCACACACTTCCGGAGGGCCGTCGTTCACCGACTTTCCGTTGCGCTATGGATCCATGTATTATGCCTTTAGCCCAAATACACAGGCGAAATACGTAGCAGACAAGGACAGTAGTTAAATACGTACTGAATTTTTTTTCATGTGCAAACATAACAGCCCAAATACAACAGAGACATAGCGAGTGTGGACCTCTTTCTAAGCCACTACGATGGTACGTTCCGCGACCCCCTTTTCTCTCATTAGGCCACGTCTTGTGGAGACAAAAAAAGTGATCCTGCTGAAAGCAATTGCTGCCCTAGCACTGCGTTCTCGCAAAAGCGTCAACCGTAATGACGACTTGCCTATATTAACTGATCATTACAATTGTCCTACAACGGCAGTCAGTTCCTATGCCGTGTCGGGAACCAGGGTAGCGTGGTCGATGTGGACCGACGTTGGTGTTGTGTCGGGGCAATCGTTATGGCAAAGTTGACGGAGAAGACGAAAACTTTATATACAAGTATTTACATCGCGGCATCAAAGCGGGCAGTGCACTCGTGCGCGCGAGAGATTAAATAGGGGCGTTGGGTCCATTCCCCTTCACCATTTTCATCGGCTGACGTCAGGACGCACCAATCACAGAATTCATGGCACTTGTAGCAGCGCCCCCACGCACAAACACACACACGCACACACACACGCGCGAGAGACCCGCTCCTCTCCTGCGCAGGTGAGCGCTAGGTGGCCGCCGCCGTGGCAATCCGCCCGGGGTCGGAGACCCCTTTGTCCTGGGGATGTTGCACAACCATGAAGATGTCTTGCATCCTTCTGACGTGATATTTGTAGGGTGGCTTGTGGAACCCCGCTCTAGCGTCGTCAGACACCTCACAAAAGGGCTTGACAATAGGGAGTTTTAGAATAGGGAAAGCCGGCGTTCGAGGCCCCCAAGAAGTTGGGGGAACCCAAACGCAATCCGCCCCCGACAGCCCGCAACCGGCTTGTGTTGCTCAGGTCGGCTCGGGTGATGGGAACTTTAGGCTTAGCGTCGTGGCGGGTATTTGATCGTCGCTATCTGTGCAACTACGAATGACAATCGGTAACACAACTTTTCACATCACTATCATCCCCTTGCTCGCATGTGGAAGTTTATTTCAGCTATAACTGCCGTTTGAGCGATCGGTGACCAAGACATCTGCATTGCCTGTTTCGATGCTTCCGCGCAGGTAGCGCCATCTCTCGGCCGCTCCGTGCACCGCGCGCCGCGGCGATCGGACGGATCGCCAAACGTCCGTGACCAGTCAGCGTAGGCCTAGCATTGCCACATATATCTGATCGCCGGTTTTAAAATAAGCGCTGACAACAATCCCTAGCACAATTTTTTATCACACTAACACCTACCTTCTCGCATGTGGAACTTCTTTTCAGCGATCACAATGATTCGGAAGAGCAGCGACAAGTGGTTGCTACCGTGGTCTGCGCCGGTTCGAGCCGCTGAGTGTGCCGAGCTGGCATGCGTGGCCGGCGTGTGCGCGCACTGTTTCCGAAGTCAGAAAACACTTCACGATTGCCTGCTTTATCCATTTCTTGCGAAAGACGCGCGGAATCTACAAACTCAGCTCAGCGATCGTCGTTGTTGATCGAGTGAGTCGAGGAATGAGCCGCAGGTTTCACTTCGGCCATGGTCACGCGCAGTCCAGCTGGCTGCGAGAGCGACGCAAAAACGCTAACTCCAGCTTTGGGGCGCCCGCTATTTCGGCAAAACAGCGTGCGCGCTAGACGCAAAGCCAAAACCCCAAAGACGGCGTGGGTTCTGCGTATGCGCAGTACGACGCCCCAAGACGCTTGGGGGCCCCAGAGCGTTGGGGCCCCCTATTCTAAAACTCCCCAATAAGGAGCGGGCACGCCGCCGAAGCTTGCAGTGAGGGGCGCCAAGCAATGCTATTGTTAGTGCTGCGGCTGGCCGGTTGGCGCTTGAGGGGCCCCGAGCTCGCTGAAAAGGTTATTGTCCAGCAGCGGTATAGTGCGCCATTGTGGACACGCCGGTTGGAAACGGGTTGCGCAACAGCATCGCAACCGCCGTCAGGTGCCAGGCTCAGGTAGATAACAGTCGAGGCACTCACCAGGGCGGCTAAGGGAGGCCTACCACAAACAAGCGCAAGACAGCTCATTTTAATGAGTACTGTTTTGCTTTCGTCATCTTCATAATCATCATCAGCCTGTCTACAACCACTGCAGGGCAAATGACTCCCCCATAGGTTTTCGATTATTCTGGTTGTGTGCTAACTGCGACGAATTTATCTCTGCAAACTTCTTGATCTCCTCTGCCCTACTAACTTTCGGCGGCTCCCTGCAATTGTAGCCTTCTCTAGGGATCCACTCTGTTACCATTAACGGCCAACAGTTATCTAGCCTTCACATTAAATGCACTCCCCACGCTCATTTCTTCTTCCTCAACTCTACAAATATGTCTTCAAGACGTGTTTCTTCCGTGATCCACTCCGCCGTCTTCTCGTCCTTTAACGTTACACCGATCATTCCATTCCGTTCCATTGCTCGCTGAGTCATGCTCAATTTCAGTTTAACCCTTTTAGTCAGCCTCCAAGTTGCTGCCTCGTACGTGAGCACGGGTAAGATGCAGCTGTCATACACTTTGCACTTCAGGGATAACGGCAGGCTGTCACTCATTATCTGATAATGCTTTGCGAATGCACTCAACCCCATTCTTATTCTTCTAATTATCTTGGCCTCATGTTTGGGATCCAAGGTCGCTACTTGGCCTAAGTAGGTATATTCGCTTACCACTTCCACTGCGTCGCCACCTATCTCTAACCGCGGTGCTCTCCCGCGGCTATTGAGCCTTACTTTAGTTTTCTGCAGCATATTAATTTCCGGCCCACGATTCTACTCTGCTTGTCCAGTGCGGTAATTATGTTTTGCAATTCGCCCCCCGAGATAGATAGCAACAGAACGTCATCCGAAAATCTGAAGTAACTGAGGAATTGCTGAAATTCACACAATGGCAGTGCGCGATGGTGATGACATTATTCTTCAGCGGCTGCGTTGTTACTCGGGCATACAAGGCAACATTATATCCGACGCAGCCACCAGCGTAGGCCACTTGGTGCCCAACACGACCAAGCTCCCTTTCTCCCGAAAGGACAGTAATGTTGTTATCCTCGCAAGAGGATAGACTGCCCAAATATTGAAGGGGGCAGACCAACCCCACAGGCATTCACCTCTGTAGGCTATTGATCGGCACTGTGACTTCCTCTCTCCACGCGGCTTCAACCAGCGGTGGGAAGGAGTGTTGCACTGACTGCGCCTGAAGGTAGCTCTTACTCAAAGTTTTAAGTTTAAGACAGGCTGTGACGATTCACCCCTGTGCCCGACTAGCGCGGTGCGTGAGACTGTAAACCACTTTTGTGCGTCTGCCCTCGATTCGCTACTGCGCGAAAAGCTGTACCGAGCTCCCTGTCTCGTCATGAAGGCAGGGTCGAACTTGGTTAACTTTTTGGGTCCTGGGCCAATAGTGCTAAGAGGACCATAAGAACGAAAGTTTTGCTCCGGTTCATACGAGACTCTGAACTGGACAAGTCTCTTCCGTTCATAGACAGTGCAACTGCCTCAATGTATGTACTCTTTGGCGCTGTTGTGTTTATCGCTCTCTTCTCTTTTGGTTGGTGTACTTCATCTTTTTTACTTTTTATTTAGATTCACAGTTTTCATAAAATATTTTTTTTGTAATTTAGTTTTATGTCCACGCTCTGCTAGCCGCATTTCCTTCTGTCTCGTTTTTAGCGCTTCTTGTTGGTCTTCTCTCGGCTGTAACCCTAAGGTCCAACATTCCCACTCATCATCGTAGTCATCCGCCATCTGGCGTAACAAGCCTTGTCACTATTAGGGCTAACGTCAACAATTCACCCTAAAGAGATTTCTCCCTCTTTTATTTCTGGTCTAACGTTTCGTAGCAAGCATTCATAATGAAATCGTCATTTGCAAGAGGAATACGTGCCCTGTCAGAACACACCCCAAAATTCATAAGTGGCGCATAAGCCCCCCAGTAAAGGTTTGGCGCGTTGTTTCTTGCTTCAAAGCGCCGATGTTCAGGCGTGTAGAAGTCTTCCGATGGTCTGCGTTGGTGCCTGATGGATGCGGAACTGAGGACACGACGACGATGACAGTTGTTGAGGGTTTTTAAAACTGTATATTTTCACGGAAGGCATATACAGGATATTTACAGACTGAAGTAGACAGAGTAAGGAATAAAGTGGGGTTCTAGGTCAGCTAAGACTTTGTGTACGCGGCACCCCCGTCAGCGACGGACCCTGACCTAAAACTGCCCAAGTGGTGAGATCCTTCCTAGCCTGACCTGGCTAGCCCGGCAATACGCCGGCCGTGCATAGCACACTAAAACCCTGAGGATTCGACCCCGAGACCTCGTGTCTCGGGGTTTAAATTGGTCACCTAGTCTGCCATCCCGATACACCGGCCAATCAGCATTCCTTTACGATCTGATTGGGTGGGTTATCACATCAGGGTTTAAACCGCGGTGGGCAACGCCCCCCCGTAACCGTGACATCGGTCACCCTCTCTCACAACAGGCAGAAGGAAAATATCAAAAGCAAACCAAACAAACACAACAAACACTCAAAAACCCGCGGGGACACGTGCAAGAGGTCGGGTACAAGCTCCTACGAACGCGGCATGCGCCGCCCGTTCCCACGATTCTCGACCCAGGCCGGACAGCCACTCCACGCCAGCTGAAACCCATAACCATCCGTCGTAACGACCCGGCGCGTCCCCAAAATTCCCCGCCGTTGAGAGACGATGCCCCGTTAATTGGACCGTGGGCCAGAAACAGCGCGTAGGGACAAAAGGACACGGCGGCCGGCTCAGGCGTCGCCTCTGCCGCGCCCACCCCGGACCGCTACACGCACACCCTCGCACGCCTTCATTCCGCGGGTGGACGGGCCAACAAAAGGAAAGCTATCACCATAAATCGGCCACTGTCTAACCACAGTTGACAGCTCCACTCTCCCCCGTCTCCAGACGCTGGACGGACCAAATGGTTTTACAAACTGCTAAACAAAAACGCGGTGGGTCCCGACCCAGCTGCCGGCATGCCCGCGGAATGCCATTTGAGACGCCAGGCTACCAATGTTTTCCCATGGCTACACTACGCACTCCGGCCAAAACAGCGCAACAACGCAGCTGCGGCCCCAGACAATGTGTCCTCCCGCGAGTGGCGTGCCCCAGAGACCGCTTGCTCTTAACGAGCTGGCTGCCATAAAGTCATTAATTCCCACTTCCCGGAACCGCCGCTCCCTCCGCGTTGGACACATCCTGCGTCGCTGGTGCCTGGAACCCTTACACGCCCATCACAAGACTCGCGTAAGGACCCCCTGTTCACTACGGGAATAACACCAACTATTTACAAGACAGGCGAGAAAAGCGACAATGCAAAACCACACGTAACCCCTCCGCACAATGAAACTCCCAAAATTCTTCGATGCACAAGGAAGGAAATGTCTCCTCTCCAGCGTAGCACATTGTTCGTAACTCGACTTCCAGTCTACTGCGCCCCGCTGATCACTGGCACGCACGCACACACGCACACACTGAGTCAGTCCTATCACGTCTCGTCGTTGCCTCCATCGGCAACGTGGTCGGCCACTATTGCAGCCCTGAGTCCTCCCTCCCCGCCACCCAGTCACGAACACTGCCGTCCGAATCCCAACATGCGTTCGGAACAGTGACAACGCGTCAGCATTGTCATGAGAACTTCCGTTTCTTTGCTGAAAAACGACATTGTACCTTTCTAGGGCTAGCGCCCAACGCTTTATCTTGGCGCCATAAGGCCTAGTCATGGTAAGGTACGAGAGCGGGTTATGGTCAGACATCACCGTCATCTGAGCGCCGAAGAGCAAAGATCGAACTTCTTCAACCCACAGATATCTCCGTATGCTTTCCGCTCGATTGTCGACCATCTGGTCCGCATGGGAGAGAACTTATGGCTGGCGAACGCTATTCGGCGCTCGGAGCCATCTGCAGCACGCTGCGACGGGCGAGCCCCCACAGCAAATGCGGAGGCGTCAGTGTAAAGCCAAAACGGCTTGTTTTGGTCTGGCGTTGCAAGCGTCACTGCCTCAGAAAGCGCTGCTTTGAGCCGTTTGAACGCGTTTTCGGCTTCGGCAGACCACGGTATCTTGTTAGAAACCCTTTTTCCCCTCAGTTCTGTGAACGGCCTCGCCACCACAGCGTAGTTCGGAACGTAGCCTCGGTAATCCCAAGCAGCACGAGCATGTGCGGCCAATCTTTGCCCAAAGAACATTGGCCAGCCCTTTTCCTTCCGGCCAATCTTCGGCCAAAGTGTTCGGCCCTTAGTCCAAAATGGTCCTTGGCCGTGTAAGGCCCGACCTTGGCTGTCATTCATTGGGCAATCTACTATGGCCGCTAATACCATTAGCTGACTGACCATTGGCCGAAGAAGTATGGCCTACTATTGGCCAAGCATATATGGCCTACCATTGGCCGAGCATGTATGGCCTACCATTGGCCGAGCATGTATGGCCTACGATTGGCCGAGCATGTATAGCCTACCATTGGCCAATGATGTATGGCCTACCATTGGCCTGATTCAGATTGTTCTCTGCAGGCCAGAGGAAGCCCGCCGAAGGCTGCTGCCATGCATACCCTACAGCAGGCCGTTAA
This sequence comes from Haemaphysalis longicornis, assembly GCF_048455015.1. Classification (NCBI taxonomy): domain Eukaryota; kingdom Metazoa; phylum Arthropoda; class Arachnida; order Ixodida; family Ixodidae; genus Haemaphysalis; species Haemaphysalis longicornis. The sequence continues at coordinate 58,246,855 of NW_027526295.1, read as the reverse complement.
CCTTGGATTAACATCGAAAATATATATTTAATGAATTTTAATTGCATCAAAAATGCTCAGAAAATGTAATTTTAAATACGTCCAAAATGCATTAGTGATGCGTTTTAAATGCACAGAAAATACTGCTTCAAATATACTCAAAATGTGTTACTAGTGTATAGAAAATAAAATCATGAATAGATTGAGGGATGCCTTGCAATGTCTCTTTGGGGGAATTGTTAACGTTCAACTAGAAAAGTTCATGTTGTGGTTTCGAAAAGTTTAATAGGCTGTAGCCTCAAGATATGCTCCATTGTGAAAATGTAAACCGGCCATGCTCTGATTGCGGGCCAGCAAATGACTGAAAAGAACAGCATGTATGAGCAAGATTGGCAGTTTGAAAGTTGTTTATTGTACACCTCAGAGTGGCCAATTTCGCCATTACTAAGCAGCCGGTATGAATGCCTTTCAGCCACCTCTGCAGCCAGCGCAGATGCAGCGTTGTGCATCAGAGTCCTCGTACTTCGGATTCTCCAGGCGGGAAATTTCACCAGCACCTCCAGTGAAAAGAAAAGAAAACAGGGGAAAATATCAGGGAAACACTTCTTTTTTAGAGGCAAATAAATGTCAAATCAATCAGGCCTTTTCCCTAGCCGTACCAACGCTCCTCGTGAGCAAGGAGTTTTTAGTTTCCCCTTCAAAGAAAAAAAAACCGTCATGAAAACCACGGCCGCTCGATGGAAACCTAGTTTCCATCGAGCGGCCGTGTGAAAACAATGCCCATTTGAAGGACGTAAGGCAATTTATGTAATGTTAAGCATAGTTTATATCGTCATGCAGCAGCGACATTGGATCAATACCATTATAAAAAAAAGGATGGTGGTTGGGGGGAGGCTTATGTATGGATATTGTCTAGGGATGAAAATTAGCAAAAATTAGTACAAAAAAAAGACACAGCTAACAACGTTACCAAACATGCAACAGAGTTCTTAGCGTTACGCTGCTTCTCTTAGGCGCTTGAGTTAACTTGAGATGGTGGCCATTCTAGTTTTTTAATTAACTTGGACAAAACTTGTCTGTGACCTCACAAGACGCTAATAAAATAAGATAAATAGTAATCTTATTAACTGTAATTATTGTTATGGGTTCCGTATTTCGGCGTGAACTTCTTCGGAGATTACGTGCTAAAAAATAGTGCGCAGCGAAACAGTTTAAAAATGCATGGGCAGGATTGTAGTAGAAAGCTTACATAAAAGTCATTATTTCATTTCATTTCATTTCATTTTTATTTCCTTAAGGACCCCACTGGGGGGTATTACATAAGGGGTGGATATACAGAAAAATACACATTTGAACGCGTTAGTTCTATGAACAGAGGTGACTACTGACATTTGCTATGAAATTGGCGTTGCTATGCTATGATTTGCTTTGATTGGCGTAAGCACTCAACAATGCCTTCAAAGGAACGGCAAAGTAAGTTTATTTCGAAAAAGAAAGAAAACTTTGAAGCCGTTCTTAAAATTACAAGCTCTGATATGGTAGGCACCTAACCAAAGCGATTAAAACAAGCAAAGCAAGAAAAAGTGTATTTTTGCTTACACACATATGTAATTTTCTTGCTCTCCGTCGCACATAACCGGTAATTTTATAGGGAGCGACGCGGAAAATAATTGTAAATTCTCGCGTCGTTTACATACAAAAAACAGATAAACACCTGTTAGCGTCAGGTACTATCAAGTAAAAAGTAGTGGCTTCATAAATACTCGAGACACCTAAAATGAACTCGTTTAAGTACACCCTTTAGACGCGAATGAGCAATTGCGGCTGCTAAACACACACAACTGCCAAGCAGCCCACGCGCATCCGCTCTAGACTTGCTGTTTTGCGGTGCCTTTGGCACATTTTTGAAATTCTCACTCGTCCACGAGCGGCCTAAGGGCTCCTCGAAACGCGCACACGTGTTCGTGAATGCGCGACAAAATGAATACAGCAAGGAGGGGAAAAGTTGCTACGAAGCACAAAAGAGGAAGGCTGGAACGTCCTGAAGTTTCACGAAGTTTTGGGGGAGCGATCAAAGGAACAAAAGGAGACGAACCCGGCCGGGGGAACCGGTCTGGGAACCGAGGGGTCTAGTGCGGGGAACTGGTTGCCCCCCTCTCATCCCCCCTTCCCTCTCCGTCCTTCCTTGGCTGGTTCTTGGTTCTGGGAACGGAAACTGATTGTAACTTCGCGGCGACTCTCATACAGTTTGTCTTAGATGGATCATGGACAGATCATTTTAAGTCCCTGGGCATGAAGCACTTAGTGTCGCTACAGCCACTTGCACCGAAGCATACGTGTGTGGCTTTTAAAACTTTTGGTCACTTCCAAACAGACGGCACAAACTCTTTCATGGCTTTAGTTGACAGAATGGCGACATGCGACGGACAAAAATCGCGAAGGCTACCCGGCTACTCGCCGTATGGCCCGGGCATGCGCATTAATCGAATGCATGTGTGCCACAAACCGGGTTCCTTCCCCGTACGGCGGCTGCTGTCAACATGCGCAGCAGTGAGCGGCTGCTGCGAACAGAAAAAAAAAAAAAAGCTGCGTCCCTGAATATCTGATTTGATTGCTTGTAGGGTGCGATACTTACGTAGTGCCGGCGGGGAACCTCTTCCCCTTTCACACTCTGTTAGTAGGGTTTAACGCGTCGACGGAAGGCTCCGGATTAATTTCGACCACATGGGGGTCTTCAACGTGCGTCGAAATCTCGTACACACGGGCGTTTTTGCTTTTCGTCTCCATCAGAAAAGCGGCCGCCGCGGCCGGGAATCGAACCCGTGACCTCGTGCTCAGCATGAATACACTTCGCAAATTTCTCAAACGCGTAAACATGGACGGCGGACTTTCTGTGAACCGGCTGTGTTTAAAACGTTCCTGGCTGTTATGTGTTTACTGCAAGTGTTATTCCTAAATAAGCTCACAAAGGAATAACTCTATCTACAGAAAAACTCGTAGCAACAGTCCTTAGGCCACTCAGCAAGACCCGAGCTAAAAATTAGGCGCAAAAAGGGTAGCATTAAAATCCTTTTTTTACGTCTTCTTGCCGTCGTCGATTTGTGAGTACATTCCCTTGCACGGAGTAGTTACGGTAGGAAATCTTGCTCGCAGGTAAAGGTAAGCTTAACAACCACGTGCGGATTTCAAAAAAGACGTTAACACACTTTGATTGCAAGGCAAACATACATCGATTAATTGTTGTGCGACACCGTACGCGCAAATAGCTGGTAAATCGTGCTTACCTTGGCTAGACGGCAATCCTGATAAAAACGCCGCTGCAACGCGCCGTCCAAGCAGAGGCTTCGTCCGCACGACGACCGCGCGTTGAGGAGTCCGAAAACTTGTAACACCACAAGACAGGCAAAAGAAACGCAGCGAGGGCAGACAAAACGTGAAAGAGGGGTGCGCCGCTCCCCGCAGGTACCGGGCACAAAGGAGGAGGTAGCGAGCGGCAGTGAGAGGCGCCGAGCTGCTCGCCCTCGCAAGCATAGCCAGCGTTGTCCATCTAACGCCGATATTTTTCAGAAAAAGAAAATTTTCAAATCCTCCACAGAGATACCGTCGTAACAACGCTGGCAAAGTGCAAGTGTTTTCATACATATATATACTCGTTAAATTAGATGTTTTTGCTTTGCCGATTACGTTGGAACACCGCCGCTTACATATTTGTACGCCGAGTTTCTCTCTAATACAGAGAGCTTTTTTAGTAGTTGGTGCTTCCAAGCCCTGTATGGCCGCTAACTTGTCTGGGTCTGGCGCATCGTCAAACATAACACCCACTGTACACACTCTGCTTTGGTAAGGCCGCAATTTGCTGGCATGCACAAGCTTTCTCCCTCCTGTCATTTCCACAAAGTTTGAGTGCTCCCGATGCCGTGCGACGACCGTGCCGGGTCCTGTCTATTTAGGAAACATTTTCCGGGATGCTGATCGTCAAACACCGAAACCGTTTCGCCCGCTTGAAAGCTCTTGTACGCAGCCCGTTTATTGAATTTGCTCGCGTAGGCGTTTTGCTGCTTCCTGCTCATTATATCGGCCACCTCGGCGGCGCGATCTAGCCTCGCCATCATGTCTCTCATGTACGCCGACGGGGACGGCCCCAGAGCCACCGGCATGGTGCCCTCTCCTTCCCGCATGCGCCTTGCCACGGAGAGCGGGCGGCTTGGCGTTCTTCCGTAAAGCATCTGAAAGGGTGCTACCCCCCCCCGTATTGTGCGGGACCTCCCGATAAGCCCACAGCAAGAACGGTACGAACCTGTCCCAGTCCCTTCCTTCTTTTTGTATAGTGTGAACCGACATGTTCTTAAAAGTGCGGTTCCACCTTTCGACGGCTCCATTACTTTCGGGGTGTCCCGACGTCGAGAAACTAGGGGAGCAGCCCAGTCTTCCCAGAAACTCCTTTGTGAGCTCCGCGGTGAAGTTAGTTCCGCAGTCAGATGCGATAACCTCGGGTATCCCCGTCCTGGTGAACACGCTCAACAGGGCGTCGCAGGTCGCTCTGGCACTCAAGGAGCGCATGCACACCACTTCCGGCCACCGTGTGCACAGGTTGACAATGCAGAACGCGTATCTGTGGCCCCTAGCCGACGTCGGCTCAAGTGGGTCTATCACGTCGACATTGAGCTGCTCGAAATGGTACTTCGCCCGCACCAGTGGCTCTATAGGTACACTGCCGGAGTGTCGGAGGTCTGCTCTTGTCTGGCACCTGTGGCAGCTGCTGCAGTAGCGCCTAATGTCGTGTTCTACGCCTGGTCAAAAAATGTTGTATTTTATCCTGGCCTTTGTTTTACGGACGCCCATGTGACCCGCCCCCCCCCCACCCCCCCGTTAGACTCGTGAGCCACATGGAGCACTTCCTTTCGCCTACCCTCGGGAAGGACGAGCTGCCTCACCGGCTGCCCCAGCAGCTTGTCTTTGTGGTAAAGGAGCCCTTCGCTGCTGATCATTCCCCCCTTTCCTGTTCTGCCGTTTTTCCACGCGCTTTGCAAAGTCTCGTCGCTTCGTTGCGCCCTCCGGAATTCAGCTCACGCACTACTTTCGCCCGCCTTTTTGAGGCCCGATTGTTCTCCGGCATTATCCTCGGTTCCCTGACTGCAGCCGCCCTTCACGCCTATCTGGGAAACCGCAACCCGGAGCGCCTCGGTTTCTTCTCCGGCCGCTCGGGCCTCGCGCCCCGCCAGCTCGATGTCCGCGCGCGCGGTTGCTTCCTCCTCGCCCACCGTTACGAGCCCTTTCATGTCGCACTCATTTGTGAGCGACTCCCACGCTTCTCGGGAAAGCAAGCAATCTGTTCGTGAAACGAGTTTGTCAGTTAGCGCGCAGAGCACTGGCACTGTCTCTCTTATCTCGGCGAACACGCCCGTCTCGCACTCAATGTTTAGGGGCACCACCACCAACTTCGCGCTCACTTTGTCCCCAAAGGCGGAAACTAGGCCAATGGTGCCATGCGGCTTAACTAACTCCGCGGGAACGGAGCTCTCACGGAGGACCGTGATTTCTGCCCCCGTGTCGAGGATCGCGCCGATCTGGCTGTTGAAACATTCCAAAGTGACTGGCTGCAGCTCAGTGTGCGCGCCCTTGATCCCCTCTGTCACCACCCGCGCCGACAAGCTGTTGTTAGCGTTGCTCGAAGCCTGGCTTGGCTGCTTTTTTGTACCGTGCGGGCACTTTGCCTTTTGGTGACCGAGAGCCCCGCACGCGAAGCACCCCCTTAGAGCACGCTTATCACCGAACTGTTTCGCGGCACCCTGTTTCGGCGGTTCTTTAGCTGCCTTCTCTTGCCGCACATAGGGGAACTGGGCATCCTTTGCTTCTGCTTTCTTGGATTCGCTGCCTTTCCCCTCCGCTCCCTTAAATGTTTGCAAACGGGCCGACAAGCGGAAGCTTTCTCCCATTTGTTCCCTTCCTGCAACGTGACGTCGCGCAGTGCGCCTTTCGAGAAGTTATTTTTTAGCTGATCTGTACTAGTAGCTCCACGAGCTCATCGAACGTCTTCAGCCCTCTCACGTCCAGGTAGAAATTGAGGTAGCTCTGAATACGCCTGGCGAACGGTCGCCACCCTTCGTTTGCCCTTTTCCTCGTCGTGAGGAACCGCCTGAGATACTCTCCTGCTGAAAGCTTAAGCTCTTCGAGCACGGTTTTCTTGAGCGTCTCATAAGCTTTGTGTTCCGATGGTGTGAGGCGCGTCGACAAAAACTGCCCTTTTTCCGCTATTAGCAGAAGGACAATTTGGCCCCACGATTCCCGTGGTACCGCGTACGCCTCCAGTGTGTTCTCGACGGACTCAAATCACACGGGCACTTCTGCCGCTGTAGGAAATTTTGGTAGCGCTCCCGCCGGCAGCTTCGAAAAATGATGGAGCTCCGCGTGTGCGTCTTGGTTAGGCGGCGTACTTGAACTGTCTCCCGCGTCTGATCCGGAATTTCCTTTCGCTTTTGTTACCTCGAGCTCAAGCTCGAGAGCTTTACAACGCTGGGACACCAGCCTTAGCTCGAGCTGCATCTTTGACATCTCAGGGTCAGATGAACCTCCCTCCTGCTCTCGCTCCTCGTCCCCGCTCATCGTTAAAAGCATACACTTCTCCGGGTTTAAATGCCTGAAACGCGTGTTTATGAAACACCAAGACTCAATGCGGACAGCAGTGCTCGCCCCTGGGTGACAGAAAAAGGAGACTCACCTTGGGATTTGTAGTCGCCCGTCGCTTCTCCGTCTTTCTCCCGGTGGCGTCTCTCGCTGCGGCTCGTCGCTGCACTCGCCGTGCCCAGTCTTCGGTGTCAGCGGTCGCTCTTCCGATGCGCCCCTACCCGAGCAGTCTCTCCGATGACGTGTCAGTGGTTCCGTCGATGCTGCAGGTCCCGGCAAGCTGTCCCTCGCTTGCCGTCCCGCTGTCTGCCCGGGCTCCCGGATGACAAGGTCTTCCCCACGTTGCAGATGCGGGTCTTCTTCTTCAGTCAGTAGCCGCCCTCCTTCTCGCCGTGCCACGCAGATCCTGCTTGACTGCGCCAGTAAAGGTTTAGTTCCTTGTTTCTTGCTTTGATGCGCCGATGTTGTGGCGTGTAGAAGTCTTCCGATGGTCTGCGTTGGTGCGTGATTGTTCCGGCACTGATGACACGACGACGATGAGAGTTGTTGAGGGTTGGTTTTAAAACTGTATATTTACACGGAAGGCATATACAGGATATTTACAGACTGAAGTAGAGAGAGTAAGGAATAAAGTGGGGTTCTAGGTCAGCTAAGACTTTGTGCACGCGGCACCCCCGTCAGCGACGGACCCTGACCTAAAACTACCCAAGTGGTGAGGTCCTCCCTAGCCTGACCTGGCTAGCCCGGCAATACGCCGGCCGTGCATAGCACATTAAAACCTGAGGATTCGACACCGGGACCTCGTGTCTCGTGGTTTTAATAGGTCACCTAATCTCCACCCCCGATACACAGGCTAATCAGCATCCCTTTGAGATTTGATTGGGCGGGTTACCACATACGGGTTTAAACCGCGGTGGGCAACGCCCCCCAGTAACCCTGAGACATCGGTCACCCTCTCTCACAACAGGAAGAAGGAAAATATCTAAAACAAACCAAACAAACACAACAAACACTCAAAAACCCGCGGGAACACGTGCAAGCGGCCGTTCCCACGATTCTCGTCCCAGGCCAGACAGCACTCCACGCCAGCTGAAACCCATAACCATCCGTCTTAACGACCCGCCGCGTCCCCAAGATTCCCAACCGTTGACAGACGATGCCCCATTAATTGGACCGTGAGCCAGAAACACGCGTAGGGACAAAAGGACACGGCGGCCGGCTCAGGCGTCGCCTCTGCCGCGCCCATCCCGGGCCGCTACACGCACACCCTCGCACGCCGTCATTCCGCGGGTGGACGGGCCAACAAAAGGAAAGCTATCGCCATAAATCGGCCACTGTCTAACCACAGTTGACAGCTCCACGCTCCCAGCCGCTGGACGGCCCAAATGGTTTTACAACCTGCTAAACGAAAACGCGGTGGGCCCCGAGCCAGCTTCCGCCATGCCCCCGGAATGCCATTTGAGTCGCCAGGCTACCAATGTTTTCCAACGGCTACCTCACGCACTCCGACCAAAACCACGCGACAACGGAGCTGCGGCCCCAGACATTGTGTCCTCCCGCGAGCGGTGTGACCCAGAGACCGCTTGCTACTAACGAGGTGGCTGCCATATAGCCTTTCATTCCCACTTCCCGGAACCGCCACTCCCTCCGTGTTTGACACATCCTGCGTCTCTGGTGCCTGAACCCTTACACCGTCCTTTCGGCTTTTTTCCCGCCCATGAATTTATACTTTCATCTCAGGATGTTTCAGGGAAGCTAAAACGCTAAGATGGGCAAGTTGGTAATTAACTAAAGATTTTATCGTGCTAGCGAACATTACCCCAGGGACAAACCTAAATAGGAGACGAAACACACGCTAGAACCTAAATTGAGTTTGTGTCCCATAAACACGAAGAACGCATATGTACATGATACGTGGAAAGGATGTTCGAAAGAACACACCGAAAAACAAACAAAACCGTATCGCACAAACAACATTTGCTCATATCACAAGTAAGCGATACCACAGGGCCTTGTGATATGAGCAAGTGGGATGTTTATTATACGGTTTTCTTCGTTTCTCGGCGTGTTGTTGTGATCACCCTTTCCACGTATCGAGTACATACGCGTTCTTCGTGTTTCTCTGGTATTACCTCAGTTAAAGTTGTAGCGCGTGTTTCGGCTCCTCTTAAGCTTTGACCCTGAGGCAGTGTTTGCTAGTACGATAAAATCGTGAGTTTCAGTGAAGACTTCAAGTAAATTTTAAAAGGTATTTCGGAGGTTAAACTGTTTTTCTTGCGCGAAGGGATCAGGTGCCGTGACGGACGTAATAAAACAAGTTCCAGTTGCTTTTTAGAACAACAAATAAGTAGCACGTGTTATTACTTTTTAATTTTTGTAGTTCGGCATGTGATTCTAATGTGAAAATTTTAGAGTATCATAAGTCAACCAGATATCCACAGTTAGATGTGCGAAAGTGTAATTGACCGCAGACCTACGGGATTAGTACCTCATTCCTCCGGACGCGCGCATCTAGAGCTCGGCTGCTGCAAAGCCCTGGAAAGCCATGTTTATGTATGGACGGAACTCGGAGCACGCCTCCCAACTTTTACGTTCGAGTAAGAGAAAGCCACGGCCGGGATGGAGCGGAGGCACTCATCTGCTGTAGCCCTGCAGCTATAAAACGCTGCGTGCTTGTGACGTGTGCAGCTCTGAGTGACGTGAAAGCGTGGGCATGGCTTTGCGGCGGTTTGCAGGCGTCGCGATCCAGATTCGAGCGTTCGGAGGATTGAAATATTCAGCTATAGGTCTGCAGACGCTTTCATTTTAGTAAACCTAACGCTGGATATCGGGTTGACTATGATCCTCTGCAATTCCGAGACTACATTCCCATAACTGCTATAATTAAAAAGATAATAAAAAGTACCATTTAACTGTTGCCTTAAATGTCAATTGAAACTCATTTTATTACGTCCGCCACAGGCCGTGATCACTCCGGCCAAGAAAAACACTTTTATCTCCGAAGGACTATTTTTCAAAATACTTGAAGTCTTCGCTGAAACACCGTGTATACATTTTTATGTAAATGCGATGATGAGATAAGAAAACGAGAATCAGGTATTCTCTGGGCGCAGGCTATCTTTTCAAATTTTTCCCGGAAGGTAAAAAACATCCCCCCCTCGCCCCCCTCCCGCCCCTTCCCACCCTCCGAAAAATATTTTTGGGTACGTCATCGACCGGGTAGCTTTCAGCGCTTTGTATAGGCTGGTTCACATAGCATAGGTAACTGGTGCCGGTCTCGTATCCACGGCCCTTATTTGTAGACGTTGGCTTGGATTGCGAGCGCAAATAGTAGCTGTTATGCTAAAGAGGCGGAGTTCACTTTCAAAGCAAACAGAAACATGGACATTGGATTGAGGACTTTAAAGTAATTCACAATTTTTGAGTAGCATGACGAGTACATAAATTCCTGCCAGTTTGGAGAAAAGCTCCAAGTTCACTAACCGGAAGCAATTATTATCGAAGAGGAAGCTATTGGAAATAATTATGTGGGAAACACAAATCGCATAACCGCCAACGCATTGTTTCTAAAGAAATAACTAATATTTTACTCAAGGTAAGCTTAATCATTATTCAAATCCACGACTTGTAAGTTCTGTTTCAGTAGTGCCGTACAGCAGTAGCTTCACAGACAGAAACACGACAAAACTGGCCGCGGGAAAGTGCTTCCGTTTGAACTTTTTTAGGCTGCACCCACAAACAGCCCGGCACTGATGCAAGAAAAGATTGCGATAAATTTCCGCTCGAATTACACTTTGATTTCCCCCAGACAATATTACTGCGAGAAGTTCCGCCAGGCAAGGTTTCATATCTAGCCTCGGAAGGGGGTGTTATGAGGGAGCGGTGTAAGATGAGTAATCTAGTGCTTGATCCGGAAATATTGCATACACAGAAAGAGAAAGCCGTCTGCTTTGTGAGAAATCCCCACCATGTGAGGCTGTGTTTGGAGTATCTGATCTCTGTTTCCTACAGGCATTCAAGATCCGTGGCTCCAGGCGCTTAGCAAAACGCCGGCTCTTCTGCTATGCACAAGCTTTGCATAAGCACACGTGCTGCTTAAAGTCTCCGGCAAGTATAGCATCAGTTGCAAAGAAAACAAAAAGTGAAGGACTGTGAGTGCATTGCGAGATATTGTGAGATTTACGCGTGCTGCTAGAGTCCAATTTTTGTGCTTTTTATTAGGAACAGACGTGGCCCCTAACCTAACCTAACCTAACCTACAAACAAACTTTCCTCGCCTAAGCTTTGGGCTCGAATTTGGAGAGGTACTGTTTTCAAGCACATGTTACCTTCAGGCTTTATGGGAACGACATATGAGATACACCAATGGAATCTGTAATGCTGAATGCCTCAAAGAAAAATGGGCATAGAATGGTAGATAACAGTGCATTCATTGTCTGAGAAAACTTTCTCTGGGTGCACAACCAAGAATCCTACAACTTAAGTGCAGTACAGTGTCCGAAACAAACTATCGTGGCTCTTTTCGGAATTTGCGATCACTCAGTGAGATTCATCTTTGTAGATAGAGGGTGTTACGCTAACGCTCCCCGTACGCTTAAACGTTAGCGAATGTCTGCGCGGAAAAATGTAGTTCTGGTGCATGATTCACTGGTCAAACAGAAAGCACAGATATGGAGCATTTAAAGATTGGAGGGAAATCGCGAATGTTAGGGACGCACCATCCTACAGCTTTGAATAATGGCATACCATACCAGGGGCATGCCAACATAAAGCGAAAATACACTACTCCTGATATCTACGGTTACCTGTTAGTCACGCTCAACGGAATTTGTCAGCTTGCCGTCGCGCAACCTCATTCAATTCGAATCCCGCATTTTTGCCTCACTAGAAGGGTGTAGCTGCATAATGAGGCTAAATTTCCACTAATGGGTAAAACAATCGCTTCCATAAATTTTTTACTGGAAAACCTACAGTTAGTGTGGCAGACCTCTACACCTTTCATTAAAGTTTTTTTTCTCCTCTGTACAGACTTTGTTTCACCGCTGCCAGCGTACGAATATAGGAATACCACCGTGGTAGCTCACTCAGCTGCTGCCTTAAAATCCCGGTATCAAATATTATGCGATTACAAATGTTTTTTTTTACTCTTTCCAGGAAACACAGGACAGCAACAACTGCAGCAAAACTGTCTCTTTCTCGCACAATAAAAAACTTAGGTCCTTTTCGTCCGAAAAAAAAAGCAGCGGAATACTCCGCCATCCCGGTATACTTGCGACGCTAATGTGTGAAACGATGTTGCTCGGAGCAACCTATGTGTTCCACCAGCGTGCCAGTGACTGCCTCGCATACGAACTCATCACCCAATTTCCGTCGCTTCTCACCCCTACTAACAGTTTGGCACCCACGAAAAGCGAGGCTCCGAAGTACAGCGTCCGCATTGATCTCCGCATCTCACTGGTCTGGCTGGAAGGAAACCCTGCAAGCGTGATTTTTGTCTTTCCTCAGTCACTTATTTTTACAGGAAGGGTTTGCCTGAAAACGGCATGTTTTAACATGTGTGAATATATACGTTGTTTGACGCTTTTAGCGCTGCGACAAAACTCCTCATGTGTGACCGAGCTTTAATAGAAGGTAGGACGTGAATGATCGGCCCTGCTTTTTCTCGTTTTTTTGTTTTCGCTAAGTTTTTTTTTTGTTGTACGACGCTCATTTTTCTGCAGAGCTAACCTCTGTTGTTGTAATAAATAAATGAATCAATTTGTACAAGAGAATACATGTTTTTGGCGAGTTTAATATACTGTGTTTTGCTTCTCGTAATATCCTTGGTAGGTTTTGAGCAAATAGTTACTGTGCGTACCCCACTTGACAAGCTTCTTTCTGCGGGCTGTGCTTAAGCTGCAAAATAAAATGCACTTCCTTGAAATTTCAGGATTTCAGCTTTCGACAGGTACGCGTTTTTTCACCCTAGCAGAGCGGGTGACACAAGAGGAAAATACAGAATATAAAATCCCTTCAATGCTGACTATATGAAAAAGCCACAATAATCGCTGAAATTCTGAATAATTATGAACGCCGCAATAGCGTAAAGTTTAAAGGCTACAGGTTACTTGCGCCCACCGGTGGTAGTGTGTGTCAGAAACATTCACCCAGTAAAAAAATTCGAGTAGTTTATTTACTTCGCCGCTAGTAACCGCAAGCTTCGAAGGTGAGGGATATCTACGTTCGTATTTATTTTTATTTTGCAGCTTAGAGGTTCAGCAGTCCCGCCCCAGGGCCATTCTGGATACGGCGTATAAGGGGTAGCGATACGTAGCGTAAACAAACCTTGTTTTTGCTGTCATGAACAGCTGCGATCCTTGCTGCGTTGGCACCAGCATTCAACCTTGAAGGGGTCTCCGGAATCCTTCTGTAAGATTTTTTATTACATTTTGGATAACCTGCGTCGATGAGGAGCGCGTAATACGGGGAACAACTCACCCAGCGATCATAATGGACATCCAGGTGCTCACCTTTACAAAGTAGATGCCGGTCTTGGCTGTCTTATATTTATTGTCGCTTTTGTTGAGTGAGAACTGAACATTTAAATGAATCCCATGCGCACAAAAAGAGGTAAGGGGTGGGGGCATTCAATGCACTGGTTAGGACACCTTTTTCCATAAATATTACAAATATATGTACTTTTGTTTTCTGCCAACCCACACCTGAAAATATCAAAAATTATCCGCATCTGAACCAAAAACAACAACAGAAAAGAAAATATTGTCCTCAATAAAAGAAAAATTTCGCCAAAATTTTTTGGGGTGATCGTTATTCCGCTAGAGAAACAAAACCCAAACTTCCAATGTTGAAGATCGAATACCGAACTTCCCAAGGACGCGGGTTCGACTCTTGGACGCGGCGGCCGCTATTCTGATGGTAGCGAAAAGCGAAAACGCCTGTGTGTTCGAGATTTCGGCGGATGTAAAGATATAGTCAATGAGAGCTTGCTTCTGGGCTAGTTGGTACATTATTTCTCGCGCTTTCGTAAGTCTGCATCGTGTGTTCCTCCATCCGTCGTCTTCGTAATTTCAATTTAGCGTAGTATTTTTTGCTAGACGTTAGAGATCCCCAGGTTGCCGAAATTAATCCGGAGCCATCCACTACGGCGCTTCTCATCGCCTGAGTAGCGTCGGTAGGTTAAACCTTGTAATGAATCCATCAATTGTATACAACAATCCTATGAAAGAAAAATTTCAAATAAGGTGTAATTTAAAATCATTTCGTTTAAAATGTTGAAATTATCACAATTCACGTTCTGTTTTAAAATGTAGATGGAAACAACTTACCATATGAACGGACAGAACGCCACGTTCAAGTGAATTACCAAAGCGGTGAGGTGATTGTTTTATAGATTTTAGGTAGAATAAACACAGTGGTGAGAATTACCTCACATGAAAATTTGCACCGTACTATAAAAGCGACAATATTTGTTTTGCGTTACACCAAAATAGTCGATTTATGAAGGAACATGCGATTTCAAGCATAGGACCCAGTGATTATAAAAACCTAAGACACGTATCTCATTTCCAACCCCTCCAGACCACACAGGACGGACCCCTTGGCCAGCAAAGACCCTACGTTCCAGCTTCACCTGGTGAAGAGAGCCAGCGCAGCCAGCCACAGCGAGAGGATCCCGGTCTAAACATCCCTCCACTATGCGGGTACTCTTAAAGGAGTACCCGTTAAGTACATTGAAGATATTATTAATTAATTCATTAATTAATTCATTCATTCATTTTTAAATGAAGCATTTTAGCAACCGTTTCTGATAACTTAGAGCGACCAGGTGGCCACTGAAAACCCGCGGGGGAATAAATGTTTGCGTTGATTCGTACAGTGGTGCAACAAGTATGTGTCACGGAGATGGTGGTGTCTCGACAACTTCACAGGGATGGACGCGGGAAAGCAGTTGGCGGGTTTAACAAAACATTTATTCTACCCACTCGAAAAAGCCTAACGCAAACCACACAAGCAACAAACAACACAAAGCGATCAACAATGGAACCCCTAAATAAATATAACGAAATGAAATTCAAAACAAAACGTAAAAACTCTCACACAGTCAAGATCGAACACCCCTATTCGCTCACTACTAATTATTCATCGTACCCTGACACTGCCTCTACAACTCATCCCTAGTTGTGTCTTACAAACTGTGTCCCTATTGGACTGGCCTATACCCGGTCGTTGCCGCTGACGTGGCATAGCCTTTGCGTGTCCGCGACGCGGTGCTAGCCGTAGTCGTCTCGTAGTGGTGCCGGCGTCGTTGCGTGCGCTAGTTGTGTTAAGGGAGTTGGCACCGGGTGTACCGAAGAGTTTCCTCGCTGGCTACCGTTGTTGTAGCTGCGGTAGCCGCAGGCACCCAGCTAAGTCCTGGAACGAAGCTTTGTGGGACCGTCGAAGCGAATGTCGAAGGGGCGTGAACACTGGCCACAGGTACCCGACCATCACCGCTGGCGCCACCAATAGGCAGATTGCTTGAGTGACTAGGACGCCGCCGCCGATTCGAGGTCGGCCCGCCCTGCCCAGGCCTGGTAGGCATAGTCCGTGGCCTGTCCGAGTCTCACTGGCTCGTTCCTCGAAGCTCGCGTGCTCCTTCCGCCCCCGGGTTTTTTGCTCGCCTCTCTTCTCCTTCGACTCCTCCCGTGTATATCTTCTGAGCATCGTGACGGCGCTCTCGGATTGGCTCCCCCTCACCTTTGCCGCACGCTTTCTATATTTGCGCTCCGTCGCGTCACTCGTAAATTGTCTCCCATTTTACTTCCACATTTGGTCTTGGTACCGTTGGGCTCCGTCGCGGCACTCGCAGGTTGGTACGCTTTTTTCGCGCATTTGAAATGTCCGGTCTTATTTCTCTGGTCTGGACGTTTTCGTGCGTACCTCTAGGAGGGAATCGCCCTTAAAACATGAGAGTATGCATCGTGGGACTACGGTACACTGTGCCCATCTACCGTTCGCCGTGCGAGACATCTGATATGGGCGGACGGACAGGTGGGCGGACGAATGGATAGATGGATGGATGGCTGGATGGATGGACGGATGGATGGACAGACGAACGGACGGACGGACGGACGGATGGACAGATGGGAGGATGGATAGATGGATGGACGGACGGACGCACTGACGGAAGGACGGAGGGATGGACGGGTGAATGGACGGATAGACGGATGGACGGATGGAGGACGGATGGACGGACGGACTGACGGGTGGACGTACGGCTGGATGGACAGATGGATGAATGGATGGATCTGTTGAACCGGGAAAAAATCCGGGTGGGGTTAGCTTCGGGTTCAGATAAATTTCTTTCGTTCCGGTTCACTTCCAATTCCCCTGAGTCATGCACCGAAGCAGTTCGGGAACCACTTCAGAGCTTAAATAATGTTGCAGTGTAAAAACGTTCCGTAGTTTAAAATCACCATAAAACTCTAATTAAAGTTTCGTTTATTCAAAATTCGGCTTTTTCAATTAGTGTGGTCCAATACTCAAGACATCTTCAAAGAATAAGGCCAGATATTAAGGAAAAGCTACCGGCCACTTTTTCACACAGCCTTTTTCTTGCCTCGTCCTACGGACCATATAAAGCCACCGCCAAGAGCCATTACTGTAAATTTATTGGTTCTTCTTGTTCCGTTTTATTGTACCACATGCATGCTAGCAAAGAGTATTGTAAACTCTTTTATAATTATTTTCTTATAACGTCACTGGTGACATCGTGTAGTAGAAATCTTTAATGTTAAGGTTTTTTATTGTTTTGGGAGAAAACAAGGTACTTGAGGCCATAATTCATTTTAGTGAGTTAGAAAAAACGAGTTCTTTGAACTCGAGGGCATGCTTTGTTTCAATGTTCCATTTGGCGTCACAACAAAACCTTGTAAGGAGTGAAGCAGAGAAATAGAGCATACAACGGGCAGCAGTAGCTTCGATATCAGGCTTGCTATCACGTCACATAAGAGGAATGCCACCTCAATCCGTATAGCAAATGAATCCACTGAAACCTGCCACGTAAAGTGTTCACGAATGCACGCATGCACGCACGCATTCACGCAAAACAGGGTGTTCCATCCACATTTAAAGAGATGATTCTCCTGTACAAGACACTATGGCATGGAAGGCTTCATTAACTATCAGTAACGGTTTTATAAGAGAAACCAAACTCCCGCAGCAGGCGTGTGGTCGCACAAAACACTGCGCGCTGTCCCAAAACGTTGTCCGCGCTCTATTTGAACGCGAAAAAGGACCAACTAAATCCGATAAACATGCACTGTATTTAGACTGCACCCTGGACAAAAGAGTTTTGTGTAATGCATTCAGTTGCTTCCCTGTCTAACCGAATTCTTTAAGTGGTTTGGCGGCAATCTTCAAAACGGTAGTCTTTCGTGGCTACTTAAACCCCAAACATTTTTTGTCTGTCTGTCTGTCTGTCTGTCTGTCTGTCTGTCTGTCTGTCTGTCTGTCTGTCTGTCTGTCTGTCTGTCTGTCTGTCTGTCTGTTTTTTAAGTGTATCTCACAATAAACTCGGGACCTACAACGTTCCTGTACACTGCCTACAGGTATATACAGACACTGCGAATATTCAGCCTAATCACTCTACGTGCAGTAAGATTGCTTCTGTATAACTACACAACCACATAGATAGCCATGCACAAAAACAATTGCAATATATGTTACAGAAGAGAATCAGATACTCCACTCTTCGTTTAACATAAGGATTACTCGTCCACCCTGTACAGAAACAAAAGTACATGACCACAGCCTGAAACACTCCTCCTCAACAAAGAAGAAAAGCTTCCCTCATTGGCAAGGGAGAGCGCATGCGCCTTAAAATGGGCCACACAGCCCGACAACGATGGGCAATGGCGACCGCTTCGTATACGTTTCGCCACAACGCGAAAGCACCCACCAATGGTGGCCTCCGGTAGAGTAGCCTTCTTTTAATAATCGCCCGATTCCGAGTTCGTCTGTGCTTTATTTTCAGCCTTCCGGCCAAAAGTTAAATGAATACTTGAACGACATGTCTTCATTGCAAAAACTTTTGCAAGCGACTAAGCCTGGAGACGCACTTCGTACTTGTCACCATTTCTCAGGGAAAAGGATACATTAGGCACCTTTGAGGCAAAACATCAATCCATAAGTGGTATTTCAGTGTCCTTTCAATTCAGTATACTTGGCTACTGGATTTTGGCGATGAAATATCAAAGTTTACCCGTTGAATACCATGGTTTGACCCAAAATCAAAAAAAGAGGTCGAGGCTGAGGCTTGCGTCTCGTAGCGGCATTGCAAGAAGTCCCACAGTAACGAAAGGTTCCAGTAGATGACACGTGAGCAGTGGAAAGTTTAAAATTCAATTGGGTAGAGCGAATCTCCACCGTATTTAGTGTGGGAGCAGCGAGACAGTGGGGAAAGCGTGACAACAAAAGGCTGGTTGGGGAAGAGAAACACTTACGGTGCAGCGGCGGCACCCGACTATTGTACTTCGACAGTATTGTATTTATTTATTCATATTGTAAATCCCGTCTAGGATTGTTACAGGAGCAGGCATAGTCAAAAAACACATGTCGAACAGTTTTTGTTTCACAATAGTTAACGAAGAAGTATAATGAAAATTCACACGAACTACAGAGTTTGCAACAACAAAGGTGTGTACGTGATTTCGGCGCACCTTTAAGATCCCCAGGTGGTCAAAATTAATCCGGAACCCTCCTCTACGGCGCGCCTTATCGCCTGCGTTGCGTCGGCGCGTTAAACCCTACAATCAATCAATGGCAACAACAAAGAAATTATACAATACAATTAAGGCAAAAAAGATAAAAGCCGAAGTCGTGATAGCGCATGCTCAAAAATGCACCGAAATTACACATCCACGCACATAAATGGCATAACTTGGTAAACCTGTAATAAAAAAGGACAGCAATTTCAGCAAGAAAAGTGAACTTGTCTTTTGTTCTTTGTTCAGTAATGGGGAGGAGGAGGAAAAAACGTTTATTGCTCCCATTGAACGTGAAGAAAGGAACGCGGGATGGTTGTCGGTCATCCATGGTGGGTGGCGTCTCTAGTCCGAGATGCCATGGCCAGCTGCAGCTCGAATGGCCCTGGTCACCAGGCCACGCTGGTTTTCCAGGACATCGCTACTCAGCAGGGCCTCCCACTGCTCCGGTGTCGCTGCGATGACTTCAGGTAGTTTGGTGACGTGTTTATACTCCCACACCATGTGGTACAGGGTGTTGGGCGTCCCAGAGCAGAAGTGGCAGTCGTAGCTGAAGAGCGTGGGGTGTATTTTGGACAGCTGTGTGGCGTGCGGAAATGAATTTGTCTGCAGTCTCCGGAATTGTGTGGCTTCTTCTTTGGTTAGCTTCGGGTGGGGTGGCGGGTATAGTCTTCTTGATAACCTGTAGTGCTGTAATATGTCTCTGCTGCGCTTAAGGATGGATGGGTGGTTGTCGGCAGAGTGGTGAGTGCCTATGAGGGTTGAAGCCCGGTGTGAGTGGCCTCGGGCTGCGGTATCTGTCGCTTTATTACCCTCTAAGACTCGTGACCTGGTGTCCAAATGATATATATGTCCGGGGGAGTTTTCCGTGCTTTTGAAGCCTTATGTAGTAGATCAAGTACCATCGCTGAGATACAGCCCTTTTGAAAATTACGGCAGGCCGCTTGCGAGTCGGTGATGACGGTCACCCGGCCTTGAATATCTGGTACTGTGGTGGTGGCAAGCACGACAGCTGTCTCTTCCGCAGAGTCGGTGTCATCTGTATTGACCGTTGCTGAGCACAACTCATCTTTACTGCTTGTAACGCTAACCGCGTACGCCCACTTGGTTTGTGCCGGGTACCTCGCAACGTACTTGAGCTGTCCTTGCTGTAGGCTTTTCGCAAGGCTTTGACCCTGGCTTCCCTTCGCCCCTTGTGGGGAACCGGGTGCATGTTGCGTGGGATGTTTTCAACCATGATGTATTCCCTCAAGGCATGGGGGATGCGTCGTTTTTGGTTTTTGAGGTCCCACGCTTGGCTTGTAACCGAGGCGGTACAAAGTAGCTCGGTCGGTGGGGGTACGCTTGAGCCGCTCCATTTGGCTGGCTTTATGCGCCTCGGTGAGTTCTTGCCATGTATTGTGAACTCCTAACTGGAAACGTTTCTCTGTGGAGGTCTTGCCTGGCAGTCCCAGTGCTAATTTGCAGATTTGACGAATTAAAATGTCGAGTTTCTTTATTTCAGCAATTTTGAGCCCCAAGTAAGGGGTACCGTAGGTGTGTCTGCTAATTACCAGGGCCTGTACCATTCTGATTGTGTCCTCTTCTTTCAACCAGTGTTTTTTGCTTGTTACTCGCCTGATTAAATGGGTTAACTGGGTGACAGTGTTTTGTAGTTTCTGGAGGGTGGCATCCCGTGCACCGTCTTTTTGAAACGTCAGACCCAATACTCGGAGTGTATCGACCTTTAGGATGGTAGCGTCATGAAGCGTCACTTCTGGGTCGGGGGGTCTCGACGGGGGGTCTACCTCTTGATCGCTTCTTGAGTATGAGAAGTTAAGATTTTTCCGGTGCAATAGAGCCCACATCTTTTCAGATAGGTTTCTGTACAGTTAACGGCTTCCTGCAGGGCGTCCTGTTGTATGCCTGCTGGACCTTCGGTAGTCCAACAGGTCAGGTCGTCGGCGTAGATGGCATGCCTGAGACCTGGGATAGTATTTAGCCGGTCAGGTAGGTGCATCATTGATAAATTGAATAGTAATGGCGAGATGACGGAGCCCTGCGGAGTGCCCTTCGCGGTGACGTCGAATTTGTCGCTCCGTAATTTGCCAAGTCCCACGGTTGCCGTGCGATGCGAGAGGAAATCCCTGATGTAATTATAGGCTTTCTCTCCGCAATGGGTAGTCCTCAGGGTTTCAAGTATGGCCACGTGCGACACGTTGTCAAAAGCTTCTTTGACGTCCAAGGCGACGATGGCGCTTGTTTGTGGGGTGCTTAGGTTGTCGATAACCTCTTTAATTTGTAAGAGGATGTTCTGAGTGGACAAGTTGGGGCGGAATCCATACATGGTGTCAGGAAATCCTTTTCGTCGCACTGCTGGTTCCTCCATGTGAGATGTAAGCCTGTCTAGCACCATGTGTTCTGTTAGTTTGCCCGCGCACGAAGTCAGAGATATCGGCCTAAGGTTGGATATGCCCAACGGTTTGTTGGGTTTTGGAAGCATGGTGACATCGGCGTGTTACCACATGGCCGGAAGCCTGCCGCTGTCCAAAATCAGGTTTATTTTCCCCAAAAGATCAACCTTCATCTTTTCGCTGGTATTGCGTAGCATCTTGTTTGTTATTCTGTCTTTTCCCGGGGAGGTGTTTCTCGTGAGCTTGGCCAGTGCAGCATCAAGTTCTGCCCTCGTGAATGGCTCATCAAGTTCTGGGTTGGGGTTTCCATTGTAGTCCGGGTGGGTGATGGCTGTTGACGTGGTTTCCCAAAAAAATTTCTCCTTTGCCGCTTCTAGGATGTCTTTCTTTGTGCCCGGAAAATTGTGGATAAGTCGCTCCACGTTTTTTCTGGTCGCGGACTTTGACTCCGATTTGTATGAAATGAGCGACCTCAAAATGTTTCATCTTCCCGGAGTGCTCAGGGTTCCTTGTAATTTATCACACAGTTGATTTCAATTTTGTTTTTCTAATTTATTGGCGTACTCTGCTGCTTGTTTTGTTAGTAGGGCGGTGCGACATTGCAATTTCTTGCTGCATTTTTGTTTCTTCCACCTTCGGGTAAGGTTTCGTAGAGCCTCCCAAAGGTGTAAGAGGTGGGGATCCACGATAGGATTATCTGTAGTAAGCTGAATTTCTTTTGTGTGTTTGTTGGTCTTTTCAAGCAATCGTCTGGTCCAGTCTTCGAGATGAAATAACTGATCGTCTTCTTCTACCTCCTGTTCTTCTTCTCTGAAGGCTTTCCAATTCGTGATTCGTGCCTTCCCCACCCTGGTAAGTGTTCGGGTATGGTGGTGGTCAATGCTTAGTTGGATAATATAATGATCAATTCCCAGTGTTTCATCCAACCTCGTCCACTCTATGTAGGGAATTCCCCTCGAAAATGTCAGGTCTGGAGTAGTGCCTGGAGACACACTGTTGCCGATTCTTGTCGGGCACTGGACATCATTCCAAACGGTCAGGTGGTGTTGCTGGGCAAAGTTATGGACTTGCTCTCCTTTCTTTAGTGTTCTACAATATCCCCAGCTACGTGAGGAGCGTTAATATCGCCCAGAACAACAATTCTATGCCCTTTGATTAGTTTGAGGACTGTACGAAAGAATCCATATAAGGCTCCCAAGTTGTCGGCGGGTGGACTGTATATGTTGAGTAGAAAGAGGCTCTGCAGATTTTTCTTCGCTGGTATTATTACAACGAGTGTGTGTTCCATCCTGTGTTGGATTAGGTGCTGTTGCGTCGTTAGGCTCTTCGAGGTGAGGATGGCAGTGCAGGTCTTGCCTTCGGCAATGTGGGTATCGTAACCTGTGAAGTTAAGGGTTTTTAAATGCGGAGCATTTCTTAGGCTCGCCTTGTCCTGCGTCGTTGATGGCGGCGCCGTCCACACGCTCACTGCGCATGCGCAACTCTCCTCCTTACACCCACAGCTCCGCGATACTACACTATAAAAAAGAAATAGTTAGCGGCACCCGGTTTCGATCCCACGACTGTCTGGCCGCAACGGGAGGTACGCGGTGCTCTTTCCACTGCGCTAAAAATCCGGGACATGAGCAAGTGCTACGAACGCGCCTTATATCCTTGACTCATTCAAACTGCGTCAAGAAGCTACTGATACAACGAAGGCACGCGAAGCTGAACGTCAACGGTAACGACGGACTGAAAACTTTAGAGGGGGATGCTGAATTTCCCGTGGGAAAGCTGTGGCGGGAAGCGCCACGCGCCTTGCAGCTCAACCAGCCCCGTCCGCAGCGCCTCTGATGCTGATTGTGGCAGGATGCCCCTAGGGATTGGCCAACCAAAGAATCCATCACGAGATAGGTTCGCGTTCAACCACCGTCGTCATCTTCCCGTAGGGGAACCGCCGAAGAAGAAGAAGAACGAGAAGACAAAGCTGCGAAGAGGAGAGCGTGTACATTGCTCTCAGCCGGTGCACCAATGTCAAAAACCTTTACCTCGCCAAAGCTGACGGAGACTACCGATTCTACCACAGAGACAACATCGACAAGAACATGATGAACGAGTTTCGGCGCCTCGAGAACCACCGCCTACTCACCGTAACACAACAGCACTTGCGTGCCTTTGCCACCGGTGTGGACCCGGACACGGAATTCCCTCTGGCGCTAGTAAAAACCAGATCACTCAACATAACGGCAACACAATGGAACCACACGGAACCGCCACGATGCTTCGCATCCTTATCAGGGTTCCCCACGATAGATGGTGTAATTTTTTGTTTGGGTTTCCTGCATGGCCAGAATGTCCGGTTTTTCTTTCTCGCTGAATCGCAACAAATTTTGTCGCTTCTATTTAATGGTCCTGTAATTCCATTGCCAAATTTTGAGCCTATGCTCCTGATTTGCTTTGTTTCTCTTTTTCTGAGAGTTGTTACTCATCACTTTCGAGCATCTCTTCCATCCTTGCTTCTCTTCTTGGGTAGTTCTTAGGCTTCTTGCGAACTTTGTCTCTCTCCTCGGTAGCGGTGACTCGTTTGTGTAGCTCCGATATCTTCCTCACTATTGCTGCCATAGTTACCTGTATTTTCTGTGGCGTTTCGTGGGTTTGCTTCAGAGACTCGTTTATGCCCTGGATCTGCGTTTAGATATTTTGGAAAGTTTCTATGGCCGCTTGTTGAAATTCGGCGTGACATTGCTTCGTTTGGGCCTGATCTTGTTTCATCTGTGCACTTTCTTTATCTTGTTGGGCTTGTTCTATTTTGATTTGTTGAATATCTTTCATTATCTCCTCTAAGTACTTCCTCTTCGTAACGTTTTCCTTGATCAATTGTTTGGTTGTTCGGGTGTTCTCTTCCATGGTACGCCGGAGTGCTTCAAAAGGGGCTAGCCAGTCACGCGTGTCTTTCCCTCCTTTGATGTTATTTGCAGTGCTGGATGTAGCAGAAGACAGAGGCGGGAAATGTTTATCCGAGAACACAACTTTGTTAGTGTTCTGCTCGTCACCAATACTGCAGTCCCTTCTTAAAATCGACCGCGACCTGGACCTCGAGTTTCTTCTGGTCCCCGACTTTGAACGGGATCGCGATCTGCGCCCCGAGGTTAAGCAAGTAGGCGAGCTATTAGTGGTTGCCTTTAGAATGCCCAAAGGCAACGGCTCGGAGCTTATGCTGCTCTTTGAACTGGTAAAGCTGCGGTCTGAGGATGGTGTCGACCACGGCGCATTGTCCCTCTTCTGTGCCCAAGCCCGTCTGACGTGCAATGGTGGTGGGGCCAGTTTCAGACGCCTTTTGCACTCCTTACTGGCCGTCTCGTGAGCTAGATTGCATAGCTTACATTTCGGGTTGCACGTATGATCTGCAGCAGCTGTTCGAGTGCCGCGTTTGGTGCATACGTCCGGTTTGGGTGATGGGCATACGTCCTGTCTGTGGCCAATATCACCGCATGCCTTACAGTACTGAATCAATTGGCGGTACGGGCGGCAATGGGCTATTGTCCCCAACACTTTTACATAAAAGCGTACGTGCGGTGCCTTGAAATTTATTACCGCTGCCGTAGAGTTTCCCAGGCGTCTTGCTGATATATTTTCGTTACGTCCTGCCGCAATATATTCCATCATGTTTTCATTGGTCAGCCAATCGGTGATTCCTACTACTACTCCCGCACTCGTGTCTGGCAATGGTTTGAGATATGAAGTGAAATTGTGAATGCTCGGGCCCACCTGTAGTTGGCAGATTGCTGTGAGTTGGTTGATCAGCTCCTCATGGGTCGTGCTGACTACAAGCAGGTTCTGGTCCACTGTACTTGGACAGTCATCTTGCT
Organism: Haemaphysalis longicornis; assembly: GCF_048455015.1. NCBI lineage: Eukaryota > Metazoa > Arthropoda > Arachnida > Ixodida > Ixodidae > Haemaphysalis > Haemaphysalis longicornis. The sequence continues at coordinate 58,222,267 of NW_027526295.1, read as the reverse complement.
CACGAAGTCTCGTAGGGGCATGTTCATTGCCTGCGACATGACAATAGCAGCGTCCGAGTCTTTCCATTTTGCTAGGTGTAACCCGTTTTCTGGCCGATACACGATCTTGTAGTCTGTCTCTGGCAGCGCCGGTGACTTAAGGCCCGTGGGTTTCCTCTTCCTTGTTGGTTGCTCCTTCATGTTGTTGTTGCCAGGTGAAGTGCTCCCCTCTGGAAGTTCCTTGTCCTGGGCAGCAGCAGCGGTCATTCCCTCCTGTTCTTTTTCCTTCTTGGCAGCGCTCCTTCTGTTAACCTCCTTCATCCACAATGAATGATATATTGTTCTTCCGCTGTCCGCGGCATAGCTCACATGGGTGGTGTTATTCCCGCTTTGGATCATGGTCTCCACGGCGTCTTCTCGCATCTCCTCTTCTTCTCCAGTATGCGCTTCATGGACGACCTGGGTGTTGGTGATCGCATTTTGAACTGTCATCTCCTGGATTTCTTGTTCCATCGCGTGCTCTTCTTTTCCGGTAATAGTCCTCTCCGCCCCTCCACCGCTTAGTGCACGATCGGGCGACACGTAGACACGTGCGCCTTGCGCCTTGCCCAGCAGCTGGGGGGTATGTTTCCGACCAGGCCTAGCGACCTTCCCCACTCGCTGATCACTTCCAGCAGCGATTCTTATCAGCAGCGTTCACGAACCGGTCAAAGCCTGGTGTCCACGTGTTCCGCTTCACTTGGCGGTTCTGGTGATGCCACTTGACTGGTTGTTCGATGTACCTAGCACAAAAGATTTTGTAGAAATGCAGGAGAACATGTATAAGTGCGACTGCTCTCCGTGGTAGGATGATGATGATCCCCTCAGTAATTGGGTGATCTAATAAATTCCACTCACTGACGGCGCGGGCAAAGAAAGAAAAGTAGAACGTGTCGTTATTGCAGATATACTCTTCAAGTGTGTTTGAAAGTTTTTATCGCGTAGGACGAGTTTTATTGTCTGAATATAGGAATGCAAGCTAATATTTAACACATTGTAATAAAATCATTACAGAAGCTTCAAACGGTTTCCTTTGGCACGCTTTTCCAGTTCACTAAGACCCGCAAGCTGTAATATATCAGTTCCAGAGTCACCACGTCGGCACCGGTTAAAGATTTGCTACGGTGTAACCGGATACGTGTTCATTTATTTAGGCAAGACTTTATGCAAAGTTTCATAAACGCTGAGAAATAAGGAAAATATTAAAATAAAAAAAATTGGCCGCCTAAATGCCACTTTCGTTGCGAATGTCGACGAAAGAAGATAGTCTTTCATCGACATTTGCCAAATAAATACTTCCGTTCGCTTTCCAACTCACCTCTCATGCAGTTTCGCTCCCGTCGCGCTCTTCTCTAGGTAAACATGCTAGAAGGGCGCTCAAATCAACTATGATTTACCGCGTTCCACAGCACCTGGCCGGGTGTTTCGATGCCAGCACTGTCGTATGGTGGAGGCATGCGTGAATCGAGGCACCCTACTACAACGTCCATAGACCCACGCTATCCTTCTCCACGTGTGTTTCAAGCATAACGGTGAAGCTATCTATTGGAACCTTTCATAACTTTTGCGGTTTGATTTCTTGAAATGCCGCCAGAAGCTATAGCGTCGCGACTTACAGCAGCTGATGGGGTAAATTTTTTTGTAGTGGATGTAGAAAAAAAATCAAGCACGCATATATTTTTTATAGCGGAACACTGAAGGTATCCCTTATGTATTGATTTTTAGCCTCAAGCAATTGGCACTGGGTCTGCCAGCCAAGACATCGACTCAGAAACTACATCAACTAGGGGTACAAACCACTTGGGAGGAACTTGTGGAGGCGCACAAAGTCAGCCTAATCGAAAGACTAAAGCTCACGCAAACTGGTCGGCCTACCTTACGCCATCTCGGGTACGCAGCGAACCTGGGCACCCAAAGAGAGATGAAGCGCATACCCGTGTGCCTGAGGCATTGCGGTATGGTGGCCACCGTATCGCGCAACATGCATTCCGCAAAGGGACACAGAGAGGCCAGGGTAAGGGCACTCAAAAAAGCCTACGGTAACAATTACGGACACCGTACGTTCGCGCCACAAAGTACTCCAGCAGGGGCAACTGAGCGCACGCGATATGCGTGATTGACAGCAAGAGAAAAGAGCTCTACTCGTTAACAGCCAGAACGAACGACAACAAAACAGCGATTGCCCTCACCATGTCAACAATTGCTAAAACGCAAAATTGAATTATCATAAGAACGCACTCCCAAACAGTCTGCAGAGATTACCAGAATAGGCCTGTTTGCGCCGCGGTGTGCTTTAAATGTCATGACAAGAATCTTGATGTGTTTAGAGGGGGTGATGGTATGGTCATCCATGTGGATGTTCACACCATCCATGTGGATGTTCACACCATCCATGTGGATGTTCACAGCATCCATGTGGATGTTCGTCGGAGGTCCAGGCATCCACAGTACCACAGAACAATTATTCGAGGCCCACCTCTCAAGCCAAAGAGTGCGACTAGGAGCCACAAAAGCGGGGAGAGCCAATCTCTCCTGGCTGGGACTTTCAGTCCCACTTCAACATTCACCTCCTTACCTAAGAAGCATCCCACACACAATCCGTCAATGCCTCATTGTTCCCCTTCTACCGCGCAACACGCACCCTGTGCACCACGCGGCGAGACGAGATGCCAGACCGAGAGCCATTTCGAGGCAATACGAAAACGATCCCAACACTGGCTACACGGATGGTGCCACACACCCCGGGATTCAGGCAGTGACCGCTGTTGTAGTCATGAAGAAATAAGACCACACCAGTTTCACTATTCCACACCACAACCCACTGCAAGGAGAGAAAGTGGCCATCGCCCCCGCCGTGAGTCAAACCACACCTACTGTCAGCACCACCGACCCGCAGCAGGTGTGGCGAAATTTCACCAACGGAAGAATTCACCGCACAACCCTCAAGATTCCTGCACAGCGCCCCCCCCCAAACTGTTCCATCAAGATCATCTGGGCCCCCGCTCATCTCGACGTTCCGGGCAACGAGACCGCCCATATCCTGGTTTGAGAGCTATTCCGCCGAGCCGCTCTTGCCTGTAGTGAGCCTGAGCGCATGCACTCGATGGTCACGTACCAAGAAATCACACAACACTACCTACTAGAGCGACAGCATTACCCCCAGCGCACAAACAACTCCCGAGAGATCTGGAGCGACTCCTACGTGCCCTTCAAACGAATACCTTCCCCCACCCCACCAGAAGTCACATTTTGGCCCCTACCTGATTCCCGCCGCAGTGCCGCTTCTGCGAGGTCCCCGGGACATTCTATCATATTGTAGGAGGCTGCGACCAAGCCCCGCTTCCCCGACGCAATCCCTATCCCACCCATGAGTTCGGGAAAGAGCCTTGGCCAGCTCCACCCTCGAGGATCAGCGTCAGCTGGTCGAGAGGGCTATGGACGCGGCCCGAGCTCAAGGCGTCCTGGACTAGGGAAGGCCCCCTGAAGACTCCATTTTAAGTCAATTTTTCCTAATGAAGAAAGTTTATTCTCTCTCGCTCAAAATACACCTGAAAGTGCACGACCAAAAAGAAGAGCATCAAACGGACATTTGTATCACATGAACACTGGGGCAGGAGTTTCTGGAGGATAATATGGCAGCGGACGCCGCCAACCGAGGCCATTCCCGCCGGGCAACATCCACTACCCTCACCTCATCGCAGAAGATCAGGCCCCTTCACCGTCGGCGTTCCCACCTATTCAACGGCGCAGCAAGGACATCTTGTGACACTACAGATTATCCCGAAGAAAATGCCCTCCTCCTCATCCGGCACTCACCGAAGACGAAGAAAATCACCTAAAAAGACTTTATACGAGCTGTTTTCTTGACGCCAGGCAACTGGAAATGATTCGCCCCAGCCTCTACAGTAACAAAAGTAAATTCTGCGGGACGCCCAGCACTCTCTACCACATGGTATGGGAGGGTAGTGGAGTCAAGAAACTCCAGTGAGTCCTGGCGCCCTCAACAGAGCAGTGGGAGGACCTGCTGTGCAGCGAGGTCATGGAAAATCACGCGTCTGGTGATCCGGGCCAACCAAGAAGCTGAAGGCCATGGCATCCCGGAGTACGGGCACCACCCACCCTGGATGATCAACGGTAAGGCATCGAAGATTATCCATTACTTCTTTTGTTGGGCAATAAACTTTTATTTGTCTCTCTCATATTTGCGTAGTGTGCTGTTCTTGTTTAACAATGCTGAAAAGAATGAACATTGACACTGGATATAGACATTTAGATTTGGCTGTGGGTATACAAACCTATTGTGCAACTTCCATTTCAGTTTAACCGGCTTTCTGAAACGAGTCACAGACAGGCAGGCAGGCAGACAGACAGACAGACAGATAGACAGACAGACAGACAGACAGACAGACAGACAGACAGACAGACAGACGGACAGCAAAATTTCTGCGACATAAACATAAAAGACAACGCGCCTAAGAGCAGCGTTAAAACTTCTCTCAGTGCTCCAACAGATGTCGTGCAATCGGAGACACATTGCCTCCAATTGAGGAAAACTCCGTTGCATCCATCAGGGTAGTATCAAGAGGGAAGGGAAAAAACATGAGGGGTGAATGGGGAAGAGAGAAGCTGTTTGCACGTGACTGGACGGCAGAAGCACCACCTCTTGACGACATTTCAGCGAAACAGGGTGATACGGGGCCAAAGTTTTGACTTGCTTCGGGCGGTAGTATTATTAATGAAGGTAATTAAGCGTATCCGCCGTAATTGGAATGGACGCCCTAAATTTCAAGCCTATAGGTCCAGCATTCGTCTTGATTGTGGACGCCGCATCTATGCCATTTTGACTTGGTGTGGGCTGTATTTTCAAGATTCGAATCACCCTTTTACCAGTTTATTGGTGTTTTGTTCTTGCGAGAGAAAACCTTCAAATCAAAACACAGTGGTCATGCAATACGGCCTCAAAACTTGCTGACAAAAAAGTAAACGCACGCAATGTACCCCAAATTGAATGTAGACTTTAAATGTTGGGTAGGAAAAAGTCTGAGAAGCGGTTTTTAGGCATTCCATTTGAATACCTCTACCACACAAAACTACTCTGTTACCTGATGGAGCCGGCGAATTAATAAGGAATTCGTGAATAAAAATATTTTAACGAATTCGTAGCGCAAAGAACGAGGACAAGAAAGAGGACACCCAACACAGCACTCTTTGCGCTATGAATTCGTCAAAATCGCCACAACAACTTGCCCAAGAATCCGTACTAGTGAAAAATAGTTTAGCACTCTCAATAACTCAGCTATGTCATTTCTATATTATCCAACGATACTTACTATCTAGAGCCCGATGGAAATCTACTCCCGAAATATCGAGCCTCCAGGACCACCAGTTTGGCTGTGCGTTTATATGAACTGTCAGAAGTTTTCAGTATGTTAGTGAGGTAACTTCAAGAAATTCTTCTCACCCATTTAGCAATGCCGTAGGGATAAATCTTTCCGCATTCTTTTTGCCTATTGTTATCCGCAAAATGTATCAGAAAAAACATATTCGATATACCAATCGCTGGAATATTATGGCGGAATCTGTCGAAGCACGCACGATATTCCCAAATGGAAGTTCGCACAATAGGCGTTCGCGAAAGAGGAACCATGAAACCTCTGTTTAGAAATTTCTGGCGTCCATATCGCCCGCGTTTGGAGCTGTGCTCGTGTGACAGCTCCAAACGCGGGCGATATGGACGCCCGTGGTCGCAAAGCACGTGTGCCCCGAACTATACCCAACGGACGAGTGTGCGCTGTGCGGGAGCGCTCGTGCGACCATGCAGCACATGCTGTGGGGTTGCCTCAATCAACCACCGACAACAACAACGGAGGAGGACGATGATCCGCTCCCACCAAGCGTGAGGGACGCGGTCACCAGCGTCAACTACGAACTCCAAAAGATGGCTGCCGAGCTCGCGCTCGCGGCCATCGAACGCCAGCGGCCGAAAGTGCGACTTTCCACCACCCCTTGCACGGGGTCCGGCGAGTAGCGCCAGTAGGTAACCCACCGGGTTTACGCAGGCCTGAATACATGTTGTTTCTCTCTCTATAGCCTACACATACCAGAAAGATCACTTCGATGTTTCAACATGCGAGCGAGTTAATAACGACTCAGCGAAAACCAGATCTCCCCGCTTTCCTTATTTAGACGTACAATTCACAAAAATCCAGGCTTACTGCGCCTTACGCCACGATATAATCGTGCTTCCGATACTTGGCGTCTGTAGGTCCAGTTCTGTCCGGGCGTTGATGAATCAGTCACTCAGTCTGGCGCTTCTCTTTATATTGGCATAAGTTAAGGGATTCCGGGCCTCTTTGCTTCATCCCATCGCGCTGTTACGCTCAAAGTTTGTCATCTCCCGCAAGTTAGGGCTGACACCACCAAGCTGTGATCCAGTGAGCTTAGCCGTGCCGAGCCTCCGTCAATGGCAATTCGGTTTCGTTCCATCACCCGCAGAGTAGCTGCCACAGGATGAAGGATTACCCGAGCATGCAGCCACTGTCCACCGGAAAAGTTCCTTGGAGGAGACGCATAGGCATTCTCCTTTTTCTCATGTGCTGAGAAGCCCAATAAAAGCACACACGCACAAAAATAGGCGTTACAGCAAGCCAAAGAGTGAGAAAATTACTGGAACAGCTAAGAAGTAAGCCAATAAAAATATTACAGGTGTTGATGTCGATCTGAGCTCATCGGCTCGAAATAATCCAATAATACCCCTTCGCTCGTAAAGCCTGCGATGCTCTGAAGCACAGGCAGCTCGGTGGCTGTCTAGTATCCTATACTTAATCACCAAAGTAGTTTTTATAACAACAGAGAAATGCAAGTAGGTGGCCATGGAAATGCAGCAGACATGCTAATTTCCTCTTAACCTCCTTATCAGTGCCGCAAGTTTTGTCAACCATTCAATATTCACCACTCAGTATTGAATATTCACCAATTTGTCAATATTCATCACTCACGTATTGCGTGCGTGAAGTCCTATCACTTTTTAGCTTTATTAAACTTCAGTATTTAGCTCCGTGAACACCAATATCGAGCTTTGCCCGAAAGAAAGCTAAGACCAAAGGATGGAAGAGGTCGGTGAAGTGTTGTACTGTTCTGTATCATGATTGCACCTTTTTGCGGAGGACTGTTCTTAGATTGGGTGAGCTTTGTGTTAAGTAGTAGCAATAAGAATGCGTCCTACGTCTTGAAGGTGTCATGGGATTAAAAATGCTTATTTTTATACTTGCTCAGTTACCGATGCTTGTTTCGTAGATTTTTGCGCTGTGATTATGGATTAGGGCGCTAGTAAACACGCCGGAACCCTGTGAAGCCGCGTTCAGCGGGAAGTAAAGATACGATGGTTGAAAGAGTAGTTCGTTGCACAACCGCTTACAGTTAGTTTACAGTTGGCAGTTTAGGCTTCACCACGCGTTTCTTTTCTTAGTCTTATAATTCTTTGAATATCGAACAAGAGTATTTTAACAAAGCGATAATAAGGCGGCTGAGGTTTAAACACACACTGACCAAACTGCTGATGAAAAAGGTTTGTACGCAATGTTCAACTTTATAACATACTGTTTCTGGCTTGTCATCATCATCATCAACATCATCAGCCTATCTACGCCCACTGCAGGCCAAAGGCCTCTCCCATTATTCTCCAATTACCTCGGTCCTGTCCCAACTGTGACCAATTTATCACCGCAAACCTCTTGATCTCATCTGCCCATCTAACTTTCTGCCGAGCCCTGCAGCGCTTGCCTTCTCTAGGGATCCACTCTGTTACCCTTAATGACCAGCGGTTATCTTGCCTTCGCATTACATGCCCTGCAAACGCCCATTTCTTTTTCTTAATCTCTACTAATATGTCATTAACACGTGTTTGTTCCCTGACCCACTCCATTCTCTTCTTGTCCCTTAATGTTACACCTATCATTTTCCGCTCCATTGCATGCTGAGTCGTTCTCAATTTAAGTTGAACCCTCTTAGTTAGCCTCCAGGTTTCTGCCCCGTAGGTGAGTACCAGTACGATGCAGCTGTCATACACTTTCTTCTTCAGCGACAATGGTAGGCTGGTATTCAATGGTAGGTATTCATTATCGGAGAATGTCTTCCATATGCACCCCACCCCATTCTTATCCTTCTAATTATCTCTGCCTCATGGTTGGGATCTGGGGTCACAACTTGGCCTAAGTAGATATATTCGCTTACCACTTCCATTGCCTCGCCACCTATCTCAAACCGCTTCTGCATATTAATTTTCAGGCCCACGGTTCTACTCTGTTCGTCCTGTTCGGAAAGCATGCTTTCAAATTCGTCCCCCTAGTTACTTAGCAAGGCAACGTCATCAGCAAATCTAAGGTTACTGAGGTATTCTCGATTAACCCTTACTCCCACCTGTTCCCAATTAAACGTTCTGAATACTTCTCGTAAGCATGCTGTGAATAACATTGGAGAGATTGTGTCTCCTTGTCTGACACCCTTCCTGATAGGTATTTTAGTGCTTTCCTTATGGAGGATGATGGTAGCTGTGGACCCATTGTAGATATCCTTTAGTATTCTTACATAATGCTCATCTACCCCCTGGTTCCGTAATTACTGAATAACTGCAAGGGTTTCGACCGAGTCAGATGCTTTCTCATAATCTATGAAGGCTATATATAGGGGTTCAGTATACTCAGCGCACTTCTCTATCACCTGATTGATCGTGTGAATATGGTCTATTGTTGAATAACCTTTACGAAACCCTGCTTGTTCTTTAGGTTGACTGAAATCTAAGGTTGCAGAAATTCTGTTAGCGATTACCTTCGTAAGTACCTTGTAGACGACTGACAGTAAGCTGATCGGCCTGTAATTTTTCAAGTGCTTCATGTCGTCTTTCTTATGGATTAGGATGATGTTCGCGTTCTTCCAAGATTCCGGTACACTTGCGGTCATTAGGCATTGCGTATACAGGTTTGCAAGATTTTCAAGTACAATTTCTCCGCCATCCTTCAAGAGGTCTGCTGTTATCTGATCCTCACCAGGTGCTTTGCCCCCTTTCATTTCTTTCAAAGCCTCCCTTACTTCTGGTGGGATGTCTATCTCCTCTGAACTACTGTCTCGTCTGCTGTCTGGATGCCCCGGCTACTGTACAGGTCCCTATAGAACTCCTCGGCCACAGTGACTATTTTATCCCTATTTGTAATGACATTGCCTTGCTTATCTTTAAGTGCATACATCTGATTTTTCCCCGCGCCAAGACGCCTCTTCGCTGCTTGCAGGCTACCTACGTTCTTTACAGCGTATTCGATCCTCTCCATATTATACTTCCGTAGGTCAGTTGTCTTACGCTTATTGATTAACTTCAAGAGCTCCGCTAGTTCTATTCTGTCAGCTACGGTAGAGATTGTCATGGTTTGCCGTTTCCTAATTAGATCTTTCGCTTCCTGTGAAAGTTTACCAGTATCCTGTCTAGCCATAGTGCCCCCGACTTCTACTGCACACTCCGTAATAATGAGTGTAAGGTTGTCGCTGGTTTCCTGTGTCGTAAGCTCGGCTTCATCGTTAAGAGCTGAATATCGGTTCTGCAGCGCGATCCTGAATTGTTCTGCTTTACGTCTTACTGTTAGCTCATTTATCGGCTTCTTTCGTACTAGCTTGTTGCGGTCCCTCCTCAAATCTAGCCTAATTCGAGATCTTACCATACGGTGGTCACTACACCTTACCCTTGCGAGCACTTCCACATCCTGCACGACACCAGGGTTATCGCATAATATGAAGTCTATTTCATTTTTATGCTCCCCTTTCGGGCTCCTCCAGGTCCCCTTCCGACTTGCAGAGATGCAGCGATGGCATAGAGATGCAGCGATGGCGTAGAGGTAGAGCATCCGCCTCGCGTGCAGAAGGACCGTGGTTCGAATCCCGGTGCCAGGCAATTCCCACCGGATTAAAAAAAAGAAAAATCCGCGTATTGATGGAATTGCGCAAAGGGGCTTGGGCTGCGGCCTGACCCCGGCGACCATTGCCGGTAATGCACTCCCTCACCAGAGCAGGATTGGCCGCCCTGGTGTAGTAACGCCCACAACCTCCCATCAATACGCCAATTCTGGCTTGTACTGGTTCATTAATCCCAGTTTATAAACACGAAGAATTTCCCGACCTATTTCATTTCATGAGGCGTTTCATAAACCCGACTTTATTAACTTGGAGAAATTGACGTTTTGATCTTGCATGCAAGGAATCAACCAAGTGAGATGTCACGCCAAGTCTCTTTGTAAGCCATTGGAACCCCAATTTCCTACACTCGCCTACAGTATCCTGCGTGTGCATGGGCGAGGTACGATAATGAGATAATCAGTCGAAAAAATTCATGTTATCTTGTTTTAGCTATCAGAAATAAAGCAGTCACGATATATTACTTTTTCCTCCTCTTGACTGGGTTCTTGCCTTATAGCGTGTTTGCAAAACCACGAATCCGCTTCACCATGCGATGGACACCAAATTGTTATGATTTCTGCTAAGAAATCTGGGTGCTTTATATATCTATTAATAGCTAATAAAATAAACACCAAACGCATTTAGTTTTCACTTGCGTTGTAGCACTTTGCGTGTCGGTACAACTTAAGCATGCACTTATATTTTGCTTCATGATGAATTCAGTACTCTAAAGACTCAACCACACGGACGCGCGAAATCGAGGAAATGGCGCAGCGATGTACAGCGGTGTAAGCGCGTGAAAATTTGCGTGCAACGGCATACTCCGAATACATTGCTACGTGCTTCTTACGCCAACTTCAGAGCCAGGCAGACATTCACGCAAACTTCGGAAGCGTGGTGTTGACGTCGACCTCTGGCGTTATTGTGGATGTACACGATTATTTTACATATTGTTACGGTGACGCTCAGGCGTTGATGGGTGAGCTGAGGGTTTATTTAAAAAACCTGGGTGAGCACCGTCGCTGAGCGTCGAGTCCGAGCCCCGGATACGCGAAAAGCACCTCGTTCTTCTCTTCGTCGCCCCGGCATTTCCGCCGGCGGGATTGGCCTGTGACATAGTCAATGCCATCTACTGTGCACAACATTCAACAAGTTATGTAGCGTTACAATATTTATGTCAATCTAAGGCTGCTGTGACCGAATAATAAAAGAAAATCGCCGCGTATAGTTATAACCGGTATTTGTGGGAACAGCGGTAAAAATTGGCAATAACAAATCGATAATCTGGCAGTGTCCACAAACGAAAGGGCCTTCACACTTTTGCAGTTTTGGACTTCGGCAGATTTTACAAGTAGCTTCTGCAACCTGCTGGTGAAATATTTGTTCGTTTTATCCGATATCATGCGCGGCTCTCGCAGTTTCTGTTTGGTTATAAAGAATAAGTGTCATTTAAATAAAGCGACACGAACTAAGTTTGTACTTAATTCGCTATAGCCGAGAATTCGCTATATCAATGTTCATTATAACGAGGTTCCACTGTAGTGCTAAACGGCGGCGGACGCGAGCTTCTTGTGAAAAGGGGTATTAACTCTCCTGCATCCCGAGCATGTATTTCCAGAAATCCGTCTATATTATGGGGAGAAAGACACGAGCGAGATAGCCTGCACATAACGTTACAATAATTTTTTGTTGTTGTGTCGCTGATCTGAATAATGCGAAAAGCAGACAAAACATTCTCTTGCCCTGTGTTGACTGAGGTAGTAGGAGTGGGAAATTACCACCTTCGGAAACGCTGGAATTTTTTTCGAAAAGTTTGAACTTGAATTTACTTTGGCACTAGCTATTAACCATTCGTTTCCTTTGACGATTTTATACTTCATAAAAGAAAAACAGCTGCTACCTTGTATAGTCACACTTATGGTAGCGATGCTTCATAACAACGTCTTTTGAAGAAACCAACTGGATCTTTGTGTTTGTTTGCCTGTGGCGGGCCATTCAATTTTCTGGCACCGATTCCAATATTCTCCGGAATTTCTCTTAAAACAAATTGAACCTTTGTCTTTAATGCATGCCTAAACGGACCTGGCTGAAATAAGTTTTAAGAACCATTGCATCATGACTAAAAACGACGCTCGAAATCTTGTTATTAGGCACAACATTATGTACTCTTGAAAATTGTGCCCCATCCGCTGCTTATTTTTGAGCTGCCTGTTGACCCTTCATATGTCTGCGTCGGCTTTACACCATACAATAGAGTTCGCATTACGTTTCTTCACTCACACCAACTCTCCTTTCCGAAGCCACTGACTGCTAGAACATCTGGCTGGGGTTAATTTATACAGGCTGCATACGGCGGCTGACAGGCCTGCTTCTTCAGTTTGCTGGATGATCAAAGTCAGCCGCTTGTAATTAGCCGGAGCCTGATGACGCATCCATTCTCGGGGAAAAAATGAGGCAGTGGAACGGCGGAAGGGAAACATGATTCAACCCGTACATCTCTTTACCCAGTGTCTTTTCTGTAAAGAGCATCGCTGCCGCATAACCCCTCGTCTATTCGTCATATATCTTACTTCACAGCGTCTACTAACATTGGGAAGTGATCGTGAACCGCGGCGTACTGTAAGAGGAAAACAGGCACTTAGATGTGGAGCGGTGTCCGCTGAATCATATTTAAGTCGGAACTGTTACAGGTCCCGCGACTCTCCTACTTTACGTGCACACATGTATGTAGACATGTATGTATGTATGTATGTATGTATGTATGTATGTATGTATGTATGTATGTATGTATGTATGTATGTATGTATCTATGTATGTATGTATCTATGTATGTATGTATGTGTGCGTGCGTGCGTGCATGTATGTGTGTATGCATAGATGCATGCTTGTGCGTATGTATGTATGTGTGTATGTACAATCAGCGTCAAATGAAATGCGAACATGAAAATATGAACCAGAACGTGCAAGCCTGAAAAATACTGTTCTTATGGTTCATGTAATGACATGCTATTGGTATATACGGAAATACTATTTCCCCACTTTGTTCTTGTAACAAAGTCACGTGTCATTTTGGCTTGCATGAAAAGAAATCACGCTTTTTGTGTGTTCAGGTTCATATTTTCGTATTCGTGTTTCATTTGACGCCGATAGTACGTGTGTGTACGCGTATGTATGTATGTATATACTTATAGGCAGAAGCCCACGGCTGGCTTATTTGAAGTGGCTGTGAAATTCTAGGCCTACGCAGTCAACATTTCAGAGGTGAGTTTCTATTACATTCAGGGCCTCGTTATTGCTGAACTTTTGGAAATGATGACAAACGTAGGAGAACTTTCTTTGTGTTCGTAAAATACGGAGGCAGCAAAAGGAGCGGTGGATAAAAACTGTGATAGACAGCTTCAGAAGACCGCAGCCTCCTTTGCGCTTTGGGTTGAATGGGAGCTGCACGTAATTCCACCGAACGCAGTAGAAAGTTGAAAATGGCGTTTTCGCAAAATTGCGAATACCTTGTCTGCACGTTGAAAGTGCTGCCGCCAAAGTTACGCGTAAAAGTCTATATAACGTACTCCATAGTTTCGCCTAGACTAACCCGTATTTTATGAATTGGAATATTGGAATATAATACGCGCTCTTAAAGATTCAGCAAGGTATTTCACGCCAATGATATAAAAAGAAGTTTGATTCTAAGAAATGTTACCTAAACGAACATACAAAATCACTTTGAGGGTTTAACGGCGAGGCGCCGCTTTAAGGGCAAGGAGGATTTTTTCAGCACCAGAAGTTTGAGATTTTAGGAGTACATTCCTCTTATTCAGGAGATCGGACAGTATTAAAAGAATATTTCAAAAATGTCGCCCCCCAAAGAGAAGAAAGATTTAAAAGCTTTTCCCCGACTGATGATATCCTCTGCGCAAGTAGACGCCTCCGAAGTTATCCGTTCTGCTAAAGAGATACGTTATTCCTTTTCATTCTCCTTATAATATGTATTGCTTATTATATCGAAGGCCCGTTCGGACATCGAACTGGTTTTTCCTGTTTTAAGTACCGCACGTGAATATCTAAGCACTGCATTACGGGGATTCACCTTACAAACCCCTAATGGGACTATTGCGAATTTGGGCTTCATTACGTGTTTTCTGCGAATTTCTGAATAAATTTGCAGTCAGTTGCATATCAAATTTATTTTTGCTTTCAAACATTTCCCACACAAATGCCCAAAAACCGATTTCGTGATTTTGTGCTGCAAACATGTAGAAGGGTCATCGGGATTTTGCAAATTGCAGCACTCCTGATTTGAAAATGGGTGAGACGGGACGTCAATACCCACGACGACATGCTGGACCTACAAACTAGAAATTTCGCAAGTGCACACAATTATGCCGAAGGAGCTCATATACACAGACCACCAACCATTTTTAGCCGAGTGGATGTTCCAGTAGGTTTTTGGTCGAGTAGATATCACATATGAAAGGGCAACCCTTACTACCCCCGCCAGCGAAACAGCTTCGCTAATTTGGCCTTAAAACGCTTGAAAGCACAAGGTTTAATTCTTTCATGCTTCCCGGAGAGAAGAATGCAACCAAAGAGAACGCTGGCAACTATGACAAAAAACCACAATGCCACTTTGCTTTCTTTACATACAAGAGTAAGAAAGTGTTGTTTAATACGTGATTAATATTTAAAACAACCATCCCAATACTTGACCGTTTTGTATGCTCCCGTTGCCGAATCGAACCAATCTAGGTTAAGTGGTTTAATGTTTCTCCGGTAGGGAACTCCACCAGTTCGTGCAGAAAACAAGGCTGGTTTACAGCGTTTGAAACTGGCGTTTGTTTTCTTTCTAAAAAACGTAGGTGTAGTGGCTGATAAGCGTAATATAACATTTAAAGAACAGAAATTATACATTAAATGAAGCATAAATATTTGGGTGTATATATTTCTAACACGCTGTAAGTTTGAGTACGAAAAATATTTCTCTTTGAACAATGCACCCCCACGCATTGTAATTACAATGTTTAAGCACGGATCGTCGCCTCCTTTCAATTTGTACAACTTTTGGTGCCAAAGTTTATTTTTTCCTTCGGCTTAACGCTAATTAGTTACATGTTCTCTAAGAATAAAATGTGAAATTGCGTAGGTATTCTTAAGAAAAATTGCTTCGCCTTGCGTACAAGCTCCATTTTTTTAGGCAGCCGTGAGAAGTAAAAAATATCAGAACTCGCTGGGCATCAGCGGCTTGCATAGCTGAACATGCCGCCGACAGCCAAGACTCTCCATGCCACGTATGTACGGCTGCTTTTGTAAATTCCACCTCCCCTGTTCTTTTCCTCCCATCTCGCAACTACCACGAGGAAGACTTCTTCTATTCAATTCAATTTTACCGCGCCCGCACTGCTCGCGTGGACCCTTTTTAGACAGCGAATCATTGTCCAACGCTGCCTTTTAAGAATTTGCCTTTTTGCAGTTGGCTACCTTAAAGGGACACTGAAGTGAATCGTCAAGCTTTCCTTTTTGCCTGCATTACGTAGACTGGGTGAAAAAAACCACTTTTTCGTTTATCCTGTCGATGAGGCGATGTTTACTACATAAAGCTTGAAAGAAGAAAAATTTCTATGCGCGCTCTGCGGCGGTCGCACTGACTAAAGCAGTGACGTCCATATGAGGTGCAACTCTTATTGGACGACGTCCAAGAATTCAAACCAGTTTCGGTTTCGTCTCTGGGACACAACATGCTTGTCATCCGACGTTATCATTGCCTGGTCATTCGCCATATATCAGTAATCCTCATACTAAGCTTCTGTCATGCTGTCGGCTGTGAAATGTGTCACATAAGGCTGCAGCACGGCTCGGAGCCGTAACAATCTCTAGCCAGGGCGTACGCAGTGACGCCCTCCGCGTCACTGGAGAAGCTCAAATACGGTACGCGTCCTCGTCCTCCCACCGCCTTTTGGAGTTCCCCTGGCTCCTACACGTATCGTAAGAGGCGTGTAGGATCAGCCTACCAGACCAAGGGTAGGCTGATTTGGGACTGTGCCAACAAGCAGTCGGTGCTTATGGCAACACTACGCCCACGAGAACTCGTCAGCGCTTCAGTGTCTTCACGCGTTCTGCACTATCGCTCATGAAGCAATGAACGCTCCAGCGCAAAACTAGTGGATTGAGTACATAAAACATTGCCCAAACACAGAGAAATGAACTTCAAAAATAGTGGTTGACCCCTTTTTCATAGGAATCGGTAAAATACGAAAGTGAAATGTGTCCTTTCAGGATCAGTTTCATGCTTGTTCTGCATCGATATGAACTTGTACACCACAATTTATACTTCTTCGGTGTGACATTCTCAGACGCATAAACATTAGACACAGGATTGCACGTGCCGGAGCACTGCGTGAACCGCAATGAAACCACACGCGCTTGCAAACCATGCGAACGAATTCGAACTGGTCGCCAGCGAATCGTTTGGTGAACTCACGGTCCGCTGCAGCGAAAGAACATTAATTTCGGGGCTGTCTTGTGGGTGTGCTTGGCAAGCGACGACTGGCGCGTTGCTTTGGCAATTGTCCGGCCACTGTGTTCCTGGTCCGTGGAGTGTACAGCAAAAGGTTCCGTTGCGATGAGCTCAGCTGGCGCCATCTGTCGTCGCCCATTGGCATCGTGGTACACTACTTCACTTGACATCTCTTAAACGACAGCCCCGCCTAAATGGAGGAGGTTATAGGACGGATATATGGCGTGTTCATACAGCAGTCTGCGCTTCCGCTCATAGCGCACTCGGGAAAGTGCCTTGCACCTCCCGTTGCGGCGACGGAGTTCCCGGCTCGAATCCTGGCACAGCCGCGGCAATGGAAATTTTTCTGGCGATGTCATTTCCGCGACAGATGTGACATCAGTCAGGTCTCGGTTTATCCCGGCAAAGAACACTTTCGTGTTAAAAAGATACGTTATTCGGGATTCAAACATGCGAAGTGCCAATCAACGAACCTGATGATCCAGACTCAGCGCTGTAAGGAAGCGATATGTAAATTAGATATATTGTATCGCCTGTTTACATTTTGATTTAGTACCAGTCTCCAAACAGCTTATATAAGCATTTCTTAAATAACGCTCGTGCAGTAACCATCCATAAAATTCTCTTCAATATCTCCACTCTTGCGATTGCATCTCTTATTTATTTATTTATTTATTTATTTATTTATTTATTTATTTATTTATTTTTTATTTATTTGTTTTATTTATTTATTTATTTATTTTTTATTTATTTGTTTTTTTTATTTATTTATTTATTTATTTTTTATTTATTTATTTATTTATTTATTTATTTATTTATTTATTTATTTATTTATTTCAATGCTCTCAATGCCCCGAAAGGTGCTACAGAGAGGAGTGGGAAGGTTTATACAATGCAAGTTATGGCCGTCTTATAGGAAACAGGATCAGGGTTGCTGGCAATGGAGGTGGGGAGGCTGTTCCAGTCTGATGCTGTCTTCGGTAAGAACGAATTGAAACGTAAATTCGTCCGGCAGTTGGGGACTGCAACTTTTAATCTGTGGTAAAAGCGTGGGGAAATGTAAGATGGAGGTGTAACAATGTCATTTTTAATATCCTGGTTAATGTAGAATATTTTGTGAAAAAAGCTTAGACGTGCAATTTTCATGCGAGTGTTTAAAATGGGAAGGTTAAGGTTTGCTTTCATTAATGAAACGCTAGCTACCCGAGTGTAGTTGGAAACAATGAAACGAGAGGCACGGTTCTGGATTGATTCAAGCAATGAGGAGAGCGATAATAATTGTGGATACCAGATAGCGGAAGCGTATTTGAGTTTAGTCCTAACAAGTGTTTTATAAAGCAGTAATTTCAAGGAAACAGGAGCTAAGGGAAGTTGAGGCGTAAGTAGCCAAGCATGCGATTAGCATTGTTAGTTACATAATCTTCGTGCGCTTGCCAAAACAGGTTGCTACTGCTGTGAATGCGAAGGTATTTGTAGGTGTTAACTTTTGTGAGCGGAGTATTGCTAATTAGATATGGATAAAGAGAAGGGGGTTGGCGACTTAGAGAAACTTGCATTATTTGCATTAGAAACTTTCACAAGCAATCGCAAATGTATGGTCGTACTCGTGGCCGCTGCGCTAGTTCAACCAGCGCAAAAACCGCCCCCCGGACTTTGTATTTACGCTGCAAATAAATGTTTTGGGTGATATTCATTCCTTGGTACCTATAATAACTTCGCGGACTCTTCTCCAGCCTTCAAGTGGCCTTATATTTCTCTACTAGCGTAGCAGTCAGCGAAGCACCGCGTGTGCGCTTGTGTCGAGCGACTTGGACTTAGAGATTGATACAGCCTACAAACTAGCAAACTAAATGTACATTCTTCCATGCACAAACGTGTCGTTCGCAGTTTCAACTGAGCGAACGAATTGTGTTGACACGTCGGCATGCGGTTGATTAAGCAATGGGCCGACTGATTCTGTCTGAGAGTCGACGAGTGGTTAAATAGCGCAGTCAAGTCAAGCCATCTTGTTTCAGTCACATGAAACGTCTTAAGCATTCGGCAGTGAGGGTGCAGAGAGGAGGACAGCCTTTTTAATGGCATTCTCAACTGCACAAAGTCACGTAAATCCAGCGAGAGTGGTCAAAACGTAGCCTAGCGACTCCAGATTTCAATTTGCGCTAGTAATACCGCAATGTTTACGAACCACTTATCTGTCCCTTTAATATCTATGCAATGAGTTTTTGCACACACATTTTCCCGTGTGATCATAGCGTACTGCAGAAGGATGGCAAGTTGGGCTAGTTGGTTCACAGTGACCATACCGAACAAGCAGCGCAATAGACACGGGACATAAGAAGGATGAACGACAAATGCGGTGTTGTCACGGTTGGTGTGCTCAGCACTGTTGTTCGCCCGTCTTAGGCCCCGTCTCTATTGCGCAGCTTATTCGGTATGGTCGCTTTAAATGATGTTTCGTTGATTTTCTTGATGATGATCTGCATTGGTGCCTGATGGTTGCGGCACTGATGACACGACGACGATAGTTGATGAGGGTTTTCTAAAATTTTATATCTACACGGAAGACATATACAGAATTATTACAGACTGAGGATAGACATAACAAAGTAAGAAATAAAGTGAGAGTATTAGTCAGCTACAACTTTGCGCACGCGGCACCCCCGTCCGCGACGGACCCTGACCTAAGACTACAGTTGCGACCGGGCTGGGGCACCCGATCCTAGCTCCGTGGCCCCCGACATACGAGTGGTAGGAGTGTATGATGCGAGCGGCCAGCCGCTGTTGCAGCCGTGAAGAAGTCCAAAAGCCGTAGGCTAACGTAACTGTTTACTTCATAGCAAGACGTGAGCCGAAGCCAAAAAAAAAAACAATGCCCCGACGGGCGAGGTTACAATGCAGGACTCGAGCAGAGCGACAGCATGGATTCGCTGCTCAAACAGGAATTAATTACAGCGCTTGGGTGGCTTCTATTTATACTCAAAAGGCGCCACTGTCAAAACGCCAACAAGTAGCAACACGCCACGAACGTGACTGACACACACAATGCTCTTTCCACAGTTCGTGGGTCGTCGGTAGCCTCGGCGCACGTTGAGTCCGAGAGAGGAGGATTCCGCTGCGACCGACGCGGCCTCTGTGTCCTTGAAACATGCCTGGGTTTGTTCAGGCGGTGCGCTATCGAATGTTGATCGCGCCGATAGCAAAGCGTCTGAGCCGGGCATGTCGAGGCGTGAATGTATGACTCACCGACATGCTGGCGCCTGACGGCTGTGGGGCGCACGTCCTTGAAACATGCCTGGGCTTGTTCAGTCGGCGCGCCATCGAATCTTGATCGCGCCGGTAGCGAAGCGTCTGAGCCGGGCATGTCGAGGCGTGAATGTATGACTCACCGACATGCTGGCGCCTGACGGCAGAAATTCGCACGCGGTGGCTTCGCCGCCCAGCCAAAGAGTGATGCGGGAAAATACGGCGGTGCTGGCCGATCTGTAACAGCTTCCCCGCCGGGGGTCCGAGATCCCGAAGGATAAGGGTCTTCAGCCGTTGTCCGGAGGCAATGCTTTTGAAGTGAAGTGCTCGGCAGACGCTCGACTCCAGGCCTGGGCTGTACGACACCGTGCTGGAGCTTCACAGGGCCGATCACTGGACGAGTAGTGGCTCCCCAAGAACATCTCTGGCTTGGTCAGGCAAGCAACAGAACAACACAGGAAGACACAACCGCATCGCAGGCAAGTGCGAAGATAAATCCACAATGAAGATCTACCAGGCTTTTAGTTGCGATAAAATACGCTAATAACTAACTACTCTAGTTATATTTTAGCCCAGCAGCACTTTAGAAAAGTGTAAAAACTTGAAAGGTGACATTTCGCGTGATTGGAAATGTCCCACACAAAAAGAAATGTAATCGTAAAGGGCGAAACCTGCTTCAGGAAAAACAATGAAATTGAGAAAGTCAGGCGTCTACAGGCCACTTCTCGCGCAGAGAGATGCGATTTGAGGTCTCGTCAATGCTCTGATGCTTTGCCCTTCTGTACCGCACTTTAGTTGCACCCGTTTTCTCAACGCTTCTGCGACCGCGTGAAATGACACCGGTCGTGTTGTTCGACAAAGGTCGAGCGCGCGGAGGAGCGAACGAGATTTTCCAACGTTCAAACGAGAGGCGCGCACTCCTTTTTGGAGGCGGCGTTCCCCTGGCGCGATGCGAGCTCACGGCTTTGCCCGCACTGAAACACGCGCCATTATTACTCGCGGAAGTTTTTTCTCTCTCCTAGTTGCTCGCCTTTTCGCGAACGCGTTCGGCAAGCGAACATCGGAACGCGTTTACGTTCTCTTCTCTAGGCTGGTCGGTTCCCGACTTCGGCTCAGCCACTGGCGACACCGGAACCTCAACTAGCTCAGCCGATGTTGGCCTATCATGGGGAGCATCAGCTGGGAGTGAAACGGGCACGACGAGCTCATTAGACACCTTGTAGTTCCATACAGTCACTACCTCGTCGTCCCTCGCGCTTTCAGCGACAGCCTCGGCACGCGAAGGCCGAAGCGTGTTCCCGTTCTCCTTCCTCACTGCCAGAGCTACACTACAATCAAGCTGCCCTGTTTCAAAAGAGGGCTCAGCCGTCCCAGACACCCGAATCTCTACGAGCTCGGCTGGCCGTTGCTCGAGGTCAGCTACCTGAGCTGGTGGCAGGACGGAATCGGCTTGCCCAGTGGCGAGATCGTCAGGACTCCCAACTGAACCCTGCCAACCGTTTGCTGCCTCGACTGCAGGCTTTCCCACCACGTCGCTCGCTTCTGCACTACCGTCCGAAGGAACAACCTCCGTTTCAGCAGACTCGTGTTGCCTTTCGGTAGCCTCATGCTTTCCGCACTCCCGAGGAATGCTGTTAGCCCGCGAAGTGCGTGCGTTCTGGTAGACAGCCGTTTTCAAGGCCTCTCGTGATCTAGCGCAGTTGGAACATGGCGACGAAACATCTCCACTCACAGTAGGGACCTTACACACAGTGTACTTACGCTTCCCTCTGTGGTGAGCCTCCGGAAATGCCAAATCATCGCTTTCTGTTTGAGTCCCGCCATTCCTCACAGAGGTGGCGATACTATCGTTACTCGAGTTCTTCGCAGCAAGCCCAGCTGGTTGTTTCCTCGGCAGTTTCTCAAAATTGTACCCCTTTTCGCTAAACAGCTGATCCGACCTGTTCGAGAATAGGTACCTGTACTCCGGAAGAAGTTGTGGGGATACTGCTGCCTGCGTCACAAGTTCACCAAACGGACCTCCGATGCTGAACTTAGCAATTGGCAGGCGCACGTTTCGTGCTCCTACGGCTGGCTTCACCCAAACACATTGCCCCGTTAGCTGATCCGATTCAACGTACGAAGGGTGGACCATGTCTACCGTCGCCGCGGAGTCGCGAAGAACCCGGCACGGTTTACCGTTGACGACAAGCTCACGTACGTACGGCTCCAGAAACTGCCTGCTGTCCTCACTCTGATCTAGTACGTGAAAGACTAGTTTTCCCTTTTTGCAACTAGCGGCGAAATGTCCCGTCTCGCCGCAGTTGTAACACGCAGCCTGTCTGCGCGCTTCAAAAGCTTTCTTTCTGCGCTGCTCATCAGCGTCTGCTGCTCTCTTTTTGTTATCGGGGCCAGTTTCTCTATCCACGACAACGATTTCCCTTGCTCCACCGTCTTCCTTGGGAGCTCTGCCTTTCGGCCCTGACTCATTAGGCCTCAGCCTGAACTCTTTTTGGCCGTCTTTCGGCCCCTGCGCACCTCGACGTGCGACGAACTCGTCGGCTAGCTGAGGTGCCTGATACTCAGTTTTTACACCTTGCCTATCTTGCACCCAGAGTCTCATGTTTTCTGGTAGACGGCGGTAAAACTGCTCAAGACCGAAGCACTCAACTAACTTGTCGTACTCTCCGAAAACCTTTGCCTCTTTGAGCCGCTCTTCCATATTAGCCCTCAGCTTGTAGGCGAACTCCGAGTACGACTCGCCCCTAGCTTTCTCGGCTTCATGGAACTTCTGGCGAAACCCCTCTTCTGACAGCCTGTACTTACGCAGGAGGCTAGACTTGGCTTTCTCATAGTCCTCCGCCTGCTCCTTTGGCAAGGGGGCCATCACGTCGGATGCCTCACCTGGCAAAAGCGTAAGCAGCTATTGCGGCCGTGAGTCTCTGCTAAACTGGGCCCTCTCACACGCACGCTCGAAGTTGACCAAAAAAAGACCGATGTCTTCTCCTACCTTGTAGGGTCGCATTAGGTCACACATTCGCAACGTTGGTAGCTCAGTAACCGCAGACTGCACGCTTGGCGCGCTGCTGTCACTCTCACGCCTAGGTCGAGACGCCTCGACGTCGAGACGCTTCATTTCCAGCTTATGCTGTCGTTCCTGTTCTCGCCTTCTATCCTCGCGTTCCTCTTTCTGCCTCTCGCGCTCCTGTTCTCACTTTCTTTCCTCGCGTTCCTCTTCTCGCTTTCTTTCTTCGGGTTCCTCACACTGGCGCACAGCCTCTGCCTCTACAGCCTGAGGTTTAGTATAGCCTGTATCAGCTCTCGCTTTCTCAGCGCGTCCGTAACATCCAGGCACAACTCTTTTGCAAGCTCCAACAACTGCGGTTTTTTCAACGCCTTCAAATTCATGGCCGGTCTAGAGTACTGCTTTCCCACTGCTCTAAAAATGTTTTGCGCGAATGACCCACGCGACGAAAACACACGCCCTACCAGCTATCCTCAGAAGCCTGGTAAAACTCAGTGAAGAAAAGTCCCGCACTGACCCTTGACTGCCGTGAATTCTGTGAAGCCCGAAGCCGCCTTGACGTCCGAGGTGTTGGGTCTCGCACCGCTGGCTCCAGGTGTTACGAAGTTGCCATACCACCGCTGCCACCAGTTATTGCAACCGTGTCATGCCAGCTCTGACACCAGTTGTTGCGACCGTACGGGGGCACCTGATCCGAGCTCCGTGGCCTCCGACATACGAGTGGTAGCGTGTATGATGCGAGCGGCCAGCCGCTGTTGCAGCCGTGAAGAGTCCAAAAGCCGTAGGCTAACGTAACTGTTTACTTCATAGCGAGAGGTGAGCCGCTGCCAAAAAAAAAAAAGCCCCGACGGGTGAGGTTACAATACAGGACTCGAGCAGAGCGACAGCATGGATTAGCTGCTCAAACAGGAATGAATTACAGCGCTTGGGCGGCTTCTATTTATACCCAAAAGCCGCAACGGTCAAAACGCCAACAAGTATCAACACGACACGAACGTCACAGACACACACAACGCTAGCTCTTTCCACAGTTAGTGAGTGGTCGGTAGCCTCCGTGCACGTTGAGTCCGAGAGAGGAGGATTCCGCTGCGACCGACGGGGCCCCTGTGTCCTTGAAACATGCCTGGGTTTGTTCAGTCGGCGCGCTATCGAATGTTAATCGCGCCAAAGCGAAGCGTCTGAGCCGGGCATGTCGAGGCGTGAATGAATGACTCACCGACATGCTGGCGCCTGACGGCAGAAAGGCGCACGCGGTGGCTTCGCATCCCAGCCGAGGAGTGATGCGGGAAAATTCGGCGGCGCTGGCCGATTCGTAACACTAACCAAGTGGTGAGATCCTCCCTAGCCGAACCTGGCTATCCCGGCAATAGGCCGGCCGTGTGTAGCGCATTTAACCTTGAGGATTCGACCCCGAGACCTCGTGTCTCGTGATTTTGATGGGTTACTTAGGCTCCACCCCCGATACCCAGGCCAATCATTGTCTCCTGGCGACCTGATCGGATGTATCACCAAATCCGGGCGTAAACCGCGGTGGGCAACGCACCCCTTAACCCTGAAAGGCTGGTCTCTCTCTCCCACCAGAAAAAAAGAAAGATCAAAGCAAATCAAAGAAATACAACAAACGCTCAAACACCGCAGGAAACACGTGCAAGCGCCCGGGGCCAGGCTTTGACGCACGCGACCTGCGTTGCCCGTTCCCACTCCCGCACTTTACGGTATAAGGCCTTGTCCAAAGTTGGACCACCACCACAAACGCGGGGTGACCCGTATCCGTTCCTCTTGAGGAACGCAGTGCGCCCTCGAGGCTCCCCGCCATTGACAGGTGATCCTCGGCCGAAACCATATGGGACGCGCAGACCTCGCGGCGTCGCATTCCCGACGAAACATCTTCGCACTTGTGTACTGTGCGCGCGGGCCAACAAAGGCAGAACCACTGCGCCAACTCAGCCGCCGTCCAAGCACAGTTGACAGTCCCTTGCTACCCCGTTACCGGAAGCGCGTCGGGCCACTTGGTTTTACAACTGCCCCTCTCTCTAAACGTGTGCGCAGGCAGCCCCCGAAGCAGCCGTCGCCACATCCACGGAAAGCGCATCGGGCATCAGACCCACGCTTTCCCAAGCTCTTACTGTGCTTTGCAACTCGCAGCTCAAAACAACGTCACAGCCCTGCCGAGGCTCAAGACAATTCGTCTCCACGCAGGCGGCATGATCCAAAGGCCGCCTGCTGTTGACTGGCTGACTGCCATAAAGCCCTTCATGCGCCCTTCAGGGAACCGCCGCTTCCCACGCGTTCGACTTTGCAGCGTCGCTGGCGCCTGCAACCCTTACATCGGTATCATAGCGTGCTCATCATCTGTTGGGACAGCGAGCAGCGTTTTAAGTGCGAATGCACTTCTTAAGCGAGCCTGAATCGTCCGCCGCCGTCGTACGCATAGCAACAGCTGCGGGTGCGCGCGCTCCTCGTCTTCCTCCTCGTCTTCCCTAGCAACGGGGGGAGATGGGCGCGCGCTACTCTCCTCCTCCTCTCTCCGCTCAGTGACTGCGGGTGTTGGGCGCCTTCTCTCCACTTCGGGCGGGAGAGCTCTCGCTCGCGTAGCGGGCGCTCCGTATTCCGACGCGTGAGGGCGCTCGTGTAGCCCTCGCTGTAACGGCGGGCGCTACTCTCCTCCTCCTCTCTCCGCTCAGTGACTGCGGGTGTTGGGCGCCTCCTCTCCACTCCAAGATCACGATATACACCGTAATCGCGCAATCAACAACCGTGCATTCGCACTTACACACTCTCCCCCTCGGGGAAGTGCGAGATAATATTTTGTAACCATAGGGTGCTGCTGAATATCATGTTTTTTGTTGCTTAAATTAACTACGTCTCTTTTCTCCCTTCCAGCCTAACACTCATTTTTCCCGTTCCCGCAAGTCCCGTGATGAATATTTGCCTCTAATGCGGTGTTTTGAGGTGCTGCTGCTGGCTATATCTCTTCTGTCCGAATGCCCCGCTCGTACCTCGCGGCTTCCCGTCATGCCCCTCTCCAATTGCGAAACGCATCAACTGTTTCTCACAAAACCACCAGGTGGCTTACTGGTCTGCGAATTAATTAATTCAATCATTCATTCATTGGTTCTTTCGTTCATTAATTCATGCATTTATTCACGCCGCTATCACCGATTAGTCCTTAGATCACCTGAACGCGCGCCAGCAAAATTGCTCAAAAATGTTCCCTCACCATTCTTGACATCCGGGACCGAAAGAAATGTCGCGCAGAAGGCGGACGTCGTGGCTACATACATGCATCATGACTGTACGCTGGGTGTGTTGGCCCGATTCCCTTTGTCAAAGCAAATACGCGTGGCGGAAATAAAATGTCACGATTCTCGCGAGAACTACAACCAGAAGCATGATGGGAAAATAATGCCTCACGCACTTCCGTCTCTACCAAGTGTTACCCTGACGCACGCCGTGCCGTCATGTAAAATGATGAAACTTGACCTTTGTTGTGCATTTCGCAACACTGACGCCGTTGTAGACGTGAACATCATAGAAAGCCTTGATTCGGAAATATGCGCATCATCGGCCTTCTTCTCCAATTTAATTTTCCTGGTTTCACGCAGCTCTCACGCAATCTGTTGCGAAAGCACTTGGCATTTTCAGTAGTCACGTACGTTCTGTATACGATCCCATGTTGTTTGTTGTAAAACGGGGGCTGACAGTTACTCATTACCCCTACTGCGACAAGGGTAATACGCGTGTGTGGTCTTTTGAGCACAGCAACGCCCTACATTGGATTTCGGGATAGTTTTAAGAAAACACCATTACCGGCATTTTTTTTATTAATATACGGTTCCGGTAGGAGCCCATGTATTGACAGCGGGTGCAATTTCGTAACTGTGTACAACTCTGCTGTGAAATAAGTATTTATGACGACTGATGATTGGCAAGTGCGTAAGATGCAACCGATGGTAAACTGTCTCACGCCGGCGAGGGATCCGCTCTGGAAGTCTCATTCTGAGACCAGAGTGGTGAGTCTCTGGGAATGACCAGAGGCCGTTCGTTCCTCTAGGGCAAGCTCATACGCTAGCGCTTCAGCATCGTGCATTGTGAAGAAAATTTTTCTGACATTTCGCAGCTGTTATCCTCTTCGAGCTGCCTCATGGGCTTTCGCGTTGGCCAGAATGCCAGAGTATGGAGGTATCTATTGTAAGGTCATACGCTGCCAGGCGACGTAGGCTACATGGTGCAGGTAGATGACGTCACGGGATGCATTCTCGTGAAGGCTGGAGCAACTGGCGTGCCGTAGGATTTGGCGCACTGCCGTCGAGTTTGTGAATATTGCGCATTCTGCTGGCGTCTGACGAATAATGTAGCGGCGGGCTTGTTTATTTGTATGAAGCTCGGCAGACGTGGATGATGTTGCACGTTCAAGGAGGTAGGTTAGCGATTGGTCGGTTTGTTTATTTATTTATTCAGTTACCATCAAGGCCCGAGGGCATTAGGGGAGTGGGTACATACATACATTTACAGCATACAAATCCCTCGCGCGCCGAACTGGCGGACGCCTGCGGGGCAATGCTTCGAGGACGCCCTAGGCAGCGTCGAGAGACGGGCTGGCTCTGCGGAGCCTTTGCTCGTCCCTCCTGCAGGCGAACATTCAATAAAGTCTTTTCTCTCTCTCTCTCAAAATACAACTGAAAAATTTCAATCAAGCAACATCGCTTGCTACAGGGTTGAACTAAGGCTACGTGAAAATAAAATTAGGGATAGCAACTTTAAATAAAGCAGCATGTTTGATACCAACAATATCATAAGGAAGACGATTCCAACATACAGAAGTGTTTGGCCCAAATGAATCCTGAAAATACTTGGTGTGCGCTGACGGAAGTCCTACTTTGTGGCGATGATCAATGCGAGTGGAAACGTAAGTTGGTTGGGACAATAATGTATTTCTGAGTAACAGATTGGTGAAGTAAATTTTATGAAATTAACACAGCCGAAACGCTTTCCTGCGAAGAGACAGTAGGGGTAATGCCAGTGTGGTGTTCATTGATGTGGCTCTCGAGGTGCGACGGTAATTAGAAAAGATGAAGCGCGCTGCCCGATTCTGCACACGTTCTAATTCGTAGATAAGCGAGTCATAACCAAGGTCCCAAACACATACTGCTTATTCTAATTCTGACAAAACAAAGGTGCCAGATAAACTACTGTCATGTGTAGTTGAACCGTCAGTAAAAATGTGGGCCATATGTGATTATCGGCGACTGATGTAGGCAAGCGCCAGTGGAAGGAGGCAAAGATGAAGGAGAATTTTTTTATTTGGCACTAGGTATGTATCTCTGGAACTACTATTGGCGCGTCCAGTAAGGACGAGTGTCGTGCCCTGTGCCTGCAGCCCCACTGCCAGAATGTCGAGTAAAACTGCTGGTTATAGTGGTTATTGCCAGGGCCTCTACCGTCATTGCTAGAGTAGCAAGTGCCACCCAGTGTCAGAAAGAGCAACGGTTATACACTAGCTGTGGCTGTCTTTTGCAATAAGGAAGCGTAATTTGCATAGCCGAAACACCAATCGGTTCAGCTATTTAAATCAAGGCCGCAATTTACATAATACCGCCAAGCAAGTAAAATAGTTTTCCCGCACATCCTGAAATTATTATCACAAAAACCACTTGCTCGGCCGATGAACAATTACGGGCACAATGTCTAGAAATTGCTTGACGTGCTTTTCTTGCGTTAGTCGTGAAATCTATAGGACGTGAGGGTGAGGACCTTGAAGTGCGTTCGTACGGGCTCTTGAAGCGATGCCGCATACCGAAACATTGATATGGAAGGAAATTAACGAAAGACGACCGTGATGTATCTCGGTGTGGCGCCTCTGGTGGTTATGGCGCGTTGGCGTTTTTTCAACGGAGATGAAGCTGTTTGGGGGTACTGGTAAACAGCTTTGTTGTAAAGGTCTCTTGTCTTTGAAGCACGAAGCGTTCCAGCGCGATGCGTAAACGAGTGTCCCGGTGTTTTTTTAGTACGCCTTGACGAAGCGCTCCACCGCGAGGCGTAAACGAGTGTCTTGGTGTTTTTTAGTAGGCGTTATGTTTTAGCGCGAGGCGGAAGCCAGCTTTCCTTTGTTTTAGTACCGTCACCACATGAGACGAACGACGATTGCGACGACGACCACAGGAGATGCCAACAGCCCTAGGCCCTAAGGGGCTTTTCCCCTAAAATTTCACTTCTTTCTCTCCTCTCACTCCTTCAGCGAATGGAAACACATCTAAACTAGGACAGACACTTAGCCACTTCGTTCAAGAAGTGAACTCCGCTTGATTTTACAATAACCAGACATTTATTTATTTTATTTTATTTATTTATTACAATACTCTCCAGGTCTCGGAGGGCGTTACGGAGAGGAGTGGGTAAGGTTTATACAAAGTTTACAATGGCCGTCTTGAACGATGATGGGTCAGGGTTGCTGGCGATGGAGGCGGAAGGTGGTTCCAGTCGGTGGCTGTCCTTGGTAAGAACGAATTGAAGTGCACGTTTGTTCGAGAGCTCGGCACGCTAACTTTAAATCTGTGATCAATACGTTCGGAAATGTAAGCAGGTGGTGAGAGAAGGCTGTGTTTAATATCAGGATTGGTGTAGTAGATTTTGTGGAAGAGGCAGATGCGAGATACTTTTCTTCTAATAAATAGGTCAGGAATCCCAAGGTTAGATTTAATAATGGATACACTTGCGGTGTGGGAGTAGTTAGAAACAATAAAACAAGCTGAGCGGTTTTGGATCGAATAATTAGGGAAGAAAGAGATAGCTGGTGAGGGTCCCAAATGGCTGAAGCATGCTCGAGCTTACTTCTAACAAGAGTCTTTTAAAGAAGCAGTTTTAAAGAGACTGGAGCTAGCGAAAAATTACGACGGATAAAGCCAAGCATGCGGTTAGTGTTGTTAGTGATGTAATCAGTATG
The DNA here is from genome assembly GCF_048455015.1 of Haemaphysalis longicornis. Taxonomy (NCBI): domain Eukaryota; kingdom Metazoa; phylum Arthropoda; class Arachnida; order Ixodida; family Ixodidae; genus Haemaphysalis; species Haemaphysalis longicornis. The sequence continues at coordinate 58,192,612 of NW_027526295.1, read as the reverse complement.
TTTGTGCCATGATAGATCGTTACTTATGTGAACACCAAGGTATTTGTAGGAGAGAACTGTGTCTAATTGTGTTGAGTTAAGAAAGTATTCAGGCAGGTTATGGCGATTAGTAGTGTTAGAGACCCTCATATATATGCATTTCGTCGGGGAAGCCCAAAATCTTGCAACTTCAGTATTGAGTTCCGGGAGCAAATGCTCCAGTCCTTTGTAGAAATGCAAAAGTACAAGAACGCATAGAGTCGGGGCTATACAGTGCCCGATACATAGAGTGCTCGCTCTTTTCGGTGTTCCCGCGTGTGCTGGAAGCACTCGTGTAGTGTGGGGATTTCTCCTTCGGAATAAACCTCGGCAAGTGTCGAGTTAGAGGCGTGTAAGTTATCCTGTTCTTTGTCCTTTCGTCCTTCTGTTTGTTTTTCGGACACACAAATCTTTCCCTCTCAGAATGGAAAGAATGTAGAAAAGACTCGTTCAAATCAGAGCTTTTCGCTTTTGTGTGGCACGGAGGCACGAAGGTTTCTACACAAAAAGTTATACGAAGACGGTTACGAGCCGTCCTTCTTGATGGAGTGTGTTCCAGGGCGCATGGTGAACTGTTCGCGCCACACAAAAGAAAGGGCACTGAAAGAATCTGTGGGGGATAGCGGAAAGTGGTAGAGTTGCGATATTGCTTTTTTTTGTTACGCTCTAGAAATCTCGTCCCTTCTCTCATTTTTCCCGTTCTTCTTCGCCTTTTCGGTGGGCCTGGACGCTTCGAGAACTTCATCTCGCTCAAACGCTAAAGGTTTACCAGCAAAAAGTGTACGTCTTCTGAATAGCGGTTTGCTATTACGCTCTGCAACCCTCTTTGGCTCCTGGCAAATTGGGGAAACAGTGCTGGTGAATATTGGGAATAATAGTGCAATTGCGCCGTAGACATCTCCCATCAGGGCCGGTAACCACTGCTTTTCCGCTCTTTGAAAGCAAAGGTAGATCACGAGGAATCACCATATTTATTTTAGCTGCGAACCCCCTTAGGAGCTCAGGCTGTTGGCGCCTCCTGTCGTCGTCGTCGCAATCGTCCTTTCATGTAGTCACGGTAGTAAAACAACAGAAAACCTGTTTACGCCTCGCGCTAGAACGCTACGCGTACTAAGTAAAAACACCGCGACACTCGTTTACGCCCCGCGCTAGAGAGCTTCGTGATTCAAAGACAAGAGAGTTTTACAGCAAAGGCGTTTGCCTCTAAGCCCCAACGGTTTCATTTACATATGCAAAAACGCCAAGGCGCTTCTACATTGAATGCTTCACCCCTCCCCAGGTTTCACATTATTTGAGCTGGCCCGGGATTTTCACTGAACGAAACGAAGGGGGAGTAGGTGTTTCGCGTAGTTGTCAGACGGATGTAGGTGGGGCCTAACGCAATGTCCACGCCCCTGCTCTCGTACTCGTGCAACACAAGAGTCGCCTGCGGCACCTGAGAGAATCGAGCTCCGCCTTTTGCCCGGCTGCGAGCGACAACTAAAGCGGGCCATGTGCGCGTTATGAGGCAGTCTCTTCGGAATGCTGGAGGAGTGGAGTCGGCCATTATACGCTCCACTGTAAATGCAAACTAGCCGGAAATGGAGTTTTAATCAAGTAATGTGCCCTGAAAAGTACTTATAGCAAAAAATGTGCTCCCTAGGCATGGTCTAAAAATGTGGACGAACCTCCATGGTAGTACCGTTGCCCATCCATGTAGCAAAAGGGAGGATTTAGAACCACATAACACCATTTGTGAGATGGCGTTCGGTTCCTTGTATAGTACCACGTCCAAAATAAACTCCCCATCTGGGATAATCATCTCAAGTGGGCGGTCGCCATGTTAGTCTTCTGTTGTTTCCGTGTATCAGCACTTCAACCGTGGCCTAATGCTAATTAGAACGAGTAAGCAGGACGCGACGGTTGCATGCAGCTACAAACCCCATACCGTACGTATACCCGTATAGATGCTTCAGCCAGCGCGATCACAGGCAGACAGCGCGGCCGTGTTGTTTCAATCTGTTTATTTTGGCGATAGGTGTTGTCAAACTCTGCTGATAACAAACAGACAGTTCTTGCCGTTGCAAACAATTGCAATGCTCATCTGCTTCGCTTGCTTGCGCATATATAGACGATTGAAATTCTCTTGCCAGCGCGCCAACGCACCCGACTGCAGCGACTCAACTTGCCCTGGCGGCACGACTTGCTGCCCGGATGTAAACAACCTCCGTGCTATCAACGCAGCGCGGCCGGTGACTCGGTGCGGCCGTACCTTCAAGCCTCGCCTTGGGCCATCGTTTTTTCTTATTTGAGAAGGACTGGTAGTGCCATTTGGTGAAAAGATTTTTATGAGCCCCTGTCACACGAGGAACGGCCGCTAACAGCATTTGGATACGGCGACAGCTGTGGACAGCTCGCTGGTAAGTGGTCTGTAATCAGTCGATCCGTTTGTCAAACGTTCGGATAGGGTTAACTGCGAAGTACCCGTGCCGCACACAGCACGTACACGCACGGGCAAAGAAAAAAGCGCACACTCGTTTTATTGTACTTGTTTGTGGCTTTTGGGGTATGCATTCGCATTCTTTTTTAGGCCGGTTTGTAACAGGGCATTCGAGATGAAATCGTTTGTCGCGCGCGGAGTCGTCTCAAAGCAACGTGACGGTTACTCAGGTAGCCGAATCGCCTCCGACAGCGGTGCATCGTCGGGCCCGGTCGGTGAATATTGTGGGACTCTGTCTCTCATATGCATCGAACTGCTAGTGTTCTTTTTAGTTAACTGCTCTACTTTGTAATATATATTTGTTAACGCTCCTGATGGCTTGCCTGCCCAAATATAAGTCTTTGTGTTGTTTTCGTTCAAGGCTCTGACTCATTCTTAGCGCTCTGGTCGGCGAAAGCCGCAGATCAGACGGCCACCCCCTTCGAAAACTGTGCCCTGTAGATTCGGTGGGGTTGTTTGCTCGCTTGAGTCGACTCTTCACATCTAACAGCGTACCCTATTAAGGAAACGGTGACATGCGTAAAAGATGCAATGAGCCTATCGAACGATTAAGTGCATATAGTGTGGACCACGACGGCGACGTGGTTCGAAACCGAAATGTTTTTATTCACTTTCAGATGATAATGAGGGGTCTGTATACAATCGGGGCCCGTCAGTCCCCAGCTAAGGCCACGTAATTAAAAACACAAATTCATGCCCTTATGGAAGAGAACCGAGTTTGCCGTAGCATGACACAAGTCTGCGGGGCATAAAAAAGGATATAATTTTTTAGAAGAACAATGCACACACTCTTCTTTTGTTGGTAATAACTTTGTCATAATCAATAGTAAGACCATACACAAAAATTACTCGATTCATCTGACACTTGATTTTGACACGTAGCTTGCAGCTCCAAAAAGTGCACTGTGGTTTTGCGTGACGGAAACTTCTACAATTACGGTAAATTAACTAAGGCAGGTGTGTGTGGCATGCAGCGTTGGTAAGTTTGCGAGAATAGCGTTTCCATTTCAGGTGTTTTTTTTTTTTTTGTTGCCATGCAATCACAAGTAATTTGGTGCCATGAATGAGGTTTACGTTAGCTAACAAGGCTGTAGTAACGGTTGCGGCTACAAATGACCTTATGCACCAATCATGCTTGTCAGCTCGGTGACACAGAATATTAAGTTGTCAGAATACGGATGACTGAGTCGCCTAGTTTATCACTACTGTAAAAAAAGAAAGTGTTTTCTGACCCAGTGAAGGACTTTCCTGTATGACTAGCTGTGTTATGACAGATGATCATACTTGGTGAGACAAGCCGTAACAAATTAGCTTTGGATGTAACACCAGGAGGGAAATAGGTGGAGGTATCTGCAAGTATAACTGAAACAGTGGGTGCCTGTCCGGCATGAATTCATTATTTGCTGACACGATTTTCTTCTGCAGATCCTGATACATGATCGAGTTGAATGACTTCATAGATCTTAAGGCAGGATAGGCTGTGCTGTACAAGGCAAGGCTGCATTCGGAAACCAAGTTGGCCCCTCCAGCAGAAGTGAGTATTGCCACGGCTTGCAACAGCTGTCCAGCTCGAAAAAGCTGCACTTTTTCCTATGAAAGTGAGCCACCATGGCAGGGGAGAGGCAGTGTAAGGGTTTGCATCTTTAACAGTGTGCCCATTCACTTGAATAGATGCAAGCTGGCATCTTAAAGCAAGAGACAGCAGTTAACAAAATCGTGCAATACCAAAGTGTTTTTCAGTCAAAAACAAAAACTAATCTATCAACCTACAGAGACTTGCATTTTATCTTCACTGTCATTTAAAGTTGTGCTCGAGTATATTGTGCGGAAGTAATATCTTTTTTATTGCTGCCAAATCCACGACGGTTAATGTACTGGCACTTGGTTTTATGAAGCCTTTGCATTCCTAATTTAGGTACTATAATTCGCAGGGAACCTGGCCTTACAATTTTATTACTGTACCGAATTATTAAGTTCATTTACCATAGTGTCTGTTTTGAATTTTACGTGTGGGGCATTTTTTTTTTTTTTGCTTTTTCAGGCAGATGTTCCTCTGACTCCCTGCCTGCATTCCGTGAACGGGGAAGTTAGCCTCCACATCGATGGCCAGCGTGCCTTGACTGCATCATCTTTACTGGGAGGACTGTGTAGTCTGTTTGCATCGTTCTGGGTTTTCAACATTCAATATCCCAAGAAAGCACACAGAGCTCTAACGTTTGTGGAACATGCCTTTTTGGACCTTGCCAGCACCAAACCACGTGTGAAGGATTTAGAACTAATTAACTGTTATTGCATCAATATCGCTCACTGATATTTGTTTTCAATCCTGTAATCATTGGATAGTAGTCAAAAAGAATTCCGTATTATATTTCGGACTTTTTCTTTTTCTTTTTTTACTGAAAAGGGTATTTGATGGGCCGTTCTGTATGCTGATAATACAGCTATCTTTCAGTGAAGCAATAATATTAACAAACTAATTTATCTTGAAACAATTATCTAAATAATATTGGCAACTGGTGCGAAATGAATCAACTAAAAATTATCCGAAAAACACGAATTTCATGGCTTTTTGTTCTCACTCTAAAGACGCTGTCGCGATACCACCCATTCTGTTCTATATCATTGCAATTAACACGTCAGACTCGGTCACTTTTCTTGGCGCATTTGTGTCTTTATCAAAACGCACTGGTATTTTCCGCAGCATATTTTTCGTTCTTTATATTACTCATTTATCCATAGCCATCTCACTGCAGTCTGTCTCCTACATCATTTATCTCTTGTGCCTTTACCACCTACAAAATGCTTGTTACCTTTCAATATCAAATCGTTGCACAGCTCTCGCTCATTTCACCACAAATTGAAAAATTGTTTTGTTGTTGTAAACCAATGCAACCATTTTTTCTTCACTTTGTGTACTTAGTACTAATGCGTACTGATAAGTTCTGATAAATACTGACGCGTTCTCGATCCTCTAGTATTATATAATGATTTCACTTACCATGCGGTTCTGTTTGTGCCTATCTGTTTTTCAAGTATTTCCAGTTCTTGTATTATTATTGTTTTATTATTGTATTATAATTGTATTATTACAATTTGTTCAACTAGCACACACTCTCGCTCATTTCACCACCTACTAAATTTTTGTTGTTGTTGTAAACCACTGCAACCATTTTTTTCACTGTGTACTGAGCGTTGATACGTACTGATAAGTTCTGATAAGTACTGACGCGTTCTCGATCCGATAGTATTCTATAATGATTTAACTTACCATGCGGTTGTGTTTGTGCCTATCTTTTTTTTTTCGCGTATTTCCATTTCTTGTAGTAATGTTGTTTCTACGGTTTGTTCTACTAGCATGGTATTGCTGTCTTCAATTCCTAACTGGCGTGTTATTTAGCAATGTACCATTTGTGATTTCAATATGAGGCCGCCATCAGTATTTATTTCGGAACCTCCTTGTGTACACCATGTACCATGTAAACTTGTCTGCGAAAGTTCGTTTGAAATAAACCTGAAATCGAGAAAAACCGTGTGAAATCAGTACTCCTGCAGGGAACTAGAAATTCTCCCTTGTGGCCTTGAAAATCTCCTTTCGGAAGGCCTACAAAACTCCCCAAGCTTTCGTCAAACTCCATTCAAAAGAAGTAAATGCTTCCCTTGAACCTCCTAAAAACACCCCTAAACTAACATAAGTACTTCCAAAGGGAGCCATAACAGGCTCCTATTTAACCGCCTAAAAATTCCATAAACATCACTTAAAAACGCCCTTCAGGATGTAAAGAATACTCCATTTTGACCTCCTTAAATTCTCCCGAACATTTCTTAACACTCCCTATATACCTCCTTTCTATAACCTAAAAACGCCCTGTTTTGAGGAGGTAAACAAAACCTCCGTGTTCCATGTAGTAAAAAAACTCCTACAAGGAGGACCACTAAGGACAGGCAAAAAAGAACCTCTAGGGAGTATATGGGAGGAAAAAAAGTTTAGAGTGTCGGGCGGGTGCCACTTTGTGCTGTAGTAGGAGCCACAGCTGCGCTGCTCAGTAAGCCACAGCAGCAGAAGCAGCAGCAGAAGGAGCATCAGGTGCTCTCAGAAAGTCCACAATGGATGGAAAGAATGGCTCTCTCTAAATCGCAAATGTCTTAATGGCTGGAATAGTGAATGTTGGAGCTTCGGGTGAAGAAAATCATCAATGTGTGTATACGTTTCTAGTGTCTCTCACTAGGCAATTATTGTCGCCGAATAATACCTTTAGACCATGCATGGCGTTTCAGTGTAGAAAGGATAACCGTAAAAAAATGAAAGCAAGTAAGTTCGAAAATAAATAGAGCAGAACATTTGATAATCTGAGGTCCGCCGGACTGTGCCCGCAGCAATTATAATTTTTTATTCTTGTGTAAAAAATAGGTTTTGTTCCAATTCAAGGCCTCAACTATTGTAATAAAACGGCCACCATTTATACCGCGTGATGTCAAGCGCCATGTGCACTCAAACTTGTACCTACTCCAGCCCATCTAGGCTAAAATGTTCTCCTGGTGAAGGCAGCGATGCCGGATTGATACCAGGCGAGGTGATCTTTGTTTATAAAGGCAAATAACTAAAAACGGCGGCGTGTCGATATTTCGCCGCACGTTAAACTTAACTCTGTGGTCAAACGCAGTCTGGAGATCTATCCCAGGGCTCTCCCCACATACAACGTGTACCATCGGCACGTACAACCTCGAATTCTGGAAATCACAGCATTTGCTGGTTATCTACTTATAGAATCTCTCATCCACAATTACAAATGAGCGTCGTGCGGCCAGAAACAATTGGCTCCATATTGATTTCGCCCTTCCTAAATGGCCGTTCGGGCATAAAGCTGACACAGAAGTTCGTTGTTTCCGAATTCCGCGGCAAGAAACTTTGCGAATGCGTTTGCGACAGGCTTCGTAAAGATATCTACTTAGTAGCATATAGGAATGAATATACTTTCAGGCGTGCAGCCTGGATATTTGGACTTTCGGTGCCGTTGATACCTTGTCCCGTCCTGTTTTTGTAATTCCCGTACTTGAAGCTTTCGGCCTTACAGAAATAGTACAACTATTCACGAATGAATGCCTACCGTAGTGTTGCTAAAAGCTACCTAGTTCCGTTTACACTTGAGCACATTAGCCGGTTGTACTCAGCCGAAACCTGCATATCCCAGCCTTCAGAATTTGCCCCTCAGCTCAGCTCTACCGAAACCGGTTTTTCCACAAGTGGCCAAGCGTTCTTCTATGCCCTCCCTCGAAAAACATTATTTGTGGCAGCCATGCTGAACACCTTCAAACATTCCCAGCCAGCTCCCGATCCAACGTACCCTCCTCACACACTCGGCCGCATTTCTCCAAGTTCTTCAGCGCAGCGACTGCGTCGCCATGAAAAAACGTCTCTGTTACCTACATATGCACCAACCATTTCGCCACCAGCTTTTAGACATCCCGTAAAGTTGGAGTAGCTACGCCGGTAGCTTCGATTCTTGTGAACAGCCTCGTGTTCACAAGGATGTGTACACACTGTATGAGCTGAGCATGCTTACTTGTTTTGTTATCGGTATTTATACCCTGTATCAAGTTTTATGTCTCTTACCCCATACTCTAATGCCCAAATTTGGCCGCTGTAGCTGCTCGAATGAATGAATGAATGAATGAATGAATAATGAAAATAAATAAATAAATAAATACACAAATAAATAAACAAATAAATAAAATAAATAAATAAATGAATATAAATAAATAAATAAATAAATAAATAAAGTCCACCCACAAATCGGAAGGCAGATGAAACCGCAAATCAATTGGAGGAACATGTTGTAACTGCCAAGCACGGTGCTGCGAATAACGAGGAAACCACTATATTAAAACCCACTTTACTCTGGTTCCTTCTGGTTATCACCACGCCTTCTTCAATCATGAAGGCAGAAATTTAGGTGAGACAGAATGCATTCAGTTTGGGCAGCGTAAAAAAGAACAGAGCTCAATAAATCCCACAAGCACTTCTCCGGGCACTTGGATCCTCCACACCCGAGGAGGCCGTACCGACGACTTTCTCGCTGCTAGAGACCCACAGGGAAGTCTTTCTTTCATATCAGGTCGGTCTTTAATAGTCGGTCTTTCATATCAGGTAGGCAGCAATGATTAGGGTTAGTAATACCGTAACAGTAGGCGCCACTTATCTCCTGCTGCGGTTCGATGCAGCGCTCCTGTTTCGACTAGGAAGAACAAGGAACCCGTACAGCAACTGCAATTTCTCGTATGTAAAACAAACAACCCCCGCTATAGTACTAGGCTTATGTACAAGCAAGGCGCTTTTTAAAGTGAAGGTTTTCTTGATATCCTTCCAGGTTTTCAAGGGAATGCTGATGGTGACGCAGCAAGGAGTTGCACGCCGCGCGTTTTCATTGTACACCAGATAACGTTGGCCTCCACGTATCCTTGAGCAGGCAGTGGCGGTATGTTTCCGACGTGGGGTATACCGGAGGTTCGCGTATACAGTGGCCGCAGGCAGATGCGGTCCCCGTGAGGACGTGCCAGCGTCTCTGGATTGGAAATTCAGCGGGTGTCGAGCCGAGGTCGTTTCGAGAGGATGACCAAATATTGTGATTGGTTATTAGGACGAATGGCTTATATGCCTCAACAAACGTTAAAAGTGACCGTAGAAGCCTCGACGACAACGTAACTGATAGCAATATGGCCGCCACTGTGAGGAGAAAAAAGATTTTATAATTTTCCTGTGAAATTTCAGTTCGGATCACCAGAGCAGCTACCGGATACGCTAACCACGGCGCTAAACGAGCACCCTGAAAGAGTGAAATACGAATTTGCCTGTTGCTTCTCCGTGACGGGTGAAAGCGACGGCTCCTGCGTAGAGCAGGTGCGCAGAGAAAAGTGTCACTGCTTGGAGAAGCTGCGACGTGCATTTCGGTGAGTCTACCTGTCGGGTTAATGCGAGTCAACAGAGGAAGAAACGGAAGCAGAGAAATAGACGCAAACACGATGCGGCAGTAAAAACGTTTTCGATAATCCGGGGGCATTCAGCTTTAAAGAATATGAAGACTTCAATGCCCTAGTATTTTTTTTTTACCTTTAAGCCATCGGGAATAGTTGCCTGAAGATGCCACTACTGCTGAAGTGAGTAACTGCCGGCAGCGAGGCAGAGGATTAGCTTCTCACCCATTATCCCATGACATTTTCTTTACTGATAGTATGAACAATTTCGCTTACATTTCGCTTACACGACTAAGCATCGCGCATTGACTATTCGAAGTTTTGGTATTGTTCTGTTATATCAATTACCGTGAGCAAAATATGCATTAAAACAGTCTTAACGCCGACTGGGGTTCCGGGACACTTTTATTTTTCACCCGTAAGGTTATTGTAATACATAACGCCTACATGGTCAATTAACCAGGTTAATTTACACCTGGTGCATCAAATTACCATTTTAAATGTTATGGTATACACTGATGCGGAATACCCTTAACTCACTGGCTTCATATGCGATTTAAATGTCTCGTTTTGCATCTTAAACATCGATGGAACCTTTTTTTTTTCTGTTCTGCAGCCTTGGACGAAAACCGCGGCAATTTCGTCGGCGTTTAAACAGGTCTAGAGAAAGACGAAAAAATAAGCGTTTTAACCCCGTTCCACTTTGCGAGGGCGTAGAAGATCGGCTCCTTTGTGCAGTGGAAGAGACCAAGCTCTAACTCAATCACTGTCACCCGTCTTATCTGTAGCTCTCTGAAGCAACTGCGCTGGAAGCCGTTGAAAAGCGTAATTGAATTTCGCAAACTTCCTCCGCTCCCGTGTCTCTCTGTCACAGCACCGTCAAGAAAGATGGTGGGGCCCCGTTAGTCGTTTAAGTGGTCGCAGAAAGCGCTGCTCTTTTTGAGACAGGATAACCAGCTGGGAGTCAGCTCGTGTCTGCCCTTTTCACGTAATTTCCTTTCTTTTACGTGTTCTTTACGTAGCGGTACTTGTCTTCGCTTTCCGGAGTGCGACTGCTGCAACTATCTCTCCTATTGCTGATGGCATTGTTACTTTATAATATTTATTTTTACATTAGCGGACTGACATTGAGACATTAAAACCTATCGGCAGCCACTTTACGGTCGTGGTGATGGCGCCATGTTCAGGATCACGTTAATGTTCCTATTAGGGGTGCCACTGCTATTTATATCTTGTGCTGACTAAGCCCAACCAACTCGTGTTTAAATAGTTTTTATATCTGTGAAACGTGTTTAACTGGTTTTAAAGCGCCTTTTGTAGAGCGTACGTCACAGCGGCGTTGTGTATCGAACATCCGCGCCGACACACGTGTATTGACGACTGGCGCGAATCTCCAAACATTTACAGCTCCACTGTGGACTAACAATTTATTGGCCATGCGTGATAATCACGGCAACTGTAGATTTGTCAATGAGCCGTCAAATATGTACTATAAACATCCATCTGTAAGGAAGAACCCGGTTAAGAGGAATTCTCGCGAACACAAACCAAGGTGGGAACAGTCGTTTGCGAAAGTGTTGGTATGGCCCTGTTGGTAGGACATGACACAGAATGAAAGCGCTTACACAAACAAGGACAAGCGAGTAAACATACATAAGCTAGTGGTAGCGCCTTGTGCGTGCCTACTCGCGTGTCCTTGTGTTCAGGCTTCCATTCTTGTTTTTGCCTTCTAAAGTTTATTTGGTTTTCTACAGCGCCAATGCAAAGAAAACGTGCTTCGGATGAACAGCTTCGCACCTATTCTTCTGGCAGGAGGAACTTCCCAGACAATATGGCGGACTTGTCGGGGCATCCCCGTGACGGAAGCGAACTCAAAAAAAAAAAACACTCACCATTACTATACTCCTTAATGCGAAATTCGTGCACACTGCGACCTGCAGTCATCTTTTCGGTCACGCATATCTGCTGCGTTTCAGGAAGTGTCCGCGTGATTAGAGGACACGGCAGCGTACGTTACTCTGCCATTACCTCGCAGTGCGTCGTCGGCCACCGTCGAGAATGTTGTTGCAAGCCGTGCTTGAACCTCCCGCGCAAATTTCACGCGGTTCGGATTGCCCCCAACGGAGGAATAGCGGCTGGCTCAATTGTAAGGGGGAGGCAGTGAGAGAGATGACGCCATAGCAGCGCGTGTCGCCCTCCCTCTGACACTTTCGCCCGGCGCTCCTCCTTCGTTATATTTCTGCCTTCGTTGCCTCGTTTCTTAGCTCGCTTACGCGAACATCTTCGCCGCTCACGCCACCGCAGCGGCCACCAAACCACGGCACTAGGCGCGGACATGTTGCGCTCTAAAATAAAATAAAACGTTTTACGCCAACTATGGCTGCCTCGGTGGAGTCTGTTCTTGGCGGATATAGCTGCCTCATAAAAGGACGTGAGACGTCTTGAAACGATGCTTCTGAGGACGTGAGATGCGTTAGCACAGTGTCTGCATTGAGGACGAGTAACCCAATAAAAACTTGCCTAAATTATTGCCAGAACTTATTTTCAGCAGCAGAAAGTCGGTGGATGATTTTCAGGCTCATAAGTGGGGGTTGTCGCTCGGGGTCGTACACAATGGGCCTCTTCGATTTTGCACTTCTGGCTCCCCGCGGGCTGCCCGCGGGTAGTCCGAGTATTCCCCGAAGCCATAGGGATACACGGGAAAATCGAATGTTGGACTGCTTCTCGGGGAGTCCGCGGTGAGCCCGAGACTGTAAATCGAAGAGGCCCAATGTTGCGCACCACCGACAAAAATCGACCACAGACTGGTTGAAACAAGGCCAGAGTGCTTGATGACAGAATTCACCATCAAAGTGAGCCAAATAAATGGCTTTAACAGCGAGGCTGTTTAGCGAATCGCTGTTTTGAGTGTTGGCAGTTAAAACTACCAAGAAAATACCGACGGCAGTGAGCGAGGACACGTGAGCGCGTGCCCGCGAGGACCGCCAGGCAGTTAAAAAAAGGCCCATCTCCCCGCGAGGGGGACTCGAGTAAATGCGTCGCATAGGGAGTGGGTGTATTGCGTTAACGTTTAGTGTTTGGGGAGTTGGTGGTAGTGAATGCGTTGTATCAGCAGCTTCTTGACGTAGTTTGAATGAGTCAAGGATATAATGCGCGTCCGTAGCCTTTAATTCTGTGTCGGTTTTGTGGCGCAGTGGGAAGAGCACCATGTACCGCGCGTTCCGCCCACAGGTAGTGAATGCGTTGTATCAGCAGCTTCTTGACGTAGTTTGAATGAGTCAAGGATATAAGGCGCGTTCGTAGCCTTCCATTCTGTGTCGGCTTTGTGGCGCAGTGGGTAGAGCACCATGTACCTTGCTATCCGCCCGCAGGGTCGTGGGATCGAAACCAGGCGCCGGTAAGTATTATTTTTTATATAGTGTAGGGGGAGGGGTGCGGGCCTGTTGTTGAGAGCGAGGAGGGTAGCGTGATTCGGGAGAGGAGGAGTGGGGGAGAGGGCGTACCTGGAACGGCTGTTGCGGACGCCGAGGCACGCCGGCAACGCCGGGTGACATCATGAGTTAAAGAAATGCTCTGCATTTAAAACCCAAGTAAATGCTGAGAGTCGTGTGTGCGTGCCTCGCCGCGACTGCCCAGCGTAACCGTCGCACTTTTGTAGAGCCAAGCATACACACTTAAGAAGATTGGCCAAAGTTGGTCTAAAAACAATCCGCCAGCGTTTCCCGCAATCGTGGAAACACTTGCGACTCAAGCGTTGGCCGTAATCGCGGCAACATTTGCTCGAACGAGAAGTGCACATCAGAGCGCACGCCACTCCTTAGTGATGTGCAAGGATTATCACTTCCAAAAAAAAGATGGAAGCTCACAATTGTAGAACGACTGATGGAGCAAAGGTTGTTGGGGCAGCCAAGAAGAAGCAAATCGGCTGCAATCGTGGACTTAAACTGTCGTGATGTCATGAAATAAGCGTTCAGCTTCACTACCTTCCAGTCTTACACGTTAGCGTGAGCTTCTTTCATTTTTTTTGTCTTCCACTTTTACAAAAGGCACGTATTTATTTTACTGTCTTCAAAGAACGTGTTTGGATGCACTTCGGCATGTCCTAACTCATTTTTCAAATCTTTTTAGGCCAACTTGAGATAGGACGAAAAGAATTTATGCTCCCGTCAGGTAGGACTTGATGGTACTTCCTTTTTTGTTGATTTTCGAGATGTGATAGATACACGGGCTTGAAAGTTTTGTACGTGGGTTTATAAGATTACATTGTGCAATCGTTGAAAGTGGGCCAAGCTAAAATATGTCGGCTAGCAGGAACTAGATACTAGTAGAGGTATCACTAACTCCTTGACTGTAAAAATAAAAAGCAGGCCCAAGAGAAGTGATTCATGCATGCCCCCTCCCATCTCTACTTATCGAACCTTTTCCATGGTATGATAAAAGAAAGACGACCTGGGAAAGGCCCTGGCGGCACTTTTTCGGAAGCGGCTCTGATGTGTTTAAAATTTTTTCGGAGCTCTCTACCTTTTCCAATTCCAGTCCACGTGCCTTGCCTTTTCCAGGGCTACGTACGTTCCAACAGCAGCCGATGTGGGACGTAGAGGCACGTGTATGCCTGCCCCCCCCCCCCCATAACGCTCTCCTCCGCGATGTGGATAAATGGGCTATGAAGACGAAACAATTTTTTTTTTGCAAGGGCTGGACTTTGGTAGATTCCGCGGCTAGATTCCAGATACGGGAGATGTTTTGTTTTTTAACCGAAAAAATGTAACAATTAATGAACAACTTAAAACTTACGCGCCATTTTGGCGTAATAAAGGCACGTATGACGTTTTATGAACCGGCTCTAAAAGTATTTTTATCAATGTGTTAACTGCGCGTTGGCATGCATGTGATGCAATCAGACGCAACTGTAAGCCCCACTTCTTCAATCGCCCTTGCATGTTTCTTGGTGGTGGCTTTGGTCAGCGGCATCCAATCGCCCAAACGAAATTCGGTGACGTTTAGAAACTTTGCCGGAAAGTGGCTACGGAATCGCCACTGCTGAGCATGTTTACTTTTATGTCTCCATTATTTGTTTGGCATTGGCTATAAAATTTGTATTGTTGTTATCATGACCAAGAAGCGGTTTAAATAAAATGAACATGTACTTTGTCCCCATGGCCCTTTTAGGTAGTGCCAAAACGCTGTCCTTCTCTCTCTGTCTCTTCGAGCTGCGGAAGTGGATGAGCGGCAATGTTTTTGTGGCCGGCGTTTCTGCTGCCGAATGTGTGACCGCGCAGCGGCGGCCCCCTACTGCACGCATTAGGTGCAACTCTATTATCATTTGGATTTACAAGGTTTTCCTTTTGGGCGCACTGCAGCTAGCGAGATCGAAATGCTTCATCCTGTTCTAATTGTCTTTGGGTTTCGCAACCGTAAGTGCCACCATGATATTCGTGCCTGTGAATGCATGGCTCCCACCACCCACCACTGCAACCCAGTAATCGTCTCATGCCGGTACCCGCATTTCCATTTTGCAGTGCAGAAAGCCCCCGTAGAGCGCCAAGGAGGATTCGTGATGCATGTATCAGAGCTGGAACATAGCTCCCGTACGCATTTACGAGGAACACGGCAAAAACATGATAAGCGGAGACGTAGGTGAGCTGGTTGGAAGGGCAACTAGGCGGTGGCGGCTTTTCAAAGGTTGCCGCTACTTGAAACAGCGGCGGTAGACGTAATGAAGCGGCCGAGAGGTACGCAATTGCCGAAGAAACCAGCGGACGGCGGAATATCCGCCGGAAATTAGCTGTAGCAAAGAAACAACACAGAGACTCCGTGGCCCTCCTGGAGACGGGGCATGGCTGAATATGAATCAGCTTCCGTCACACTTTATACTGTATATTAAATATAATAGAGGCCACGCCAGCGTATTCACTCTACTAAGCCTGGTAGCGCGGAAATTCTAGTGAGCATCTCGAGTTGGTTGTCGGGCTTCCCCTGTATTTGTGCGTCATGCGCAGGAGCGATGCGCGTTTTTCAGGGCAATAAATTATGTCGGAGAGCTTGCACAAGCGGTATTATATACTGCCAGAATGTCTCTTACACGGCCCATTTACTCCGGCAGGCATACAAAATTAACCAGTGTTTGGAGCGTCAGCAACATTCGTAAAAAAAGGCTCTCTCAACGCCATTCAGCGTCCGCTAAATATGGAAAAACAGCAAAAAAAGCCGAATTGCACTTTTAGGGTAGAATTGTGGTGTTATATCCGCAAAAAAATTGAAATAATTATTTCACCATGGCCAAGGCGGTCTGGAAAATCTTTGTAAATTCAGAAGTTCCGTGCGAATTCAGGTTCTACGCGTTCCGTTTTGGTTGGAATAAAACCCTTAAATTCTTTTTCTGACGTGCTTAGCGTTAACAATATTTCATGATCCCGATGAATATCGCAACGATCCGGACAGATCATCGGGAATTTGAGAAACACATTCTAGTCCCCATCGATCCTGCAGTAGGCAGTTAAAAAAAATCTACCTTCTTAGCAGTCACTCCGCCCTAAAAATGTAATTGCGGATTTTCAAGTCTCCAGGCTATTAGCTTCTAGCGGGCGGTGATGAGCCAGCAAATCAGTCAATCTGGAACTGCTCTTTACGTGTGTGCATTATATCTGCTGTGACTGGCGACGTCCGCGACAGGAAGAGAGCCGAAACTTACACGAGCTTTTTGGCAGCGAAGCTGTATATATCTTCAATCCCAGGATCTGGCGCCAGGGCCAACAATTTACTGAGCGGCGTGTGTTTGGCGCTAGAAAAATTCCATAAAAAATGCGGTTGATCCGTCTTTCATAGGAATCGGTAAAACACGAAAGTGAAATGTGCCCCTACAGGAGCCGGTAAATGTTTATTGTGCATTGATAGGAGCTTCCACAACGCTATTTATATTTCATCGGAATGGTACCCTTAGACGCAGCAGCATTGCACACTGCATTACATGACCCAGACCAAGGCGTAAATCCGATTGAAACCTCAGGCACTCGCAAAGCGCGCAAATGAAACCGAACGGGTTGGCAGCCAATCGCTTGGTGAAGTCACAATCCGCTGCAACGAAAGGAGCGTGATTTACGGGTCAGCAGCAGTCTTGTGGGGGGGGGGGGGGGGGGGGGGCTTGGCAAGCGACGTACTGCTATCGGGTCACTTCGGCAAAGGTGCGACCACTTCGGTCCTGCTCCGTTGTGTGTACGGCAACGCTTGCGTTGTGACGAGCCGAGCTTGTGGAACGCGAGTGGCAGAGTTAGTAGCCTGGATCGTGAATGCGTGAACGCTTTCCGCTTCCCGCTGGTGTGTCTTTCGGTACGCCAAAGCTGTCAGGAGAGCGAAATTCGCCAGTCGGCGCCATTGCCCTTCTGCCTTAATTCAACAGTTTTCTTACACGCGGCGATGGTGGAGGAATCCTCCGCCGTGCACGAAGCCATCGCACCGGTAGCATAGCGGGCGGAGAAACATACGTTGCCCTATCGAGGCTCCAACTATCGGCGCTCAGTTAGCGTTTTGACGCACTACTTCGCTTTACCTCTCCTAGGCGGCAGCACCATCTGAATAGAGAGGTCAGGATATAAGGCGCGTTTGTAGTTCTGTAGCGGCGCGTGTCCACCGCGCCGAGACGACGACGACGACGAAGGCGGAACCACGAGGCGCACGCTCACGTGCGCTCGTGCTGGAGGATTAAAAAATCAGTTCGAGCCCAAACGCTGTCGTGGCTGGTTGTCACTGCGCCGGTCGCGACATGATTTGGTGACGTGGACCGAACTCGCCTCTTCTGACCGCGCCATGTCGGACCCTTCGGCTTCGCCGGATTCTGCGGGCCAACTACAACCCGGCGCAGCTACGCCCGCCCACGAAGCAGCTCCGCCTGCTCACGCTACAACCGCGGCTGTGCACAGCGCTACTCTACCCCCGTTTTGGACTCGGAACCCGCGGACTTGGTTCACGCAAGTCCAAGCGCGCTTCCGTCTGCATCGCATCACCAGCCAGGAGATGAAATATAACAGCGTCGTGACCTCATTGCCAGGCAGAATCGCGGACGAGCTAGCCGACATCCTCGACGCCCCACATCCTGAAATGCCGTACGACCACCTAAAGGCAGCGATCATCCAACGCAAGTCGGAGTCGGAGTGCAGCAGGCTGCAGCAGCTTCTGAACACCGAGGAGCTCGGTGACGGGCGACCCTCGCAGTTGCTACAGGGCATGCGGCAGCTATTGGGCGATCATGGCCAGGACCTCAAAAATCCACTTCTTCGGGAGCTCTTCCTTCAACGCCTCCCCCAGAACATGGTATTGGTACTTGCGGCAGCCGCTGACATGCCACTCGACCAACTCGCGGAACTGGCTGACCGCATCGCGGACTATTCCCGGTCCTCAAGCATCGCCGCAGTCGTCGATACGCCCTCCACCTCAAGGGACGACTCCAGGCTTGGTCGACTTGAGAGCCGCATTGATGAACTCAGCCATCAGCTGTCATCCCTCGCACCCCTCTTGCACCGACGCCGACGTGCATCCCGCGACCGACGGTACTCCCCATCCCCGTCCCGTTCTCAACATGGCTCCTCCGCAACACGCGGTGAGCCTGGCCCTTCGGGCGTCTGTTGGTATCATCGTACTTTCGGCACTGCCGCCCGCAAGTGCAGCCAGCCTTGCTCATGGACGGGAAACTAGGAGACCGGACACTGGCGGCGGCAAGTGAATCCCGTCATGCAGTCAGCCGCCTCTTCTATGTCACCGACAAGGTTGCCGGCCACCGCTTCTTGGTCGATACGGGAGCAGACGTCAGCGTCATACCGGCCTCTTCGCTAGACCGACGACGCCGAGAAATGACCTTCCCGTTAATCGCCGTCAACAACTCGCCGCTCAACACCTACGGCCAGCGGTCGCTCACAGTCAATTTTGGCCTACGTCGCACCTTCCGGTGGCTTTTCACAATTGCTGACATCAAGCAGCCCATTCTCGGTGCTGATTTCCTGGCTTGCTACAACCTGGCCGTGGACGTGCACTCTCGATGCCTCGTGGACATGACGAAGAGCCTTTCAGTACATGGCATTCTCTCCTCTGCCACGGCGACAGGACTTCGAGCCTTTGTTCTATCTTCCGTGTACGAGAAGATACTTGCAGATTTTCCCGCGATCACAAGACCCCACACGGGAGAGTCCCCGGTGAAGCACACCATCACCCACCACATCGTCACGAAGGGACCCCCTGTCTTCGCTCGAGCGCGTCGTCTCGCCGGATCACGTTATGCCATTGCTCGCCGGGAGTTCGAGCACATGCTGGAACTGGGAATTGTCCGTCCATCCTCGAGCAACTACGCGTCAGCCCTGCATATGGTACCCAAAAAGGACCCCGGTGACTGGAGGCCATGCGGTGACTACCGTGCCCTCAATGCGATCACCGTGCCGGACCGGTACCCGCTCCCTCATTTGCAGGACTTCAACGCGAATTTGGCAGGCTGCAAGATATTCAGCAAGGTGGACTTGGTCAAAGCTTATCACCAGATACCTGTGGAGCCAGCAGACATACCGAAGACTGCCATCATTACACCATTTGGTCTCTCCGAATATGTCCGCATGCCCTTCGGCCTGCGTAACGCCGTCCAGACCTTTCAAATTGCCATCGACGAGGTTACCCGCGGTTTAGACTTTGTCTTTGCCTACCTCGACGACCTCTTGATCGCAAGCTCATCACCATCCGAGCACGAAGTGCACTTGCGAGCCCTTTTAACTCGGCTTGACGAATATGGCTTCGTCATCAACCCCAAAAAGTGTGTCTTCGGCGTGCAGACCATCGAGTTTCTGGGCCACTTGGTCACTCCACAGGGCATCAGACCTCTCGACACCAAGGTGAAGGCCATCCAGGACTTTCCACAGCTCACCTCAATTAAGAAGCTTCGAGAGTTCTTGGGCCTGCTGAACTTCTATCGGCGGTTCATTTCCAACTGTGCCGAACTAGTCCAGCCCCTCACTGATCTGCTGGCCACCAAGACAGGCCCTGCAGAGCACTTCGAGTGGAGCGAGCAAGCAGCGTCCGCCTTTTCTGCTGCGAAGAAGGCCCTCTCCGACGCTGCCATGTTTATACACCCCGTTCCTGATGCTCAACTTCGTCTAATAACCGACGCCTCCAGCGTGGCTGTCGGTGCCGTGGTTGAGCAGTTCGTCTCCGGTTGGCAGCCACTTGGTTTCTACTCCCAGAGGCTGAAACCTGCCGAGACGAGGTACAGCACCTTCGGGCGCGAGCTACTGGCTGTCTACCTTGCCATCAAACATTTCCGGCATTTCCTGGAAGGCAGGGACTTCTACGTCCTTACGGATCACAAGCCCCTGACGTTCGCTTTCCAGCGCAACCACAGCTCGTACTCGTCGCGTGAGATCCGTCACCTCTCCTTCGTCTCGGAGTTTACTGTCGATCTCCGCCATGTCAGCGGCCCGATCAACACTGCTGCTGACACGCTGTCTCGCGACGAACCACTTTCGTCTACACCCCAACCAATTTCCATGGAAGAGCTTGCTTCTGCACAGCGACAAGACCCTGAGCTCCAGCAACGCCGCTCTGACACCTCCACGCTGACTTTCACGGATGTGCAGTTGCCGTTTACCGAAGGCACAATCACATGTGAGACGTCAGCCGGCGTATCCCGACCTTATGTTCCACCGGCGTTTCGTCGAGCCGTTTTCGACACCCTGCACGGCAAGAGTCCCCCCGGCATCCGAGCAACTCAACACCTCGTCACAGCTCGGTGGTTCTGGCCCTCGATGAATGCAGATGTCCGCCGGTGGGCACGCACCTGCCTCCAGTGCCAACGCGTCAAAGTAACCAGGCACACTGTCACTCCTGCCTCGCCATTCCATCCACCGGACAGCCGTTTCGCGCACGTGCACATTGACCTGGTCGGCCCCCTACCACCGTCGCGATGCGCCACCTTCTTGTTGACGTGCGTCGACCGCTTCACGCGCTGGCCAGAGGCAATCCCGATACCTGATATTACGGCGGAAACAGTCGCCAAAGCATTTGTTGGTGGTTGGGTGTCCCGTTTCGGCTGCCCCGCTGTTGTCACCACTGATCGCGGGCGTCAATTCACATCAGCCCTGTTCAACGCTCTCGCTGCCATCTTGGGAGTACGCCACATACACACCACCTCCTACCATCTGACTGCCAACGGGATGGTGGAGCGTTTACACCGCCAACTCAAGGCAGCTCTCACCACCTACGAGCCAAGGGAACACTAGGCCGACCACCTTCCCCTCGTCTTGCTCGGACTACGCTCGGCTTTTAAGGCAGACCTGCATTGCACATCTGCCGAGCTGGTGTATGGCTGCCCTCTTCGTCTCCCGGGCGACCTCCTCACACCTCCGACAGCCGATGGTCCTTCGGACCCCGCCGGTTACGTGGCTGATCTTCGTCGCCTTTTCGAGCAAATCCGGCCTGTCCTTCCTCGACAACGCAGCGACCACTCCGTCTTCGTGAGCCAGGACCTTTCTTCCTGCACTCACGTGTTCGTGCGCCACGACGCTGCCCGTCGACCCCTCACTCCCGCTTTCGATGGCCCGTACCGCGTCATCGAGCGGCACCCGAAGACGTTAACCCTCGACATCAACGGCTGCCAAGACGTCGTGGCTGCTGACCGGGTAAAGCCTGCATACCCCTCCTCTCTCCGACCCAGCCAGACCTTCCCCGTCTCAACAACCATGCCCAGAACTTTGCACCATCAATCGTCCAAAGCTGTCACGTGGTCTTCAACAACGGCCTCCGGCTCTACGGGGAGCAGCCCTGTAGCGGCGCGTGTCCACCGCGCCGAGACGACGACGACGCCGAAGGCGGAACCACGAGGCGCACGCTCACGTGCGCTCGTGCTGGAGGATTAAAAAATCAGTTCGAGCCCAAACGCTGTCGTGGCTGGTTGTCACTGCGCCGGTCGCGACAGTTCTATACGGGCATGACTTAATAGCCCAGTTACCAGTGCTTTTGACGCCTCCCGTGGCGGTAAGAGTGATCGTGGGCTCGAATCCTAGCGGCGCCGCGTGAATGGAACTTCTTCTGGCGATGTCATTTCTGTGATGGATATGACGTCGGTGAGGTGTTGCTGTACAGCGGCATCAAACACTTGCGTGTTAAAATAAAAAAAAATGGCTTCCGAGCAAGGCGCTTCCGTTTACAAGCGAAACCAACTTGAAGGGGATCGTTGCACCTTGGATTTTGAAAGCTAGCATTCCCACATTAGGGTTTGCACAGCGAAGCATGGCCATCCACAGAGGTAGTATGGTCACTCCCACTTCGTATTCCTTTTCGCCACCGCCGCTTCTTGCCCGCGTCGTGCATACTCCTCGCCATGCGCGGCGTCTTTCTCTCCCTGACGTTGCGCAATGCCGCGCGCTCTTTGTTGGCGACCTGTGCGGAGCAGTAGACCCTGCGCTGGTATGGGCGTAGCTGCGCCATAATAAAATATCACGGTCTCTAACCACCAATAGCGTGCTTACTTAGTCTGTGACGTAGATACTGTGCCCCAGTCACTATATGTCCATACAGGTAAAACCCAATATTGAAATTCCAACACGAAAAATGCTTTACTGAACATACAGAGGAAGGAAGACAAAAAATGCCAAATGTTTGACTTCCTTGTTGTTTGTCTTCGCGTTGCGGATTGTTTGTCTTCTTTCCTCTGTTTGTCCAGTTGGCGCAATCTCCGTAGGGAATACTCCGCCTCTGTCTTTAAAATTCAAGACAGATAAAACCCAATATAGAAATTCCAATACAAAAAATGCTTCACTGAACATACTGAGGAAAAAAGACAAACAATGAGCATATTTGACTTCCTTGTTGTTTGTCTGCGCGTTGCGGTTGTTTCAATCGAAATGAATTAGACTGGGCAGTAACCGCATGGTATAAAATATACATCGTTGAAAAAATGCTGAGCTTCTTTCTAAAAATATGAAACCTAAAGAATCGGCAGAAGGGATAGTTAGTTCAGGAGAAACTATTTCTTGTCCTAATTGTTTTAGAGATATTTAGAATCTGTAAAAGCAGGCACATGGGTTTATTTTCGGCCGTGCTAGTCGAGTTTTAATGCATTTAAATATGTTATATGGTGTAGGCTACCTTGCTATACTCGGACTGGCCCGGAAGTTTAAAAAATTGTCATGGCAGCTAAAAAGAAACAAAATATTGGCGGATTCCAAGCATAGTTGGCAACCAAATAAAGCAAAAATTTCAAAGTGGCATATTTGGGTTGAATCAGGGGTACAAGGGTATGTACTTTGTGCAAGGGTATAAAGGTTTGTATTTTGTATAAGGTATGTGTTCAGCGTAGTTAAATTTTTCGCAAAACGGTGAGCAGTGGTGAGTACGTCGGGAAATACGTGCCGTAAAGAGAAATGTTCAACCTCTCATTCTCTGTGGCGAACGTGGAGTCAATCACAGCAGTTTTTTTACGTTGGCACTGACAAATGGGAAGATTGACGGGTAAGAAGATGCACACCCTAGACGTCTCTCGTGCTGCCCGGTAAGCACCAGTTGCTCGGGTGAAAAGAGGGAACCACTGCCCCCTGTGCGTACTAAACAGGCTACTACCCTGGGTAGTACCCTCCCTTTGCGTTGCTTCCCGACAGATGTAGAGGTTGGCCAAAGCGATGACCACGTCCGCACCCGTGACTCGCTCAACGCAGTTTCCCCTAAAGGGACCAGGCAAAACTCTTTGTGCAGTGCAAGTAAACCTGCGGACGTTTAGACCTCACTACCAGGAATACCGGAGCCAAATATTACACGTGCACGCAAATCAGTTAGCGCACAGATGGCCGTGAAAGACGCAGAACAACCAACCGCGATTTCTTCAATTCTCCTCATTATGCACCCTTGACATGGCCTAAACGACGCCATTTTGGTCATGGCTGTCTAATTGGCGGTCGCTGGTCAACACCATGGCTTATTGTTTGCATTTCCTCCTTTCAACGAGACCACTCGACGACAAACGTTTATAGCTTCAAAAACGCCCTACAAGCCTGAGCACGCGCTTGCGAGCAGGCAGCGATGCCTGCTTTCTGTGGCACCAGACCAAAATAGACCCATCTACGTTGCGGCCGAAAGGAGAAAACTCCGCGGCCTGTGATATGTCGACGGCCGCCGAACAGAACGCCGCGAGTTTCCCCCCTTTCTGGGACAAACCACGCAGCTTTCGTAGCGTTGTCCTCGGTTCAGTTGAGAGGGAACAATTATGCGCGATTTATCATCGCGCGTAGTTTCAGCGATAGTGAACAGAGTTTCATAATTCTTGCTCGAGGAGATTGCTGGGACAATAGGCTTTACCCCAAAATACATTCCGAATAGTCGACGGTAAGTGTTGCAGAGTCCCTTAAATCATCAGCGAGAATGACTTGGGCGTCTGTGTTGGCTGGAAATGACAAATTAACAGTGTGGATGGAGGGATGCATGCAGTGCAGTTAAAAAGAATCCGCGGCAACACTGGCCACAGAGTGATGACGCCACTGATAAAAATTAGCTGCTTCCCATTTTTATCTGGGTGTTGCTGCAAATTTATATTAGTTTAGTAACGCTGCTGCAGGCTCACCTCTTGTCAAGAAAAGACGTTTACCCTTCATGGTACTTTTGTGCTAGTCTGACTTACTTTTCCTAGTATTCCGTCTAGTTGTCGCTCTGCTATTCATCAACCAACATTTTAAGCACATTTTACTAACCTCTGCTGCTTTCCAATTCACTTTACCTCTAAGTTTAAGGCCGAGGGATTCCGGAAGTAACGTGCCTCCCCAGCTGAATACTGGTCGGATACTTTGCACTGCATCAAAGTATGTCGTATACTTTTGGTTCTCCCCCTCAACCGGCGCACAATGCCAGTTTGTGTGCGTGCTAGGGGGTGCGTTTTACAGCGAAGCTGTAATGTCTTTCTTTGCCATATAGCGGACGCGGACAAGCACTGTGGAACGAAAATTCTAAAGATGGGGGGAATGCTCAGACAAAAAAAAACCTGTAATTCTTGTTTTCTAGAATGTATCCTAAAGCAAGTTACATTACCATTGGTCGTGCACACCAATACGCCGAGTTTAGCTTGCTTGTCTTAATCAGTTATTTCATGAAGTTGTAAATTTCCAGGATTTTATCCGCAGTCAATACATGACCGTCTGCTGAGGGTTTATTGTAACACGAAATGGCTGTAGCTGAGGTTTTGCTGAAACTGACCGAAGATATTTCGGCAGTGATTAACGGCTATGAGGGCTTTTAACAATACACCAAACCTGATCTACTTTTCAAATTTGCATCGCTCGCTGTGACCTGTTAGGCGTTAGAAAATTCCCGCTTGTGGTCAACCCTTGCACTTCCAGGGGAGGAAAACGGGCAGCCATACGTAGGTCTGCAAGTAAAAAACTCCCGTACCTCCAAGTTTCATGCAGCTGATTAACAGAAAGAATGTGCCATCGCAAGTTACAAACTAACGTGTTTTGTTTCGTGCATTGTTCCGTCGATAGAGGTAAAACCCACCCCAGCTTCGCTGCTCGCCATTTCAAAGTGGAAAGATCGATGAACTCTTTTAGGTAGTAGTAGCATAGATAATTAAGGGAATGTTTATCTTCTGTCGGAAGTTGCGAATAACATTCAAGCAATGATCAGCGTTGATTTGGAATAAAGAATACTGCTGTGCAATAGTTTCCCGAATGCGTGAGATGTCGAATACTCAAAACCCCGATGTCTGACATTACCCTTAAACGTCGACTGAGACGACAGGTGTTCGTGTGCTAAGACCGATGCCAGAAGAACGTCAGAGGGAGAGAGAGAGAGAGAGAGAAGAGAGAAAGAGAGTAAACGTGTTTATTGCGAGAAGGTGTCGGAAGAGTCCTCAGTCCAAGACCCCTTGAGCTTTCCCAGCCTCAATACCCTCAACACCAGGAGGCGCTGGTCACTGAGGTATTAACTTGTCAGAGCCCTCTCCCAAAGCTCGTAAGAAGGAAGGGTGAGATTTCGTGAATGTAGTGGGGCGTGCGCGACAAGATACATTTATACTTCGGCTGAGCCACATTCTTCTTTCGATGCAAGCCTTGAACTAAGACATTTCTCTAACGCCCATTGCGGTGGCTAGGTTTGTCCCGCAGACATTGTTGTCACTTACAACTTACTTCAACTAAGCTGATTCCTATCAATTGTGGCCGATTCCACCAGTTTCAAGCTACGCATATTATAAAGCGATCTGGTGGTTTCTTAAGTTTACGCACTCTATGAAAAAATGCTCGCCAATTTAAGAAATTGTCTACAGATTCGCAGAATTCTTACGTGATAAGACGATGATTCAAACCCTTGAAACCCACCTCCGCACTCTGCTCCTCTGTGCGTGCGTGTGCATTTCTATCTTACTATCTGTGAGGGTCACTCACAGAATGCTTATGCAACCGTCCGTTTTCATAATGTTGAAGTCTTCTAGGATCCCCTTTCTATCTTCTTCTTTCTTCGGCCCAGGACGCTTGTATTTGTGAAACCGAACGCTGGGGCACTGGCGGCAATGATGGCAATTGTCGCCAGCCTCCCTGGGTGAGTAATCTGCTGCGGATTGTCCTCACGTGCTATGAGTCTCGTATGGACGCAGCGACATTACTGACTAACCGAGCACTTTCCGCATGGCTATTGCAGACGGTACACTATTCCTTTTTTGCATTCTGCAAAATTGTTCTCCTGGTTAGTAGAGCATGTGTTTCAGAGTTTCCGCACATCGGTGACCTTTACAAAAAGGCTCGTCAATTTTCTATCCGATTTTACTCACAGCTTGTTTACAAGAGGTATTCAGAACAATGAATTGGGAACAGCTAAGCGTAAGGGTTACAGGAGAATACAGCAGAACTTCAGATTTGCTGATGACGTTGCCTCGATAAGTAACTCGGGGGACGAATTGCAAAGCATGATTACCGCACTGTACATGCAGTGTGGAATCGTTGGCATAAAATATTATGCAGAAAACTAAAGTAATGCCCAACAGCATCGGGAGAGCACAGCGGTTTTTAGTAGGTGGCGAGCAAGTGGAAGCGATAAGCGAATATATCTACTTAGGGCAAGTTGTAACCCCGGCTCCCAACCACCAGGCACAGATAATAGGAAGGATAAAAATGGGGTGGAGTGCATTCGGGAGGCATTCTCAGTAAAGAAATATCAGCCTGGCATTGTCCCTGAAAAAGAAAGTGTATTACAGCGGCGTCTTACCGATACTCCTCTACGGGGAGAAACTTGTAGGCTCACTAAGAGGGTTCAACTTAAATTGAGATCGACTCAGCGGGCAATGGAGCGGAAAATGATAGGTGTAACCTTAAGGGGCAAGAAGAAACCGGAGTTGGTCAGGGAACAAACGTGCGTTAAGGACATGTTAGTAGACATTAAGAAGAAGAAATGGGTGGGGGCAGGGCGTGTTATGCGAAGGCAAGATAACCGTTGGTCATCAAGGGTAACAGAGTGGATCCCTAGAGAAGGTAAGTGTGGTAGGGGGTGAAGAAATTTGGATGGGCAAATGAGATCAAGAAGTTTTGGAAGATAATTTGGTCGCAGTTAGCAGATTACCCGGATAATTGGAGATCTATGGTAGATACATTGGCCCTGCCGTGGGCGTAGACAGGCTGATGATGACGATAATGTTCAAGTTTCTCGGCGGTGTGAACACAACCGGAAGGTCATGTCTTGTAGCAATCTTTTTTAGCCTATGCACAACCTTATGAATATCAGGTTGAACAACCGGACGCGTTTTTTTTGTTTGACTGCTCACCTACCAGGGTCCTTTCCTTTTTTAGTGCTGTCTTTTGCGCCTTTTTGGCCACTTCTGCTAATTGATCGTCAAGAAAGCTGCTTAACCTTAACCTGTCTACTTGAACACTAAGGCTGTACCCCACCTTGTTCGCGCAAGCTTTTCTGATACCCGAAATCATGGTAGAATACGTAACGACACTTTTTACCTGTTTGGAGGGGTCCGAATGGTATCTCATCAAGTCCTTTTCCTCTCTAGTCGTGTATCCCCAGCATGTGTGGCTAGCCCCTTCCAGTATCGGCAGGCCCAAAAACCTATTGGTCGACTGTTCTGGATACTCAAATGTGAATTCGAGACCATGAAGCGCATTTTTGAACAGCAAACCATTTTTTTCCGTATCGCCACTGGCCCATTTGTGAAAGGGGAAACACAGATGGAAATCAGAGAAGAAAAACGACGGGTTGGCTAAACTAGGTGGGTTAACTAAAGTTGGTTAAAATAAAGTTGGCTAAAAGACATGTTCCACCGGTTGACATCATCATGTTATCACCCCTTAACATCTAGATTTGTACGAGAACCTTGTTATGTATATTAGTCAGTCTTGCGAAACAAATAAATCAGTGGATAGTTCGCGCATCGTTAGGCCTTTTTGTGGTGTTTCTTGTCTGTGTATGTTTTACTTCAGTGCGGTTTCAGGACGTGTATAACCAACTTGCCTCCATTTTAGCTTTGCTTAGTGAACAGTAAAAAGGTGCTACTGATATAATGCGATCTGATCGTGGGTCTGCGAAGCAGCACCCGGCACTCTATTAACTCTGCTATCTCTGTTTCCTTTTTTGCGACATTTCTTCAAATGCAATATGACATATATGAGAACTATTTACAAATCATGGCGCTTAATAGACAAAGCGCAACGGGTAATCTCCGCACGTCGCCTCCATAGTACCAAGCATATACGCGTTTCCTAGTGAGCGTAGCCCAGCGATTCATGGCGCCATCTAGGGGCATGTTTGAAGGCGTGTCCAGGTTTATGTGGCCCTCAATTTACTCGCTCAGAATAGTTTGGTCTCGTAGTGTAGTAGTAACGCTCCTGCAAAGCGAACAACCCGGGTTCAAATCGCATTACAAGTTTTTTTTTATTTTCAAGGGTTTGTCATATTTGAATATTACCATTTGTTATCACGCATATATTCTATTTATGACATCTTTATGCATTATAAATGGGATTTTGGGTATTTCCGTCGTCTTTTGGGCAGTTTCAGATACTGCGTCTTGTACAGTTTTGCGGGTTTTCTCCTTTTACATCGGGTTCAGCTATTTCTGTTGAATATTTTTTTACAACTTGGTTTTAAACCATTGCAGGTGAGTTTCGGCAGTTATTTATTTACGTTACTGTGGTTTTGTATGCTTTAGGTACGTTTATGTGGTAATATAACCCCCGTGAGCAAGCTCAGGTGACAGCTGGCTGTACTGACTAGGAAACGCATAAACGCCGATCGCATTTCAGCAGATCCAACAGATGTACACAAGTAGCGCGGAACTCTGATTTGAGAAATGTAGGGCCTGCCGGTATACTTGGTGGCGTAATTAATGCCGTAAGATTAAGAAACGAAAGCTAAAAATGAGGCAAAAACAAGGTGTAATAGAAAAAAAGCCTGCCGAAATAATCCTTGCCAAACAAAACAAGGGCTTAAAAACGAACAGACGCAAATTCTACGGTGCAGAAAGAAGACGCGAGAAAGCACTTTATTAGAAGAAAGCAGAGGTTCACCGGAGTGTGGTCGCCTGCATGTTACCCTGCGAGCGTCGGTCGGAGGAAATAAAGTCACAAGACTGAAAAGAGAAAAGAATGCAGGAAATAGAAGAAGCGAAAAAAAGCGAAAAAAAGTGAAAAAAGGCAAGTAGCCCGTGTGCAAGTCTGTAGCGGTTTCATGGGAAAGGTCTAGACGTTTGCAAGAGGATATCTAGTCCTGTGTAGCCTGAGTGACACCGATGTCATGGAGGTAACCAAATAATGCGGCTAGCACTTTGCGCTGAGACGAGTGAGATGGCCATGGTCCCAGAAGTGCTTTTAAAGTTGGTAAACTGTAGTAGAGGCACTCGATGTTCTGTTTGAGGTCGTTTTTTGCTTGGCTGTAGGCAGGTCACTGCAGTATAGATATGCTCGACTATTTCCAGTGAACCCCGGTTCTCTCAATAAAGGATCAAGGTTAGGCCAATGCGATACCGGAATATATTTGCGAGAGCTGCGTTGAGACGTAATCGATGGAACGAATTCTCTAGACGAAGTGGAACTCGCTCCGGTAGCCTCAATGCCAAAGAAGGATATACATAATGCAGAAAGGGGTGCTGGTTTTCCGGGTGAAATCAGAAGTTGCTTCTTTCGCCGAAAACAAGCTTCTTTCCTAGTCTCAAGGCATGGTGCTTCGTGAAGAAAACGCGCCATGTTCCGCAGCTGCAGTGCTTCTTTGGCAGTCTCATTTGCTTTTTTGTTGCCTACGATGCCGCAGTGGGCAGGGATCCACTTTAGTGTCACACCCGCCGCGGTGGCTCAGTAGCTAAGGCGTTGCGCTGCTGAGCACAAGGTCGCGGGTTCGATTCCCGGCCGCGGCTGCCGCTGTTCTGATGGAGGCGAAAAGCAAAAACGCCCGTGTGTACGAGATTTCGGCGCACGATAAAGATCCCCAGGTGGTCAAAATTAATCCGGAGCCCTCCACTACGGCGCGCCTCATCGCCTGCGTTGCGTCGGCGCGTTAAACCCCACAATCAATCAATCAAATCATCACTTTAGTGTCACGCGGGGCCCGGCGACGCAGGGTAGTTGATTTAGGTAGGAGGCGTCGAGGGATATATATTCGTGATTGCTGGAGCAGCTGGCTCGTCGAAGAGTTCGTAGCGCTGTCTTTGAATCCGTAACGATAACCCACTGTGCTGAATGCGGGCGTAGACTGCAGCGAATTGCTTGTTTAATGGCATCAAGCTCAACAGATGTGAATGATGTTGTTTGCTCGAGATGGTATAACAGCGGTTTCCCGGTTGATGAAAATACGCGTCCAGAAGAAGCAGTCAGGCGTAAATGCGCCATCAGTAAAAATTCGGGCATATGCTGGTCTCGGCTATTTATATGGGCAAGTTTTCATTGATTCGAGTAAATCTAACACAATTTTCTTCGGTGTGAGTCTGGTTACGGTAAATGTTATGCAAATGGGTGATTGAGTCTAAGGTGGGAAATTAGATGGCATGATATGTCGTCGTTATGGAAGTACAGAGATGCCTATAGCATTTATAGCTTCTGCAAAGCTCGGTTTTGTGTTGTGTTGTACAACACGAGCCAGGAATTTGATTTTTATGTTCAGCATATGCATCAAGTATGTTTTAAATGTTTTCTGCAGTCTAAGTATATATAAGGGCAAGCAACCAGTCTATCTCAAATCAGGCAAGCAGACTCATTCCCATAAAAAGTCTTCTCTTTTTGTATTATATAGTTTCTTTTAAATTCAGGTCTACTAATCCCTACATAACGTATTATACCAAATAAAAGTTTTAACTCGTCTGATTACGAATTTTTGTGTAAATGTTGGTATTTGTACGATTGGGCCAAGAGGGGTGGTTTGGGGCTACAACGAAAACAATGCTACGCATTGAAAGCTGGTTTTCTGCACAAAATATAGAACTAATATGGAAACTTTGTATGTTCTCTGCAATTCTACCCCTGTTTTTACGGCGAATATGGCGTGCAACTTTCCTCTCCGGGGTTTTACTCTCACTTCTCCAAATTAAAATAATGTGCTTCCGAAAATGTACCCGCCGCACGAGTTAAGACCACTGTAAATGAATGTTTCAAAAGCCCCGCTCGAGGCGTGAGTCCTTGATTGACCGCTGTTCGCGACGCTCAGTTCGCACGCGTAGGTGCAAGCCCGAATCCAAATATATGGCTACAACCACTCGCAATCACTTCGTTTCGGCTTTCGTGGGAAATTGGACATGCGTTCGCTGATTGAAGTTCTAGAAGGAGGGGATATTTCGTGCCTTCCTGGTCCATAGGAACAATCTCATTTACGGCATGCCTCTTGAGCGGAGTACAAACTGAGGCGTGGAGAGCTTACTGCACAAGCGTAATTAGGGGCTGGGCTATTCCGGATTTCAAATTTCAGAAACAGCGGTACGTGGAAACGCGCGTGGGTAGTTACCGTTGTTCGTTGAATAATTGAAAGCCCAACGCCCGAATACCAACTTTTTTCAATACGTACCAATGTTGGTGCTTTAGAAGCTACCATGTCTTTCTTCGTCATTCAATGTAGCCATGGTTGGCACGATATCGTCAAGAAGGTAGGAAGGACACAAGTTTCTCAAACGAAATACAGGTTTTTCGAGCGAGCATGTGCTCCGCAATGAAGTATCCAGTATACCACCTTCAAAGAAGCGGAGAAAAAATGGCGCCGTGGAGTCTAGAGGCGGCGAATGGAATACTGGGGCGTTTGGTATGCGTCGATTAATCGTAGGGCGAGGCTATTTACCAGCATTTGACTCAGTTGAAACCTCAAAGCAGGCATTGCGGAATTGGGGTATAGACAAACATTATGTAAGAATACTGCATGGTATCTACAAGAGATTTGCTGCTACCATCATCCTCCATAAGGAGAGCAGCAAAATACCTATAAGGACGGGCGTCAGACAAGGAGACACCATCTCTCCAGTGTTATTCACAGCATATTTAAAAGAAGTATTCGGAAGATTAGATTGGAAACAGGGGTTGTAAGGGTCAATAGAGATCGTTTCCTTGCTAAGTAACCCGGGTGACGAATTGCAGAGCATGCTTACCGCACTGGACAAACAGAGGAGAACCGTGGGGCATAAAATTAATGTGCAGAAAACTAAAGTAATGATGAATAAGCTCGGGAGAGTACAGCGGTTTGAGATAGGTGGCGAGGTAGTGGATGTGTGCGCAAATATATTTACTTAGGCCAAGTTATGACCCCGAATACCAACCATGAGACAGAGATAATTAGAAAGATAAGAATGGGGTGGAGTGTATTCGGCTGGCATTACCAGATAATGAATTGACGCCTACCATTGTTCCTGAAGAATAAAGTGTACAGCAGCTGATAGTACCGGTACTCACCTAGGTGGTAGAAACTTGGAGGCTCACTAAAAGGGTTAAACCTAAATGGCTGACCCCTCAACTGGCAATGCAACGGGAGGTAATAGGTGTTACGTTAAGGGTCAAGAAGAGACCGGAGTGGGTCTGGGAACAAACGCGTGTTAAGGACATATTAGTACAAGTTAAGAAGAAGTGGGTGCAGGCAGGCAATGTATTCCAAAGGCAGGATAATCTCCGGTCATTAAGATTAACGGAGTAGATCCCTAGAAAAAACAAGCCCGGTAGGGGGCGGCAGAAAAGGAGATGGGCCGAGGAGATAACGCAGTTTCCTGGGATAAATCAGCGACGTTTCTGCATACAACAGCGACGAAATTACTTGTAGTTTCACCGTAAGCTTGCAAAAATCGCCGACAACCTTTCTTATATTGAGAGGAAAGATATTGAAACATCTTATAGCTAATATAAAAGAGGTACGCGAATTAACGAGAGCTAAAACAACCTATTCTTTAGGTTAAGGATAGTGTTTTCTCCCCCAAAGTCGTACAGTGACGTTGAACCAAGCCACACAGTAACCAAATCAAAGCGAAATTTGTGTGTTCAACTGAAAAAGCTCACACAATTGTTTTGTGAAAATTTATTTATCTTCCTCCACTTTAGTGCCAGATTATGTCTGTCTGTTTAATGTTAACTGGGAACCTTGCAATACATGTTGGAATTTACAGCTCCTACTTTCGGAGCGATATCATCTGCTGCTATGTTACATGAAGTTTAGGCGGGCAACATCAAAAAAAGGGGGGGCTGTCAGTTAGGTGATTTGTTGATGACAACGAAGCTCATCGGCTGGTAAGAGGAACCCTTATTGATGCTCGTGATTCAATCATTTATCAAGCTAAAACTCGATCACTTGGATAATAATAAAAGCATGTTTTTTTATCCAATTTTTGGTCAGGTGCATCAGAAACGTACTGCAAGAAGTCGACAAATGTAGATGGTTCGGGTCTTTGGAATGGAAAGGCATGCCCGGCCCCTTGTGATCCCGCTACGAAGAACCGATCACTACGATTTATTTATTTATTTTTTAGTTAAACATACTGCCAATCCCAATTAGGGATTATTGCAGGAAGGGCACATACATTGTGAAAGTGCAAGATCTATACAAAGGGCACTCACTGAAATATTGCAATACGAGTGAGACAAAACCGACAGCAATAGATTTTCTGACTACATCAGTACAATTATAACTACATCAATACCATGGGACATCAATACCAACTAGTACTGAAAAAAGAATAGCGAGCACTTCAAACAGTGCACAAAAAAACTCTGTCATTCCAAAGACAATGAGTAACATTCAAGCATGGATGAAAAAGTATCCAATGATTGACTGTTTGTTATACTGATCGGCAAATTATTCCACTCGCTAATTACAAGTGGAAAAAAGAATATTTCAGACAGTCAGTACGGCAGTGATATTCATTCAGTGTTTGTGAATGCTTTTGTCGTGTTGGCCTTCTTTCTGTGTATGACATGTACTTTGAACTGTCTAGGTTTAGCTGTTCGTGAACTAATTGATACAGGAATTTCTGACGTGCCAGTTTAGCGCGGTTTTTTATTGTTAAGAGACCTGCTTTTTTTAAATGTTCTGTGGGTGAGTCTGTCATTCTGTACTTGTTATAAGCAAATCTTATCGCTTTTCCTTGTATTCGTTCTAGGGCATTTATGCGATTGTTTTTAAAGGGAAACCACGCGATGTTTGCGTATTCTAAGACGGGTCTGGAATGCTTTGTAGGCGAGAAGTTTCATTTTATATGGCGCAGAACCGAGACTTCTACGAAGGAAAAACAGTCGCTTTAATGCAGCTGATGTGACATGGCTAATATGGATATCCCATTTAAAATCTTGTGTTAAAGTTAAACCTAGATATTCGTGTTCAGTCACTAACGGAAGTCGAGAGTTATTTATAACGTAAACGAATTCAGATACATGCTTTTTTCTGGTTATCCTCAAGAGAGCAGTTTTTTAACATTCAGGGTCATTTGCCAGAGAGCACACCAGCTAGATATGTACTGCAAGCATTGTTCAATTTTACATGATCTTCTGGGGAGTTAATTTCTTGATAAAGTATACAGTCATCGGCGAAAAGTCTCACAATAACACCAATGCCAGCAGGTAAATCATTAATGAAGATCAGGAATAAAAGGGTCGCCAAAACACTGCCTTGTGGTACACCTGACGTAAAATTGGCTATGGTAGAACTTTCGCGATTGACTTGCACGTACTGCGTTCGGTTACTCAGGTAATTGTCTAACCAGTCAGTAAGCGGACATGTGCATATTGTTGCTTCTAATTTTCTTACAAGCTTTTTGTGTGGCACCCGATCAAAAGCCTTTGAGAAATCCAATAGAATTAAATCGGTTTGTTTTCTGCAGTCCACATTGAGGGAGATGTCGTGAATTACTTCAACCAGTTGGGTAACTGTGGATAGTCGTTTGCGAAAACCGTGTTGTAATGGCGATAAGATGTGATTCTGGTCAAGGTACAATGTTAGATGTTTAAGAATTATGTGTTAATGTGTTACAGTAGTTTGCAGGTTGTGCTTGTTAGTGAGATGGGTCTGAAGTTTGATGTGTCAGCTTTGCTACCAGAGTATGAACAGGGGCTACCTTTGCGATTTTCCATTCTTGGGGGAGGGAACAGGTTGATAGGGACTTATTGAGAAGTATACACAAGTATTCGGCTACCCATTCAGCATAACTCCTAAGAAATTCATTTGGCAAGTTGTCCGGACCGGCACCCATTTTAGTGTCTAATTTTAACAAAAAATTAATCACTCTGGACTCTGTCACAACAAGTGGTTCAATATGCCGGTGGTTGCAGATGTCACCATCAGGCAAATTTCCGTCATCAGTCGTGAAAACAGATTGAAAATAGTTATTTAGCGAGTTTGCTTTATCTTTGCTTTCTTCCGGGGCCGCGGGCCTATTACGGGTTTTGGGATTGAGGTAGTTCCAGAACTTCTGGGGAGATGTTTTCAAAAAGTTGGGTAGCGTACTTGTAAAATAGTTTGCTTTCGACATTTTTATTTGGGATTTTATGTTACTAATAGCTTGACTCAACTTGTTCCGAATTCATGGCGCAGGTTTTGCATTCAGAGTTTTTCTGAGGCGTTTGATTTATGTTATTTATTTATTTCCAATACTGTTAGCCCTTGCGGGCTGTTACAGAGGTGGATGGAAAATAATTTTCCACAAACACGTAACACCAGTTCCGCAATAGACAAGCAATACATTCAGAGAACACACAATGACTGCTTACGCTCAAATGATTCAGTCGTGGGTGTGTCAATAAATACATCTGCATCAAGGTTGTTCCACTCAACCATAATTTTACAAGAAAAGAAAATCTCAAGACATCAACGCGTGGCACATACGGCATCACAGCATGAGAGTGACCTGTTCGTGGCGACACTCGCCCTGGGGGGTGCAAGTATAGCCTGGAATCCAAGTTGAATTTATTATAATACAGTTGGTACAAGAATGTCAGCCTAGCTAATTTTCTGCGCACTGAGAGTTCGGGCAAACCGGCACGAGATAATAGTGCAGATACAAACGGCGTTCTTCGGTACGCACCGAAGATAAACCTTGCGGCTAGCCTTCGAATCCGTTCCAATTTGTTTATTAAACCCACTTGGTGTGGGTCCGACACTGTACTAGCGTACTCCAGTGTCGGCCGTGTAATTGATTGGTACGCCTTGAGCTTGACCTCAGGTGTAGCTTCTTTTAACTTTCGCCTTAACAGACCAAGTTTGCATTGAGCAGATCCGCAGATGTTGTCGATGTGCTCGTTCCAGTTGAAATTGTTCGTTATTGTGACCCCGAGATACTTAAGCTTACTGGCATGCTGAAGTGGATTATTATTTATTGTGTAAGTAAAAAGCAACGGGGTTTTCTTGCTAGATACAGTCATGTAAGCCGATTTATCAAAATTAATTTTCATGTCCCATATAATACACCAGTCGTAAATTTTTTGAAGGCTTTCGTTTACAGCACTTGATCTTGAACATTCTTGACGCGACAATAAATAAGGCAATCATCCGCAAATAGACGTAGTTCAATCTTAGAATGAATGTCATTAGCAATGTCATTTACATATAAAAGAAACAAAATTGGTCCTAAAACCGACCCTTGCGACCCACCCGACAAAACTGGGTGTTACTTTACGCTTGGAATGAATAATTTCAAGCGTTATCCAGGGATTATGTTTTCTTCTTTTTTTGTTTTAGACGGCACATAGTTAAGAACGCAGTGTGTTACAACCGCTTTGAACCTTGCCCATAGGATTTCTATATTTGTGTCGGAATCATTCGCAAGTAGTTCAAACGAAGCAAGTTCATGGAAAAGATGATCGAGTATGCTGGTGTCATCGGCGTGGTTAAAGTCAAGATATGAAGTAAAGGAGTTGAACGGTATTGGGACGCCAAATATAGAAACAGAGCCTTGAATAACTTCGTGGTCCGATATGCCTTCAAAAATTACGGTCTGTGCTTGATCTGCAGGAAAATGATCACTTAAAAACACCAAGTCGAGTACATTAGAATAGCACCCTTGAACACGGGTAGGCTGCTTTAGGATTTGGGAGAGATTAAAAGTCAACATGATATCAAGGAGCACATCCGAACATGCGCTGTGGTGTTGCATTGTTTGCCAGTTTATGTCGGGTAAATTAAAATCACCGAGCAAGATTAGCCTCGCTCCGAGTACACGCCGACGCATATACGTGTGCAATGCTTGCAAGCTATCCTTGTCTGAAGATGAGCGGGGATAAACGCAGCCAACAAATACTGGGCGAGAAGTGAAGAGAAGCTTGCAAAATATTGCCTGGACTCCGATAACATCTGGAAGTATTTCAAAGGAAAGGTCTTTTTTCATTAAGATGGCCAGGCCTCCCCCATGTGTCGCCCTATCTTTACGAAGGATAACTTAGTTGGGGGGGTGTTACCTCAAAATCCTTTATCTCATTTGTCAGCCACGTTTCTTTCAAAGCTACGAAGTCCGGTTTAATTCCAAGAAGTAGGGATTCAAGCAGTACTAATTTTTGAAGCATGCTGTGGGTGTTAATGTTAAGAAATGTTACTTCTTTCGTTGGCTGCGGCGTTGTGGCTCGCCTGGTGCTTCCGCTACGTCGTTTTTTTCATGGTTGATGCTGTCACGGCCAGCGGTTATGAGCGCAATAGCATTTGTTTCCTCATCCCATCGGTACACATCTTCGTTCACTTTTAACTTGCCATAGACTAGAAATACTTTGTCTCCAAATTCTTTTGTTGTTTTTGCAACTTGCCAAAGCTTTTCTCTGATGTCTCTTACTCTATTTGAGAAGTCCTCTCCAACAGAGAAAGCGCTTCCTTTAGTTTCGTGCAGTTTCTAAGAATGGTTGCTTTGTCCCAGAAGTCGAGGAGTTTTAGTATGACTGGTCTAGTTTTTTTAGCATCTTGTTTTCCTATCCTGTGAATTCGTTCTATTGGAACGGGTTTGATCTTCATTATGTTTTTAAGTATCTGCTCACTTATAGTTTGTTCGCGGGTTTCGGGGTGTTCGTCTGCCTCCTCCGGTACACCGGAGACAAGTAAATTTGACCTTCTAGACCGGTTTTCTAAGTCCTCTATTTTTAACTCCGAATAGTTTTTTGAAGATTGGTTACCTGGGAGACGCAGGACGTGATCTTGTTTTCCAGTAACGTTACCTGTTCTAGTTTGTCTTCAATAGATTTAAACCGTTCTTCTTTTACTTCTTTTATGTCATCTGCAATTACTTGAAGCTGTTTTATGATCTTGGCCATATCGGGCCCCGGGTTTGTTTCAATGTCACCACTGAGCAACAGTAATTCGTTAATACAGGCACACGTGTCATACAATTGTGCGCACATCTGCCTAGGGCACGGAAGCACTATTAAGCATAGGTAATTTGAACGAATACATTTGCCATACCGCTTGCTCACCTGCGGCAGATAAACAAACGGGTTGAGACGTTGCATCCTGCCAGTGCTGCCATGCCCTGTGGCTTGAGTTGAGGGGTGTCAGGTCTTAATACGACTCCGGTCTGCCAGCAGCGCCGTCTTCACGTTGTGGCGATCTGCGTCAGCGCATGAAGTCACCGAAGCAGGCCTGACTCCAGTCTGCCAGCAGCGCCGTCTTCACGTTGTGGCGATCTGCGTCAGCGCATGAAGTCACCGAAGCAGGCCTGTTTCCAGGCAAATCGCCGAGCGTATATTCCAAGTGCGCAAAGTGAACATGATGCGCTTGGTGGTTGGGAAGTGGTGCGCAGAGCCGGGTCTTCGCTTCCTGCTTGCGTGAGCAGCAGGACGCCAATTATCTGCGGCAGATAAACAAACGGGTTGATATATGGCATCCTAGCAGTGCTGCCGCGCCCTCAAAAACGATTGTATTGATGCTGATAAAAAGAAAACGAAAACCCCATTTTATGCTTTCCTATCAACGACTAATGGGCAGACAAAAATACATTTCTTTCACTGGCACGCAGTTTTCACAGTGGTTTGGGCACAACTGTGGCTTCCGAAGTTTTTCAAGTGTTCACGCCGCCAAAGGTTTGTAAAAGCTTCAGGCGTAGTTTGAGGAGATGGCTGCCGGCATTTTCAAGCTTTTACGTAATTCATATGACCATTACGCGAGCTGAAGATGGATAAAAATGAATTTCACGCTCCTATCCCGCCGCGGTTGCTCAGCACAACGCCTGATAAGGCGTTGTGCTGCTGAGCACGAGGGCGCGGGGTCGATTTCCAGCCGTGGCGGCCACTTTTCTGATGGTGGTGAAAAGCAAAAACGCCGTTGTGTACGAGATTTCGGCGCACGTTAAAGAACCCCAGGTGGAGAAAATTAATCCGGAGCCCTCCACTACGGCGCGCCTCATCGCCTCGTTGCCTCGGCGCGTTAAACACCACAATCATTATCAATTTCACGCTCTTGTGAACTGTTAAGATGTCAATTTGATGACATAGTCAGAAGCAAGGGGACGGCCAACAGGCACCTTAATACACTTTCTAATACGTACTCCGGTTTCCTGAAGCAATTACTTTGTTATACCTTGTTTGTGTACATGTTATCCTCTGTAATTTGTTTCTCTAAGAATTTATCTCAGATTCTTTTGTCATTCCTAGGTTACACTGATTATGTATGCATGCGTGTCGACCCCAAGCAACATTCCGTGTCACCACTCCAGTCATGTACTTTATGTGTACAGTAGCGATTTGAAGAGATTACCTTGTTCGCCTTTTTTATATGCGACGCATCTCTTGCTCTGGGGTATGTCCCTCCTGCGTCGTCGGCGTCCGCACACCACCTGCGCATGTGCAACTCTCCCCCTTTCTTCTCTCCGACAG
This sequence comes from Haemaphysalis longicornis, assembly GCF_048455015.1. Lineage (NCBI taxonomy): Eukaryota > Metazoa > Arthropoda > Arachnida > Ixodida > Ixodidae > Haemaphysalis > Haemaphysalis longicornis. The sequence continues at coordinate 58,152,910 of NW_027526295.1, read as the reverse complement.
CTGTGTGCAACACTCTCACTCCGTCGCATTAGCATAACAACAACAGGTGCTCGCGTCTACTCCAGTGCGCAAGTGCGCGCATGCGCGACTCTCCTGCGCTGTCTCCTCTCCTTCAGGCCCTGTGAATATAAAGCGGGTAGCGCGCTTCGGCGTTTCAGTCAGCGCTCGCTCTCGTTCGACTCCGCGTGACTTTGCTTGACGACTCCGTGCTTGACTTGATTCTTTCGATGAAGACCTTCACTTCAGCCCACTCGCTGAAGCGACGGTTCCTTAAGCGAGTGGGCTGACACAATCCAATACCAGCGTCAGCGCAAACGCTCAAGGCAACGTTACGACCAATTGAACCCCCCGATGCGTCGCATCACATCAGGGTCCCCTCGCGGGAAGATGGGCGCAATTTTGCATAGCTAGAGAAAAAAATATGAACCTTCAGTAGGAACAGAAAACGTTAACCCTTGTACTGGTGCCGTTAAACCTCCCAATTCCAAAAGAAGAGGAATGCAGCGAGAGCCCCCGTTGGGTGTCCCGAAGTACGATGCACAATAAGAAGCCAATAAGAAAAGGTTGTGGACAAAAGGCGGTTCCGGATACATTCCACGGAGTTTCGAATAAGGTGACCAATCAATAACGCTGGATGACTCCCGGCAGTATTTTTTTTATTTTATTTTATTTACAAGATACTGCAGGCATGAAGCCCAAGCAGGAGTGGTACAGGCAATAAACAGGAAAAAAAGAATATGAAAAGGCATCAAGCCTAACATCACATACATACAACAACCAATTAAGCGGGATTACACGACTTTCATTTTGCGAAAAAAAGGGGGGGGGGAAGAGAAACATGGCACTGAAGTAAAGCAATGCAACAACACAATGAAACAGTGGATAAGACAACAGCAAATCATTTTCACGTCCCCAGGAAGACATGCGCGTCGATAGTATCTGTCGAAAGAAGGGCGGCAAGCGGTAGCGTGTTCCACTCACTGATCGTGCGTGGAAAAAACGAAAATTTGAAAAGATTAGTTTTGGCGAAATATGGAGTTAAGGCAAGAGCATGTGAATTACGACCGCGCCGTGTTGCCAGGAGACTAATGTAGGGGCTGGAATCAAATAAGAGCTTCCGGTTAACTAACTGATAGAGCAATTTTAGCCGAACTGATTTACGTCGGGATTCTAATGTTGGGATAGCATGTCTTTCCATGAGGGCCGAAACGGAGTCTGTTCGCCCGTACATACCATAAATAAAGCGGATGGCTCTTCTTTGAATTCTCTCGAGGCAATTGATATTGGTTTTCGTGTGAGGATCCCAAATAACGCAAGCATATTCGAGTTTCGGCCTAATTATTGAAGTATACGCTAAGTATTTAACTTGAGATGGAGCATCCTTGAGTTTGTGTCGTAATAAACAAAGTTTACGGAAAGCTGCAGCGCATATGTTAGTAATGTGAGAGTTCCAACTTAAGGTACTGGTTAATGTTACGCCGAGATATTTGTGTTCATATACTTGCTTTAGCGGTTGGTCACTAGCACAATAAGTAAATTCCAAAGGGTGTTTCTTTCTAGTCATTCGGAGGTATACTGTTTTGTCATGGTTTAGTTGCATGTTAGAAGTTTTGCTCCAAGAAGCAACATTTTCTAACGCTGAGTTTAACGCAAGTTGATCCTCGATGCTATTAATTTCGTTAAAAAGGATGCAATCGTCTGCAAAAAGACGTATTTGGACCGGATTATTTATAACATCAACAATGTCGTTACAAAAAATAAGAAAAAGTAAAGGCCCTAGCACACTTCCTTGCGGTACGCCAGATGTAACGGGGAGAGCGTCAGAGGTGCTTCCATTTATGTCGACGTACTGGCTGCGGTTAGTTAAATAGGCAGTTACCCAAGAAACTATAAACGGTGGAAGCCCAATTTGAAGTAATTTGTCGATTAATTTGTCGTGTGGAACGCGATCAAATGCCTTACTGAAGTCTAAGAGAATGAGGTCAACCTGTCCTCTCTTATCTAGAATTGAAGAAGCGTGGTGAACAACTGTAAGTAATTGAGTGATGGTCGAGAATCCCTTGCGAAACCCGTGCTGAAATTGCGAGAGGATTTGACGGGTATCTAAAAATTCCGTTATGAACGTAGCAACGACGTGCTCAAGTAGCTTACAGGCAGATGATAACATAGATATGGGTCTGTAGCTAGGAATTAAGAGTGGGTCTCCTTTTTTGGGAATAGGTACGATACGGGCTATTTTAAAATCAGAAGGTAGCGTGGCTGAATGAAGAGAAGATTCAAAAATAAGGACAAGGAATTTCGTCACAGTTTCCGCATAACGCCGCAGAAATGCGTTGGGTATGCAATCGGGCCCTGGCGTCGATTTGTTTTTTAATCGGAGTAACATATTTAAGACACCATTGTGCGAAACTATATTAACATCAGGATAGGAAGCTACCGTATTACTTTCTTTCAACTCAGACTGTGAAAATACGCTATGAAAATACAAATTAAAGTGATTCGCGATGACTCGAGGATTGGTCAATTTAGAGCCGTTGAAGGAAATTTCAGTGACGTTTTCTTTGCGCTGTCTAATAAAGTTCCAGAATTTTTGTGGTTCCTCCCTTATGAAGTTCGGTAAAGTAGTGTTAAAGTAGAAACTCTTGGCACGAGTAATAGCATTGGAGAGGGCAGTACGAATCTCGGAGAGCTGTTGAGGTGCTGTACGTTTTTTTCGCAAGCGCTTGGCTTTGCGTTTAAGGTGAATTATGGATCTAGATACCCAGGGCGTATATTTGGCGGTCTTCTTAACTTTATCGGGTACAAAATTTCGCAAGCAGAATAAACACAAATGTTTAAATTTATTCCAAAGGACCTCAACATCATAATCAGCGAAATTAGACCAGTTATTTTCGAAATACTCAATAACTGCTATGTCATTAGCTTTCGCAAAGTTTTTCACATTTCTGAGAACTGGGGAACTTGTTACATTTTTATAAAAAAGAAAAATTGACACAAAGACAATTTTGTGATCTGAGAAACCGTGTTCGACAGAGACGTCGTACTTTTCGAAAGATCTGGGCAGAAAAACGAGGTCAAGTATAGAGGATGAATTTCCACAAACTCGTGTTGGTTGCTTAACTACTTGGACAAGGTTGTGTGTAAGCATTATGTCAAAAATATCATCACTGTGACAAGAATCGGGTTTTGTTCTCAAGCGGTCCCAGTCCCAGTTGGGCAGATTAAAATCCCCAAGGACGAGAAGCTTATTGTTACTAAAAGAGGCCATATGGGATCGCAGGTTCACAAGAAAATCGGGACCAGAATCAGGTGGTCTGTACACAGCGATAACAATGATAACTCTGTTCCCGAAAGAAACCCTTAAGCATAGGCTTTCAGTGTTTGGCGATTGCGCAAGAAGGGAGGCTTTAATACCAGTCTTTAAGATTACTGCTACACCGCCACCTCTAGTTGGCCGGTCCCTTCGAAATATTTTGTAACCTGGCGGCACTAAGTTGTCATCTGGTATCTCGCTGTAAAGCCACGTTTCCGTAACAACGGTCAAGTGTGGGCTGTGACATAACAAAAGGGCTTCAAGCTGTCCAGTTTTGTTAGCGAGACTGCGGGCATTTAGGTTAATGACCCTGATGGTATTCTCAGATGGCTGTCACAGAGCAGACGACTCAGAATTGTTTCTACTACCATCAGGTGACGTGTCTGAAATATCTACCGCGAGCGTGTCGCTGCTAATCCCTCCACTGGACTGCGAAGGCGTGTGCCGTTTATCAGAATGAGTGGAAATTATTTGCCGCTGATTAGAGTTTGCGTTCCAGATAAAAGTATCGCCGTCGACGTGCAGTTTATCATGGACGAGATAGACTTTTTTTCCAGCAGCTTTCTCGCTTTTGGCACTTTCCCAGAGCATTTTTCGTTTCTTTAGGGTATGAGCTGAGTAGTCATTCTGAATGGAAATTTTCGTGCCCTTTAGTTTTTTTGCATTTTTGAGGACAGTAGCCTTTTCATTAAAGTCCTGGAAAAATAAAATAACTGGCCTTTTGACAGGACCTTTGCCTAGCCTGTGAATTCGACCTACGGATTCGCACTTAACTTCCAGTTTTCGTTGAAATATTTCCCCAATGACTTTTCGCTTAAGATCATCTTCTGTTTCGTCACGGTCTTCAGGTATGCCAAAAACCACCAAGTTCGACCGTCTGCTTCGGTCTTCAAGGTCGACAAGTTTACGCATTTGGGATTCCACCGAGGTAGAAAAGGAGCTTATGGCGTTGTCCATGTCGTTTAATCTTGCAGTTTTTGATTTCAGCTCGTTAATGTGAATATCAAGTTCTAGAAAACGGCTCTTCAAGTCCCCTAAAAGGCTTTCAGTTTTCACTTTTAGGTCTGCCACCTCACCTCGAAGTGCCTCTTGCCCTTCCAAAATTTGCAACAATAATTCTTGGGTTTTAGGACCAGGATTGGTTTCAACGTCTCCACAAAGAAGCATTTCGAGAACAACAAAGCATTCATAAGCACATTTGAAGCACTGTCCGGGGCACGGCAGGACCAGCAGAAAAGGATTGTCGCTTTTTAGACTGGTGTAAACTGAACCAACCTGCATGAGGTAGAAAAGCGGCTTAAAACGAGCCATGCTCCCGCCAGGTCCGCCGTGCCCACTGAAGACGAAGTGTTGGAGACGATCTTTTATAGGCACCGCATCGGTAGACGTCACGGCCCCGAATTGCACAGGGGGCAGCAGGGAGACGATGACGTCATCCAGATGTGGCACGTGCAGGTGATGCGGCTCTTTGACGGGTAGACGCTGGTGCAAGGGTGGCGGGAAAGTGTCCGAGGGCGAGCAGAACTGCGCAGTCAACGGGTTGGCCAGCGCAGCAATGCAGCTTAGCAAGCCCTGCATGAGGTAGAAAAGCGGCTTAAAACGAGCCATGCTCCCGCCATGTCCGCCGTGCCCACTGAAGACGAAGTGTTGGAGACGATCTTTTATAGGCACCGCATCGGTAGACGTCACGGCCCCGAATTGCACAGGGGGCAGCAGGGAGACGATGACGTCATCCAGATGTGGCACGTGCAGGTGATGCGGCTCTTTGACGGGTAGACGCTGGTGCAAGGGTGGCGGGAAAGTGTCCGAGGGCGAGCAGAACTGCGCAGTCAACGGGTTGGCCAGCGCAGCAATGCAGCTTAGCAAGCCCTGCATGAGGTAGAAAAGCGGCTTAAAACGAGCCATGCTCCCGCCATGTCCGCCGTGCCCACTGAAGACGAAGTGTTGGAGACGATCTTTTATAGGCACCGCATCGGTAGACGTCACGGCCCCGAATTGCACAGGGGGCAGCAGGGAGACGATGACGTCATCCAGATGTGGCACGTGCAGGTGATGCGGCTCTTTGACGGGTAGACGCTGGTGCAAGGGTGGCGGGAAAGTGTCCGAGGGCGAGCAGAACTGCGCAGTCAACGGGTTGGCCAGCGCAGCAATGCAGCTTAGCAAGCCCTGCATGAGGTAGAAAAGCGGCTTAAAACGAGCCATGCTCCCGCCAGGTCCGCCGTGCCCACTGAAGACGAAGTGTTGGAGACGATCTTTTATAGGCACCGCATCGGTAGACGTCACGGCCCCGAATTGCACAGGGGGCAGCAGGGAGACGATGACGTCATCCAGATGTGGCACGTGCAGGTGATGCGGCTCTTTGACGGGTAGACGCTGGTGCAAGGGTGGCGGGAAAGTGTCCGAGGGCGAGCAGAACTGCGCAGTCAACGGGTTGGCCAGCGCAGCAATGCAGCTTAGCAAGCCCTGCATGAGGTATAAAAGCGGCTTAAAACGAGCCATGCTCCCGCCAGGTCCGCCGTGCCTGTGGCATTCCATGTTAAAATTGAAAAGCGCTTTATAAATGCTTTCACTAAAATATGCTCGCCATTTTAGAAATAACGTGTTCAAGAAGAGACTTTCGTTACGGAGAAAAAAAAGAACAATAAAACTGAGGAGATATTCGGATGTCACGCTAAATTGATCTGGAATGTTTAATACCGTTCGCCTTGTGCAACTCAATTTCCAGGTTTCGGTGCATTCTCTGCACGTCGTGTAAAAAGTCAAAAAACAAAAAAAAAGTTCTTTCAACGCCTTTGAAGAAGTTGACGAGACAAAAACAAGCCTCTTTATGCAAGAGCTCTTGTGCCATTGTATGTTTCCGCTCAAATACGCGCTGCTGAAATGAAAAACGCTATGGAAACCCTGCTCTCATAACTGATAACACAATCCTGAACCATTTGCGTGGGCTTCACATTTCGGTAAAAACTTGATTTGGTACTTCCAATTCAAAGAAAGTGTTTTGGTGTTAACCAATACATTTTCAAAACAGAAACATAAAAATGCCATCGGCGTATAGCATGCCTAACGAATGGCTTTGCGGACGTTTTGTTGCGCGTGTATAGCCGGCTAGGATTACATTATCTCGAATCGAAAACAAGACAATTGTTTGTTTATTCAGGCCTTAGGCCGCTTGTTGCCACCTCTTTTCATAGAAGGTAGTGTAAGCTGTTCTTTACTTGGGAGATTGTTTTTGCTTTATGTGCGACGCTTTCTCTGTGAACGGAGTTTAATGAAAGGGCTCGCTTGCAGAATAACTTTGCAGACTAATGTCCTTGGCATTCGTATCCCCGGCAATGGAGTGTGCACGTCGCTTTGTTGACCGCGTCTTCAGTTTCATTGATTTATTCTAGGGTTTAATCCGCTGGCGCAGTGCGGGCGATGAGGCGCGCCGTTGTGGAGGGCTACAATTTAATTTTTACCGCCTGGGGATCTTTAAATTGCTCTGAAATCTCGTACACACGGGCGTTTCAGCTTTTAACCTCCATCAAAAAAGCGGCCGCTGCGGCCGGAAATCCAAGCTGCGTCCTTGTGCTCAGTACCATAACGCCTTAGCCACAGCCACCGCGGCGGGTGACTGCGTCTTCGGGGTTTGTATTGTTTTAAGTTATGAAGGGGCGTTTGATTGCCAGGATTGATTTCAAAATTTGCCAACTAGAAGAACCTGGCCTAGTTTTTGGCTATGTGGAAATATTGTTGCGCGACCCTTCCGCCTCAACTAGCAAAACGACGAGGAAGTGCCATCACCGAAGGACGCGGCACGGTGTTCTTAGATCAACGAACAAAAGGAGGACGTCGATACAGCGACTTTCGTGCGTCCGCTAATGTACTGCTGCATTGCCTGCTCCTGGAAATGGCTCAAATAGTGTAAATACATTTTCTTGTCAACCTAACAACTTTAAGCGCCATAGTTCGAGCTGACGTCATCATCTCACTTATGCATTTTGCTCACGAAACAGCTGTGGCAGGAAAACGTGGCGTACCACTTTTTATGTCAGATTAACCAATATATTGTTCAAATTTTGTTGTGATATTATATTGATAATATGCGTTTGGGCATTTAGAAAAAAACCGCTGTGACTGAAACTGGTGGTGATGTTTTTTGTGGAGTACAGGTTGAAAAGCTGCATAGGAACATATGATATAAGAAAGCGGTGATTTGAAGAAAACACCGAGCGGACATTTTAAACTAGTAATTTTATTTGTAAGTACAGACATTGTTGAAGCGATAGAAGTGTTATAACACAGGTAAGGTTGATTATATACGAATATTTAAAGTGCCGGCAGAAGGACATATTCTACATCAGCTAAATCGGCGGTATTAGAATAAGCCTAAAGATTTTCATTTCAACCTGCACTTTTCATTCCGTAACACTAAGGGAGAAATCTGTTTTGGAAAAACGAAAGTGTTTGTTCGTAAAAAGTTCCGGGGCTTCTCAAAATTCAAAACTATATACAGTTTCCTTTTCCATGACAGTGACACCTTTACATGTTTGCAACAGTTCAACATAATGTTTCCGGTGCAACTGATGACGCAAAAGAACAGCATCGCTTATGCTTAGCGGGTGTGAAGCCGTCGGTGTTCACGTAGGACACAAAGTACGCCAAAAATATCGGCGCAGTGATCTTGTATGGCATGCAGAGAATTCAAAGAACACGAGCACGATTCCTGGGCGAGTTGGTGTTGCATTGCAGATAAATTCACAGCGCATGCGGGCGAGAACAAGGAGAGAGAAGGAACACCACGGAGGGAAGAGAACAGAGACCATGCGCTCCGTGGTGTCTCTCTTTTTCCTTGTCCTCGTCCGCATGGGCTGTGCATTTTTCTGCGATATAACGAAGTATAGCGAGGTAAACATTTGGGCGGATTGGTAATGCATGTTGAACCACAGTGCAGGTGATCAAAATAAGGGCGAAAGACATAAAAAGCGCTGCCATAAACACCATTTCTCGTCGCCATAAACGCACTATGTAATGAAACCAAAGAACAGGACAGACGAGAAAAAAGGCCACGGAGGAAAAAAAAAAACGTTTGGGATGGCTTAAAAACGCTGCCGAAAGAAAAAGGACAACAACACGGGGGGCATGTATTTTTATGCCGCGTATTTGAACAAAAACAGTATGTACCAACTCGCCCAAGCGACAACATTATGAAACAATTATCAATTGTCGGTAGGTGCAATAGCCAGGTAGTCCAGCTCTTTCTTCGTGAGTGTAAACAGACACGCCGATAAATGCTAGTTTGATTTTATGTCTTATTTTTTTGTATTTTATTGCATTGGTTTTGTTTGTATATTGCCTTTTTGGAGAAACTAAGATCAGTCATCAGTTAGCGCCTTTTTCGCACTTCTACATTTTCTCCTTGTGTTGATGGTTTGCTTTGTGCGTGAACAAAATGTTTTGGCTGATTTGTAGCGGACATTGTAAACGATACGTTAAATGAAGATAGGAGTGAACGAAATTCTTCATAATTTACATTTTCTCGATGAAAGAACGAAACGTTTATATTCCTTTATCAATGGCAACAACGGCATCAATCTTTCGGTATCGAGAAATTTTTAAATGATTACAGCCTTTTTCAGGTGTTCCAAATAGAAGAGGCAACAAGTCGATCGTCAGAAAATAGTGCCTTGGGGTGTATGCCCGACTTGAAGTTTTGTTACAATACTACGTGTGTTTTATCAACACCGTTTCCGTGAAAAGTGTTTCATAAAATATTCCTTCTGAATAGTTGCAATTTGGAGAAAAAAAGTTGCAGGCTTGTATATTACGGAAGATTGTTGCAGATTGCGGGATTACTGCAAATTGTTGTCGATTACGGGAGCATGCATGTCTGCGTGTGTATACGTGTGTTTCTTTGCTTGACGAACTCAGTTAACTGGCCATCGGCAGCTGAAGTAATAACACGGCTTGGGGGAGAAGGGGGCTGATTCCCTGCCTAACCAAGCACAATTTTCGAAAAGGAAACTGAATCCAGTCATTAGTATGTTTTGTCCACTGTGACCCAGTTCTTCCTACTCACAGCGGTGCTTGGGTCAAACTTTTGTTGCGCATCCATGCGGGTGCTGCATGATCACGAAAATCCATGCGCTATCTAGATGAGAACTGGCTAATGTCATCATTTGTTACACAATTCCCCGGAAGAAAATCCAGCGTCTGGCCCTGATTCTTGTAAAGCCCACCAACTCCCGTAGTGATATTAAAGGGACACTGAAGTGAATTTGTCAAGCTCCCGTTTTTGCTTGCACTGCGTAGACTGGCTCACATTAGCACACTTTTCATCGTTTATCCGGTTGACAAATCGGTAAATATTTTGCAAAGCGCGAAAGAAGAAAAACTACCATGCGCGGTTTGCGGCGGCCGCACAAACTAAGCTGTGACGTCAGGAGGAGGGGGCGCCGTGATTGGACGATGCCGAAGATTAGCAATCAAATAAGTTTCGGTTTCGGTTTCGGTCTGTAAAACAACATGTTTGACATTGGATGGCGTCGTTGGATGGGCATTCTCAATATCCCAGTTATCGTAGTACCGCGCTTCTGCCATGTTGTCGGCTGTAAAATGCATAAGATAAGCCTCCCAGGACGGCTTGGAATCGTAGCATTCACTAGCTGAGGCCTACGCACTGCATGAACGCCCTCCGCTTCCCGCAGACGCTCAAATGCATGCGCTTTTCCCCCATATTTGGAGCTTGCCTCGCTCATGCCTGTATCGTAAAAAGCGTGTTCGCACCAGGCCAAGGGTCTGTTGATTCTGGCCTGTGCCCACTGCCCGCAAGCAGTCGGTGCTTATGGCAACAGCACGCCAACGAGAACTCGCTAGCGCGCCAGTGCCAGCCTGCGCGAGTTCTGTGCACTAGTTCGTGGAGCAATGAACGTTGTGGCCCAAAAAAAGGTTAACTCAGTATAGAAAACATTGGCGAAAAACGAAAAAGTTAACTCATAAAATAAAAAAGCATGTACCCGCAGCGATTCAAACTTGTGACTGGCAAAACACTTGCGGTGGCATACCTAGCGCACCAGACGACTAGGCCACAGAGGGCCGCTAGTGGCAATGAAAAAGATAAGGTATATAATGTATAACCAGTTTACACTTTTATTTAGTTTTAGTATTTCAAGCAGCTTAGGTGACTATTTGTTGTATTGCGCTCGTGCAGTAACCGTCCCCCGAGTTTCCACAATAGCTCACGTCTAGCAATTGCATTTCGTAGACGGGAAAGCGTTCGCAAATGCATAGTCGTGCTGCTGACCGCTCTGCTTGTTCGCCCAGCGCAAAAAAGTGCTTCCTGCACCCTAGTTTTACGCTGTACGGTAAAAATATCAGTTGATTATATTTCATTAGTACCTATATTGACTTCGCTCACTCTTCTCCTCCTTCAAGAGACCTTATATTTTCCTTCTGGCGTACCAGTCAGCGAAGCGCCGCTAGTGCGCTTGTGCAGCGCTTGTGTGAAGCGAGCTTGACTTCGAGCTAGGTACAGTGTACAAACTAACGAAGTGAATAGAGGCGCATTCTTCCGTTCCCAAACGTGTTGTGGCTTAGTTTCAACTGATCGAGCGAATTGCGGCGACCCGTTGGCGGCCGGCGGACTAAACGGTGGGCCGACTGACTCGGTCGCGGAAGGGCGGCGAGCCGTGCAGTAGCGCAGCCAATTGTCAGCTCCTCTGCTGCTGACGTCACACGAAAACGCCACAGAAAATGGGCGAGCGTAAAGAGAGGAGGACAGCATTTTCGAATTGATTTTTCTATAATTAAATTCGCGTAAACGCGCACAGAGTGGTCGAAACAGGGCCCAGGGACTCCGGACTACAGTTTGCGCTCGTAATCCCGCATTGTTTACAAATCACTTCAGTGTCCCTTTAACGCCGCCATCAAAATTTCTTGCCACATTTATCTGTGCGTCCCACACTTGACGTTATCGACCTTCCCGCCGCTGTAAAATAAATGCTATGTAATATATTCGGCGGAATATTATACAGGAAGTCCTGCCACGGATCTGTACAACAGCCATTAAAGAAGTGCCGTCTGATGTCAAGTCATATGGGTTGAATTAAGCGCTTTATTTAAATGATCGAATTTTGCTACATTATACATTACAGAGGTGATAAAATATGTTCAATAACTTCAGCATCTGATGCAAAGGAAGTTCACAGTGAAACTGCAGACAATTCTTAACACACAGGCTTACCATGCAACGGTATTGTGGTTTCTCTACCTGATCATCGTCTATTACGGCAGTAAAATTTGGAAGCAGCCGAAAACGTCGTTTATTGCAAATGCTTCCGTACCCTCAAAACTGATTCATGCTTATTTATCACTAAACTATTCTTGCAGTGTCTAAGATGCTGTGTATTTGCAGCAGTTCATGGCTTCTTTGTAAAATTGCTGTTTCTAAGTCATTTCTTCCAATGTCATTTCCGACTTCCCATCGTTGTTTTTAGGTAATTTCTTACGATGTCATTTCCAATGGCCTATCGTGAATGTGCTAAAAATGAGTTGTTTCTGGGAGAGTCAAGAGCACGCGTCTTACATAGAGTAAAGTTGCCCGCCGCACAGTGGTTGGATTCATGCACGAAACAAATATCATTTTATGGCTATAAATGCTGTCGCCTGGTTACGGGGCACTCCACGGCGGCATTCATGTGGCCTCAAGCTTCCAAGCATACATTTCTTTGGTAACTAGCGTTCCCAACGAATGGGTGAAATACTCCGACAATTCGATAGATGAAGAGCGAATATTTATAGGTGAGAAAAACCAAATTGTTTCGGAATGAACCAGACGCCCTTTCCAGAAAAAAAAGCGCTATGTGTGTTTGTCAGTGTATGTTTATTTATTTGTAACTTTCACAATGACCTGGCATTACGTAGTTGGGTGGTAACGCTCACAAAGGCAGGAGAAATGAGGCAGTTTTATGATATATACAGTTATTTCCGTTTTACAGAGTTACACTCAAAAAACTGTCCGTGAGTTTGCTTCCCCGAAGTCCAATCACTTGCATCACTGCCGTAAAATCAGCAAGTCACGATACTCAGCATACCCCCCGCGGTGGCTCAGGGGCTTACGGCGTTGTGCGGCTGAGCACGAGGACGCGGGTTCGATTCGCGACCCCGGCGGCCGCTTTTCTGTTGGAGGCGAAAAGGAAAAACGCCCGTGTGTGCGAGATTTAGGTGCACGTTAAAGATCCCGAAGTGGTCAAAATTAACCCGGAGCCCTTTACTACGGCGCGCCTGATTGCCAGCGTTGCGTCGGCGCGTTGAACCCTACAATGAATCAATAAATACTCAGCATAACATTTCCCTCTGAAAATGTTATTTCTGCTGTTTCATGGCGCATTGCGAACATAGTGTGGTGCACAGTGCGGTGTCACAACGCAGGTACTATTTTTGAGTGCAATCATACGTCGTTCATCTTTATTTCCCAATTTCTTTCAAGCGGGCGCCGCCATTAGCCATTCAGGTTCCTCGGTCGGTGTTATTAGATGGTTGCCGTCACTGCGGAAAGGTGGCTTACTTTATTAGGTGTGCACGGCAAACACGACTGAAACAAAGTTCGAGGACACGTAACCTCTTCTTAAGGGTGTGAGAGCTAAAAAAGTGTAATTGAATGTCAAAGTTGCATCGCTTCCACGCCGAGTTCCTGAAAGGCTTCGTCCTGTTTCCGCTCGAGACGATTTGGTTCACCATGCGATTCCACATTACGCCTTCGAATTGCTTCAATATGGCTTCTACGTGCTTCTTTGCTGCTCATTCCTGCCGCCATGTATTTGGAGAGTTGACGACGGTGGATGACTTCACTGCTCCCTTGGCTGCGCTCATCGACTCCCTTATTTAACCTGCCTAGTATTGGCGTGGAACTGCCGCCTTTTGTTCCCGCCGAGGTTGCGGTTGTTTTGTGCAGCGCCCCCCGCGGTACATAGTTACAACAATCCTAGTCCAAGCGCAGTTTAGTTGTTAGAGACACCTGTACCTGCGCCAAAGCCAGAGATTTTCGTCAATAAGACATTTTCGCTTTCGCTTTGAAACTGTCACTTCCGCACTACGGCAGACCTACCTTGTGATAACGATAAAAAGCAGGGGTCGGCAGCCCGCGGCCCCTGAAGCAGCACTATGCGGCCCCCGGCACAACGTCCGACCCACTTGTCACTTCCTACCTGAAGGTCCACAGGGACGTTTTGGCTTCACATGGGAAACAAATTGGTAAATTTAGTTCTGGAAAAAAACATGATTTTGATATTTATCCGAGTTTTGTAAACTATTTTCAATTTTTGATTTTTTTTGTTACCTTCAGAGTCCCCTCCTTCGTTCGCTATCTAGCAGGCCGGCCACCGCCATGTTGGCTTCATGCAAGTATTCGGCCCTCCGCCACAAACGTTTGCCGACCCCTCATTTAAAGAAGGGGGTGCATGCCCTGTGGAAGTAAAATTAGCTTATTAAGCAGGAATTGAAGAATAAATATAGTATGAACCAGGCTGACTCGAAGAGATGATGCTGATGGCTATACTTAGGGATGGATTTTTTTATGGTATGCTTGTTCTGTAAACATACTAAGCACTAAATTAACGTTCTTGTTGTTAGGGCACTGCAAGAGAATGTGTGAGGTTAGCTTCTCGGACAAGTCAAACGGAAGGGGAATGTTTTAATTACAAACGAAATATTGATTTATGTATTTTAGTTTCAATTAAAAAAGGACTTCAGCACAATTATAGCTCCAACAAGGTAAAATCATATCAGCGTTCGTGATTACATAATTAGGAAAGCCCATGGCGTTTTGTAAATTTTATGGACGCCTATTTAGAGCTGTAAACCCCTTCTAAAGGAGCTTTATTCTAACTAAACGAGCAGGCAGGATGTCACTTGTTTTCGGACGTCACTACGTGCGGCCCTGTTTATTGGTATTGACCAGTACATAGACCAAGCAGAAATGGCGTTAAGGTCTGTTTGAAAAAACATGTTTTCTAACATCTTGTGTTATTTCGCAAAAAACAGCGTTGTAGTTCCCAAGCAAGTGAATGTGATATCGCTCGTATGTCGTTTACACTGATAAGAGACAAAAAGAAGTGGACAAACAACGGATCCTTGCGGCGCATCACAATAGACCCTTTGCAAAATACTATCAGGCATAGCGGACAAGAGGAAGGCCAGTCGAGCAACATTGCGCGCGGCCATGATAAAAAAAAACAGAGCGATTGGACCGGCTGCTCGGAGCAGCGCGCTCACGTATCGCCTATGCTAAGACTTCACGGACTTGCAGTACTGGGGAACTGGATAATATGGCGTCTGCGTCACGGGGATTGGTCTTTCCTATCACCGGGTGGGACACCAACCTCTATGGTATATCACGTTTGAGCGACGAGCGCATCCGTGCCGTTTGCAAAGAGGGACGCAGCAGTGAGTCGGCATGACTCCGGCAGAACTCGTAACCACATGTAGTGACAAAATCAAAACAGCAAGCAAAAGCTCAGAAACCTATCCGATCAGACTGAACGCCGAGGGGACTACGAGTGGCTCAAAGAGAGCGCCACGCTGCCGCGCTATGATGGAGACGCGTTTTCTTTATCATGGCCGACCTTTGCGAATGACCTCAGTATTGTCATTATGAAAGCTCGCGTATGTACTACGTTGCCAACTTTTCTGAAAAGGGTCTATAAACGAGTGTCTGCGGAGAATAAACATTGTTCGCTGAGACAAACAGATAAAAACTCCAGCTAAGTAGCTAGTTCAGCGTAACGATTATGGTAACTTGTGGAGCCATCCCAGTGTGGCCTCAGCTTTGCATCCTCTCTGCCCGGACGCAATCGTCATGGGCATGCGGGCCGTGCCGGCCAGCCGCAGCCTGACCGTAATGATAGCTTTAGCCTGACCCCCGTCCTTGTCCATAGCATGTGAGACCCCGATCAAGACGAGCCGAGATTAGCTGTGACGAGACAAACAGACAATGCCGTCTTTTTTGTCATCTCGTTGCACGTGGGCGCGAGAACCTTCAACGCTTCATTACAGCCTTGGAGGCATCGTTGTTGCGGAGCCAGGCATCACGAAGGGGTATTGTCGTTATCGGTGCTGGAGGGCATTCGGCAGTATATTCTCATCCCATTGCCCACCTGCACCGGAATCCTCACTTTGCCTCGAGCCCGATAAATGAGGAAGGGCCGTTAGTTCACGAAGAACACGGGAATAGACTGCTCCATATCGTCTACCTGACCCCCGACCGATGACAAATGGAGGGGGTAGCGCTCTGCGAACTCTCGTGCTGTTTTTGGAAATCGCCTCCATCTATCATTCTTCGTTTCTTTCGTTCGGAGGCCACTCGCTATGTTATTGCAGCCGTTTAGAGAAAAAATACAAATCTTTATCAAATGCTTGTGAGAAATCAAGAAGCTTGCACTAGGCTATATAAGCGCGCACAGACAAAGGGTTGCGTTTATGCAGAATTGATACCAATTGTGTTTCACTCTTTGCAAAAAAAAGCACTTTGATGTAAGAAAATGAGCAACATTACAAAGCAAAATGTGCTAAAACATCCTTAGAGCGGTCTATTCAGCGGTTGGTACTACATAACTTGTCGAAACAGCGCTAGAAACGGGATGTGATAAGAGGAGCGTGTACAAAGAAGGCGCTGAAAATCAAGTGGACATTTACTGTCCTTGGTTTTGGTACAAACCTAGACAACAACAGCAAAAATTGAAAGCAAAACAAAACACATGAAATGACGCACGATGTAATGAGAGGAATTGAGCACACTGTGGCTCTGAATGACATTTTTTTTTCTTAAAAATGTGTTTGTGCCCTTTGGCCTCCTCCTTTCCTGCCTTTTTGTGCACTTTGAATGTCTATAATATTTGCTTTGGTATTCAATTAACGAACTTAGTGCGAAAGTTAATATTTACAGAGGGCATACAAAGCCTTCACTGAAAGCAGGATGAATGGTTCGCGTAGTTATAATCAACGCTGTAGGTTGGCCAGTGAAGCTATGTGGAAATGCTTAAACTGTTTTGAGAAGCAAATTTATAGCAAGCCTCATGTGCCCGGCAGAAACAATACAGCGTGCATATCGCACTAGCAGTTGTTGTATGGACCTTCGCAGCATCATATCATAAACCAGAACAGAAGTGAAAGCGCTAAGAAATTGCGGAAAACGGACTGTCTCTTACCTGTAAATACACGGCAACGCGTTACCAAGCGGCCAGGGCTGCATTGCGAAGTACGCTATATGTAAGCACTGAGCGGCTTCCACAAAAGCCGCCTGCCTTCACTGTGAAATTAAATCCCTCTAAAATGTCCGGAACCGTAGTGCAATGTAGGTATAGGTTGTAGTGATGGCTCTTTGGAAGTAAATATCTTTTGTGCAGTACACGTCAAGCGTCTCATTGGACGGCGAAATTATCCAGTAGAGCGGCAAAAGTAGGAAGCTCCCTGTCATCGTCCAGGTTAAAAAATGAATTAGTTAAAACTTCGAACAGTGACACAGCGTCTTTACATCTCTAAATAATTACCTGAAGTTCTGTCTTCGCAGGTGTCATACGGAGCAATGGCACTGAATTTGTGCGATATGTTATGCGCCCTATTATACAGCGTCAGGGCTTTCTGCCATACCCAGCATAAACACATTACGAATACGCTAGGAACAAGTGACAACTACACACCAGTTTTTTGTGCAACCTTTACTAGACGCCGCCCCCCCCCCCCGCCCATCTAATATAAAACGCACATGCAATGATTTCGAGGGGTGCTAACAGGATGACTCAGCATCATTTCTGCGTTCCGCATGGCCAAGACAAACTTACTTGAATGACAGATTTTACAGCAAAAACTTTTCGCTTGTTTTGTAGCCCCTAACTTTATCCAACGACATTATAGCAGCCGCGAAAAGACCAGAAGACATAGAGGTAACGAAAATGTTCTTCGTTCTCTTGAGAACGTCCACGACGTCCATGAGCAAAACCGACCGCAAAAGAAACCACGCGTTCAATGTAGGCGAACGTCTCGTGAATAATACACCTGCGCGAGTAGTGCGGTACTTACCTAAGTATCCGGGCGCAATCTGAGATTGCAGGGCGTGTCCAGGCTAGAAATAGGAGCCATACTTCATCGCTACGATAACTAATGATCATACAGCGGACATCAGCGGTAGGAACATTATTTAGGGAAAGGCTGGCCCCACGGGTGTTTGGTTAACACCGTAGACAAGGTAAATATACGCCCCCAAAAGCATCAACATAAACAGCAAGCTGCTGTACCATGAGAAAAAAGGACGGACACAAGAAAATTCTTTAGTGGGGGACCAAAATGTTACTTTAGGCGACAGGCAATGAATCCATATGTCTTGTCTATTACACAAAAAGCGGATGACTGAGGACAGAGTGAGCGGCTTAATGAACCCAAAGGAACTCTGGAACACTTCTTATAAACGCTTTCGCTATTTACTTCGCGTCTGGAGGCACTTGGAAAGCTATAAATATCGCGAGCAAAGAGCGGCAGTGCGTTATTTGCTCGTCGTCGTAGCACATACACCTTATGTTTCTCGTTTGCTTTAGTGGGTTTCATTTTAAAGTCGCTATCGAACGCATTCATTGGCGCGCTGTTTGCTGAAATGACGTAATTCAAGCGGTCGGAGAACGACGAGACTGGGTAATAGAGAAAAATCTTTGGATCCAGTTTTTAGGTTATCTGATGGTCATAGAGCAGTAATTTTTTGATGAGGTACTTTGCGACCACCTGATCTAAATACCGAATGTGTTGGTTGGCTAGGCTCTATAAGCATTTAGGATTTGCAAAAAAAGTTAAGAAAAGTGTTGGAGGGTCCCCTTAAGTCGAACCATGTGCGGATGTTGAATTATCTGCCCGGTTATCGAATACTCCGAGCTGGATACCGGCAGCTACATTACCAGTCCGGCTGAAGTAGGTTTTGCTACGTTGCGGTGTTCGCCCTGGTCAGTGTAGCCACCCATTGCTCGTATAATTGCGGGACGGGCATTGCGGCCATTCCCGCACCCAGTCGTATAGGACGACTGTAAAAGACAGCTATTGGCGGTCGAAAAAAAAAGCGTGGGTTAAACGGAAGAAAATAGGGTGTGGTGTGGATAGAAATTAGTTTTCAGATTAAGTAGAGTGGTGGCGGCTTCTGCCCTTGTCGACTGCAGGTTCATTGAAGGGGAGAGGCATCATTCTTGACGGGAACGAGCCACGACATCGCCGTATATTAAAGCGAAGTTTACTATGTTTCAGATATTCCGCTAACGTCCGCGTAAAACGCAGCAGAAACGCCAACTGCAAATACACTGCAGGATAATGGAATTTGCACAATGGGTTCCACGAAGGGTACATCAATCATACACGACATAGTATAACAATGGGATGTCTTTGCAGACTTAACGGACCTCCCGTAATACGCACACTACAGTTCGGCAGTACACACTGTTAGCGATGGTTATTATGAAATACATTCTCTTAGCAGGGTAGGGCTTTCAGTGGGTTTGGATGTTTGACTCAGGACTTGAAGCCAACGTCCTTAGCTGAAGCTGTATGTGGCTCTGAAATTTGGCAGTTGCGATTTTGGCCTTTGGGAGAGTGTTATGGACTCTGGGTTTGGCTCAGATTGCACGGAAGAAACCTTGGCGTTTTAACCATCTTTCTTTAAATAAAAGCTGCTTTGATTGTTTTACGACGTCAGGAGTGGTTTGTGCCTAGTGAGCTGTGTCCTGGTACGTTCACACAAGCGATGCAACGTGCGTAGCCGTCGCACCATCAGGAGCGTGACCAAGCGTCCGGGTGATTTGCCTTTCTCGGGGCTGTGGGGTGGTCTTCAAAATAGCAGGTTGCAGCCTTGGAATGTGTCCTTAGAGGAAGTTGCGGTAATGGCCTCGTGAGCCCAGAGGAACAGTTAGGCTTTCTTTGCCCGTAAGCTGCATTCTCGGCTGCGGCTATTTGTTTCACAGCTTCCGTAGAATTATTTAGACTGTCAAGGCTGTTAGCTTGTGAACATTGAATGATATTTGGCGGGTGATGTAGGGTCATTGGAAGCGGTACGGGCGCTCGTCTGTGCAGAGGGCAGAGAGAGAGAGTCTGCGTACTTACTGCGGAAGGCTCGCATCATTGCTGGCCTGCCCCTCACACGCGCACACCTATTAAAAGGACACAACAACGAATACGCGGTAATTATGGTCAACGACTATGTTGACTGCTTTAGTTCACTGCTTTAAAGCACGCGAAACGACGGTATTTTTCTGAACATTACAAAAATCAAATTCCTAGACATCCTAGTGGAGATAAACCAGTGTTTTCAAATGAACGTCTTTCAACATAGCGCAATCATATACATTTTGGCACCCATCTTTTATCGAGCGTAACTTTGGACCTTCTAGGAACCGAGTGTGATGCTCAATACTCCATTGTAAGTTCCCACGGCCGTTTAACGAGGAAAAGGCATGAATCGAGGAGCGTACTGATCTATACACTTTAATATTCTCTTTTTCATTCTTCCGTGGGGTCTTAATCACGGTTTATATGAAGAACCCCCTACACCTACATTCCAGCCGTTTTAGTAACGCTATAGTAATTCTATCATATATTTTAACCGCAAACAGACTGAATGACCCCACAACATAGTCTTGGCGCTCTTTCAGCATACACGCCTTGCGCCCTAATCACCTACATACTACTAATACTGAGTTTTGTATTCTGTGAAGGGAAGGAGCTCAAAAAATGTGCAACCTAGCGTACCTTGAAGGTAGTATCGCGAGAGACAAGTAAAACGTAGTTGTTCTTGCGACGTTTTCGGAGCACAAATACCAGCTTAGTTTTTGCCCGCGCGTTGCCCTACCATTTGGAATTCGTCATTTTAGCCAACTCTCTTCGTAAAACCACACAGTGACCTTAGAGCAGAAAAGCAACGGCAACATCCTGCGTTCTCGCGAAAACGTCAATGACGTCCAAGATGAACAACAACCGCCAGGAGAGCTCCTCGTCCAGCGTGGGTGAAATATCAATGATGAATGTTCTCCCTTGTTGAGTCCGGTACTTCCCAAAGTAGGGACGCGCAATCTGAGACCGAGGGGAGTGTCCGAGCTCATGTATAGAAGCCATAATTTATCCGCACTCTGCCTTATGGAAGTCCCCCTGACGTCACCCAAACGGAAACATTTTCAGGGGGAAGCAGCACTTTCAGTATTTTTGTTAACACGGTTGGTAAAAAGGCAGATGCTGCCATGGAGCGTCAACAAAAACACACGGCCACTGTGCCAGAAAGGAATAGGCTGCAAAAGGGAGTTCGCCAGTAAGAAAAGAAAAATATTTTAAGAGAAAGGTAGCTATTCTATTTTCTTTGTACACGAGACAGCAAAGAACAAAAACTAGGCGTGTTTCACGAAAACAAACCTGTCTTTGGCGTGACCTCAACTTTTTTCTTTGCTGGGATCAATGTTCATCGAATACGCTGTACTATTCTTTGCCTAATCATTAAGGCAGTGCAAGTGCGTTCACTCTACATTGCGGAACGTTTTATATTCTGAATACACCATTTTTTGCGCTGTAGCGCTCCCTGCTCCGCTAACGAGTGCGCAGAACCCGTGCAGACACTCAAGCGCTGACACGTTCCCCGCGTGCTGTTGCCATAGCAGCGACTGCTTGAAAGCACAGTCCCGAATCAGCCAGCCCTTGGGATGGTACGAATACGCCCCTTACGGTACGCGCACGAGCCAGGGAAGCTCCAACGGTGGGAGAACAGCGCATCGCATTTCAGCGTCTCCGGTGACGTGGATGGTGTTCACCTACTGCTTACGCCTCGGCTAGTGATCGTTACGGTTCCACGCCGTGCTGGTAGGCTTATCTGACACATTTTACAGCCGACAGCCTGGAAGAAGCGCGGTATGGCGATTACTGAGATACTGACAGATCCAAGCCAACGAAATACGTCCGACGCCAAGTATTTTTTTTCATGGAGCCGAAGCCGAAACTGGTTTGAATTTTAATCTTGGAGATCTTCGAATCCCAGTGGAACTCGTATGGACGTCGCTGCTTTAGTTCGTGCGGGCGCCGCAAACCATGCATGGTAGGTTTTCCTCTTTTGGGATTAATAAAAAATACCGCCCTATCGACCGAATAAATAATGAAAAGTGTTTATTTGAGCCAGTTTACGCAGTGCAAACAAACAGAGTGGCTTGACAAATTCACTTCAGTGTCCTTTAGCAAATTGCAGTTCTAATAAATCCACATACATTGCATACTTTCTTGAGAGTGTGATGGCTCCGTGTCGGACAGGCCTTCTTGAGTGGCTGCTATGCTATTCCTAGGGGCTACCCCACCTTATCGCTGATTGTTCGCTACGATCTTGACTTTGGGCGTTTGTGACCGTAGGTACGTGTCATCCTTTATTTCAGTTTGGGTGTATTCGCACTCCCGGATTAAGGCGAACTCGATTTTAAGACAGCGAAAGCGTCCATATAGATCTCTCTAGAATTAGCGTTTTGTACTCCGTGAAGACTACTTTTACAGGAATGCTGTCTCTGGCTAGAATTCGCCTGCTGATCTACGGCAACACAGAGATGTACACAAGAATTTGATTAATTGATCGATTGATTGCTCTCGTACACACACTTACTGAGTGTTGTTTCAAATCTTTCGTCTGTGTAGGCTAGTAAAAACCCAGCTTTTAATGCTGTTCCTAGAGCTCTGTACTCTGCTCATAGCCTAAAGCTCGCTATCCAAGTGAGCTGGGTTCCGGGTCAATTTATCATTGTTGTAATATGAGCTGCTGATGAAAGTTCTGCTTCTGCTACACCCCGCGGCAGTCGAGACAAGAAGCTTGTTTCATCAAAGCCCTAAACCCTAAGTGAGAGAGAACCTGCGAGACCACTGGCAACAAGAGTAGGATAAAGCAATGTGTTATAAATTATATGTCATTGAACTTAAAATAGAGACGCCGCCTGCTGAGAAACATGCAGATCCATAGAAGTGGTGTTATGCAGGTTTTCAATTCGCCACATACATATCACGCCTCCGCACCTGTTGACTTACACAAACAAGCCAAAGTGTCATCGACGTGGGGAGCAGCTATCTCTCCTTCGTAAGCTTCTTCAACGCGAGACGTGCAAAATTGAAACGAGTAGTCACCTTAAAAAAATTTACAATATAATATTACCTTGCACCCTTCATTATTCCTTTCACGGTATCCCATGTTCTCTTACAAAAGGGTTTTCTTTACCTTGCAGATGTTGACTTTTTAAAATACATTTCATACTGACCACAACCTCATCTGGGTTCATGACCAGTTGCAAAACAGTGGTGTATCCTGACGTTTTATAACTCATATACCCATACTCTATGTGCTCGAATTAGGCCCTATACACCAACTTCAATAGTAAACTTTTTAACAGCGAAGATGTTTCAGAAATCTTAATATTTCGTGTCCGCAGTTAAAAATACAGAAAAAAATCACGCCATATCCACGGAATGAATGATGATAAGTGGGGCGAAGCTCGAGAGGGGGAGATCATCGCTAATCGTAACTCTTCCATGAAAGTTCGCCATTACATCATTAAGAAAGACGTAAGACTGTGTGCGTACATTGTACAAATCAACTTTTATTTTGTCCTTTTATTTTGTCCTTTCGGGACGCCAAATCCCAGCAGATTTGACCTTCTTGACTGATTTTCGAGGTCATCAATCTTAAGTTCTAATGTACGCACAGTAGTTTGCAAGGGAGCGACTTGGTCTATACAGGAGGATACTTTCTTGTCAAGCAACGCAAGGCTTTCAAGCTTAGTTTCGATAGACTGTAGTGAGAGGAAACGAGCAAAGGTCCTTGCGTCTCGTTCGATCTCCGAGAACGACTGCCTGCGTTCGTGGCGTGATCTCTTGCGTGATCTCCCCCTCGCAGTGCACGTGCGCTCGCGCCTCCGTTGGCGAACACAGACAAGCTCGCGCTCCCGATGCCGAGTTTGCGCTGCCGGTTGCAGCCGGTTCTTGCGCGTGCAACGCGGCCCACTTTGCGACATCTCCGAAAGCATGCGGCCGTCACGTACCACGAGACACAAGGGATGGACAGACCCATGGCTTTAGGAGCTTCGCCCCTAAAAATTCCCGAGCGTGCGCACGGGAGCGCGGACCTCGCGGTAACCATTCTTTTGGAGCGTCGTGCACTGAGATTGTGACTCGGCCATCCGCGATATGTGGCAAATAACATTCGGTATTTAGAGGCCCGCTCGCCATGTCTAGAGTCTTGATTTAAATTTTTAACAGTGCAGACTATGATGAGAATCTTAGAGTCTCCTCTGAGAAAATCTTAGTCATTGATGGTGGCTCAGTCAGCATTCTTTTTTAACACTACATGGCCTGGATACAATTATCCTCAATGCGTGTATGCCCAAAGCTTTCTTTCACCGCTCAACATCACTCAGGTGGAAATTCTTCCGATGTTACCTGAAGTCGTACCTGCTCCTATGTTCCTCGATAACGTATTCCCCCATAACGACAAAATGCTGTCCACACAGATACTAATGGGTTAGCTGGACGAGCATCTGGGAAAATTGCACTCACATATGGTAGTGCAACGGATGCATCGACACATGCAGAGAAGGCGGGCGTGGAAATTTTCAGCACACAACTTAATTGGTTATTTTCTTATCCTTTACCTGATTTTGCTCCCATATTCGAAGCTAAGTTTTTTGCAATAGTTATGGGCTTAAAAAGTTTACCTCCAGAATATTATTATGTTGCTATTATTTCTGATTCCCTGTCGGTTTGTACGCCGCTAATATCACCAAAGAATTTATTACCAATTCGTACCTTCAACTTTCCTGTGCCTCTCCATTTACAAGATATCCGGCTCATCTGGGTCCCAGGGCACAGGGGCCTATGGCTCAATAAAACGTCTGACTTTTCTGCCGGTTCAGCTTTAGATGGCCCTACGGTGGACCTCAGCCGTACCCCATTTCTCCTGGCGCGAGCAAGGTTCCGCAGATATCAACGGCTAGGAATGACACAGAAAGGTACAATCACGGCCTTGGATGACTATGCCCATCATGCTCACACTTGGAATGCGACATTTTGCGTGTTCCGCCAGCGTGAGGTCCCTTTACCCAGCATCAGGGGCAGAAAACCGCACTTACTTTTTATTTGCATCCCGCTGGTCTCACCTCCTCCAGTCTTTGTGCTGCTTCCGGTGAACTTGAAACAATTGAACTCTTTTAAGTGCAATGCACTTCTTAAGCGACCCTGAACCTGCGTCCACCGGCGATGTCCGCGCACGTGGAGATGGGCGCGCGCAGCCTGGCCGCTGACATGGCACATACCCACGTGGGGGATTGGCCAGGAATCTCCTCGTCTTCCTTGGCAACGGGGGGAGATGGGCGCGCGCTGCCTGGCCGCTGACATGGCACATACCCACGTGGGGGATTGGCCAAGAATCGGGCGTGAGAAGGGCTAATGCACCTGCTTAAAGGAGTACTGACACGAAATTTCAAAGCTGAGATCCGCTCTAGCAATCAAGTACAACGACAACACAAACAGGTGTCTGTGAATAAATGCATCTTTCTTTCTTTGTAGTTGTGTGTGTGTGTGTGTGATCTCTCTTTCGCGAACATTACCGAACCGCGCAAATTCAACTCGTGCATTCGCACTTTCACATTCTTCCCCTCGGGAAAATGCGGGGAAATTTTTTCCTGTACTGCCGCGGTTTTTCTTTTAATACGGAAACGGTATCTAGCCGCACCAATTCAACGCACTGGCCTTCCTCTGTCAATGCCTGTGCTTCTGTCGTTCTGGGCCACATCCCTGGGGTTTTGTCATAAAGAGAATATTGCGGCCATTCACGCGTATATATCACAGACCAGACGAATGTCCTGCTAACCTGGTCAATTTTTTTCTTCCAAAAATGGCATTAATCACTGATTCTTCTCTAGATCTATTATATAATTCGATAACCATTTCCCCAATTCCTACAGGCTGATTGTATGGGGCTATGAGGTGGGCGGTTTAGCCCCAAAAAGCCACCCCGTTTCTTGGCCGATCCCCGACATGGGTATGTGGCGCTAGAAGAGAAACAACCAAAACAACCACCGGCATGTCACGAAACCAAGGAAATACCGAGAGCTTGTGTGTTTGGGCCTCGCGGGGACCGCCCAGCCTTCCGGGGGCCCGGGTGCATGCCAAGCACGCTTAGGGAGTTTGGCCAAGATTGGCAAAAAACTCTCGTTTGCCGTAATCGTGGGAACAATTGCTCGGAACGAGAAAAACACGTCATAGCGTACGCCCCTTCAAGTTGCTCTACAATGATTGTCACTTCCAAAAAAATGAAAGAATGTTACGCTTATTGTAACAATTATGGAGTAAATGTCATTGCGGCAGCGAAGAAGGAGCAAATAGGCTGGAATCGTGGACTTAAACTTCATCATGGTCATAATGGTTGCGGAGAGCTTCGCTACCTTCAAGTCCTACGCGTTGGTGTGATCTTCGTTTATTTCTTTTAAACTAGTGCCTTTATTACAAATGGTTGTCCGATAATTTCACCATTGTGATGGCGCTCTTTGCCTTTGTTGGCCTTGCGCCGTTAAACCCGTAATCACTATAGTCATCGCTGGTCATCCTTCTTCACCGATTGGACGGGAACAGAAATTTGTTTTATAAAATTAAGCCTGGAAGGTCAGTGGCACGTATTACAGCCAGTGTGTAGCCACATACCATTACTGGAGCTGAGGAAATGGTGGCATGCTGTATTCTTTCCAGCTATTCTACACTCCACAGGAAAAACCTTCCTGCATGAAGGAACTGCCACGTAGTCATTACTTTGCGAAAGAACAATTGAAACCGTTTCTTTTAAATTTATTTTTTCTACGGCCTTTCCAATCTATACGCTGAGTTGCAAGGTTATAAAGCAGAAAAAGAAGTCGAATAGTTGATTTCCTTGCATACTTCGAACAGGAACAGCACGACGGATAACAAGAAGCCTTACATCATAATTCTTTTTTTCATCTTGGATTTTACTTCCAAAACGTATTACCAACCTTTCGAAATTGACTATTTACGGGAACCTGTAAATAAATGCCATCATTTGTCATACCCCTGATATTTGGCCGATCCCCTGATTGGCCTATGTGGCAATCACCAAGGATCATCTTCATCACTATCATAACCATCATTTACCTGAGTTCGCCCTTGTCCCCGTCTTGTTACCACTGTTCGAAGTATAAAATTTATAAATCCTCATCGTAACTCCGCAATGGTCATTTTCCTAACTGTTAATAAAATAATTTTAAATCATTTGAGGACAGCGTTTACTGGGTAAGAATAGGATGTAATGCACTGGTGGATGACCGATGCTGTTACTGCAAAGGCAATCACCGGCTCATGCTGCGAACTTCGTTGTAACACTAGCGTCGCAGTATACAGGGATGTGTAATTAGTAAGGGATTTTGACATACAAAGGAAACACGGTGTCGAATGACAAGACATAACTATCGATGCGTATTTAAAATACTCTCCCGTTGCGACAGAACAAAGGGGCTACCAACCATGTCAAATGACAGCGAGACAGCGAGATCGATTTTGATGAAAGGCAGCCATATTTGTTCGACAGCCGCTGTGTGCTTCCATGTGCCTCATCGTCTCTGAAGATGTGTAAACATTGGGAAATTTACAACAGTTCACATCTTCGTATTGTTGCGTGCCTTGGTCGTTGCGGACGGAGTGATACTTTATTCTACACAATGAATAAAGCGAGTTTCTACCTGTGGCCACCCGCAGAGATAAAATCGCTATGACGGCCCCTATAGTTCCAGTCATCCGCTCTCCCCCGTTAAGCTAAAAGCAATTGAGACTCCAACCACAACCCATTTGAGCAGGGCTGCCTCCCTAGCTTCTCCGGTAGACGAAAGATTGAATGGTAAAATATACATTTTCTGACATCCAACACGTTATTGAAAATATCGGATACCTTTACACACTGCAAACACCACCTATACCCCCCCCCCCTACCCCGAATTTAATTTATGGTCGAACGATCTCCGTCAAGTCCGCCGTGAAGTGATGACTGCGATGAGCGGGGACGATGTGACGAAAATAAATTATGAAGGGACTGCCGCCCGGGATGACGACGATGACGTTAATACCTAGGTCCCCAAAAGCGCCATCCACAATGCAGTGACGAATCGCCAAAGCGGCTCGCCGCCATTTCGGACCAGGGCGAGGAGGACCCGGCATATTCCGCTCGCATTTTCAGGCATTGTCTAAGATGGTCGTGGAGGGCTGTCACGGTCTGGGGAGGCAGGGTGACGGTCATGACCGAATTTCGGTCGAGGCCGGCTGGGGCTTCCCAATATTTTCCGCGTGCCCTCGACGTTAGCATCAGTGTCGAGACGGTGCGAAACTGCCACCACAATGGGGGAGACTGCCGCCTTCCGCGAAGATGTTGCGTTGCAGGATAACGTTGAGCGGTACATCTGCACTATGTTGACAAAAAAAGTGTAGTATGCTTCGCTTGTTGGTTCATGCTGACATAACGAAAACCAAGACAGCACAGAGTAAAGAAAGGGAACATACGCGATGAATTAGGAATGATTGATATTTGAAGGTCGATACATCTTACGACAAACAACCGCAAATGCATGCGAAATGCTTTGAGCAAAGTACCAATTATTGGGTAATAAACTTACTGATAAAACGGCGCATGACAGTTTCAGTGTGCCTCCTTAAGCAAGGAGCTCAGCTTGTAGGAAGGGGATCTCTTCATCGCCAAAAGAGATGGAGGGCACGCGGACGCAATTTCCTCCCCGCTTCTGCCTGACATAAAACGCATAAGACACCTCTATCAGTTTTCTTTCTGCATTTGCCGAGAATCGTTACATTTTCGGAAAAGGGCAAACAGAAATTGGCGTACACTGGCACTTGTGACAGTGTAAAGCAAGATGACCAGCACTTTAACACCTGGTCAACCCACGGTGCTCGCGGAACCGGTACTCGATGCGGTGGCCCGTTAAGCCTATATAGGCATTTCCACACTTGAACGGGATTTCGTGGATCAGCCTTGTCACACAGTCTCCGTATTTTTTTATGTTTCGTTTTCCAGGCCTGTATCTTTTTACCGGCCTTTACCGGCATTTCCTATGAGCGACCACAGTTTTGACAGCTTACGGCAAGCTGCAGACACTACTTGCGCTCTATGCGTGCCCGATATTTTCTCTGATTTTGTGCGACGCTTTGTGAATATACGGCATCGCTTCAATAGAAAGCTCACCTCCTCAGGGTAGCTTCCATCTCTTGAAGCGATTAAGAGATCGCATCATACAGGGCTGAGCTTGCAGCCTCACGCGGTAGACCAATAATTTTTTGTGAGTTTTTATCAGAAAGTTTGTTATATCCGAAATTTTTATGTTGAAGAAGCACTGCGCCTGAATTGGTGGTGGTTTTTTCGTAGTTCGTATCCTTCCTAAATTACTGGTCTTTTGGTACTCCAATGTCTGTGTTGCTCTATATTTGTTTTACGCGACATTTTATTGTAGGCGGTTACCCCAAGGTTCGTTTTGCAGCCTTTTTATATTAGGGGTAAAGACAGTCTTTGCGGGCCGAGAGAGAGTCCAAGTTCCGTGATTCCTAGCCTGTGATCACGGTTATCATTTTTCTCTCCGTGTTCGACCGGCTTACGTTAGAACAGAATATTTTATTTCGCATACAGGGGGCATGATGCTGCAATCCTGCGCAAAAAGCTGAGGAAAAACAGTTTAACGGAGACGCCCACCCACACCTTGGTAGGTGTGAAGTGTATTGAAAAAATGTGCAAGCCACTCTTGTACTATAACATACAATCGCAGCTTTACGGAGCCGCAGGCCTTCACATTGGCAGGTGTTCAGCGCATTGAAAACATGTGCAAGCGACTCTCTTACTATAACAAACACTCATCAGCACTGAAGTTAGACAAATATAACAAACCCTCATCAGCACTGAAGTTAGACAAACAATATAATTATGGCAAGCAACATACCGGGGGAGTAAGATCTCGAAAAAGCACAAAAATAAGACAAAGGGTTTACAAAAGAGATTACAAGCAGCCGGTATTGAATATATTGCACAAGCTATCACAAGCACACGAAAGGATTGAGGTAACAATTTATTTCATAGCATGTGCAGAGAAGTTATTGCTCAATGGGTTTGTATACAAAACTTCAGTTTTGGAATTCTTTGGAAAAGAAACAATGAAATAAAAAAAAAAATAAAAAGGAAAAGCATCAAACTTGTAGGCAGTAATTTTGTATTTGATAAAAAGGAATGTTCTTTATTACAACTACATCTCTTTTTGGTTGGTAACTTTTTTAATGGAGACATTAACGCCGATCTGAGCAAATATTTATTTTACGGAGACAATGCTTCGATATAAAAACACTTGTTTTCCATAACTATTTACGGTTCTGAAAGAATACCGATTTGAATGCCTTATGTAAATGTATGTTCCCTCAGGTTTGTGCTATACGAGCTAGGCCTTCTTTTTTGGGTAATTGGCAGCAGTTTAAGGTCATAAACCTGGTCGGCTAGAAGCAAGCAAGCAAGCTTAATAGTGAATCCGTTCACAGGGTTACGCTAGGATTGTGCAGAACTAAATGAGAGGAATGACGGACTCACACGCAGGACGAAGTGTCTTTACAACATATTGGAGGCGTTAGACGACCACTCCAATAAAATAACAGTAACTCAAAAAGAAATGTTCACAAAGCGGGTTAAGTTATAGCTTTCCGCGGCACTAGCTGGCGCTCGGCTCGCAAAACAGCTGCGTTAAGCACGGCTCACAAGTATGCCTTGCTGGAGCACAGTGGTCGTCGAGGGTGAGGGTCGCAGAACTTGGCCGGCAGCTTCACGGACAGGTCACCAGCGAATTGATGCGAGGCGCTCCGGAACACCTCCGAGACCAAGCAGACTAGGCCCGGAAGTCGAGGCCAGGACTCAGCAAACCGGCGATCCCAGCTGGAGCATGGGGCCGCTCACCCACCACGAACGTCGTTTTCACAGCAGCAGGAACCCTTGCTCGAGCCGGAACAGGACGACGCGGGAGTGCCTTGTGATCACTCGTGCCCGACCAGGTAGCTACACACAGATGGCAGCTAGCCTTGGTGACCGATGGCGACGGTCTCGTAACGGAAGGCACGTCGACCAGACGTTTGACGTGGGAATGCCGAATCCAACCGTGCCCTGTCTCGGTCACCCAGCGCTTCCTGGGTTCGCAGCTCTTGTTGTTGTTGTTGCGCCTTTAGGTATGCAGATACCCAATCAGGGCATCGGCCAATCAACAGAGGATGGTTAAAAAGAATGTAATTCTTATCTAATCACGAGACGCTTAGAAAAGATAATTTAGACCTGTTGGAAAAAGTTTTGAGAAAAAAGGAAAAAGTGGGTATGCGGCACAAAATGCGCAGGAGGCCGCCTGGTTCTTGCTGCGGCAGGAAACTAAACATACCCCTCGCGAGGGGCACGATCAAATGCAGAGCATTTCCGGGGGGCACGACGTTAAGTAGTTTGCGTTACGTTATAGTTGTTGCACTTGTTGCTGTTGGTTGTTGTATTGTAATTAAATGAGGAGACCTAATTACGTGGTCACGTGACATTTATTAGCGGGTGGGTATGATTATTGTGGCGCAGTTGGAAGAGCATCATGTACCTCGCGTTCCGCCCACAGGTAGTGAATGCGTTGTATTAGGAGCTTCTTGACGTAGTTTGAATGAGTCAAGAATATAAGGCGCGTTCGTAGCCCTCCATTCTGTGTCGGCTTTGTGGCGCAGTGGGTAGAGCACCTTGTACCTTGCGTTCCGCCCGCAGGGTCGTGGGATCGAAACCAGGCGCAGGTAAGTATTATTTTTTTTTTATATAGTGTAGGGGGAGAATGCGGACGACGATGGACAACTAGAACGGGTGACATCGTGAGTTAAAGAAATGCTCTGCGTTTAAAAAAAACCTGAAAAATCAAAGCGATTGCTGGCACCACGGCTTCGTCTTCGTCTTCTCTGTGGTGTCTTTTCCTAGTGGCCGCTCGGTGTCTCGCGCGATATGAAATCTTCTTTCTCTATTTTCACCCTGCCACCTCCGTGCCACGCATTACACACAGGTCACGGATGTAGCCTTTGTTATAAACATAGGTCCTTAGCATTCTTTTCTGCGAAGTAATTAATTTTTTGTGATTTTTATTAGTTGTAGCTCCCCATAAAAACGCCCCAAAGCATATATTTGAGTAAAAAAGGGTGTTATACAGCTCTCTTTTTAACCACAGTGGAAGGAAATGTGTGATTTGGTGCAACATTCCGAAAATTCGGGCCAGTTCATAGCTTATTTCTGAAATGTGAGTGTTGCAAGTTAACTTTCTGTTTAACCGTATCCCTACCAACTTCGCGTTCTTGTCCTCTCGATTGTGGACCATTCAAATGTTACGGTTCGCTGTGTTATCACCGATTGGTTTATTGGTTGATATGTTACGGATTTTGTCTTTGCAGAATTTAGTTACAGTTCTTTTTGCTTAAGCCCCAAGGAAAGCGATGAAAGGTACTAGATTAGTTTTTTTATAGGTCAATTACATTTTTTGATGTGGAAAGGCGTTGGTGTTATCTGCATTCGCTATTAGTTCGGGGGAGTACCGAACGGAAGTGATACCTTTAAAATAGGCCTAGAAAAGTACGGCCCCCTATTTTGACCCCTGAGGTACACCACGCTGAATTGTTGAAAAAACGTGAAATACTCTCTCCAAGGCGTACAAGCTGTTTTGGGGAGGTTAGGTAACATTCTATCAATTAGTTGGCTACTCCTCTAATTCCATATTTGCCTAATTTGTTTCTCAATATGGTGTGGTTAACTGAAATAAATGCTTTCACGGGTTAAAAATAACCCGAATGTCAAATTCTTCTCTACAATGTTTTTGGTTATTTTATTTTTTTGATGAGGGGCACCTGCTCCATTGAACCCCCCTTATGGATGCTGTATTGGCCTTTACTGATAATATTATGGTGTGCACAGAAATCGGGTAAACTGTCAAGCGTAGCATCCACAAATATTTTAGATAGCATGGGTAGCAGCGATATACGGCATGTAATTTGAAAGCCTATGTTCCTCTCCTCTCCCACCTACACCCACCGGAGGCACTCACGCGACTTTTAATCCTTTAGGAAAGACACCTGCACTTAATTTTACGGTGATTAGGTGTGCTGGAACTTCACTAATGAGCGTTTCAGCAAATTTGGTTTTGGATCGATTTCCGTCGTGTTGTATCTTAGAAGTAGGTCAAGCACAGTGGGGTTGCCACAAAAACAGAAAAAGGGACCACGCCCCACACAATGGGGGTGAGATAATCACCTGACAACCTGTGTTCTTTGTCGCCAGCGTACATATATATCGAACACACATGTGACTAGTGACTTCACGTATGAATAACATTTGACAATTCAGGGTGACAGCAGCAGATAACTCAGGTTCACGACAGGCAGCATAGGCGCTGTCACCACAATTTCGTCTATTCCTGCAGCTATGCTATTATGCAGTTTTTTATTATACACCATACTTCTGCAGCACTTACTGTGCGCAAAAAATTGTGCCGATTAGTGTTGGAACCTGTCATATAAAACACCAAGAGTGTACGTTGGGTACTTTGCTGCGTTTATAAAGTGTTCATTCTTAGCGTTCAGGTATAATTCAGTCCAGGTTTTATAAGTGCTTCAAGATTGGAATGATAAGAAGCTAAATTGGCCGTATTTACACTATTTATTTATTTATTTATTTATTTAGTTATTTATTTCAGGATACTGTCAATCCCGTGATGGCATTATTACAGGAGTGGTGTCACATTGTAAAAACAAACAATACACAGACTAAAAATACATGTTTCAAGCACTTGGGATTTCAAGCATATATCTCGGACGTAGTGCAAAATTCGGCGTAGTGATAGGCAAAGAGTCGTCATGAATATAAACATCGGTTGAATTGCTGGGGCAAGCAAATAAAAAACAAAAAAATTCCCCGCATTTCCCCGAGGGGAAGAATGTGAAAGTGCGAATGCACGAGTTGAATTTGCGCGGTTCGGTAATGTTCGCGAAAGAGAGATCACACACACACACACAACTACAAAGAAAGAAAGATGCATTTATTCACAGACACCTATTTGTGTTGTCGTTGTACTTGATTGCTAGAGCGGATCTCAGCTTTAAAATTTCGTGTCAGTACTCCTTTAGGCGGGTGCATTAGCCCTTCTCACGCCCGATTCTTGGCCAATCCCCCACGTGGGTATGTGCCATGTCAGCGGCCAGGCAGCGCGCGCCCATCTCCCCCCGTTGCCAAGGAAGACGAGGAGATTCCTGGCCAATCCCCCACGTGGGTATGTGCCATGTCAGCGGCCAGGCAGCGCGCGCCCATCTCCCCCCGTTGCCACGGAAGACGAGGAGCACGCGCACGCGCAGCTGTTGCTATGCGGACGGCGGCGGACGCTTCAGGCTGGCTTAAGAAGTGCATTCGCACTTAATACAACGCGTAATTGCACAGACAGAGTTAAAACTTGCAACATCGTCAACTCAAGAAATCACGGCTACATAAAAGTCAGTACAGATTCACTCGCTCTAATAACAAATTTGTCAACTGTCGGCTGTGTCAACACAGTGGGGTGCA
The DNA here is from genome assembly GCF_048455015.1 of Haemaphysalis longicornis. Classification (NCBI taxonomy): domain Eukaryota; kingdom Metazoa; phylum Arthropoda; class Arachnida; order Ixodida; family Ixodidae; genus Haemaphysalis; species Haemaphysalis longicornis. Next base: position 58,118,951 of record NW_027526295.1, on the reverse strand, counting down.
GGGCATTCCTAGCGCGCATGGCTCGTGGAAACAAAGAGTGGCGAAAAACATCGTTATTGAAGGGATACTCATCAAGTGTGTGGCAATGCTTATTTCGTGTTTGGCGCTTACAGTTAGCCTTAACATAACTGGCTGCATTTATTTTCAAAGAGTTGTGTAGCACCAGATACAAAAATCTCACACTATGAAGCTTGGCGCGGCTCGCCAGGGTGGGCAGATCCGCTCTTTTCAAAAGAGCAGTAGGTGAATCGGTTATAGATAAAACGAACTGCTTTACGTTGTACTCTTTCAAGCGCGGCTACATGTTTGTTTGTGAAAGGGAACCAGGCCACACTCGCATATTCGAGGATTGGACGGATAAGCATGGTATACGCTAGAAGTTTTGTTTGGGGTGTCGAATGACGAAGGGTTCGCTTAAGAAAATATAACTTGCTGAGAGCCTTCTTTGTAACATGTTCGACATGCGCAGTCCAATTTAGGTCGGACGATATCAAGATGCCGAGATATTTGCAGACAGCGACGTTGCGAAGTTGGACATTTCCCAGCGAATACGAAAAATTTGCCTTCGTTTTTTTCTTTGTTATTGACATGGCGACAGTTTTCTCAGTATTTATTTCCATTTGCCACTCTCGACACCAGGTTCCGACCTTTTTTAGCGACTCGTCTAGTTTTAACTGATCCTGGTAGCTGTCTATTCGCTGGTAGAGGATACAATCGTCTGCGAACAATCTGATATTTACTTCGGCTACGTCAGCGATGTCATTAATAAAAAGAAGAAACAACATGGGGCCTAAATAAGAACCCTGGGGCACTCCTGATAATACTGGAACCGTTTCGGAGACATGTGCACCATATTGAACAAATTGGTAGCGGTCGGTCAAGTAGCTTTCGATCCACTTGGTCATAGGTCCGTTGCCCAGTATATTGGTAAGCTTTTGGATCAGTTTGGGATGGGAAACGCGGTCAAAAGCTTTTGACAGATCTAGAAAGACTACGTCAATCTGCGATTGATCGTTAATGCCATTGGCAAGGTCATGCAAGGTCTCAACCAGTTGTGTGACAGTAGATAGGCCGCGACGAAAACCGTGTTGATTGGAATGGAGAATAGCATTTTCTTCCACGTATTCAGTAAGGGACTTTAGAATAATATGCTCAACCATTTTGCAGGAAGTACACGTAATAGAAATTGGTCTGTAATTAGACGGACAAGACGAGTCACCACTTTTGTGGATGGAAAGAATTTTTGCAATTTTCTATTCCGATGGAACCTGGCAATCTTTAGGCGATTTGGAAAATATAAGAAAAACGTATTTACACACTGATTCAGCGTAACGCTTTAAAAACGCATTGGGAATCCCGTTGGGTCCACAACCTTTTTCCCATCAATGTTCAATAAAAGTGATAGCAAACCCGGCTCAGACAATTGAGGCAAGCTTAAATTACTTAAGTTTTTATCCTGAAACAGAAGCGGCGTATTTTTACCATCGTCAGCTGTGAAGACAGACTGGAAGTAAGTGTTAAATGAGTTAGCTTTAATTAATTCCTCCTCCGCTGAAACGACAGTAGGGGGGTTGTTTTTTAAACCAAGATATTGCCAGAACTTCCGGGGCGACTCTCTTATAAACTTACTTAGTGTTGTGCTGCAGAAGGTTTCTTTGGCACTACGGATTTTTACCTTCAATGACCGAGACAAGTAAGTTATTTTTTCTTGGAACCCATAGACTGAGCTTGATTTCTTAGATTTTCTTAGTCTTTTTATTTTACGTTTAGTATGAATAATGTCACGTGTGATCCAAGGGTTGTGTCTTTTTGTTACTTTTGCAACCTGCGGAACAAAATTGGTCATACAATGAGCAATAATAGCTTTAAATTTAGCCCAAATTTCGTCAATCACCAAGGACCCATCAGCACACATATCGAAGAAGTCGTGGAATTCATGCTCTAAATACGTCATAACTGCAGCGTCATCGGCCTTGTGAAACGCCGGGACAGACTTAACCAGCCCTCGCATGCGAGCAGGGCATGGTACAGGCAGGCAACATGAAACGATTTTATGATCAGATAACCCCTCCAGAGTTTTTGTTAAGATATTCTTTGATGGGAAATGGTCACTAACAAAGATGAGATCTAGTAAAGAACTAGATTCCCGTTGTTCACGGGTTGGCGTGGCAACAAGTTGTGCGAGATTAAATGACAATATGTAACCGCTTAAAAGGTCACTCATAGCTGCTCCTGTACTCAGACATTCCCAATTTACATCGGGCAGATGGAAGTCCCCAGCCACGATTACTGCGCCACCGGTCACATGGTTGTGCATGTAGTCATATAAAGACTCCAGATATGCCATTTGCGCATGCGGGGGTCTGTATACCGCACCTATGGATGCAGTGACACCAATGAGGGAAACCTTACACCAGACCGCTTCGACGTCCGGAACATCTGGCATGACTGTAAAACTTATGCCTTGTCGTACGACAATGGCAACGCCCCCACCTCTGTGCTCTCTATCTTTGCGAACAATCACGTAGTTTGGCGGAACAATTTCGCGGTCCAATATTTCTTTGTGCAACCAAGTTTCTGTGACAGTGACGATGTCTGGCTGATTCGCGATCAAAATGGCCTCAAACTGGTCGGCTTTGTTCACAATACTTCGCGCATTAACGTTAAGTAACGTCAGTGGCATCGGCTTCTGGTGACCCGACCTTCCGTAAGCGGGCGATTTTCGTTTTTTGACAGAGCAACAAGATCTCCGCGATTGTTGTCCCAGCCGTAGAGTTTCCCATTATTGCTCACTTTATCATGAACCAGCATCACCTTTTCACCTTTGTCTCGATTTTCTTTTGTTCAATCCCAGAGTTTCTTCCTAACATCTCGCATGGTACGGGAGAAGTCGTCACTAATTGAGTAAGCGGAACCTTTCAGTTTTGAGCAGTTTTTGAATATTTTCGTTTTGTCCTGGTTGTTCGAGAATTTCAAAATAATAGGCCTGATCTTATTAACATCTTCAGTAGACTGTTTTCCTAGGCGGTGAATCTTTTCTATATAACCGGTATTTACTTTTAGTATACCCTCAAATATTTCCTTCGATACTACACTTAGCAATGTTTCCGGGGACTCGTTTGGCTTCTCCTCTACGCCATAAATGATGAGGTTAGACCTACGGCTCCTGTTTTCCAGTTCATCAAGTTTTTTTGTAACGGCTTGAAGGTTGTCCTCTAGACTAGCTATTTTTTTCACGCAGTCTGAAACCTGTTTTTCAAAACCGCTAATCTTTTCCAGTTTTTTGTCTATCGCGCTTAGCCTTTGATTGGTTTGTGCTTTTGCGTTTTTTATTTCTAGAATATCGGCAGCAATATCGCTAAGTTGCTTGGCGAGCGTCTCCAAGTCAGGACCAGGGTTTTCTTCAACATCCCCTCCCAAAAGCAAAAGGAACCTCAAGGAAACAATCACACACTGAAACATTTCATACAGTGACCGTGGGCACGGCAGCATACCAAGGCAACGGTTGCTACTTCTATAGCATTTTCCGTAACTCTTCCTCACCTGAATGAAGAAGAGAAATGGGTTGGACGACTGCATCTTGGCGTTGCCGCCGTGCCCACTGCCAGGAGGTCGCTGAAGATCTTCTTTTATACTGTTTTTCCACGGTGGTACTGCCCATGCGCTTAACCGGCCGACCGACGACACAGTAGCGCCGCCAGGCATGCAGAAATGATCCGTGAACGTCATCGTCGCTGAGAGTCCTTCAGGATCCGTTGATGCACGGAAGCGCGTTGTGGACAGCTGGCATTGCGCACATAGCACCGGTGATCCACTTGATACGGACAGCAATCCAAGCAGGGCCTGAACGAAGAAGAGAAATGGGTTGGACGACTGCATCTTGGCGTTGCCGCCGTGCCCACTGGTCTATTGGTCGTATTGGCTGTATTGGCCGTAATTGGCCGTATTTACACTACGTACTAATCTACAGGCAGGAGGGCCCAGAATAGTGGTCGCCACTAAGGCTAGCTGCTGAGAACACCCCTCAGTCAAAGTATAGTTCAATTGTATTTTTAGACGCTTGTTTCGCTAGCGTGTAATTTTACAGCGGCTTTTCAACCCAATTCGTCACGGCAAAGATGCTGGTCACGCATCTTCTATGGCATTGAAGGAGAGGTAATTACGCTAGGTTCTGCTCAGGCGATGTAGACGATACCTGTCGCTCATTTACTCGACGCAGGGTTCGAGCGGTGCGATTTCGAACATCACGCCTGTCACCAGGAGCAAAATTGTCTATGTACCAGCTTAAATAACAGCAGCATTGACGAATGCCTTGTGACATGGCGGAAAGAGGACGACAGTAGAGCCTGGAACCTACTGCAATTGGCAGTCGCGCTGGTGATAACGGTTTTTTGGCGAGACGGCAGTATAGGAATTAAGGGAAGGCCAATAACGCTATGCATGGATGAAACACGGCCATTGGGGGGAAAAAATGCGCTCCAGTAGCGCAGGACAGGATTTTTTGGCCGTGATTGGGAGACAACCTTGTCTTGCAGTAGACCTCAATAAACTGTTGTGGATGATGAGGCTGCAAAGCACGTGCGAAGTGAGCAAGGGCAAGCGCGTCATGACTGTATTCTGTGGTTGCGTAGGTGCAAGAAATGGACTCTGTACAAGAGCAAGGTTGGTTCTTTTCTGTGTGGCAATATTCAGCGGGCACTTCTCGACGCTATAGATGATGAGTTTCTAGGTAATGAAGATTATGATTCTTGCGCAGCGTGATATTTAAAACGTACAAATTCACTCAAGCCACACGAAGCTTGCTGAGTCAGGTTTCACTACCTCGTTGAATTGCTTCGTCAGCAGCACCAACACGACTTCGCTATTTGCCCACCGCGGGTATGTCGGACATCAATGCGGCCGTGATAATATGCAAAGGCAAGTCATCCGGACGAAAAATGTACGCGAGAAAGCCGCCATAAATGCGAAAGCTCTATCTGAAAGTTCTAATAAACGCAATAGATACTCGCACCATCGTAACTGGACGACTTACATTGCAAATCTTATTTGAAAAGCCTGTAGGTATTTAGCAGAAGCATTGGCTGGGTGCCAGCAAAAAATAAACTTGATGTGGCGCCATAAAAAGCGTTTATTGGGTGTAATGCGATCTCAACATTACCGCGGGTAGGAAGAAAGACGTTCCGCAATTTGCACGTGAGACCGTGAAGCTCAGACGTGATTCGATATTAGGGCACAGTACCGCATTGTAGATTGCCCGAAGAATATCCCCTGATAGGTCCTCTTGAATACTAAGTTTTATGCCATACAAATACATACAATAGCTTTAAAGTTTCAGTAAAGTTTTGACCTCTTTTAGGGTACATAGTTTAGAGGTAGCTAAAAACGATGACAGCGGGATTTCCGCGGGATCTGTGCTTGCGGCTTCCTTTTATCAAGGAGTTGGAAAACCTCGGTTTTGCTGCAACTTTTCTTTTTGCAGCAAAGCGCATGAACCACGTCATCACTTTATTTTCTGTCGGCGTTAGCTAAGGCGGGCTCACAACTGAGTGAGACTGGAAAGGAAAAGAACACTCAGCTGAAAAAATATGACATATGTCTTGAGCCATGACAGTCGAAATGCAAAAACGTATGCGAAATGCTACATTCTACACTCCTTAAAAAAAGGTTGTGTCATTCACTAATGGAACACTAAAAATTACTTATCGCAGTATGCGCTAGGTAAATATAACTGGAGGCAGGAAATGTAGCACTAGTCAGGGTTACGAACTAAAGCACGCAGTAAGCACCACTACATTCCCTAGTAATGTCTTCGTGATAGCACCATTCGGAGCTACATGTGTTTACTAACTGACCCCACATAACCTAGTCCTTAGCACGGCCTTAATCTAGTGTATACTACTTCCTACACCGAGTTTATTTCCTAACCATGCAGTTGTAGTGGCAGAGCCCACGTGCTGTTCCACCGGTAGTAAGGTTTGCAAAGAATTAGTCAATACGGCCGTTACTACCCTTTTATAAACTTTTTTTATTATGAGTTTATCGGAAACTGCTGTAGCTAAATGTCTTCGAATGTACCTTTGTTTGTAAAGTAAACACATTTACCATAGCCTACGTAAAAAATACATAACAAAATATATTGTAACAACTGTGCAGCACTGGCCGTTAGATCCATGCGTGCAAAAAAAAGCTACGGGGCAATGATGTACCGCATGAAAGCTTAAACACAATTTTTATTAACTCACACACTGCTTAACTAAATACAATCATTCGATTCCTCACAAGAGCTTCAGTGGGGTAATTTGATTGCGAATTCTTCTACGACAGGGACAAGCAACTGATGACAATATTAAATCTATTAATGGCATTTTGTAACCAGACGAGACTCGGCGACTTTACTTACTGCTCTGGAAACTTCTTCCGTAAAAAAAGGACTGTGTTGGAACTTCCTACTTCGTGCGTACGTCGTTGAAAACTCTCTTAACAATGAGCCCTCACCGGCAAAGAGCCGGTCTTTGCAGCCCGTAAAGTGGCTTCGTACGATATTGGATTTACTGACCTTTGGTTGGAGAACCTACTGCTGTGCAGACCTCCCTTGCGTTTGTATTTTTCTCTTTCCAATGCGCAGCCACACTTCCCCTATTTTGTTAAAAAGTAGGATGCGTCTTTGTGGAAAAGAATAAAAAGAAAAAGAATATGCTTGGGTTCTTGGTGCCTCAACATGGCAACGACCTTTTGTGGCCGGTGTTGCCCCGTGGTTCGAAAGCTAAGAATACCAAAGTAGGAGCAAAAGATTCGAGAGGACGCATTTTCATTCAATAAACCGGCGCTGGCATTCTTCAGAGGCAAAAGAAATTTTAATCTTCAAGAGGTTTTGGGGCATGAATATTTTTTGTCGGTGAGGTGACTTATTGCAACAAATCATGCGATAGAGGCACGCAGCCAAAATCACTAAGCTGCAGCAATATTTGCATACTGTCGACAAACACCCGCATTTCAACTAAAACAGGCAAAATTCCAAAGGTTTTGCTCTAGAATCTTTGCAGCCGCGTCCCAATTCAAAGCTGGTTTTGCAGCAAAAACGCAGCCATTGAAATTTTTGTAGCGCATTGGCGGATTGCTGTCTTAGAACGTCCTTTGATCTTTTTTTAACTCTGACGATCACGAAATGCACCAAGAAAGTGCCATAGTTCCACTGACGTGAGGTTTGGCTAAAATGAGAGCACAGAAGAATGAAATTTTTAAGCGTCGTCCAATGCGATGTCGGGCCACTTCTGTCACTCGAAAATACCTCACGACTAAACATTTACGTTACCCTTGGAGAACGGCGGTGTACTTCGGGCTGTTTGCAGGCACACCGAGCAGAAACTGCTGACATGAAGTCTGCTTACTCGTAACAATCACCAAGAACAATTTCAACTGTCTAGCGTCACAGCCCCGAAGCCGTCATTCCTATTATCGGTACGTCCGTACAATATTAGACTAAATTAGGAGACATTTCGAATAGGTGGTGATAGAACTTGGAAATGGTAAAAATAGCGAGGAATAGGGCGGCACAGAAAAACACCGAACGTCCTATGTAAGTGTTCTTTCTTCTGTCCCTGCGTTTTTTCGCGCTGTTTCCAACTCAGAAAAAATTGAAGCTGGTTCAGCTACTACATTTCGTTAATATTTTGTGGTCACGCTCAATCACTCACAATCGTTTTTTTTTTCCAGTAGGTGTCGATTGTTTACGTATTTGTAGGTAGCACATTGATTTTCGCTCAAACAATACTTCATAAGAAATGTCGCAATACCAAGGCTTCAGCACACAACCATGAACACCGCACTACAAAAGCTGCAGAATAGGATAACTATTCCAGGGGCACCCAACTAACCAGTACTGCAAGGTACAAATGCTCTAGCCGATTTCGTTAGACATCGCTAGTGCTACAATGTTGTTAGGAAGTTGGACACTGGCTCAATGTTTCGCTTTCTACAGCAACGTATCGTTACAATTTTTCTGATAGAGGTGGGAAATAAACTTTTGAAATTGGACGTGATCAGTGGACATCGGATGTGTCAGGCACATATTATTGCGCACGAAGTTGGACACTGGCTCAATGTTTCGCTTTCCACAGCAACGTATCGTTGCAATTGTTCTGATAGAGGCGGGAAATAAAGTTTTGAAATTAAACGTGATCAGTATGTCTCGGATGTGTTAGGCACATATTATTGCGCACTCTATTGCGCACTGTATTGCGCACTCCTGTTGCGGCACTCTAGAGCGGCAGATTTAATTCAGAATTCTATATAAACGTAAAACAAAGATACGTTTAACCACTAAATTGCCCCTGCTAACCTCTGCTTCAATTAGTACGACATCCACGCAGATTGCTGAAGAACTGGCGATGGCACTCGCACTCATTCACACCAAAAGTGCGGTCATCTTAACCGACTCCCAAACCACCTGTCGGAGCTTCTTGGCGGGCAGGGTGGCCACACCAACTTTCCGTCTCCTCTCGGAATATCAGCAACAAAGAAACGTCGTCCTCGTCAGGAGGCTCGCCCTCTGTACATTGACAGGAAACAATTTCCCCAATCCCCAAGCCTGCGCGCTTTCCTCCCAAGCCCCAGAAGGACAGGCGGAGTCCACACTATTGGCCATATTTCAGGACATTACACAGTACTATCGATTCGACAGACAACTCCCTCAACCCCACTCCAAGCTGTCAAAATCAGAAGAAACGACTCTTCGTTGCATCTAAACGAATATCTTCGTCCATCGCATTCGCTTATATTACATGCTTCCCTCTCAATTTCCCGCCTCATCCACTTTTTGCTCTAAGCCCTTCACACTACTCACATTTTATTAAAGTCAGCGCATAACCCGACCACCCACCCTTTCCATCTCCGCTCCCCTTCCATGAGCCGTGGAAGAACCTCATTACCAGCGACCACCTGGACGTCCAGCAACTACTAACTACCAGCATCTAGGGCATCGGTCGGCAGCTCCTGACCTGGATTCCCGGACTAGGGAACCACTCCTGCTTTATGGCTCATTTGGCACGCAAGATTTTGGCACGCACCCACAAGAGGGGATTGGCAAGGGCTAAATCGGTTGTTCCACTAGCTAGGTTCCACGTTCTGCTTGGAACGCACTTTTTGGAGCACGGCCACGCGGTTCTATTCACGCGCGTCACCGCCGTACTGCAGCGCTGGCATGTAGGAACCCGGCCTGCAGCAGTGGAACGCGGGAAATTCAAGTCGCCTTGAGCAAACCCTTGGTCTGTTTACTTTGGGATGAGAGCGATGATACAGGAACAACATGAGATGTGAGCGGGAAAGCAAAAGGGGGCATTTCCCTATAGGTCGGCAAACTCACTCATGAGTGCACTCGCACCTCCCACCCCCCCTCACCACTCACGAGTGAGTTTTAAAAGAGACACACCGTCGTTTTGGCCTGGTGAGTGCGTGTGCGAGTGAGTGCGAGGGCCACTCATGGTGAGCCCCGTTCACCACTCGCGAGTGCGAGTTCCACTCATGGCGAGCCACGCTCAGCACTCGCCAGTGCGAGCGCCACTCGCGGTGAACCCCACTCACCACTCGCGCGTGCTAGTTGCACTTGCGATGAACCCCACTCACCCCTCGCGAGTGTGAGTTCCACTCGCGGCGAGCCCCGCCACCACTCCTGCGTGGCGAGTGAATGCGCCCTTCTTGCGCGATGGGCGGGGGTTACCGCGGTGAGCATCACTTGCTGCTGACATTCGTCGCAGGAGCGGCTTGCTGTGGCAATTGCTGCTGGCGATATCCACTCGTACGCTACAGCCACTAGTTAATGAAACGACTGCCTTTAGGTTCGAGAATATGTACCGACTCCCCTTTATAATTAAGGCACCATAGAATCAACTCTCCAGTGACCTGTTGATTTAGAAATACGATTTGGGTGGACGTCTGACGCCATGATGCACCATAATGCACTCTCATAACTCATTGAGGGGAAGTTGCGCGCACCCGCGCCGAATGATGTTTTTGGCTCGCAGCGTTTTGTGGTGAAATTAGTGTCGGTAACGTCGTCCCAACAAAGCGATTGCGCTTCACTACCGCTGAGCGCTGCGATGGAGGCATTAGGAAGCACCGTGGTCTAGTGCCGTAGTACTTGGTGTACATAATTGGCCGGCTTGCTTCAGCTGTCAATAGGCCGGCTGTCTTGAAGCGCAAATTGTGAGTGCCCGTATTCGTTTCAAAAGGTATCGCAGATTTTCACGGATTCGCGTATGAGGATGGCGAAACGGTTCCGATGGGCGAGTTGCGTGCTGTGGAAGCAGTAGCTCATTTTTGAGGCCTTGGCGTATTAAACGTATCAGGATTTGCCATTACTTAATACGGAGGCGCTCTGTTTGATACTCGCTTTCACGCAGACTTGGCGTTACACATCCTTCTACGACAGTTACGGTGTTGCCTTGAGGCATGTTATTTCCTGCTGTCCAGGTGTTGCACACGCCTGAAAACTTTACCGCTGCTATTTTATTGCAAACTTCACCAAAATGTTTACGTTTTGTTATGTTGCGTGAATGCTGCATTGACTGATATACGCTGATGTGCATACCTTTCGCAAGCAAACGAAGTAAGCTCGCCTTAGCATCACCTCACATAGTATTTGTCATGATGACTCGCCGACAGCACCTTCTTTTCGTTCGCTGTCTCCCTCTGAAGTTTGCGTATCCGTTCGTCCAGATTCACAAGAATCGTACGTTATGTCTGACTCCTCATTCGCCTTACCGAATCGCGGAATTTGAATTGTTACTGTTGTGTGCATTTTGTGAAATATATATTTCATAACTTCAGATTACGAAAGGTAAGATACTCGCTGTTCGCGCTGCTCTTTTGTTATGGACGGTCATTTACAATTACGCTTGTGAATTTGCCTGCCCAAGTTAAAATGGGGACCTGGGCTCCAGCATTTTGCTTTTTTGATCTGTCTGTTCACGGTCGCCAACCAGCTAGTTACGAAGACGAAATTGCGTCTGCTGCTTTATTTTGATATTTAGCGTAGTGGTCAGCCCAAACACTGTAGTCCCCGTCATGCTTGTTGCGCTGATTCGCTGACAAGGGCTGCGCAGTCGAGTGTTCCTCATGTAAAGGAAAGTTTGACATCCACCTAAATGCAGCCAAACTGCTACAAAGTAAAGGTATACAGCTTTCTCGGAAACTTCGCAGTTGAAGAAAAATTCGGCCTGGTCCAGGATTCGAACCCGGGACCACTGCTTAACCGGAGCAGTCGCTCTACCAACTAAGCAAACCAGGAATGGTAGTCGTTAGTAGCGCGAAAGCGAATTGGCCAACAACTCCAAGTGAATTCGGACAGGTTATTTTTCTTCAAGTGCGAAGTTTCCGAGAAAGCTGTATAGCTTTCCTTTGTAGCCGTTTGGCTGCATTTATGTGGATGTCAAAGTTTCCTTTACAGAAAGTTACTCCACCTTGGGGATTTCCCCTAAATCTGGTCGATTATTGTTCCTCATATTTTGTGCCCCGTATGTAGATTGTCGTCCGTGTGCCGGTGGTGTACAGACTAGCGGAATGGTACTGTGACCACTGTGGGGTGTTAGGAATAGTGCGCGTTCTCGGCAGTCGGATAGCGTAATTTGTGAGTGGGTGAGTGAGTGAATGAGTGCGCTCGTGCGTGCGAGTTCGTACGTCTGTGCGTGAGTGCGTGTGTTCAAGTGCGTTGGTGTGTGGGCGCGTGCATGTGCGTTTGTGTGCGTATGCGCGTATATGTGTTGGTGTGTGGTGCATGCGTGTTCGTGCTTGTGTTCCTGCGTGCGTGTTTGTGTGTGCATGCGAGCGTTCGTGCGTGTGCGTACGTGTGCGTCTGTGTCCGATGACTTATTCTCCCCGTTATTTCGTATTACATTTCGACGTGAACTTGTCTCGGTGCCAGGTGCGGGCGCATGACGGTGTAGTTTAGGATCAATCCGCGGTTTTTCTCTGTGGCAGGCTGGCGCCGTTTAGGGAGGGGGACAAGGACGGAGACGGTCGCCAGGCAACTCGTCTCCATGAGGACGTCCGCGCTAAAGTTAGGCGCCGTCTATTTGCGCCGCCTGGAGTGAGTGTGAGTGCTGAGTGAGCGTGAGTGGGGAGGGCGGAGTAGCGAGCGTGAGTGCGAGTGAGTGCGAACGGAGACGACGAGTGGTGAGCGTGAACGGGAGTGAGTGCGAGTAGTGAGGCCCGAGTGGCGAGCCTGACTGTGAGTGAGTGCGAATGGTGGGGCGGAGGGGTGAGCGTGAGCGCGAGTGTGAGTGGTGGGGACTAGTGGAGAGCATGAGTGGGAGTTAGTGCGAGTGGTGAGGGTGGAGGGGTGAGCGTGAGCGCGAGTGAGTGCAAGTTGTGAGAGTGAAGTGGTGACCGTGAACGTGAGTGAATGCGAGTGTTGGGATGTATGGCCAGCGTAAGCGCGAGTAAGTGTGAGTAGTAAGGGCGGAGTGGCGAGCGCGAGTGCGAGTGAGTGCGCGTGGTGAGGGCGGAGTGGCGAGTGCGAGTGCGAGTGAGTGCGTTAGGATAAATATATTTTCTTGAGTGAGTGTGAGTGGGTGGCATCCAGTTTTGCCGAGCTATGCGTTTCCCTGTCAAATATCTACATAGACAATCGTCTTTTGACGACATTTGCAACGAAGAGAGCAGATACGCGGCGAATTTTTATTTAATAAATATAGGGAGCCCGTCGCCAGGATTTGTGGCGTGTAAAACATGTATGTTGAAGCACAGCGATTTTTGCCCTCTCTTAGACGGCTGAAACTGTTCTATTTGGCACTGTCATGAGATAGCCGATCTGTGAAACCTTCACCCTCGTTCACCATGCTACACACGGCATCAACGTTAGAAGTAGTAGCCTGCGACAAGACCGGGCATGACGTCTTGGATGCGGGATGCGGTACAGTGTGTTCTCTTCCCTGCCTTACAAAAAATAGCGATTCAGCGTGACCGAGACCTTTACACTCCTTTGATGAGTCGTCCAGTCACGGCAAACATTTCTAATCTGCAAGGGAATGCCACCTCAGTTCAAACTAATCAAAGTTCGAACTCACTAATGTGAAGAACAAGCTTTGTTCAACGCGATTTTGAGGGCGAGAGTGCACCGGCAATGGAATGCTTGAAAAACTAGCGATTCCATCTTTCTTAAAGGTGAAAGCCAGCACTCTTCCCTCTAACGAGTGAATGTAGCGGAAGACCTCACGTTCGCCTTCTTCAAGCCCGAAAAGCAGATGGCCCGCATTCCATCCAGTTATTACTTCAGAAGGGTGGCCGCACTGGTGCTCCGTCTGCTTTTTCAAGATGGTATGAATCCCTGAGATTTTCTCTACTTTCCAGAGGTGACCAAGCCTCGTGTGTAGGCAGCGGGTGTATTTCTCTGGGTGTGCGCCAGGCCCCAAGCTGTATGCGCAGTGGCGCGTAGTGTCGCAGGCCATTCGCGTTCGGATAAACGGGCGCTCACAAACTTCTTTGGGCCTTGGCCGAATCAAATAGTAGTTTGAATTATGCATCAATTCGATTTACTGAAGTTAAATGAATGAGCTTTCACAGTATAATCAAGACGACCTTCATCGTTCTGAAGTAACGTGGCGAAATTCATAGGCAGAAACAATTTGCAAAAAAGAATTTAGTATGCAGAAAAAAAGTGTAGTAAACTCAAAGTAACGCCGGGTTAGCGGTGTTCTTTTTTTCAAATTGCGAGAGTTTGCCCTACGGCATAACAGCAAATTTTAAAAGTACAACGTTGCACCAGTTTCCCGCACAAATCCAAGAAGAGACGAGTACTAGGGTCCCCATTTCCAACGCTAAAATCTGGGGCTCTCCTAGGATGGAGCAATGTGCCTCGAAGGCGTTGAATTCAGGCGTTTCTGTGACCTGAGAAAGTCCACAACCGGCGTTTAACGGCATCTTGCGGCGCAGGAGTCACACAGAAAAGGAAGGTGTCCACAAATGGGGCGTGTTCTCGCTCAGGCCAAGCGTGAGAAACTGCTAGCGGATAACGCACCGCAACTTGAAGGTTCCGCAGCAAGTCCTCCTCCCAGCGAGCGAGCCCACTGGGGAGGTAAGTTACACGCGGTGGAGGTAAATGACACGTGGCGCGATGGAGGTTCTGTTTTACTACCAACAGTTCTACAGTAGATACTCGAAGAAGTGGTCAATACACATATTTATTTATCTTGTAACATAAATTTTATGGCGCTCTAGTTGTCTGGCCGGCTAGTAAAAAGCCTATAAGCGTCACTGTAATTGTTTTCGGCGGTTCGAGGGGATTTGGCAATGTATGAATCCTTGCTATCATAATTGCCACCTATGCTTTTATTTCTTCTGTGCTGCTGCTGCTGCCAGCACAATATGCAATTTTCGGCCCTCTCCTTCACACGAACAAATTTCTAAGAATCTAAACGCTGATCTATACGTCTCCACTTTCGCCAGTATCCACTCTCTATGTGTCTAACGGAGCGCCGGCTGCTTGGGCAGCGTTCAGCGTGTTTGCTCAAAATAGAAAGGGAGCTTCTGTGCACTGCAACATTTTGGAAAAAGTTCAAGCAAGGTAAAAACTATCGGTAGCCGTAAGGAAATGAATCACGTTGACTTTTCTGACCTTTTGTACATTCCTTAGAAGAAATATAACTGTAAACAGAAACGTTGTAGGAGAACAGTTCCAACATACCTACCCATTATGTTCGATGCATGCCAACGTTTACATTTTTCGCTCCCACTTCAGCAATCACGCGGTCGAAGAACTTGGTTTGTTTGTCTTATTTCGTTTAAAGTGAGCGCAATCGATTTATAAATTGGTTACGGGCTTTGCTTGTGTCCTCAACTGATTTCATTAGGTAGAGCAAAATAGAAGCTACGGAAAAAAACTCCAAGAACTACTCTTAAAAAAGCCTACCTTAAAAACTGATACGACGTTATAGCAAAGGCATGTTTTCGCTGCCTAGCTTGGCATGTACAAACCCGTGCTGCGTGCACAAGAGTAATTGCAGATATGCTGGTGTTTCGAGCATAAAATCACTTTCCCTGGTAACTAGACTTTCTACCCTCTGTGCACGCCTTGCTCCAATTTCCGGTTCTACCACCCTGCACTCCGTTGTACAATGCGCGAAAGTAGAGGCGGGGGTTCCGGAACCCATCTAGACGACGCAGAGGCAGGTGGCACGCCCGCTTCGAATCGCCGTCGTCCTTACAATGCCGGGGCAATTGCGAAGAATGCTCTTTCCTTTCTGGAAGCCAGCACTCTCTCCGCAATCTCTCCACTCGCGTTGTCCTCTATCTAGCTCGCTGTTTTGACAAGCCGACGCCGATCTGTCGAGCATCGAGAAAATCTGCCGATATGCCACGTTTACTGCTCGGGCCACAAACAGGGCCACCCATATTTCCGTTCCGCTACACGAGACGTTTTACAGCGAATCTGTTATGACTAGGATTACGTGGATTGTGCAAAGGCCCCACGTATATTAATCGCGCGAAGTGTTCCATATCGCGATGCGTGCATGCGCGTTTTTTAAAGCTAAAGCTTTCTTTGTGGAAGCTTACTGTCGAAAAATCTTTGTTGCAGCTTTCTGGCGATGACATGCTGTTAAAAAAATTAATTTCCCCATAGAACGGCCGGTAAACCGAGAAGCTCTGATAAGGTCTATTGACAGATGGGCATGTGTAAAACCCGGCTTCCATTGTATCAAATCGGTTATTTGAAAGTCGCGAAACAGGAACGGTTCTAGATAAGACAATACCTGCATCAATCGTGAAGAAGGGGTACACTAGCATACATTTACCTCATAAACCACGTATCGGTGTGCATTTAGATTGCTTGAAGTCGCCTTAAATTAATGCGCGAAAACCGTATAATGGGATCGTTCTTTGTTTCGATTCGGGTCTTTGATGGTTTGACGATCGAATGAACGGACGTTCAGCTAACATTACGAGCACTTTTAGCAAAGACTTCGACGCACTTTTGACGCTGTTTAGATGTCACAAAGCTTTCGCGCTTCTTTCAACATTTTTTAGGAAGCGATTGTAAATTTCCTTTTGTTTCAGATTCGTTCGTTTGTTCGGCGCGTGTTCCCTTGCTTTCATTTGTCTCTGCACTTGCCAAGTTCTGATGTTGTCGTTCTCAATTTTATTGCACTTATCTTCCGTCTTGGTAAAGAGGAGTTCGCATATAGTTGGGATGACCGAGGAGCAACTCGCCTTCGAAGAGCGACTGCAGAAAAACAGGCGGGCCGGACACACCAATGAAGATCGCACAAAAACGCCAAAAGCATGCGGGAAGTCAGACAATGCGACGAACGTCACCGGGCGGAGAACACATCACAAAGACGCTGGTATATTTCGGCTAAATCGGAAAACTTTTTTAAAGCTTACGTTATATATGAAATTATTTTTCTGGGCAGACCGTGCGTCCGTATACCTGTGCTGTGCGATATCGGCTGTGGTTCAACAAAGACCTGACCAACATCGGCGGATTGCGGAATCCTGAAAGCGGACGCGTGCACTTCAGGTTGGGACAGATAGTACGACGCCGGGGACGTCCTACATTTTCATGTGTGTGGTACCTGTGAAGGCTTTCTGCTTTAAAGTGCTGTGCTTCAATTCTCCACCAGGCATGATACGTGTACTGTAGATTAGAAACCATCTACTGAGCCTGAATGAAGGAGAGGCAGAACTAATTTCAGCTCGACATCAGCTTCGGTAGTCATTCATTCTCAGAGTGCTGAATGATTTGTAATATTTTACACGACTCTATTTCTTCCTATTTAGTTGAAGATTAAAGACCGACAGTTTTATACTCATCAAACCAAGATCTTCACTTCTGTGTCAGTGTAACCTTGAAAGACAGTCGAAGCTTGCCAACTGCACACACACACGGCCGAGGGCATCTGTTCCATAAAATGTTTCCACAAGGCTATGTATTCGTGATACGCGTAGAAGAAGTTGCGGTCCTGGTGCTTCCTTAATGTATATGTAGTGCAGGTATTGCAGGTAAGTTAGTCTGGTAAATTAAGCAATGAATTATCAGTCCCCGGGCTCTTATTCGGTGACCTGTTCGCTCCCTTTTCTTGGGGGCATGTTCAAACAATGAAGTTGTGCAGTAAGCGCACATTGAAATTTGGATAACAAAAAATGGCACAGCTTGCACTAGTGCTACAAGGCTGGAGAAACAGCAGTGCTGGCGACCCCTCGGCCTTCGTCGAAGACCCGGTTATTGCACCTCACCTTTTTTCCTGAATTTGCTCCCGAATGTTCTCCATTACTGGCAGACTCGCATGGTTTTGTCCGCAGGTTTTTACATCTTTCACAAAGTGGACCTTAAAGTGAAGTGTTTACCTATGGTGATCCAAAAACTTCATTTTGTGTCTGTTGTTTGGAAAAGGTTGGGAATAACAAGTAGCGCTACCTTGAAAATGTGCAAAGACGTTTTATTGGAATTGTATACGACAGCAATTTCGATCACCGAGTTTACTATCACTATGAAAACATGTCGGAGAAATTGCAATTTGCTAAATTGTCCAAAAAAAGGCTGGACGCGGATTTGCTTTCTTGTTTAAGTCTTTACGCAGCATCATTGATTGCGAAAACCTTACGTCATTATTTGAGATTAGAGTCCCCTGTAAGTCTTTTCGTGAATATCGTTTTTTTCGAATCAGTTCTACTTGTTGTCTTATGCAGAGATTGTTTAGACGGTAAAATGAAAAGTCAAGTCACCTTGACATTTTTAGCAGCAATTTGTATTTGTTTAAGCTTGTTTTGACTGAAGTGCACTGATGGCATTTTTCTTTCTTTCTCCTTCTATTTATTTTTCCTCGTTTCAGGCTTCATATATATATGTTTTTGTGTTTGCATCAAATTTTGTGTTTCATCCTGTGCACCACCGCTTAAGGCCATTGGCTGTTGGTGGACACGTAAACATAAAGATGATGATGATGAAGAAGTCAAAGCGAACACCGCGCTCCGAACTTAAAGGAAATTATGTGAGCCC
Organism: Haemaphysalis longicornis; assembly: GCF_048455015.1. NCBI lineage: Eukaryota > Metazoa > Arthropoda > Arachnida > Ixodida > Ixodidae > Haemaphysalis > Haemaphysalis longicornis. Next base: position 58,100,962 of record NW_027526295.1, on the reverse strand, counting down.
GTAGCATGATTGCAGCTACATCGATTAAAGGCGGGCCACTTGGCACATAGCTGAGTTACAAACAGCGTGTGAAGCAAGACGACATGAAGGGCGCAATCGGATATGCACTCAATCGGATAGGCGCTGGTTTCATAGCGCGAGGGACCCAGGTTTGATTCCGACCACGGGAAGCATTTTGCACATGTTATAGTTCCCCGTCTCTGCTAAACCGCGTACCCCTTAGTTCTTTTGGGGTGGCTCAGTGGTTAGTGTTCCGGCGTCACGACATAATGGTCCGGGGTTAATAAACCGGTACCTCCCAAACCATATTTTTTCTTCAGGCTGCGACGTTTATTGATGCGATTAAGGGAAAAGGCTCGGCCCTAAACAACTCCGCTGTTCAGAAAACAGCTATGGTCCAGCTGAACAGCTTAGGAGAACTTCCACAACAAGAACTTGACGTCTAGTCCTAGAATGCTCCATTTTACCTGTTGTTTATTTTGCCTATTTATAATTTCCCTATATTAGCAAGCTTGGTACGATGAAACAACTCAGAAGTTCTTGTGAAATCTCTATCAACAGAGACGAGGTGTCCAAAGGAGTTGCCACGCTAGTGGTTTACGAGGAAATTCATCAAAGTAAAGAAGTCAAGGTGGTGTCAGGAAGGAAAACAATACAGAATCGAATAAAGTGGCTGAAGACATATTGCCTCGGAGATAAACAAGATTACTGCGACGAACACAAGCTCCTGTGTCCCCGTTCGATCCATCTTGGGTTGGTTAGCTAGAGAATGTGGTTACCCAAGATGTTTTATCTGCAGATTCCTTGTGCGGCATATAAAAAGGGAAGGAAGCAGTCTTTATTAGATCAGTAGGCTGAACTGAGGGCAGTAATACGGTACGCCGTCGACTTTGGGGAAAGGGGGGCGGGCGTAAGCTGAGAGGGTGAAAGTACGTTTGAAATGGCAGACCTACCGGTTTACACTGGTATTCTTTTGGCTCTGAAAGTTCGAGGTCATGTGGGCCAGATGCTGTTTGCGTGTTAAAGGTACTTACTCTTCTAAAGTGCACTTAGCGAGTGGGTACGACCGCCTTAAGATTTACAAGAAAAATATTGTTGAGCCAAACAGGCGTACAACGCCAATCAAAGACATCCCACTCCCTCTTCCAAGCATCAAACAGTAGGAGAACTCTCTCTCTAGTCTTTTCAAGCGTGTCCTCGCAGCGGTGTCTAGTGTCAAAGAACGTTTGCCACTTAGCGCCAGAGATGCAGGTTTAATCCCCGCACAGCATGCCGTTTTGTGTTACGTGAGAACTTTTCGACTACCCGGGGGTCTCTGCTGTAACAGGGATCAAGGAGGTTAAAAAAAAATTGCTGGAGTGGAAGGGGCGCCCGCAAAGTGAAGCCGCCGCGACGCCATCTTGCTAGGGGAGAAGACGCGTAGTTGTTGCAGCGCGCGTTCCTTGCGTGCCCGAAAAAGTGTTGTTGATTCGTGTGCGCGCCACGTAACGAGATCAAAACAAGTATGGTTGGTTCGTGTGTGGCTTACGGTTGTACAAACAGTGTGAACCCGGCCCCGGGAGTCGCATTGCGCACGTAACTTGCACGCGTGCAAGTTGATTCCAAACTGCGGTCATGCTCGTTGCATTGTGTCGCGTAGTATGCGCCTTCAATGCTTACTTTCTTTGCTGCTAGGCTTCCGAAAGATGTTGAGTCACTGTCCTTTGTCAGTGTCTTTTGTTTTCCATTTGATAGTATGTTTTAGCAGTTTAATTGACGTCTGGTATCATAAGTCTGTCTTCTTTCAAAAAATAAACACTTTGTGGTTTATGGCGCGTCTTAGAGCCATGATATAGTTTCGGCGTGATAAGTCGCCAAGATGTCATTTTTTTCATTGCCATACAGCACCCATCAAAATGTAGTACTTATGAAGCGTAAAATCGGACGTGCGACCGTGGAGATTTTAAAGTTAAATGTCAAGCACAGCCAGAGCTCATTTTTCAGATCGTAAAATCAAGAAGGCCGGCAGCCACGCTAACCAAACCCCATACCGTTGCAAAAAACAAATTCATCCGCTAATAAAGCAGCAGTTTAGCGAAATATTTTTGCTACGTACTTGAACTTACCTATTACTCACATACGAAGTTATAGAATGCTTATTGTGCGATTCTTCTTCACTTCCCCCTGATGAAAACGAGGTTTCGCACGGCCAAATGCTCTGTTTGTTGCGTCGCCGCTTTTCTTCGTGCCATCGATCCTGTACGCTTGGCCAACCTATTGCTGCGGCCTGAATTCTCAGCCTCTTCAGCATTTTTTTTGCATCGCCCATTCGACTTCTATCGTTTTCTATAGTCCTAAGCACCCAGAAACCTTTGTTAACCTTGTCAGTGCATGACACAAAAAGCTCCGTGTTCAAACAGATATTTGTTTTAAGAGCCTATTCTGAGGCCCCACTATTTCTCCGCTTCTAGGACTTATTGCATACAAATGAGCCCGCCATACAGCTATGCTCGAACTGGGAAAACTAAAGAACGTATCACATGACAGGCGCATTGCCTAGAACGCGTACGGTAAATGGCTGAAGTTGTAGCAAGACAGGAAACCCTTAATTGCAGCTTTATTAAAGTCTGCGATGCAGTGCTCACCGTAAATATTTCTTTGGTTCTGGAATATGTTTCCCTTCGATGCTAATGAACCTGCCATGCAGCAATACGCGAAGCTGGAAAACTAGAGAGCGAATTCTATGACAGACCCGGTACATAGAACGAATGGGGTAAATGGCTCAACTTGTATGAACATACGAAAGCCTTCGTTGGAGTTTTATTAAGGTCTGATATGCAGGGCTCACCATAAATATTTCTCAGGTATCTAATCTAATTCTTTGCTGCTTACATTTCCTTCTTACAAGCTTCTCTGCAGTCATACGCTTCCTTAAGACGACATACCCCAGCGTCATAGTGCTTACCTTGAGAAACTCACACCTCTCGTAAAAAGAAACCAAAGTTAACATGCTGAACGTTTCTTTTTTTTTCAACAAGTTGACTTCCGGCAACGTTTCGTGCATTTAAAATTCAGCCAAACGCCCCCCTCATTGAATCTGTCCTAGTTTATTTCCACGGCCATTAAATCACGCTGATACGCCATTTTAAGTGTCCCCAAGACTTCTTTCCTGACAGTCGTTCCTCAGATTTGGGAGGACCAGTACTGCTACCACCCACAGAGCAATTTTACGAAATCTCCGGGGGTTTCGTTTTTTACAGTAATGAACAAAAATGACAAAAAATAGCTTTACTAAAATCTAAATAAAAATACGGCTAGCTCAATCTGGCTTTTTGTTTCTATATATCTATAATACACACTACAATTTTATCACCAGCTATTGGAACCAATACTTATTAATAACCGCGGGAGGGGACGAAATACATAGGAAGTTACCGCACTAATTATTTTGAACAAAAAGAAAACTCCACTCACTTGTCGCACACTTTGTTTTCCAGCACCTGTCTGATCTTCAGATTTCCAATAGTAACCTCCACGAGCAATATTCTGCTCCGAGTTATATAAGACCGAAATTCGAGGCTCATGGAAAATAAAAAACAAAATGAAACCTTTTGGAACGCGTTGCATCACAGACATAATGAAAACGCCGGCAATCATTTGGCGTTCTGTACTCGTACCACTTGCATCTCAAGCTTTCGCCAATTAGAGCGACTGGGAATAGCTTCCGGATTACACTTCCCACCCTCGAAGGGCTCAAATCTTAACGCTGTTTCTCTCGAAATAGAATAGTTCTTTCCAATAACGAGCTATATTTACTCATTCCCATAGACTGTCTTGCTTCGAAGAATAAAAGGAGCCGAATCGGCGCCGCATGTTCGCAGAGCTGCCGCGTAAATTTCGGAAACAAGCCGCCTACTCTGTTAGCCCGCGTAAAATTGAGTTTCTTTTATTTTCTTCTGACGGACGGAATCATTTTATGCGCCTTTTTCAACTGTATTATGTAAGTGCATAGTCGTTTCTTTATTTATAAGGACTCCTATTGTAGACTAGTGGGTTTGGTGCATTGGCCCTACAAAGATATGCGGGTGTAGGCATGGACCATAAGTGGGTATGTGCCAGAAGTGCGTAGAGCTGGGTATGTGCCGTAAGTAAAAGAAATACAACAATAACAAGAACAGCTGTTTCTGTTACAAAACTTTATTTTGAGCGTGGAGATATGGGAGTGGTCACTCACTTCAGGATTCCGTGGCACAACCGTGTTGTCAAATACCTGGACACCAGGAGTTGCTCGGCGTCCAAGCCGGCGCTGTTCGTCAGGTTCTCCCACAGTTCAGAGAGGAAAAGAGTAGTGAATAAAGGTGGGAAGGGGGAATTATGTGTGCACCCCAAAATAAGTACTCATTGGGAGGAAGGCAACCACAGCAGTGCTCATTCCTTTAAAGTTGCAGCACCTTCGAATATGCAAGGAGATGCAGGAAAATATCTAATCCTGGAAAGAACGTCCACTGAGTGGCAGAGCGCACTGCTTCACATTAGCACTTAATCTAAAAGATTTCCCTCAAAACCTCTTTTCAAATGTCGGGCTCCAGTAGGGCTAACGACAATAACTGCGTCATAAGCTGTTTATAAACACCATTATTTCCGATACTGGCAATTACTGGTGTAGACTACAACGCTGCTGTCATGCATGAGTGAAGTGTTCTTTCAAAATTCTCAGTGCGGCGGAACACACAAGAAAACGTAGCGTGATGTAGACGATTTTAGAGCGACTAAAGAGTGTGTTTTGAATGCGGATAACAATATTTTTCTCAGTAGGAAACAATCGCACGAAAATTTGTATGACAAGTTCTCATATAGTAGTCTCATACGAGTTCTCATACATATAGTCTAACACGAGTTCTCTTGCATTATGGATGGTAGTCTGACGTGGGCAGTAAATGATAAACCAACAAATGAATCACCCTCAAGCAAAGTTGCTGAGACCTACCATTCTGCTAGATCCTAATCGGTTGAATCACATGGATTGGGTAAAACACCGTGCGGCTCCGTAAAACTGGAACCATACGCCGCAAATATATGGCACCTACGGCTTTGTCACAAGGTTACCACACAAAATCCTCGCATACTTGTGGTGCGAGACAGTTAAGAGAAAACATCCTGTGGTCGAAACACTGCCGAACGACCAGGTGAGGGATGAATTCTTACTACAGCATCGTTGGTCGGAGTGCGAGAGAACGCGAGCCCGGCCTGCGACGACGACTGTGTAAGATTGGTGAGAAACGCGTGAACCCCGAAAGGCAACATCAGATACCCAAGTATACGCTTCGAGCGCTGCCTGTAGGGGCGCCACTGAAATCCTCCTAGCGGCCCGTTTCGAAAGCAGTCGCGGGAGTCGTCGGCCCGCTCAGCAATGTCGCCGTTGCTTTTGAGGCACGTTCGCGACTGATATTTTCCGTTTGTATGCGTTGGAAATACATATTTATGTCGAGCAGTCACTCTGTAAATGCTTCGGACGCGGCCTTCCTGTGGTACATTCGGTCGGTATAAGCGCCAGGAGTGTGTCACAAGCCGGCGTCACGAAGCCGGAATATATGCATGGAGCTGATTGTAATTCCACGGTCCTGAAATTTACTAACAGTACATCCGTAAGCAGCGTTCGTTCAGATGCTCGTCTACGGCTATACACTGCGATGTAAATCGGTTTCGTGTGCTTTAATAATCTAGCGGAGCACTCATACCTGACATTGATTTGATTGATTGATTGTAGGGTTTCTCGCTCCGACGCAGCGCAGGTGATGAGGCGCGCCGTAGTGGAGGGCTCCGGATTAGTTTTGACCACCTGGGGATCTTTAACGTGCGCCGAAATCTCTTGCACACGGGCGTTTTTGCTTTTCGCCTCCATCAGAACAGCGGCCGCCGCGGCCGGGAATCACACTCATACCTGACAGCCCGCCAGTTACGCTTCATATCTCGGATATTGATCACTACCCTGAACAAGCCAATGTGGCATAAATTTAACAGACATTCTACGCTATAAGTACGATGGATAATCCAAAATTACTTCCGGAAGTCAGCAGAAATAATTAACGGCTGGGTCGTCTTGTCGGGAGGTGAGCTTTCTCAAACAGTCATCGGTTGCATATATCCTCCGCTTATAACCGCGGCCGTGACTAAACGCTTCTTCGATACGATACACCGTCATATGGCACAGGGAGCCTGCAGAATATAGCACAAAAGTAAAATCAGAGGGCCTTTTTTGATACCACACTCTTCCCACGAGACATTTTATCGCTTGTGAACTTCCTTACTGTATCCTTCAAAAAATGTTTCCGCCGAGTGATCAGCTGTTCGTTAAAGTCGAAAAACGAAATGAAGATGAACGCGCGGCTTGTGTGTGATACATAAAACAGTCATTTTTTCATTTCGCTCCGCATTTGTACCCAACGATAGTTAAGCGCCCCCTCCTCGCCATCCCTGTCTTAGAAAATATCAGTGCATTTCGCATCTAGTTGATCTAGTGAGTTCAACCTTGCTTAAGGAACGACGAACGTCTTTAGGATTTCCGAAGGTGCTCTGTGTTCTTTTTTAATTCCCGCACGAACTATTACAATGGTTCCGCACTTGACAGACCATTTATATTTCCGTGGTTTTATTAACTCTCCTTGGTCCATGCTATAAGGCGGGAGTGAGCACATATTTACGATCCAGAAACATGAAATATACTTAACATGTTCGCATGCCTCTATTTCTATAAAAGCCACAAGGTATTGTCAGGTATTAGGTAACCGCCTCCCCGAATGCTATTTTTGGACGACGTATACATTCAAAACAAGGCGAAATTCGTTGTTCGCGTTGCAAAACGAAACCAACCTCTCACTCTGCCAATATCAGGTGTAAACGAGGCGTCAATAGAATTCACTTGCGCCTGAGATATACGGAGGTGACAGTGGTGAAATGACGCTGCCGTCGTCGACGCCCACAAGAGCGGCGAAGAAGCGCGCAGTACAGCGTCCCCGGTTAGCTACTGTTGGCGTTCGAGTACCGTAATTACCCGATTCTAACGCGCCCCCGATTCTAACGCGCACCCGATTTTTCTCGCAAAAAATCCGAAAAACTTGCACCTCCGATTGTAACGCGCACGGAACTTTGTGAGCAAGAAAAACGAATGCGAGAGAAACGGGTGATTTATTTCTCGAAGTAATCTCACTCATCTCATTCCTTGTCGCTCTCCGCTGACCACAACAACTCGTCCTTCGTGCCGTCAAGCGCGTTCGCGATGCCACACTTATGAACGAACGTTCAGCCATGGTCGATGGGATCGTGGCCCACGCCTCGCACGCCCAGCTTCTCCAGAGGCGCACGCTTCAGCCGACCGCTCGTTTTGAACGCATGAGAGCCGCTGCTGCCATTGCTGTTATCAAGCGCAAAAGTGGAATGATTCGACGATTTGTGTGAACGCCGATAGAAAAGCCTAGGCGCCTATGCTATGCTTCCTGCGTCCTAAAAATCGTTGCTAAAAGCTTTGGTGCCATCTTGAGATGGCGATAGCGATGGGTGGGACGAAAGTTCCCGTTTCGGCAGTTTCGGTTTCGAATCCGATTTTAACGCGCATGCGATTTTTTCGACCTATTTTTCCGGAAAAAAAGTGTGCGTTAGAATCGTGTAGCTGTTTTTTGAAGTTCTCTAGACGTACTATAGGCTTACAGGCATCACCATAACAACATGTTTGGGCTATAAAAGGCAAAAAGAAGCGAAAGAGAACCAAAACACTGCATGAGCCGCTATCAGCTGCGAAGCAGACATCCCGTAAGCGCCGTGGAGAAGCGGCGGCCGGCGGCGCACCGATCGCGAAGCTCGAGGCGTCTAACCTAGAAGTGGCAACACTACAAGGAAACGGGACACCAACGAACGCGACCGTTTACGGTCAACATTACACCGCTGATACGAAGGCTTCACTTCTGAAGGTGACCGCATTGCTCGCATGATTGCGGCCGATGATCGGCAAAATTGTAGACCACAATGCAAGAAGAAAGGTGCATGACCACAAACGATACGAAAAATAACCAGCTCTGCTATCACATACAAAGCACGCCTCAAGATAAGAAACGACTTCAACGAGCAATGCTCTCTAATCTCGCTAAACTGAAACGCGCCACCAGTCAAAACATTAGGAAACGTATCCACGGGCATCAGCCATGCAAATCACGGGCACTTCCATTATACAACCAGTGAATGGCATTACCGATCAGCACTCTAGAGCAACACTATTAAGACCGTAAGAAAAACATGCTTCCCGTGTATGACCCGAACCCACGACCGTGATAATGTAGGTGTGATAGTATCAGTCCTGTACTCGGTGGATTGATGTTTTAAACCGGGGGAAAATGTCTTCCTCCACTTACTTTCTCATTCAAGCATTTAAAAAATGTATGTGTTTCAAGAAGAAGAAATCAGAATAACCTTTTTCTCAATTTCCGTCCTTGGCGGCTGGTGTTTCTAAAAGTGCCGTTGAAAATTATTTTTTTGGATATTTGTATGCGTGCTTTCCTCGCCGAGGACACAGCGATAAAGGACGCTAGGAGAGCATGTTGGGGGGCATAATTGTTCTCGTGAATTACCTAAAAATTGCTTTTTTCTTATACAGTTTCACGTTATCTATTTTTATAAACCTAATTTTATAGCAGTTCAGGCTCAACAGGCATTTATGTTTTCGGACCAACGTTTCTCTATTGACTAACGTGTTTTCGAAAAGAATTTTATAGTAAATTTTTTGTCGAGGCATTTGTGTGCGGAGTTCCCGAGCCAAACACTATTCCATAACTTCACGTAGCCGAATACTTCTTGGTAGATGGGTAAATCAATGGGTAAATTCACGTTAAATAAATGTACGCTCAGTTGGAAACCCAGTTATGAAAATTCCTATTTTTTGATGCGTATAGTGTAGTTTTTTGGGAAAAAAGATAATTGGAACGGTTTTTGGGCCGTAAACGCTAAGTGTTTAGAAAAACGATATTTAGAGATGTAGTGCCAAATTTCCGCATGTGCTCAAACCACTGTTCACAAAAGAGTCTGAACAATTTTAGAGGTAACAATAAGATAAATAAATGAGTGCATCTAGGTGGTGCAGAAGGATTTTAGATCATATATTTTATTTCAAGAAAGAAAATACCACTTTTTTCTTTGCAAAAGATTGCGCGGCTTCCGGTGTACTGACTGAAGTTGAAGCTCTCGCAAGTTTGTAAGAAATCTAGGAAAAATATATATAAAGCGCATTTTGTGATGTCCGGATGCACTAGCATACTGGAGGGGAGTTTTATGTGGTTAACGGGGCAAAGCTTCTTTGAGAAGGCCCCGGCTATCCGCAATGAGCCCTTGTGCCTGATATAGAACGGCGAACAAGGGTTCAATACGTCTCATTCGAAAGAATTATTGATCAAAGAGATCCAGTATATGTATTTATAAAGTAAGACCCTAGCTCATTTCACGTATCGCATTACAGCTGCTCCTACTCCCACGCCATGAAAACCAGCGGCCTCTGGTGTTCATCAACCCAGCTTGATAGGCTACACAAATCCAGTCGAGAAAATGTGACGCAAAAAAGCTTCTCGATAGTAACATGAAATGAATGAGTGCAATAGTGTCTTTGACCCTAATGCTCCAAACTTATTTTTTGGTTGGTCGGCAAGATGTCGGTTCGCCGCTAGTAAAGCTCATTACTCATGTTTTTCCCGGAAACTACAGGGCCACACACTGGCATCAATCATGTTTGATTGAGAAGAAAAACGCCTCTCACTGCCGCCTCCCTACTTACCTCTTCAGCCTCGGATAGAGCACTGCGCCGCAATGAAGGATACCGGCAGAGGATAGACGCACCGTTAAGTTCAATATTTGGTTTGTTATTTCAGATTGGCGCGATCTGCTCACTTTCTTTGTGAGTGCTCCCTTACTTTCTAGAGATATTTTTGCATAAAAATATAGTTCATGACTTTCTTCTCGAATCTTCGCAAAGAAATCTCCGGGCAGAGGTTCTATCGATAAGGATAAACGCGCGAACAGCATGACCAAAGACACATTCAAAATATTCGTTAGGAGCTAAAGCTTTCCTTCTGGGGTAGCATTAAGTTGCATCAAATCCACCCGGGCAAACATTTCCTCACATGAGGCAAGAATGTTGCAAGACTCCATGCCGAGAAACTCAATGTCACTAGCAACAAAAATGATAGGTTTGCTACGGGTTTAGCAGAGGCGTGGTGTTAAGGCGGCGCGAATTACGAGGTAATGCTAGGCGCAAGAGGCGTGTATAGAACAGTCGGAGCTTAGGTCTACTTGATTGGTTAGCAGGGTTTCTCCTTCCTACCACATGTTGTTCTCTTGGTTTCGCGTAAACACTAGTTCGTGGGCTGACTGTTGGAGACGTGTTGTTCATAGTTGTCGTCGAGAGCTCGAGACCGGATTGTGCAGTTGGCATTGTCAGGAGTTTCGCCACAGATATCCTCAGAGACAGTTACAGGCTCGGTTGAAGCAATACTGATTTCTTTGGATCACCCAACATTGCTTACGGGGGCAATCACCTACGAGCCTAAAATACCAGTTATCTTCCTTTGATTCGCCTCTCTGGTGTCATTAGAAACAGCGCTTGCACGACGGCGCTAGTACGATAAATTGGTTGGGCCATTAAGGAACTTCAATGAATTCCGGCTTGCAATATGTGCTCTGGATTATATTGCTTTTTTTATTTTGGAACAAACTTAACCAACAAAATTGCGGTTACATGAGACCTCATGATTTCAGAGAATTAACCTTCCTGTTTTCTTTACAGAAGCCTATTGCTGATTTTTTACAATTCCTATTGCTAAAATGGTAGCAAGAGCCGCGCGCAGAGTTCGTGGTGGTTATGGGATTGATTGATTGATTGATTGATTGATTGATTGATTGATTGATTGATTGATTGATTGATTGATTGATTGATTGATTGATTGATTGATTGATTGATTAATCAATCGATTGATCGATCGATCGATTGATTGATTGTGTGGTTTAACGCGCCCACGCAACGCAGGCGATGAGGCACGCAGTAGTGGAGGGCTCCGGATTAATTTTGACCATGGGGGTATCTTTAACGTGCGCCGAAATCTCGTACACACAGGCGTTTTTGCTTTTATCCTCCATCAGAAAAGCGGCCGCCGCAGCCAGGAATCTAACCCGAAACCTCGTGCTCAGCAGCGCAACGCCTTAGCCACTGAGCCACCGCGGCGGGTTATGGGACTGCACATAACTCGTGAAGACGTAGGGCAACGCCTAGGAAGACAATGCAAGCTTGAGCGAAGCCTCCAAGATATTTACGAACGTCTACCTGTAGTCTGGTCTATCTAAGTATAGTTTCCAGTTTTCGTCGATATCGCATTTCCCACAACGCGAAGCTAAGAGCAGATGCATGTTGAAGAAAAAACCTTTATAACATTCATAGGAATCGCAACTTCCTTTACCAAAATTTGGGTACCAGAGAAATTGCTACAATTTGTGGTCTTAACTTCGCGATTTTCTTTCCTCAGACCATTAAAACGGTTGTTGCTGACACCAGCAGAAAGGCCCGAAAACAGATTTTATACCGTCATTTATGTACAACACACTTCACTACCAACTTTAAACCACATTTAAATATTTAATGCCGAAATTCTGCCAATTAACGGCTTTAAACAAAGATTTGCAGGCTATTTGCTTGTGCAAAGCACAAAAAAATTGGCTGCGGCTTGGCTCAGCTAACCTTGGATATGCAAAGCACAAGCTTAGCTTAATCTGTTTGAGTCTTGGTTTTGCTGATTTAGCTATATTTCCGAGAACAGCTCTGCGCTACTCGGTCTCGCGCAACGCTCGCAGAAGGAGGCCCGCCTAGCTTTCATTCGTGGCGAACGTGGTGCGCCTCTTCGCAGGGCGCAATGCGGGTCACGTACCCGAGACGACCCAGTGGTGCATGCGTTGAAGGCGGCAGTAAAGGCCGGCTGCTGACCAGCTGAGCGGCCGCAACAGCGCGCCGCTCAGCTGATCAGTTGAGCCGAACGACTGAAAATGGGGCCTTGTGCGGATCTCTGAAAGCGGCAACGGTGAAGCATGCGATGCGTTTCCAGAGGAGTGTCACAGGGGGTCTGTCTGAGGTCAAAAGGTGAGTTTGCGCTTGCGTGGGGAAACCGCTCGATGAAAGTAGCAAAGCTTTGCTTTAATATCGTTTCAAAACACTATGGACTTCCGCAATAAAGCGATTGTCATTGCTTGTGTAGCTTTTGGTAAGCTTCAGTGCATGCTCGCAAGATTCAGAGTGATTGAAAATATTGGTTGTCATTAAACAGCGGACTGCTTGCGCTCCAAGTGTCTTATTGATTTATTGCTTAACTTCCCGGTGCGCGCCCCAGCATGCACAACGGGTAGCAGCTACCAGAGGTGGGCGGAATCACCCATGAGTCTACTCACTCCAGCTTATTTGGACCTAAACACGCGTGAGTTGAGTTTGAGTGAGCGCGACGCTAGTGTAGCAAGGTGAGTTTCAGCTTTAGTGAGTTTGAGCCGAGTGCGCCCGAGTGAGTTTGAGCCACTACGTTTGAGTACGCCTGAGCCCGAGTGACCTCTGAGTCCATTCTGAGCTTTGAGTTCATTTTAAGTTTTGAGGCAATTTGAGCTCTGAGTTCATTGTCAGTTTTGAGTCCATTTTGAGTTCCGAGTACATTTGACTTCTGAATTTATTTTGAGTTCTGAGTACATTTTGAGTTTTGAGTCCTTTTTAAGTTCAGAGTATATTTTTAGCTTTCAGCACATTTGAGTTCTGAGTTCATTTTTAGTTGTGAGTACATTTTGAGTTTTGAGTCTATTTTGAGTTGTGATTACATTTTGAGTTCTAAGTGAATTTGTGTTTTGAGTCTGTTTTAGTCCTGAGCTCATTTTGAGTTATGAGTCTATTTTGAGTTTTGAGTGAATTGAGTTCGGAGCCCGACTGAGCTCCTTTTTAAGTTCAGAGTATATTTTTAGCTTTCAGCACACTTGAGTTTTGAGTTCATTTTTAGTTCTGAGTACATTTTGAGTTTTGAGTCTATTTTGAGTTGTGATTACATTTTGAGTTTTGAGTGAATTTGTGTTTTGAGTCCATTTGAGTCCTGAGCTCATTTTAAGTTATGAGTCTATTTTGAGATTTGAGTGAATTGAGTTCGGAGCCCGACTGAGCTGTAAGCCCGAGTGAGTTCTGAGTTTTGGGCTAGCTGTGAGTTTGAGTGAGCGCAGATATGTTGGTCAGCAACGAGTCTGGGTATGAGTGATTAGTGATTCCAAAATAAATGTGTGAGTGAGTATCGGCGAGCTCGGCTAACTTTCCCGAGGTATGGTACCTACTGTAGCAACGTGAGTTGCAACAACATATATCCTGGCTAACTCCTAAGTTTCGGTACGGTTGAGCCTTGCCATGTGCCACGTAACTTCGTACGCATTTACACCTAGCTGCAGTTACCGCTTGCGATGTTCGTTGTCATTTTTTAGCCTTAGGCATAACGTCCGGCTGTCGCACACTCTCGTCGCCCTCCACATCTAATTCTCATGGCGCTCTGAGCAAGAAAAGTGTAAACGGGAAAATGGCAGAAGCTTTGCCGATGCATCACGTTTTATATGCGCGAAATCAGCAGATTTAGGCCAGTAGGGCTTTCGCACTGAACATTCAGAAGTTGTGTGGGTTGTTGGCTGGTTTGCATTCGGTAAATTAAGCACGCGATCAACATAAGATTAGTATTGTTCAATGCAGCAAGAATGCTTCTTGTACAACCCTGTAGCCGTTCTTTCACACACTATCCGGGAAAACCTATTTCCTCATTTCTTTACATGGTGCATTCATCGATATCTCTTTCTTGGTTTTGTGTCCCAGTGCCCCTTTTTTTTCAGTCAGATGGCCCTTCCACGTTGCTTTCGAGGCCAAGCTTAACTTCTTTCTTTCAGTTGGGTACAAAATCCACGGCACCAGCGGTGTCCTCTCGGGCAAAGCACTCATACAATCCCCATCATTACCAATCCCTCGCAAAATGCCAACCATTCACTACCCCTGCCGCAGGAGCAGAGAGCACAATCCCTTCAAAAACAACTGCTCCCTCGTATCTGCGTGGCTTATATGCAAGCTTTATTTGTTTGCCGTGCCTCAAAGCAACAAAAACCAATATTAGGCGAGGATATTTCATTGCCAAATATGAAAGCTTTCACGAGTAATAGAAGGCAGCACTGAACTTCAGAATAAAGCGAATTAAGGTACAGCTGGAATCTCTGCGTTTCACGCAGATTTTGTTAGGTAGGGGGCCTGTATTCGGTACCCACTCGGAAAAGTGCCAGACGCAGCTTTGAATTTGTAAGTCACATATAAATCAGAAGTAGAAGAGAAAAGGGCGTATATATGAGCGACGGCGAACTTCCCACTGGACTTCCATTCCTTCCCCGTAAACAGCCCGAGGACAGACAACGGTGGCTGTTTTCTGTGCCCCTAATGCCTCAGCCCCCTCAAAAGAGATGAAGGGTGAGGTTGCATTTCCGGACTCAGAGCGAGCACTAGTGGCTGTCACCTCGCGAAGGAAGTACGTAGTGCATAAAGCCTCCCAATATCGACTTATACATAAATGCGGACAACAAAGGGGCAGCCGAAACTCGTCTCGGTGTGGGCTCACTATCTTTATGTTTTCGAGCCCTGTCAGCTTGTACCTAATATAGGCTGTCCGTGACTTCTGTTTCGCTGGCCGCTTCGGGAGTGAAAGGTTGGCTGCATCAACAAAGCACTTCCGTCTCTCACAGAGAGATTCTCGGTACTTTCGGTATTTTCCCAATAATTGGCCTTCCTCTGAGAAAACACCTCAGGCTTTACCAGTGGTCTCGAGAACGAGCCAACGGTTATCCTGTTAGTGCCCTACAATTTACTTAACACGTCCTGTGCTAGTCGTACAATTCACTACGTTTGTATTTGTTTATAGAGACATACTGCCGCCAAAACTCTAAAGGCCATTGCTTAAGGACAGCATTCATGATGGTATAGTTGAGAAGAAAACAAGATAACGAAATTACCCGTACTATTTTGTATATGAAATGTATATTGAATGTATTGTACTACATATAAGCAATTACTCACAAAAAAATGTCAGATATCCCGTTTCACGCGAAGGCCGACACAGCTAAACAAGTTGGGGACAGTATTTTCTCCACTGAATCTCACAAACCAACCCCTCTTTTTCACGCCTTGTGTCTCGACATACAATAAACCACGAGTTCTTACAAACTAATTCTACAAACCCAGTTCTTACAAACCAAACTATCTACTTTATCAGGACAAAACGGATAATGGGCCCGTGATATACGAAACAACGAAGTTACAAGCAAAGCCATATCATATTGTCCCCGAGTAGGGATATAGGTAAGGTTTACCTTGAGTTTGTTAAAAGACGTACGTTTTCTGCTATAACCACTAATAAAACCGAAGCGCGGAGAATGCAGTCCTGCAGAGAGTGCGTGATTTTCAGCCAAACATGAAGTCAGCGGAACAAATGCCGCGGTGTTTTGTACTGATTCAATTCCCTTGGAATACATGTAATACCTTCTCTAACAACATCCGTTCAGTTATCCGGCAATTTAGATGAAAATGTACAGACCAAGTAACACAATTTTCTTTTCAAGCTAGAAAATAAAATTCGTCTTTACGGCAGCAGGAACAGGCGGGCAGCAACAGGCATTTATTAGGCAAAAATGAAACTGTGGTGTGCCTCAACATACTTTCAATAACAATAAAAATAATTACAAAGCATAACTGTGAGAACTAGCAATTATAAAATAAATGTACCAAAATATTCCAAAACCTTTCATGTGCCTATTTGGTGAGCGGGCAAACAATCAGCTAAAATTTAGCATACTCTATTGTTGAGGAACGACAAATGGGTAAGCGGCTTTTTCCGGGTCATCTATGCAGTGACGCTTTTCAGCAGCAATGACCGCAGTTGGGGGGGGGGGGGGGGGGGGGGGGTGAGCGTTATATCATTCTGTTGGTGCACCACCTTCACGACAAGCTGTTCACATAGATGTATGTATCTTCGTTCGTCTGCCAAATGTTTGGTGATACCAAATTAATGAAGGCGCAGTGAGAACTTCTTTACCCCGGAAGGTATTTTAGCACATTCATTTATTGTAAAACACATTTGCCCTTTGTAGAAGCAGGACTCTAACACAGTGAAGTTTCTTCTCAAACGCATTTTGTGAACATCCGCTTATATTCGCATCAACAAAACTGAATCCCTCGCAACCAACATCGCTTGATATCTGCGCACTTTGCACATTATCGCTTTGTAAATGAATTGCCCAAAATTTTGCCCTTGTGATACGTGAGACAGAACAAGCAGTTTCACTCATCGTGCCCAACCAATATGAAAAAATCCGCTTACGTTTGGAGGTGATGAAATTCTATGCATCCTCCCCAAACTAACCGTTATTACGCTTTTTTTTTCATTTATTTGACAGTTTCTGTGGCCAGCCTTATCAAACACTCGAAAAATTCCATGAACGTCGCAACTACTTCGTATCAGCATCAATCGCACGAGCAAATTTGTGGAACTCGTACACGAGTACAGTCGCTGGTAAATAGTCACGACAGCAGCAAACTCGAACTTCTGATAGAAACGAGGAGAAATTTGAGAAACGCGGGAATACGTATATATGAAAGAGCAGGAAGTACTCTGCATCAGCAAAGCAGCGACACTTGGCGGCAAATAGTGGACCTCATCATGTCATCGTATTTTGGGACAGGTGCCATTGCTCCTGCAATCAAACTATGAGGCGCCTCACCGAAGTTTAGATTACAAGAGTCGATCGACGTAGGAATGGTGAGCGCGATTCTCTATAAATCTTCGAACAGCACCGGATTATTGATGGTACCACATCACAATTATTTGCTAATCATAATGAGCAGATGGGGAGCGTTAGGCCATCTATAGGTAAAATCTATTGTATTAGAGGGGTGAGCAGTCAGTTGTTATGATGATTTCTTCTAGGCTTCAATTGATGCAGTGAAATATCCCGAACATGGTGCACTGAAAGACCTACGTGAGGCAATGCGGAGCGTTTGGGTACTTGTATTTTCATGTCTGCTCAGCAGTGGTTATTGTTATTTTACTCTACAGAGCTGAAACCCAAGTTGTCTCCATTGCGACACAAATTAAAGTGCACAATTAGAATTTGCGCATCGATAAAACGGGTGATGCCTATAGTCACCAGTACGTTCTCATAACACCGTAGTTTGTGCTGTCATTTTTATTCACTTCAGGAATTCCTGACAGTACAAAAAAATGACGTTACTACGTAAAGGAAAGAAAACATTAAAAAGTCATTTAATCAAAAAGTAGTTCACAAAATTCCGCCCACAAAACACTTGCTTTAAAGTTGGTAGTTTTAGCACTGCAAACAACCGGGACAAGTGCACACTCGCTGAGTTCTCGTAGTTGGAACTTCCCGTTGCCGCCGTAAAAAGGACGCCACTGAGAGAGATGTAATTAGTTAACCGCAACACAGACGCTTCCTTATTTCCCGCTACGTTGTTGCTTATGTTTGATTTTCTGTGGAGAGCTTGAAGACGCCACAACAAATGTTTTTTCTAGAAATAGGTATATATCATAAAAGGACGGAGACGTGAACCAAAAAAAGCTGTTTTGACAATACAGAATGTCGGAATATGAAGCGAAATTACAAGAAAGTAATGAAATGACATTGTCACTGGTTTCCTTAAATAGGGTGCACTGTCAGAATATATGAGGAGTCGACTCAAGCGAGCCAACAAACCCCACCGAATCCACAGGGCACAGGTGACGAAGGGGGTGGCCGTCTGATGTGCGGCTTTCGCCGCCAGAGCGGCAAGAATGAGTAAGAGCCTTGAAAGATAACTTCACAAATACTTATATTGATACAGGGAAAATACTGTACAAGCACGAGGTAATGAATCGATAGTGACAGATAACTTAGATCGAATTCTCTAGATCAAGAAACAGTTCAATATTAGGCAAAATGATACAAACAGGAGCGTTAACAAATGAATATCACGAAGCGTATCAGTTAACTAAAAAACGAACAGTGCGATGCATATGAGAGACAGAGTCCCACAATATTCACCGAGCGGGCCGGACGATGCACCGCTGTCGGAGGCGATTCGGCTACCTGAGAAGCGTGGGTTCGTTGTAGGCCAGGGCGTCCGAGACGATCACGGTGATTCGAGGCCCGGGAGTACGATGGAGTCCTCAAGGGCGCGAATCGCCGATGGCGTTATGCACAAGCTGGCAGGCGCCGTTGTCACATCACGACTTCCAGCGTAGCTCCTTTGCGTAGGCGCGGCGTCTCTTTTTATAACCGCGCCGGTGCGGAGAGGGAGGGCACAACACACAATGCACCCGCCGCCGTCAGTGAATAACTTCCCTCTTTCTCCCTTCTAGAATCGTCGGCGCGATTTAGCACTGGGGAGGCCACCTGCACCTCCTCGAAAGTACTTGAAGCTTCGATGAAAAAGGAGCGGCGGAGGTTTTATTTTTGTTGTTTTCCTGCCGCCGAGTGATCGTGTTACCGCCTCTTCGTTCGAGAAAGCTCCAGCATTGTCTCGGGGAGAATGGAACCGAACTGAATGAATCGAACGACTGCAAGAAGAATTAGGCGCTGTACCATAAAATGAAAAGTTTATAAGGTACTTTTAGACGTCCTACGCTCGAGTTTGTGACAGACATACAGTCATTATCTGTGTCACAGGGTCCACAAAACTTTTACTTGTTGCGGCGTACGCGGGATGTAGTTGAATGCACAATATAAATGTGTATTTCATCATGCACAACAACCTCACAAGTGAGTGGGTGATTGCGAACATTACCGAAACATCGTGATCTAGCGTCAATGGTGGCGACTTCTTCAAAAAGCTCTGAACCCACCTAAGGCGATTGCTTCTCGATTCCAAGATGCGCTGTGATGCTCGTAATCGGACGGTTTGCACAATTAAGAGGTGTGATTTCAGTTACTAAGACGAGCCAACATTCGTTTTACTGTAGGCAGGAAGAGACACACATGTGATGCCAGTACGATGCAGAACAGTTTAAATCATGCGAAAAGCGCAGTGACTACGCAAAAATAGCGAAGATTTTCCTCAAGCGCAAGACTTGAATGGCGAAACGGTTGTAGATGAGCATTTCCAGACACGCAGTTACGTTTTAGTATCATTGTTTATTTGCATAGTTCCAGAGCTAGTAATCGTCTTCATATGCATTGGAGAGGTCGTCTTTGTCGGGGCAAGTGGTGGAGAGAAAGTCATCCTCAGCTTGGAGACTTTCACCAGCTTAACTGGCAAAGCTTGTACTACACAAAGCATAGCGATTCGCTATGGTTTGTACACTTACACAAACCATAGCGAAGGTGCAGGATTTATTTATACGTGAGCACTGAAGGACACACCACCACATATTTGTACAGGGTTGAATTTGTTTATTTAGATGTTTCGTCGTGGCTGTTTCACTGTGCTGGTAGTAGTCCCCGTCATGTGCATCAATATCGTCGTGTTCCCCATGCCCAACATTACATGTGCGGTTGCGCTTGGCGAAAGTGGTGGATATTTTCATTTGCTTAAGCCACTGCGCGAGCTAGCCACTAGGTTATCACCGCAAGGCACGCGCTCATGAGCGGTCGGCATATCCTTGCTCCTCGCGGTTTTTGACACTTTTTTTGCTAGAGCCTGTGCGCGGGCCAGTTACGCTCGGCGGTCGCCGCGAGGCAGGCGCTCACAAGCGCCCCGCGTGTTTATTCAATATTTATTTGTTGAGCTTACTACATTCGCCAAGAGGGCATTGTAGTGGGAGATACATAAAAAGTGTTCAGTGCACAAACGGAATCATTAATCTCGTAATATACAAAAATTAAAATCCCCCCAGGCATCGTTTAAAAGTTTGCAGCAAACATCATTGTACAACATAAAAAGACAGCACAGCCGAATGGAAAGAAAAACAATAAAATGAAAGAGAAAAAAGGAAAACAAGACGGAATGCGAAATAAAAAAAATCGACATCCTATAAAACGAGTTACAGTGGTCTTTAAACATTACAGTGGGCAGCAACCGCAGCAGCAGTTATGAATTAAAAAAGCAAAAAAACAAATAATTGACAGGAACAAAGTCACGGCAAATGACGAAACACCATTTTCACTGTCACCACGCAGATAACACTTTAGAGCGGTGTAAAATCTAACGCCAGATGGGGAAACGACGTTTTCCGGAAGCTTATTCGAATCGCCAATTGTGCGTGGAGTTGATTTAAAAAGCGAGGTGCAGCAATGAATTTCTCTGATCTTTTTGCTATAGTCTCTCCTTTTTGATACGTAAGAAGGCGGTTTTAAAGAAGTCGGGCGGTTAATACCTGTTGTTTCGTTAGTTATCTGGTTTAGGAATAGTAGGCGACATACTGTGCGGCGAGTTTGTAAACAGTCCCAAGACAGCGCCTTTTTTATTGCGGAAACACTGGTATTCTTACCGAACGAACCAGTGACAAAGCGGGCAGCACGATTATGAATAGCTTCTGGTTTCTTAATAAGTACCTTCGGAAGCCGTGCGGGGGGCCGAGGAATGGTAGAAATCAGGCCACGTGGCCCCATGTCCAGCAGGTGGAGGAAAATCCGAACGACGCCCCAATCGACGCGCAGCGTTTTGCGCTTCGCCCGCCGGACTTCCCAATCGAAAAACACAGGCACCTGAGCGTCAATATTACGTCACTTCGAAATGGTTGTAGGGGTTTGAGAGTATTCATTTCTGGTCTCAGCCTTGACTATTCATCCCCTTCCGCCCATTTGACAACCGTCATTAAGGTAACTGGACCATTGGTAATGCGTCACCTTTAATTATTTACAACCCAAAATAGGCGGGAGGTGTAATTCTGGCATTCTTAGTTTGAACGGTGTAGCAAAAACTTGACTCCGCTCTCTTCTCTTCCGATAGCGCAGCACTAACTTCCAAAACAGGTGTAGGCTCCCCAGCGTCGTATAGTTCTCGTTGATAATCGGCGGCAGCAATAAAATCCCCTCCTTCAGAACTTATACAACATCGCAAATGACAAGGACTAGGAAAGAAGCACAGACAAGCGCTGACAAACGACTGAGCGTAATTTATTGCGGCTCGCTTATAAATACGCTTGTCACACACAAAATACAACAAAAACAGAAGATTTACACAACCATAAGAAAACGTAATCACATCCTGTCGTATATACACCCGCATGTTCACCCATTCAGGTAATTTATCTCTTTTAGTGTTAAAGCCACCGACGGCTTACTGACGCATTTTTCTTTCTTCATCGCAATTTTGAACGCTTCGTGTATCTCCCTCGTGTCTGCATCTCTATACCTCTTCAAAATGGCGCAGGCATCCAGACTTTAACACTACAAGCGATAAATTACCTGAATGGGTAAACATGTGTGTGTAGATACAAGATGTTATTACGTTTTGTCATGGTTGTGTAAATCCTATGTTTTTGTTGTATTTTGTGTGTGACAAGCGTATTTATAAGCGAGCCGGAATAAATTACGCTCAGTTGTTTGTCAGCGCTTGTCTGTGCTTCTTTCCTAGTCCTTGTCATTTGCGTTATTGTTTAAGTTCAGAATGAACCAACTGGCCCCAGTTGAGACGCTAATTCTCTTCCTTCATTTTTCGCTCCTAGAAAAGCAGCAGATGTCGTTTTTCGGCAGGTACAACAATTGTCAAACAACAAGTGAGCGTAGGCTTCGACATATATTAAACGCAGTGCCTAGAGTGCCGTCCGACGGCACTCTAGCTGATCGCTGCAGGCATGGCTAAAGTGCCGTCCGAAGACATTCGAATGTTTAACACTACGCTAGAACCGGCCAAAGCGAGGATCCGTCTTAGCGTTTTGATCCCGGGGTCGGTGGTTCGAGACCGGCCCTTCCCTCGGTTATTTTTTTCACCTCTAAATTGAACAGAAATTTTTACACCTTAGGTTAATGTGTTTTAAATTATTTCTTTGTGTGCGTTAGGTTTTGTTATCTTATGTTTAGGTTATGGTGCCTAGCTTTGCGTTATCTAGAGCGAAGTAATGCCATACGCGGCAATTTTGTCACAAAACGCCGGTGGACGTCGATATAGTGGAGTGCTAATAATACCGTCGGACGGCACTCTAAACACGGCCTATATTAAAACCTGTGTCGAAATTTTATCAACGTCCAACCTTTTTAAGATTACGCTGATATCATTCCGCTCACATCACTCTATGAAATTCCGCCTGGGATCCACGAGAAAATGGCGTTTTCATGGGTTCTTGCTGTACCGCGGGGGAAGGGCGATGCAGTGACCGTGGTCTTGGCAGTGCCATTCATTTTTTGCGGTTCTACTGCAGAGGTCCAAACTCGGATTAGGTACCTTGTTGTAGACGTTGAGCTTGTGCTTGTGAAAGTTTGCTTGGTGTCATTGCAAGATAAGGGTTATTTCAGCGAACTTGTGTTCTCACATCCACTGCCTGCAGAACACTTCAATAAAGTTATTCGAGTAAAGCTGAAATGGCTGACGCACATTTGTTTTACTGATATTTGTAAATTATCGTCGTCATTTCGTAAACCATGCAATCACACCCGGAACGCTGCACAGTGATGTCGGTGAGTAGAAAGCGGGATCCAAAAATACCCCGAGCACCTAAGTATGTTTAAGGGCGTCCAAGGCAAAATCCTCCCGATTAATAAATCTCAGGACGCTACCCTTCTGTTTACTAGTGTTTGGCTCGAAAAAGATGAGAAAAGATCCGCCATTCATTTGACAGCTTTCCCAGAATCAGAGCTCTCCGCAAATGGCCTGCGCCTATTCTACTCATGTGTCGTCACTTTCACCTGCCACGAGGCACCCACCAGCCGAAGTATTATTCGCCCTTTGGTAGAATGCTGACTTAGAGGAGTCTTAATGCCTTCGCCTTCTGCTCCGGAGACCTGGGTTCAAGGAAGACCGAAGCCAAATGCCTGTTTGTTTTATGTTTACAGCGGTCAAAAGCAATTCCGTGTATGCTGATGGCGACAAGATGCGCGTTCCCGGTTCGATCAGACATGTACGGCTGACTAACATGCATTATAAGGAAGGGACGTGGGTTTCCACGTATCGAAGTATGCTTTTTTTCTATGTATGTGTGTCGAAGTGGGTTTCTTATGTGTTACTTCATTTCATTTGTCAGCTGCCTATTATCCCCCTGCACGGTATCGGCCTTCTTGGTGAATGAGTAAATAAATAAAATAATAAATAGCGAAAATAAAAGAACCCTTACTAATAATTTCAACTATTTTATCTCAGGGAGGTTAGCTGGGCGTACTTGCGATTGGTATTAGTGTCAACATGACATTCCACTAGTCCGCAAAATTTGCCTTATCGCTGATATCTACAAGGGTTACATGCCTACTTAAATAGAGCGAATATTTCGGAATTGCTTCACCGGTAATGAGAATTCGCTAGGGACAGAATTAGCAGCTAGTACAGGCATTGGAATGCATACTGCCGCGATGGCGTTGTCCAACAAGTTCCGTTCGGGTTTGCTTCATTCGACTTATGCAAGCGTCATTAGAGCAGGTGTGCGTTCTGTGGGAGAAAACTAAGTATATTAGTGTTTGGGTGGCGTAATGTTCAGCGGTTTGCAACAAATTTTAAATTAGCTTTCGTGTTCGCTGCTTTTTTTACAGTGCACTGCTACTTACTGTTTCCCCACAGCGCCCAGCTGCAAATTGGTCCTTGTGATTTCATGTGAAAATGGGTCGCCAACGCCTTTTATTTAGGCAAGAACATTGAAAAGAGCACGCTATTCCACACGCAATGCGCGATGAATAAAGTGAGGATATACACGACTGATTTGGGCCTTCAGTGAATCGAGACTCCTTAGAACGCAATTTAGAGACATGCCTGCTTGCGCGCATGGCCATGCGCTAAAGTGCCCCCAGGCACTAATACGCAAGTGCACACATAAAAAGAATATAACTCCTGGCTAAAAACGTTTTTCGCAGTAAAAGATGGAAGTTAGCACAACAGAAAGAAAGGCACGCCTGTAGATTTCTCCATCTCTTTGCCAAAAGGATAAAGCAGCGAATGTGTAGAGAAAATGTAATGTGGATATTCTTTTGGCTTGAATAATTCAAATTGTTTTTACACGCTAAAAAATAGATGGTCCGGTGAATATGTTGTCTGGCTAATGAATGTTAGCAATCTTGGTGCTTGAAAGGCCGTAGTGGTGGGAACGCTTTGAAGTTCCCCTATTGTGATGCATAGGATTGCAGCGTCCAATGTATTAACGTCTTGCCTCATCCTACTGTCGGACAGACCAGCACAGGACCCGCCTCCAGCCACCATTAACTGAGTCAGCGTGGCCCATGCGGCAACTGTAATAGGCTGGCCAACAGATTTCTCCGCCTAACCGCGTATTTGGATTTCTGTACCACAAATGTACACGCATAGATCTGTTATTGCTAGGCAAGCAAAGTACATTCAACAAAATCCGTTCGCGAAGTGCACTTGTGTGCCCTTTACTGTTTTATTGTCAGAAAACTGTTGCATGCCTGCACTCCCCGAAAATGGCGAAATACGCAATAAGGTGCTCTTCCACTAGATTAGAATTGAAGAAACGCCTGTTAACATGGCCGTTAGGAAGCGTTCATCGTATTATCTTCATTTCAGAAGAAGTAAACTTGGATTTCTTGCATTTTGGATGCAGAAACAAGCGAATTTTTTTTCTATCTTATTTGTAAGTCACCCTCTTCGTGCAAACATAGATAACCGTGTATTGAGCTGAAAAGATGGCCCTAAAACGGCTGTTGGTTTAACGTTAACTCACGAGTGCATTGGGGTATTAAACATTTTTTATCGACTTTGAGGCGTAAATGTAGCTTGAATGCCTATAGATAACGTAAGGGCGATAAAGAAGGCGCGATTTCCTAACATAAAACCGTGAAAACTTCTCTCAGCCCAGCACAACGTACCAAATCGTACTGCATTGTTTAAAAAAATCTTCACTCTTCTTCCAACATCTCTCCGAGGCAATTACGTATAAACAAACAATCTGTACAGCTTGGCCCGTCGCCCCTTTTCCTGTCACTGCAGATCGCACATTCTTCGTTTGCTTGTACGGTTGTGGCTTTATGGAAAGAAATGCGAACAACACCTGTTAGTCGTTCCCTGTGGAGCAGTTCGCCCCCAAATTACACGTCCTGCTTCACCCGATAACTTTTTCATGAATGCTTGCCCGCGCAGTTCGTGTAATGAGGTCTCGAGTGACGGAAGCACACGCTAAAGCAAAACAGGCGAGCAGACCCTGGTCGCTTGCGTGCAACGACATTCCGACCTGTTCGGTCCTCGTGAACACATGCAAATATTGAATAGGCCTATTAAAATTCACCAGACTATGTGCTCAGTACAAGCCGCCGCTATTTTAGCGGGAATGCAATTTACAGCCCCCTTGAAACAGTTTGTACTGCACGACGCCCGATGTTAGACCATTCACTGTTGGAAAACAGGAAATTTGCTTTTGACCTGTCACACCAGTTCCCTTTAATGGCGAGGAAGGCCTCGAATTTATGTTGACACCGCTTTTTGCAAGTTTTAGTGGTCCCAAAACTTTACGTGGTAACTTTAAACTGACGTGGTGTAGACACGTCCAGTCCTTGTTTTCGGAACTGTGCACAAAACTAGGGGTCAAATAGCGAGTACAATGTGCAGCTTAGAAACACGAAAAACGAGTCTGAGCTCTAAAGTATGCTGTAATCAATAAAAATATTTAAGATGCAACTAATTTTGAATCATCACCATCCTATTTACGCCCACTGCAGGGCAAAGGCCTCTCCCATTATTCTCCAATTGCCTCGGTCCTGTGCCAACTGTGACCAATTTATCCCCGCAAACTTCTTGATCTCATTTGCCCATCTAACTTTCTGCCGCCCCCTGCAACGCTTGCCTTCTCTAGGGATCCACTCTGTTACCCTTAATGACCAGCGGTTATCTTGCCTTCGCATTACATGCCCTGCCCACGTCCATTTCTTCTTCTTAATTTCTACTAATATGTCTTTAACACCAGTTTGCTCCCTGACCCACTCCGCTCTCTTCTTGTCCCTTAATGTTACACCTATCATTTTCCGCTCCATTGCCCGCTGAGTAGTTCTCAATTTAAGTTGAACCCTCTTAGTGAGCCTCCAAGTTTCTGCCCAGTAGGTGAGTACCGGTAAGATGCAGCTGTCATACACTTTCTTCTTCAGCGACAATGGTAGGCTGCTATTCATTATCTGAGAATGTCTGCCATATGCACCCCACCTCATTCTGATCCTTCTAATTATCTCTGCCTCATGGTTGGGATCTGGGGTCACAACTTCGCTTAAGTAGATAGAACATGGTCCATTGTTGAATAACCTTTACGGAACCCTGCATGTTCTACCTCGCCACCTATCTCAAACCGCTGTGCTGTCCCGAGGTTATTGATCATTACTTTAGTTTTCTGCATATTAATTTTCAGGCCCACGGTTCTACTCTGTACGCCCAGTGTGGAAAGCATGCTTTGCAATTCGTCCCCCGAGTTACTTGGCAAGGCAACGTCATCAGCAAATCTGAGGTTACTGAGGTATTCTCCATTAACCCTTGCTCCCACCTGTTCCCAATCCAACGTTCGGAATACTTCTTGTAAACATGCTGTGAATAGCATTGGAGAGATTGCGTCTCCTTGTCTGACACCCTTCCTTATAGGTATTTTACTGCTCTCCCTATGGAGGATGATGGAAGCTGTAGACCCATTGTAGATATCCTCTAGTATTCTTACATAATGCTCATCTACCCCCTGGTTCCGTAATGCCTGAATGACTGCAAGGGTTTCGACCGAGTCAAATGCTTTCTCATATTCTATGAAGGCTATATATAGGGTTCAGTATACTGAGCGCACTTCTCTATCACCTGATTCATCGTGTGAATATAGTCCATTGTTGAATAACCTTTACGGAACCCTGCATGTTCTTTAGGTTGACTGAAATCTAAGGTTGCAGAAATTCGGTTAGCGATGACCTTGGTAAATGCCTTGTAGACGACTGACAGTAAGCTGATCGGCCTGTAATTTTTCAAGTCCTTCATGTCGCCTTTCTTATGGATTAGGATGATGTTCGCGTTCTTCCAAGATTCCGGTACCATTGCGGTCATTAGGCATTGCGTATACAGGTTTGCCAGTTTTTCAAGGACAATTTTTCCGCCATCCTTCAAGAGGTCTGTTGTTATTTGATCCTCACCAGGTGCTTTGCCCCCTTTCATTTCTTTCAAAGCCTTCCTTATTTCTTCGGTCGTTACTGGTGGGATGTCTATCTCCTGTGAACTACTGTCTCGTTCGGCATTATCCTGTATGTCCTGGCTACTGTACAGATCCCTATAGAACTACTCGGCCACTGTGACTATTTTATCCCTATTTGTGATGACGTTGCCTTGCTTATCCTTAAGTGCATACATCTGATTTTTCCCCGCACCAAGACGTCTCTTCACTGCTTTCAGGCTACCTTCGTTCTTTACAGCGTATTCGAACCTCTCCATATTACACTTCCGTAAGTCATCTGTCTTGCGCTTATTGATTAACTTCGAGAGCTCCGCTAGTTCTATTCTGTCAGCTGCGGTGGAAATTCTCATGGTTTGCCGTTTCCTGATTAGATCTTTCGTCTCCTGTGAAGGTTTACCAGTATCCTGTCTAGCCATAGTGCCCCCGACTTCTACTGCACACTCCGTGATAATGCGTGTAAGGTTGTCGCTGGCTTCCTGTGTCGTAAGCTCGGCTTCCTCGTTAAGGGCGGAATATCGGTTCTGCAGCGCGATCCTGAATTCTTCTACTTTACGTATTACTGTTAGCTCATTTATCGGCTTCTTTCGTGCTAGCTTGTTGCGGTCCCTCCTCAAAAATAGCCTAATTCGAGATCTTACCATACGGTGGTCACTACACCTTACCCTTCCGAGTACTTCCACATCCTGCACGACGCCAGGGTTATCGCATAATATGAAGACTATTTCATTTTTGTGCTCCCCATTCGGGCTGCTCCAGGTCCACTTCCGACTCTCCCGTTTACAGAAGGAGGTATTCATTATGCGTAGGTTATTCCGTTCTGCAAACTCAACTAGTAGGTCCCCCCTGCTATTTCTACAGCCCAGACCATAGTTCCCAACTGCCTTGTCTCCAGCCTGATTCTTGCCTACTTTAGCATTGAGGTCCCCCATTACTACGGTATACTGTGTTTTTACTTCAGCCATTGCCGATTCCACATCTTCATAGAGGCGTTCCACTACTTGGTCGTCGTGGCTGGATGTAGGCGCGTAGCCCTGCACCACCTTGAGCTTGTACCTCTTATTTAGCCTAATTAAAAGACCTGCTGCCCTTTCGTGAATGCTATAGTATTCGTCTATGTTGCCAGCTATGCTTTTATTGACTAGAAATCCCACTTCTCCCAGTTCTCTTCTGTCCTCTAGACCACGGTAACCTAGGACGTGTCCATTTTTCAGCACCGTACAGGCTTCGCCTGCCCTCCTAGCCTCCCTAAGCCCTATTGCATCCCATTTAATGCCCTCAAGTTCCTCGAAAAACAACTCCAGACTTGCTTCGCTAGATAAGGTTCGCGCGTGAAACGTTGCCAGGTTCAGATTCCATTGGCGGCCTGTCCGGATCCAGGGATTCTTAGCACCCTCTGCTGCGTCACAGGTCTGACCGCCGCCGTGGTCAGTTGCTTCGCAGCCGCTGGGGACTGAGGGCCGAGGGCTAATTGGCGTATTCACGGGAGGTTGTGGCCATTACTACACCAGGGTGGCTACTCCTGCTCTGGTGAGGGAGTGCATTACCGGCAATGGTCGCCGGGGTCACGCTGCACCCCAAGCCCCTTTGTGCTATTCCATCAATACGCGGATTTTAAATGCAGAGCATTTCTTAGCCTCTCTCTTCCTGCGTCGGACGGCGTCCACAGCTCCGCGTCCCAAGCAGGTGCGCCTCTCCTCCTTCCCTCCTCTCTCTCAACAGCAGCTGGCGCGCGCATGCGTCGTAGTCAGCCCATTCGCTCCGTCCCGGTCTCGGCGTAACAGGTGCGTGATAGCAGCGTGGTGGGGCGTGGAAGGGCGCGCGCGGCTTGCGCATGCGCTCTGTTTGCGCATGCCCGTTGTGCTGGTGGGATATTTAAACGTGGAAGGCTCATGGTTCAACGCGCGCTGTCAGCTGCCCTCCGTAATCAAGCGGTTTGGGCCTGGGTTGGTGTGTTACACAAACAGTAAGATGCCCTCGACGGTGAGAGGAACAGATATCCACATGTTTGCCCGCCTGGTTAAAGCTCGAGGCCTTCGAAATTTATCTCTCTATTAGACGGACCAATGACATTCGCTTTTGACGGAGCATTTCTAGCTCTTCGAGTAGCTGTGAATCCCTCTTAGATGAAGAACACCTTGCCTGTTTGGAAGGCCGACGTCAGCTAATATAACTTGTTCAGCTTAAAGGGTTTCAGATAGACATTTTAGACGGTGTCTTTCACTTCTAAGTGCACGCACATAACCGGTTGCTGGTTTCCGCATGCCCGGGTTCAAAGTGGAAGGAAGAGAGGGGGGGGGTGTTGCAGGCGCAGCTATCGATGTCGTGCACAAACTGATGTGATGTCCGTTTCGCTTGCAGGAGGTTTAAACGTGGACGTAAGACGGCCCAATGCGACCTGTCAGGTTTCTCCTTTGGTCAACGGACTGAGTTGGTGTGTTATAAAGATAGTAAAATGCGTACGACGCCCGAGAGACAGGCAGCTCCATGTATCTCCGCGAGAATAAAGCTCGTGTCCTTTGAAGTATCATTCAGCTAATTGGCTCGGGAGAATGATTAATCGCAAGTTAGAAACAAACGTGTTTTGTTTCGTGCTCTTCGTAGACGGCGTATGGCTTTGCAGGTCATCCTTCTTCGCTGAATGGAAGGGCACTAATTTTCTTTCTTTTTTGCGAGCTGATTGTACAGTGCCGTTACGACTAAGGTCTTTGTGCAACGCCCCCCGTTACACAGGGGAAGCTTCTAGGCGTCATCATCATCATCACAATAGTGCAGGAGTCCTCTACAAGATATTAACATATCGTACAGGCATCTTTTTACCTGAACTGGCTGCACTGATCCAATCAGTGCAGCATATGTTCATTTTTTTACTTATTGATATCCTCAGTGGCACTCTGCACTGGTCTACACCAGACTGCACTAATCTGCACCATTTCAGGTAAAAAAATGCCCCTACTAGCTCTCGTTTCATCGCTGTTAGGTGACCACAACCGGTCTCGTTGTGCTGGTAGGTTTACTCTTCGTCACTACGATCGTGTCTTCGGCTTCACCGCGGTCACTAGGGAAGCAGAGCCGCGGAGCGTTTTCGTATGTACTTCGAGAGCCAGATAGGCAACCAGACACGCGGTACACCTGAGGCATCGTAGGTTACATGGTTTGCCCTTGCGATGAGTGAACAAAGGTATACCGCATCATAAAGACCCCTGCAAGATCGCCATCCAACGCACTGCTGATGCGGTCAAAGCCGCCTTCACCGTAGTCACAGCGCCGCCGCGCGGGAGCTTTGCCCTACGTATGAAGCTCTCCCAATAGCGCTACGGAGGGGGGTCTGGTTGTACCAAGGGTGTCTTTCTAATTGACATTGTCGGAAATATGACCGCTTAATCTATACCGTAGCAAATAGTGTTATAAAGCCGAAGAAGAAATCACTGCAGTTTCCCTTGCACCGAGACGTAAGCTCGACCTGAAAAATTCCCCTGCGTCGAGTCATTATATACGCTTACCGGCTTGCAGGCTGCTTAGACAACACTCTGTTCCGATATTTTTCAAAATTGGCAAATTGTTTTGAAAGTAAACAACGGGCTCTTCTAATTCCTCGAAATTCGTAACCTACCTCTTAACAAAGCAGCCATAGTTATGGTTTTTCTGGGGGTATCAAACCACAATGCTAATTCAACACTACACGCACGAATACTCCGGGGATGCCTATTTTTCAGCAATAATATTTTGGTAAAACACGTTATGATTTATTTTCTTGATAATGGTTGCACAAGACCTACTATTAAAATCCAAATACAAACACTGTAAAATGAGAAGTCTGCTGCATAATGCGTCGAAAATGCAGTTTATTATATTTCAG
Source organism: Haemaphysalis longicornis (assembly GCF_048455015.1). Lineage (NCBI taxonomy): Eukaryota > Metazoa > Arthropoda > Arachnida > Ixodida > Ixodidae > Haemaphysalis > Haemaphysalis longicornis. Next base: position 58,069,795 of record NW_027526295.1, on the reverse strand, counting down.
CCTTCGTTCTTCTCCTCTGGTGATTTTGTCCTAGGACTTCAAAAGCAGTCGTAAGGCTCGCTCTGAAAAAAACCCTTAGGAACGAAAACGCCTAACCGAACTTAAGATATCACACCCTGGTGGCAAATATAAATTTACGACCACCGAAAACCAATGACCATACTCTGGATCCCTATTGCATTGTAAGAAAAGCGAGGCTAAGTGTGCCGCTGTTTCATCCCACTCGAATAATGACAAAAGCGGCATCAACTCGTGTTGCAGTTTTCGCACATATCAACACAATTCAGAAGGAATTCACGTGTACATTGACAGGCCAAAAAATTGGCCGCGTATCTGTTCCTTTCGTTGCAAATGCCGACAAAAGACGATAGTCTTTATCGACTTTTATTAAGTAAATGCCTCCCTCCACCTTCCCGCTCACCTCTCATTTTGTTCCTCTCTCGTCGCGCTCCTCCTCATGTAAAGACGCCAAAGGTTTGCTTAAATCATTTTAAATTTACCGCGTTCCACTGCTCCAGGCCGGGTGTCTCGATGCCAACTCTGCCGTACGACGAAGACACGCGTGAATCCAGGCGCCCTGCTTCAACGTTTATAGAACCGGGTTGGTTTCCGTACTCCACGTGCGTTGCATGAAGAACGCGGAACCTATCTAGTGGAACCTTTCGTAACTGTTGCCGGTTGATTTCTTAAAATGGCGCCAGAAGCTATAGGGGCGCGGGCGACAGCAGGCGACGGCGGAGTGAACTTTTTTTCGGCAGTTGATGAAGTATTTAATTTCGCAAAAATCAAGCATGTATGATTTTTTATAAAGGAACAGTGCAAATATCACTTCTGCATTAATCTGTGGTCTTATATTTATGTAATGTCTTGTTCGTCTTCAATTAGGTTGACAAGTATGAACATTACACCGGGCTTAGATGGGTAGATTTAGCTGTGACTATATAAGACTATTGCGCAGGCACTGTTTTGCTTTGGCCGGGTGGCTGAATCGAGTCACAGACAGACAGACGGACAGACAGACAGACAGACATACAGACATACAGACAGACAAAAATTTCTTGGTTTAAGTAGCCCAAGAAAGACTATCGTCTTTAATAATTCGCCGCGGCGTAAACCACGGCCGCTCAGTCCAGTCAGCTTTCGGATACACGTGCCTTCGTGTTTCCAAGCAATGTGGAGCTGCTGCTGACCTCAAAATTCAGTCGTTGCGCAAATGTAGGGCGGTTTCTTAGAAAAAGAAAGTAGCCTTAGCTTTACAGCTTCTTACATTATTTGTACCATCCACAGAAAACGCCTGCCCTCGGGCTGCTCAAAAACAGCTGTGTAAAAGACCTATGTAAATGCAAAAACAAAGTCCTAGGGGTGCTGTTCGAGGCTCTTTGCTTTGGCGCAAACTACGAGAGTTTACTCATAAGAAGTGCAACTGATACTTGATAAAATTTTTGGAATAGAATTTTTCGGTCAGCCCTAAATTCACATTTTGTAAAGTTTTTATTTGTTGCGGACTAGCGGTGGCGACTTAGCAGCGGAACGGTTCTGCTGAAAGGCGCGTCGAAAAGCACAGAGATTTCTTTTGCAGTAAGAAATCACGACATTTTCGACTCCGTTGATCAAGAACCACACGGCTCGACGAGCGTTGTTTAAGTGAAGATCTCATATGTAATTTATTACCAGAAAAACAAGGCCATCTACCCCGACGTGATCCTGGGGAGGGGTGAAGCGTGCAGTTTATAAGTGTATGATGCGGTTTCGATGTATGATAAGGTTTCGACATTCTGACGAAGTGCATCCTGAGATTTTGATGCAGAGCACAGGGCGTCGTAGGTCTTCGCACCTTGGTGTTTTTGCCAATGGGAACTAAACCGTTGGGGGCAAAGGTATACAGCTTGCTGTAAACGTCTTGTGTCTGTGAAAGACGAAGCGTTCTAGCGCGATGCGCTGGAAAACGAGTTTCCCGGTGTTTTAGTACTGTGGCTACATGTGACGCCAAAGCCAGAGCCTCTGAGGTGCTTTGTCCCTAAAATGACATACCCGATTCCAGTGTGAATTGACTGATGGCCCTCGCTCAGTGTCACGAGAAGTGCGTTGCATTACCATATTTAAACGCTGACAAAGCTTGGGCCGATTGTACGTAATACTGTGCTCACATATGCACGGAGAAGATCATGGTTGCAGAGGGACCTTTCCTTGGAAAGATGACTCCAAAACTTTCAATCCAATCCCATCATCTGCCATGGTCGCAGTTGCCTTCATTCTGCAGCCACGGAACATCTCTGGAGGAGCTTGTGGAGTCACCATCATCCGGGCCCGATCTTCGCACAGTTTCCGTGCGGGAGTAATCGTCGAGAGCACGCGAGCCGCACCGAATAGCCTATTTCATTCTACTCTCGATAATATGAAGTCACTTATTGGAATGCTCGCTAAATTGGAAGTCATCGTCTGGTCCCGGCAATTTTACATGCAATTTAATGGGAGATCTCTGCGATAAATTGAAGGTAAATCCAAGTATACCGGTCAATTGGAAGTTACTTAAAATAAAACGCACCGACGTACCCGTCATTTCTCTATAAAATTCAAACTTTTAGGCACGAAAACACCGCCGCGTCCATGGTATGTCGGCTCCATTACAACTGATACAGCGGACAGTCGATAAAGTGGTAGGTCAGTTGAGACTCTCGCCAGTGCAGGTATCTCTCTCTGTTTCGGGGACGATATTCCAAAACGTCTAAGATAGCTCGCTCCCTAGTTTCCAGCTGCTCGGGTGAACAAAGTCGGGATAGTAGAACATCCAATAAACCTCGAGCGATACCAGCGCAATCGCGCGGAGCACGCTTGGCATTATCAGCGCGCCAAGCTGAGGGCGCTCACGTTCAAAAAGCATGGCTTCCGTGAACATCCACGTTAAGCACCGTCTAGAATCAAGTTTTAAGGTGCACTCCGTCGTGTAAAGTAGATAACCAAAACATTTCTTTGAAAACTCAGGCCTGGCCCCACTCTTCTTCCAAAGCTCCGCCCTCTAAAACCGGCGCGGGGCGGCTCCGATTTTCCCGGTGTTCTGTTCTTCCACTGAAATGCGTTTTCTACTTTGTTTTCAGGGTGGCTCCCGTGCATCTCAGGGCAAGCCCAAAGCAAGTGGGTGAAACAGGTCCCGCGCTCTTATCCCGAACCTGTCAAACGTGAGCGGCTTTCTTTACTGCGGACGGTGGGCGTAGTATTACACATCGCCCCAATTTAGCGTGTCATGAGCAGGTTCCAACTGTGAAGAGGGCGTTTTAGACGTTGAAAGTGTGTCATCTGTCGTCAATTGTGCTGTTGCGGTGTATAAATACGGCTGCCGTTGAGAAAATCTTGTCGTCTTGGGCGCTCCTATCGATCGGAGTAGAGCTAAATCATTGTTTGGACCGAACACCCCCGCCACTGTTGCCTCATTTGACTGACGGTGGCCTCGGGGCTTCATTCGTTCATTGTTTGCTGCTAAGCTTTTTTACCGGAGCATAGAATGCAGCGATTTCGTGGCTGCGACGCTGCTCCACCAGCGAAGCGGACGCTACGGTTGGGTGGGGCATCACTGGCTACGCAACGTCCAAGAATGGGCTGGGTGTGTTTCATTGACAGGAGAACTCGGAAGAAACTCGGGGTAGATATTGCACGGCCGAGTTGAACTCGTGACGCTTGTGGTTGCGGGTGCTGCGATGTGGTTCATTGTTCACGGTCGCCGTAGCAAGCATATACGTATCCCGACAGGGTTTTTTCCTTATGGGGATAGGAATTTCGCGCCATTTTTCGCCTCTCGGAAGTACCATGCATTGACTGTGCAGCTATCTGGCGCCCTTTGCGACGTCTTCGAGGCGGCTTTCGATCCATGACTGCAGGAGGAGCAAGTGTTGTGTTCGGTGGGGTTTAAGCGACGGACACCTTTTACGGAATTGTTCGTACACTCTTAGCCAAAATGGGAGAAAATAAGACTAACTGCAGCAATTACGCCTAGCGAAGAACATTTAGTCCCCAAAAGACCAAACGCGCCAAGATTAGGGCCGTGTGCAAAATGCAGAGACCAAACGTTGGTCCCTCGACGCGAGTGGGACCAACGGCAAGACTAACAGCGCCCTTTGCTCCCGCAACGTTGCTGTTGCTCCCCCTGGAGGGGGCCCTCCGACTTAATTCTACTTGTTCGGCGGCCAGCGGGGACGGACGTGCGAAAGGTGAGCTGCGGCGGCGACCGCTTTTCCCCATTCGCCCTTTTTTTGAAGTTCGTGAGCTTGCATTGTAGCATCAGAGTGCCAGCTATTTTTTAAAACCAACGCCAGTCGATTCGCTGTGCGTTACTGCCGACGGCGATCTAATTTTTATTTGTTTCGGTCAATATTTACCCAATTTTTTGCTTAACCCTAAAATAGTAAAAATGCGATTTCTCTTTAAACAAGTGGCCCAACCGCATAAATAACCGTCCCAGCAGGAGCAGCGTACAAAAAGGAAGCTAACCGCTAACTTCTTTTCTGTTGAAATTGCAGTTTTAATACATTTATACCCAGAAATGTCAAAGCGTGGTTAACACGTCGCCGAGAATCTTGAAGGGCTCTAACTTTTTAGGCAAACATATGAACTCTAAAATAACAACATGGTGCTGTTAGGACACAAGAATTACTCGCAGACATATTAAAATTTAAATGAAAACGTGATATTTTAAGCAGGAAAATTACAAGAAGTCTGGCAGAACGCCGGAACTGCAACGGACGCGTACACTCTGAGGCTGAGTAGGGCAAAACTAGTTGCACCCTCGTAACCGCAACTACGTCCAGAATAAAACTAGACAAAAACGGTTGAAATCTGATGTAAATTGGCTGAGTAAGGCATTTTTTTCCATAATTTGCGGAACCCGAACTTGTAATCTGCCGGACCACAGCAGAACGGCAAAATGAAGTCTTCCTCGAAGGCGCGGTCTGACCGCCGTAATAAAAATCCCCTAACAAAATCGTAGAATCTTTATGTATCTCACGGCAAGGTTTTTTTTTTTTTAGAATACAGTGTCATCTAATGGCCCCTTTTCCAGTACCGGCCCTCCTTGTGGCCGCCACGGCGAACCTAACTGGCAGTAACGCGCCCCCCCCCAAAATTGTTTGGCTTTCGGGGAACTCGTTCACGAAACATTCTCGTCCTGCAGTCCTTCCCGCACCCACCCGTCACCCGTGCCTTTCACATGAATTTCACAGTAGCAGGCGCACGCTCGCGTGACTCATCTAACGTGGCCGAAAGCTTCCTTCACTTTTTTTCATTTTCGTTGCTCCCTCACTGGTGCAGCCAAGCGCTCGCAGCGTGGTCAGCCTCAAACATTTTTGCCCCTTTTCTTTGAAAGCCTTTTTTTGTGTGCACGTATGAACTCACTGTGAACTGTCCGCAAAGAGGAAATAAAAACGTGCAGCCATAGCCACTCCCCATGCAGAAAGCTGAGAGGACGCCGTTTTGTTTGTTTCGCCCGAGGCTATTTCTTAAACATTGTTAAATTTATTAAACATTGAGAAAATTTGGCTCTTAATACATTTTCGAAATAAAAACGCATTCTTCGACACCGACATCACAGCCAGAAATCAATAATGACCTTGTTCTATACAAACCCGCACCATCAGCGCAGGAAAGAAGGTTTTCTTCCAATAAATAAATATTCCTTCTTGTTTTCTTTTTATTTTTGATTGCAGTCAAACCATTTTGATTTAGAGCTGGTGCTGACAGGAAGCGTCTCTTTCCCTACATGTCTTGTGAAAGAGAGGGAAGAGGCCCTTGTTTCGTGCTACGTAAGCCTCTGAGAATGATAGCGAACCTTCATGCGAGAAATGAGCAATCTTTCTATTTTCTGTTGCCCTTATACAGTGGTTCAATGCGTTGAGTGAGGAAGCATGAGTCCCCAGGTTCTATTGCTGGTTTGAGTGGCGTCTTTTCTGCTGAAGTAGGAAAAACAACAATGTCTGAGTTTCGCTTGTTAACTACCGTGGCCATGGTCTTAATTAATCCGTAGTTTTATACTCAGTGCAATTCACAGGCCACATTTGGCTGCACTACATAAAGCGTTGATTTTGCTTCTTTTTGCTTTTTGAGGTACTTTTTACGGATGCTTGTTAGGGCTGCTGAGTAACACTTGTTTTGTTGCCCTATTTATTTCCTGCAGGAGCGTGACGACATACGCCCATTGCCGACAGCGTCACGGAGGATGGCTGTCTCCTCTCAACGGACAAGTACCTCAAGACAAGTGGAGCACGCTTGCGCCAAGGACAGCAGCCATGTATACCCGGAATAGCCCAATACTGGGCGCATCGCCTCAATAAGGTGTGCCGTACAGGCCTTCGAAATAGAGACTCCAACGTCAAGATTAGAGTACGGTTTACTTTTGTTGTGTATGTTGCTCACACAGTGTTGCAATAAAAAGCTTGAAAGTAACATTTTCTTTGTCGTGAGTACTTTGTCGTGAACAAGTGGCCAAGAAATACTGCTTCTGGTCTCTTGTGTTTACTCCTGTCTTCTGAATTGTCGGTCTAACGGAACGACAGTCACTCATGGAGTACTTGCACGAGCCAGCACATCGTCTTTTAGTATGCACGGTTAATCCAGAGGGGAGCATTTGCAGGGATGAACATTTAGTCTTGAAAGCATCAATTGGTCTAGGAAGAGTAATGGGAAAGATTAACGATTGATACTCAGAGGACCAACGGTTGGTCTCCAGTCGACTAACAGGGGTGACTAACAGTTGATCTGCAAGGGACCAACAGTTAGTCTTTATGGCGGACCAACAGTTGAACCATCAAGGGACTAAGTGTAGAGGGACTAACAGTTGGTACCCTTGCCGTTAGTCCCAAAAAGGACTAATTCTAGTGGCAACGCAGTTAGTCCCCAAAAGGACTAACGCCAATGCCCCGTTAGTCCTTTTTGGCTAAGAGTGTAGCGGCCGCAGCAGCTACCACTACCAGTCACCAGTCTGTCTTTATGTGCGCAACAGAATCACTGCAGACATGTTTTCCCCTTCTTTAGGTGGTTCGCCGGGCATGGCTTCCGCATGTTCTCCCATGCGTTTATCTGTGCGCAGCTTGAGAGTACGCTTTAGCCGCTGCCGCTTGATGGGAAAAAGGTTTCTACCGAATAGCCGCGCTTCGGTTACCGTCTGCTAGCAAGCCTTCCCAAAGTGGCATTGCATGACCGTGCGCTTCATACATCGTCAGCCCAGCAGACGGTTTCGCTTGAGGAGTTGCGTGTCACCACGCTTGCAAAAACGTTACTGTCTGGATAGTTTTAATAAACGGCGTGTATCTAACATCTGAATCGACCTTTGCGCATTTCAAAGGGTTTTGTACAGAGTCGTCGTCGTCTGGTAGGAAGCGAAGCATGCAAAGAGCTTGTGAAGGGAACAGTTGAGACCGAAAGAAACAGGGTGACGCCAGAAGAAGGAAAAAGGAATCGAGGTGAGAGAGGTGATTGAACTCAAATAAAAAAAGCAACAACTGCAGAGGGAATCGTGCAACAAGAGCTGTGAAGAGCAAAACGAAATAAAGGAAACAAATATGAAAGGCTGAGGTTGTTGCTACTCCTTTCTTTGTAGCACATGCCCACTTGGGTGGTAACATGCCCGCTATTGGGAGTTTGAAGAGCTAACGAAGGAAGAGGCTTTGAAAATTCCCAAAACTGTGAATTGGAAAAGTACAAGTCGCGCACTAATGTGTGGCACGTTAGCGTGATGGCACATGCGAAGGAAAGGTGCACTCCAGTAGCGCCGAAGCCAGATTATAGGGATGCATTTGGGTGTTCCAGCCTTCTTGCTGACGAAGTTAAGATCGAAATGAAGGAGAAGAAACTGACGCAAACACGGTGTAGCAGAAAAGATGCCCGTCAAAGTAATGGCAAAATTTATGTTGAAAGACAAAGAAATGAAAGCGGGGAAAGTCGGCGGTACATAGTGGCCACGTAGTCTCCCCAGCAAACCACGTTACGTCGTGCAGATATCCCGGAGACGTCAGCAATCGACATTGCAGATGTCCAGGAGACGAACCGTTGGGATCAAAATTACATATATTCAACGTTGCACAACTGCAAAAAAACCCGTCTAAATCACACAAAGGATAACGTACAATACACGTCTCATAGTACTTTTATACGCTGTTTACGGGACGTTAGCCTAGTGGTACGTCTTATGGATATTGTCGTGGTACGCATGCAAGACGTATATCGGGGTCTGGTCTAGATTGGTTTTCTGTTGTTTGCACAAGCATTAGTTTTTTATATTCATGACTTGTGTACGTTAGTATGATATTGTTGAGATGAACCTGTATGCCTGAAATTTACATTCTTTATACATTATTTGGAAGTTTGGCCAGCCCCCTTTCCAAGGTTGCCTACGTGTTGTGGGCATTTATACCTCAAATACATGTCTTACCAGCTATTCAGCACTGTTTGCTGTTACTTGTTACCTGGTTTCTAGATTAATGTGTTACCACTTTTGAAGTGCTGCATACTGCATGAAGTCTCATATGTGAAGTGCCAAGCTGACCGCACACACTCTTGCAGAAGCACACGAAGCACATCTCTAAACAAGAAATGTCGCATCGAAAACAAGAGGCAGTAAGTAACAGCAAACCAGTCCTGATCAGCACAAGCGCCCTGGACACTATGGCAACCAAAGTAGCTTCATCAAATTGTACCATACAGCACGGCTGTGCAGGCCTTCGGCAAATATACTATCACAGAAACAATTCAAAAATTAAAGTAATTAAAATGACGGTCTCCCGTCCTATCTATAAGTACCTGCAGCTGGGTAGTAAGAACACTTTCAAAGTACACATAAAACACAAAAGAGTTCAGGTAAAACAGTTTATATTGACTTCCAAATTATGTAACATGCTTTCGCAACACACCACTTTAATTTTCATTCCTATCTGCCCTTGCCCACAGGGTACACATTGTACAATTACAAGAATAGTACAGATATTCATGACTATAAATAGGTCAGACATAGTAGAAAGATTGACAAAAATTAGCAAGAAAAGCAAACATGTAAACCCAGGGTACAAGCACAAGATAGTTATCCAACTTGCAATATCGCACATTAAAATAATTGGGTGAAAAACAGCGCAAGAAAAGTGTGAAAACAAAGAAATGATTGAATGGTGGTTCTAAAAACACAGCAAATTTACGGAACTAAATAGTTCACTTGTAGTGAAAAGTTTGTGGAACAATAAAACAAAAGCACCTAGGAAACACAGAAGTGGTGTTGGGTGGTGGTTGTGAGAGCCATACAAATTTAAGCTACTTTAAACAAACCAACATCTAGGGAAATGGTTATGATCTATAGAAAAGGTATGTATAAAGAAATGACTACGGCGGTTACAAGAGCAGTAGAAATTTACGCGATGAAATGATTCACACTTAGTGAAATGACAGGACAACAACAAAGCAAAAAAAACTTTTGAAACAACTTATTGAATTCTGGTTAGGAAAACAAAAAGTTACACTATTTCAATATTTCACACAAAGTGATATGATTAGGGAACAAACGAAAAAACGGGGAACACGGAAATCATTGAATATTAGTTACAAGAAGACCGATTTACTTGGCTACGTGATTCACACCAAGTAATACGCTCAAAGAACAATCACACAAAATAAAAACGAATGGAAGCACGGAAATGATTCAATAATGGTTCAATGGTGCATGCCTCCATCATCAGTTATGGTAGGGATTCTTGAACAGTTTGCGTTCTGTGTTGTGGTGCCAGAGACTGCCAAAATAGTTGCAGACCGGATTGGTTGGAAAGTGAGTAAAAAATTCATGGTCCAAACGCTTAAAGAAATTTAATACCGCTTCTAGCAATAAAAACTAAGAAGCCGCAGGTTGTCGCCAAAGCTAATATTTGCGCAGGATGTGACTGACAATAAAAATCTGGGCCCTATACATGGTCTGGTGAAAGAATTTGATGTCTGTATCAACTCAAAGATATCTAGTTACACGCAATGCAGGATGCCACTCGCAGGTGGAAAAAAGCGCGTTCCTTGTTTCCCAAACCAGGAGGAGTCCAGCGCCAAGTTGACCGTCAACAGTAGCTTGAGCAGGCGCCTTGTGCAGACTGTTGCAGTAGCACCTCCCTTGCAAGCCAGTTCATCAATCTAGGCATGGGTACAGGAAAATCTGTGTTGTTAATACAGATTTTTAAGACTGGTATAATACAGAATGGCCGCTTACATTGTCCCTAAAAAACAGTGTATGACAGCTGCATCCTACCGGTACTCGCCTACGGGGCAGAAACTTCCAGGCTAACTAAAAGGGTCTAACTTAAATTAAGAACGTCTTAGCAGGCAATAGAAGGCTATAAGATGGGTGTAACATTAAGGGACAGGAAGAGAGAGGAGTGGATATACTTTAATGTCAGCATTGGCACTAATAAGGCAACCTTAACACTAACTATGACAGCTAATGTGAGGTACCACTAAATATAAGAACTATATTTCGTGAATTTCCTGAGGACATTTTAGCCAGCAACAGGTCCCATGTGAACTTGCAAAATATTTTTCTCTGTCTCTCCTAAGCGCTTGGTGGATTGAAGTGACAATATATACACGCATGAAGCCATGTCCAAACCCGGACAGCGTCACTGCCATGGACGTATACTTCGTGCAGCAGAATGGCGAGGTGGGCTAGCTGGTATATATGCATAACTAAACTTTCAAAAAGCACATCACTGAAACACTCGTCATGTCTTGTTCGCTTGTCGTGCTAGGCCTACATTTTTAGTTGAAGTATCCGTTGTATAGCAGGAAGAATCAAAGTAGTGCAAGACATTTTTACAGCATAATCACATTCACACATAGTCTAAGTTGCACCAGTCAGCAGTTTGCAACATGTAAGTTATTAGCAAACGACAGGCCACACACCAGAATCATACTCTGCCTTAACCCTGCGAAATCCCAAATGCTGTGTTACTCTGATCACCAAGGTGTGTTCCACAATACATTCATTAGGCTGAAAATTCCATCAGTGACAGAAATTTAACAGCCATTTTTGAATATTTTTACTAGGTTCTGGAAGGTTAATTTTGCGTTTGTGATGCTGCAGTAAGAGTACGAAGCACAACCAGCGCTGCTCATACTACTGTACCAGTTAGGACATGCGTGTTGTTCTGACGTTAAAAATAAATTCGGGTTGCATACACGTTGTTCATTCCAACATTTCACGACCAAACTGAACGTTCGAAAAGATTGAACACTCAATCGAAACGTGAAAAAAGTATCCAGATGGCATTTTAATCTAATGCTGTACTCTCGGAATTCACTCGATATATTATTTTATTTTTATCCCACACGAACGGCAATCATTCAATTTATTGAGCACTTTTTTTAACTGAAAACTATTATGACAAAAAAAACGGCATCTGCAGAAACGAAACAAAAACCAATATCACGCCAAAAGTACCACAATGTGCGTGTAACCTATACACGCTTATATTCGCACACGCACTTATATTCGCACTCTCCAGCTTCCGATATTTCATTTCATATCAAAACATTCGCCTAGCAAAACAGGACAGAACACAAACACTTCACCAAACACAGGGCTAGAAATTGCGCGAGAATTGATTCTGTTTACAAACGCAGCAGCTATGTACAAAGGTCTACCGACAAATCTCCGCAACGCACAAAGCGAGTCCTCGAATCGTTAGGGCTAACCGCTTACGCGTACCGAAGTTCGAGAGCAACTCTGCTACGTTAAATACATATGACAAGAAAACAAGGCTCACTAGTACTCATTTACTTCCACTACTTGGCAGTATTTCTTCGTCCGGTAGATACATCCATGGTAGTCAAATCACCGAAATAACGAAAGTTGAAGGCGTGCACCCCCGTGCCGTCACCGGCCTGTAGCACGCGTATCGATACGGAGTGCAGTTAATACACTGTCGGACGATCGGACTCGCCGCGCAGCGACTTCCTGTCTCGTGATCGTCCGAGAGAAAAACTAGTTCCTGAAAGACACCCACCTTGATAAAAACGCGTTGCGAAATATATGCGCAAGTTATTGGTAAATACAGATATTAGTTGCCAATTATATACAAGAAAAGCTTGAGCGTGGGTATCTCTTAAAGAAAACAGTAATTGTACCGACAATCTCGATTACGGCATTTAAGGCAATTTCAGGGTCTGCGGTAAAAATACAGCTGCCGTGGGGTTGTGGGCGCCGTAATTTTGCGGTTTGTTCTGAGGCCCCAACCACTTGCAGCGTATTTTCCGCGGTTTCGCGCGTCGACATCGCCCGGCGTTGACGGCGTCGGCAAAATGTACGGCGACGTCAGCTAACGCGGTAGGAGGAGGAGGAGAAGAAAACTTTATTGAACAGGTAGATCGAGCTTAGAAGTGGGCGGGGTCCACAGTCCAGGACTCCGTTGGTGCGGCCTGCCGTCTTCGCCCTTTCAGCGAGCCAAAGCTGCTTACTTAGGTCCGAGCTGGCAAGTTCACTCTCCCACTGCTCCTATGTAGCTACGCCGATGTCTATGCTGCTTGCCAGCGTCTATGCTGCCAGCGTCTAACCGAGGCTGGCAGATGACGCTGCTGGCCCAGCGTTCGAGAACGAGAGGCACAAGCGTCACGGCAACGGCGCGAGGACCCTGCCGTACGGGAAGCGGCACGGCTGCGGCGCGAAGAGGATCTCCAAAACGTCAGAGAACGGGAAGCGGCGAGAAAGCGCGCGTATCGGCAGGCAGACCCCGATGCAGTGAGAGCTCGTGAGGCGTCTGCAAAACGCATCAAGCGAGCTCAGCCCCAAGGTGCCGACGCGCGGTTTAAGCGAGACTTTCTAGACGTTACGTTCGGACACAGATGTAGTGGCCGAACTTTCACTGAAGAGTCACGGTTTTACCGATGATTTCCCCTCAGGAGCTTCGCCCACTCATCATCATTCACCCCGTGGATATGCTGCGAATCTTTTTAACGTGCGGTAATTTGGTGCATTGAGGCAAATTACAAGCTATTTCTATTCGAAAGTGCGCAATCCTCCGTGGCTAGCTTGGCTTTCATCGGGGAGATCCGGGGATTGGGAGAGCTTTTTGTGAGTTAAATACGGGAGCTCTGGCTACATGTCTTGTAGTGTTAGCATGAACGGCTTGTCTGCAAGATCGGTGCGTAACGAACAAAGTTTATCAACGACAGAAATCTAGCGGTGCATTCAATTTCATTCGCGGCTACCGTAGCTTGCAAAGGGGGAACGATGAAGCGCGATAGCTTTTCTTGGCTTAAATAAGGGAGGTTTGGTTACATCACTTGCAGTATTAGCATACTTGACCTCGCCTCCAAGATCGGTGCTGAAGAAACAGGCGTTAGCACTGCCGAAATTTTTAAAATACGACCAAAACTAATCACCCGACAATATTCGTTGCCAGCCTCGGTTAGGGTACCAAATTCTTGGGAACACCTATTGTCTTCGGGCGTGATCGAGTGGATTGAAGCTTAGGAGCGGGTGTTGTGTTTTGAAAGTGTATGGTTCGAATCTTGGCAAAACCTCATGAATTTTTTTAGTCTTTTTTGCGATGAGGGTATCATCGACTTTTTTTTTCAAGGCAAAAAAAGGCAGAGTACCTTGACGTTTAACCTACAAGTGACGTTTGACGGTAACCTCAGTATTAAGGCAGCCCCGAAACCTGCTTTGCTCACACTTTGAATTTGTATTTCTGTAAACAATGTTTCACGACCCTCCCCTTATGTAATGCCTTTGGGCCTTTAAGGGTATAATAAATGAAATGAAATGAAATGAAATAACCCGGCAGTCGGTACGTAACATCAATGTTAAATCAAGTAGCAAGAAGAGTTGTGCTAATTGCGTCTTCGTGCATCATCCTATCTTATTTTGTTCAGATTTGACGGCAATGACCCCCCCCGCCCCCCCCTCCCCCCCTCCCCCCCCCCCTTTACCGAAAAAAAACCTTACAAGGCTCATTGGTAACGTCGCTTGCAAACGAATTCTGCACGAAGTCCCTGCCTCTCTCCGTGAGGTTCGGTATTGGGCTACTGTTTTTAAGGTCAAAGGTTCAAAGCAGTAGTGTAACTTCAGTACAGTACGCCTGCGCAGAGTTTGAAAATAAAGTATAGCAGATATAGCTAAAATAAATGTAACTGCGATAGACATGTACGAAATAAAAAACGGACATACCGGCAACATCTGAACAACGTCAGCAAAATAAGTCTAATTACCGTCCCGAAATGAAGCAGCAGCAACATCGAGAGTACGTCTTTAGCAAAGTTGAAATAATATCCGACATTAAGGTACCAGCAGCGTTATTTTAACATCCAAAAATTTTCATTAAATATTGCACGTTGTACGGATGTCTAATGGAGATACTGCTGGGACATAGAAGTTCGGATCTTTTTGGGACGTCGCTGGGATATTAGTGGTTTGCTGGGTATAATTATGCGTATTGTATTTTTAGGTGAAGGCCTTCGGTGTCTCATCGGACGCAGAAAGTCAGCCGTGGTCGGCTTCACGACGAATTGATCACCGCTGAAAAGAGAAAAAAAAAATCATTAAATCAAATTTGGAATCACCTCGGATATGGGGCCGGGTGGCCAGAGTAGCCACCATGTGCGTTAACTACAGCGCTAACTCTTCACCCTTTGCCAGAATGAAACAAGAATTACCCGGAAGCGTGCCCCCTGGTAGTGTAACGTGACGGCACGTTCGAGGAACAGGTGCAAGCGAAGGAAAGCTCAGTCTGTAGGGAAACGGCGGCGTAAAGTGCTGCCAGTATGACTGTAGGGGCAATTGCCGTCCAAAGGACGAAAAAGCGAAAGCGAAGAAAGGCGCTTAAACACCAGGAAGCAGTGAGAAGTCGGTGAATGACTCGTCGTTTTTGCCTTCAACTCATGGCAGCACCGAGCGCCTGAAGAACTTTTACAACGCAATGTCCATCTGTGCTTACTAGCACATAGGTCAGCGAGAATCAAAAACGCATTATTGCTCTTTAGTGTTCCGCAACCTCTTCTTGCTATAGATCGTTTCTCAGAAACCGTATCCGCCTTGTAAGTATGTGCGCGTGGGTCTTGGGAGAGGCTAGTTTTAGTTCGCATCGGACGTCATTTGTGGAACCCGTCGGGGTAGCTCGAGGGCGAATGCACTGCGGCCTAGCCCAAGAAAGAGGGCCCGATACCGGCCACGGCAGTTGTTTTTTGAAGGAGGCTACAATTCAAAACAGCCGTGTGTCGATATTTCGACATATGTGGAAAAGTATTAAGCTGTCGAAATTACTACGTAGCCCTCCACTACGTCGCGACTCATAATCCGGGGCTAGCTTGGAAGCGTAAAACGGCTCGCATTTAAATCTAGCATTCGTGGGACACAGACACAAGGAGCTGATCGAAATATGTGCTTGCGAATTAACGATTCTCTAATCCAAAATATGTGTGCAGCGCTTCAAATATTTCATCGCGATAGTATTATTTCTTGCGACGATAACGTGTGGTGTCAGATTATTGGAACTTCTTCCCCTTTACGTGTAGCAGGCGAGGATAATCATCATCAGCTTCACCTATGGCAACGAAGCTTTGGCATGCGCTCGCGCTGCACCTGCGCCACCTAAGAGGAGGAGCTCCTCACAGGCCTCAGAGGAGGAACACAGTCCAAGGCCGCTTGAAACATACCAGAAATTAACACAATGTTTTATACAACATAGGAGGACCTTTCCCTCCTCCTCCCAACCCAGTTTGTGCGAAATACAGGACCACACTTTACGACGAATTCAAACAAACACGCTCCCAAAACCAGTACGACTAAATCACCTATTCCCTACACAATACTCCCCAGAGTGTGCATTTAGCGGCAATTCAGGCACACTCTATCGCATCGTCTGGGAGTGCGACAGAATCTCCGATCTTCCCCCAATTCCCAACCCTTCCCGTGAGCAGCGGGAGAGCATGTTTTCCAGCTCGAGGCTCGACTACCATAATCATCTCGGTTTACCGAGCAGCCAACGCCAGGATTGCCCATGGGCTTTCGGACTAGGAAGGAACCCCACGACTTATTTTTGCTCAATGAAGTTTCTTTTTTCTCTCAGTTAGAGTCCTCATTCTAACCTGAACTGTGCTCCCCGCAGTCTGTCGTGACGGCTTAGCAGCCGGAGTAGCTCGATGCCATCACACAGATAACCGGTGACCTATAGCCAAAAATAACGAAGACCGAAGCGGGATGAAGGACTCACGCTTTTAAAACGCACATATTGAAGTGACTAAGTCGACACATCCGGGCTAACTTATCGTATGCGGATTCCACGGTGAAATACCATTGATGCTACCTTCGCTGCGCACACTCTGTTCCACGCCCACTTTAAAAGCGCCAAGCACTGTCATCTTAGTGGCGGCGATGGCTTCGGTAGAGCACTCTGCCAAGGGATAGCACGATCTGAAAAAAGTGCACCATAGCTCCTCCCCTCTTCCCGTCACTCTTGTGCCATTTCTACATCTTCCCGAGTCTGTGCCTTTGTGCCCCCTGCGGTACTGTTTGTTTTTTCGCACTGTTCATCGCACTCATGTGTACCAACTGGCCCGCCTACAATTCGTGTTCCTCTTCCCGTTTCACCTGCTGCATTCATTCCCTTTTCTTGTAGCCTTTTCTTTACTATCCTCGTACGTTCGTCTTCCGTTGGGCTCCGCTTTCACTCGTGCTGATAAGTGGTGACAACTCGTAAGCGAGGCTTCGCCGCTAATGAGCTGTGTTCTGAAGTCTCTATCGCTGCAACGAATGAAAATCTAGTCGTTTACATACCCGGCATCTCGCAATCAAACTTCTTATTGCCTAAATAACACAACTGTTGACCTTGCATACACTCACACGTACCTGAGCCTTTACCTGCTATCTGATGTGAAGTAGAATCACCACATATACATCCTTCTTTTACCCTCCAACCGCGGTTTTTTGAAACACAGATTGAAACGTACTCCATCACACCTACGCAAACGTGCCTTGTATTTCTTAACTTCTGTAAAGTTACATAAACCTTATACCCGCTCAGCTCGCACGTCAAGTTCATTTACTCAGCATCACTCTGTAGCTTGAGCAGATGTATTTCTTTCTCCGAAGCAGGTTTGTTTCTAGCGCATAAGGCGAAGTTACTGGCATATTAGATTGCGGGCAAAATCAACACAAGCTCATCTTCGGCTGGGTATTTTCCCCAGCTCACCGTAGGGAAAAATGTGTCGTAAAAGCAAACAGCATCACTTCTATTTCGATTGGAATTTACCTAAGTTTAAGTATGGGCGCAAAGCTTGATAAATATTGGCCGGTTAATTTTACGGTCGTGCTTGTGTAATGCGTCAAGAAACAAAATTTAGGAGGGGCAACTAGGCTGTCCAATATTTTTCGCTGCAGTTGCTAGTATGTTTCTAGTGCCCCTTCTACCAGTGGTCTAACAGAAAGCAGTGAACTCAGCTGATGAAAAGGCTTCAAAAGCATAGTGATCCCGACTGATACGGTATCCAGACTACTTTGGGACACTTTAACTACCGTGCGCTGCACTGTAAGCTATGTAATATTTACAGGCAGCTGAACTGCTTGCTGGACAACTTCAACGTTTTCGCTTGCATTAGAATGACTTAGCCACTGCAGTTTATCAAGTTCAATAAGGTGAAGGTAATTGAGGGAGGAAGGGCAAAAACGTTTTTTATTTGCGCTAATTCCCAAGCATGGTTGATGGTAGTCGATTATAACTGAGCTCGAGAATGTTGTAATTTATTTAGAACAAAGAACACGAGTTCTAAGTTGGCTTTCTGCTCCCATGTGTTAGCGGGGGGTGAGGGCTGAATTTTTCGTTACGTAAAAGCATTCACGGTTATTCCTGCAGGGTCTGGCGTTGATCTATTATTGCGTCACATCAAAACAAAGGTTACGTTTTTTCACAAGGTAGCTGGCAACTGCGACATTTATTGGCGATGCCTCGTTGAAAACTGTGTTTTTGTTATATCTCCTCCCGTATCGTCAATGTTTCTTTCTCCGTCTGCTACCGACGTTCCCAGACAACGAGAGCTGAACTGAAGGTCGGGGCGTTCATAAACCAACACAAAGCGCTGTAGACCAAGTTTGGAAAATTTAACTACCGAGCGCTGTACTAAGCTGCGTAATAATTACAGGCTGCTGGTGAGCTTGCAGGACAGGTTGAAATTTTTCCTCATTGAGGAGAAAAAAGTTTTGCGCAGAATAATGATCTCGAGGCATCGCAAATTATCCCATAATGTTCAGTCCTCCAGGGCAACGCGCCTTCATTGCCCGGGTTAAGCTTCGGCGCTGTAAATTCTAAATACGGAAATGTTGTAGTGGCGCATCATCATCATCTGTTTTCCGCGCCACTAACCTTGTCATAAACAGCTGCCTACCATCATAATCAGCGGTGCTTGCCCGGTGGCGTCTGCAGTGCCACGCCACAAAAGGTGGAACGTGGAGTCAGCAGCTGGGCGGCCGCTCATTCTGGCCGGGCCTACGCGACTCAATAAATATATGAGGCCACAGCTTCCAACGGTGTCTGCTCCCTACAATGTAAAAAAAAAGCCTGAACTTTTGAAATTCTGTAGGCTTAAACACGTTTGTGTTTGTTCTAAAGGGGCAAGAATAAGTTTTTGGTTCCTACGGTTGCACCATTAAACAGCACAACATTAACGTTAGCACAGTGCCGAATTATACAATCACGTATCACGCAGTCAAAAAAAAAAGATCGCCTGCGACCTACATTTTGGGTGCGCGCACGGCGATTGATTTGTTTTCATGGGGTGCCTGGTGTGCCTTTTAGGGACGTTGAGGAAAAAAAGGGTGGCGGCACGAGAGAGCGCAACGTTCCATAAGCTGTAGTGATGTAATCATTTTTCTTAGTGAAAAACTCGTCACTCGTTATCGACCCAAAGAGAGAGGGACTGAGAGAGATAGATAGATAGATAGATAGATAGATAGATAGATAGATAGATAGATAGATAGATAGATAGATAGATAGATAGATAGATAGATAGATAGATAGATAGATAGATAGATAGATAGATAGATAGATAGATAGATAGATAGATAGATAGATAGATAGAGAGAGAGAGAGAGAGAGAGAGAGAGAGAGAGAGAGAGAGAGAGAGAATTGTTCCTAACCCAAAGAGAATGCAGTGTGCTCACCCTTGTAGGAATGCCATCAACGTTAATGTTATAATTCGCAATAAGTGTTTGACAGCTGTAGCAAAAATAACCACAAAACACACATTAACTAAAATAACGACGGATATTAGCACTAAGATTAACTACAAAGAAATATACGATCGGGGCATCGCGACCCGAGAGCGCGCATATGTACCTTTAGATACCCTCAAGGCGGTTTCTAAGGGCTTAATCAGAAATTTCCACCGAAACGCCAGGTATTTCGGACCGCGAGGGTCCTGATAACAAGGTGCGAACGGGAGCGGCCGTTTCGTTTAATTGGCTAAGGCGGGCAGGGGACCTGTTGTGAAGGGCAAAATGATTTGCTTTGTAGGCAGGTGTATGTGTAGGCCACATCGTAGTGGAAGTATACATATACGAGAAAAAGTCTAACTTCGCTGATCCATTGCGTTTAGGGATGTGTTATCGGAATATGTGATTGCATATTGGTGCACTATATTTTCAAAAACATCATATCGTTTGTTTTAAGAGCGTCCATCACTCGAGATATCGAGCACACAGCCCATTTAGCACCTTCGTATAGTATTACCTTTCTGCGTCGCCTTGCACACCTCAACAAAACCATCGTACAGTGGAAATAAAATCATTATTGTTCATAATATTAGTGGAGGCTTCATACAGCTCTCCCTCAAACACATCCTTGTTCAGTGAAAATATGACATCACGTACGTAAACCAATTCCTGGTTTCTTGTACGCTAGCCGTTGCACGTTTTGGACATTCGTTAGGTTTAATTTAAGCATACTCCCTACTAACTGGTAGCCGAGTTCCAAAGCAAGATCGCTCACGTAACATGAAGTGGCTGCTGACGGTTACCGGCTTCAGCCACTCCGGGGGTGCAGTAAATGAAATTTACGATACCTGAAGGCAGCGGCTTTCATTCGTATCGCCGGCAGGCCGGCCGTGTGCAAGCTGTAACACGGTGGTAGATAAGCTTATTTCCGCAAGCAACGACCCGAAGCAGTTAGCAAGACCAAGGCATCCTAGAGTAGCGACGTAAATTACTCCCATATGTCTCACGCTACTAACAAAAAACCGGGAATAAATTTGGCGCCTCACCCTCTATATGTCTTCGTTTTTATTCGATTAATTCTTTTACGGTACACTTGAATTCGCGTAAGAAAACTTATAAAAGCATATATTTCATAGTACATCGACTGAGTTATTAACATAAAAATTGCCTAAATTTAGTTATGGCCCTAAATTTGCGTTCGATTTGTGCATAATTGTTAGCCTTATTTTGTGCTAGTGATCTGGCAACAGCAGCGTGGCATCATGGCAGCGCCCGTGTTTAGGCAGCTTTAGAGCGCCCTTTAGCCGCCCGCCGCTGCCACGGCGTTGACGAGAAGAAGCGGAAGCCAAAACATAACTGGTTTACTGCATGGTAAGAGATTAACACGCTCCCTGGAGAAGGCAAGCGTTGCAGGGGGCGGCAGAAAGTTAGATGGGCAGATGAGATCAAGAAGTTTGCGGGGATAAATTGGTCACAGTTGGCACAGGAACGAGGTAATTGGAGAATAATGGCAGATGCCTGTGCCCTGCAGTGGGCGTATATAGGATGATGATGATGATGATGAAGATTTTAACAACGAATTTGCAAGAACACCAAGGGGCCCACGCGCAGAGCGGCACTCTTAGTTAAGCCACAAAAATCGAATAGTTCGAACTACCCTGACGTTGAGTTTTATTCACACAGGCAGTAACAGTTCCGCTCTTTCCCCTGTAGCGCCGCCCACGTCTTCATTCACTACAGGCGCCAGCAATAATCATCAAAGGCCGCTCCTATCGTCAGAAGCGCGTGGCCTCGACAAGCAGGACTAGCCACGCGCCAGAGCGAAAGCAGGAGCTGCTGGCGTATGCAAAGCTCAAGCGTCGCGCGCCTTTCGGAACATATTCGCTGTGTTGCGTTTTGCGTTCGGTTTAGCCGAGCATCTTGTATTTGCGGTTGTTTCATTGTTATTGTTTTGTATTTGCGTTAGACTATGACCTCTCTTGTGTACGTCTTCTCGTGGTAAGGGCTCCTCTACCTGGTAGGCTAGTCTCTTCGCCCAGGACCTGCCTCTGCATTCCGTCCTGCCGAATAGCGAGACGCCCGTCCCGCTGGCGATGGCTTCTAACAAAGGTGGGACAATCAGGCTGAAAAATTTGAAGACCCTTCAAAACACCTACAAGCGGCAAGTGAACACTTCAGGGGCGCTAAGGAGGCGAGGCCGTAGGGGAAGGGCGGAATTATCTGCAAGTCATGAGATAAGGCCTGTTTGGTTGATCTGCTGAAGGTCTCGCCTTTTGCTTCATTCCGGGTAAGGCTTTTCGTCGCCTCTCATCTGGCGTGTACCAAAGGGATTGTCAGCGGAGTAGACGTGGACAGTTCAAGTGAGCTCCGTTAGCAATCTCTGAATAACTGTGTACACGCGGTGTACCGCTGCTTTTGTGTGGTGGACAATGTCCGCACTTGTACAGAATAAGTTATCGCCACATTTTCGGGTTCGTTATGCCTTTGAGAAATAAAGTCTGGCCCCTGATGTACAGAGTTGATCCATTTTTCCCCGCCCTCGACCATGCCAGAACTGCTGGAGCTTTGGCCACGGTGCAGGAACTTGTAAATCTTCCACTCACTGTTGCAGTTACTGGGCTGATTATCTGTCCTGCCAGTGTATTGCGGATAAAGTTACATGCTTCCTCTATCGAGTTGCTCATCCAGCGAACTACTCGAATTTCCCAGCCCGGGCAGCGCAAGGCAGTGTCTAGGAAGTGCTGGAGAAGCACCGTTGTTCCCCCTCTGAAGCGGTAAGTATAGGGCATACAGGTGACGCCGCTTACAACAAACCAACCAATGAGGCTGCACTTGCGAAAGCAAGAGCGTTTGCACTGAAATAGGTATGGCCTGAGTTCTCGGGACAAATGTCTTGTCGGTGACGGAACGGGTTTTCTTTCTTGGTTAGCCCAGACTCAACAAAGTGTGCAAGTCCTGTCTTTGCCAGTGTCGGTTTCATAGGAGCAGGATTGCTCGCATACTTTGTCATTGACTAACTAGGATCAAATATCCAAGGATTCATAGGTTCAAAGGGATAACCTCACGAGAACCCTCCATCGATAAGCTCACTCCAGAGAGTTACTTCCGACAAGGCTATTAGCCAGGCTCTGATGACGGCCTCAGCTTACAAGGTTTCGGCTTCTTTCGCTCTTGTGGATTCACAAGGTCAGCCTTGCTGCCCAGTTCTTGGCCCAGATGGTAATTTCGAAATGAAACTAGAGATAGTGGCTGCGTCAATAAGGCGCTCCCAAAGTAAACGCGCAACTTCATCGATTTCGCAACAATCCACTTCCCCCACAGAATCGAAATCCAAAAAATTCTGAAAAAAGTGAAACAAAGAATAAACTTAAAAATTTTTTGAGGCAGCCATAGCTGCTATTCACTCACCTTAATGTCCCTCCGCGTTCTTTAATTATAATGGTCGTTCGATAATTTCGGCGCTCACAGATCTTAAATGTGTCATAACAATCAATGCATGATATTATTTTCCCTCCTAAAATCTTTGCTGCTTTAGGATAAGCCATTTATTCTTCCGCATTTTTGTGTGTTTGAATTAGATAGGGTGAACCGAGATGGTCGAATGAGCCATTTACTCTTCCACTTGTTTGTGTGCTTGGATTAGATAGGGCGATCACAAATGGTCGATCAGTGATTCTGGTATCATTCATATTTTGCCACAAAGCTAAATTCTAATTGCAGTCATTGTCACCGGACTGTGAACTGCTGGCGATACATATATGCCTCCCTGGATGGCTTTCTTTTTCTTTAGTTATTGCACATTATTGCATATGTCACAAGGAGAGGAAGAAGGGTGCAGTAGCGGAATGCGCCGCTGTAGGCCCGATTATCAACGGAGAAGCTGTGTGTGGGGAGTGCAGCCTCTGCGAACGCTCTGCAATAGCTGCCATGTAAATGATGAATTAGGTCATCTCCTCCTGTAAATAGATCGCGTCATCATGTTCCAAGGTTCGCCTCATTGCCTCTGCCGCCACGTAACAATATTTTCCGAACGGAGTGACTAACACAGGCCCCCCTGCTCTTGCAGTTTCGTCCAGTAATCAAAACATCGTGATCGTAGGTGACTTCACCTCAGATCACATCAGTTGGGGCTTCAAAACAGTCAGTTGTGGCTGACGATTGTTAGACTGGACATCCACCAATAATCCTCTTTGTTACAACACGGGTATTGCGATATTTGTACGGAGCCGAATGTGATCGGTCTTGAAATACACATTTGCAAAGAGCCTTTCAGTCTCGTCGTGGAGAACAGTATATTCCCCTACAAATAGCGACCACATACCAGTAGTATTCCAAATTGCTGTCTCCTCAAGTACACGGAAAAGTGTATTGCGGACGTTGGTAAATTACGAAGTTACGAAAAAGAAACTGCGTTCGGCTATCATGTCTCCAGTGAATGAGTCTGAGGGAAATAGGGCTATGAAAGTGACAGCCGTTGTGAAAGACGCGCTCAGTCGGAATTCATTGTAGCTTCACGCAAAAGAGATGGTAAAAGCCCTTGGTGGGACCAGAACTTTGCGAGAGATTATAGGCGTAGCAAGGCGGCGGGGACGAAGTTTATTCATGATCAGGGTCCCGATAACATGTCAAATTTTAAATATTATTCCGCTATTTTCCACCGAACTATCTATACGGCGAAGAAACTGCCTCATTCGCCTTGTTTCCCGGCTCTCTCAGAAACAAAAAAAACAGGCGTGCTCTCTTGGCTTTCGTGATTGATTGTGGGGTTTATCATTGCAACGGTTCACTGGTGATGAAGCACGCTGTAGTGGAGGGTTCCGGTTTAATTTTGACCACCTGGAGATCCCTAACGTGCGCCGAAATTACGAACACAAGGGTGTGTTTGCTTTTCGCCTCCATTAAAAAGCGGCCACCGCGGCCGGGAAGCGAACCCGTGCCCTCGTGCTAAGCAGCACAACGCCTTGGGCCATGAGCCACCGCGGTGTATTCTCTGCTTTCTTGCGTAACCGAAAGAGTCTCGTATTCCAGGCCCACCAGAACCCCATTTTCGGCAGCCCGGACATGGGCCGCACTAACTAGTTTGACCTTTCTGTCTCTCAATAACCGCTCTAACGATGTTGCCTTTGCCGAAACGTCTGATGAAATCATGAATTCGCTCGAAAAGGTCGCCCAGGACTTACAAATCAGGTCATTGGCGCAGAAAGTGTACCAGTTTTAGACTTCTCCACTGCCACGATGAGAGATTGGGATGCGGTTATGCGGCTGCTGGTAGCCTCCCCGGGAACAGATGGGGTCTCTACTCACGCGATGAAACTTTTATTTGAGGAATCTTCTGACAGCCTGTTGAATATCACACATCATTAGCAAAATCATTAATTCCGGCAGATGGGAAAATTCCATAAATTGTCCCCTTCTAAAAAACCCCAGCTAAGTGTTATTCTAGAAAAGATTTGCCAAAATGCGCTAGCTAGTAACCTAGGCAAATTGATAAAGGGAATTTTGTGCGGCCGTGTAATCCAGGTTTTGAACAGTAAAAGTATTCTGAGCCTTCATCAAATTGGTTTCCGTCCTGGTTGCTCCATTCGGTCGAGCCATGTTTACTTGGAGAGCCGTATTCAGTTTGCGCGCAGAAATATGCAGCTATGCGCGCTCCTCGCACTGGATGTGGCTAAAGCGTATGACAGTGTAGACTATAGCGTCCTGAGAATGTGGGTTGCCCAAGTACATCCTTTCATGGATTTAACAATTTTTAATCCGACGTAAGATCTTTTGCTCAAAAAATTGCTTGAAATCATGGACTCCATATGTGACAAGAGCGGTCCCCCATGAATCCGTGCTTTCTCCTGTCCTATTTAATGTACTAGTGAGTTCATTTGCCATAAATCAGGGAGTTTGCACTTATGTTTACGCGGTCGACATAGCCGTTTTCTCTCCTGCTCAGGACATTGATGTTCCTTAATTAATGCTACATTACTGTTTGTTTTCACTGTAAAGGTAGATTACAAAAACTTAAATATCAAAATTAATGTCATCAACTGCGCTGTCATTGTGTTTCTAGTACCCGCTCCAGTTACCCTCTGCCGGAAGTGTCGGGAGGAGCTATCCCTCAGGAGACATCTTTAGAGTACTTGGGTGTAATGTATGGTAACACATTGGACTGGCGACCTCATATGAAGCATATCGCTACCAATGGGAAATGGGCACTTGGACTGTTCCGGAGACTTAGCGATAGGAGTTTTGCAATGTGAGGGGACACATTACTTTTTATTTATAGGGGGTACATGTATTCTATTTTAGAGTTTGGGTGCGTCCTCTTTTCTTTCTCACTAGCTTGCCAACTCAACAAGCGTATTACGTTCCAGCATCGTTCACTGAGGTTGTGCCTCGACCTCTCAAGGTGCGTTGCCAATAACACATTGTATTTGTAGGCCCGCAAGCCGTGCCTGGCGTCTCGGTTTCGGCTGCTAACAGTACTGATGGAATCTCCACAAAGCAGATTTTTTTCATTGATGGTTGCTCAGCCGGCAGTCTTTTTCAGCGCTTGGTGGCCTCGGCGCATTCGCCAACACATTACTCTCTCCATCGAGTACCAGCATTCCCACAATACTGGCAATTCCCTGTGAGGTCCCTCCTTCGCCTCTAACTTCTCATCACATTATGCCCAGTAATGATTCGCTTATTTCGCCATTTTAACACGAAAGGGAGCAGCTATGGGAATCTTTAGTCCACATCTTAACTGGTCAGTCTCGTTGCGTTTTCCCGATATTACACCGATAATTCAATTTGAATTCCTATCGTTAGTTCTGGCCTTAAAAGAAGTACCTCCGCGGCACTTTAATGTGGCTATAATTAGTGACTCCCTATCAGTTTGTTCTGCTCTGCAATCATCCGAAAATTCCGCTCTTATTCATGAATTCAACTTCTTTGTGCCTTCCCATTTGCAGGACATCTGCCTCATTTGGGTTCCCTGTCACAAAAGGTTACTGTTTAATGAACAGGCTGACTCCTTGGCGTGATCGTCATTGGATGGCCGTGCGGTAGTCCTATGCTCTATTCCATTTATTTTAGCCGGAGCAAAGCTTCGTGCTGATCCACGCCTAGCAAGTGTGCAGGAAGGGGTCGTACCTAATTTTGAAGATTATGTTCATTTAGAAGAAAACAGCAATACCCGTTTTTCGGAAAGTCGTCCATGGGAGGTCACATTACCTACCTTATATGTAGAGTCCCCCAAATCAACTTTTAAGTGCGAATGCACTTTTTAAGCGAGCCTGAATCGTCCGCCGCCGTAGTCCGCATAGCAACAGCTGCGGGTGCGCGCGCTCCTCGTCTTCCCTAGCAACGGGGGGAGATGGGCGCGCGCTGCCTTGCCGCGTCCCCATGGCTCATTCTTGTTGTTGTTCCTGCTGACATGGCACATACCCACGTGCGGGATTGGCCAGGAATCGGGCGTGAGAAGGGCTAATGCACCCGCTTAAAGGAGTACTGACACGAAATTTCAAAGCTGAGATCCGCTCTAGCAATCAAGTACAACGACAACACAAATAGGTGTCTGTGAATAAATGCATCTTTCTTTCTTTGTAGTTGTGTGTGTGTGTGTGATCTCTCTTTCGCGAACATTACCGAACCGCGCAAATTCAACTCGTGCATTCGCACTTTCACATTCTTCCCCTCGGGGAAATGCAGGGAATTTTTTATATGCACAGGGCTGGTGTCGCCTCCTCCTCCCGACGTGCTGTTTGCGGTGAGCATGATACTTTAGAGCACTTCCTTCGGCATTGCCGCGGTTTTTCCATGGTGGGGCAACGTCATCTTGCCACGCCATTTATACGAATTGGTCTTCCTACTTTCATACCCGTACTACTATCGTGTGAGGCCACATCACTGGGATATTGTCACCGAAAAGTGGCTGCAGCAATTCATGCGTACATCTCCTAAACCAGTCACCTGCCCTGTTAGCTTTCAGTCATGTATTGTTGCGAGTTGTAGCGAGTTGTAGCGACCGCAGTCTGCTGGTAGCGGGGCCGGTCGCCTTCGCTTCGTCGAGCCAGGACTAGGGGAGAGCTTAGAGCAAACTCAACGGGTTTATTTCCATTTTTACAGTGAGTTGTCGAGATGAAGACAGAAGACAGATCTTGGCGGGCCGCAGCACGCCCTTTTTGTTGACCCCCGATCTCTAGTTCCCTAGGTTAGGGATCCCCATACAAAACAATGCGGACCAATGGTGATGTGTACGTTCCTCGCTGTGAAGCACCGCCCTCGGGTAGGGACACGCCTTTCAGGTATGTCGGCAGATGCACAGCACACGCACACACACACACACACCCTTGCCACTCGTCAGGACCCGCGCGGGCGCCGCGTATACTTTTGGTGTCTGCCGCGCGCTGCGTTCCCAGGGAGCCTAACCGCACAGATTAACAAGGTTCGTGGAATCACTCCGGGAAGGGTTAATGGCTTGACCATTGCCACTGCCTTCTTCGCTGTGCTGCCGCCGCCACGGGGTCCCATTGTCCGGTCGTCGCCGTCTGGGCTTTCACACGCACACGCGTTCAGTTGCTCAGGCCGGGGGAATACCGGCGGCTCCTTAATCCCTTTTGGGTCAACAACACTCAACGCCGCTCAAAAGCCGCTGTCAATCAGTGGCCGCCGCGGCGTCTTGCCGGCCTCCTTTCGTTTCCGTCGACAAGCGGTGGGGTGGTCGACCGGCGGGCGACTGACCCGCGCAAACATGGCGCCAGTGAGTCATAACAGCTCCTCCGCCGACGGGAAGATCTCGGACGTCGTGTAGTATCAGCTGCTCGACGGGAGAGATCACAGTAGCAGCATTCTTCCAGCACCATTGAAACCACAAAGACCAACCTCCCCAATCCAGCAAGCGCCGGCAATGAGTTTTCGGCAACCAGGCTGCTCTTTCAAAGGTGCTACAATGCACCTAAGCTTTTTTTTACATATGGCAACCACACTAATACTCTTGCTCACAGCTAAAAACTTAGACTGAATTACTTAAAAAACTACTCAAAATCACTACAGAAAAAGTTCCTCAACTGAGAACAAAAGAAAGCAAAAGCGAAAAAGCTAAAAGGCTCTGCTTAATGTGTCAACATTGGCGTTGGCGGAACCCTTCTTATACTTCACAGTGAAGTTAAGCTCCTGAAGCGCAAGGCTCCAGCGTAGAAGTCGCGGATTCTTTCCCGACATTTGCGACAG
This sequence comes from Haemaphysalis longicornis, assembly GCF_048455015.1. Classification (NCBI taxonomy): domain Eukaryota; kingdom Metazoa; phylum Arthropoda; class Arachnida; order Ixodida; family Ixodidae; genus Haemaphysalis; species Haemaphysalis longicornis. Next base: position 58,041,387 of record NW_027526295.1, on the reverse strand, counting down.
CCACGTGAGTGGGCAGTGGTCAGTGACGAAGACAAAAGAAGTTCCATAGAGGTAGCAGGCCAATTTTTGGGTGGCCCACACAATACAGGTACGTTCTTTTTCTGACGCACTGTACGCCTCCTCGCGAACCGAGAGTTTCTGCTGGCGTACAGCACCGGGTTCTCGTTCCCGTTCTCATCCTCCTGGCAGAGTACTACTCCTAAGCCTCTGTTGCGGGCATCGCATTGCACAGTAAAGGGGCGATCATAGTTCGGTGCATGCCGTACGGGCGAGCTAACAAGAGCCGCTTTGAGGCCTTGGAATGCACACTCCATTTCCGGGCTCCAAACTACCTTTTCTGGGGCCTTCTTGCGCAGTGCATCCGTTAACGGAGCGGCTACTTCCGAGTACTGAGGAATGTAGCGCTGATAATACCCCGTCAGTCCCAAAAAGGAGCGGATAGCAGTCTTGGTTTCTGGCTGCGGGAACTCGCTAACCGCCTCTACTTTCCACCCGTCAGGTCGGCTTCTGCCCTGCCCTACCACGTGCCCTAGGTACCGTACTTCGGCGCGAGCTAGCTGGCACTTAGCCGGCTTCGCTGTCAGTCCAGCGTGCGTCAAACGTCTAAGGACATCGTTCAGATGGCACAGGTGGTCTTCCCATGTATTGTAGTACATAGCAAGGTCGACTAAGTAGGGAACAGCGTATTCTTCAGCCCCTTGCAGCACTCGGTTCATCAGCCTTATCCCGCACTTCTCCAGGAAGCCCGCAGTCAGAACGCTGCTGAACACTGAACCCTGGTAGCACTGTATCTCCTTAGGTAAGGCCACTCTAGAAGAAATAGACAGTAGTGCGTTGACTACTTCTACCGAGCTCTGCTCCTTCATTGGGATCGCCTCTGGAAATTTGGCTGGTGGACAAACAGCGGTACGCAAATACCGGTAGCCTGATTTTGTCGCTGGGAGTGGTCCCACAACGTCTATTACCAGCCGGCGAAAGGGCCCTGAAATGAGCGGAAGGAGCTCAAGTGGCGCCTTTCCCTTCTCGTGCGGTTTTCCCACTCTCTTACAGGTTTCACACGCTCTTACGTGGTTCTCAACCTCGGTGAAGCATCCTGGCCAATAAAACTCCTTTAGGAGCCTATCTTTGCTCTTCCGAGCTCCTAAATGCCCCAACCGACCAACTCCGTGACAGAGATCAACAATGTCATGCCGATACTTAGTCGGAACTACAATCTGGTCAAACGTGCGACCTTTTGCATCCTGGTAGTGGCGGTACAAGATGCCGTTTTTGACGGGAAAACTGACATTCTTCCTCGCCACCCCTTCTCTGACTGTGTTCCAAACCTCCTTAAGGCTAGGATCGCTTTTCTGCTGCTCGATGAGCTCGTCTCTTGTCACTTTCTCCCGTACATTGTCTAGTGATTTTGATACAGGCAACACGAGCAGCCCCTCTTCCGATTCCCCTTCAGCTATATCAGCGCTAGTCTCCACTGACCCCTCTCTCTTTTTTTCAGTAGGCGACGGGATAGTAGACTCCACTGAGCTGACTCCAGCTGGTGTTGCTGTACTTCCGGTGAAACTCGGCTCTTTCCGCTCTAGTTCGGCCGCTAGCGCGCGTGCTTTAGCTCTTTTCAAGGCTTGGACTGTTCCCTCGTGAAAACTTTTCCCTTGTTCTCCAAGCAGACGGTCGGTCTGATTCGAGAACAAGTAGGAGTACTGCGAGGGCAGCTTGTCTGACACCGCCGCTTCCGTGTCCACTTCTCCGAACGGCCCAGTGATGACTACTCGAGCTACCGGGAGACAAATACTTCCCTCCTGCAAAACCGGTTTAATCCATGCGCACTTGCCGTTGTAATCTGCTTGTGCCACATAGTCCGGGTGCACCAGATCAATGGTTGCTCCACTGTCTCGTAAGACGCGGCATGGCTTTCCGTTCACTGTTAGGTTAAAAAGGTACGGACTAAGTAGCTCCTCGCTAGTAGCAGAGTCACAAGTATACCAAAGGGTTGGCCTGGGCCTACGACAGCCTATGGCAATGTGACCGACCTCCTTGCATTTGTAGCAGGTAGGTGGTTGCCTAGCGTCAAACGGACTCTTTTTGGGAGAACTCTCCGAAACCTTTCCCTCCTGTTTGTTTTGTGATCCTTGACTACTTGCAGCGAAGTCCGCCTTTTTCTGTGCCGTCATACCTGCGCCAGCCCCCTGCTTCGCCGTCCAAGGTTTTCCTTTATCTCCCGCTTTTGCGGGAGGAACCTCGTCCCTTTCTCCCCGGCGTGACGCGTACTCATCAGCCAAGTCGGCAGCTGCCTGTACTGTTACTACTCCGGCCCTATCTTGGATCCAGAGCTTCATTGGTTCTGAAAGCTTAGAAAAAAACTGTTCGAGAGCCACTACTTCAAGAGCCTTTTCGAAGTTCCCAAAAGCGCTGGCTCCCTTCATCCATTCTACCAATTTGACCTTCAACTCGTAGGCAAACTCAGAATACGTGCTGCCCTGCTTCTTTGTCAGATTGCGAAACCGCTGCCGGAACGCATCTGACGAAAGTCGGAACCTCTTTAGAAGGCTATCCTTCACTTTGTCGTAATTGTCCGCATCCTCCACCAGAAGCCGCGCGATCACATCCGCTGCTTCACATGGCAGCAAACTTAACAAATTTCGAGCCCATGTGCTACGGCCAAGCTTCGCTTTTTCACAGGTTCTCTCGAAGTTCACAAGAAAGAGGCCCACATCTTGCCCTACTTTGAAGGGTTGCATTAGCTTAGATAAATCACAAAGATTTTGTCTTCCTGCTACCTCTACTCCTTGAACCTCAGCCATCTTCCTCACTTCCACCTCCAGGCGCAGCCGTTCTACTTCCAGTTCTTTTTGCTTTAGCTGGCACTCCTGTTGCTCACGCCTGTTCTCACGCTCCTGTTCCTGTTGCTTTTGAATCTCGTTCCACGTTTCTGTAATATCTTCACTGCTCAGATTCAAGCCCTCGATAGCGTGAACAATTGCGTCTTTCTTCATCGCCGAATCTACTTCTGCTCCTAGCTCCTCCCCCAGAATCAGCAGCTGATTCTTCAACAAACGCTTCCAATCCATGACAGAGAACTAGTGTGGTGCGGCTCACTCTCTACCCAGAAGTTCCGGAAACAACTGCTTCTGTGGTAGCCTCTACCAGTGAAAAGATATCACTTCTATCTTATCAGCCTGGCAACCAAAAAAACCAAAGCCAGCACTCACCAGTTCACAGCTGTCAGTCTCCGTGATCTCGGCGTGTTGATCATTCTCCGTCCTCCAGGCTCAGATCCCACCGCTGCCACCAGTTGTTGCGAGTTGTAGCGACCGCAGTCTGCTGGTAGCGGGGCCGGTCGCCTTCGCTTCGTCGAGCCAGGACTAGGGGAGAGCTTAGAGCAAACTCAACGGGTTTATTTTAATTTTTACATTGAGTTGTCGAGATGAAGACAGAAGACAGATCTTGGCGGGCCGCAGCACGCCCTTTTTGTTGACCCCCGATCTCTAGTTCCCTAGGTTAGGGATCCCCATACAAAACAATGCGGACCAATGGTGATGTGTACGTTCCTCGCTGTGAAGCACCGCCCTCGGGTAGGGACACGCCTTTCAGGTATGTCGGCAGATGCACAGCACACGCACACACACACACCCTTGCCACTCGTCAGGAGCCTGTCACAGAGGGGAAGAACGGAAGACGCGCGGGCGCCGCGTATTCTTTTGGTGTCTGCCGCGCGCTGCGTTCCCAGGGAGCCTAACAGCACAGATTAAAAAGGTTCGTGGAATCACTCCGGGAAGGGTTAATGGCTTGACCATTGCCACTGCCTTCTTCGCTGTGCTGCCGCCGCCACGGGGTCCCATTGTCCGGTCGTCGCCGTCTGGGCTTTCACGCGCACACGCGTTCAGTTGCTCAGGCCGGGGGAATACCGGCGGCTCCTTAATCCCTTTTGGGTCAACAACACTCAACGCCGCTCAAAAGCCGCTGTCAATCAGTGGCCGCCACGGCGTCTTGCCGGCCTCCTTTCGTTTCCGTCGACAAGCGGTGGGGTGGTCGACCGGCGGGCGACTGACCCGCGCAATCATGGCGCCAGTGAGTCATAACAGTATGTACCTTTTCTCGCCTAAAAAGCTATTTTTTCTGTTCGAAACTCTACTTACAATTCTCAACCAATCCTTTTTTGTATTAATGCGGTTTTTCTGCATATACATCGCTAGGGTTATAATGTTCCGTTGTTTTAAGCGGGGTGCAATAGCCCTCCTAACGCCCTGGCCAATACTACGCGTGGGTATGTGTTAAGTGACCAAAAAGAAGAACAGCACCACCGCCCAGGCTTCTGCGCTTCAAGGCCGCAGTCTACTAGAGCTGCTCAATTGTCGGGCTCCTGCTGCCCTACAATCTCCAGTCGTTTTGTTCGTGACCCGAACACAGTACAGACACACACGAACACTGTTTTCCACAGTTCATGAGAGACTGCAGTAGCGGCGGGCGTTAATTCTGAGACAGGCGTGGTGGTAGGAGTAGATGCAAGTCTTTAGATGCCGAACAGTTCGTTTTGTACTTTGCAGCTGCTGCGGCTTGGGTCATCGCTGGCGGGCCCCACGCGGGTGCGCGTTCGAGAAGGCGGGCTTTCCGTAAAGCACAAGATTACCTACCTTTCGCCACACTACACCAACTTGTAGCAAGCGCGAAAAGGGTAGCGGCGCGCCCAATCGCAGCACCGGCCGAGCCAAATGCCATATATAGGTAATCCTATTCCGCTTCATTACATGATAATTAGCGCGCTACAGTGGTATAGCTCAATATATCTTGTACAATAGGTTATCAGCCACACGGGCATAACAGGGTACTACCAGTAGTTTACGATAATATAACGAATACGTAGGCTAACTGTGCGAATGCATTTTTGTAGCAATAACGCTTCCCCTTGGGCCAATTATCTCCATTTACAATTTTATAACAAATGAATGCGGAACTCCGGCAATTAGGTGTTTATTGGAAAATGCGGGACGTTACACTGTTTTTTTGGTAGTTGGCTAAAAATTATGCCCTTAAGCAGCTTCTTAAATGACCTGCCTCACCTCCAATGCCGGAGGAACCTAACTGCAGGTCCTCAGGCTGTTTTCCAGCCCTAAAAAATTAGGCGCTAATAATTCTTGGGTCCGGACAGGCCCCATGAGTAACTTCAAGTAGGCAGCTTTCAACGCGTAAATCTCCCTACTGAAGAAAGTTTTGCTGTACAAATAGAGGCAAAGAAAAAACAGCGCAAACGACAGGACGAAGAAAGAGATGACAAAAGCACAGTCGCCTGTGGTTTTGAAATCCCTCCCTTTCTTCATTCAGTCCTTTGCGCTGTTTTCTTTAGTCTAACAATGTACCAACTGACGGGTCAGCATACCATTCTGGAACTAGAGGCCCTCTCTGGCTTCTCCGCAGTAGGACGGTGGGAAATCGTTGAATTACGCGAAGTTAGAATTGGAACAGGTTTCTTGGTGCGGAGTATCAGATATATTGTGCGATCTCGAGGGTGTAAAAACAGAGGGAGCACGGGGTGATCCTTGATTCATAGATAGGCAGTAGGGAAAATTTATTGAAAATCTTCGTATTACGGAAGACTGCGTCATTGCAGCCGGATAACCTAACAATACAAGGTAGAGTGTACTATCGGGATAATTTGAATTACGAGCAATGGTGCGCATGGTTTTTAGTATATGATCCACATTCTAAGTGAGGGGCTGCGCCTCCGGGGTAAGAATAAGGTAATAGAGGGCTTTGCCAACCTTACGCCAGCTGTGCATACACGGCCCGTCGCCAGGGAGGGCAGCATGTCCTGAAAAACACGCACACCGCAGTTCGTATTTCAATTTATCGCGATTGTACAAGCCTGGGCACCAGCATGTAGCTAAGCTGGACTGATAGATGGACGGACAGACGGATGGATGGATCCTTGGATAGATGGACCGACGTACGAATGAATGAAAGGATGGACGGATGGATGGACTATGGACGGATGGGGGTGGGTGGATGGAAAGATGGGTGGGCGGGCCATGGACGGATGGGTGGAAGGGTAGATGAATAGACGGACGGACGAAAAGGGGTGGGTGTGTGGAAGGATGGGCAGATACAAGGATGATGGGTGGGTGGTCGGAAGGGCGGATGGATGGATGGCTGGGTGTACTGAAATGAATAAGGGGGAATAGGGTCGAATGAGGGGCTTAAGAGGCGTTAAGGGAACGAAGATAGATTAAGGGGTGGGTTTTAGTGAATTAAGATCAATCGAGAAGCCCTTGGCCGAATAAATTGCAATAAGGTGAACTAGAATAATTATTCTACGATAAAGTGGATAAGATGTCTTTACGTATTTTGTATGGCACAAAAAGGGATTAGTATTGAACAAGTGGAAGAATATTTAATGAGGCTGATTTTAAGGTGAGTTCATCAGTAAGCCTATCAATAAAATTAACCTTAAAACGTACCTCCCCACACCTTAACCGATCCATAAACTCTGAAGTGGCAACATTAAAAGTGCGAGCAATAATTCCTTAATGCTGTTACGGGGAAAATGGTATATTGCAGGGGTAATTAATTATACCACGCGGTGGGGAACACAGCAGCACAGTCTCAAGCGGGTGCAGCCAGAGAGCGAGATGTTTCGTCCTCTTCCTGTTCGTCGGTCAACCGTCCACCACACCAGCTGTCCGGGCTGGGGCCAATCCCTCGGTGTCCGTATTCCTTTCAACAGTGCATACCCATCCCGTGACATAACCCCCGCCGGAAGAAGGACCGTCTCAGTGCTCATAAGCCTGGTGCGGAAGTTTGGCGATAGGGCTTGAGACGAGAGACATGCACGATGTCTGTAAGGATGTGGCGCGTTGTGTCAGGTTTAACTGGGGCAATTTCGTATGTTACGGGGGTAACTTCACGGAGTATACGTTAAGGCCCAGAATACCAGGACAAGATTTTTTCACAAAGTCCCACACGGCGTGAGGGCGACCAAAGAAGTACTAGTGACCCCGTTGCAAAGTGGCGATCTTGGTGCCTGCTGTGATAATGTGTCTTCTGGGACTGTTGGGATGAGTAGAGGCGGATACGAGCAACTTGGCGGGCGTGATCAGGGCGAGCTATGGCCGTCCGGGCATAGTCGGACGTGTGTACAGTAGACGGCGAGACTGTGTCCAGCAGCAATGCTGGTTCGCGGCCGAAGATCCGATAGAAGGCGGAGTAGCCAGCAGTGTCGTGACGCGACGAATTGTAGGCAAAACTAATGTAGGGCAAAGCCACGTCCCAGTCGCGGTGGTCTGCGGAGATGTACATGGACAGCGTGTCTGTAATTGTTTGGTGAAGTCTTTCAGTCAGGCCATTAGTTTGAGGATGGTAGGCAGTGGTGATCTTCTGATGAGTGCAGAAGAAGCGAAGAATGTGGGCAATAACTTGCGATAGAAAGGAGCGGCCACGATCTGTAAGGAGCTGTCGAGGGGCCCCGTAAAGAAGGATAGTGTCACGAAGCAGAAAATCGGCAATATCAGTAGCGCACCTCGTAGGAAGGGCCCGTGTTATCCCATAACGCGTGGAATAGTCGGTGGCGACAGCTATCCATTTATTGCCGGATGTGGACTGGGGAAATGGACCGAGCAAGTCTAACCCAACGTGGAAGAATGGTTCGCTTGGTATGTCCACTGGTTAAAGAAGCCCAGCTGGAGGAGCATTGGGAGTTTTCCGCCGTTGGCAGAGGTCGCCGGAGCGCACATACTGCCGGACAGATGGGTAAAGGCCGGGCCAGAAGAAGCGGCGTCTGATGCGATCGTAAGTGCGGGAAACACCGAGGTGGCCAGCAGTTGGGAGGTCATGAAGCTGTTGGAGAACGTCCTGACAAAGGTGCTCCGAAATGGCAAGTAATAATTCAAGGCTGTAAGGGCGAGGTTCCGACGATACAGAATTGCGTCTTTCAGTTCGAACATACGAACTGAAGGCGTCGAAGGTGTAGCATAAGGCTCTCGATAATGGAGCACATACGAGTATCCCGTCGTTGCTCGTCGCCGATGTTGGTGAGGGTCGAAAGAGACATTACGGGCGCAGCAGCAGGAGCTGGGTCATCTGGATCTACTGGGTACCGCGGTAAGCAGTCAGCATCCTGATGCAGGCGTCCAGACTTGAATATGACAGAATAGAACTCCTGAAGGCGCAAAGCCATCGACCCAGGCGCCCCGTTGGGTCTTTCAGCGAAGCCAACCAGCACAGAGCGTGGGGGTCAGTAATTACTCAGAAGCTGTGGCCATACAAGTACGGACGAAACTTAGCCACGGCACAAACTATTGCAAAGCATTCTCTCTCAGTGATGGAGTAATTGCGGTCAGATTGAGGAAGAAGGCGACTCCCGTATGCAATGACGCAGTCGCATCCGGCTTGTCTTTGGATGAGAATGGCTCCAATGCCATGCCCACTGGCATCAGTGCGAACCTCGGTGGGAGCGCTGACGTCGAAGTGGGCTAACACCGGGGCAGATGTCAGCCGGGGGATTGATGCGTCAAATGCCTCACCTTGCTCACGGGCCCACAAAAATCTGGCGTCCTTCTTCAGTAGATCAGTGAGTGGTTTGGCGATGTTAGTAAAGCCTTTTATGAACCTACGGAAGTAGGAACGAAGGCCAGCAAAGTTACGAACGTCGGCCGTAGAGTGAGGCACAGGAAACTGCTTCGCGGCTTTGACTTTATCAGGGTAAGGCTGCACACCTTGCGTGTCAACAAGATGTCCGATAATGTCTATGCGGCGCTTGCCGAAGTGACATTTGGCAGAGTGTAACTGAAGGCCTACTTGGCAGAAAAGGGCGAGTATATCAGACATGTTGGTGAGATGGGAAGCAAATGAGGGCGAAAAGACTATAACCTCGTCCAGAAGCATAAACACGCGGACAATTTGAATCCTCGAAGAAGAGAGTCCATGATGCGCTCGAATGTTGCATGCGCATTGCAGAAACCGAAAGGGATTACCTTGAACTGCTACAGGCTATCAGGGGTGACAAAAGCGGTTTTTTCTTTGTCGCAGTCATGTACAGAAATCTGCCAATAACAGGAATGGAGGTCAATGGAAGAAAAGTATTGGGTACCATGGAGACAGTCAAGGGCATCATCGATGCGGGGCAGGAGATATACATCCTTCTTCGTGATTTTGTTGAGGTGGCGGTAGTCGACGCAAAAGCGCCACGTGCCGTCTTTTGACGCGGGCCACGGCTCACGTCGCGTCGGTTTTGCAGGCTAAATAAACGTTTCTTCCACTCCACTCCACTCTTCACTAACACAACTGATGAGGCCCGTAGACTGCTGGATAGTTCAATTATGTCCTTTTTCAACATTTTATCGACTTCGCTTTGGATGATGGCGCGCTCGGCATGCGACACGCGGTATGGTCGTCGGTGAATGGGACTAGAGTCACCACTGTCGATACGGTGCTTTACAGCCGTTATTCGTCCCAAAGGACAATCGGGGAAGTAACAAATGTTGGAGTAAGAAAGCAGCAGGCGGCGAAGATCATGGGCTTGCTCTTGTGAAAGGTCCGGGCTCAGCATTGTCATCACCTTACCAGTGGACGCAGGGGAAGCTGCATGAGTAAAGTCGCAGTCTGGGGGAGTGGTGGCCAAAGTTGAGACTTCGCAGTCGTGTAAGGGGCACACTGAAGCAACCTAGATTCCTTTCGGTAATACTTGTGCGAGAAAACCGAAGTTCAGGATAGGTAGAGACAGTCTGCTGCCAGTGATGGAGGCGACTGAGTGAGGCAGCGTTACATTTTGCGTCAGCAGAACGTTAGTCATTGGAGTAATATCATACTCGCCATCAGCAACATACGTGATGGCCTGAGGCAGGAGACGGATGTGCGTTGTTAAACACTAGCGGGTCGGGTGAGCGCCATCGGCCACCGGTGCACTGGGTAGCTAGAGAGACAGAACAGTCTTTAATGAAAACTGGCAATGTCAGCCGAGGTAAGATGCCTGGCTTGCTACGCCAGATGAATGCGATGACGATGATATTTATAATGATGAAGAGGAATACATATGATTTTAACTAATTACAAAGTCTGATCAAGACTTGTGTCTTTTAGGTATGCCAATAAGGCTTTCGTTGCACGAGCGACACGTATGGAAGAGTTCCAAGGACCTAATACGTCCCTCTACGTCTAGTTTTGCGGACAGCGGCCGGCCCAGGGACACTGCGACAGACACTCTTTGTGTAGTAAAGCGCACACAGTCACATATTAGGTGTTCGAGGTCTTCACGCACACCACACTGTGGGCACAGAGGCGAGGAGGACTGATTGATTTTGTAGCAGTAGTATCGCGTGTAGGCGACGTTCAATCGCATGCGGTGCAGTACTGCTTCATCATGCTTGGATAGTCCCGATGGCATCTTAAAATTAAAATGCGGGTCGATAGAGTAGAGCGGGGCGAATGGCGGGATGCGTCTGCCCAAAGCGATCACTGCATGCTTCATGCCACAGTAGATGCAAGGGCTGAAGCATCTTTGCGACAAAATGGCACCGGTATTTTTGATCCGCGTTGGTCATGCGCTTTGGATGCTGCAACGTCCGCCTTCACATTTCCAGTTATCCCGCAATGGGCAGGGAGCCACTGAAGTGCTATTTGATGGTGCGCTTGCAGAGCTTGAAGATGTAAAGCTTGTACATCAAGCACAAGCTGATCTTTGGGGAAAGACGCCAGACATTGCAGTGCAGCCCGAGAGTCCGTGAAGATGGCCCACGCACGTGCCGGCTGCTCGATGATGTGAGCCGAGGCCATCCGCAGAGCTGCAAGTTCAGCGGCCGTAGATGATGTTTTGTGGCTGAGCATGGCACTGAGGGTGGTGCGGGACGAAGGTATCCACACTGCGACAGTGGATGATGTGGATGACACCGATCCATCAGTGTACAGATGTGTATGACCTCCGTATGTGTTGTACTTATATTCAAGAGCAAAAAACCGTAGAGCGGCAGGTGGAATATGCCCCTTGCGTGTAATTCCGGGCACCGTGGTCACTATTTTTATGGGCGGAAACATCCAGGGCGGGTGGAGATGAAGTGATGGCGGCTGGTAATGCTGCGGCAGGACGTTGCACACTTCAGGGATTGAAGTTGGCGCTAAAGGGTGGTCACATTGCCTGGCCACAATACGCAGTCACACGCGGAGAAGCTCCTGCGTGCCGAGAGCCAAGGGTGACAGACGTCTGCATTCCGTCAATGTACCAACAGTAGAGGTAGTTTTCGGAACACCAATGCAAGTCCTCAAGATCTGTGCTTGCATGGACTCTAGAGCCTTGATAGTTCCTTTAGAAAGAGGGACCAAAATGGCGATGCTGTAGCGTATGAGGCCAACGCACAGCGCTTCGTAGAGCCGAAGGAGAGAGTTAACGGAGCAATCGCCGGAGTTTCTGAAGAGCATGCTGAATATACGAGCGATTGAGGTAAGCTTCTCCTTGAGATGGCGGACATGAGGTGACCAGGTGAGTGACCTGTCGAATGTCACCCCCAGAAACCTATAGCTGGGAAGGTATGGGATGTCAGTGCCGCCAACAGTGAGCCGGTAGTGAGTGAGGTCCCGCTTCGCAAACGCCAACGCAGCACATTTGCTTGCCGAAATTTCCATTCCTCGGGCTGCCAAGAACGATACAATGGAGTTGATTGCTCACTGCAGTCTCGACCGCAGCACACGTCTGTTTCGGGCAGAGCTCTATATGCAAATGTCGTCCGCGTACAAGGAGATTTCAACCGACTGCGGCAAGTATTTTTCCAGGCCTATAATGGAGATGTTGAACAGCGTGGGGCTTATCACCCCGCCCTGCGGAACACCTCGAGTCACTCTGTACAGTGCTGAGTCGCCGCTGTGTGTTGACCTGTATACATACCTATCGGAGAGATAGTCTGATAGCCATGCATACATGCGGCCTCCTATTCCTGAAGACTTCATCGCCGAGCGAATAGAATCATGCGCTACGCAGTCATAGGCTGATTTGATGTTCAGGAACACGGCAATGATGATGTTCCGCCGATACTTAGCTTGTTTTATGCTGGTTGCAAGGGCAATGGCATTATCGATGCTGCTGCGGCCCTTGCGGAAGCCATATATCTGTGGCGGGTATACATTTCCGACTGTCAAATCCCAGCCCAAGCGATGCAGCACCATCTTCTCCATCAGTTTGCCGACACAGCTCAGGAGGGCTATGGGACGGTAAGACTCTATGGCCGTTGGAATTTTCCCTGGCTTTAGAACTGGCGCAATGCGGGCGTGTTTCCATTTCGGTTCTAGTCGGCCGGTCTCCCATGAACGGTTAAAAACGTTTAGAAGGCAGCCTTTCCCCTTTTCGCCTAATAGTGAAAGGGTTGTATAGCTGACGTCGTCCGGACCTGGGCACGTAGATTTTTTGATGGAGGCCAGTGCAGCCAGCTGTTCTGCCATTGAGAATGGAACGTCCATGGCACACGACATCGCTGGGGAATCCTCACTCTGGGGCGAAGATGATGGTGGTACAGGTGTCAGCGCCGTGGTAATTTTCTTACAGAAGGCGTTAGCGACGTGTAGGTCAGTCGTCTTCGTGCTGAGGGCAATTAAGCTAAAGGGGTGCAGTTGACTTGGTGGGGCCCGCAGGCTTCGAAGGAGGCGCCATATTCTGGAAAGCGGCTTCCTCGGGTCCAACTTCGAGCAGAAGGACTCCCATTCGCGTTTGGCAAGCTTGGCCAAATGCCTTTGGACCGCCCTCTGAGCACGCCTGGAAGCTCGGATATCCTCAGGCGCTAGCGTCCGACGGGCTCGTCTTTCGGCTCATCGACGCACTGCTCGAAGCCTCTCATACTCTGCGTCAGCAGTGCTGTATTTGGGTGGCAACCTCATCACTTTGGTACTGGACTTACGAGCTCTTGACATTGTATTCACGAAGGAGTCATATGAGCTCACTGAGTCTGCACACTCCTCCATCACAGTTGTAAATGCTTCCAATTTGAACAGCGAATTACACGCCGTTGGCGGATACCCGTAAGACCATCCACTGAAATGTAGGTCGGAACGTGATCACTGCCATGCCCTTCAATGTCCGCTGTCCAGCTCGTCCTAGCAATAAGTTGCGATGAGACGACCGTGACGTCAAGGGCGCTTGATACCTTGCCCCGGAAGGAAGTCGGCTCTCCAGTGTTTACGACGCACATACCGTGCCGTTGAGTAATGTCAAGGAGGCGCCGCCCTTTGACTATCGTTTTTACACTGCCCCAGGAGGGATGGTGAGCGTTGAAATCTCCAGTCAAAATGTGTGGGGCTGGTGTGGCGCTGGTGATGCTTTCTAGGCGGTTTGTATTTAATGCCACGCCAGGCGGAACGTAAGCAGCAATTATTGTGAATGATAGACCTGCGCCCCGCACAGTTGCTGCCACGTATTCATTCGATACGTCTGGTGGTAAGCTATGCACCACTGAAGTGAGGTCGTTTCTCAGGGCCACTAAGACTCTTGATATTTCTACACCAGTTTTCGACTGCACAACTGTGTACCCGGAAAGGCGTATATCGTACGACAATCTTGATTCTGAAATTGCAATCACGGGAAATTTGTGCTTTAGGGCGAGTTTACGTAGATCAGAGAGGCGTTGTTTGAGTCCGCAGGCATTCCACTGGAAAACTGTGGCTTTGTCACGAATTTCGTTAGCTCTGGGAGCTGTCACCACACGAGTCGTAGCAGCTACCGCCATTGTGCAAGGAAAGGAGAGACATATTTCAGGAGAGTCAAGAGCGCCGCGGCTACGGGAGACGTCAGAGGGGCGAGAAAGACGCGAACAGCCTCTACAAGAGAGGACAGCACAGAACACCAGCCCTCGGTACTTCCGTCAACTGCACGCTGCGCTGGCATAGACGTCCGATGGGCAGATTTTGAAGACCGTGCAGCTAGAGTATGAGTCTTGGCGGGTAGCGGATGAGGCGCTGCTGTCGATGCAGACGATGACGCATCTTTTGAAGAAGACGCGGGGGTTGCTCTTGGATCCCGCTCTGGCAGAGCTTCTGCAGCAGAATGCTGCTGCTGCGGCTCGCGCCGCAGGACCGGTAGATACGGGAAGTCCTCATCGACGTTGGTAGAGATGAGCTGTTCTGGCTTTTCTGAGTCTGCGCCCAGTGTGACGCCGCTCTTGTAGGGCTGATTTTGCTGACTTGTAGTCAAGATGATTTGCTGTCTTGAGTTTCAAAATCGCCTTCTGATTACGGCGGACGGAGCAGTGAATAAAGGTAGATTCGTGGGTTTTGCTGCAGTTAAGGCATTTTAGCTTGTCCGCAGTGCAGCACGCACGACCATGACTGCCACCGCATTGGAACAGCGAAGCGAGAATTTTCAAACTTCTGCCACATGTGCGAACCGCTGGCATTTTTTGCATTGCCGAGGTGTTTCCACGTAGTCATTCACACGATAGCGCGTGTAACCAATGACGACGTGGTCGGGTATAGTTTCTGTAGAGAAAACGATTTGGACGCTCTCGGAAGCCTTGCCTAGTCTTCGGGCCGATTGAACTGGCACTCTTAGGCGCAACGCGGCGAGGATTTCAGGATCGAAGAGGCCCTTGGCAACACCCCTGAGTACACCCACGCCGCAGTTGCTGGGCCGTGGCTCATATGCCTTCACGGGAATACCAGCAATAGAAGAGATTTTCAGCAGACGCTCGGTGGCGTCGGCATTGCGTGTGTCTATTGCGAGAAGGTTGTGGCGGTAGTTTGGACGCAGTTGTAGCACTCCAGTTGGAGCCAGTGACTCCAATCCGTCTTTGACAGCAAGGGGATTGTAGTGCGTAATGATTTTGGATGCATCAACTGGCTTTATGACAACGACGACGACATGTCTCAAGGGGCTCCGGACCGTGCTGAGATCAAGAGCCCTGTATGAGCGTTTCGAGGCACGACAGCGCTTCGGGGGTTGCACAGGCTGAAATGGCTCAGTTTTCTCTGCTACCGGAGTGGAGTCATTAACGTAGATGACAGTTTCGGAAGCAGAGTCGGTGAGTTCTTACATGTCGTCCATGTCGTCCGGCAGAGGCTTATCAGCGGGATTAATCACAGGACTCACTTGTCCCGGGGGAAGCGACGACCCACGATTGGTGCTGCAGGGGCTTGTTGAAACTCCAGGTAGTTCTGAAGAGGCTGCGAACAGCGAAGCGGCAGGGGAACCCGGCTCCATGCTTGGGCCTGGCGGTTCACTCGGCGGTTGTTCCATGAGCGACGTTGACGGCGGCAAACACGAAGCCGCGCCCGTCGCAGGGAGCATATCTGACGCTTGAAATACTGCGTAACTTGATCACAGGCTCAATAAATGCCCAGTAAGACGAAAATTACAGAGAGATGATCGAACTAAACACTAGGTAGCTACAGAACTCAGCAATCCTGTGGCACAGTCTATGAGCGCTGAAGGGTCGGCTAAGAAGTCAAGGCCTAAGATCACGTCATGTGCGGAGTTTTCTTATAGGGCAAACAAAACAGGTACAGTACGGCCAGCAATCGTAACACCAGCAGTACACATTCTAGGTATTATGGGCGTCCCACCATCAGCTAGACGGACATGAGATAGGGCAGGCGTCAGGACCTTATGAAGGCGAGAGCGTAGATTTGAGCTTATCACCGATATTTTCGCCCCAGTGTCAATGAGAGCACGAACAGGAATGCCGTCAACCTCAATTTTTAGTAAATTGTCCTGTGGTAGGGGGGGTCAAAAGAGGATTTGCGGGCCAAGTCGAGAATGAAGCTTCACCTCCGGGAGCTGCTTTCATTAGTTTTCCGGCGAGTAGCGGTTGGAGGTGGTCGAAGATGATGCTTTCGGAGACTACGGCGAGTGAGACTGACGTCGGGGCGGTGAAAGCGAGCGGGCGAATCGGGACGACGAAGGGCCGGTGGAATGATCTGGTTGCTGTTTGTTTCGAGGTGTAAAGCAGTGAGGCGTACTGTCGAAGTGGTCTGGAGAGAAGTTATCACGAGGAAACTGGAACCAGTGGCGCTGGCAGTAGCGAGCAACATGTCCCACACTCCCGCAGTTGAAGGAGATGGGCCGGTCGTCTGGTGTTCTCCACTCAGCTGAATTGCGATACCGGGAAGAAGCATAGTCGCTACGGAAAACGGCTCGGGGAGTTGCTGGCTTACCAAACAGACTGGATGGATGCCCATGTTTGCAAATTCCTCCCAAACAACCGCTTGAATAAGGGAAATGGCGGGGATGTTGCTCTCCGTCATGTGTGGTGGAACGGTCGCTGGAGCCATGGCTTCAAGTTCGCGGCGTACAATCCTGGTCACCACATTTTCAGAAGTCCCAGTATTCATGCTGCACGTGACCGAGAGTGGAGGCGGTGGCAAAAAATGCTGCTTCGCAGGTTGAAGTACCCGCGGTATTCGGAAGCCGTGTGAACTGGGCCGTGATACGACGGTTTTGACTTGTTCAAAGCGCCGGCATTCCTTGATTATAGAGTTGACCGTGTTGCTTTCCTAGCAAACAAGCAGATTGAATGCATCATCAGCGATCGCTTTCAGTGCATGGCCGACTTTTTCTTCATTCATTCTGTCGCCTGCGCGCTGCCACAGGGACAGTACATCCTGTATATATGCCACGTACGGCTCGGTCGACGTCTGAGCGCGAGTCGCGAGTTGTTTGTTCGCAGCAAGCTGGCAGCACTCTTTCTTTCCAAATACCTCACAGAGCCCTGCTTTGACGGCGTCCCAACTAGAAAGGTCTGCTTCGTTTGTTTCATACAATGTGAGGGCTCCTCCTTCAGGATGGAAGGAACATTTCCGAGCATTATAGTTGGGTCCCAGCGGTTAAGAGCACTTACTCGTTCGACAAGTTTGATGCAGTCTTCAACGTCGGTGTCATCGGTACCGGATAATTTTCCAGGCTCACAAGGATGCGCCATGACTGCGTTGCCCCCGGTACTCGAACTGTTGGCACTCATCACGCTTGAGCCGATGCGACGCCCGCTTCGGAGATCCTTGGCGATGGAACGTCACCCGGCTCCTCCACCAAAAGATGTTACGGAGAAAATGTTATATTGCAGGGGTAATTAAATATGCCACACGGTGGGGAACACAGCAGCACGCATTCTCAAGTGGGTGCAGCCAGAGAGCCAGATATTTCGTACTCTTCCTCCGCGTCCGTCAACCGTCCACCACACCAGCTGTCCGGGTTGGGGCCAATCCCTCGGTGTCCATATTCCTTTCAACGGTGCATACCTATCCCGTGACAATATCCAATTCCTTAATATTAGGCAATTCCTTAATACGCAATTTGCGTGACTGTAGGCAAACCAACACGCCTGCCCTTCGGGTGATTCTGAGCTCCGGTAATTATCCCCATTCGTGTTGCGGAATGGGCTTTTTTTTCTTTTGGCGTCTGCGTTGAAAGCATGCGCAAGCTACTAAATAAAGCGCCCCCTCCTCATATCTGTGCTACTCAGTCGGGTGAAAAGGAGGACGCCAGCCATTCTGCAAATTTCTCTTGAGCTGTGGCTTATAAGAGCTATACATTCTTACGGGGTATTTACGCCACTTGAGCAATAGAAGCCATTGGGCCCCGTGCTAATCGCTCAGGCCGCGATAAAGGGACACGGTAGCAGAGTACACAGCCTGCATAAAACTTGTTCGCCTGAGTGCTCCTTCGCATCAAACTGCGCCACGATGACCGTATCGTACTTGCAGTGTGGATAACCAGGTGACCATCACATCCCACCAATCTGCCACAGGCCGCACTTTATGCGCTTCCAATGGAAGCAGGTGCCTGTCTGTGACAATATTTGGGCGAAACCGACGTAAACCACCCCATTGCAATGTTTTCGTGCTATTGCCATTCTAATTGGTCTATTTATCCGATCATTCATTCGTTCACACATCCATCCATCCATCCATCCATCCATCCATCCATCCATCCATCCATCCATCCATCCATCCATCCATCCATCCATCCATCCATCCATCCATCCATCCTCTGAAGTGTTTCCTCAATAACCGTCATTTGAAATGTTTTCTCCATTTTGCAATTCTAATTGATCCGTGCATCCATTCACCTGCCCGTTCACCCATCCATCCATCCATCCATCCATCCATCCATCCATCCATCCATCCATCCATCCATCCATCCATCCATCCATCCATCCATCCATCCATCCATCCATCCATCCATCCATCCGTCCGTCCATCCATCCATCCGGCCATTATTTCACCCACCCACCCCCATAGAGCTTCTCAATATCACCTAGAACGAAAAGTGTCGCTGCGATACCATGCCGCCACGGCAATTGTGGGTACTGTGGGAATCGGATTGGCAGCAAGTGGCTAGTACAAAAGGCTATGGATTAGGCTTCTCGGCTCTGAAGTGCTTGTTAGTTCTGTTTTCGGTATGCTTATCCGTTTTCGGGATAACACTTCCTGGCATTCAATGGCTATCACAGATATGTCTAAATAACAGTGTGATTAGCACTTAACGCGTCTGCTCGCGTTAGTGGCTAGTTTCCGAAGAGGAAGGGTGACCACATGCAGCGACGGCGACAAGCAACACGGAAAACGTAACTCAGCAGGTACAACACCAGAGTATACTGGGTGACAGCGACAAGCGAAAAAAAATTAATACACTGCCGCCAATGTCCTTTGTCATCGTCGCTCGTCGCTACAGTCCACTGTATCGGCACTGCCGATCGCTTATGGGCTGCTTCTGGCCAGCAAAAAGCGAGCGAGCGTCCCAGCAGCCTGTTAACATACCGCTTCATACCGCCTGCTGCCGCCACCCAGACTAATGCCGCTAAGTAAGCCACGATAGCTCACACTATCCGTTTTCGGCACACATTCAGTTACGATTTTCGCGTCGCTCGTCCCCGTCGCTGCATTTACTTACCCGTTGAAGCATGCACTGCCTTGGGCAGGTGCAATGAGGCAACATATATAGCTACTCGACAAGCCAGTATTCATTTGCCATTTAAAGCATTCATGGAATTTTATAATGCTTGGCGCGCGTGCTTCAAGACTTACTAGTGGTAATAGGCTTCACCCCGAAGTTTATTTATATCTGCTTGCACAAAACAAATAAATACGACGCGATTATATCATTCTTCCATTTCTACGTTGCACCTGCTTCGCCTGCCAAAGCGCGTAGAATACGATATTAATACTGTATTGGAAGTAAGCAAGAACACAGTTTAAGACAATTTACGTAATTATTTACAGCTAAATAGTACAAAAATCTAAGAAAACCTCACCAAATTTGGAGTATGTAACAATTGAAAAAATATATCCCGGACGGCCCGCTGTATCTGGCGGCGTGAGCCAAAGGGAGGACTTCTTTTTTTTCGTTTGGGACACACACATTTGTTTTGCAACATAGGATTTCTAACACAGCGTCTTATAAAAAATAAAATTTCTTAAGAGCGGCACTTTTGGCTACAAGTTTTTAAACAAAAACTGAATTTGCGTAGCCACAAAGTCGTTGCCGGCCACGCCACGCCAAACTACCGGCCGAACACACTATGGGGGCACCCATGTATACGTAGAGCGCTTTCGCCGAATCACGTTGTAGCTAGCGCCAGATTTCACTCTAGGTGAGCTCATGAGAAACTACGCCCACCCCCACCCGACCTTCCGTCCATCGGCCCTCTCCGTGCGCTTCTCAAAACAGTTAAGTGGGAAACGCCGGTAATGTGTTCATTCTGAACGCATATTGGCGACCTTCGAGACGGGCAGTCGCCTTGGAGGGCACCATCTTAGATTGCGTGAAAGAAGCAAAAACTAGACCGATATTCATATTAGGAGACATCAACGCCGCTCACATGCAGTGGGGTTGCAAGTACTCGTCCAAGAGGGGGACGCAACTCCCAAAAGCGCTAGAAGACCACGACATGACAGTGGCAAACGAGCCGGGTGTACCGACCAGGACGGGCACAGGCGCGGCGAGAGACACCACCCCGGACCTGACGCTAGTACGGGGGGACCTCGATGTTGCCTGGCAACACACCGGGGAGACCCTCGGCTCTGACCACGACGTTATCTGTGTGACCCTCAGGGGACCCGACATAAAGACAAAACTGGGGTACGCCAGCATCACGGACTGGGACCGTCTGCGCAAGGAAGCCGAAGCGGAATAGGACGAGGTTGAAGAAAGCGACGACAAAGTCAAGACGTATCGTGCGTGGGCTCAGAAGCAACGTGAACTAGTCAAGAAGTGCACGCAGAAGTTAGCCACGACAACGCAGGTTCCTTTCGTGGACAGCAGACTCGCCCACAGGTGGAAGGCCAGGCACCGGCTCACTCGAAGGTGGAAGAGGCAGAGACACAACAAGAAGCTGCGGAAACGCATACACCACCTCAACAAACAGGCAGCCGAGTATGCGATCCAACTATGCAGGGAGAACTGGATGAAGGTCTGCGACGGTCTCCAAGGCAACTTGTCCACGAAAAAGACGTGGAAACTGCTGAGGCACCTAATAGACAGACTGAAGGGCAAGAGCGCAGGTGCCCGCGACCTCGCCCGAAAGATCAACCGCTACGACGGGGACGGGGACAAGCTTGTCCGAGAACTCACGCGGAAGTACTTCAAAACGGAAAAGAGCGGCAAACCGTCCCTCGACTATGAAGGGGCGAGCAGCGAAGACATGGACGCGGCCTTTACCGAACTGGAGTTGATCGCGGGCATAAACGAGAGCAACCAAGCCAGCGCACCGGGCATCGACGCCATTGCCTACAAGGTTCTAAGGAACATAAGCGACAAGAGTCGGACAGAGTTATTGGACCTCGCCAACGCAGCGTGGGAGAAGCGCTCGTTACCGAAAGAATGGAAGGAAGCGGAGGTGCGCTTCATTCCCAAGCCGGGGACGCCACCTCACGTCGACAACCTGCGACCGATCTCTCTCACATCGTGCGTGGGGAAGGTGGTCGAACGCATGGTATTTAAGAGACTGCAGAAGCACCTAGACACCACCGACCAGATGCCACCGACCATGTACGGTTTCTGAGGGCACCTTAGCACGCAAGACTTCCTAGTGCAGCTACACGAACTAGTGATCAAAAAACCCAAGAACCACACCCCGAGGGCGATCCTGGCGCTCGACCTCAAGGGAGCTTTTGACCACGTAACCCACGACAGCATCCTCCTTAACCTGCGAGACACAGGGTGCGGAGACCTAATGTTCAAGTACGTCCGGGACTTTCTCAGTAGTAGAACGGCAAAGATTAAGATCGGGGATGAGACATCACGGGCGTTAGCGCTGGGAGACAGGGGCACCCCGCTAGGATCGGTCCTATCACCACTGCTCTTCAACCTGGCGCTACTCCCGCTCCCAGCCCTGATCCAAGGCATAGAGGGCATTGACCACGCTCTCTACGCGGACGACATCACCGTGTGGACGTCTAGAGTGGGGTCGGAAAGCTGGATGGAAAAGACCCTTCAAAGAGCGGCCGACAGAGTACACGACTATGAAAATACATGCGGTCTCGACTGCTCGGCACAAAAATCAGAGCTCCTAATCATAAAGCCCCGAAGAAAGAAAGAAGAGCAAGAGAAGGTTCGTATTACCATAGACGGGACGAATATAACGCTGACCACGCAAGCCCGAATCCTGGGATTGATCTTCCAGAACAATGGCAAGGCGGCAGCGGCGCTAAGCAAGATCACGACCACCACGGAACAGGTCACGAACATGATACGAGGGTCACAAACAGGCGACGAGGATTGAAGGAAGACAACGCGCTCATGCTGGTCCAGGCCTTTGTGACTTTCCGCATCGTGTACGCGGCGCCGTATTTACAGCTACTCAAAAGAGACAAAGGTCAACTGAACGCGATCCTGCGCAAAGCAACAAAGGTGGCGCTAGGCATCCCGCGCCACTCGTCCACCGAGAAGCTGCTAGGCACGGCCAAACACAACACGGTCGAAGAATCGGTAGAAGCTCACCTGTTTACCCAGAGAGTGCGGCTCAGCCAAACCTCAGCGGGCCGAATGGTACTGGCCAAGCTGGGCTGGCAAGAGGCCGACTACAAGAAAACTGGACCTTTACCCAACTTTTGGGCTCATAAAATCGAGAGCAAACCCCTGCCCAGAAACATGAGGCCGGGTCACAACGACGGGCGCAGAGAGGCCATTGTCAAGGCCCTCATCGAAACGCTGAGACAAGCGGAAGAACAAGATGGAACGGGGATCACCCTCTACACGGACGCCTCTCTACCCAAGATTTCTACGCGAGCCGCGATATCGGTCATGACGCAACCCGCGCTCGTGACGTGCGCATCTCTCAAAACGGCATTGCCGGAAGAACCGGAAGACGCGGCAATAGCCTTCGCGCTCACAGTGCCTAACACGAGCAAAATAATCAGGGACTCGCAAAAAGCGTATGCCAACTATAGAAAAGGGCAGGTGTCTCTGACGGCACTCAGAATATTAGAGGGAGGAATGCGCCGCATACCCGAGCAGAAAGTCGAACTGATATGGACACCGGCTGACTCAGGGCTGGAAGGCAACGAACTCGCCCACCAGCTTGCCCGACAACTTGAACCCCGGGCAGACGAGCACGAGCCGCACGCCATAACGACTTACAAGGATATCACCGGCCACTACAGGGAAGGCAGAAGGCGGTACTCTGACTAGCACGAATCTCTCAGCAGAGCGCACCAAACGATCTATAGGCAAATACAAGCAGGATCCTTTCCGCACCCCTATCTCCAAAGCAGAATGTACCCCGAGATATATGAGAAAGAGTGTAGCTTCTGTGGGCATATGGGCACGCTCCCGCATGTCATCGGAGAGTGCGATTTCACCAAGACATTCCCCCCACCCCTTACCCAACCCTCCAGCACCCTTCCAACACCCCTTAACGAGCGATGTGACACCTTGTTAACCTGCCCCGCCTTGGAAGACCAGCTCCTCCTGATCTACAGGGGCCAGGCAGCCGCGGAAGCATATGGGTCCCGTGAAGAGGGAACCACCCCATCCGGCACGTAGTCGCCGCAATTTTGTGTGGCTAAAGAAAGGTGTTCTCTCTGTCTCTCAAAACATTGTTTGGAAAGTGGGTCCGATTTGACAGTTTTTTGCGGAGACCTTATATTTCGTGCTCTGTTCTTCGGTTTAAAGTCTGTTGTTGATTTTAATTTCGCCTGTTTAATTTAAAAATCACGTAGTAATAATAATCATTATCATCATCAACAGCAAAGTTAATTCAAATATTTTTAAGAAAATATGGTAATGTCCGGTGGCGGATCGTATTGGCGAGGAGATTGTCCTGTAGAAGTCGCCACTTACATGATATAGAGGGAAAACAAACCACAAAATACATGGGATTCTGTGGAGCATGATCTGAGGAAGCTGACTTATAATGGATAGTACTCATGTGTTGCGGAAACACACTGAAAATTCCGGTGCCTAGCCCTACCTCAGGCTTACGCCATTTTGAAACTTGTAAATTTAAGGAATTATGTTCAGGCCGCAAACATCGATGTTAAATTTAGAAAGAAAACAGCTGCATGGCGGTCGCTGGAGAACGATTCACATGTTACCGCAGACTCGTTCACGTGATGAAGTTTCCTGAAGGATATAATTCTACGTCAAAATGCCACATTTTCCATATTAGCGACGGAACAAGAAGGAATGAACAAGAAACACGACCAATACAGTGAACTTCACCAATATGCACTCGCGTTCTGCGTTCTTTACGTTGCTATATTAGCATGTCGCAGGAGCATTAAAGAATGCGCATCGGTGACGGTGTTCCTGAAGTGTACGGGAATTGTGTACATTTCACGTTAGAGATGGTCCTCAGCCGATCCTCAAAGTGCCACTGAAAATCCCCGGACTTTAGGACAAGTGGAATGCCACTTTCCTGACAAAACACCGCGAAGCCAATAGAGGTCGGACTGCGCAAACCACAAAAACAACTAGGCGCTGATTGAAAATATTCATCTCGAACTAGCTAAATGGCCTTCCAGAGTACGGCATGTTTTCTAAACCTAATACAAGCCCCGGTGCTTGCCAGCACGATGACAGGTAATCCGAAGAGATGGGTGTAAGGAGGAGTACTATGCACTCAGTTTAACAAATTGACTTTCACAACTCGGTACGGCAACATGACACAACATCGGGGTGGATCACCGGTAGAGGCAACAAATGCACATTCCAATGGATGACGCTGCTGGCGACAATTTGGCCAGCAAACGGAGCACAGGCACACAGAGTACTCAGGCCACTCTGCTGCAACTTCTGTACATCGTGCTTCAGCTGTTTATTTTCTAGAAAAAGCACAGCCTTCTTCTTCTGCAATCCCCGCAACATAACGGCGGCACCACCCACCTCACAGTCGGAGTCAATACAAACACCTGGAAAAAACTGCGGGGGTCACGGCCTTCTTTGTTTGCATATCCTCAACAGTCGTTCGAGAGGGTCACGTTAAGTAACAGCGGGAAAGCCGGGAGCACATAGTTCGGGGAGCCTACAGCAGCGCGCGATGAGCAAAGCTTCGATTCATGGGTAAATGGTTAGGTGATTCCGTATATGGCCTGTGAAGTCTTTGATGGTACAATGAAGGCTCCTTAATTGGAAGTTCAATAATTCGAATTTATGAAGAAACACACGGAGGTAGCCTTTTCGAAAGCGATCCATGATTACGCTAGCGGAAAAGCAAACCAGGACAAGGAAGAAAACACAAGAACGAGTCCAAGGACGAGCGCTCATCATTGTGTTTTTCTACTAGTCCTTGTTTGTTTTTTCGCAATCATAACCATCGTAACCACAAATGTATGGATAATTGAAACGTTACGATTTGATTCGGCGAAGCTCCGTTGGAGTCAGTGTACACAAAAACCTGTTAGTTTGAACGCGTGTAGGCTTCTTCACCGATAATTCGCACTATGCACCACCGCGCTTCAGTCTGCAACCTGGCCCATGTCCAGAGAAAGGCCCCCCCTAGCATACATATGAGGCCGCGTCACCTTGGGAAGGGAGAGGAGAGTGCAGAAAAAAGTTAAATTGGGTAACGCCATGGCGGAGGTTTTTTAAGAAGTTTCTTTCAGGACTACGTCCAAATAAGTTCAAGATTGCGGTATGCTGACAGGTGGCATCATTTCTGAGGTTAGAAGCGCACAACCATCGCTCGGAAGTAACGACCGGGTGGAATGCCGCCCTTCTGATGTTTTAGAGTACATTCGACAAGAAGGCCTTCCAATACATTCTCTGCTGCTTCCTATTGCGTTGTACGGTTTTTTTCTCCAGATTCATTAGTGCGAACTTTGACTAATTTGAACTGAGGTGGCGTCCCCTTGCAGCTCTAAATGTCGAGCTTTTGCTGTATTTTATCTCTACCACAGGTAGGAGATACTCAGTGTAACGATGTGTATGGTCTAGCACGATGTACACCAGCTAGCCACCAAGTACACAGACAAGGATGCAGTTCCTAATCGAAGTGAAATTTAATTCGAAGGCGTAGAAGCAACACAGCGTTGGCGCCCTGGTTTATCTGCTTTTTTTTTCTTTTAGTACGTTTTCTCATGGAGCTATTGTACGTGGTCTGATACTCGCAGTAACAATGGCTTAATGCGGCTGCACTCGTAGAGGGCCGGCAGAAAGCCAGGTAAGCTGCTTTTATTTTGGAAAGAACGCAGTAAATCATCCACTAAAATGTAAGTAGACGATGGGTGCAGCTTAGGTAATTATTTCAAATCAATACATACTCGAAAGCACAGAGTACAATCTATATATATTAAAATATTGGTATGAAGAAACGTATAGGCACCCCTTTGCCCAAATTAATACGCATGTGTCGTCGCCTTTGTTTCTCCTGTACGCAGCTTCCCGCTAGCGCCTCTGTGGTTGACACCCAATAAGCTCCTTCCCAATAGCGTCAATATTGCAAAAGAACCTTACATGAGTTTTTGTCGTAGGTATGCTGCAAGGCTGTGATTGCGGATACATAAAACTACGGTGTTGCCGAATATATAAACACGAAGGCCTTATTATGCCCTTAGAGCAATGTTACCCCAGCGCTAGACGTCTGTAGCAGCCGTGCTCATCAGGCATCAGAAGGACGTCATCATTGTCAATCAGAAATGACAGCGCAGCAGCAACAAACGCCCGCCAGCCGGCACGTGGAACCGGGTGCAAGCGCCACGGGGGTGCTGAAAGGACGAGGCTTGCAGTCGCCGGTCACACCGATAACTCACTGAGTCCCGATAATCCATTGCCTATGCGTCAAATAGACACTATACTAGCGTGGGAAGCCGTTATTCTAAAACCTGAGGATATTTATAAGCAGGGATGACAATGATGACAGTTAGGCAGTCAGTGGGTCAGCCGAATTTATGCTGCTTCACTAGCAAAGCCAGTAGAGTTGCCAGCACAGAGGAGTTAGCGGAAAGAGTAACTCTAGTTTAACAAGGTTAAGAGCAATGTAACCGTACCAGAGTAACTTACCAGAGTAACTGTAAGAGCAACTCTACTAGTTTGCTAGGTGGTGAAGGTGGCTTAAATAAATCCCTCCATCGCGACAGCGTGCTCTTTCTTATTGTCGCAGTTGCCGGTTATTTATTTGTTCACGTTATTTGTTTTTTATATATGTTACATCCCGCCTCAAGAAAGAACCGTTGCGTTCATTATTACTGCTACGTTATTACATATATCGTTCACTTACATCCACGCTGAGGAAATAAATGGCTGAGATCAGTCCGGGTGTGGCGTTTAGCAAACACTTCGCCATAAGTCACGTGATGCTGTTTTTCACGCCTCTGCTGTTGCTTCGCGGTCCTTCTAGCTCGCCGTTCAGCACCAAGTATCCGAGAGGCACTCACATTTTTCCTATTTCTGTTTACTGAAAACTATGAAGAGAACCTGGCGATGACCCTGAGCTCTTCTACGAATATGATGAATCGAGATAGCCCGTATCCCTCTGCTGATCACCCGCGAGCGAATCATTCATAATGTAGTGTTTACGCGCACGCGTGTATTGAAGAGCCCGCTGAGAAGCCATGATGGCTTCATCAGCTGAAAAGTCATATATGGATAGAGGGAGGTGTGATGTAGGTATAAAGTTCGAAAAGGTGTCGCTTTCTTGCATCATTGCATGCTAAACACGCAGGTCTTGTTTCAAGCATATGGGCGCCTAGCGCGTGTTTACGTATTCTCAATGCCTTTATAGGATATTGCTAGAAACGTTTTTCTCAGAGCTCTAACAGCGGAGGTGTTTGCGCTTGAGCTTGGTCCGGCGGCGTCAGCAAACAAATGCCAAGAAATGAAACTAGGAAAAGAGTGCCTCGCCCGGTGCAATGGCACTCGGTCCAACTTTCGCACACCTGCGTAGAGCGAGCGAAGCCTCACCCAGCTATGACGTCACTGAGCCGACGCGGCGACTGAGTGCCGACGAAGCGGCAACACACAGCGCCTCCTGACGCCGCGCCAAGCCAATCGTATAGACTCCCACTAAGCATGAATCGGCCGAACTAGTATGTAGCTCCTGAGAAAGAAGAAGCGCAGCGCGAACGTTGTCGGGCCGCTGCTCGAAAACATAGAAGGCGGCTGCGATCCAACACTCAATGTCGTTTGGGGGCCGACCAAAACGGCCTCGTTTAATTCAGCTAGACTTGACCTCACCCTTGTGAGTGCAAAGGTCGTTGTGACGAAGACGACGACGACAGCGTGGCCTAAACGTGCCATCACAGTGCTCGTGGCCCGAATGCGGGCTGCGGTAGTTCCCCATTGTGTAGTTGCGCCGAGGAAAAAGAAGCGGAAAGCTACACGAGGGAACGACGTAGGCCAATAAGAAGTGGCCACAAGGAATGGGATGGCGAGGCCAGGCTGGAAGGGAGGAGAACGCCGCGAGGAGTGGATGAAGCAGGTTCGAGGAGCGCGACGTCCAGGTGAAAGACTCGAGGCTCGTATTGTTTTCGGGACCCGAGCTTGAGAGGGCCTACCTGGTGATTTGGCATCCTGGGGTCGAGGCACGACTGCTGACTTGTGGAGGCGCGCAACGTTGGCGTGTTCCCCCTTGGACGACCCGCTTCCTGCTGCCCGTCGTCGATGGAAGTTACCGGTGGTGTTCTTCCCGCTGCTATAGGTCGCCCGATCCTGAGTGGGTGCCGAGCAGACTGTTGTTTGTCTACGAGGACAACGGTGCGTCTTCCGCGTCGACGTTCCGGCACGCGCGGCGCTGTCATCGCAGCCCCTAGACGTCTCACCCTGCATCGTCGCTAGAGCCTACGGTGCTCTACGGACAACGCCTCATCGCCCTGAACACGTCCTGAGGACTTTCTTTGGTGTTTTCTTTGGAACTAGTATTTCTCTGTGGTATGTATATTTGATGGAAATATGAGGTGCAGTTTGCTTTCTGGTGTAGAGAGAAAGAGAAATTTTATTGAAATAAAAAAACACAGAAAGGTCGGCCTGATTGCAGTATATCTGGCCAGCTATTCTGGGTGTGGAAAGGGAAAGGGGGGAAGAGCGTGGATAGAGGACGAAAGAAATGAAGATTGCAATGAATAAATGGCTATGCACAGAAGATGCCTATACTTATACTGTGCATGTGTTCAAGTTTAGTCGGATAGGCCTCAACTACGATATCGCTGAGAGGCCGGTTTTGCGCAGAAAGGTCAGCACTGTTTTAAATGCCTTGTGGGAACAATGCGCGTCTGGCCAAGGTACCAGCAGTACTTCATCCAACACCACACGACAGTCCAAACCGGCCAATCATCTCGCTAATTGTTCTCGAGGATGTGCGTAGCGTAGACCGTGGCATAGAACATGCGAAATAGTCTCTGGTACATGGCATGTTTCACAATCGGGGTCACTTGTAACGCCGATGAGGTGCCTGTAGCGACGGGTAAAGGCTACGTCAAGGCGCAGTCGGTGAAAGAGCGTAGCGTGGTTTCCCTGAATACCACGAGGTAACCGAAACTGGCAGTCGGGGTCCAGATGGTGTAATCTTCTATGACGATTGTCTGGGCGGGACCAGTGACTCACCGAAGCGAGGTGAAGAATGGTAGACAGAAGGTCGGTCGTGTCCGTTCTTGCGAAGGGCAGACATACAACATCTGCATTTGCAGAAACCTTCTTTGCCTCCTCGTCGGCCTAATCGTTACTAGCTAGCCCACAATGACCTGGTACCCACTTAATGGTGAGGACATGTCCATGTTGCAGTGCCAAGAAGCATAGTTGGAGTACGTCCGCAGCAAGGGCATAATAAGGTCCTTGCCTCATAACTCTGTTGTGGACCTTGAGTGCTGGCTTTGAGTCACAAAACAGGGTCCGAGCTTGAGGTGATTCACGGGAGACTAAACGAATCGCCTCCCGTATGGCAACCAACTCAGTAGCAGCTAAAGTTGTTTTGTGGTCTAGTGTGAATCCTCGGGTAACGCATAGGCTTGTAATTACCACAGCCGCAGGAGACCTGGATGCAGTCACAGAGTAATCATTATATACATGTACAGTTCCGGCGTACTTGCCTCTCAAGGACGCTAGTCAACTGTTTGAGGGCTACTGATGGCAAAGAGGACTTCTTTCCAATTCCCGGGATGGAAAGGTGGATTGATGGTTTTGATGGTACCCACAAAGTATTCTGTGAAACCACCATTGAGGCGAAACCTAGCGGAATTCAATGTTAATGTCGCAAAATGGCTGCCGCAAAACTACCTCTTGAGCACGTAGTCAGAAGAGCCGGTAATGGAGGGTGTTCATGCTTTGTGAAACATCTAAGGTAGACTCGAAGGGGTTCGCACAAAAGAAGTGCGTCCAGTGAAAACACGCGTGCCTCGGCAATTGTGCCCACAGTAGAGGTACGTCGTGGTAGTCCCAAGCATATTCTGAGAGCTTGTGCTTGCACACCCTCCAATGGACGCCGGGAAGGAGTTTGCAAGTTTGAAATGGCTGGGAGGCTGTAACGAAGCTACCCCAAACACAGGCTCCGGTACAAGTAACGAAGAGCGCTTTCAAATTGCCCTATGTCATTCCCGCCAAGAAGCGAAGAAAATTCACAAGGCTTGCGAGTTTATTCTTCAGCGAGGCGATGTGTTTCGTCCACGACAAACCGTGGTCTATAGTCACCTCCAAAAATCTATGGTGCGTGACGTAAGGTATCAGTGTCCCCTCAATAATGATAGGACTTTGTAGCATCGAATTTCTGGGGAATACAAGAAAGGCGTTTTTGCTGGCACTAAACTCAGACCTCGACGGCACAAGTACTGAGACGTCGTTGTTGCGGCTCGCTGTGTACGGGCTCGCAGCTGCGGTCGAGTTACACCAGAAGTCCAGATGCAGATATCGTCAGCGTACATAGTGACTTCGACGACTAAAGGCATTTCGTCCACGAGACCGATTAGGCAATAATTAAGAGGGTGGGGCTCAGTACACCTCCCTGAAAAACACCGCAATTAACCTGCTAGCGTCCTGTATCACCGGCAGACGTGGACATGGAGATTGTGCGACCAGTAAGGTAACTTGAAATCCTCGCATAGAGTCGGCCGCCTACACCCGCAATCTCTAGAGCATCCATAATAGCAATGTGGAACACGTTGTCATAGGCCCCTTTGATGTTAAAAAACAGCGCGCCCGCGATTTGGCAAGGGTTTCTTTCTTGCTTCACTGAAGACACCAGATTGATGACGCTGTCCTTCTCAAAAATCCATTCGAGTCGGGCCAGCACCATTCTCTCTATAACCTTTCCGATGCAGCTTGCCAAGGCGATTGGTCTGTATGACGAAAGCTCCAAGGGGAATTTTCCTGGCTTCAGTACAGCAGCCACTCGACTGCATTTCAGTGGTTGGGGACAGATCTAGAAATCCATGTTGCATTGAACCATAATACGAAATCTTTCCTACCTTCGCTGACAAAGTTTCGCAGAACGTAGTACCATACACCATCACGTCCTGGAGCAGATGAACGGCAGGAAGCTGAAAGAGCGGCATCCAGCTCTTGCAGAGAGTACGGAACATTGAGGCGGTCGTCTGTGATCTGCGGTGTACGCCTTTGTCTACTGGGAAGCAGGGCGTGGGATTCATCAACAAGCATTTTGCAGTATGTTTCGGCTAACTGCGTTCTGACCTCGTCAACGTAAAATACCCCCTCTCACGCTCCAAGTTTCGAGGTGTTGTTTACAAGATTCCGTGCGCCGAATGCAAATCAGTGTACATTGGCGAAACGGGCAATCTTGAAAGAAGGTTAACGCAGCACCGGAACGAAGTAAACAAGGGCCATGCAAGAATAAGCGCACTGGCGGAGCACTGTGATAAAACGGGACACGTGGCCGACTGGGAGGAGGCGAAAGTTCTGACAACCGAGCGCAATCAGCCTTCTCGATTGCTGCTCGAATACCTCATCCTTCAGACGACGGCCGACACAATCAACAGAACAGACGGCAATCTGAACCGTATCTATGCGACCTCAGTGCGACGCCTCATGCCCAATATATAGCTTCGTTTTCCACGGACGTACTCATTGTGATCAAGGTACCCGCAGGTGTACCGAAACGTCAAACCGTTTTTTGACTTGGTCAGTGACCTACGTTTCATCGTCACAACTATGCTTTTACCTGACCAGACGATATTCCGTCAAACTCTGGACTATGCAAGTAACACTTTTTATATATTCGCTTCTGTCTTTTTGCACCTTTTCAACTATAATTATTGTTTCGGCTGCATCCCTGCAATCTTAGTTATGTTTAGACCCGAGACACTTTTCCCTCAGCGTTCGGCTTTTTCCATGTGGTGAGGTACCAGAAAGGTTTATCATCCTAGTTACGGCGAGCCGTACTTCAGAATCCTGCCGAACGCACATTTTATTTTGATCTACAGAAACTCGAGCGACGCCCACCAAATATCTCTCTGAACTACCTCGCTAGTTTCTGTTCCTATAATCTCCGAGAGCCGAACAGCCTATCGTTCTTTGGCTAATTTATATGCCCCGTACCGTGGCTCGTTTTAATGAGTGCGCTTTTTTCGGAAATATGGGGCCCGCAGCCACTTGTCTATCGTATTTCCTTCGACTGCACAGAATTTCCTGTGCCCCTACAGAGCCTAATATTAACAATGTAGCCGCGTTTTACTTGAGCTCACTTTTCAGTAGCTGCTCCTGACTTTTGAAATAATTTTGCCCTATTTTACATAAATTCTCAAATATTTGGGTTTGTTTGCTACGAGCATGCAACTGTGCAGAGGTGACCAAAAGGCACAGCATCCGCCTCACGTGCAGAAGGACCGTGGTTCGAATCCCGGTTCCGTGCAATTCCCACTGCATACAGAAAAACCCAAAAAATAGGCGTGTTGATGAAATTACAGGAGGAGGCTTAAGGTGCGGCGGTAAAGCACTTGCTCACCACTGCAGGATTGGCCACCCTGGTGTAGTAATGGCCACAACCTCTCCTGACTGCGCCAGCGGACCCTCTGCCCTCAGTCTCAAGCGGCTGCGAAGAACTTGACTACGCAGGTGGCAAGACTTGGGACGCAGCAGAGGGTGCTAGGAATCACTGGATCCGGACAGGCCGCCATTGTAATCTGAAACTAGCAACGTTTAACACGAGAACTTTGTCTAGCGAGGCGAGCCTACACATTTTCTTCAAGGATTTAGAGGCTATTAAATCGGATGTAATAGGGCTTAGCAAGCTTAAGAGGGCAGGTGAAGCCCTTACAGTGCTGAAAAATATTCACCTGCTAGGTTACCTTGGTCTACTGGACAGAAGAGAACTGGGATTGGTATTTCTATTCCGGACGTCCACCAGACTTCATGGCGTCGATACAAGGACCACATCAATGCCCCCTGCTCAGATTCCTTCGGGAATCCGGGGTATAGCCATACATTTAATTTCTCCCTTATGCTGAATAGCAAACTTCCGCAATAAAAAAACCATAGCTGGCAACATAAAGCAATAGACAACAGCTATAAGGAATGGGTATAAGGCCTCGTAATTAGGCCTAATACTAGGTACAAATTCAAGCTGGTACAGGGCTTCCCGCCTTCATCCTTGAATGACGACCAACTATTTGAACGCCTTTCTGAAGATGTGAAATCGGCAATGGGGAAAGTAAAGACATAGCATACCCTAGTCATGGGAGATTTCAATGATAAATTGGCAAGAAGCAAGATACAGACACAATTCGGAACTAATTTCTGTGTTGTAGGAATATTAGAAGGTTCGGATTAGTAGAGATCGCAAAAAGGAATAATCTGCCCATAATGAATACTTCTACCGCAAACTGGAGAGCCGGAAGTCGACGTGGAGGAGCCCGAATGGGAAGAATTAAAATGAAGTAGACCTCATAGCGTGCGGTGAACCTGGAGTCGTCCAGGATGTGAAAGTGATCGGAAGGTGAGAAGTAGTGAAACAGGATGTTAATATCTCAAATTAGGCTAGATTTGGGGAGGAACCGTGACATGCTAGTACGAAAGAATCCGACCTATGAGCTAACCCAAAAACTGGAATGTTGAATACATATGGATCGCGCTGCAGAAACGATATACATCTCTAGCCAAGGAAGCAGAGTTTAAGAAACAGGGAGCGAGCGACACTCTTATGCGCATTATCACGGAGTTGTGGGAGGTAAGATCGCCAGAAATGATATTGTTAAGCGTTCCCATGAGACGAATGATTTCATTAGGGATCGCCAAACCGTTCCACCAGACCATCCCACAGCCTCCACCTCAGGTGACAAAATAAAACTAGCGGAGCTTTCGAAGTCAATCAATATTCTCAGGACAGCTCAAATACGGCACTGTAACCTGGAGAGGATTGAGCACGCTATACAGAGCGGATGCAGCCTTGAAGCAGTGAAGGGGCGTAAAGGCATGCGGAAAAATTAGATGTATGCACTTTAAGACAAGCAAGGCAATGTTATCACAAATAGGGATGAATAGTTATAATAGCGGAGGAGCTCTATAGAGAACTGTAAAGGAGCCGCGACATCCAGGATTATACCGAGCGACGAAGTAGGTTAGAGGAGGTAGATATCCCACAAGTAACGGCAGAAGTAACGAAGGCTTTCGAAGAAATGAAAAGGGGCAAAGCACCTGCTGACGATCAGAAAACAGCAGACCACTTAAAGGATGGCGGGCAAGTTGTACTGGAAAAATGGCAAACCTGTATACGCAATGCCTAATACCCGGCAGTGCACCGGAACCTTGGAAAAACGCGAACATCATCTTTATTCATAAGAAAGGTGATATGAAGGACCTAAAAACTTTCCGGTTGAGCAGCGCACTGTCAGTCGTCTACAAGGTACTTACCAAGGTAATCGCTAAAAAATTACACTATCTTCCCTTGGGGAACCCTGATGAGGATGCGAAGCATCGTGGCGGTTCCGTGTGGTTCCATTGTGTTGCCGTTATGTTGAGTGATCTGGTTTTTAATAGCACCAGAGGGAATTCCGCGTCCGGGTCCACACCGGTGGCAAAGGCACACAAGTGCTGTTGTGTTACGGTGAGTAGGCGGTGGTTCTCGAGGCGCCGAAACTCGTCCATCATGTTCTTGCCGATGTTGTCTCTGTGGGAGAATCGGTAGTCTCCGTCAGCTTTGGTGAGGTAAATGTTGTTGACATTGGTGCACCGGCTGAGAGCAATGTACACGCCCTCCTCTTCGTTCTTCTTCTTCTTCAGCGGTTCCCCTACGGGAAGATGACGACGGTGGTTGAACGCGAACCTATCTCGTGATGGATTCTTTGGTTGGCCAATCCCTAGGGGCATCCTGCCACAATCAGCATCAGAGGCGCTGCGGACGGGGCTGGTTGAGCTGCAAGGCGCGTGGCACTTCCCGCCACAGCTTTCCCACGGGAAATTCAGGATCCCCCTCTATAGTTTTCAGTTCGTCGTTTCCGTTCACGTTCAGCTTCGCGTGCATTCGTTGTATCAGTAGCTTCTTGACGTAGTTTGAACGAGTCAATGACATAAGGCGCGTTCGTAGCACTTGCTCCTGTCCCGGATTTGTAGCGTAGTGGGGAGAGCACCGCGTACCTCCCGTTGCGGCCAGAGAGTCGTGGGATCGAAACCGGGCGCCGCTAACTATATCTTTTTTTATAGTGTAGTATCGCGGAGCTGTGGGTGTAAGTAGGAGAGTTGCGCATGCGCAGTGAGCGTGTGGACGGCGCCGCCATCAACGACGCAGGACAAGGCGAGCTTAAGAAATGCTCCGCATTTAAAAGAACTTATGCTACCTTATATTTCAGTAAGCCAAATAAACATGCAGAGTTTCATAGGGGGGGTTTGAAAAGACCATACTCACACAATCAATCAGGTGATAGAGAAATGCGCACCATATACTCAACCCCCCTAAATACACTTCATAGATTATGAGAGAGTATTTGACTCGGTAAAACCTCAGCTGTCATGCAGGCATTGCGGAATCATGTTTAAGACGAGGATTATGTAAGAATACCACATGATACTTACGAGTGGTCCAAGGGTACCATCATCATCCACAAGGAAAGCAGTAAAATATCTATAAGGTAGGGCGTCCGACAAGGAGACGCACTCCCTCCAATGTTATTCTCAGCATGTTCAGAATCGGTATTCAAACCATTGGATTGGAAACAGTTTGGCGCAAAGGCTAATGAAAAATACCTTAGTCACCTCAGATTTGCAGATAACGTTGCCTTGCTAAGTAGGTTGGGGGACAAATTGCGAAGCATGATTACTGCACTGCTCAAGCAGAGTAGAATGGTGGGCCTAAAATTAATATGCAGAAATGTAAATTAATGCTCAATAGCCTCGGGAGAGCACAACGGTTTCAGATAGGTGGCGAGGAGGGGGAAGTGGCAAGCGAATATATCTACGTAGGCCAAGTAGTGTTACCGGATCCCAACCATGAGAGGTAGATAATTACAAGGGTAAGAATGGGGTCTAGTGCATTCCGCAGGTATTCCGAGATAATGAATAGCAGCCTCCCATTGTCTCTAAAGGGGAAAGTGTATAAAAGCTCCATCTTACCGGTACTCACCTACGGGCATAAACTTGGAGGCGCAATAAGGGGGTTCAACTTAAATTGAGAACGACTCAGAGGGCAATGAGCGGAAAAAGATAGGTGCAACATTAAGAGAGAAGAAGAGAGCGAAGGGGTTTAGGGAACAAACGCGTGTTAGGGACATTTAGTTAAAGTTAAGAAGAATAATTGGGCGAGGGCAGGGCATGTAATGCGAAGGCAAGGTAACCGTTGGTCATTGATGGTAACAGAGTGGATCTCCAGATTAGGCAACCTTGGCTGAGGGAGGCACAAAGGTAGGTGGGAAGATAAGTTCAAGGCGTTTGCGGGGATAAATTGGTCGCTGCTAGCATACGACTGGGACAGTTGGAGATCTGTGGGAGAGGCCTTTGCTGCGCAGTGGGCGTGGACAGGCTGGTGATGATGAGGATGATGATGATGATGACTACGAATGTTTCGCCATAGTGTTTGTACGCTGCCTGAATCGTATGCTGTCGTTATTTTGAATTATTCAACATGGTCGTCATGTACAATTTCGTCTGCAGATTAACCGGAGCATTTTGACGTCGATGATGTTTAAAGTCATAGGCAATTTTAACACCGGCGTTGTTTGAGGGGCATGTGGGTATGTGACATGACATCATAACTTCATCATTTCAAATTTCGTGGGCTCAATCTCGGATAATAAAAATTTGTCTGTTCGAGTCTCCACACATAATTTGGAGGTTGTGTGTACGAGCCACGGCTATACTTGCATAATCAGGGATTCGATTCCCGAAATATACGTGGGAGGTCTTAGGTCCGCACGCATACTTGGAAGATCGCGCCTTCGCAGGCTGAGGAGCGTACGCGACAGCCGAGCAACGGGGCCAGAGCAGTAGCACGCTCCGTCATTGCGCAGTAAGGCCGCTGAGGTCGCGTGACTGACTTTTGGCACCAGTCTTGGTCACACCGAAGACAGCAACGGTCACTTTTCCTTTTTGATTGATTGATTGTAGGGGTTAACGCGCCGACGCAACTAAGGCAATGAGGCGCGCAGTAGTGGAGGGCTCTGGAATAATTTCGATCACCCGGGGATAGTTAACCTGCGCCGAAATCTCGCACACATGGGCGTTTTTGCTTTTCGCCTGCATCAAAATTAAAAATTTGCACAAAAACATGTCCGGTATTTTGATGTGAAATATGATCGTCTACCAAGCATTTCCACATTAAAAGCCTCGATGAAGATTTTATGGCTCTTTTTGAACATCTTTACGAGATTCTGAGCGTTGAGCGAACCTTTCAGCTGCACGAACGCAGGCACTCTGCGCAACAAGTCTATTCGCCAGCGCTGGTTAGCTGTCTGTACCAGATGCGCGATATGCGTGTAGTTTCGCCGTAGCAACCTGCGAATTGGGATTCAAGCAGCTGTTTGACACCATGGACACGAGTCGAACAGCCCTTTATTCTTGTTGTTGAGCAATCCAGACACTCGAACACTCGCAATTTCGGCGCTCGAGTCGGGTCTTCACGGATGCCCGCATCGTACCCGCAGCCCCAACGAAAAGCAAAACGCGCCTGAAGACGACCGTAGCTCGGAAACATTTTTTGTATGGTTGTGGAAGCTCCCCAACCATTAAACTTCTTTTCGTATTTATTAGAGCGTCTAGAGCGTGGGTGAGACGTTTTCTTAACAAAAGCAAGTTTAGACTCTTCTGTTCTTTTTCTCGCTACCACCACATTACAGTACGCACACTCTGTTCTGCGCTTTCTACAATAGGAACAAAATCTCGTATCACCTTACGGTAAACGCTATACTGCTCCAATTCGTAGCGTTTTGTTGAATACTACCCGAACACTCGACGCCTGGCAGTTGAGTCTTTGCGAAACAACAGTTGTACCACGCCGTGCTGCCCAGGCGCTCTCTACGAAGGCATGAGAAGAGCAGTGGCACATCACAAAGCAGTGAAACGATTATCCGCTACTCAAAGCAAAAGTCAGATGCCCCTTTATGTGTAGTAAATTTTGTACTTTCTGAAGTTTTCCAGTGAATACAAACTATCCTGTCTGTTATTGTATTTATTACAGCAGAGCTGGTAAATGCTTGGATATTATGACCAATACTGCGTGCGTCGAAAGGGGGTGCAGAAAAAAGTCTCATAAAATAGAACCTTCCTGAGAAGAAAACTTTCTGATAAATGCTCGAAGGCTCTCCATTTATAGCAGGCACCATGAAAAAAAACTTAAATTTGCCACTATGAGAACCGTACGGCTGTGTCTAGTTTCAGTCACTTTCAAGTGTCGCATCAAAAAAAGAGAATCTTGCGTAAAAGGAAACTTTCAGGTGAATACTCGGTGGCTTTCAATCTATAGCAGGCACCACGGGAAAAGATCCACTTAAGTCTGCCGCTAAGACGACCGTACTACTTCGTGGAAGTTCAGTTACTTGCAAGCGTTAGTTGACCGTGAAGTCATAAACGTTACCGAATTCCCGGCAGCTCTAAAGACATGGGCGTCTGTGGAGGGAACGCGGTTACCAAAACGGTTGTAACAGTTGTTTCGTGGGGCTATCCGAAAACAAATAAGGCAATTGGCCCTGAGATGACACTAACCTTGTGCCAAGTTTCATATACTTTTCTTTATTACGCATATCGCAGCCGAGTTGTCAATAGTGTGAAATTGCCGTCTGCTCCCAATACACGGGCCTCCACGGGTGGTAACCGGATAGCCCCATCTTTGGTGGTTAGAATAAAAGCCGTGCTTCGAATATTCATTCAGGTTATTACTAGAAAGTATGCTCAATCGGGAATAGCAAACAAAATGCTTGTTTTGTGCATTTCTTCAGCTACGTCCATCTTCGCTGGTCAACCGTCTACACAGATTGGAAAGGGGCTGAGTCTTATTATTCTCTATTTCTTAGCAAGCGCTGGCGGGAGCAAGGTGTGACGTGCAACCAAAATCTGACCACACTGAGAGCGCAGCGGTGCAGTTAACGCAATCCTAAAATGAGCGGAAGAATGTTGGAGATGACCATTCCGCCGCTGGTACCAAAGTTGGAACTGGGCATCCCAGCTTGTCACCTATTTTGGGAATCAGCCATCCCGACGCTGTCATCTCTGTTAGAACTGGGCCCTCTCACTGCCGCCACCACTGTTGCGACTGGCCACCCGAGTTTACTCACCAGCGTAGCGACGTGGCCTTGCTCCGTCCGCTATCGATGCGGCGCAGAGCGGAGCGATGAAGTTCGCGAGCCGAAGAAAAGTTGAAGTAACATTTATATGCAGTATGTACAAGGGCAAGCAAACTTTACACGCCTCGCACAAAGGCGACAGCGCCTCTCCACTCGGTGCCTCCGAAAAGTGCCGCCGAAGAATTAACGGACATTTTGATGCATTCACTTCTATCCAGCTTGGTTGGACCAAACAAGCCTTCGAATTGTTCATAATTCCAATTCTGGAAGTTCTAATTTCTGAGGGTTCACTGTAGAAGACAAGGCTACTAACTTTAAATCATGCAAAGATGTCTGTAGGGCCCAGTTGTTCTAT
Organism: Haemaphysalis longicornis; assembly: GCF_048455015.1. Taxonomy (NCBI): domain Eukaryota; kingdom Metazoa; phylum Arthropoda; class Arachnida; order Ixodida; family Ixodidae; genus Haemaphysalis; species Haemaphysalis longicornis. The sequence continues at coordinate 58,001,996 of NW_027526295.1, read as the reverse complement.
TTTTCTTACCTTCTGAATTTCTGCCTATCAGCGATGTGTCGATGCCGGAGGACCATCTTTGACATCGAAATTAGAAGAGGCGCTACGCCAAATCCACTGAACGTACCCAAGCTGTCAATTTCTGTCAATCAGAAACCCAAGCTGTCAATTTCTGCCTATCAGCGATGTTTCGATGCCGGAGGACCATCTTTGACATCGAAATTAGAAGAGGCGCTACGCCAAATCCACTGAACGTACCCAAGCTACTGCGCCCAGTTCGGAGCAGTCAATCAGGACAGCCTTTGGGGTGCAGTTCGACATTCCAGCTCCCGCATTCTGTCGTTTCGGCTCAATGGCCTAATTGGAGTCCCGATTCAACAGAATAGAGACACATCCTAATTAATTGCTTCCGGCGAAAGGGAGGTTACTCCTGTCAGGGACACCCAATTAGGTCGCGAAACCCACAGTTCTACTTTATTTCTGTTCCACCTTTTCTTTTGTTTTCGTATACTTTTTTGCGTGGTTCACTTCATTGACTTCAGTGGAATGCAATAAATCGAATCTATACCCACAAATCTATACTCACAACTTTGCAAGCACCCACAAGTTTAAATCCGGCTTTTTTGCGACCTTGATGATTCTGCGTCAACAGAACAGTCAATGGGATTTATTAATTACTGCTTCGACGTGTCCCTGTATCACTAGACACAATTGAGTAGCCTTGGCCTGATTACATTATGGTATCATCACAATTTCTCGTATGTTCTAACATAGGGAAACGGCACACGACGCCTCATAACAACTAGTCCACGCTTTAAATTGCGTGTTCTATACCCTAAGAACATCTTGGCGAGATTCCAGGTGTTTTACACAGCAGTTCTCCGGTTGCACTTCTGGCGACAATGCAACGAAACCGCAATCAACTTATGTGATTTATTGTGGGTATGAAGAAGTGAGAATACAATATAAAAGTGCAGGAATGTTAACCATGCAATGGCCTAGTTCGGCGAAACGTGGATAAAGGACAAACATTCCAAAAACAAAAAGCAAACAAAGAGGACAAATTGTAGAGAGGCGTGCCCAACGTTAGGTTACGAAGCGTTAGATTACAGTGAGTGTCTCTAGTGTCTTCTTTGCTACAAAATTTTGCCCAAGTTTGCCGTTTTCACAAAGCACATGAGTGGCTTTGTCGCCTTGAACGTTGATAATGGAGTAAGCCAACGAACAAGGATTATCTTGTCGGAGAACTGTACCCGAGAGTATAGCTCCACACATGCAGGAGAGGTACGGAAAACGCATGCGCTCACATAAAGCATACGGTATGGTCTTTCGCGTCACAGATTTTACATGTCTCACTGGCTGTCATTCCGGACAAAGAGCAGTAAGCAGTTCAGATAACCACTCCCAGCCAGAGTAGACAAAGAACGGTGTGTGTCAGATCCCGCGAGGCCTAATTGAAAAGGACGTTCAAGATGGTGGTCAAAGACACCGGTATGTTCCCTCAAGACCTTTCACGTAGTTCAATTCAACTCGAAGTCAAAGCCAAGTTTATTTCCCCATCAGCGGTTACAAACTTAATAGTGTACCGATAAGGGTCCGAGAATACGTAAACTTTAACAGTAGCGTTGATACGAAATGCTAAACGCTACTTTGTATAAACAGCAAATGAAACAAAGAAGCATGATCACACTTACCTAAGAGAGAAGTCCAAATAATCAAGGCTTAGTTTTAAAATGAGCAAGCTTTGCCTTAAAAAATGCATCAAACACAATATTGAAAACAATATTATCCAGAATACCAGGCAGTAAACTATAAAGATACACCAATTCAAACAGCAATAGTAATAATTAAAGAGCGCAAGTACAATTTTTGTAGTTAATTACGAGAAACTTAATTACGCACTTTGTGTAGCTCTCTTAGGGAGGCAAACGATTTTTGGCGAGGGATAAACTATTTCCTAGTAACATCACAGCGATAGAAAAAGTTGTTTTTCTTTTATTAGTGTGGGCAGTTGGTAATTACAATTTGTTATTGGCTGCGAAAAGCTTGAAAATTTTATTCTCCTACCGATAAGACTGATGGCATCGTATAAAAGGTACCAGTGAAGTAACGTGTAAAAAATATTCATACATTTTAGCGGAAAAATTTGCTTACAGATAGTAAATAGTGTCTGTAAATCAAATATTTCGATACAATTGATGAATATTATTTACAGTTCCTCCGCGTTATCAGACTTAGTTCACCTCGTTCTTTTCCCAACATGTGCTGCGTGGGCATAATATACATTATGCTCTTGCAGTAAGAAAATGAAAACAACAAAGAAAATGAAGCACGTAAGGGGACGAAGTACTCAAGAAAATAAGAAGAACGAAGTAAATTAGGCAGGCCAATTAATGATAAAATATACGTCACAACGGGCACCGTCGTAGTCAGCAAAGGACCAAGAGCCCGAGCTGAGAACACAAGAGCGGTAAACCGCCCCCTCAATCACGGGCGGCGTCATTGGTCGACCAGGCCATTTAACATCACCCGGTAGGTTGCCGCTGTTCGCTCCGTTTTGCGTAGCTGAGAAACGTCTAAAAACAGAACCGATGCTGCCGCACAACCTATAAGGCGTCGGCAGACACCAAATCATTTAGTTATTCAGTTTTCCCAGTACTATACCAGAATGGAACGGGATGCCGCCTGATATAGTTTCCCATGATTTTGCGTCTGACTTCAAAATGCGTTGATACAATACTTTATTTAAACGTGACAGTGTTTTTCACCCTCCTTTTTTCTTGTTTGCTATATCGCTTTCGGGAATCACCCACTTTCTGCTGTACGATATGTTTTAACGGCTGGTTTGATGTTTTTTTTTATTTACGTCTTTCCTTATTTGCAATACTATATTTATGTGTGCTACGTCTTCGCGCTTGTGAATAGTTGCGATCCTAAGATTGAACTCTGCTCTGTTGTTCTGAGAAGTGCTAGTCTCTTAGGAAGTTTTCGCACCCCTTCACTGTAGCCCTCTCGACATCTACTCTCGTTCTGTTTTCTGTCTTTATCTTGTTTCAGTGTAATTTTCGAGGATTTTGTTACGATTTTTTCTGCGCGAAGAAGTTGTATTCTGTATTTCTTTGTGACGGTGATTGTGGGGTTTAACAAGCCAAAACTACACATAGAGTATGAGGCGCAGTGGGCAGCATTGGGCGAGTTGCTAATCCATCCTAATACTACAGCGCAACAAAAACAGGGACTAACGATGAGCAACACAGGACTAGCGCTCGTCCTATGTGTCTCATCTTTAGTCCTTGTTTCTGCTGCGCTGTAGTATTACTATGAAGAGCACCATAGTCCAGGGTTCCTGTTTTTTTTTTACACCTCGGGATATTTAACACGAGCCGTAATGCCGTTACGGGTGTTTTCGCTTTTCGCCTTCACCAAAAAGCTCGGTATTTTGTCACCGTAAATGAAGGATTTTTTTGTGACACGTGCTGTTCCTCTTCTTATAAACCTTCTCATCCATTTGCGCGTAATAAATTCAAGACATCTTCTGGGCTATGTTGCGCATGTGCAGTTACATTTACCTCTCGGCTGCTCCAATTATAGGTCCACTAGCACAGCCCACTGATAATAAGGCAGCTCCCAGAACGAAAAAGTTAAAAAGTTGTGTAGACATTCCGCCTTCTAGTTATCGCAGAAGCCGCAGCATACTTGTAACAAATAAATACATAAAAACTAATAAACCAGTGTAAATAAGAGAGTCATTAGCTGTACAATATTTTGTTAGAATTACATATGGGTATGGGATTATTGCACGATGCATAGTGACATCGTGAAGTTGCCTAAAATCAAAGAAAGCCGTGATATTTACCTCGATTATAGGGAGCCTTAAGTGGCAAATTAGGATAGTCGGTAGGAAGTTGGATGATGTACCAGTAAAAAAATGAAAACACAATGCGAAAATGCGGCTGCCAAATGCTCCAGGGATTTTTTGTTGAATCCGGAAAAATTACCGCAACAATCCGTAGGCGTTGGCGGACCCCCTCCCAGTAGCAAATTTGACGTACCCAACATATAAGTTACGTTACACATACTAGTTGAAGAGGTACTAGTAGTGCTACTACTACTACTACTGCTACTAGTAGTAGTAGTAATAGGCCCAGTATGGATACGGAGGGCCGAAGGCCGGTTTCGGGAAGAGGAAAGGGAGTACGGGAAGGGAAATGAATGGTTCTTATTGATTGCTGGTAGTCTTGTTGATTACGGCCAGAACGCCTCGTCATTGGGAACCCGTTTCGTTTTTGTGAGAGACAACGAAAGGGTAGAGAAATGGGAAGTCACACTATGGATAACACCAGAATGCAATGCTTCTGAGCCAATGATTACATGACATGAGCAAGAATACATAGCGTTTTTCAGAATATCTTTTGCAAGCCACCTGAAGGTGCCAGAACAAACGGAAGTTCTGTTGACAGTGTGATCGCATGAGGAAATGAACTAGTCTGTCATTCTGCAAAGAATATGTCCACTTTTAAAAACCTCGAACCGTAAACGTGCAATTGGAAGAGCATTTTTCCGAAAGTATAGCTGAATGAGCCGAAAATTTACAGCGAAAACTACAAACATAATGCAACATTCAATCTCGATTGAAGGGAGTGTGTACTTGTACAACGTGAACCATGACTGCACCAGTACGCACTCGCTTTAGCGAGTGAATGTTTCATTATTTTTGTAGTTTTTGCTGTGAAATTTGCGACTTATTCAGCTATACTTTGGGCAAAAAGTGCTCGTCCTCTTCTAGCTGCACGTTTAGCCGTTAGAAGTTTTTAAAAGTGTACATATTTTGTAGTGGTTATTTTTGCATTTGAAGTTTAGAAACTTGCGCCTGATAGTGCGGTAGCTCTTCATCCAATTCGGCGAGTTGATTGATTGATTGAAGGGTTTAACGCGCCGACGCAACGCAGGCGATGAGGCGCGCCGTAGTGGAAAGGTCTGGATTAATTTGGACCACCTGGGGATCCGTAAAATGCGCCGAAATCTCGTCCACACGAGCGTTTTTGCTTTTTGCCACCATCAGAAATGCATCCGCCGCGGCCCGGAATCGTGCTCAGCACGATTCCGTGCTCAGCAGCGTGCTCGTGCTCAGCAGCGCAACGCTTTAACCACTGAGCCACCGCGGCGGGCCCGTTTCGGCGAGTAGGTTCTGCGTCATAGCTGAAGTTTCAAATGAGCAACGAAGAATTCTCTAAGAATTATTGTTAATTGCTTTTATCCCAGGCACATCAATTTAGTTAAAGAAATATGTATAGGGTTATTTGGCAATCTGTTCATGATATTAACAACCTCGACAATCTCATCGTTAGTTTTTATCGCAGTCAGCTATACTTATGAAACTGAATTATTTGGGCCATCAATGTGGTTTTGAAACTGAAGTGCAGTCCTAACGGCTCTCTCGGTCAAATTTCTTCCATCCATAATGTTAGCAACTTCCCTTGTGAGTTCTGTTAAGGCGACCGAAGTCCTCCGTGATGCTCTCTCTAATGCATTAACACGTGATCAATCTTATTCGACGGGGTGAACTTTAGGTCTCGTGCACAGACCAGGAGTCGATCAACACTCGCGCACAGCACGCACTACCCGCTAGATCATAAGCCGCGGACTCACGGCCTACGACAAAACGTTTAGCATGTTAACCTACGACAAAACGTTTAGCATGCTACCACAGAAGTACCGACAGGCGAGAAATGTGACGATGAAGGCCCGATACATGCATCGCCTACGCCCTTTCAGGGCACGGTCTCAGCATCAATAATAAACCAAGTCGAATCAGCAGCCACCAGAAATAAATGAAGCCTAAACATGGCGCTAAATTCAAGTCAAAGTGAGGAAATATAGAATGCGTTAACAGCTGTAGTTTGTAGCCGAAATCTGTCCTGACTCCTGACGGCGGCCTACTGTTTCTGAGTAGGCTACAGCAGCGACGCTGCTTGAAGTCAGGCAAGGTTCACGTCAAGCTCTTCTGGCAATTATATGTAGCCAGTGTGATGGGGTAGCAAGTGGAAAACGCAGCAGCTCCATTTTCAGCCGATGAAGTGACGCAGAAAACGTGGGTCCTAGACAAGGGCACGTGACTACTACTCAGTTGTGAGTCTCCGCCGCAACGCTACAAACAAACAATGTTCCTACGCAGAAGCCGAAACAAATGCAATGAATGTCATTCGATGCCACGATTAACAACGTCCCCATTTTAAACTCTTCTGGCATAAGAGGGCAGCCGTGCTTGTTTGTAGATCGTGCGTGTGTATGCGCTTGTGTGTGCATGTGCGCGTATGTGCGTACGTGCGAGGATTTGCCTTCGTATTTGTGTGCGTGCGACTAAGAGTGGGCGTGTGCGCACGCAACTGTATCGCCCTCTAATATTCCAGGAAGGCCAGCAAGTTTTTTTAATAGGATAATCCTAGTACCCATGATTTCCTCGCAGCAAGAACGACACCAGGGATCCCACCACGGACGTGCTCTGCCAAATAAGACAAATGAAAAGTTCTTTGTTCACCAGTGCTATACTTTCGCGAATGTCCTCAGTTATCCGTCCAGCACATGCCACGCATTGCGTTTGTCCACTGACATCACCCGGCGACCAAACCAGTGGCAGCAGCAACCGCTTCCTGTGAGGCGCCCGCACATGTCTACAAAATGAAAGGGACACTTCAATTACTGCGCTTGAAGCTTGAGGCAATAAAGCCATCCTTCAATGAGTACTCGGCCCGCCAGAAATGACCACCAGAAATGACGCAAGCAAGATCATACTTTCAACGGACAGTGACAGTGTACTCCAAGCTTTCCTCGTACCTCGTAAAGACATTTCCCTGTGAGAACAGGCAGTGGCCCATTGCGCAATCTAAAGGCACGATTGAATATAATTCACCTGCTTCTGACATTCCATTTAACTGAGCTATACGGGCGGGTACAGCGGTGTAATTATACGTTTACGCTTCTGAATAGCAAGCTTGAAAATCTTTTGGAGTGCGAATCCCATAAGGACAGGTTTTTTTATTGTTCGTATTGTAAAAGAAGTTAACTTTAGACTGGACTGCGGTTCCACGGTGCCCTCTTCCTTCATTGTCCCCGAATGAACAAGGAAGACACGGAAGACAGACGATATACAAAGAGCAGAAAAACGCCAAAGAAAAGTGTAGCGAAAGTGGGAGGGGGAGCACGGTAAGTGAAGTGGACCCCAGATGCTCCCCGGCGGCCACGCGCCACTAGATAACCGCGAGAACGAAGAGGCCACAGAAGATAGATCGAGCGCGACAGCAGAGGATGAAAGCATGGTGAAAGTGTGAGGGGGAGGGTGGTATGCAGAGGACTGCGCGAGATGTTGTCCGCTAAATGCGTTTGTTGATGAGGCGATCACTTCCGGAGACACAGCAGGAAAGTGTCGTCTTTGAGAAGACGGCAGTTCGCGCTGCGCACAATTTCGCACTGAGGGGTTTGTAATCACCAGCCATTTGTTATCCCGCATATCATCTATTTATGACCCTTTTGTACATTGTAGTTGACATATGTGGTAGTTATTTTTCGCGTTTCTGTCAGTACAGCTAGTTTTTTTGTATGGTTTAGTGGTTCTGTCGCTTTTATAGAAGTTTCGGCGGCTACTTTTGAATATTTGTTTGCGTAGCAATGATGTTCGTGTTGGGTGGGGTTTGGCTCCCATTTTCCTTTCACGTTCAGTGGTTTTGTTGACTTAAGGTCGATTTCGGCTGCCCATACAGGTGAGCCACCCTGGCTCAGCTTGCTGCGACAAGCAGGTTTGAGGTATCATAGCCACCTCTGAGGCCCTTTTAAAGCTAATGGATGGTGTCACAGATCCACAATTATTTGTTTTTACATTTTTGCCTAAAACCCGTTTTACACGCGCCCCAATCTTCTTTTTGAACTAGATAGGAATATTAGAATTTGCACTGGGTTGTTTAATGCATTTTATATTCGCTTTGGCTGTTATTAATTTGCACTGCGATAATTTCGAGTCCTTTAGGTAGGTTTCTCCTGTGATATAACCACCGTAGCTCACTCATATAACGCATGGCTGTGTAAGCTATCTTTGGCATGCACGTCACCAGGTCCAAAGAATACCGCATGAAAACCTATTGCGTCAAGCTTCAGCAGCAGCTTGGCACTGCGTGTCAATTAACTTGGGTAACGGGTCACTCAGCCAGCCTTGGTAATGAGGCCCCCCACGCGCGGTCGCGAGCGGCCTGTAATTGACACCGCTCGCCAGAGCACGCGCGCCTGTTCCTGCTCCAGCGGCGTAGACAAAATAAGAACTCCGGCCGAGGCATAATGAACGACGGGCGACCTTCACAAGCAAGCACCGCTCATTTTCATCTCTTTAACTGCAGGGCTGCCTAGAGGCTCTCAAGTTTCTTTGTGAAGGCTGAAACAGGCTTCGCAATCACGCCGCACGTCGTAGCCAATTGGCGGCTCAGAAGCACCAGTGTATCTACTTCTCCGATTCCTGTTTCGCCCACGACCGCAGGCGACTGCACGTTCTGCAGCGTATATTCTCACACACCCCCAATTCGCAATCTTGGGATTGAGGCTGCCTCAGCGGTATATTGGAGGGACAATTTCCAGATGCGACCGCATAAGAAGAATGACCGACGACAACGCTGAACAAGAAATAGTTGTCATCAGGCCGCTTCCCTTGCGAGACAACCATGGTTAAACATCCGTAGTTTTGCGCCCGTGCGTGTGCGTGTGTCTGTGCGTGCATGTGTGTGTGTGTGTGTGTGTTTGTGCGTGTGTGCGTGTGAGTGTGTATGTGCACGTGTGCATGTGCGTGTGTGTGTGCACGTGTGAGTGTTCTACCAGACACGCGTGACCTTTGACATCTCCAGATGTCCTTCGTAATCGAATATACAGCACGGCAGCAGTGCCCTGTCGGCCCACCAGTGACGTGCATTCATTCTTGCCCAATTAGGTGGCAAACGGGTCCAAGCGTAGCGCCTGGTTGTCAGCTAATTGCAGTCTGCCCGATCCCACGCGAGACAGAGTCTGAGTCATTTTTGTTATGTTCTTTGCTAGCCATATGGTTGTGGATGGTGGAAGGTGATTCTGCAATGCCTCTTCGGATGACAGCCTGGACCTAACCGTTGCCGTGGTTTCACGCGCGCTTGCACCCTTATAACCCCTGTTCAGCGTCGCCGACGGTTGATTGCCTCCAATCTTCACTTCTGCCGTAGTTGCCCGGCACACTGCCGCAAAGTGCCCGTTCTCTGTCAACGCCGTGCACTTTACTGTAGTACCCTTTGCAGCCTCCATGGGGCACCTTCTGAGATTACGCTACTGCGCCGCATAATAGGCACCTATTGTGATCGTCTTAGAGCAAGCTGCAGGGAAAGATAGTCAAGGCTGGCACATTTGCTCATCATGATTAAGTCACAGTAGGCCAAGCCCTCCACCGCAACACCGGATAAAGCTTAGTGGCTTTGCAATGCGTGCAGGGGCAAGAACCAAAAAAGAAGAAGGCTGCGTTGCCATGACAGAAGTACACGTTACTAAAAAATACCAATCGGCACTGCACGCTGCAACAAATTTTATCTTCGGGTATCAATCAACATGTTTCGGTAGAACGCATTGTTTTGTCGTTAATTAACCACGGAATTCTTCTTTGGAGCACTACCATGAATGAAGAATTCCACAAGGTCTCAGTTTTTGCAAGCACGAGTTAGTAGTTTGCGGTTATTCCGTCATCTTTCATATAGTGCTCACGCTTTTGAAAAATATGACAATGTTCCCATAAATTCGATATATAAGATATTCCGTTTTATAAAACACGTTTAATCAGTAATGCCGTTCCACCAACCGGGCTTGCCGGATTGGAAAAAGAATCTATGGAGTCTGCAAAACCCGTACACCAGAAATTTCGAACGTAAATTAACGCGGAGCTAACCACGGTACACAAATGATTCAGCACTTGTTGCCTACAATGTTTAACCTTCATTTAAGCCATCCAGTTTGAGGGTAATCCCTAATATTCTCTGTTTACATTGTTTTAGGCCCCTTTAATGTTTACACGGGCTACCAGCAATAGTTTAAACTCACCCATCGACATTTACGGGACTGTGTTAAGAAACACATACATCCAGCCACATTAACTAAATCAATTTCACAGGTCTCCAAGTATCCAGTTTTCACCCATAGACGTTCGCGTTTCTCGGAAACAATGCCTCACGGATTTTTTGTAAAACATCAGTAGAACATTATTCCAACTTTTCTAGAATGGTCTTACATATAAATTGCCGCATAATGCGGTAAGAGTAACCGCATATTTGCCTAGCTTCTATGATATAATCTAGTTCGCGATCAATCATGCCATACTTTTTAGAATCCTGGGGGTTGTATTCGTGGCCACCGCTACTCTGGTTCAAACGGCACTGTGTTTTTGTTTTCAGTTAAGGCTGCTTCTGTGGTCCTAAATTACTATTATCAAAATTTTATTCAAACTGGGCGTTGATATGTTTGTGTTATTCATCAAGTAACAAAGTTCCGAAGTGTGCTATTATACGGTCCTAATTTTATAAGATATAAAAGTTATGCGGGTGTCTCTTTGCCTGTTTTGGTCTTTTTTCGACCACTTTTTAGCTAACTTTGGCTCAGAAAATCTCGCCTTCCCAATTTGATTCGCGCTGCTGTCTCATTTCCATTTTTTATACCATTCTGTTACAACTCGCATCGCTTCACTGCTTTCTTTCGTTGTCATCCACCCCCCATTTCGGTGGCCTTATTCAACCCAATTATTCAACTGGCTTCCCTGTCATTTCTATTTCGTAACACTGAGCTTCCTATAGTGTTGTGCGGATGCTTAAGGAGTGGTTAGTTATGCGACGGCCAAACAAACTATGTTGGGGTCCTTGTTACTTTCCTTCGTGATCTGGTCACAATGTCGCTGGGCCACTTGGCACTGGTCCAACTTCGGAATGCCTTTATAATGCAGGCAGCGTCTACAGAAGAGCCCCCAACGCTGCTGTGCCCGTTGTGGCCGTGTTGCAAGAGCCAACTTGTGTTCAGGCATCTGGCCGTCTGGCCGACCTACTTCCGGTTACATGACAACGCCATCTGGAAACATTGTGGATGTCGTGCACTCCGCCAACTTTGCGTTTATTGTGCTGAGTGGAAAACTGGCGGGTTTCATTTTTTTAGAGGCCAGGCTATTTACCACGGTTCGACAGTATCAGCCCGAAATCCCAACCACAACACCAAATTAGTGTCTTTTTGCTTTCCTGGAGGTTTTAATCGCATAAATAGGAAGGAATTGATTGATTGATTGATTGATTGATTGATTGATTGATTGATTGATTGATTGATTGATTGATTGATTGATTGATTGATTGATTGATTGATTGATTGATTGATTGTAGGGTTTAATGCGCCCATTTCTCGAAGGTGATGAGACGCGCCCCAGTGGAGGGCTCCCGATTAACTTGTTCACCTGGGGATCTTTAACGTGCGCCTAAATATCGTACACACGGGTGTTTCTGCTTTTCGCCTCCTTTGAAGAAGCGGCTGCCGCGGCCGGGAATCGAATTCACGTCCTCCTGTTCAGCAGCACAACGCCTTGGCCACTGAGCCATCCAGGTGGATACAAATGCCAATGGGCTGAAAGCTGTTTTTCTTTGTCTCACCTTGTCTTCTAAGCTATTATAAGAGCGACTTTACACTCTTTGAGACGTCTTCCCGGTAAAGGCTTCACAACGTGAGTTTCATAACCGGAATGTTCCAGCCAGATGCCTTGCACGTGCTTTTTTTCTACGCTTGTAATTCTACAGCTTTTGAGAGAATCAAGGAAAAACAGCGTTTCATTGATCATTGCACTAGCATTGATTAACCGGAGGAACATAGCAACATTGACTTATTACTGCAATGATCGTTTCGCCGACTAAAACAGTTATTAGAGAAGATAGGCCTTGTACCGGACCGGACGAAAGATGGAGAATAACGCTACTCATGTAGCAATCAGGTAGAAATTTGGCACGTCTGTTATTAGTATAATTGGTCGTTCATATTCTTCGCTTTTTTGGGTTTGGTGGGTGTTGGGTGTACACATGTAGAGTATGAATGCAAAATGTTTTGTCATAAATTAGTTGGAACTCAGGGCTCATATTCCACACCTTAAAGATTGTCGCTGTATTTGACCAATGTACTCAACATTCTTCATCATCATCACCAACATCTCGAGAACTATCATTATGATTTCACTTCATTTCATTTAACATACCCTTAAGGGTGTGGAGGGGAGGCATTACTTAAGGGGAGAGGAGAGATAACAGGGTTTCTAGTAGTACCATACAACAAAACAGGCAAAAAACAAGGACAACATGAAAGCCGGAAAATACAAAGCCGGAATACCCTAAATAAAATATACACAAAAAATTGTACAACGTTAATAGTGAAGTCAAGCGAACAGAATTTTAAGATACAAAAAGCAGTTGAAGCCCCAATAGTTCGCTTAAGTCATAACAGTATAATTTCATCGTTAATACATCATGTGAACGATTTTTCAAGCTTATATCTAAATTGTTTGTTATCAGTACACGTAGCAAATGTCGGCGGGTAAAGCATTCCGTAGAATAATGCCGTTAGGAAAAAAGGACAAGGTAAATGCTGACGTTCCGCCGGTTATCGAGGCTAATGGGTAAGTGGGATTTAAGCGCGGTGATACTCTGTGAGGCGGCCTTAGTAACGTGTGTCTTGATGTGCCCGATAAAAGAAATTGTGGAGGAGGAATGGGCGAGCAATGACGCGGCGTAATTCTCGGGTCGGAAGTGATGGAGATAATTTATGGGCAGTTACGATGAAACTATTTGAAAATTTCGAGGTGATAAGGCGGGCAGCGAAGTTTTGAATGGATTAAGTTTGTGCAGTTAGGTATGCTTGTGATGGATGCCAGATGGCTGATACCTATTCCAGTTATATTTGTGCTGTTTTATTTACGTAATATATAGTACGGAACGCGTCCCGTAGTCTTCCAACTGCTCCAATTTTGTGCTGTTCGACTACATTCTGCGCCACCAATCTTTATCTCACCCCTCTGTGAGGTCACCTGTCTCGGCCGGGTTCGAGGCTATTTCTTCAGTCATTGGTTTACTGCGGTGGTCCACCAGCTGTAAGTTTTCCCAGGCAAGCCTGACTAATCTCTGTCCTTCGGGGCATATAGTCTTTCAATCACGTGTGCTGCCTCATTCAAAACGCTCTTTTCCTACGCATGGGCGTTAGTTCCACTATTCGTCTTTACATGGCTTACAAACTTACGTATGTTTCGATCCACAGCATTAAGAGCGTTTGCAATGGTATGCGCTGCTTTCGGGGCCATATGGAAGTATAAGGCTACCTTGGCCGATGCTACCTAGAATCAATAAATAAGCTACGCTTAAGAGTAACGCCACTGACTCACGGCTGCAGCCATTTTGGTGCCTGAAGCCAGGGTGGCCAGTTTTATGCGCCCTGTTCATCATCCTACTCCGGGCGCCGCCTGGGAACCGTGACCGCTGTGTTGAATTTCCAAGATTTAGAGAGAGCGCGCCAATGCGATAGTATCAAACTCGATTACGCTAGCGTTGCTTATTCAGTGTCCCTGGGTTCCGCTAGAGACACTAATCAAGCTACGTTTTTATTGGCTGTAGGTTACGCTAGGTTACGACACTGTCGTTCATTCCGAGCGGGAATCGACGCAGGTGTTTTCTGCCTTCCAGCTGGTTGAAACAGCCCAGTACAGAGCAGCATGGCCCCGCTACTCTGTCTCGGAGCTTATAAACTCACTCTAAACGTGTCATACAGCCACACTGCGTTCCGAAAATCTCGACTTATTGAATCGCGCTCGCGCTGCAACACAGAGGCACCAATATTTCGGCGCCCATGGGCCTTCGGGGTAAACAAACGCCACGTGATGCGGCTCGACCAATGTCCGTTGACGGCGGCAAACAACAATGAGAGAAAAGAGTTGCCATGCCCTGAAACCTGATATAGTGTCTCTACTGCTACCTGGTAAATAGGCAACAACACTGATACTGGTACTGGTCCAGTGGCAACAACACTGGACTAGCCGAGGGAGTTGGCAGCGGCGTTTGGATTTTCAGGAATTCCTGACTGTCCAGCGGGGGTCAAGCAACAAGTCTTCAGAAAATATTACTGCACAGAACGTTGCAAGCAAAACACTGGCTTAACCAGCGGGGAAATAACAAAGTAATGCACATGAACACGACGAATCACCCGGTGCGCACCCCAGCATCAGTCACCGCACCCCGCGGTGGTACGAACAGCCGTTCGGCTACTATCGGGATACGTGGTGCTGGTGGCGCCTGGGCTCTGCTGGCAGGGGACTCTACCGCGGACGTCTGCTCCGCTGGAAACCGCCCCGCTGACGATCAACGCTGCGCATTTGTAGCTTCCACCGCAACTGCAATGGGCCCCTCTATCAGTTAATGCATATATGACGGGCCCCAATACGTGGCCTTCGAGCATAGTAGAGTGCTTAAATTTAGCTACTTTTGAGGAGCAGAATTTTGTGTCCGTCCGCCATCCTGAGTTCGCAATTCATGGAGGAAAGCCAGCCGAGACGCAGGTAGGCGTCGGTGCCGTGCGGGCGCGCCAGTGGCAGCGGAAGAGAGGAGTTGGTGCGTGCGTGTGGCAGAAGCTGCGCTATAGTGCCTAGAATTTACGCTGGGTACTATAGCTGCTACTCAGCTGAGTGACCGCCGCCACCGCAACCACCGTTGCTCACTTGAGCAGAACTGACTGAAGACATGGCCTTGTGCGCTGCATTGAAAGCGGGCTTTCCTTTCGTACGGTGGAACTCGCTACATGTGGAACCAGACACACAACTCTAGCGGTAGGCGATATGAGAATAAATGTTTTCACCACCACCCCACCGCCTACGCATACAGAAAATCTAGCGCGCGGTGGTTTAAAAGGACCCTGCAACACTTTTTTCAAGTTTTTTAAAGTTTTATATGCTTGCATCATCATTATGAGCAGCACCAGCGTCATCATTCTACTCAGGGCCACTGCAGGACAAAGGCCTCTCTCACTGACCTCCAACCACGCCGGTACTCCGCTGTTCGATTCCGCAGTTTTTCTCCGAAGTTCCGTGTTTTATCCCTCAATCGTGTTATTGGCCTCACCCTTCTAAACCCATCTCTTTGTGTCCACTCTGTTACCCTACTTGTCCACCAGTTCTCGGTTCGTCTCACTACATGGCCAGCCCAAGCTCATTTCTTTCTTCATTTGAACCATAATATCGTCAACTCTAATTTGTTCTATGATCCAGGTAGTGCGTTTCCTGTGCCTGAGTGTTACTCTTAACATATTCGTTCCGTAGCCCATTCAGCCGATATAGGATTGCTTTCTAGTGGTTAACTAAGGTGCCAAGTCTCAGCTCTTGATGGCATCACCGGCAGTATGCACTGGTTATAAATTGTCTTTTCTCTGACAGAGGCAGCTTACTTTTCATTATTTGGGTGTGCTTGCCGAGTCCTCCTCAATCAATACCTATTCAGCGCCGGATTTCTCTCTCGTGGTTGGGGTCAGCACTAAACATTTGTTCCAGATAGTTGTTCTTTTACCTCTGCTGGTGTTTCGTTTCCTAGGCTGTAAAGGCCACTTTTGGCATGCTTATTCTCACTGCCTTCATTTATTCATATTCATTTTTATCCCCAATGCCATGCTTTCTGATTTTATTTCCTCAGGCATTGTTTGTATCTTCTCTGCAGTCTCTCTCAGCAATACTATGCCGTCCGCAAACCTGAAATGCCTGAAGTATTCCCCGTTTATCCTTAATCCTAAGTTTCAAAGTCAAGCTTTCTAAGTACCCTCTACAGATATACTGTGAATAGTTTTGGCGAGATGATAAATCCTGGTCTCACTCTCTTTTGGATCGGAAATTTATCGCTTTGCCTGTGGAGGGATATCCCACCTGTTCATTCTTTGTGTATGTCATCCAGGAGTCTTATCTAGGTGTCCTTTATTCGCTGGCCTTTTAGTGATTACGGTATCAAACGCTTCTCATACTCTATAAATGCTAAGTAGAGGGGTTTAGTGAACTCTGGGGAGTTTTCTACCCCTCTATGTGATCCACAGATGTGATACACGGATGGCATGAATGAGATCCATTCCTTTCTCTGCTGTCTGGGTTGTTGGAAATCTAGGCTGTCATCTGTGCAGCAATATATAACTTTGGCAAAGATCTTGAACAACTGAAAGTAGGCTGGTGTGTCTGTAATTCTTGTGCTGCTTGGAAGCTTCCTTCAGATGAATCAGAATATTGGCATTTTTACTGGCTGTTGGCAATTGAAGAGCATTCAAGCTTTCCGAAAAAAGTGCAGCAATCTCGTCGAGCCCAATATCTCTTCCCTTCTTCAAACAATCTGCGGTTACGCCGTCGTCACCAGCAGCTTTTCCTGTATTTATGACTTTGAGAATCCTCTTTAGTTGCTAGTGGGACATCGCAAGTTGAGCTTGTACTCTTAGTAGTTTCCCCTTGTCTAAAGTCGCTGCCATACAGCCTGCAGTAGAAACGTTCTGCTACCTATATTATCTCGTTCAAGTTGGGCGTAATGTTACCCTGCTCGTCTCTGAGTGCGTCTTTGCCGATGGCCAGCTTTCTCTTAGTTGGTTTTATGCTTCCCCCTATTTGCAGCGGTTTCTCAATTACTGTCATGTTATGTGCACAAATTTGGTTTGTTTTGCTTCTCTTAATCAGTTTCGACAGCTCTGCTAACTTATTCTGATCCGTCGTACTTGACCCTTTCAGGCTCATACATTTGGCAATTGGGCAATTAGCTCTTTTGTGTTCTTAGTTCTCCAGTTTGTTCGTTCCCTACATGCTCCATCTCCCACAGCTGCTGCTGATTCACTGAGTACCGATGTTACATCGTCATTTAGCATGTCTTCTCTGACCTCGCTCTGCTCGTTCAGAAGCGAAAATTTGTCTTGAAGACTGATTTTCAATTCCTGCTATCTGTCTCTGACAGACTCTATGCAGCGTTTGTTAGTTTTCTCGAGTTCTTTCTCTTCTGAGATTCAGCCTTAGCTTGCATCGACCCATCCCATGATAGATGCTCCTAGTCTGACTTAGCCCATTTACGTCTTGCACAATACTTGTGTTGTCACTTAAAATGTAGCCAATTTCGTCTTTTGTTGCACCATCGGCAGTTTCCCAACTCGATTTCCTATTCTTTCGTTAGTAGAAGAATGTGTTTATCAACCTTAGGTGATTTCTCTCACCAAAGCCCACCAGTGTATCGCTTACACTGTTTCGATTGTCCATTGCGAAGTTTCCTACTTACCTTTCTCCCATTTGCTTCTTACCGACCTATGCGTTAACGTGTCCAATCACAATCGCGAACTGTGTTGTTACGTTCTTTATTGCTGATTCGACGTCCTCGTAGAAACTGCCTACGGCTTCATCATCTAGGCTGGTTGTTGGCGCAAAGGCCTGTACTGTCTTTAACCTGTATCACTTGTTTCGCTTGATCACAACAGCTGCGACTTTCTTGCTAATGCTGAAAAAGTCATCCACGTTTCCTGCTACTTCTCTGTGAATTAAGGATGCCCCCCCCCTTCCCCCGTGTTCTTTCTTCTGTGGGGGCCACTGTAGCACAAAATATGTCCGCTAGTGACCTCCACGATGCGGTCTCCTGACCTTCTGACTTCGCTTAACACTATAATATACCACCGAATATCCGAGAGCTCCGCTAGAAGGGCAGCTAAATACTTGCACAACATAGAAAATAAACACGTCCAGAAATAAGATAGGGGGCCGCAAAATACCTTATCCACAACTTACTGCTCTAGGCCCAATAGGTGACTTGAAAACCTGCTAAAAAGATTTTTCTTTCTATCCCGTTGTTGTCGTTCTTCGACTGCTGGAATTACGTCATTACAACGGCGTAGCGGCTATTGGCCGGGTTTCTGTCAGTTGCTCAGATAAATGCATTGGACAACCACTTTACAAGGACCGCCACAATAGGGAAGCAGAATTAGTAGGCGCATTTGCTACGACGAGCGAATCAGGCAGTGTGGCTCCGGGCCGGCGATAATTGTAGCTATCGTTGTGTTCAAGATGCGAAGGAAAGAGAGAAAACGTTAACCGGGAATGCTGCAGAGTCCTTTAAATACACAGCTGACAGTTCACAAGAGAGAACTGCTTCATCTTTGATTAGTTCCGATACTATGTTGTGAAGCCAACTTGCAATAACGTTCGTTGGAAGTGTGTGGAGCGTGCCCAGGCCAAATTTTTTAGGAATTTAAAGAACCAATTTTTTAGACAATCACTAATATGAATGCACAATTTCGACTTTTCCGTTTTGAATTTAGTGCTCTTGCAGTTTAATCGTTCCAAAAATTTATCTTCAGTTTTTTACGGTACTAATTTCTCGCAATACACTCTTTGGTCGATTTGTTCTAAAAGTGCACCTGATCAAAAGTCTTTATGTGCGTACGTCCACTAAGGGTAGCAGAAAAATGCTGCAGTAACGTGTACTTTTTCCAGGGCCGCGTTCTACTTTTTCGTTGCTTACCTCTGCATATATAGGAAAGTCGCCAAGCTTTACCCTTGCCTTGCGGCGATGTTCATGGCTTAGTACAAATCTGGTCTGTGACTTTATCGGGTAGCAATTGTGTCACCCGTGGCCATCCTCCCCGGCAGGTCGTTGTAAGACAAGTTCTTTATCAAACAGGCCTATGCGTAAGCACCTTTCCCTTACCAGGCAGGTATTATGGAGAAAAAAAGTACATTGAAATTGCATGTTTCGATTTCACACCGAAGACAAATGTATGAAAGGCAAGGTTCACGGGATATTTATACCAGAATATAACGCACTATGAAACACTAGATATTTACAGAAGATCTGAAAGCTATTGTGGCGTAATTGCCGCTGACTCTATGTGTCCCTCTGTGTGTGACATATTGCGCGGATATATTTCAAAAGTTATTATTGTTGAATATTACCGCTAATTACGATTTTCATTACTTCTGGAATTTTTAGCGTTTCTGTATTTTTATTAGCTCAAGTTTCCTTTCTGTGAGATTATTTCGAGAGACAGTAACAAGTTCTTCAGAGTGTTATTTTGTTACGGAAAAGTCCTGTAAGGAGCGGTTCAAGCTGTGAACTGACAGGATATATTCACATTTGTAGTTACTTGTAATGGCAATTATCTGTTAATTTCAATCTAACGTGTTCAGTAATAACCTGCGAGGTATAATAGTTTGTGGGAAAGAGGGCCGGCATTTTTTGACGTTTTTATTCATTGGAGTGTGTAACTTTGATTTTCCTTGCACTCAACATTCGTTCGTTTTCTTAGATTTATATCGAGCTGGTTTTGATAAATTATAGCGGAATAGTGCAGTGTAGTTTTTCGCCATATTTTGCTGCTATCTTAGCCATTTCACCAGCTATTTCGTTGTCGACGTTTTGATTGAAATCTTGTATGTAAGTTAACGTTATTTTGAAGTGTTTTTTCTCTTTTGTTTAGAATTTTTTAAAATTCCAAATACGTTTTCAGTTCGAATATTTGGATTGCTAATGGATGCCTATTATACGGCGCAGTAGCGTAATGGGACAAGGTGCCCCACGGAGGCTGCAAAGGGTACTACAGTAATGTGCACGGCATGAACAGAGACCGGGGACTGTGCGGCAGTGTTGCGGGCAACTAAAGCACAAGTGAAGATTGGAGGCAATCAACCGTCGGCGACCCTGAACCGGGGTTATAAGGGTGCAAGCGTGCGTGAAACCACGGTAACGGTTAGGTCCAAGCTGTCATTAGAAGAGGCAGCGCAGAATCACCTTCCATTATACACTATCATATGGCTAGCAAAGAACATACCAAAAATGACTCGGACTCTCTCTCGCGTGGCTTCGGGGAGGCGGCAATTAGCTGACAACCAGGCGCCACGCTTCGACCCGTTTGCCACCTAATTAGTCAATAATGAATGCTCGTCACTGGTGTGCGACAGGGCATTGGTGCCGTGCTGTATATTAGATTACGGATGGCATCTGGAAACGTCAATGGTCATGCGTGTATTGTCGAGTACTCAGACGTGCACACACACGCACACGCGCGCACACACCCACCCACAAACACACTCACACATGCACACACGCGCACACGCACGCAAAACTATAGTAGTGTAACGATGGCAGCCTGGCTAGAGGAGCGGAATAAAGATAACAAGGTCTCTGGTCTTGTTCAGCGTTGCAGTCGTCTATTCTTCTTAGGTCGTCGCATCTGGAAAGTGTCCCTCCCAGATATCCACGAAGCAGTCCCAATCGCACACAACATTGCGAATCCTGGGTGGCGGGAATAAACGTGGCAGAATGGCCAGACTACTGCAATCGGGTGTGAAACTGTAATTAAATTACGACCGCCTCTAGGGAGCCTAATAGGTAAAGAGTTGCAAATTAGCTGTGCTGGCTTGTGAAGTTCGCCGATCGTTTATTATGTCTCCGCCGGTGCCCGTCATTTGTTTATTTATCAAGGCTAGGCATAGCGGCGCGTGCTCCTGCGAGCGGTGTCAATTACAGACCGCTCGCGCCAGGTTGTGGGCGGCCTCATTACCGGGGGGCACTGAGGTACCCGTGACCCATGTTAATTGAAACTCATTGCCATGCTGCTGCTCAAGCGTGGCGCAATAAATGTCGATGCAGTACTCCTTGGACACGGTGACGCATTTGCGAAACATAGCTAGCGCAGCCAGCCGTCACCGGAGCTAGCCACGGGGCTTATATACAAGTATAAACCTAGCTAAAGCACACGAATTTATCCGAATTGAAATAACATACAAAACGAACATAAAACG
Source organism: Haemaphysalis longicornis (assembly GCF_048455015.1). Classification (NCBI taxonomy): domain Eukaryota; kingdom Metazoa; phylum Arthropoda; class Arachnida; order Ixodida; family Ixodidae; genus Haemaphysalis; species Haemaphysalis longicornis. The sequence continues at coordinate 57,981,178 of NW_027526295.1, read as the reverse complement.
GAACAAACAACCCACAATGTAAGAAATACCGTAATAACGGCATATCAAATAAAATATTGACGCATATGTAATTGCTAGATAGGGGAAAATGAAAAAATAATTATCGCAGGTTGCACTAGTGGCTGAAGAAAAAGCAGAGCTGGGTGTTAGCCTAGCTCGTCCCCACGCTGAGAGTGAATCCCAGAAGGGAGGGAGCAGAAAGAGTATATGTACGTGCCTCGTGTGGCGAGCTGCAACCGAACTGTGTCACCCTCGACATTATCGGCCGTGAACACGTCGTCGCCGGCGACCCAGTCAAGCCGTCTTAAGTCTCTTCTTTCCGACCCACCCAGGACTTCCCCGTGTAAACAACCCCGGCCCGGAATTCCCAAGACCTACCGACCAAAGATGTCACGTGAGCAACACAAAGGCCTCCGGGACCAGTGGTGGAGCGCTGCTTCGACCAGCGCGCAACGGGTTCGCCGCGCCGGAGACTAAGACGAAGGGGGCGGGAGCTCCTAACTTGTCGCTGGCCCACGTGCAAGCCTGGATATCGCTGGGCCCTCCTAATGAAGCGCATGCTACGTGCGCTCGGTATTTTTTTTCTAAAGCCATTGCGCGAAGGTCATGCCAGGTGCCCCCCGCTAGAGAAGTTTTTTATCTCGTTTTTTTTTTCCTTACGCTAACGGACCAAGCTAGAGCTTCAACAGCTCTGCTGTTAAAATGGTGCATATGCAACACCGTCCCACACCTTTGGAAGCCCCTAACAAGGGTCTATAACTTATAGCACATTTATGCTATAAGTTACAGCACAAATGTGCTTCCCGCAGTCGGCTGAGCCAGGTTGTCTCAAGTATATGGGCCACTACAATCATCCTAGTGTGTAGAAAATCAGTTCACGTAAAAGAAGAAGGGGACCCAAACCCTACTCAACACGAAAAACATCGCGGTGAAAAAAAAAAAGTTCAATAACAGTAGCCAACCGACATAAAATAGATAAAATTATTAAATCTTAAAAAAACAGTGGCTGATGCTGATCCAAAAGGAACAAAGCTACCAGATCTAATCCCCTTACACTGCAAAAAAGGTTCATAAATTAATTACACCCGTGACAAAAACTATTTTTGGAGTAAACAAGCAATGAAGGAACAACGCTTATGCGATTTCCAGTTGGGTTCAGCCAGCTTGCCGGCTGTCCAGATGCCAGTGTATCACCACAATAGGAGACCAGCCGGTCCATCTCGGTTCAATAGAATGTCTTCTGATGTCCTGGATATATTCTTGTTGGAAATCAGCGCAAATGCTGCAATATTTGCAGAAAACTCGGAAGCCTCTATCTAAAGACCGAAGCTCGCGATTGTCCGTTGGGCTGCAATCCTAATGTTTCTCCTATTTAGCTCTTGCACCGCCCGAAACGATGGGCATTCTGTTCGTCTTTTGTCGCTACCAGCTTAATGCGTTACCCAGCTGCTTCGGTGCATATCCCAGCTTCATCGGGTAACCTCGCGCTACATTTACAGTAAGTTTATATACAGCAATATCCGGTTAAAGCCCCATTCTACATGGTGCGTTTTTCGCCTAAGAATTCGGTGGGACGAACATTCGCACTTGCAAAGATCTCAATGGGTGGAAATGTCGTCTACATGGCCTGCGAACGTCACGATTTTCGTACTTCAGAAACCCATTGTATGAGCACCGAATTAGGTCTGCCACGAGCAAAGCTTGTTCTGATGTTAAAAAATAAGTTTTATTTTACTTTCTGTGGAAGTTGCTTGAGATTGTTTAGCAGTTAATACCAGTTCATGAGCTGTTTCATTTAACAATCGCCAATTAGTTTTCAATATACGTACACATAGCAGAGAAGACAAACACACAAAGCAACCCTGGGTACGCTTGTTGTGCGTGTCTAGCACATCGTGGTGAACCTCTGACGGGACTTCTTCGGTTCTTATGTACTTCTTCTGAACTGCTGTGATGTCCGCGGCCTGCGCGGACACCGATTGAGCATTTGTTGAAAACGGCGCAAGACATCGTGTTGTGAACACGCGTACGTTTGCGTTGGTGCGCCCGCGCTTATGCCGCGCGTATTCAAGCAACCCCATCAGGTTGCTAAGCGTGCAAATGGTGATGCCGTGACGTGCCGTGACGTTCACCTAGCGGTGTTCCTATTGGCAGCAAGCTCCGGCCCCTCTACCACCTTCACTCCGCACGAGCGGCGTTGGCCGGGGATGCTCGATCGTTCCTAACATTTGGCACTTTGCCACAGCAACGAAAAAAGGTCGTTTTGCCGCACGAGCAGTGCCGCTTCGTCCAACTCGTAAGGATGATCGCTCTAAGTAGAACGGGCTTAACTCGAACTCGCAAATCTCGAAAAATAGGCTAAGTCGAAATTTTTCGCCGCCCCGAACCATTGCCTGTACGTTTCATGTAGTTGTTGCCCTTTGGTTTGAGGTATCTTTGGGCCAAACTGCGGATATCTCGAAATCTTCACTGAGAGTTGGACGAAAAATTTTGCCGTCACGGCCTGTTTCACAAGATTCCCGCAATGTTACCGCACCCGAATCCCCTGATTTTTTCTCGTTTATTCGCGCCTACCACAAAACCGATGTTTTCCCCGGACGTGAACTGTGCGCCTAGAGGCATGTAAACTGTGTCAAGCAACCGTGGTGCACATCATGTCATGGTAGAGACATGCGCAGAGGTACAGCAGGATATGCCCGTGACAGGATAACTTACGGGCGACGGAATCGTAGAAATGACCGCAAAAGGAGAGGACGGCAAAGACGGGGGCGACGACGACGAACCTCGTCGAGGGGTGCCGACATCTGCCTGAACGATTAATTCGCTGCGCTTGCAGCGAAATAAGGCTGAGTGCAGAGGCGGGAAGATCGGCTCATGCAATGCGCCAAGCAGACAGGGGACTATATAGGCCCGAGTCCGACCGCAAAGCAGATCAGCATTGCGCAGTTGTTTTCTGCGATGTAAAATTGCAGTTCCACAGAACCCAGCCGGTGAACGTCACTTGTATGTCCTTTTTTCTCTTTCAAACCTTTATGAAAAGCGAGATTGGAAGCTGCTGTTGAAGAGCTGGTGAGTAGTAGCGCGTTTTTTTTTTTTTGCAAACTCGATATTTCATGGCAATTCGCGCAACTTATCTCAAAAATCGTTTATCTCGAAATACTTCCCGGTTTTTACTACTTCGAGTTAACGATGTATTACTGTGTTTACATTACAGCATTTATTTACATTACTATTTATTATTTACCGTACTGTTATGTACAGTACGGCTGACCGTGGTTATTGGTCCGTAGTAGGATTGAAAAAAGTGGGATACATGTCAAAATAAAACAAACAAAAGCGAACGCAAGACTTAAGCAATAAAAATAAGATTGAACTGGTTGCCGATTCACAGTGCCGCGCAGGCAATATATGTCGAAGACACAACGAACAAAAAACCGATACGAGCATCGCAATACACACACCGATAATGGAATATTACACAGCAATGCCCAACGCACACATTAAAAATCAAGAACCTGAAGACGTTCTGCTCGTATCAAATGCACAACAATAAAGAAAAGTTTAAAGTCAAGTAGGCTCTGAAATTGGTCGATAAATTGCTCGACAACACAAATTGCTCGATAACATGACTTTCAAGGTTATTGATTGATTGTAAGGTTTAACGCGCCGACGCAACGCAGGCGATGGGGCGCACCGTAGGGGAGGGCTCCGGATTAATTTTGACCACCTGGAGATCTCTAACGTGCGCCGATATCTCGTACACACGGGTGTTTTTGCTTTTCGCCTCTATCATAAAAGCGGCCGCCGCAGCCGGGAATCGAACCCGCGTCCTCGTGCTCATAAACGCAGCACCTTAGCCACTAAGCCTCCGCGGCGGATTTTATGGTTACTCCATTCAATCCCGATCCAGGGACCAAAAGAGTACTTAAAGACACTGCTTTTCTGCTGGATCGGGGTTACGCTCAGCGATCAATGGTAACGTGATGAGTGACCTGAAGAAGAAATATTGAAGAAATAGTATAGATTAGTGTAGGGCTTTTGAGATGGTTCTTGGGAATCGCAAAAACAATGCGTAAGCGGCATAACTTATTTCACTCCGAAATTTCCAATAAACCAGCTTTGACTGTCAACTCGGAAACGTTCAAAGGTTCACTTAGATGCTGCAAGGTATCATTTGTGTTTGCTCATTAGGCAACGCCTGTGCGAGTGTCGGTCATAGCTTGGAGTAGCGTTGTCCGTGAAACGTATGATCTTCCTAATTGCAGAGAAGTCACTTCTGGTGTGCTGAGTACTCATTGAACGGTGTTTTCTATATCTCCTGCAGCTCAAGCGCAGTGAATGCGGCCCCTTTTTGTTTTTATATTTGTAAGCTGGCCCCGCCGGTAGCGCTTACTTTCGCCACTGCGGATGTATGGTTGCCAGGGCCTAAATTTTCGGTACATGGCTGCCGTACCATGTGAGATTTGCGCTTCCATCCACCATCTTGAATTCAAAGTTGTGCGCGAAAGCAAGCGGGAAAGCTCCTACACGCGTCACACGTGTAGGACTGCCGCGCCGGTTGCAGCGGCGCGACGAAGTTGGCGCGCGCGATGGTGCCGGCTGCGACAGCCGCAGCCGCTGACCCTCGCACAGCTGAAAAAAATACCGTTGGGTTGGAACCAACGAAAGCGATCTTTCCTGTAACTGTGAAACAGGCGGCGCGGTAACTCGTAAAAATCAGGCCCGCAGTTTTGGCGAAGCTTATACAGGAACTTTAGCAAGCCTCAGGTAGCGTCAGTGAGCATCTTTAATCCATAGTATGTCTCATGAGGAAAGCTAAAGACATTCGCGAGACTAGATCACTGGTTTTTCCGGTACTTTGAACTGGCCTTCTTTGGCAGAAAAGTTTTATCCATAACAGGGAAGACCTGCCATGGCGGTACTCTTGGAGTAGTGGTTTCTACCAGGAAATAATGGGCACTTGAATCGTCAAATTGAAGTGTCTGACCTTTCGGAAATAATAGGCGCCGATCCCCTCCCGCGTGCACGCATGCACGCGAACGCATGCGCGCACACACACACCCGCACGCATTCCGCACACAGAAACACCTTCTCCACTTAAGACAGAACGTTTTAAAATGATGAAGTTGTTTCTAAAAGCACCGAAAAGTCTGTATTTGGTTTCTTTTGTTTTCTACCTAACTTCAAAATTTGTAGACCTACAGCCACGACTCAACTCCAAAGTTGTCATTTTCAAATTTCGAGTCCCACAGTTTCGTGAATAATTTCATTGGCTGCCTACGTAGCTAGTGCGGTTTTCGCTCCATAGCTCATAACCTGGACTACTTTTGCTACTGAGAAGAGCTCGACGTGGACCTCACATCACTACAGGCAGCGGCGCCACATGATAATATTTAGAAACAGTTGGCCACTGCAAGGACACATTCTGGCTAGAAACTACAGCTGCTAACGTCTTTTTGTTATCTAGGTGGGCATTGGATTTCGCTTCACGTTAAAGCTTCATTTATTCCTTGTGGTTGCTGATCCCAACTGGCTTGTTTTAATTCGTGTGACCGTGTACTAAAAGGGTGCACACGATCCAACTACCGGGATCGCATCGGGGCATTCCTTGCCGATCGGTACAAGTGAAGCACCATACTAGACGTTTTCACGTATGTTCAAACCATGTCCACGGCCTATGCTCTAGCGCGTACTCAGTGCTGTCTGCGTGTTTTGTTCTTGTCCGTCCTGGTACTTGAGAAATACTTCAATTTTATCACCGCGACTAAGATTGGTCACGTTTTCGCGCTTCTGAGAAAGCATTACGGCGGAACTTTGTTCACGCTGACGGAACGGACAGTATAAGTTAAAATATCATCATGGATCAAAGAAACTCGACCGAGAGATCAGTTAGCACTTCACTTGCGCTTCGCAGCCACTTTGGTTATGCAAATATTTCATGTTGAAATCATTCAGGTCCAGCAGACTGTGTGATAAGAACTAACATAGAGATAGTCGAGGATGTTGGCGATACTATGAACAGATTGCAAAATAATCTCATCCCGAATGGTTGAAATAATGAAATAATGAGGGAGGCGGTTCTCTACTGTGGTCTTTCTGGGAGATAAAAAATTTAGGATTCGCAAAGAATGAGGAACAGTCTATGTCAAACTATGTCAAACTACAAAGCACAACATGTGCTCGAAAAGAAAATCGTATAAAACTCCACAGGAATAACGCCTGAACGAGATAAAGAGGATAACGAGACAGAGTGTGTGTACACGTCAAAAGCGGAGTTGTGAAGTGGTGCGAAAACTGTCTAAGTGACAAACACTTCTGAGAATAATCGGGACAACCTAATGTTACGACAGTAACTTCCCGTGCAGCAAGAAATACCGTACATCGATACAGTAATTTAAGTAGGGAGAAAACCTGCCGAGGAAGCATAGCGTAGCTGAAGAAGACTGAAATTCATCAGCGCGACCTAGCAAACAATAAAAAGACAGAGATCACGAAAAGCCATCACGCGTTTAAATATGAAATTGTATCAACGCATTTCCAAAGCCAGACCCCGAATGTTGGAAAACTACATCACGAGGCAGCCCGTTCAAGTCAGTCAGTGTTTGTTGGAAAAATGAATACCTAAATGGACTGGTGCGGGCCGGATATTGAGGCAATTTGTGAGCGTGCCGGTGTCTTAGAGCGCAAGATGGGAACGGTGTTAAATATTTTCAAGTATTTATGTTAAGTGACCTATTTGAAAGGAGGTACAAAAGTCTCGGCCATGTCAATTTCTACGTCTATTTCCGGAGCACTAATGCTGTTTTCAGCCATAATGTTAGATGGAAGTCTTCATGTCTGAAAAAAAGTATAACCACCATAAACATGCTTATTCCCGCCTTTTTTTATAATACGGCTAAATCGGTGATAGAAAAGCGCTTGCGGAACTACGCTTTTGGGGATTCCAGTAAACAACCTATTACGACGAAGTTGCTTCGATGTGTCAAGCTTTAGCGTTTGCTGTTTTAATTTTTTTTGTTGTCTTATAAAGAAAATGGGCGCCTCTCTGCGAAACAAGCAAACAACATTTTCATTAACGTAAGAATTGTTCTCAGTACTCCCGTGGAAGGGCCACGTGTGTTACCACCGCGCCACCAGCACTTTGCTAACGGCGGAACGCAAGTTAGCCACGTCAAGAACACGAGTTAGCCAAGGCAAGTAACAGCAAGCTTTTACTTTTACCTGGGCTGCTAAATCGACTGACAGACAGACAGACAGACAGACAGACAGACAGACAGACAGACAGACAGACAGACAGACAGACAGACAGACAGACAGACAGACAGACAGATTTATATACCAAAATGTTTGCGCTTGAGCAGCCAAAAGAAGGACTATCGTCTCTGAAACATTTGAATTCATGCACCAAGGACTGTAGCAGTTAAGCCTGTAACCATGGTGCTATCGCAATTCGTTATCTGAGCAGGTTGCTAGTTGTGTAAAACAAAGTTGCTGGTGCATTTGGTGCTGATGGGATATCGCTGCAGAGGCAAGCGTGACTGCAGGTGAGTAAAGCAAGCGCAATCCAGACTGAGAAAGCTGGAACATAAAGCATCACCAGTTTCTCCGTCAAGATATTTATACCAAAATATGGAGAAACGAAAGACAAAGAAAAGACACACGCTTGGTGTAGCAGGCGGTAAACGTTTGAATAGCGTCACCAGGCTTTATATGGGATTGATTTTTTATACATTACCTAATACACTAAAAACAGGAAAACTCCCTCTGCCCAGCAATACCTAAGTGCGTTACCAGTGCGTTAACTGGGAACCCTGCAAGACGGGGAATAGGAATTAGCCCCCAGCACGCCTAGTGATAGGTGAATGTGACAACGCAAGAGTAAAGCAGGTGCTTATGGAAGATTGTTTGTGCGGAAGTGTCCGCGTGAATTGCAGACTGACCCGCCGCGGTGGCTCAGTGGCTAAGGCGTTGCGCTGCTGAACTCAAGGTCGCGGGTTCGACTCCCGGCCGCGGCGGCCGCTTTTCTGATGGAGGCGAAAAGCAAAAACGCCCGTGTGTACGAGATTTCGGCGCACGATAAAGATCCCCAGGTGGTCAAAATTAGTCCGGAGCCCTCCACTACGCGCGCCTCATCGCCTGCGTTGCGTCGGCGCGTTAAACCTTACAATCAATCAATGAATTGCAGACTGTCTGCCTGTCGGAGGAATTTGCGTCAAACGGCGAAGAAGCGAAACTGAAGAGAGAGAGACGCAAATAGAAGAATTATGTAAATAAGTGTGATTATGAATACTCGTTTTTGCCTTCACGGCATGCAAGCAGACTTAAATTCCTGAGGTGTTTTTTACTGATAAAGTACCAATGTGTAAGCGAATAATAACGGAAGAAAATAAAATACGCAATTCTTTTCCCCTTATATTTACCACGAAGAATAGCGTAGCCTGTGCAATTAATCGCCTATCATTAAGAACAAGCCCCGCACTTGAGCACAGTAATATACAGAAACTAACACCGAAGTAGTATTTCTTTTGATTAAAATTGTTGGAGGTTATTCACGCGCGATGCATTCCCGGCGATTTGAAGATAGCTGTAACTTCGATATTTATGTCTGGTAATATCTGTGATCCTGCTTATTAGAGACTCTTTTTTTCCAAGTTAATTGATTGCCAGTTACTAGAGCATACTTTGATGTAATATAATAATACACATGAACCTCAGTAACTTTCTTTATGAGACACAGCATTGCTGCTTCACATGAAATAAACCATGTCAGACACAACTGTTCGAAGGATAACTTGGGTTGAAAACTATTTGCATTAGTCTTACATCTATGTCGCCTTCTAGCTGTGTCCTGGGGCATTCCAGTGCGTTCACTAGACTATAAGGCAAAAAAGGGCAACGCTTATTCCTTCGGAAGAGCAACTGTGCTTACGGCGATCATTAAGCCCTCTGGGAATCAACGTGATCTAAGGAATCGCTATTCTGCAACCATTCGCCTTGAACAGATCAACGGTTGTTCCGTTCCGATACTGGCCAAGCCGGACCAGGAGGATAAACATCTTTAATGAATACCAAATTCGTATGGTGTCTTCAGAAGGTGGACTCCTCAGTAAAGGAACCCATATGCTTTGTCAGTACCCCTCCACCAGCCGCATTTGCTCGGACAGGCATGAGCTGGACAGGGCGAGACTCCACAGCTCGGGAGAGTTCTACGGATTCGGTTTGGTGAGGCATCCACCAACCATGTGAACTCACTGCTAGAAGGCAGCCGCCTACCGCTGCCAAACACAGCAACCCAAGCAAGAATAGAATTTCCGCCCCGCAACGTGAACCATACATTACCATTTGCCACCTGTCAGACGATGGAGGCAGGTATTGATTGATTGTGGGGTTTAACGCGCCGACGCAACGCAGGCGATGAGGCGCGCCGTAGTGGAGGGCTCCGGATTAATTTTGACCACCTGGGGATCTTTATCGTGCGCCGAAATCTCGTACACACGGGCGTTTTTGCTTTTCGCCTCCATCAGAAAAGCGGCCGCCGCGGCCGGGAATCGAACCCGCGACCTTGTGCTCAGCAGCGCAACGCCTTAGCCACTGAGCCACCGCGGCGGGTGATGGAGGCAGGTAACAATGAATATTTAACGGTATAGGGCTTCGTACATTCCACAGCGCGTCCCTTCATTTTGCTCTTCTGAGAACTTCTAGCCGTTCGAGTGTTTGCGATATGCGCTTTGCTTACTGCAGGTGCTCACCCCGTATTCTTAATAGCAGCTCAAAACTGAGCCCTTTCTTGTAACAAAAACAGTACCAATCGACCTATTTGTGATGGGAATCGGAGAGATTTAACGATTCAACGATTTCCGCACAAATGAGAGCCGACAAAGTACTTTCTTGGTTTCCGCGAAATATACTAAATGCTTTCGGTATCTTATCTGAAAGTGGTCGTCTCTGGGAGTGTGAAAATAAAGACACAGCCTGAATTCTTCAACGAGCATTGGTATACAATCTAAACTGGGAAATGCAGCAATGTGTTACGTCAGTTCCAGCATTGTGATAGTTCTTGTGCGCTAGGCGTCATGTACCGACATTGAAAGCTAACATTAGGACGCTTATCGATTGCGTGCCTCTTTATTTGCCGTGGTCGTGAACAACGAATGCGTTTATCCCCTCAGTTACGCATGTTTCTTTCCATTACGGTTAGTCAGTAAGGTTTGCCATTACACTGAAGACAGTCTTGTTGTGCGACACGGTTGCCAACATTCTTTGACAAATAAGACTCTCGCTGTATCTGTACAACCCAACGTGATAACGTTGCCACTGGTAAGCATTTTCGGTCGCGCATTGCCTCTCATTGGCCTGCCGTGCTTCTTGTTATTAAAGCGAAGCTTTAGTCTCCACTCTGATGCCGTTGTACACCCTTACGCCCTGCAGGAAAGCCAACTTTCTCTGACGATGATTATAAACGACTGTGGGTGAAGTGAAAGGACAAAACGCTTCCTGTCGCCAGAATCGTACCTGGGTCCCTAGAGTCATCAAGCCGGCGTCTATTCGATTGCTCCATTCCGACATTGTCGAAGGGAACGTCATGCAGCTGGTACCGATTCGCGCCGTACACCCTAAACCCAAACGTTCGACCTACTGAGTGCACAACCGAGAGTTGCTGTGGGTATTCTAGAAAAGTGGTACGTACCTCCAGAGTAGCGCATACTCGCAGTGTGGGATAGGCAAACCAAAGAATCACGAGAAATCTTCGCTTTTAACTAACGTCGGCGTTACACGGAGGGGTGCAGGATGTTTAAGTTTTGGGGGCACTTTTTATAGTAAATTTAGGTTGTCTCGCATGGGACTATATGAAAGACCCACCGATAGGAATGACCTGTGTTCAGAAATTATTTAACTGTCCACAGACATACATGCCATATTACAGCAACGGCACAATTAAAGTGGAATAACAAAACAGAAACGTGGGATTAAACGCTGCATTTCGGCTTCCCGTGTCTCCCTATACATCGGCGGCGACGCACATTAACTCCACATTTATCCACACGGCACATACGTTCCCATTTACTCCGCTTGAAGATGACAGATGCTCGCAAAGTGCAATGGCAGTGTCTACTCTTAGTTTACCCTCCCGTTGCTCTTTTTTGCCTTAGAGTGTATAAACGATTGCAGGATGAAATTTATAACATCGCTTCGGTCTAAGAAATTCTCTTTTCATTAGGACATTATCAAGTAATGCTCGTCGGTCACTTAGGCGTGTATTTTAACCTGGAACGGCACGTGTTAATGTGGGTGCTGCATGGCTATTGATGACCAGTAGCAGACCCAGGGCATTTTGTCCGCAGTATATATTGGAGAAATAGGTACCAATACTGCCTTTGCCATTCGTGTTCTTGCGAATGATTCAGTAGTTAGCAAAAAAATAGAAAACCCAATTGGCGTAGTTATTATATGCGATCCAAGCATGTAAACGGATTGGTTTTGCACATTGGAAATAGAGTTAGAACCAAAAGGACGAAATGTGTAGAATTTACAACGAGTATTATTTTAACTCCAAAGCGTTAGCCAATTAAACACAACATACTTGAACACGTTCTTACGTTTAAATACTGAGTAGGAATTTGAAAGGCTAGTCTTGCACGCGTCTCCTACGTAGAAATAACTCGTAAGTTGCAAAGCACTGACAAATTTTGGTTTCCGAAAGCACCAAGTACTCGGATATCATTTCGCATTGGTCAGAAAATCACAAATTAATGTATCTAAAATATATATACTGCACCGAAAACACCTTAACATTACCAATTTATTCGAAACTATCCATAATATTATTGAAACATTTATTTCGTTCTCTTATTCCAGCCCAAAATTGTACCTGCAGTATTCGCATCCAACCGAAAAGTACAGCCCGGCCTATACAGCTTGAACCTCGGAGAAACAACAATAGAACAGGTTACCACCCATAAATACTTAGGTATAACTTTCAATTCGTCTTTGCACTGGGCCCTCATATAAAACAAATAACAAAAAAAATTACCACTTGGCTGTTTCACACTGCTAAAGGCACGCAAAACGTTTTCTCCCCGCGTTTTAAACTCATTTACTTTGCCGTGTTTCATAGCATAATGACGTATTGCATTGAGTCATAGTGGTTAACGTACGCCTCTTACTGCAAATCACTCTGTGTAATCCAAAAAAGAGCCATTAGAATATCGGCCGGAGCACCGAGAAAACAGCCATCAGCTATGGTCTTCGTCGAATATAACATATTGCAGTTTGATAGAGTCAGGGACTGTAATACTGCTGTGAGTATCCACAAAATACTTACCACAAACAACCCCTACCACTCGCCAACGCTAATTACACCCAACCGAGATACGAGGCCCGCTGATCACAAAACTCTTAACCTGCCAATAGTACATAATGTATATGGTCAGCGCCTGTTGTCCTTCATCGGAGCCAAAATGTGGAAAAACATACGAAACTCCATCAAAACAGAACCAAATATGTTGCCGTCCCTAAAATATTACTTCAGAATTCAAGTACAATAAACCAGAACTGTTAATTTGAATATAAGTAACACTACTGTAATAACACTAAAAAATGTAACTTGCTGTCAATGAATTTTACTTGTGTGCGACAATCAACCCTTTTGCCCAGGATTGCATTTTTGAAAATATTTCTGTAACGGATCCAATACTAGCCGTACTGGCTATAGATCCAGGTGCCTCATCAGCATGTTTTTGTAATTTTTTTGATGAAATAAACAACTTTGTCACGCAGCAGAAGATTTTCGGTGTATTATTATGTCATTTACGATTGATATTGTGGGGTTCGCGGCTTTAAACGGGCTGTATTACCTGCCTGGAAAGCTAGAACACCAGAAACAAAGCCGTAATCCCAACCGTAGCGTTGCGTAGACCCCGCTGATGGTTAGATCCACTACCCCGGAGGCACCATTGATGCGCTCGGAGGAAGGCGATGTCGGCAAACCACGCTTTATTGTTCGGTCAAAATATGCAACCCGGACTGGACAGGCTGTGCAGAGCTTGTGCGGGAGACGAAGTCTCCGATAGCTCGTTAACCCGTCTGTGGCCGCCGACTCGGTCCGTCCTGGAGTGGGGTTCTCGCCTCGGCTCTGGGTCGAGGAACATCCGTTTCCTTGTCCGACCAGCGCGGTTCCCTACACGGCCAGCAAAGCCCTAAGCGAAGAAACACCGCCTTCCAAGTCACCTTGATTGGGACAGAAGGGTTTCCAGAGGGGGAAGAGGGTGCCGGCGGCGGAGCCCATCGGCGGGGGGCCGGCGCTTCGCACACCGTAATCCCGACGAGAAAGTGCGACCCACGCAACCGGCTTTGCCGCCGAAGAAGCATCCCCGTGGCGGCGGCGCAGGGCAGTTAACCCAAACGACGCTGCATGGCGGGCATGGGAACCGACGTGGTCGCCAATATATCACACTGACAACTCATTTCTATGCCTGTACAATCCCACTGGACCTTGTTTCTCAACTTGCCTTGCCCTTGGGCGGCAAGTTATTCTTGTATCAACGCAAAAATTAACTTATCAGCATTACTGAATTAAATTGGTTACCAGCTCATGTTGCTAACTTCGCTAACAGGTAAGCTCCCCCAAGAATGTTTGAAGTTATCGTTGAAACTAGTGATTTCTGATGTCCATTGGGGAAACTTGGTTCCTGTCTTTCGTTGTTCCATGCTGGTGCAGAGTTTGCATCCTTTATTATATCGTTACGTCCGGGAGGGATTTATTAAGGCAAGAGCGCAGGCTCCGAAGGCAGAGAAAAGTCAAGCACCGTTGAGCACGACGCGAGCAGCGGTCCGGCTTCTTCTTCCTCTTGTCCAGAGAGCCCAGCTCCCGCATCCTCTTTCTCCTCTTCAGCTGATCCAATCCACTTGGCCAAGCCAATGTTGCAGAATTGGTTTACCGTTACACTTCCCCCGTCGCAGACGAAGCCTTCCGGGCGAGTCACTGTGTGGTACGGGAGTTGTAGCGTTTAAAGGGGCCCTGAAAGGCGTTTTGAGCACACTAAATTGACTAGCGCAATCGTTAGATTGGGTCGTCAACATCATCTGTGCCAAGTATTACTCTTTTACACGCAGCGGAAAGCTCACACTTTTGTTGCCAAGCTTGTCGCTTTTTTCTCACCCTTTCCTTCGTGTTTTTAGACGCCGCCATCTTCACATGTCTACATCATCGATTCCCAGATGTTCTTCATGAGCTAGAGATCCTGCTATTGGGCGGCTTTTTCACGCACTTCCGGCAAAGAGATGAGTCGTCTGCTCAGCGTCAGCTCGCCTGCTGATCTGCCAGCGGAGTGCCGGAGTGCTTGGACATTTTACGACAAACGAAACAAGTGTAAACAAACGCTTAACCGTTTGTATTGAATGCAACAGGGCCATAACACGGCATGGATATTCTCTTACTTGGGTACGTTCCATAAAGAAAGCGTTGAAGCCCCGTGGCACTTCTTTCTTGCAATCGCAGAGAACGCTATGAGCCAAATGCCCGGGTTTGACGCGAACATTTTATTCAACTTCCAAACAAACCAGAGATGCGCTTCGAACGAACACTACGTCACAACATGCGTTGCAAGTCCGAACCGCGATTGACAGACGATGGGTTGCCTCCTCGTGCCTCTCGTAAATTCGGCACTCATCTCGCGCGCGGTTTGCGGGGATGAACAGCAAGTCACTTAACTCTGGCGCACAAGCCGATTGCTTTTAGCCATGCACACTGCAGATACCCCATGCGAGGTTGAGTCGTACGCCGCTCGAGAAATATAATCCAGACCATGGGAAGCACTATCCACCCGCAGAAGCACAACGTCGCATTTCATCGCAAAACAAAGGCGTCCACAACACACGCACCATCGCCTCCTGTAATGCCAAACGCACCTCGCACTTCCAAATGGGAGTGAGTAGTAAGCCTGCAGTGCCCATATGCCGCGAGGTGGGGCCCCAAGCTGAACCGGGATCACGCAACCGTAACTGACTTCCAGAGCGGTTTGTGCATTGTTGCCAGGGCAACCGATATTTGATATTGTCAAAG
Organism: Haemaphysalis longicornis; assembly: GCF_048455015.1. Classification (NCBI taxonomy): domain Eukaryota; kingdom Metazoa; phylum Arthropoda; class Arachnida; order Ixodida; family Ixodidae; genus Haemaphysalis; species Haemaphysalis longicornis. The sequence goes on along the minus strand of NW_027526295.1, from coordinate 57,966,117 downwards.
AAACGGTGCTCGCTCCAGCGTTAGAAAGCTCAGAGCCGCGGCGGAGCATGTTTTAACAACGTTGCCGGTCTCTACCACGCGTCGCCCCAAGCTGAACTGCCGTAGAGTTCCAAGCTACGCCCAAGCTGAACTGGCCTAGGGAGCATATACAGGAACTCTAAACTGGCGTTTTGTGTACGGGTTCTGTATCGGTTTAAAATGTCGTTTTCACAAGCCGCCGGCCGGAATTACCACCGCCACAAAATAAGACCCGGCACCAGCGGGCCCACATCTGATACGGCGGTTTTTGGATCAACAGTGCGTTGTGCATCCAAGGGAGCCTAGACGTAATACTACTCAAGAGAGCGAGCGCACTATCCTCCCCGTGCGGCTGCGAGTTCGCCGCCGATAAAAAGTCGCGTGCCGACGATAGCAAAGTTGTGCAGCAACGTACACCGCGAAAGGGCAAGGCCAGGCCGCCGCACACATGCGGCCAGATTTTTCGTTCGCTTTTCCAGCCTTGAGCGGAGTGTGGGATTCATGGTGTCAACAAAGCTTGCCCGTAGTAGACGGCAGTGTGAGCAGCGCAATAGTGGAAGTACGTCACCGCTGAGGAGCGCAGCATCATGGGAGGCAAGGCTCGCGCACCGTCAACAGCCGAGAGTAAGTCGAAAGGAGGAGGAAACGCGGAGCGACGATATAGCGCGGTTTTTGATTTACGATTTTAAGCTAATACTTATCGCTTTAACAAAATTCTTGCGGGAGGAGATTGCGAATACATTGCTTTATTTGGTTACATGTACATCCATGCATCGGAGGAAGTATTTCAGGACCCCTTTAAGGGCCTTTTTTTATTCCTGAAGCGCATTCAGATCGAAGCTTCAATTTCGGGCTGAACTTTGTCGTTAAATGAAGGGGTTGTAGCGCACGGAGACAATAACGAATAAAGCAAGAAAATGCCAGCACGCAGTGCTGTAAATTTTATTTTAGGTGTACGCAATCACTTTCACAGCTGCAATTATGTATGGCGATAAGATATCGGCTGAAGTGTACAAAAAAATAGCGGAAGGTATTTCCGGACCCCTTTAAGACGCGCCACATGTACAACTTGGGTCGTCTTCGACGGTCTACCAGTGGTGGTTAGGCGTGACAGCACGTAATTAACTTCGCCAACACGTTTCACAACAAGAAAGGGTCCAGTGTAATGGGCGAGAAGTTTTTCGCAGAGGCCGCGTCGGCGGTGTGGGGTCAAGAGCCAGACTAGATCACCTGGGGCGTAAGAGAGGTCCCGGTGACGACGGTCATATCGCTGTTTACAGCGGTTTTGGGAGGATAACGTGCGGAAGCGCGCAAGCCTACGGGCCTCTTCGACAAGGGAAAGCGTCTTGGCCACTGAAGGCTTGTCGTGTTCAGCATAAGGGAAGATGGTGTCCACGCAGCAGCGAGGTTGGCGTGCAGAGAGAAGAAAGAAAGGGCTGTATCCGGTGGTTTCGTGCTTGGCGGTGTTGTAGGCATGCGTAAGAAAAGGCAAGATGTCGTCCCAGTTTTTGTGGTCGGAGGCTACGTAAATTGCTAGCATATTGGACAGTGTTCGATTCGTTCGCTCGGTGAGACCATTCGTTTGAAGATGGTATGGGGTAGAGTGCCGGAACTCAACTTTAGAGACGCGAAGGAGCTCTTCAACGACGTCCGCTATAAACTGACGGCCACGGTCACTTATGATGACGCTGGAAGGTCCATGACGAAGAAGTATATTTCGGAGCCGGAACAGAGACACTTCCGCAGCAGTAGCAGATGGTACCGCGGCGGTCTGAGAGTAACATGAAAGGTAGTCGACACACACGATAATCCAACGATTACCCTTCGATGAGCGCGGAAATGGGCCCAGTAAATCGATGCCGACCTTTTCGAAAGGGGCAGTGGGCGGATTCAGAGGGTGAAGCCTTCCTGCCGGAGCGGCAGTGGGTAGCGTGTGCCGCTGGCATTGTATACAAGTGGCAACATACTTTTCTGTGGTTTTGCGCATATTTGGCCAGTAAAAACGTTGTTTGGCGCGGCGAAGTGTACGAGCGAATCCCATATGTTCAGACGTATGATTGTTGTGCATGAAATTTAGAATGCTGTTGCGCAGGCTTTGCGGTACCACAAGCAAAAGGCTGGAACCAATCGCAGAGTAGTTCTTTTTGCCATCGCGAACGCAGAACCGGGTATCACGCTTGTCGGCACGTGCGCAATTGAAGAAGGGCTGCAGACTCTGGTCCCGGCGCTGTTCTATCTTGAAAGTGGAGAGATCGGGGAATGGTGTTGACAAAGAAGCAAGACAGTCGTCGAAACTGTCGTCATCCCAGCTCGTGGTTTCCAGTGGCAGGCGAGAAAGGCAGTCCGCGTTAGCATGCTTGTGGACGCTCTTGTACGACACGGTGAAGGTATACTCTTACAGACGCAGGGCCCAGCGTGCAAGGCGGCCGCAAGGATCCCGAAGGTTGACGAGCCAGCATACCGAATGGTGATCAGTTACGACGGTAAACTGGTGTCCATAAAGGTAGGAGCGGAATCTCTGCGTGCCGAAGACGACAGCGAGACACTCCTGTTATGTAACTGTGTAGTTCCTTTCTGACTTACTCAGTGCCCGACTGGCGTAGGCAATAACATGTTCATTAGGACCATGGCGTTGAATTAGCACGGCCCCTATTCCTATACCGCTGAGGTCGGTATGAACCTCTGTAGGAGCCCAGGGGTCAGTGTTGAAGTTTGGGCCCCGACGTCAAAAGGATCTTGAGCTGGCGAAACGCGGCGTCACATTCAGAAGTCCACGTGAATGGAACATTTTTCTGCAGTAGTGATGTCAGGGGATAGACTGTGTCTGCAAATCGAGGTATGAACCGGTGAAAATACGAGCAGAGGCCAAGAAAACTTCGTAGCTCTTTGACAGAATGGGGCTCTTTGAAATCACTAACTGCTTGGATTTTGCGTGGGTCTGGTCTGACACCGTCCTTATCGACCAAGAGGCCCAGCACAAGCGTTTGGCGATCTCCGAATCGACACTTCTTCGAATTTAGGGCTAAACCAGCCTTTTCCAAGCAGTCCAAGACGGTAACCAAGCGACTGCTGTGCTCACTGAACGTTCGGCCAAAAATTACATCGTCGAGGTAGCACATCCAGATTTCCCCCTTGAGGGCCGAAGGAGGCCGGAGCATTGAAAAGTCCAAAGGGCATTACATTGAATTCAAACAATCCGTCAGGCGTTACGAAAGCAGTTTTTTCCTTATCACTGGGGTCCATGGGAATTTGCCAATATCCTGATCTCAAGTCTACGGAGGAAAAATATGAAGCTGAATGAAGACAATCAATGGCGTCGTTGATTCGGGGTAACGGGTAGACATCTTTCTTAGTTGCAGAATTGAGGCGTCGATAGTCGACGCAAAATCTCCATGAGCCGTCCTTCTTGACGAGTATGACAGGTGCTGCCCAAGGACTGCATGATTCTCGAATTACGCCATTCCTTAGCATTTCCAGGACTTGGTCGTTAATTAGGCGTCGCTCTGGCGTGGAAACACGGTAAGGCTTCTGGCGAATTGGTCTTGCTCCCCCAGTATGGATTGAATGTTGCGTGCGATTTGGCGGAATTGGAAAATTCCGTTGGTTGTGACAGAAGTCGAAAACACTTGCATGCTTGGACAGAAGATCGGCTAGGGAACGGCGCTCATCTGGTTGAAGTGACTCGCTAATCACGTGTAGGAACTTGGAGAGGTCCACTGGGCAAGTATTAACAGATGCGTTCAACTCGTAGTTCATAACGGCTATTAAATGGGGCGCATACGGAATCTCGTGGGCAAGTTTGAGACCTCTTGACAACACAACGGGCTCACTGGAGTAGTTGACAGCCCACAACGTAGAGTGACCGTGGGCAACGGTAACAACCGCGCGAGGAACGACGATGTTTTTCTTGGCACAATTCTCGAAAACGTGCTTCACTAAGGCGTCAATTTCACGATTTGGGGCACGGGAGGACCATACTGGGACAAATAGGGCACATCGTGCTGGAATGATGGTGTCTTCCAACACGCAAAATGTGTCCAATGCAGCGGTCTGGTGGCCAGCAGGGTTTTCAACAAGCGCAGATAAGGCAGTGCCGTCTATAAAAATTTATCCGCTTCTACAGTCAACCGTAGCACCACACTGCTTCAAAAAGTCGATTCCCAAGATGACGTCATGTGTAGTCCGCGGGAGCACAGTAAACTCTGCTCTGAATAACTGGCCGCCGAAGGAGATATTCACTGAACAAACTTCAAGAGGGTGCAGCCACTCACAACCCACACCACAAAATGTAACCACCTGGTCCCACGTAAACATCACCTTATGTCCAAGCCTGTTTTTAAAATCAACGCTCATCACAGACACTGTTGCTACAGTATCTACTAAGGCCATTGTTCGAACATTATCAACCACAATTTCAACTTTGTTTTTAGCATGAGGACAGGCGAAGGTAAATCTGTTGAAGGCAGTCCGGTGAGAGGAATGTTAGACGCAGTTTGCTTAGTGACCTTACCTCCATTGGTCGCGCCATCTAGTTTTCCGGCGGCAGTGACCTGCGCCGAGGCGAAGGCGAACGTCGCTGGCGGTATGTGGGAGGTGTAAGACTCTGGTCCGAAGCGGGCGAATGATGACCTGCGGGCGGCTGTCCTCTAGGAATAGAGCCTCTCGGCCAGTGACCATTGTAGTGTGAATCGTCAGCCTCCGAGCGGTAGAACGTGCGTGGTGGTTCGTACCTTGTCGCCTGGCGTCGGCGGCGGCAGTAGCGGGAGATGTGGCCGGTAATGCCACCGAAGTAGCAAACGGGGCCCTCGCGGATGCGGTCAATGAGGTATTCATCATTAGCGCCGCAGAAACGTAGGACATAATGGTAGCGTTGGGGACGGCGAAGGAAGTTCTCCGGAGGACTATATCCCGCGGACTCGCGGCTACCACCCCGCCAAGGAATATCAATCAATCAATCCGGGAGGCAAAGTTTCGGCCGTTGAGAACAGCGCTGTAGGGTTGAAGAACGTTCGTTTGCACATGTTCTGTCAATGAGTCTTCGCGCTTACGGCCGCGGTCGGAACGTTCCAGATATTCTTGATGCCGCAACAGTTCTTCGCGCACGATGTTGCGAATGGTTCGGCCAAGTCAGACGGTCCGCAGTCGTCAACACTGGCGACGGTAGTCACGTTAGCCAAGCGACCATATTTTGGCGTAATGCGACGCAGCTTCAATGCCTCGAATGTGCGGCATTGCTGAATGACGTCCGCTGCTGACTCCAGTTTCTCTCTTCCGATCAGAAAATGATAGACGTCATCTGCGATTCCTTTCAAGAGGTGGCCTACCTTGTCTTGCTCCGACATTTGCGGGTCGACAACTCGGCAGACTTCAATATTTCCTCGATGTAGGTGGTACACGTCTCGCCAGGAATTTGTGCCCGCTGAAGCAGCGTCTGTTCGGCCCTTTTCTTTTTTGCGGTGGGGTCGCCGAAGCGACCGGTGATTTCTTCGACGAAGCGGTCCCAAGTTCTTAACTTCCTTTCGTTGTTTTCGAACCAGTGAGCGCTGTTTCATCCAGGGAAAACACGACGTTAGCGAGCTGAGCAGGTGTATCCCAGCGGTTGTATCGGCTCACCCGCCTGTAATGGGCGAGCCATTCTTCAACGTCTTCTTAAGCGTACCCACAGAATTTTCGTGGATCTCGTGTCGGATACCAGATGGCCATTGGCGGAGAGTTGGGAAGACGGCTGTCCGCAGCCGGTGGCATGGTATCTGGCGCTGGTGGTAGGCCCGCAACGCGTCGGCTTCGGCGCAAGTCTGGGAGTTCCGTCGTCGCTACGTACCCCGCACCGTCCACCAAACTTTTACGTCCGGGAGGGATTTATTAAGGCAAGAGCGCAGGCTCCGAAGGCAGGGAAACGTCAAGCACCGTTGAGCACGATGCGAGCAGCGGTCCGGCTTCTTCTTCCTCTAGTCCAGAGAGCCCAGCTCCCGCATCCTCTTTCTCCTCTTCAGCTGATCCAATCCACTTGGCCAAGCCAATGTTGCAGAATTGGTTTGCCGTTACAATATTATATTTCGGAATATCATTTTATAATTTTTCATACGGTTTATTTATTTTGGAACCCTGGATCAGGTGTGTTTTTGAGTTAAGTAATTATTCCTTTTATGATGCCCCTGGCTCATGGGTTATGTAAAGAATTTACGAATAAATGCAATTTCCGCATTTGTTCCCGGCGTTTTTTAAATATATTTTCCGAGCTGCATGCTATATTGCAATTACAATTGTGATGATCGAGCTTCAAAACACCCCGTAGAGGCGTTTGCGACGTTCGATCTTTGCATGCCTATTGTTTTTCCTTGACAAAAAAACTGCAAGAAGCAAAATATAAGGTTTGATGAAACGCTTCAAAGCGCGCCCTACCTTGCAAAGCATATACACAAAGCATTAGCTCGCTTTCAATGGAGAGTAAGGGCAGCTATTGTGTTAATGTCTGCAATGATAGCACAATTTGATGGTTTGATATACATAGTGTATGACTCCATAAACAGAGGGAGTCGAGCAACTGGTGAGAGAAATATAGGCTTCAAAGGCAATATATAAAACATCTTGAAGTTCCGCCTGACCTTAGAATCCAAGATAGACGATAGAAAAAGAGTGCGAACACCCAGAGTTTCTAATAGAGAAAGGCTGATCTGAAGTAGTTTTTAACAGCGAGGCAGTTTGTATTGGCACGGCTAGGGTATTTCGTTAGCCTGGCATTCGTACTGTATTACTTCCTCGCAGTTCTTCCATTCGCATTCCAAATGCTTCAGTGACGCCATCGTTCTTTCTTGATTACCTATTCCCAAATCCTACCACACTCTCAGGGGCTCGCAAACGAAAATGACAGCGGCCATCCGGGCTTGAAAACGTAAAGGCTACTCGCATGCGTTTCCTTAGGGGACTGAGCTAGGGTGACTTTCGCTTTGTGTATCGATTCGGGATACAAGTGCTTCCGGTTTCACAAATGCGGAATGCCTATTCAGCTACTTCTACCTAACATAAGGAACGGGTGTATGGGTCCCAGTCACTGCGCCTTCTCAACGCACACACGTCCACTCAGCACAGGACTGGACAGAGTTTTGTGATTGAAAATTTTGGGTGCATAAAATGACATATTTTCATTTTGCCGGTTTTGTTTGCTTTTGTTTTTTTTTCTTTTGTATTTTGCTTACTTTTTGTTTTTCTTTTGTCATCTAGCGTTGAAAGCCAACGTAACGGCTCGGCTAACCTCGATAGTCCCCATTAAAGATTTTAAAGATTCTCTCTCTCTCTCTCTCTCTCTCTCACACACAGAGGGGGGGAGGTATTGGCTAACAACGATTAGAGCTTCTATTAGAGGACTAGCGAGTAATACATGTCGTATAAGTTCAAGGCCGATGCCTCCTCCCCGATATGCCAGTAGGTGCTCACGGGAACTTGGCCATGGTGATGAATGCTTGTCATAAAGCGATGGTCAGTTTCAAAGGAGTAACTCTTGCTACATGTGACACACACACGATATCTTTTTCTCCTCTTTAAGAACGCCGCTACGCGAGACTGCAAAGTAGACTGGTAGTCTCTAATATCCGAGTGGAAAGGATGAGGCTTCAAAATTGTCTCGATTCTTCGTCCCCTGTCTTTGGAGGGCTCCCTTCTCCAGGAGTCCGTGGACTGCGGCGGCCATGGGGGCAATGTTAATTACCTTAAGCTGGTCGCTTCAATCTGAGCTGGTCAACGTGCTGGCCCACTGTACGGGGAATGGGGACGCTAGTGAGGGACGGTGGGTATGGGTTCACATTCAACCGTATTATCCAGTGTACAAGAGGTGGGGCAGTAGTTGCACGTGACGGGATATGAGGGAGGGCGGACGGCATGGAGGAGGGTGCCGTGGGAGAAAGTACTGGTCTAAAGTCAAGAGTTTATTGCTTCGTGTCGGTAAGTTTATAATCTCATGGTGGAAGATTGGGGCGCGAAATACGATATTGAGATCGGATGTCGAAGCTGTTTTATTTTCCCCACTTTAGGATGTGCTGCCAGATTGGTATGTAAGCAGCCACCACAGAACTGGCTTCATCCTTTGTATGAAATGTGGCCCTCTACTGAGCGCTGTTTGCACAACTGCTTAGAGATTAGAAAAAGAACGTTTTGTAATGTCGCGGCTCGTTTATAGTAGTGGTAGTAAAATAACATTGACTGATGTAGAATGCGCTCTAGTTCAAATGGTGAAAGTTAGAAAGAAATCATTTTTTGGGCGAAAGCAATAACTAACAAACGTTGGTGGAGAGTCCACAGTCCACAGATGAGAAATTATGCCCGACGAATGGCACGGCCAATGATTAAAGCATGGCACAAAAAATATTGACGACTGTTCAAACGATGAGAAACAGGCCAAGGAATGTTCGGAATAAGCCCACAATTGTTAGGGAAACTCGTGTAAAGAAATTAGGTAAATCAGTTTTAAAAATGAAATCACAAAACAAGGACATGAATGAAGACGAGGCGAAGGGGACAGCCGTGCACTCACAACTTATGCGATTGTCATTGAAATCTGTATACATAAAAACGGTTCCGGCGGGGGCTCTCAGTTGCGCATGGGAGACAATGTCAGCTTAATGCCTGAGGCTGTGATGGAAACCAAGCTGACGCCGCCCCCCGGCCCTCCCCCGTCTCCATCCAACCCTGTCTTGAGATTTGTTATGATTCGATACCTTCATGAGTCACAGGTGTGTTTCTGTCCCTAATAATAATAATGCATTTATTTTCAATCATTTTCTGAGGGGCGCGGATAGGACAAAAAGTTGGATAAGCAGCTTGACAGCCTCCCTCCACCCTATAACGAAAGGGTAATAACGGAAGCATTTTCTCAGTTGGACAAGCAGTCTTCGCTAGTGAACTAAGGGCTTGCCAGGAAACCTTCAATGTCTTTCTCTCTCTCGGGTTTTTTGGTTGATTATCTCCTCCCTCAACTTATTATTCTTGCACATTCGAGTTTGGCCAAAATGTACTTTTCCGCAGCTTAACCAAACTTGATGTACAAAGCCTTCATCGTTATTGTGAAAAGGTCGCCTATGCTTTATGTAGCAGCAACCCCGATGAATAGCCTCCGGCTCACCAAACCTACAGTAATTTGAAAGAAAGTTGTTCGGAGAAGAGACAAAGAGAACACCGTTCTTCATACAGCTGAGCCATTTTTGTTAAGTTATTCCAGTAACGTGTGAACCTAAGGTATCACAGCAACGTAGCGCTTAGGTTTGGCTAGAGTTTCACTCGTTCGCGGCTTTACGCGCAATTTTCTTTTTCAAAAACCTATCTGTGCCCGAAACGAGAAGTCGCTGAGGCTATTCGTGACTAAGCAAGATTTTCGCAGCGATCTGTATATAACAGGACGATTTCAGGCGAACATTTACTGGTTCGTGAATGTAAGCTATTTTTAAGTGCCCCTTCATTCACTTTTATTTCGAAACACCCGATGTTTTATCGCTAGGTTATTCTTACTCATATTTGGAGCCAATCCCGATATATTTAATGTAGCATGTACTGACCATAGTTACACCTAAAAGATAGATATGGCCTGTACACTTTACTTGAGCAAGCGTGGAAAAGAAAGTATAAGAACTCCAACTTTCCCTTCAGCCGCCGACAGATACGGAAAAAGTACAGTCGGGAAACTAGGTTTTGATGAAAGCATTACTAGGGCCTCCCAACGCTAACTTTTTTAGTAGAGGTTAAAATATGGCCACCATAAATTTTTCAACTGCACATTCTGCAGCCTTATTTTTTATTTATTTCGTTATTTGTTGTTTGTTGTTTTTGACGTTGAAAGCGTTTCAAGAAGTTGGATAGTGCTAAAATGTCTCTGTCAGGAACGCAGATCAAATAACGCAGTCTCTTTCTAGGAAGAGTGCTGCCTCCTGTGCTCATCAAAACTCAACAATGCGCATCAAGTAGCGGTAATGTAGTTGAAGGTGGAGAAATAAATAATTGCACACATTAGAGCGGGTTGTAAAGCAAAGAATGGCGTAACAAGGAAGTTGTAACAAATTCAGAGCTTAGAGAAGCTAAAAGACGAGGTGGAGGGCCATAAAAAGCGTGTCCGCTACGGAGAACCGAAACGTAAGTGGATTACTGATTCCAACTTATTGAGCCTTTTTTGCTTGAATTTTACACGGAGAATTCACTTGGGACTATTGCGAAGGAAAGATTTTCCGCTCGGAATTCAACAAGCTTCGACATGTTCCGATCGGTTGAGTGAATTTTAAGTATCCATAATCCAAAAAAGCCAATTCAAAATTTCCTCCCGCCGCTGCAGCCCGGATATGTGATTTTGAACCACGGAGTTATTCACATTGGTAGCTTCGAAAGTTTACTTCAGCGGAAGATTTCGTTTTGGAGTGACAATATTTGAACAGTGTTTTCTGCGTCTGTCAAATGTTGCTTTACATTAGGCACACCTATTATTATGTATTTGTGTGTATCAGGGGACAGGCCCCGTTTAACCGCATCCTAGTGTTCTTTGTCCGTACCCCTGGCATTTGCAACGCTAATGCCGAATGAAGTTTGATTTGATGAAGGCTGTCACATCCCAGAGTCATACTACACACTTCTTTAGAGAGGCAGCGTAATAAATTTGTGCAAGTTTCATTTTACCGACGTTCCTATATGGCGCTTTTTAGGAAATTCTACCCACCATTGAGCTATTTGGCATAACTCTGCAGCCTCAGTCAAGGTGTACTGGGTTGTAGAACAGCCTTCAGCCTTTCGTGTCCCCTTCACCGACAATTGTAGCACTGCATTGCCGTGATTTCACACACGCGTTTACCATATCGAAAATCTCCAAAACTAGTTTTTCACACATTCCTGGGTAACAACCGCATCCTAGCTTCCTGGCACACAGGTTTAACCGTATAGGCATGGTAGGGAGTCATTCCCATGCTCCGCTCTTTCCAGTGCCTCGTGATAAAAGACTATCAGTAAATAAGCAGGTGAAATAGCGGGAGGATATCTGCATTATTAAACGCACATTTCTCCTTAAAAAGGGCTTCAAAATAGGCGACAGAAACTCAGAGCTTTACATACTCATTCACGACTACGTTCCGGCGCTAAACACTCTAAAATGTGAACGATACTTTTACTCTGGTTTTGATCATCCGAGAAATGTGCCTTACAGGCATCGCGTACACTCACGATGCCTTAAAAAAAAACAAGCCCTCTCCTTGCCACGCGTGGTCTTAGAAGGCTGCCGGCATACACCTAAGCGTATGCGATTAGTAATGTGTCCTGACGCTGTCCGTGTTCGACAGAAAAGAACAGTGCATGCTGTGAACCGCGTGTAAATCAGTGTTAAAATAAAACCTTTTTTTCATACGCTGATTGTCGCTGCTTTAGACATTACTTTCACCCCAAAATTTGACATCATTTTAGCGCTTGATGCGATACAACACTTAATCTAGCGCACAAACTGGAAACCTTATTTACAATCTGGGCTCAAAGTGCGCAAAGCATCCACGGATATATTTCTGTGAACCCGCGAACGGCAGAGTTTCGTGCAGCTGCTGTCTTCGCGACAGCATGGATAATCGACGCTGCTCCACTTTTGATTTGCAGGTCAGCATGCAATCGAATTTAAAAGGATACCTCCACATGTTTTAACGCTGTTCTGCTTCAAGCTCGGTGCTTGCATGCGCCCCCCCCCCCTCCGCCCCCCTCCACCCATTCCACAAACCATCCTTGGCTACGTTTTGACGACGTTGTTACTCGGCTAAAGGTTCAACCGAGCCTCCGTCTCACCTAGAGGCGTATACATCGGGGTGCGGATGGGCTTCTGTAAACGCACCAGCCACCCGCCCTCAATAGGGCGCCAAACAGGCAGTCACACGTAAGCCCACTTTTATTTCTCTTCCTATTTCTCGATTACAGTGGCGGGACCGAGGTAAAAGCTGAGTTGCTACGCTTGGGTATGGCAGCCAGCACTACACAGACCACCTGGGGTTGAGGAGGCTCTCTTAGTTAAGCCTCCCGGCCGTCACTAGTCGTTAGGACTTATCGAGGAAAGTGGAAACAAATGAGCGCTTGCTTGTCGCAGGTTTGGTACACTTAACTGTGAAAACATTGCGCTGCTTATGTTTACAAACTGAAGTATAAGGAGGAAACAGAGGAAACACTCATGCAGAAGCGGATCGTGCAAACTACTTTATTTTGCGAGCCATTCCAAAAAATGGTGAACCCAAACACCAAAAATTAAAGCCGTTCTCCTCAATGGGAAAGCTGTCGGAAGTTCAGAGCAGTGATTCACCATACTGGACTGTAGCGCCGTTACCCGCTCACTGCTATCACCCAATGCAATTCAAATTTCCCGCGTTCGCGGTGCTCGCGCGCCCTGGGCCTGAAACTGCGCAAGCGGGAGTTCTGTTCTTTTTGTGCTTGCTTTCCTGTCGCATGTGCCGACATTGCACTGCCACTTTTTGTTGCTTACGATCGTAAAAAAACAACCTGACGAGCGTTCCTAATCAAATAATCGGGGGCGCTGCCGGCTGATTACGTATATTTTGTTTTAAATGTACCTACAGTTTTCCTTACGCTAAACAACAGGGAGATATATGACAAGCGCCAGCAGTGCACGAGTTTCAAACGCCTATGTCTATACGAACCATTTGTTTCGAAGTCTTTGGGTTACGCCGCGACGACAGCCGCTGCGACGGAACTCCGCTGGGTTCTACTTGGGTCCAGCGAGCGAGGTACGATGGCAAGGCGAGCCCCTATAGTGCGCTGCACTTTCAACATAGCGCAAAACAGGTTCAGTAATCATGCCTGTATCGTCGTTTGCCCATGTTGCCACATTCCCTGTAATGGCCGGGGACGTGTCAAGCTCCGCAGGAGGCTTTTTTTCTCTGTCCTACCCACTGAAACTGGGCAAAGTAAAGTATTGCAATTTTAAACACCTCAGAAGCGGTTTCTGGGCGGTGCTTTCATGGGACGAAATGTAATAAAGTGCTAGGAGTGATGTGGAGAGGGCATAGCCTAGAGGGGGGAGAGCAAGAAGCATGCGCGAAGCAAAACAAATGCAGCAAGTTAAAAGAATGCGTGACCATGACGCTTGCACAGGCAAAGCTTTTCGAAACGGCTAAATCTGGCGGCAATGTTTACACTTGTCAACACAGTTGAGCAAAGAGAAAACGTTAACCATATTTTGGGCATGACATCAATAGATAAGTCATATTCCAATGTTTTTAATGAAAAAGAACTGACTGGTTGCTTGTTGCAATAGCCAATAAATATACAGTGTGACAAAAGAAAGAACTGCTCGTTGCGCCCCCTCGGGACAGGGTTCCATGTTTAAAAGTAAGGAAAGGTTTCAGTAGATACCGCGAGCAATGGAACACGGCAAAAAGAATTGGCGCAAAGGCAATCGATCTGCTCGGTTTAAGAAGTTCTATTAGCCTTAGCCTTGCCATTAGGGAATGCCTGGAAGCTTCTTTATTAACATCACCGCTAGCAACGTTAAGTCAGTGTAGCTGGGGTAATTTCTTGATCAGCCCCTATAATTTGCAACCGTCCCCTCAACAACGATGGAAATCGATAGCGATGAAACAGTGAAAAAATTACACCATCTTCACGTGGGGAACCCTGATGAGGATGCGAAGCATCGTGGCGGTTCCGTGTGGTTCCATTGTGTTGCCGTTATGTTGAGTGATCTGGTTTTTACTAGCGCCAGAGGGAATTCCGCGTCCGTGTCCACACCGGTGGCAAAGGCACGCAAGTGCTGTTGTGTTACGGTGAGTAGTCGGTGGTTCTCGAGCGCCGAAACTAGTCCATCATGTTCTTGTCGATGTTGTCTCTGTGGTAGAATCGGTAGTCTCCGTCAGCTTTGGTGAGGTAAAGGTTGTTGACATTTGTGCACCGGCTGAGAGCAATGTACACGCCCTCCTCTTCGCAGCTTTGTCTTCTCGTTCTTCTTCTTCTTCGGCGGTTCCCCTACGGGAAGATGACGACGGTGGTTGAACGCGAACCTATCTCGTGATGGATTCTTTGGTTGGCCAATCCCTAGGGGCATCCTGCCACAATCAGCATCAGAGGCGCTGCGGACGGGGCTGGTTGAGCTGCAAGGCGCGTGGCGCTTCCCGCCACAGCTTTCCCACGGGAAATTCAGCATCCCCCTCTAAAGTTTTCAGTTCGTTGTTTCCGTTGACGTTCAGCTTCGCGTGCCTTCGTTGTATCAGTAGCTTCTTCACGTAGTTTGAATGAGTCAAGAACATAAGGCACGTTCGTCGCACTTGCTCGTGTCCCGGATTTGTAGCGTAGTGGGAAGAGCACCACGTACCTCCCGTTGCGGCCAGAGAGTCGTGGGATCGAAACCGGGTGCCGCTAACTATTTCTTTTTTTATAGTGTAGTATCGCGGGGCTGTGGGTGTAAGGAGGAGAGTTGCGCATGCGCAGTGAGCGTGTGGACGGCGCCGCCATCAACGACGCAGGACCAGGCGAGCCTAAGAAATGCTTCGCATTTAAAAATATCAAGAGCGGCAGAAAATCCCATTTCGCGGAAGGCTCAGATAATCAGTTGGGTGCGCTTCTGATTAAGCGTTCCCTCGCTTTCCCCCTTTTTGATGTGCCAATCAACCTAATTAAGCGCAAGCCTGGGCTGCGATGCGGAATTTTTACAAATGCTCCCGAATTTTGTGAGCGCGCCATCTATCTGCTCAACCATTACGTCCATGGCGTCATCGGCCCATTTCAATAAAAACAACATCACGGATGAATTACCGTAAATTTCACCGAACAGTGAACTGTAAAAGATGTGAAGCCTCGCAAGTGGGCGCGTAGTTAGGGTTTAGGGGTAACAGTGCGACCAGGAGGACTAGGCAAGTCCCCCATTTAATTTTCCCTGACGCCTTGTTTTGTAAGCGTACACTGTACGGTCAAGCTTCGCTCGTGGTGGCGCCCTTGAATTACAGGTTGGTTTTATTTTGATATTATTTTTTATTTATTTTGTTTGTATTTTTGGCGGGGTGATTGTACAGTAGCGTTGCGACTAAGGCCGCTGTGCAACGCCACCCCGTTACAAAGGGAAGCCACTAAGCATCATCATCATCATCATTAAATATTCGTGCATGATAATCAACTGATTTGCATTATTTATCTGCATAAGATGCAAATTTAGGACGTTGTGTGCTGCGCAGGCCCATGATGACTAGATATTCAGCAAATCTCGTTCCTGCTGAATTTTTTTCGACAGCGCCGTCCTGGGCAAAAGTGGCCATTCTCCATATTCTGCGTAATTCTGGTGCTTGTTTTCTTCGTAAGTGCGATTGATGTGATCTGCCGGACGCGTCTTCTATTTTCGCCCGTGTCAACATTTGTGTCGGTATTGTTAATTACTTGAATATTTTCGCGTATATTTTA
This sequence comes from Haemaphysalis longicornis, assembly GCF_048455015.1. NCBI lineage: Eukaryota > Metazoa > Arthropoda > Arachnida > Ixodida > Ixodidae > Haemaphysalis > Haemaphysalis longicornis. Next base: position 57,950,700 of record NW_027526295.1, on the reverse strand, counting down.
TTACGAGCTGCAATATTTTCTTTAAAAGTTACGCTCTTCCTGTCATCATGCATGAAAGAGGAAGGTTACAAGCCACTTGAAGCTTGAAATTTGGGGTTGTCGTAAAGGCTTTGCACATTTTAATACGTGGCAGGCATTGGGACATTAAAAACTTGTAATATATGAATGATCGTAGATCGTAACGGCCGCACACGGTCATTCTATCAATACACTCACGCAAAAATTGATGAAGGTTGCGTGAACGAAGGAATTCTGTTTATTTTCCCTTTAAGACTTCGCCGCCATTAATGTTCGTTTAAAGCAGAATCTGACTAAATGGAAAAGGCATAAATGTTTTCGGTTTCTGCTATAACAACGTTTATGCACTGACGCGTATCACCCAAAAGGGCCGCCTGTCTTCGTCTGCTTTCTCTTGAGTGACATCGTCGACGCAAATAACCAGTACAGTTGGACAGGGCAAAATAACTACGCCCAGCATGGCAGGCTTTAGGAAGCTAAAAAGCAATAGGGACATTTACTACTTAGTGTAACAGGTTTTTTTCTGGTAAACGTTTCTACGTATCGCTATGATATCGCTGTTGTGCACATGAAGGGAAACAGTTTGCCTTTCACGGCCATCTAACGATCCAGGCATATCCAAACTCCTCCTTACACTCACTGGCAGTTGACCCGATTAGCTTTAAAGCAGCAGTGTACAAGCGTGCACTAGACTTTCCCCCCCATAGACATTGTGCTGTACTAGAAACGCCACCTGTAAGCTCCCTGGCTTCTCCAACAAAGATTATTTATTTTCAGCCTGTCAGGTGGTGCTTTGATAAGCATTCCAATGTGTTTGTTGGTTTATTGTGAGGCATGTCGTACGGTTGCTTCGTTCGAGAAGGACAGGTGTCCTTAAAGGAGCCACGAAAAGAAACCACAAGTTTAGTTCATCCAAAAGATTGCTTCGTTAGAATCATACGGACACCACTTTTAACGTAAAATTCGCTCAAATAAGCTACATAAATAGGAAAAAAGGGAGGGGCCATGCGACAGACTAGCTCATTTCCTGCAACAGAACCTATGATGTCATACCAGCCAGCTCTGCTATTGGCAGAGGGCGGCAAAAGCAAACGCAAATTAGGCAGAGCTTATAAGCTTGCCGAACGAGCGATTTGCGCCTAAATTTAGGGCGCATTCATTTTAAGGCCGTAAGAGTGGTGGAACAAACAGTGGAAGTTACGAAGCACACGTAAATATAGAAGTACCGATGCGTACTGCTGTTGGTACTGCGCACACTATGCTTGGTTTCGCTGCACAGGACTTCGGGGCTTCAGGGTTGTCTCAGGCGACACTGGCCGATTCAGCCAAGCAACGGTGTCTCATGCGACCATATTTGTCGAGCGAGCGCTATGTTTCAAGAAATGATTCTTTTCTCCCTGAAAAAAAAAAAACAAGTTTAAATACGGTCAAACACAAACCAAATGCAGAAAACGGCTTGCCACGGTATGGTGGCGCCATCTAGGTCCACTAACGGTAAACAAGGCTTCCCAATCGGCTGCAGAGGGGTCGGTTTCTCTGATGTCATTGCAGAACACGAAAACGCATGATTTAGGGGGAAAGTCAAACTTTTAACCCAAATTAATTAATTTATCAGTGAATAAAGCATCGTTTGCATTCGGGCAAACGCTAGGGGCACTGTAAAACACGAAATCTTTCGAATAACACAAACTTGTATTCTCTCTTCGTGGCTCCTCAGAAATTTTATTCCTAAGCAGTGGATAATGATGGAGGAGGCCTGGATCTGTCGTTGAGAACACTTCGCCCTCCAATACATACGACAGTATTCATATCTAATCAGACACAAATATGTACTTGGATGCGTGATGGGTTTTCAGGAGGAATCGGTTGTTTTCTGCGTATTTTCTGGGCTGCAGAAACGTAAAACGAATAGATCTGCGGTATCCCGATAGGCAGTAAATATTCCTATAAGTAAATATTATAAACGGGACATTTATACCCATCCGAGCCTTGGCAGAGCTTCAGTTTAACGCCCTTCTCTCCTCAACGTAAGGCTCTTTGGTGCTGGGCTGTCATGCGGTCCCTGCGTAACAGCACCGCCTGCCGCCGATACTCAGCTGCCTGCAGCGGGAGCTTGCATTGATCGCTCAAGAAGCAAGAGACGATCGGAATACTTCTAGGCCGGAGACGTCATGGCGACAGAAGGCTGACGCAGACTGTCTCACCTTCCATACGGGATACGGCGCTTGTGATTCAGATGTTTATACAGCAGAGGTATATAATCGCGCCTCCACTGTGAACCCAATACTGCATTGAACTGAACTCTTTGACGCATCCGGCTCTCACATTTACGCCATTGATTTATATACAGGGTGATCAAAGTTAAGTCGACAGGTTTTTTTGAAAAGTAGGCGGATAGATTTACGCGAAGGTTACCTGTGCAGTGAGGTTATGCCGTTGGCATCATGCGAAGGGCAATTAAACTTCACCGTTTGATATCTCGGACTACGGATGCGCTAGAAGAATTCTGCCAATTGAAACTGCTTAGAAACATGATTGCGTCTAACTTTCCAATACAAACATGCCTGGTTACGGTATTCACTAAAGGGTAATTAAACAATTTCAGTTAATTAAGCCTCCGAAATCAATGATTACCTCCTACTTATGTGTCCCCCTGGGCGCATAACCTCACTGTAAAGGTGGTCGTCGCGTAAATGTAAGTGCCTATTTTTAAAAAAACCTGTCGCCTTAACTTTGATCACCCTGTATATGTGTGTGTGTGCGCGTGCGTGCGTGCGTGCGTGCGTGTGTGCGTGCGTGCGTGCGTGTGTGTGTGCGTGTGTGTGCGTGTGCGTGTGCATGCGTGTGTGCGTGCGTGTGTGCGGGTGTGTGTGAAGAAACCCAAGGAAAGCAAAGGGGAAAATGAGAGATAGGTCATTTAATCATCACTGAAACCGACAGAGGTTTTGAAAGAGAAAACGAAAGTTGACAAAAGCTTGCCATTCGGGTGGGATCCGAACTCACGACCTCCAGAGTACGCGTCTTTTGCGATGATCACTCCGCTACCGGCGGGTCGGTGCTCCCCTCCACTTTCTTGTGTATTTATGTTAAGGTAATCGTTACCCTGTACTTGTGGTGGTAGCCAGGGCCACTCCGACTACTCGGGGTGAAGGGGACCGTCTTATTAAACCCCGCGGCATGCCTCGAGCTTCTACGACATGTCTAAAACAGTCCACCAGCGCTAAACCCTCTTAAGCTACCTGAATAAGCTACCTGAATAGGCTTACTGAATGACGTCTTAAGCTACCTGAATGCTAAAACTATGAACGCTCTCTTCGTAGTCGCAACAGGGAAGCGGGATGCTCACAAATGTACCAATAGCATATTGCTGCTAGCAGCGCGAGGAAGGTGCAAGGCTGAGCAAACAAAGTGTCATTCCCGCCAGTTTGCAGGCGACATAAAACGAGTTTGCCCTTTTCCTCGCTGCGACTTTGCTGGAGCCATCACGCTACATGAATACTCCACTGCGCAACGGCGAAGGCCCCCACCCGAAGCGTGTAAACGCTTTTCATATCGCAATTTGTTTAACCAAGTTGCACATCTGCAAAGTGTAAATACTTGACGAGTGTGGCTCGTAGGAGTTGCTGAGTGGTTAAGCCATTTGGTGATGACGATAAGGATCCGGGTTCGATTGACGTCCCCCGCAAATTTTTTTCGGTTGTACTATACGGAAAACCAGAACGTCCATGTGTCGAGATTTTGACGCAGATCAAATATTCCTTAGTGGTTTGAATTACTCTGCATCCTGCAGCATAAGCTTCGCTTCAAAACAGAGGTGTAGCACCGGGGAATCAAATGCGCCAACATTTTTAAATAGTGTGTTTTCACAGAAAAACAACAAAAATAAAAGGCACCTCACGTGGTTTCGAACTATTAATCACCAAATAACCGAAATTGAACCGGTAAAACCCCAAAATATTTGGCATTGTTGTATACACTTCCGTTCCTTTAACGTGCCATCAATGCATAGGCAGGCCGTGCTGTGGCTCCTGTTATAATTTTCATTTTTTAGGAAAGTAGAGCGGGCAAGTTGACGTTTTTACAAGATACAAATAATAATAATTGATGTAGTCGGCCAAACTTGTTCGCGAAAAAAAAAACACTTAAACAGATAACCCATGCTCAAAAGGCAGCCCTCTCTTTCTTTCTGCGTATTTTGCAGATTTCAGCTCTTATTTGTCTTCGGCGGTGTACGGTTACTGAATGAAAGACTCGCTATTCTATTGCTAGTTCAGCTTGTTCCGGAGGGGATGCACTGCTGTCGACGAATTACAGAATGTCCCCCCCCCCTAAAAGCTCAGTATCGTGCTTCGCTCTTTACATTAATTACCCTTTCACTTTCTAATTGCATAATTAATGTTAAAATTCGGCGATGTTGCGAACAGAATCATGGCCAGGGGTAAGCGGAACGACTACAATTTAGTGATAGCTATAGACAAATGCATTCCAGTGTTTAGAGCAATAATGCAATGACTGCGCGGTAAATAAAGCTTACTTTAAACAAAATTGTGGCCTACACCCTGGATAAGGTGACAACTAACAAATAATTGTAGGTGACGAAATAATGGAATTCATTGGTAGCATTTAACAGGCTGCAGTGGAATTTTTTTGTTATGCTAGATCGCTCCTATTAAATAGTGGTATTAAACCCTGGTATTTTAGCGCGCTAGTACGCAGGCCTAGCTCTAAGGTTTGACGATGATAGCGTAATTGGCCATTTCATAGCTAGGATTTCGACTTCAACAAAAAAGAAAGGGTATGAAATGCATTCCACCGTCCTATCGCTTAGCGGTGGCGTTATGTAGTTCCAAGGAAAATAATCCTTGGATTGTTTAATCCCCCCCCCCCAAAAAAAAAAACAGCCTTGTCATGGCTGTACGAAAGTTGAACGGCTTCCTTAAAATTATTTAGGATGATATCTTATCCGCGACTGCATTATATAAAAATGGCGAAACAGGCAATAAAGGCAGCCTTCTGCGTGACTAAAATATCACGTCTTATTTTTTTCTTTAGGATGAAGTCTTGGTTTGGCCACGCACAGGCCACGACCAGTGACGTGAATGATTCCCCGTCGAGAGAGATACGGTTATCGCTTATCTAAAAGTGTTTCTGCTGCTCACTATCCGGTCGGGTTGCGCGGGCCGTCTGCACCGGAGCGGGCGGTAAAAACTGGTTAGCTAAAACTCTCTAATCGCGCAATTGAACCGCACAACAAATAAACTTACTCGGTGAGATACAGCAGCGAATGTATGCATTAGTACAGGTGATATTCCGTGGCAGATCCAAAACACGCGCGGCAAGAATTGTCAGCTCACTTCACCAGATGACTAAGAAAGTGGACTAAGAAAAAGGTGGGTTGGGAGGGTAGAGGGGTGGTTCGAAGCGCCCTCACTGTGTCAAGAATCTTCTGTATCGCTTTCTTCTTGGGTGCGCAGGGCGTATGAAAGTGCGCGCTCACCGCTTCTCCAGTCCGGTCGTGGTGAACCCACAGCCGCGAGTGGAGGAGCGGCGAGCGCGCACTTTCATTGCCCGCGCCCGCCCACAGAACAGGGAGGATTTTAGAGAAGCAAAGGTCTAGCTTTGCCTGTAGTGCCAGAAAAAGCGTAGTGGCGGCGTCGTGAACTACCGAGAAAGCCCGCTTGATGGCGCTGTAAACAAGGCTTTGTAAACATGGCGGATGCTTTTTGCACAGGCCGCTTGAGCTCCTTAATAACATGGCTGCCCTCGCACGGCGGCCGCCGGCTCGCTGCTCCTGCTGGTTCCTGGCATTCCTGGCTGGCACGCTGGCCGCGTGTTTACTTGCGCCGCGCTAGTGAAGTGATGTTACGCCAGGTGACCAGATGGCCTCGACTGGCACAGACCACAGTGAGCAGCAAGTGAGAACAAATCGTTTATTGACATCCGCAAGTTTACAGAGGCCAGGACATCATTTCATTTCGATCGCTGCAATTGTACGACGCTTTCGTGACCACATTTTTTTTGCAACAACAACTCGTTTACTTGCGCTAAGATTTCGAAGGAAGGGCACACATTGTTTCCAATATTCTGCTGCCCGTATCTTTTTTTTCTTTTTGGACGTCGCAACAAGTTACGAAGGACACAGACGCATGGAAATTCTCTCGGATTAAAGCGATAGTTATTGCAAACTCCATCGCTTACTGCGAACATATCTACATTTGAACATAGCAATGGAACTAAAATCCGTGAGCGAGTGTTTGAGGCACGGCGTTTTTTTCTCTATCTCTTTTGGGGGGTGCGACAGGCCCCAAGCACGCGCTAAGCAGCATCACAAGTTTAAAGAAAAAGAAAAAAACACCTACGGCGTTAAAAATATTTATCTGACTTTTTTTACCAACACTGAAAATTTTAAAAGTACTCCGATATGCTCTGTTGCGGGAAAATTGCTAAGTAGTTAATTGCTAACTAGTTTAATTAGAGCAATGCTTGTTGCATGCCCCATTATTATACTTGATGCTGGTATAAACAGTAGCTTTACCGTTCAAAAATAGGATGTACATAACGGTGGCAACAGCTGTTTATTACGCTCTAGGGTAGTTACGAATCATGTGCGGTAATTAATACTCATGAATGAGATATTTCACTTGCTGATGACATATAGAATGTAATTAAACATGTTTGGTAGAAATAATTTTATCTTCATATTTACACAGTAAAAATGCGACATGAAATTTAATTTCCATAAGCAAGAGAGGATAAATATGATTTCAGAACCCAGCTGCACAATAACGTATCACGCACCCTGTGTTGACTCGCAATTGCACGTCGAAAAGCCACATTGTTGGTTCCATTACCCTGATTAACACCGTTTGCTGCAAGTTGAATTTCCCCTTGTTAATCTTGTGTTCTTTTTGTTCTCATCGTCTTATTTTTTAGTATGCGTTGCAACGCTGACTATACTTCGGCCAAGAGCCCCCTCCCCTTATGTAATGCCCTTTCAGGTGTAAATAAATGAACTTAAATGTTGAATTTTGCCAGTAGTAATGTGGATGGCCTGATACTGTATTGACAGTAAAATTTTAAAAGCACTTTTTATGCTTCAGTGATTGATAAATGTGAAAAAACCATGCACTATCAGTAAGCAAGACTTACAAATACGATTTGACGCTGCAATGCATGGACTGCACTGCACAGTTCGGTACACGACTTAAAGTTCTTAGTCTCCTTCTAGGTTCAACCAATAGTATCTACTATCTTCCATTCCTTACAATTTAGAACAAGACCTGCCTGCGTGCACTATTTTTGGGAGTGACATCATGGTGCATTAATTGAATAGTTTTCACCCAGTTGTGCAACAATTTGCAGTGGGTGGCTACATGTAAAATTGCGCCCTGGAGGGAACTGGGATTTTCACACGCTTACTAACTGAGTGTAGCAGTGGCCTCCCTTGTTATATTTGATACAAAAAGCCCTTGCGAGGTATTCGCAGGCAACCCATCCAACTCGCTAAAGCAATATGCCCTTGAGGTACAAAGCCCCACACCTCCTCATTCTTCACTTTTGCCACAAGCTTATCCCTGTTTCTAGATGACCCGGGCTACTACATCTCCAGACCTCCAAGACAAACTCTGACCCCTCACATTTCTTTGTGTACAAAGGTTTAAAGGCCACCTGCAAGGTCCACACAGCGCTATTAACAAAGGAGACACCTACTCGATCACCAGAGCATAGAATCATAGTGTCTATCAGAAATGAGCTGCTCCATTAAAGCTTACTTCCTCTCAGCTTCTTGCACGAACTTGCTTTAGGCTAACAGGAGCTGTACAGTTTGTCTTACAGCAATTTTTTTGTGCGAAGTGTTGTAAATGTACACAGAAAGTGAAGTACTCTTGAGCAGCAGTGAAAGGGAATGGAAGAAAGTAAACTAGAACCCGCATTTGCTTCCTTACATTTGCCAATGTGTACACATCGTGATTTATTAATAAACGTTGAATTTCAGGGCTAGAGTGAGCTTAGTGGCTAGCTAGATAACAATATCACATCGCACATTTTGATGCGTGTCTATATTTGCAGTATACAGAATACTCGCCCGAAGTTAAATATTTTTAGACACCGAATATCGTGTTCTTGAATTGAACAACTATTCCATTCATACTCAGAAATATGCACATCACATGTATGAACGCATTGATATATGCTGACCTTCTTTTAAACATTTGGTGAAAATACCTGGCACATTGTAACATTTATCTACAGGCAACATAATACATTTGCTCGTGCAAATGTATTATGTCTGGTCTGGTCGCCTAGATCTGGTCGCCTTCCGGTGTGTGCTTCCTTGTTCTTTGGTTGTATCTGCAAAAAAAAAATCAAGGAATGAATGAAAAATGTAAATTAAATTGGAAGAACGAATAGTTAAGAGAATCATGTCACATAAATTCAGAGAAATAAATATAAGTGAAAGTTAAATATACATAAACACACCAGTCGGGCGCATGGCTGTCATATCAGGCAAGCACGAAGAGTTGAAATGGCCTGCCAGTCCTTGGTGCAGTTGTTGCGTGCGCCGACGATGTTGAAGGTTGAGCCAGAATGTCTAAATGAACACCGACCTCTGAAAAAAAAAATAACGCAGTATTTTTAGTTCACGCGTATTAACCATGACGCAAGCATCATCTGTCACAAGGCATGCTAATATAACCTAACTCGCATTACCACGTATCTATGAATGCAAACTTTATTTGTAGCAAAGCGCTGTTGACTACATGCTCACTAACGCGTCAAAGCAGAAAGGCAACAGTTAGGTAAAGCTCGGGGGAAAACTGTCTTTTGGTAGCCTCAAAAGTTCCATCCGAAATAATGCCACACCTGTTGAGGCAAATGCGCCCACAACTTTTCGGGTTCTAGATAGTCAGAAATGTTCGAGAGGGGCCAGGACAGTTGAAAGTAATAAGACAATATTCCAGCGGAAGTCATGCACAAATGAGGTATTGACGACGACAACGGTTTTGTTTGCACCGTCTTTCTAGCGCAGTGCATAACACTCACCTTCTGTTGGAAGAATCAAATATTCTGGCCTTGACAGCTGTCTTCCGATGCAGAATTTCCCACAGTTGTCACTCCACAAGAACTCAATTCCCGTGTTTTGCCAGTCCTCTCAACAACTGATGGACGCAAAAGCACATAACAGCAATAACAGTCACGAAACCAGTGCTCCGCGCACATAGAAACGGTGGGCCGTTGCAGCGGTTTCAATTTGAATTGTCGGCTTTGAGGTTGCGAATTCAGAAGTGAGGTGGTGCACCAGTCGGCTGTTCGTAAAAACTTGCCTACATTTTTGCTCAACGGATGTTTGATGCGGAACTTGTTAATATTATTATTAACAAAACATTGTAAGCGAACTTTCTTGGCTTTCTGAGTCACGGAATGAATAGTTTGTATTCTATACCAAAAGTAACATTTTGGTTGCGCCGTCTGGTGGACTTGATGGTCGAAAATTTCGCTGTAGGTTGGTCACGTGGGGCGTCGATTTTGACGCCACCTATAGGGAAGACAGGGAACGTCCGAGCTTGGGAGGCCTGGCCCGCCGCTCCTCCAACCTGGCCGTGATGAACCGCGGCCATGGAGGAAAGAATACTCAGGAGAGGCCCCTAGCATCCCAATGCATTGCGAAAAGTGTGGAGGAAGTTACGTCATTTTTCTTGAGCCCATGGACAATGTTGCTTACTTGTTTACAACTGCGGCGGCCAAATTTGGGCAAATAGAACCGACAAATTTTTAAGGCGCTTGGTATGTCGCTGCCTCGCTACGCTTGCAAACCAGCGCAGTCACTACGACAAACGTTTTTAGATTAAGCCAGTTTGAACACTCCGCCATCGGAGGCGGCCTTAATCCCGGCCGCAGCGGAGCTTACGTTGCGTCGAGATCGCCGGCGACCTGTGGGGAAAATCCCCTTCGCTCAGCGTTGGCGAGAGCCACAGTTCGTTCTTTGCTCACATTGTGTTTCTTCGTTGTGAAATGAAGTGAAATTTATCGCTGCTGAGACGTAGCGCGCAAAGACCGCACTGCTGTACGACACCAAACAATGCTCCCGTCGTCTGCGTTCGCCATCCCGCGAGCGTGTTGCTATGACGACGACAAACGCTACTTTGCCAGGCTTAAGAGCTGAAAAATCGTCCTTCTATCTCAAAAACGAAGGCCGTTTTTCGATTGAAACTTTGGGTGAGGGTTAGAATGGGCAAATTGAAGGCGAAATCAACAGCTTAGAACATGATATCGCACCGAGGAATTAGCGACGAAGCTGTTTTCGCTTCGAAGCGGGAGGGCAGGGCGTCGCCATGTTAGTCAAATCAAACCGGAGACAGCAAAGGATGTCGGGATAGAGTGCTGGGCTCCGTGGGCTCAAGTCATGGCGGGACTCGGCTTCACAAATGTGACGTCAGGGTCTCTCCTAACCTTTTCTTTCCTCCATGACCGCGGCGTTTTGTATCACGTGACCCGTCCTCCCGGCCAGATCGCACCACGCTCTCACTTCGAAGTCAGAGCGGTCGTGAGCGCTCCGAGTGGCAGGTTGGCGCTCCGAAAGAAGCAACCGAAGGTAGTTAGAGCACTGGTATTCTACCAACCAAGGCGAGGCCGCTGTTCAGAGCACTACAGAGCTCTCGTCAACGCCCACCCGAAGACGCCATAACCCTCACCCAATTGTTTAAAGCTTGCTTTGACATTGCGCCACTGATGTGGGGAAACAGTGATATTTTGATTTTTTTTAGTATTTTGTTTGTATTGTTGCTTTAAGCCACTAAATTGTTATTCTCACTGCCGATAATTCATCTCATTGAACCGGTTCCCGACCCGGGTTGCAAGCTTGAACCGGTTCTCGAAACGGTTTGGTACGTGATTTTGCCCAACTGGAACAGAACCGGGACGAAATCAATTCACCCGAATCCGAACCGTAACCGAAGCAGTAATTTTTCCTTTTCGACACACAGATGTACATACATATGGTGATCAAGTTTATGAGATGCGTCCCTGGTGTCCGATCACGTCGTCTAGCTTGGTCAAAGTCCTAGCGAGAATAGCGAACGGGGGCTGTGGTCTGTGCTATGTTTCATCTTGATATTCGCACGCAACAACTGTGAAAGCAATGTCCGCCTTTTTGTTCTACTGCTGCCTGAGCGTAATATACCAAGTGTAAGTCAACTATTTCGCCACAATTAAGCAATGTTTTTACAAATTACTTCACTCTGATATTTCATACAATGCTATCAAATTTATTCGGTTAAGGACTAAAAATATGAAAGAGTTGCAGCGAAAACACCGTCTTTTTACCAACAGAGCGCACTAACTAAAGCAAGAAAACTTCTTCTTTTGCTGCAGTGTTATTGTAGATTTCAGCCCCCCCCCTTCCGCCTATAAAGAACATCGTCTTTAAGAAGCTATCAGAAGGCTTAAATGATATTTGTCGCAAATAACTACGGGAATCCCACTTTCGTTGTCATGGTATCTGTTTGGTTTTGTGCACCTTTATATTGAACTGTTCGGAATTCGTTATAACACTATTTCCGATAGTTTGTAGTAGGTATATTTTAAGAGCAAAGTTTGGCCATTATAAAATTAAGCCTTAATAACTTGAATTATTTGCTCGTTAGGTGTTTTTATTTTTAATGGTTTTATTTGCACTTTATACATAGTGATATTTAGCTTATATTATCTAATGCGCTATTACAGTCTATGGATTCTCGGACGTTCGTTGGTATACGGATAAGTTTGTATTTATTGACAGAGAAATAAATTTGACTTGTATTTCGAGCTTGACATGAACTACTCAACAGTTCATGAGTGGACGTATAGTGACTCTGACCGCACCTTCTGTGTCGCCTTCCATTAGTCCAAGCACGATCTGCCGTACCCTAATTTTTCACCTTTGGCTGGGAGTGGTATGCCAAAAGGCGCGCTCCTCCTTTACTGCAATGGCCAGCAGTGAGGCTTGCGAAGTCTTTGTGACGCCGAAGACCATTCTGCATGCTTCATGGTAGTCCCGCGTTTTGCTTCGGAGAACGCACAGCTCTCCTACATCTCCCAGGCTAGACGCTCGGGGTCCGTTCTCCTGCAAGAAAGTCCTTCGTCGGGGCATTCTCCCTTACCAATTTTCAAGGCGGCCAAAGCGCTTATGTGCTCTCAGAAAACTGCCTACCCTGGCAAAAATCTGCAGCGAAAAAGGCTATACATCTAGCCACTCACTGCAAGAGAACCGCTAGAGTCCTAATGCTGGGCACATCTTCCTGCGCTCAGTCTTTACCTTCCTTTTTCTTTTCTTTTTTCTCACTGTTGTTCTTTGCGAACATTTGACGTCCGCCAAGGCCATAGCACAGTTAACGTGCCTGCATTACTTTTACCTTTTTCCTCACTTCATTCTAGTCCCATGAAATCATGAAATCGCATCAGCTGAAGGCGGCTTCGAAGAACCGTCGCCATAAAATCATCGCGGGAAATGTTCTGTGAAGCCACCCAGAAGTTCACCAATATGCTCTTCGGGGACGGAAAACGCAGTTTAAAGCTTGGCGCAGTTGCTGCCATAGCCTAATGTGAGACCGAAGAGGACGAGTAAAGATATCGTATTATAAGCTGGCAATGGCGACTCAATCGTATGTCGTCGTATAGTACTCAATCGTACCTCGTATGTCGTCGTATCGTACTCACTCGTACCTGTCGAAGCAGTGAAGAATAGTAGAACCAGTGAATTTTTATTATGTGCAGAATGACGAAGAAAGTAAAAAACGGAATCAACATTACCTGCGCTTGCAATGCTGCCGGTACATATTAGTGATGTGTTCCCGTCTAGCTCTCTGTGCGTATACTTATGACTGTATTGCCTTTCACTGAAGCCATCGAAGTTTCTTGTGCACACAAAAGTACAATAAAACCTATAAAATGAATGGTGAAACAGAAATGAGGATGGACAGTTCGTTTCGCGGCCTAATTGGATGCCCCCCAGAGCAGCAATCTTTTTTTGACCGGAAGCAATTAAGTAGGACGTGTCTCTATTCAATCGTGTCTTCACTGCAATTAGGCCGTAGAGCAGAAACATGGAAAGCCGTTGCCGGAAAGACTAACCGTGTCCCAAATACTGTCCAGATAGACTGCTCGTAACTGGCGTAGATGTTCACTACATTTCGCAGAAGTCTTATCTAATTTTGCTGTCTAGGAAGACGATTAAGTTTGGAAGCACCGCTGAAATACACTCAGTTAGAAGGTAAAAAAAGAAAGAACAACTGGGGCCTCTTGGCATCTTTCTGAGACTTGCACTGCGCAATTCCTTGTGTTTTGCATTTATGTGCTGAAGGGTGTATTTGGCCGGCCACCGGTGCATCGTGGGAAAACTTAATACGCTGTGAGAACAGGTCGGTGTCGGATTTAATCGAAAACACAAACATCCACGGGGCTTCCGTGAATTGTCTCCAAATGCATAAGCGTTCCTACACCACCCCTCCACAGTTTTTGTTCGTTTTCGGAGGACGGGTTATAAAGATTGAGATTTTTAAATTTTGTTCGTTTATTTTAATTATGGTGCGGTTTAATTATTCGTTTTTAAATGCGAATGCATTTCTTAGTCGAGCCATGTCAGGCGCCGTGCGGCGTCCGCGCGCCCGCAGGTGTTATCTCTCCACTCTCACCCCCTCTCCCATAGCAACAGCTGCGAGCGCGCGCGCTCCTCCTTTCCCCTAGCAACCGGAGCAGGTGGTGCGGGCGGATCAGCGGCGAGTGAGTGGAGAGGTGGAGCGCGCTCGGGCGTGTGAGGGCGCTCGCATCGAGGGAGCTCGCCGGAGCTCCCGCGTGTGTGGGAGAGTGTAGGCGAGGGTAGGCGCGGTGCTTCGGTGCTTCTCCTCTCGACGCTCGCCCCACTCTCCCACGCCCGCATGCTTCTCAAAGATCCTTTGACTGTGCACTTTACCGGCCACAAGGCAGTGATCGTGGCCGTCAAGTACAACGACAACACAAACAGGTGTTAAATAAATGGTTACGCTACAAATCACCGTTTCCTCATTAATTATAAATTCCGCGCACTCTCGCGCAAAAGAAATGCATTCGCATTTCCTCACGATACCCTTCGGGGAAGTGGGGTGAATTTTGGAATACCGTCTATTTTATCAGAATTACGAGAGGAGTGACATCACAGGACATCACAGTCTTACAACACCACAATCGCAGGAATTACCTGTCCGTACGTTTGTACATCACAAAATCCCTGTATCACAATTTTATCCTGCATGGTATACGCTCTAGATAGACGCCATAGTCAAGAACACAAATCATTGAACCTATAGAAAAAGTACACTGCTGCACTATTTTTGCTCTATAGTTGTTCGTGCTAGATGTATTGCTTGAGTTAGAGAGAGGGTTTAATTTTTAGAGTGATATGTATCCGGATGCACAGGAAGACTTCATTTCGAGTGGTCATCCCGCTTCCTTATCGAAATATTGGCCGCGTATCTACTGCTTTTGTTGCAAATGTCACTGAAAGACGAAAACCGCCTGCGCCTTTGACACTTAACACCATCTCCTCTCTCACCTACCATCCTTTACAGTTATCGTTCTCTTCTCGCTTAAAGATGAATGCAAACGGAGTCTGCTGATGGGATTAAATTCTCCCGTGTTCCCACTAATCGCGTACCACATTTCGGGACATCTTTTTTCCGTTGTCCTGAGATGATCTCGAAGAGTGATCTTTTTTAAGTGTTTAATTTCATTTCACTTCGCGTGAGCAAATTTTCGTGGGGTTTGTTTTCACTATCGACCGCAAAAGCGTATCCTACGTCTGTTTAATAATTAAAAGTGTGCTCTTACTGTCAGTTCTGTACGTATGGGTTACCGTAAATGAGCATGTTTTCTTTTTCCTTCAGAATTTGACATTCACGACTCGTGCCGCTAGTTTTAATTAATTTGAAAGGTTTTTCTTTATAAAACGCTATTTATCAAATAAATGGTATTTATTTCTTGGCTGGTCGGTGAAATCGAGTGGCGGAAAGACAGACCGAGAGAGAGACAGACAGGCAGACAGACAGACAGACAGAGTTTTTATGTTTACCAGCCGAAGACAGCATATAGTCTTCAAAACGAGTTTGTCATCAAAGTCTTGATAAGAGCAACAAACAAAATACTGATTAGACAGGAGATACCTAATACAGTGAATTCCTATTTGCGAGAACGATGGCTTAACCAATACTTCGGAATAACGATGCTTTTGAAAATCCCCGGCTGTTTTATTAGGAATTCAATGCGAACGTTTTTCAGTTAAACCAATATCGGAATAGCGAATATTTCAGTTAAACGAACTTGAACAGTGGCCCGGCCTCATTTTGAAATCAGGTCAACGACGTGGTGCCCTCTGCAGTGCTCGCGCAGCCGATGCTAACCCCACCGTTACTGGCGCAACATGGCTGCAGTCATGGCTGCCGCCGAGAGGCCGGATGACCTTGGGGTTAGATGAACGGCGACAGCGCCGCATCGCTTGTACGTACAGCGTCAGAGATGCACATAGGTCGTTTTGGAGCGGGAAACTACGTAGATTTCACTTTTTGTTTGCTGTACGGAGTGCCAAAGGCAGTTACACAAAGTATGCCCCCTAGACAGCTTTTTCACTTGTAGCACTTTAGGAGCGCCAGTAAAATTTGCGATAACAGAATTTTACCAGAACAGCTCTTTGAGCTTGAGCCTACTCCGTCGGCATTGCCGAAAAAATAAAACACTCCTCCAGCGTGACGCACCCGGCATGACCTTTACCCAGCCGCATAGGCGGAGCCAAGCCTCGCCTAGTTATGACGTCATCGCGTGCCCCGGCACCGCTGAACTTTCCAGGACACACTGCCCAGCGTTCGTGGTGTGATCTCTCGGGTGCTCTTCTCTTCGTCAGTCAAATTCGTTCACCTCTGAAGTGGGGAGTAAAGAACTTCTCGCGCTACAGACGCCGACTCCGCAGAGCCTGGTGCCACCGGTTCCAGCGCGCGTTAACGCGGTTCACTTTAGGAGAGATTTGAAAGCCTGGAAACAAAATTATTCGGGAATGCCAGTCATGGGGAACTCTCAGTAGCCAGTTGGGATACCCATATGAAGATCAACAGCCGGGACTCCGAAGAAGGTAGAGGGGTCACCAGCTCTGCTGTTTCTCCAGCCTTTCACACTAGTGCAAGTGGCGCCAATTTTTCTCAAAACAAGATGGGCTGCAATGCACTGTGGTGCACTTCGTATAAGATCAATGCACTTGTTATATTGCATTTCACACATTAACCCACGTGTGCTGTGTCCTAGTGCTGTTCCACATTTTTAACGTGAATATTCAGTTTAGGGAACTTTCAGTTGAGGGAACAACGTCTTGCGTCAATTGAAGTCCATCCAAGCAAGATTTCATTGTAGCCACTGATAGCTCTGTATGTAAACTTTCTTGTTCTTCCATACACATTTCCATCAACACAAGAAACACATATATACCATAAATGAAGATTCATAAGAACAACTTGTCGCATTTATGTTACCAGGTTGGTTAACCACAAACTGGCTCACGGTGACGAAAATGTTTTAGGCCAGTAAGAAAGAAAGATGTCTTCTCCTCCTTTTGGCATGCAATGTATCGGCCCACTCCAAGGGTAACCCTGTGCATTGATGTTTTTGTGGCGTAGGCACTTTTACATGGCCTACAAAGTTTTGAAAAAGAATATACGTAGAGTTTGCGGACTACAAAAAACGAGCACCACTCACTGTAACAATTTGGCCGCGCAAAAAACTTGGGCTTTGCGGTTTTGTTCCTGCATGGCAGCTTCATGTGTCATACGCTACCCTATTATTCTTTTTAATTCTCGAGTTCCTAAAAGTTTTGTTCACTGCACATACTAAATTAAGTTCAAGTAACTAGCCCGCAACAAAAGAGTGTGAGGTAGCCGCGGCCGGCGGGAAAATTTTTGTAATACTAATTGAGTGACCATCATTCAAAACTCAGGCGTTTACGTATCAAACTTTTTGAGCAATCATTTCTACGCTGAATGGATTGTTCATGTGAGAAATGGGACATCAAAACAGTTTTGATAAGACAGTTTCAATGACAACTTAAAATGCAATATTGTCAATGAACTTAATACACACAATAGTCTATTAAGGAGTTCGACCTACTATTGAGCTATATTTAGGTGTGTACATATCCAAAAACGTAAGATTGAACAGGCATACGGATAATAATACAGGACAGGCAAAGGAAAAGCTTAAATTTTTACGACTAAAACTGAAAAAGGCCACATACTGACGGCTTTAGAAAACTAACTCTTAGCCCAACTCTGCAGTACACAGCTGATATATGGCATTCACGGACGGAAACCCAAATTGACCAATTTGACTGAGTTCAAAAATAGCTAAGAGATATAGTTTTCTAATAACTACTGCAGTGTGAATCCTGGATTGTGCCTGTGCGAGTGCCAACTCGTCATAACCGCGCATTTATTTTTCAGGTATGCACATCGACGGTCGATGTATTTACGTTTGAATTTCTTGTTCGTTATATCTCGATTAGATGAAATTCCTTCCAAAAGGTTACAATATGCAAATCCTAACAAAACTTTCAAGGACAGCTGCATTTTATGTTTGCATTACCACTTCGTTTATATTCGGCTACAACTGCGGCCACAGCCCACAAGGCGTGGCAGTATTGCCAATAAATACCATCATGAAGTTCCGTAGCAGTCAAAATTGTCTTGGTCACCTTGATAGCTGGATGGCCTCCTTATTAACATGTTAAATGACCCGAACACTACAACTTTAAAACACGAGCACGGAGCATTAGGACCTTGCAGCGTTGTGCCACTGATTCCACGGAGGCAATCGCTTTTTTTTACTAAAAATAACCACAGTTCTCGATCCGCTCAAGGAAGGCCAGTTAAAGTAAGCATGCTTTCTCTGGACAGCGGCCGATGTTGCTCGCATCCGAAGGACCATGTGGATGCAAGTCACGGATCGAGGTGTGGAAACCCCGTGGTGCGAACCCGGAAGCTCCTAGTAAATAAACATCCGCTATTTCACGCGTGATATAGAGGCCATCACACTTTCTCGAAAGACTGCTGATCCGCGAAGCGAACCCTGCATTAGTCTTCAGCGCACAAAACTTTGATTAGAATGCTGACTGTTTTATTCTTTTCTGCTCTGAAGTTATGTTTGTGCATCATTGGTTACGAAAAACGGACGCATCGAAGTGGGCAGCGTTTTCAAAAAGACCCTGCAACACTTCTTTGAACTTTTCTTCACAATCCTAAATGCTTGCAGAATGTAGTCAACCAACACATCCGGTAATTCGTTTACCGGGTGACACAGTACACCAGCCAGAAATTACTGCTCTAGGCTATGAGATAGCTGAGAAACTTGGTCAAAATATCTTCCTTTATTTCCCGCTTTTGGCGCCCTTATACCGCTGTAATTACGCCATTATGACGTAGTAGTGCCTATTGGCCGACTTTGCTTCAGTTGGAGAAATGAGCACATCCAATAGCCACTTCAAAAAAATTGGCAGCCATCCCGCCCTGTGAAAGTGGGAGTCCAGCAAAGTTGTAAACCACTACAGATGGTGATAGAGGAGGGTATTTATTTTATATATTTATTAGTAACACCCGCAGGACCAATGACATAAGGGAGGAGTGGTTACATTCATAATTACCACGAAAAGAAAAAGAAAGAAAATCAGTCAAGGAAATACAGATCAAATAAACATCTTAAACCAAATTAGGCAAAACAATAATAAAAGAAACGCAGCACGCAAGCCTAACTGCACACAAGAAAGCCGAATTACACGGTGTTGACTATGGAACTTTGAAAAGCATGTGATTTACAATGGTTGCTGCAGCAGAGGGAAGGTGATTCCATTCTAATGATTTATCGGGAATAAACGACGGAGAAAAAGCGTTCGTTCGGCTTGATGCTATGCCGAATTTGTGAGCATGATCCAGGCGAGAAGAAACATACAATAGAGGTAAAATGAGTTCTTTATCCAGATGGCGGTGATGAAATATTTTGTGGAACAACAAAAGTGTGGAAATTTTACGTCGAAAGTTTTTCGAAGCCTCGGCGTGCTTTCTGTTACGCTCGGATAGTGACACTAGATAACGGTACAGACTATCGGCAATATTTTCTACTATTGTTCTGTGCCGCCGCCATGATCGTTGGTCAGTTTGCGTTACGTGACTTACACTGCGGCGGTTCATGAGCGCCGCCATGTTGTTGGTGCGCGTTTTAGTCGGTCAACTCTGGTAGGCTTAGCTTGTCCTCCCGGCTCTGCAGCTCCTGAATCCGCGTCCTCCCGAATCCGCATGAAAGGTAACGCGTGCAACAGAATTTCAGCAGCAGAAGTGTGTCAAAGATGACGTTTTGATCCATCTTTGGAAGCCTTGTTAACCAATGCCATGGTCAGAGTAAACGGCGAGGCCAGGTACTGGGCAATCACGCAAAAGTTATGAACGACAAAATGGCCGCCATTGCTGACTGGCATGCCTCAGTGGCGGTACTGTAATAGCTTATCTACTGAAACCATGCTCGGCTTTTCTAGAGGCCATTTCTGGCTCCTGCCTAACCTGACGCCTGCGCTCGGCGTCTTAGGCAAGAACTGCTTCGTTATGCAGTGACACTAGTCCTGCCTAACCTTCAAGGAGAATCTGCAAACACAATCTTTACCAGGAACACATGGTGGGCGGATCTCATTGATCACAGGCGCCTTATCATCCATAATGAGGTTTTGATGTTTGTTTTTTGGTTTCCTTAAAGGATTTTGGAGCTACATGCTGTATGCCTCATTAGCCTGACGCATTCGCTCGGTTTCTTAGGCCTTGGCGCTTCGGCGTTTTTGCGTAAGGATATCTTTTTCCCCCGCCGATGAAACCTCAAGCGGGTAGAGGTATACAGTTTTGCTGTAAATGAAAGCCAGATATTCAAAGCAGAAACGGAGGGGGATATTTCTGCTGCGACGACCAAATCACACAGCGTCGCTCCGCGCTAACTATAGCTGTCCCTGTGCTTCCCCACGAAAAGGAGAGAGTGAAAGCCTTTATGAAATTTTATAGAGTCCCCTTAGCGTTTTCTGGTAGGTTACGGTGGTAGTACAAAGCCGATATCTTTACTGTTAGCCAAAATACCGAAAACATGTCATCTCGAAATTTACAGGTTTTTTTAGCAGCACGAAAGTAATAAAAAATAGTAATAATCCGCATCCGCTGCAGTACCGCACAGGTTTTTTGCTAGCACTGTCTGCGATCGCGTCGCTCTGAGTAGGGATGTTTTTTATAACTCAGCTCCGTGCTTGCGGTTAACTCTCATGTTTTTATCAGTGAGTTTTAAGCATTTTGTTTTGTTGCGTCGCTTTCTCTGACGACCTTAGTAAAGGTGTACTCTGCGTGTAAAAACCATTCATTTATATGTAATCTGCACACCTTTTATTTTTGCGAAGTAGAACCATTTTTTTCTGTTAGTTTGACGTGGTAATATTTTCTTTTTGTGCCTTTTGGTCTTCATCGCGGCAAAACATTGTCAGTACGCAAAAATGAGGCGTTTTGATTGCTAATTCACAAAAAATCCTGGCCTGCTCTTTTAAATATTTCTTGATTGCCTGGTAGCGCCACCAGACACTTGTGGAGGTGGACATTACAGCTATAATTCTTCGTGAATTTTTGTATTACGTTAACTCAACCCTTTCGCTCTCGCTGTGCTCGGATTTTCCTCGTGCTTCAGAGATTGTGCCTGGAAGCGTTACTAACAAATAGGCAATTATAAAATTCAGCGCCCTTCCCATCTGAGAACAGGATGACCTGCGAATCTGGACGCAGTTCGAGAAGTGCACGAAACAAGCATATTTTTTTTTAATTTTCGAGTGATCATACTTCCTAGCTAATTAGCTGAATGAAACTTCGAATCATAGCTATTGTTACAATATACAGTGGAAAGGAATCTGGCGGTGGTGTCTATGCGGGTCACATCAAGCCTGTCTTTGTCGTCATGGGCCGCCATGAAACCATACGCTCACCTTAGTTTCATCATTGGCTTTGATTTAAACGTTTATTTGCCGTTATTTCAAATACCGTGCTAAAACCCGCAAAGAAGAGGCTCTAACTGTAGAAGTATAAACTGAAACACGGCATTTTAAAGCTCAGAAAATTGAAAGTAAGGCGAATATATCTAATGAGAGTCTGCCGGGACCGTTGTCTCTACTTTTCTGCACACCAAACTTGTAGTAATATTAATGTGAAAAATTGGGAGAATGGTGAATAAAACTATTATATTCCCATTATTTTAATAATAAATTCTTTGAAGGTTCCAAGGGGTAAATGAGTGTACGTGTAAAAGCGTCCCTTTCGCGGTGAACCGGTGCACAGACCGTCTGCTGCAACTTTCGCGGCGAATATTTACCCGCTCACTCAAGGTGTACGGCCGCTCTTATCATATGCTCTGCTACTGAAAAAAAAAACACTCCTTACCTCAAACCAGCATACTACATTGTGGGTTTGTACTTATGTAAACGTGAAGGTATGACCGCTCTCCGGCACAACTTCCGGCACAGCGAATTTCCAGTTCCCAAGCAAAGCGAGAGAAGTGAAGTGATCGCCCACCATTTCGGCTACCTTTGAAATATAGTAATGCATACCGAGGAAATGAAACCCAATAAGACGCTTAACAATTCGATAGGCGTGCCAAGTCAGTAGCACTGATCTTCCCATAACCCACCACGGCGACATGCATTCCTAGGTAAACTTTCCTTTCTAGCAGACGTACTCAAGAAACACTTTGCTTCGAAGGACTGCAGTTTTATTCTAGCGGCCAATAATGGGGCTATTCTTTTCCCACCCGTACAAGCCCATGCATTGAGACGAGACGGCAAGTCCCCATTGTTTACAAATTCATTGTGAAGTGCTTTATTAGAAAAAGTAGATGAAACGGTCTATGGTAAGAGTCGTCTCAGCGGATAATTGTCTGATCATTTGTTTCGGGATACTTTCGATAGTGTAGGAGTTATAGTCGTTTTATGTACTCAAGCTCCTTTCATAGACGTCTGTCTTTTTATAGCTGCAGGGCATTGTGTAACATTTGCAACTTCAATCTGAACTCTCCCAAGTGAATGAAAAGGCGTAACGAATAGCCGTCTTAGGGGCGTATTTCAGTGGGATTTTGTTCATGGTGCCTGTTTTGGGTTAAAATCTACCGAGAGTTTGGCTTTGCGACACGATTGAATTTTTTCAGCGGCATCTTTTTTCTGCACAGCTGTCGGCGCACGCAGTCAGAGTAATAGCCAATTATTTAATGGGTTTACTCAAATTAATAAAATAACAGATAGGATATTTTGTGTTCACTGGCACATTTGAGACGTAGAAAATGTGCTGCAAATAAAGGGGCACCCGCCCTTTGCTCAGACTAGCGGATAATCGTTTCACTCTGTCTTGTGAAATGTCAGCGCTGTTCTCGTGCCTTCGTGGAGCACCGGGACAGAACCGTGGTATACAACTGATGTTTCGCAACGACTGAACTACCATGCATCGAGTGTTCCGGCCGCATTGAACAAAGCGCATTGAATTGGAGCGGTATTGCTTCTTCTGAGAGATAATACGGGGTTTCACTCCTATGGTGCGAAGCACACAACAGTGTGCACGCCCCGTGATGTTGTGCTAGCAAAAAAAAAAAACTGAATAGCATATACTTGCTTTTATTACGGAAACGCCTCACCCAACCTCTATACGCCTTAAAAAAGATGAAAAATTTTAATCGCTTGGGGAGCATCCACAACCCCGAAATAAAAGTGCAGAGTTGCACTCGTCTGCAGACGCATTTTTTCATCGTTCCGATTGCGGAATCCGGGACTACCCGAGTCTCATGCCTACATTTGTGTGTTCAAGCGCTTCCATCGTTCAGGAGCAAGAATAAAGGGTTGTGATACGCGTGTCAATGGTGTCAAGAACCTGCTTGAACCCTAATTTGCCGGTTTTGACGTCGAACCCAGACGCATGTCGCACGTCCGGTACAGATAGATAAGCAGAGTTGGAACGGTTGGGTTGCGCAGGTGAAACGTTCATTGAGCGCTCAGAATCTTTTGTACTGTTCAAAAAGAGCCATAAAGTCTGCATGTACGATTTCATTGTTGAAATGTTTGGTGGGGACTCCCATTCTTCGACATCGGAAAAAACGACACAGCTTTATGCAAATTTTAAGTGGAATAAATATAACGCCCGGCCATACTTCTCACCGGCTACGTGCATCTTGCGAAAGGGCGAGCCCTTCAATAGAACGGGCTACTATTCCCTTTGCCAAATCCTCTGCAGCCCCTTACAACCTAAGTTGCCTTTCCATTAGTGTGAGTACAACGTTGCACAGTAGTACCACGTTTGCCACTGGACATGCATACCGCTAAGGATAGACTGCTAGATATAGTTCCACAAAAAACCATGAATAGTTCCGCGAGAACCTGTGCCATCAGTATTGCATACAGAAGCATCCTTCACCCACAAAAAGATACCCTCTTTCTCTTGAGTATATTTTATTTATTGGTTGTTATTCATTTTTATTTATTTAGTTATGTATTTATTTATTTATTTATTTATTTATTTATTTATTTAATTATTTGTTTCTTTTTTATTTATTTAATAAAGTATTAATTGATTAACTAATTAGTAATTTTCAGCTACTGATTCTTGCAGGTAGGGCGATAGAGTCGCTTGAAACACACAAAATACAAACGTGGTTTTCGTTCCTACAGAAAAACAAGGGTGTAAACATGCGAGTCAGGTTTTCAACGTGAACAGCGAAGGTTAAGATAGCAAATATGAAATCTGAAATCGCAGGCGTCGAGCGTAACCAAACTCTAGGAAACAAATCAACAAAACAAAAGCAAACGCAATGAAGCCTTAACAGACAGAACTTGCAGAATACATTTTACAGAAGCGCGGGAAAAACAAACCCAACCAAAAATGTTTAGCGGAACGTTCTTATCAGAAGAACTACTCAGTAACAGTACTATCAGAAGTGAGCTAGAGAGATAGAAGGAAAACCTTGTAGACATACTTGAATAAATAATTAGGTTTACTCTGTTCAATTTGTCCGGAGGGGTTTGGTTGCTCGTTTTATGTAAGTGGTTTTCAGCTAGTTTTAGGAATTATTACATAGATGCGCTACCAGTTCTCGTCGAGTACATACCGTTCCACTTTCTTATGGCTAGTGGGAGGAAGGCGTATTCAAGGCAAGCGGTGCGATAATTGAATTATTGAAAACTTAGTTTGATTGTGCCGCTTGTGCCTCGTTTCTATCGTCGTGATATAATTAAAAGTATCAATGCCTAAATTTTTATGACGGAGTTGATGCACGTGCTTTAAACGCGCTAGTTTCGAATGTTTCTGCATGGTGAGGTTGCCGGCGTTCCTCAGCAGTTCCGTTGGTGTAGTAGTTGTGTCGGATGGATTATAAATGCACCTATTTGCTTTTCGTTGTATTCGCTCTGGTTTATTTATGTGTACTGGGTGTGCATACGGGAACCAGATATGTGTACACGGGAATCAGATAGTGTTAGAGTATTCAATTAAGGGTCTCACAAAAGCGCTGTAGGCTAATTGATTTGTACCTGGCGGTCCTGATCGCAGGCGTCTGCTGAGGGAAAACAGCCTTCCTAGTGCAGCCGGCGCGATATGATTTATGTGGACGTGGCATCTGAAGTCTTGCGTAAAGATCAGTCCCAAGAATTTGTGGTGGTGTACGCTTCCTATAGGACTATTATTTGTAATAAATGGGTCTGTACCTGTTTTTCGTTCTTCTTATTGAAAAATTAGCGAATTTTTCTACCTTAGGGGACATGTGCCATACCTTAAGCCAGTAATAAACAGAGCTTATTTCGGGTTGTGGTATCAGATGGTCTTCTATAGTGCTAATTTCCCGGTAAATTACACAATCGTCAGAAAATAATTCAATGTTAGATTTAATACTCGAAGGAAAATCATTTATATATTTAAGAAATAAGGTTTCGGCCACGAAGGTTTCGGCCACGAAATAAGGTTTCAGCCTGGAGTGCTCCGGATGAGGTATTTGTTATTGTAGACAAATTGCCATTGTATTCCACGTATTGCAAACGGTTGGCTAAGTAGTTTTTTATCCAGAAAATTATGTCTTCGCCGCCGATTCACAATCAAGTTTTTTTTTGGTTTGCTTATTGTGTGGTACCCGATCGAATGCCTTTGAAAGGTTCAAAATGATCCCGTCCACATAATTTTTGTTGTCTATTCTTACAGATATATCGTGCGTTAGTTCTACCAGTTGAGTTACTATCGATGGTCCCTGGGGATAACGCTATTGGCGGGGTGATAAGTTATGTTCACGTTCTATGTGTGTAGTTATGTGCTTTAAGATAATGTTCGCCAGCAGCTTGCTTACTAACCAAGGTAAAGAAATTGGTCTAAAGTTTGACTCGTTGACATAGCGCCGTATACGGGAACGGGAATAATTTTGCCCCTATTGGAGTCTTCCTCCAATGTAGCTGATGTCAAGAATTTGTTGAAAATCAAGACCGGATATTTTGCTTTGATTTCAGCATATCTATCTAAGAAAGTGTTTGGGATATTCCAGGCCCATTATTCTTTTTTTGTTAAGGTTCAGCGAAAGGTTTAGCACTCCTGCTTCTGTTAGAGATACTGGATCTAAATGACGTAGACTTGGCGTGTCTATGCTGGGCATGTTACTTTCGTCGACAGTGTTGGCGGATTTACTGCGCAGCATTACTGCCCTATCCTACAAAACACGGCGTTTCCCTTGCTGAACGGCTGCCAGTTTCCTGGGAAAGATTAGGTGTTCCAGCAGGATTGCGCCCCTGTGCATGCGGCCAAGACAGTCCAGGCGCTACCGTTCTCACGTGGCCTCCCTAATAAGCGGATTTCAATATAACCGAAAATGCCTTTGGAGGAATGAAGACGGCGTTTCACAGCAGTGTCTGCGCGCATTATCCTCAGAAAGTTTGTGGGTGGCACTCTAGTTATATTATGACCGACTAAAACGGAACCTGACACTGCTGGTCCGTTGTATGAGTCATTGCACGCACGTATGATCGCAGCGAGTGAGTGCCCCGGTGATGTGACCCGGCAATAACCATTCTAACCGAGCGCATCATACTTCGTACCAAGGAAAGAACAACACTAATTTTGTTTAAGAAAATCAGAGTAATACAGCCGAACCCAAAATACTCATAGTGAGCGCTGTGCGTCGTCCTCTCTTCCTTTGCCCCGGTATATCTTGTGCTGTTTTTTTTCATCATGATTCATAGCATATCTGCTTTATTTCCATCACGTCTCAGCTTTTATAATATTGCACCTACGCTAAAAGCTTCTTTCTCTGTAAAATGTTTGCACCCAAAAAAAGAAAATGAGAAAAATTCATAGGCTAACATAACTCAATTTTATAATGCGGGTACAACGTTAGTTTTTCACGATTCGCCCACAGGCCCGCTGTAAAGCTCGTGGAGATATTGGGGCACTGTAGGCAAACAACGTTGACGCCCTTCTTAAACGCGACCAATGTGATACCTATTCCTCGTCCTAACTTCTTTTATAATAGCGTGCCCCATTGCGGAAGTAATACGCACACATTCAGTGCCATTTTTGTTTGTCAAGTTGGATGACCAGTGGAGCCGTTGCTAGGTATATGGTGGACGACAAACTTGCCATTGTCGTGCCGGAGAAGCGCTCACTGGGATTGTGAGTAGGCTTCACTCTGACATTTAATTTGGAGAGCCAGCTTAGAGAGACCTCCAGTCACCCTCACTTCTATACACAAATGAAGTGTCAGGAAGGCAATTTTTAGCGGCAGTTAGCGCCCAATAATACTAAACTATGAAGCGCCGGTGGTGAGTGTGCGAAGTATTGAGAAGAAGGGCTGCTCTTATCCTTCTACTGACATAAACAGGAAGTAGTTAACCTAAAACAGGTTCACTGTAAAAACGTGGCCAAGGATTTTAGGTGTTATGTCTGACAGGCACACCGAACGGTTTACACATCCTGGTTTTGGGTAAAAAAATCAGTGCCCTTTTACTCTGCGAAGGAGAATGATCAGAAGAGCTGCGGCGCGCAAAGGGATAATCGTCGTAGCGGCTAGTTGTCACACAATACTTTTCCGCATAGTTCCGCAAAAACAGTTACAGCCGATTTCTGTCATTGTACCCCCTGCGTACATGGTCGTGCTTCACTGCACCACAGACAATGTCGAAAAGCCAGCTCCACAGTTTGCGCCGATCCTGTTAAAGTGGGCTTCACCTCTGCAGGCCAGTGCTTTGCTGAGAAGACAATTTGCCAAGCGAGATATGAGCCGTTTTTTATCAAAATATGAAGGTCCTAGGGCCATTCTTAGTTTTTGTTATTTTTTAACTGCTGAGAACCTCCTTTTTGGCGGCGGAGAAACAGTCTCCAGAGAGCGTTATACGATACCAGCCAAGACTCGATTTGATTTGATTGATTGTAGGGTTCAACGCGCCGACGCAGCGCAGGCGATGAGGCGCGCCGTAGTGGAGGGCTCCGGATTAATTTTGACCACCTGGGGATCTTTACCGTGCGCCGAAATCTCGTACACACGGGCGTTTTTGCTTTTCGCCTCCATTAGAAAAGCGGCCGCCACGGCCGGGAATCCAACCCGCGACCTCGTGCTCAGCAGCGCAACGCCTTAGCCACTGAGCCACCGCGGCGGGTCACCAGCCAAGACTCGTCAGGGCCTGCTCTAGAATAACTCTTCTATTAAAAGGAGGTCGAGTTAGGGAGTACAATTTATCAAAAAAAAGCTGATTGCTTCTCGCCGTGCGCACCCACAATATTCCATGTACTTATGTTGACCCACGACCTCCAACGTCTATGTCGGGACTCCAACCCTCATTATACAAGTATTTGTCGTGCATCGTGCACGACTTTCAAATTATCTGTCCGGACTCGAACCAACCAACTTCTAAATATGGGCCAGAACTCGAACACGCAATATTTTATGTATTCAAGTTATGACGTCATGCCATATATAAAAAGGCTTGGGGTCGGAATATTTGGTTGAAGATCATTTCTATCGTAGTTTTTACGTCACACGTATGTGTTCTCTCCAGTCGGTTTCGTGTTATACCCACCGCAGTCCTACAAACTAATACCATGCGACACAGGCACGTGGACCTCGAGCAATGCCATGTTAAAATGGTATCGGGTGTGAAACAACGATTATGTCAAAATAGACAAGGACGACAAACAACTGTGACGGCAGTATATTCTCAGACGTCAAACAACATCTACGTTGAAATAGTCGAGAATGTCTAGAACAATGTCATGCCAAATTTATCTAACCCCCGCAGCGCTCTCTCGTCCACTCCCGCGCCGCCTCATTGTGGCTACCTATACCAGACAGCTCCTCCATTCATTTTGAATGATTGCAGAGAATGCAGGATGCCTTTAGCCGTGAAGTTGCATTAGCCTCTAATAATCAACCGATAGTTTTGTTTTCTTGTTTTGTCGTTGCGGGGAATTTTGTGGATTTAATATTTTTGACTTAATTATTACGATTGGCATGATGAATGTATTGCATCTCAAGTGCCCATTCTATGAAAGGTTTAATGATAAATAAGATCCCTGCTTTAATAACCGGTGCCAATCGAAAGCTTCCGCCCTCATATAATCCTGGCTTCAAGCAGCACTGAATTAGTTTAGACTGCGCTTGATTGGGTCGCTTTTCACCACGTATTTATTACCTACCACCACAAAGTTTAAAACAACAAAAGCGGCTAGCTTACTTCCTCCTGTTACTTTGCAAACACCGTTGTTGGATCTATTAGCAAACCATAGGGTAGTTTTCCGTCTCAAAACTCCTAGTACTAGTACATGCATGACAACACGTCCGGCATCGACTGAAGGTCTGCACAATAAGGGAACGAAGAAAACGAACTGGTGCATGCTGAGGCACGTTTCCAAGCTTTCAACATGCCGGGTTTGGTTCTTTTATAGTCGAAAAAAGGTGTTGCGGCAGAAGCGGGGCAAGAGCATTCGTCACACCAGGCAACGGTGGAAAAACTACTGGTCCTCTTGCTGTTTTTCCGTGCCGTTGCTCGTGAAGTTGGCAGCAAGGTTTATTCTGCGTAGACTAGACTACTTCACTCCACATTCCCCCCTCGGGATGCTGGGAGTCTTGTAGGGACAGGTATTTTTATAGTTCAGTATTCGCAAAGTCATTAGCTGCTTGATTTTGGACACCTTAATTCCGCTATCGTTTTTTTTTTCTGCAGCGGTGTTCTTGCTTGTGCTGTGTTTATCAGCCTTCCTGAATATGTCCAGCGCCGACAAAAACACTTCCTCAGTAAAAGCAACCTCGTTCACGCGTTGCTGGTAGTCTATTCGGTGTTTCTCTTTACTTTTGGACGAAAGAAGGTCCTGTTGTTTCGGTTGGGGGTCTCATTATTCTGCGCAATAATGTTTTATGGTGTCTTCGTGCGGAAGGTTGCTTCGGTGTTTTCATCGTAGTAGTGACACTTGTCGTTTGTGTGTCTTGGTCGGAGAACGAAATCTCTAGTACCACAAATTATGCATATCAAAAATTGGCTATCCTACCAATTTGCTAACGTACATAGTAATGACGACTAGCTGAAAACCGTTGGAGTTAGACTACCACTCTGGTTGTTGCGCCAGCTCTGTTCTTGGCTGGTCCAATTTCTTGGGCAGCCAGTTTATCGAGTAGGTTTCTCGTCAAGGCGCAGCGTTGTCGGTTCACCTGGTGCTTGAGGCGATCGTTGAGTGAAGTAGCAGTTTCCTCCTGGAAGTTATATTCATCAGGACGTAAGGCTGTAGCGTCTGTGGCCATGGGTACACGTGTTTTTTTCGGTTACTAAGGGGTATAGAAACCGCATACGCTTGTAAAGAATGGCAGCTAGTCAAAACATGTGGCTCAGATTAGAGAAATCAGTTTGTTCCTCGTGTCGTGTAGGTGGTGGTTCAGTAACACGAGAGTCCTTCAGTGCTTTACTGGCCACGAAACGGCTCCGTAACTCTATGGGCGACCTTCTTCTGCTGCCTCAGGCGGCCGCGTGGGGACGCCACCATCTGTATGGGGCACTCCGCGGGCGGCGTAGCGCTGGCCAGAGCGACGGGGACGCGGTAGGTTTGGAGTGTTTACTGCGAGAACGAGGTGCAGCGAGCTTCTCGCACTGTTTATTGTTATGGGACTTAATTAGCTGGTGTAAAGGGACGATGTCAAACACGTGTTGTGTCCCGGGCGGCCGTTCTGGTAGAAGTGTACAAGGAAAAGTTTCGCTGTTGCGTCTTTACCCAGCGACGCAGGGCAGCAGAAGAAGCCCAATTCGCGGAAAGATAGCGCGACTTCAGCTTCAACTCCTAGCATTTTTATGCTACTTACATCATCCGCACCGTTGAATTCTTGTGTCAAATACAATGCGGTGTCGCTGCAGCGCTACAAGCCTGACGCCGTTCCCAGCGGCGTTCCGGCCTGTTTTCAGATTTGAAGCCACAACCTCCGGCATTTGTCCTAGTCATCATCATTGTCCTAGCCATCACCATGGCCGTAACTTTGTTCGCCATAATCAGGAACACGAGAAATGCAATGTGGCAATTCCACGGGCGTAGTTACTTCGCAAAACAATTGCAGGACACTTACTTAACCTTTCAAAAGCGCCGTTAACTTCGAGGAGCTTTATAGCGTTCCTGCTCTGTTGTCCACGAAGTGAAGCAGATGCGCAGTACGAAAGAGCGGCACAGAATGACCTACAACCATAAACGAAGCATTACGAAATACTAAATTGTGAGTTACCTGTAAGCTTTTCTATTGGTAATCTTCACAATGCATTGTACTTAAACATTCTTATTGGGTCGCTTAAGTTGGATCACACAAAAAGCTAAAAAATAAGATATTCTGGTTACGTAAAATGCGTGACGAGAAGTATTCTGCCAACGTTGGTATGGATTCAGCCGTTTATCCTTACTTGGAATAAGTGCAGTTTGTTACCAATTTCTTGTAACTTTTTTCAGGGCCGCTTTCAATTCCAGCAGGTGAGGAGGCCTTGCTGTTTCTGAGCACCGATTATACGCCAAGACAGGACCTTCACGACATTGAAGTAATCCTGATGTCAGCCCAACCCGCAAACGAGGTGGTCAGAGAACTGTGGCAGGTCCTGAAATTGTCAGCAGAGGTAAGGTCATGCATGGCCAAAAATAAGGTTCTACAGCCTTACTTTCAAGTGGTACACTGAAACTTGCACGGGCAGATGCTATTGGGGTTGCGATTCTGGGCCCATAGATACTTGGTATCGTTTAACTGAATGACCAAGGAATTAGCAGTTTTCTTTGAAGGATGAAGCCCTCGTAGAAGTTAGATTGTGGGTGCCTGAATGATATCTTGCTGGAAATGTATATCCAGAGAAAAGGTCTCTGTCATGACCACCAGCGCCCCCTGATGTTTACCGAACAAATGTTTTGCGGGGTTCTGTAAAGAGCGTGCGTACTTGACCTCGCCTACGACCCTAGGTGCCTAAAAGCGAAAGAAGTGAAATTCTCCAATTCCCAAATAAGGGATCAAAAACGCGCCCGGAAGCATAAAATTAGTCATTACACTCAACGACAAAGCTGTCGGAAGTGCAGAGCAGTGATTCGCCATAATGGGCTGCGGCGCCGTTATCCGCTCACTGCTACCACCCATCACGCTCTTCTCCGCCGTGTCTCACTCCTATACAGACAAATTTAACGAATGTTTGTCCAAAGCAATTCAAATTTCCCGCCTTCGCAGTGCTCGCGGGTCGTCTGCCTAAAATAGTGCCAGCGGGAATTCTGCTCTTTTTCTGCTTGCTTTTCATCCCGCACGTGGCGGTGCATTACTGCGAAGTTTAGAAAGAGACATTTTTTTTGCACTGCCATTTTTTCCGCTAACTATCGTAAGAACCGGCCCAACGAGGATTCTCAACTAATTGAACGCGGGGCTGCTGGTTAATTACGTATATTTTGCCTCAACTGTACTGCAGTTTTCTTTGCGCTAAACAACGGGGAGTTGGGTGACAGGCACTAGCGGTCTACGAGTTTCTAATGCTAATGGCTATATAAACGGCTTGTTTTTCGAAGCCTCTGTGTTGCGCACCTACGGTACGCCGTGTGGCTCGCCTAGCTTTGGTCCGTTATTCCGCTGCCTTCTTCGCTCGAACGCCACAGTGGCCAGGAGGCCAATGAAATGTTATTTGGTGTCCGCTGTTGTTGGATAGATGGCAGTATGTTATTTCACGAGAGAGGTGCTCGTGAATCTGGACGCAGTCGTTGGGTTGTAGGCTTTGGAGAGCTGCCTACGAGTCTGTATTTAGTGTTCATCGGCCAGGCCGCTGGCGGAGAATGCGGCAGATAACTTCGTTGATGGCGTGAAGCTTGGCTGAGATATGTGATGTTGCCCGCTCGAAGCGATAAGAGAATGTCTAGCCAGATGATTAAAGAGATTTCCGCGTGCGCGCTGTAGATCCCAAAGGGGCAGAAAGTAATGCGGAGCCCTCAACTACGGCACGTCTCATAGCCCAAGTGTAGCTTCGGCGCGTTAAACCCGTTAATCTGAACCGTAAAAGCGCCTACGTTTCTTATTGACTGGCGTCTAGAAAGAAAATCCTTCTTTCAAGCGCTACAAAAATTATCTGGGTGCCCAAAACGACAAGCCTGCATTCCAAGTGGCCGTGGTTCACAACAAGCCAAAGTCACGAGGCACACTCAAACTAAGGTTTGCGAACCCTGCTGACTATCCAGACATCGACCCGCAATTCTTCCCGCACCCCGACTACGTGAACGCAGCCGCGCAAGGCATATGGCTAAGTTGTTAGGCTTGAAGTCGTTAAAAAACGATCTGCGATCGTTCCTTTTCTGATCGAAGCCACATACGAAACAATTCAGTGTATATGGTGGTAAAAGCGGTTGGAAGTTACAATGGAATCGGTTACAGATAAAAAATCGCATTACGGCACAGTGGCTGCCTATTTTGAGCTTTAAAGGGTAAAGAGCCCCGTCTGCGTGCACTTAGGATCACATGCGATGGGATCCCGCAAAAGCGCACTTAGTCTCGTTTCCTCCATCCAGACACTATTAACATTTGTGTTCGTGAAGTTAACGCGTGTGCAAAGAGTATATTCTAGATCCCCTTTGGTCTGGGTCCCGACGACCTGTGGGAAGTACAGACGCCCTGCATGGAACGATGGCTATTTTGGCGCTGCGTACGTGGCATAGTTCGGCGAATGAAAGCAGCGCACAATTTGTGACTCACTCGCGTTTCACAGGGTAGTGGTGACATACGTCTTGTCCGACGCGCCGTTCTGAAATATCGTGGTCGGCCGCTCTCAACTTGCAGTCCTGGCGGTTGCCAGTATTTCGCTATTTGGACACATCTCATTTCGAGCAAAAACCTACATATGCTGTGCTGGACACTGAAGTGTAATTTAATTGGCTTTGTGCCAGTATGTCCACCAGCGAAGCGAACCTTTAAAATTTTGGTAGCTAGCTCGCCACCTAGTCTACAACCGGATTCCCTCCTTATTTCTTTCGTGCACGTGTAAGCCATCGTATCGCGGCGAACCTATCCTCCCGTACAGCACCGATGCTTCAGACAACGAGGCTTTTCCAGACGTTGTCAACGAATGCGGAAAAGTGCCGCCAGCTAGCACAATCTTTTTCAAGCGAGGATCTAGCTCTCGAGAAGCACCGCCATGGAAAATTCCCACCTGCGAGCTCGTTTTTGACTCCCTCTCTCCTCTGGTACATTCACTGGAATATGCAGTGTACTTCTTTCAAGATATCACTGTTTCTACTGCGTTGTTGAACGCACGTATTCTGTAAAGTACTTCGAGCCCGGACCTCATTTTTACTTACAAGCGCTGCCGTGGCTGTGACATCTTCCACGTTCAGCGCGTGAAGCCGTACGTGGACTCACTCGCCGTGTATAACGCCAGAATGGAGTCTTTTCACAGTGGGCGATGAAACGGAGAATATGAACGCAAGCCACTGTGCAAGCCCCAACAGACATCGTAGAGCTATCCACCCATATGGGTATGCACAAAACTGTGGCCACAAGCAGCAGCAGTTAGGACGCTTAGTGTGTGAGCAGTGTTGGTTTAGATTTACTCTCGTGTTTTCTGCGTTGATCCCCCTTCTGTTGATAAGTTGATAAGCGTCCTCAACCCACTAACCGCTAGCAACTATCTCGTTTGCATTAAAACGAAGTAATTGCACCGTAACTAAGAATTGTACCTAGTGAACAGCCTGTTTTTGAAGGAATTTGCAAATAACTTTCAAAATCGCCCACGACCCTGTCACCGCCGCAAGCTCAGTCTACCAAACGACGGAGGCCGATAGGTGGTCAAATGCTCGCCCCTCCACGACGCTCACAAAAGGTATAGTTGTAAACACTGGAACTGTCGTATTCTCAGTGAAAGTCAGCAAGAACCTGCAGCCACACGCTTTTAGGACCACAACTTAAAGGAGCCATAAAGACAAAATAAAAGTTCTGTTTACTACAAAGGCTGCTTTGTCCTGATAAAAATGACACCGATTTCATCGCAAACTTCCAAAAAATAACGGAGATATTAAAGAAAACATGTGGAGCTGTGGCGACGCGCAAGACAGTTTCAAGCAACTTTTCTATGACGTCACAGAATCTTGCTCGGGCGATTGATGGCGGCCGAACTAATCAATGGCCAGGACGCAATACTGGACGATTGTAGTGGGGCCGCTAGTTCCGTTTGATCGAATCACTTGAATGCTAACGTGCACCTAACCCACTCAAAATTGTTTTTTGTGCTGGCCCATATGACGTCACTCGCGCCGATAACACGTCACTGTGACGCGAAATTTGAAATTTCTTAAGTATTTCTTGCGTTTTTATGGGTTATAATCGTCTTTTGTGGCCGGAATGGAGCTGAGTGAGGTACTGAAGTCTTACTCTTTGAAGTTCAACAAAGTTGTATTTTCTCTTCATGGACCCTTTAAGCCACAAAAAAGTAGATGTTTCCTGTTTTTTTTTTTAAAGTTCTGCGCACACGACCCGCAATAAAATCTCACTACCGGTTCCTTTATAGGCGTAGAACTAACTAATCATAAGCATAAAATTGTTGCAGGGAAGAGATTTGGACACTCATTGTTGCCACCATATTCCACACCATAAACCACTTCTGCTCCCCTTGCGCTCTACTCATCTCTAAGCACGCGTACTGTTGCCTAGACTTATGAGTAGTTTTATCAGGGTGGCTGGTGTAACAAATATCCACGTTTTTATGCAGGCGACACAGAGAATAATTTTTGTGCCTCCATGCCTGGTTTAGAGTAAAAAAAAAACATACTATTTCTGCCGTTCCCAAAACTAACAAACATTTCTTGAGTGAACGTATCCACAATCATCGGCTTTCACCTCGAGCAATTTTCGGCACAGAAATACACCGAGTCCAGAAATCTTTTCGACGTCAGCAGGAGGGTTCAGAAAGTTACGAATTTGTAAGAGGCGTTTTATGCACGCTCAAGGTCTAATCAATCGGAACAAATACGTTTGATTAGGAACGCAAAAATAAGGACTGATTCATTGATTGTGGGGTTTAACGCGCCGACGCAACGCAGGCGATGAGGCGCGCCGTAGTGGAGGGCTCCGGATTAATTTTGACCACCTGGGGATCTTTATCGTGCGCCGAAATCTCGTACACACGGGCGTTTTTGCTTTTCGCCTCCATCAGAAAAGCGGCCGCCGCGGCCGGGAATCGAACCCGCGACCTTGTGCTCAGCAGCGCAACGCCTTAGCCGCTGAGCCACCGCGGCGGGCAAAAATAAGGACACATAGGCCTCTGTAATCTGCAATATTTTATCGGTTAGTTGTTCTTTTTGAAGGATTATATTATTGTCTGAACATTCAAGACTGTTGCAATCGGTTGGCGTAGAGGAACGTTATGACTGAAAGTAACGGTAATCTGTGTTCTGTTTCTGGGTTCCCTTTAATTATTTGTATTTATTTTCCGATAAAATAAAACTTATGTAAATATAAAATCAATGACATAATTAAAAATTATTTAATTTTAATTCGCTGTAATCGGTACCATAATTTGATACAAATTGGATACAATTTGGGCGTCGCATTCGCTGAAGCACTTGCCACCGTTTTATCCGGTTACTTGAAAGGTTTCGGTGTGTTTGAGGCCTATAGCATGAAGTCGAGGGTTTGACGGAAACCCGTCTGGTCGGGAAACATGTTGGAGTAAAAACGGAGACACCGACCAAAAGAAACTTAAAAACTTTAAAACAACAACAAGACGTTTCGGCTTCGTTACTGAAGCCTTGTTCACAATGAGGCGAATAAAAGTTCATGCACGCCTATGTTCTCTTGAGCACGTGACGTAGGCAGCGCGTGTACGACGGGGGGAGGGTTCCTTCATTTCGATTAAGTGTATGACGTGTCGTCTGTATTTCCAGAGACTCGAGATAGAGCCGCGATCTGAAGTTCCTTTCTTGGCCGATGATTGTGGAATTATCCCAATCAATCCCATGGCCCGTTGCACCCACGTGCTCGGCAAGAGCATTCGACGCCACACGCTTGTTTTTTACATCGTTCTGGTGCTGCCGTAATCTTTGCTTGAAGTTACCCGATTCACCTATGTAAGCGAAATCGCGATCTGCGCATGAAATCTTGTAGACTACGCCAGGAAATGATTCTCTTGGAAGCCTATCCTTACCGCCCACGAGTGCGTTCCGCAGCTTACACGCAGGCACGTGTGCCACCTCAACGTCATAACTACGCAGCACGCGGGACAAGGCTTCGCTTACACCAGGGATGTAGGGAATGGCAGCACGCTTTCTTGGTCGGGGATCAACCGGAACGGCAGGATTGGACAGGCAGTTACTGGACAGGCAGTAAGCTGCGGAACGCACTCGTGGGCGGTAAGGATAGGCTTCCAAGAGAATCATTTCCTGGCGTAGTCTACAAGATTTCATGCGCAGATTGCGATTTCGCTTACATAGGTGAATCGGGTAACTTCAAGCAAAGATTACGGCAGCACCAGAACGATGTAAAAAACAAGCGTGTGGCGTCGAATGCTCTTGCCGAGCACGTGGGTGCAACGGGCCATGGGATTGATTGGGATAATTCCACAATCATCGGCCAAGAAAGGAACTTCAGATCGCGGCTCTATCTCGAGTCTCTGGAAATACAGACGACACGTCATACACTTAATCGAAATGAAGGAACCCTCCCCCCGTCGTACACGCGCTGCCTACGTCACGTGCTCAAGAGAACATAGGCGTGCATGAACTTTTATTCGCCTCATTGTGAACAAGGCTTCAGTAACGAAGCCGAAACGTCTTGTTGTTGTTTTAAAGTTTTTAAGTTTCTTTTGGTCGGTGTCTCCGTTTTTACTCCAGGCCTATAGCATCATCTGCAATGACAATGCGAGGAATATGTATGTACAACTTTTGTTCTTCATACATATGCTTTACCTTCTTGCTAGTAATAATTCTTTGTAAACAGAGAGCACTGAGGTGAAATTTTACTGGCCCTTATTAATTCTCAAATTGACTTTAGAATGGACATCAACGCTTCTTCACTGCAAAATTAAATGATCTTGCCTATTGGCGTCTCTGGGAGAGTTTAGGCTTGAGCTGTTTCCTGTCTAGTTCTGCAGGCCTGAAAATATTCGTGGAGCAAGTGCTCAGGTCGGAGGCTATGCGGAGTATCGGAGCCAAGCCCCGGAGTGTGACGTTTCCAGCTTGCGCAGACAGCGGGCCGCTGTAGAGTCTGGAGTAAGTCGAGTGCCTGTTTCGCCACCTCGGGCAGTCCACGTATCATGCTTGCTGCACTGCGCCCATGGTATCGCATTCGGGCGCTGTCGTCGATGAACGCCTTAGGAAAGCAATAAAAAATGTACAGTTTGATGGGGACTTACTGTTTTGAAGCTTGTGGACTGGTACAAAAACCTTGTTTAGTTTCCACCTAACATGAGCCGGGCGGTTTTTTTTCTGGGTAGGATTGATGATGGATGAATTTTATTGGCGCAGTGCCGACTGAGGGTAAAAGAGCGCTAAAGGGAAGTTATTTTATGAGTGCGAAATGAAGGTAAAAGAAAAGCATTTCAGTAAGAACAAACGTGAAGTAAACACAAGGCAATGAAGATGACGTGTAAATTGCCACGTTGTCAAGATGCATGATAGGACACGAGATGTAAAAATTTGACGTCGGTGAGGAATTCAAAAAACGCGTTTCACAGAAAACATTGGTTCGTCTTCTATAAAGCACGACGGGTGCTGTGGAATATGTTGTGTCTATAGTTGTGGGAAGTGTTTGCGTCGTGTGGTGTCAAGTGCCTTGCGTTGAACGATGTGGATTACGGATAGGCCCTCTCCACACCCGCTGCACATGGGCCTTGGTGATCCAGTGAGCAGGTGGGGGTGTTACGTGTGTGTGGCCTATCCGCAATTTTTCTAAAGCCACTGGGTAGGATTAAAACTGCCTACTATATCTTTTTGATTTCAGTCAAGCCTAAACGCGTCTCACTGCCAAGGCCTTCAGCGGTGTTACTTATTGCAGCCACGCAATACGGAAATATGGAAAATGCAGCCACTCAAATACGGAAAATGGATAACCATGTAATGCCCCCCATTTACAAAAAATGAGGATTTGGCGGAAGTAACACTTGGAATCGTTCTAAAAGTGTAAATAGAGGTAATTGATCGGAGAGGATTAAAAAAACACAAAAAGAATTGTTTGTAAAGTCTTCACAGTCAAGAAAAGCGGCATAAGAATGCTAAGCATTAATAGAAGGTTCTCCGAATTTCTGCAGATTTTTTTCCTGCTGGTTCTGAATTTCCTCACACACTTCCAGCACAAAACTTTCAGTGCTTGAAAGCCGGAAGTAGAATGTAAAATGGCATACATGTACGCCGCATAGTTAAAAAAATGAATGTTTTTGGTCAGTCGTCAGTCGGGAACTCTGTGAAGTGAAGAGAGTTACATCTGCTTCAGACCAACACATATATTTGGTCACGTGTAAATTAAGAGATCGGCGAAATAGGCATCATAGCAGAAGTATAAAATTTAGGGTATAAACAGTTTTCAAACCTGCTAGCCCCTATCGTTTAAATGTTACTTGGATCGCTGCAAGGAAATACGTATGTTTATAACTGCCTGTCTCTTATCCTGTCAATTATCTCTGCCAATTGACATAGTTTTTTTCAAAAATCAGTCTCTAATCTAGTTAACAGTATGTTTACGCAGGGTCCGCGGCGGTGTGACCGGACTCAGAGTCGCAGATGCATCCGTGATGCTGGACATTGTGACTGGCCACCCAAATGCGCCGTGTATGATGATTGGGAGCAAAGCAGCAGCATTGATATTAGCAGAAAGCAGGCATAACTCTGTGTAGTATGTGTAGTGTCGTAAGCAAATAAAGCACTGAGATCTATATCTTCACTGCTGAGATACTAT
This sequence comes from Haemaphysalis longicornis, assembly GCF_048455015.1. Classification (NCBI taxonomy): domain Eukaryota; kingdom Metazoa; phylum Arthropoda; class Arachnida; order Ixodida; family Ixodidae; genus Haemaphysalis; species Haemaphysalis longicornis. Next base: position 57,911,214 of record NW_027526295.1, on the reverse strand, counting down.
GTGACAGGGGTTGTAACTGCGTATATTTGTGGAGGTTTATGTCCAAATACAACAATCAAAACAATTGCATGAACCAAAAGTTACCGACGCTTTCGCTGCATCAGCTCCAGGTTATAGTGCGGAAGCTGGATTCCTTGGACCAAAGATGTCATTTCATATCTCCAGGTTAGGCATTGCTCTCTATTTGCTTGACTGGTTTCTAGTTAAATGCTTTGTAGTCGCGATGAGACAGGCAAACAGTTCGAAACTTCAAAATCAGGCAGCATGCTTCATACCTGTTCAGGAAAAAAAAATTACGCATATTTGACGCAAAAATAAATACCCAAGTAATGTTAGTATTGCTATATTTACATACAGGGTGTTACTACGATAATTATAACACTAATGTTTTTCATGAGCGAAATGCTACTCGGTTGGCGCTGAAGCTTCACACAAAGGTCGCACTTTGTGGTCTATTTTGTTTGACACCGGGAACAACGTCGGTACTTACCTGTTTATTCTGAAAGTAAATAGAAACCATCTTGCCTGTTGAATAATGGCGGCTGATGTGGACGTGCGAGCCAGCGCAAACACATCTCGGAACGACGGCGCCACCTGGGGAATGCAAGCTCAGCAATGGCACCATACAAGACAATGGTTCAGAAGAAGGCCACAGCCCGCAAAGGAGCAACTATGAAAAAGGAAAGCTTTATTCGTGACTCATTAGAAATGTTTTTGCAAACACTTTATTGCTGGTGTTTGGTAGTTTGTTATTATAACAGTTGGAGTAGCTATCCAGTATTTCACTGGTGCACACTTATAAGGCTACTTATAGGGCGTGGCAAGACAGTAGTTTGCACCAATTAACACACACGGCTGAACCACTTCAGCTCACCAATATTGTTTGTCTTATCTGACTGATGTCTTTTAACAGCAAAACGCAATAATATATAAACCCCAAATAATGTTCACTGTAGTCGTGTGGCTAGGTATATGAAATTGTTTAGAATAATGTAAAAAAAATTGAATAGGGGCTTAAAGCTGGAATTTTCTTCGTGTAATGTATTCCGCTATAAAATAAGCACCCATAACAAAAGCACACAAAATGGTAGTCCTAAGCATGAACAAACTAGGACCGATTCCTAAGCACAAACAAATATTTACAGCAACCACGAAAGAAGTACGAGAGGAATCAATATACCAGACAGTTGAGAACTTCTTAGGAGCTAACTGTGGCAGTAACCGACCTACAGGCCAAGCGGGCGCGACGCTCTGCAATAACAACGAAACGCCCGAAAGGGCTCTTGGCACGACGTCATGGGACCGGTGGAAAGGCCTTAGCAAAATAGAAGGGGTGTTGGCAGAGCACCGTCGGAAACCAAGGAGCGCCGTTTGCGGGTATGCTTGCACTGTTCCGCGGCCCTAAAAGATATGTTTAATCGCCGCTCTGCTGGCATGTCAGGGCGGACGTGAAGGTTTCCAAAAAAACGGCAGCATCTCCACTCCGTGGATGATGGTGAGGGTGCGGAGTATGGGTATTCGAAATGACATCTAAGTTGCGCCCCGACCGTCATTCGATTTGAGCCGTGAGTTGCACCTTGAATATTCCCTTAATGAAACTGCAACTCACGGCTCAAATCGAAATAAGCTTGATTTTCACTTGATGGTGTTGTGCGCACGGTTTTACGCGGACGGACATTGGGACGTCCTAAGGTACTCCGCACCGTTACAGGTGAGGGAGTAAGCCGTCTGACGCTCGCGTCTTAACTCACGGTCGTAGTCCTATGGGAAAGACAACTGACACTGTTGACACTAACGCTGTCTGGTGTACCAGACACAGGCTGGAATCCTGCCGGTCCCTGTATAATTTTTTGGGATTGTCAATGCTATGCGCACGAACGCGGACGGACATTGTGCGGTCCTAAGGTGCTCCGCACGTAAAAGCAGCGCTCGGCTGTACATTGGCGCTGGTGACATTGCCGCTTGCAGCCGGCAGCGGTGGCCGAATCCGCTGCTGTTAGGTTCGAGGAAACCGCTCACACTCGGAAACACGCCTAGTCGCGCTCCGTAAAGTGCACCCATTAAAGTCCTACTAACGAATGGCACAACATGGACGGCATATCCGGTTTCGTACGGCATGCCAAGGCGAAACGAAAAATTATAATTCAACAGTAAAATGTACCTGAAGAACATTAAAAGCACCCAATACATAATAGTCTCTATGGTAATTATTGTTGTTATTATTAAGGAATATTCCGCTTGTACCCGTGGCGAAGAGGTTTTATGGTTGCGGTTTACGTGGCGTAACAAGGCACGTGTCCGAGTGTGCGTAGTTCGTGCGAACCTAACAGCGGCCGATTCGGTGAATGCAGCCGGCTGCGAGCTGCAATGTAACCAGAGCCTTCGTATAGCCCAGCGCTGCCCTTTCGAAGCTGTGACGCCCGGCCTGCTGCTGTGTGGACCTGTCGGTCAGCAATGCATTTCCGGCGGGGTGCTGATGAGCCCGAGGACGCCGTTCGGTTCCCGGCCGCGGCGGCCGATTTTCTGATAAAGAAGAAAAGCGAAAACGCCCGTGTGTTTCAGACTTCCACACGCGTTAAAGATCCCCGGCGTTCGAAGTTAATCCTGATCCCTCCACTGTATCGGCGCGTCTAATCGCCTGTGTAGCGTAGATGCGGTAAACCTCACAACCAGTAACTTATTAAATAAAACGCACGATCTAGGATCGGCGATGTGGGACTGTGCACCATTACCAGCGCATTACCTTTTTGGCCAAGGTCGCATGCCAGCATTATATCGAGAGCAATCGTATATCACTTAGTGCGGAGAGCTTAATTTGGGCAATTATTGTTGGGTACATCAAAATTCCCTGTTCGCATTAGGCGGCTTTTAGGATATTCGACCCAGAAATTGTAGATTTTAGACAAAAAGTAGACGCCCGAATTCAGAGAGCGGTAGGCAGCTACTACAATAATGAAATTTTCGAACACTTTTGATTTGAAACATAAGCCTTCCTGGTCGTCTATTATATTCAAAGTAGTAACTGTCATGCAAGTACCCAAAATAAGGAAGGCAACCCCGCGCCACGACTTGGCCTGTTCCTTCTATATATTTTAAAGATTTGAGGAGCAATTTCAGCGTTACCAGTACATTCGTGAAGACAAGTTTCCGTTACGTCCGATAAGGGGAGAGTGCGCTAACAATGTGCTTTCTGTTTCAACGACTTCATTACTCACGCTTCGGTCGTTGATATTAGGTAGGCGGAAGGTGTGATTGGACAGAGGACGGCTTGATCATGCATTTCCGGGGGCTGAAATGTAGTTGATAAACTTGAACGGGTAATGGTTGGAACGTTTACTGGGCTGTTTTCGCAGTCTTCTCACGCCGGTAAGTTTAAAAAAGTACTGGTGCAAGATTTTTAAACTAGGTTTTTCCGCTGCTATGTTTGCCTGGATGCCTTGTAATCATACAATGACGCATTAGATGGTCGAGCGCAGCGTAAATAATTATTCACAGCCTCCTTTATTCGTGTCAGCTTCGGTTTCGACAAAAGGAACCCCGAGGCAGCCGCCATGACAGGAGGGGGTTCATGACATCACTGTTCTCGTCGCACCACGGCGGATCTGCATGCGCGTGCGTGGGTCGTGACCGGTTGTGGTCGCATAAAGCCCAAGCTCCGGAGGCTCCACTGCGTGCCAGAGCCTCCTTTAGACGAAGCTCCTTTAAACAACGTAATAAACGTATCCACGCATAACAGCCGTGTAGGCTAATAACGTAGAATCACCATGTGTTAAGAAGTGTGTCGTCATTCACTGACCTGCAGAAAACTCTGGGACCTCTTCAGCCATATCAGTACGCCTGTGTCGCCTGCTTTATTCCCCTCTATTCAGGTTCACGGAAGCACCGCTAAGGGCGCCATTCTAGAGTATCCTTGTCGCACCAAAATCTAGGAAGACATGCGAACAAAGAAGTCAGACTAGCACAAAAATTTCTTAAAAGTATTTTCTTTTTATTTTGTCAATATTTCTATTTATTTTTTTTGCATTTTTTTGGCGAGGTGGTTGTACAGTGGCGTTGCGACTAATGCCGCTGTGCAACGCCACTCCGTTACAAAGGGGAAGCCACTAAGCATCATCATCTCCTGTATACCCTCGTTTCTACCTATAAAATTGTACCTGTCACCCTCCATCTATGCTCTTTTCCTTTTCCCACTCCCTCACACAGAGCAGCGGGCCAGAGCCTACACGATCACGCGGACCGCTCTGCGTTTCCCTTCTACTCCTTAAACATCTCTCTTTCTCTTGCCTGTACTGTGGACACCCGGGTTCAATTTACATCCGCGTAAACCTCCGTTTTTCACTTGCAGTTTACAACGGCGGCAATATTCATGACCCGTCAGCCACTACTGCAATTGAAAAAGGAGGGTTTTTCGCACAATGGGTCACCTAGTGCTTTCGTCTGCAAAATAGGCGAATATTTCAAAGTGCATCGTCAGAACGCTTCAAAATGGTTGCCGATGGCAGTGTTTATTTCGTGTAGGCGTATTTTTTCTCACTCTCAAGAGGTACGCGCAAAACTCCGTGTACAGAAGTAAATGGATTTGTCGGGACGAAACGTTCCCTTGAAGCTCTCAGATCTTTTCTGGAACGCTGCTTGGACAAGCATCAGACTGTCATTGCCAGATGCTGAATCCGTTTCACGTTGTGGGAAAGGGGAATTAAGTGTGGCCGCGCTATTACATGCTACGCTTTCTTCGCGAACTATGCTGGGTTGAAAATCCGCTGTAGCACTAGAATGAGCCTTTCTTAAACGTTCTCCCTCTGCTTAACCGGGCAACCATCTGTCTAAGCACGGATCATGACCATTGAACGAAAGGAAAAAGCTCGGGTAGCCCATGAAATAAGTACTATCAAGGTGAGCTGATGCAATCTTGTCAATTCTATTTCCCTTAGGTCGCACAGAGTGCGTAAACGGTCGGCCAGTTCCCCGCAAATGGAAGCAGTTATTGCCCTGCCGCTTTGGCGTTGTTTCCAGCATTTGAAAACGGCCGCCGGTGGGTTTTTAAGAAATCCTCGTAAACAACACACTTTCCAGGGCACTTAAAGAGGTGCTCCCAAAGCTCGTTTGCTCTCGTGGTCATGAAAGCTGCTTTTATAAGAGTCGTAATCTCAACTTCAGCAAAAAAAGTACGATTCTGCCGTTTTGCTTGTACTTGAGATTTTTATTTCCCGTCTGAATGAAACGATTTTCCGCATTTTATTTATTTTGCCATGTCGAGGAATTAAAAAAAGCGCAACTAAGCAGTAAGGGTGCCTTGACAGGGAGCCAGTTCTTTATAATCACACCAGAAAAACTAAATTCTAGGGTTGAAGCGGAACCAGAATACACTCATGATTCGATTGCAATGGAGACATAAAAAAAAAACATTTACACGGTCTTGCCAGGCGGTTTCTTTTACACAACGAGACTCACGGTCTTTTTGAAGTTAATGCACTTGCACCCTGGATGACTGTTTTGTGGGGGGAATTTCTATCTCCACGTGAAAAAAAGTTCTTAGTATCCCAGTGGAATTAGAGCAGTGTAGGAAATACAAAAAGATTGTCCTTTCACAAAGCGAGCACAGCCAGTACTGAAAAGTCCTCCAAATGCGTTTCCAGCTGGGGCAGTGTCTCAAATTAGTGAGCTAGCAAACGGCAAAAAACCCCTAAACCAGTTCGAAATCCTTTGTTTTTCACAGATAAGTCTCCTCTTTGTGATGGTATGTGTCCTTCTGCCTTCTGCCAACTCGCGCATGGAGCTATGGAGGTTGTAGCGCAAATTGGTGAACTCAGTATAGAAAACCTCACCTAAGTACCAAAACCAATCAACTAAAACTTTAGTCGTATCGGTGACTCGAACTTGGTTCTTGCGAAGGAGTGCACCCAGTTGCTCAGACCACGCAGCTGTAGCAACAGGGCTATCAGGGACGGAAATAGGAAGTATATATCGTATATCCTGTTAATTTTTATTCTCGGCATTCCAAGCAGCTTAGATGTCTATTTCTTGAATAACGGTTGCCCTTTAAGCGTCCCCTAAATTCCTACAAATATCTCATCTCTAGCGATAGTTTTTTTTAGGCAGCAAAAGCGACCGAAAATGTGTGTTCGTGCCTCGGACCGCTGTGCTAGTTCATCCATCGCAAAAAACTGCTTCGCGCACCTTGGTTTTACGCTTTACAATAAAATTTTGCTTGATTTTCATTTCTTAGTAGCTATAATAAATTCGCGGACCCTTTTCTCGCCTTTTAATGGCCTTTGGCGTTCTACTAGCGTACCCGCAGACGAAGCGTCGCATATCCGCTGGTGTGCAGCTGCGTTCACTTCCTACGTTTACTAAGCTTGATACAGTCTACAAACTAAGAATGTAAGGGCGCATTATCCCCGGCAAAAAATGTGTCGTGGCTTAATTTCAACTGAGAAAACGAATTGCGAAGACCCGTCGGCGACCCCTGACTGACTCTGTCGGATAGTAGCACAGTTAAACCAAGCCGTCTCGATTACGGGGAAATCGGCAAAGAGAATTAAGAAAGGAGGACAGCACTTTCGATTTGTTTTTTCATCTGAATAAAGTCGCGTAAACGCACTGAGAATGGTCGAAACATTGCCTAGAGACTCCAGACTACAATTTGCACACGTAATCCCGCAATGTTTACAAATCACTTCGGTGGCCCTTCGCGGGGGGCTGGAAGGCGTTTTGAGCGCACTAAACGAACAAGCGCAGTGGTTAGGTAGGGTGGTCAACGTCATCAGTGCCAGGAGGAGGAGACAAAACGTTTTATTGAGAAAAAAAAAAAGAAGGTGGGTGGCGTCCTCAGTTCAGGAAGCCGCGCGCTTCCGCAGCCCGGGTGGCCCGGTTGATCAGACGTTGCTGGTCCTCCGGGTGCAGGCTGGTGAGTGCGCGTTCCGACCGCTCAACTCATCATCAGTGCCAAGTGCCAACTCATTAGTTGGCACTTGGCCAGTGCCAGTGCGAACTCATCAGTGCCAAGTATAATTTTTTTAAGTGCAGCTGAAAGGTTACACTTTTGTGGCAATGTTTTTCGCGCCTTTCCCACCCTTCCCTGAGTGTTTATGGACACCGATATGTTAACGCATGTACTTCATTGATCTTCTCATCTGCGTCACGAAGCAGAGATCCTCCTAATGGATGCCTACCGGGGGAAACAAGCGTCGTCTGCTAAGCGTCGGTGGTTGTGTTAATTATCGCTTCCTCCGGCACGCGTAGACGCTATTGTGTTCGTGGGTATTCATCCTGTTTACCCTATTCCCGTGCTTCCCGTAACAAGACATGGGTGCAACTCGTTAAAACACGCCTTAAACATGCTGTGTTTGCGCCGCTGGTTTGCTCTGTGCTTTCCGAGAAAGGCCGTTCATCGTGACTCATGCAGCGGTCCGAACCGGCGCGTTTCCTTCCCGCGTTCTCTGCCTCTATGAAATGTCTTGCAGGCCACCGGCAGACATTACCGCAACACCGCAACACAAGGGAAGGCATGTACCACCCCGCCGTTGCGGGGAGGTATATGAGACGGTGCTTTACGGATGGACAGTCCGCACCCTGAGTGAAAGAGAAAAAGACGCGTACCATCCTTTCCGTGAGGCTGAAGCATTCCTAAACGGTGCATTCGTCGTCACGAGTTCTCAGCCGCTTGAAATAGTCGTTTCAGCGTGCCGCGTATAGCAGCCACCGCAACGTGCAGACAGCGGAGCGCAAAATCAGACATGTCTGGCAACGCCACCTATGAAGACCGAAGCATCATGTAAGGGATCTCTCGCGCGGCGTTAACAGCGAGGATAATGCGAATGTGTCTTCGGTGTTCGCAAAAACGCTTCCCGTCGAAGCCAACTTAATCTCGAAGGCCCACAAAAAAGGGCTCTAGCTCTTCCTTTATCGAAACTTCCCTGAAAAAGACTGTATAACTATTGGTTGCTCAAAAGACTGTATTATTACGCCGAAATTAGTTTGGACATCACAATTAGTTCGCAGTGAAGCGGTAATAAACGGGCCGAAGCATGGGTGCAGATAACTGTTGAAATTTTTGTTTTGTTAGAACTTTAGGAACAAAAAATTAGGAGCCATTGTTCTCTACGAAACTCGATGCAATAGAATTGTCTTTGCGGGGAAGCCGTATATTTTTTTATTTCGCCTCGGGCGATTTTATGCCAGCGGACAGCCATATCCGCCGAGCATGAAACTCCATGACATTGTACGGAGAAGCTTCATACATGGAATAATAGGTATAATAATCGTCTGTTTTTTAATGTTCCAAACCCCGAAAATCATCCCTTGGTGTCTCGCAACACAATGTTTACGTCCTGTCAGCAAAAAATTAAAGAAAACTATTTTCAAGCCATTGTTCTTGCTGTCCCCGTTCCCTCCCTGTGTTTTAACACGAGCATTGTTTTCCCGACCGCATCGCTATCCGCCTCTCTTTTTAAAAGAGAAGGAGCTCAGCTTGAACCCATTTTTTTCTAGCGCAAGAGGCTAAAATCCCGTCGTGCGTGCAGGAATAGGCGGCACCCATTGAAACCAAGTAATGAAGCAATCAGTTAAACGTGATTCAGAAGTGGTCCGGAGCAGATCGACTGACGTCAATGACTGCGAGTTGAACAATTTAAAAATCCCATCTCGCGGCACTCATCAGTTAAGTTGATGTGAGGCCTCGGAAGCGACGACTACACATACAAGTGGGACTCTTAGAGATGAAACGGCGTCGTGCAGCCAAGCGTCTCCGACGCACAACGGCCCTTAGCCTAAAAGAGGAGCGGAAAATGGATCGACCATTAACTGCGCAGCCGAGGACCCTCCGAGTATCGGCGCGCCAAATGGCGAACAAAGGAAGGGGCGCCTGAACAACCATTTTCCGGTGGGGACGATGCCTACTTAACGATGCGCTTAAGGGTCTACAGTGCCTTGTAGTGTGTGTGGCAGAGTGCAGTGCATCTTATGGCCTTATATGCTACTCTGGCATGCCCTTGTAAGTGACGTTGGTGGGCCTGATAAACCATGCTTCGCACGTCGGGGACACTCTGCGTGCTGGTTTCTGCAATAACTTTGGGAAGGCGATTTGTATTTCGTTAGGTTTAGATCGGTGACGGCGGCGTGTGTTCACAGCTAGAAAAAGAGAGTTTCGCTCTCAACAGGCACATCAATATCAATTTTGTTTGCAGTACAGTGCGTTTCCTGCAGAATCTCGCCAGTGTTTGCTGACCATGGCGTCATTATTGTTAAACAAAAACACTGAAAAATACCGTGTTAATTCTAAGCTCGCTAATGTCACTTCGAAACACTGCCGGTTTGAAGGAAAATGTCAGAATACAACGCGTGGGCCGCCTTAACACTCCGTGAGATACGCGGCTTGCATCTGTATGCAATAATATACCTTGGAAACGGCAGTTTTGTATTCTGAAGTCAGCATTTGCATTGTTGTACGCTCATGTAGCACAGTTTCCGACATTGGTGGAGAAAGGTATATGCAAATGGAAGATCCGCGCTATCAGCGCCCACTCGTGCGAAGGTACGTCAGGCTCATTTAGCTTGTGCGCGTTATCGGGGTGTGTGTTTGCCGTTTAGGGAGCTTATATAAATACGATAGTCTTTCTTGGATTACTTCAAAGCAGAAATTTTGGTATGTTGGTATGTGTGTCTGCGACTCAATTCGGCCTCCCGATCAAACTGGAATAGAAGCTGCGCAATAGTTTTATATACCCACAGCCATATCTAAACGTCCAAGTCCTGTGTGAATGTTAATACGTTTAAACATTGTTAAACAAGAAAAAGACATTACGCAAATACAAGGCATAAAATCAATACATTAGTGATATTTGCAGTGTTCCTTCCATCAAAAAAATTCTGGACTCTTGGTTTTTGCGATAGACAGTAAAATACTACATTAATTGCAGAAAACAGTCGCCTGCTGTTGCCAATGCTTTTATAGCTCCTGTGGGCATTTAGGAAATAATGCGGCAACAGCAACGAAAGGTTCCAGTAGATAGGTCCCACGTTCCGCTTGTAACGCACGTGGAGTAGGAAAACCTGGTTCTATAAACGCGTGAGCGGGGTGTCTCGATTTACGCACGTCTCCGCCGTACGGCAGCGCTAGCATCGAGGCACCCGTGCTGGAGCAGTGGAACGCAGTAAACTTATATTGACTTGCGCAAACCTCTTGCGGGTTATCTTGGGAGGAACGAGATGGGAGAGGGACAGCATGACAGGTGAGCGGAAGAAGAAGGGAGGCATTTTCTTGGCAGGGGCAGCAGTCGACTATCATCTTTCGTCGACATATGCTATGAAAGGAGCAAATACGCGGACAATTCTTTGTCTTTATAACATTGACACGTGCCTTTCTCTCTCAATGCTGCCTTAGTCGAAGGGATGGATCGAACCATTCCTGTTATACGCCTGGAGCATTGGCGAGTGCTTGAAAATTGCGAACTAGAGTCGTGATACTCGTCTTCCTTAGATATATTTGTGCAAAGAGCTTTCGCCAGACTTAAATTGTTTCCAGAGTTACCTAAACAATTAAGGCCTTTCCAAACAGCGAGCTGTTCTAGGGCTGGCCCTGACGGCAGTATCTCCTGATTTGTCACGCTTTCCCTGGAGCAGGTTTCTAGGCCGCGCAAAAACCGCTTCCCAGTAAAGAGACCCCATAAAAATACTACGATGTCTAAGGGACTTTACAATTTCATATGGGACGGTTCTAATTGTCACTAAAAATATGTATTCTAAGCAATGCATCTGTGCTTCGAGGTGAAGCCGAATTCAAGAGATTTCAATGTAAGCATTGGCTTTTATAAACTGGAAGCATAGCGGTCTACTGAGGGAACATGATTACATAAAACTGCTCTAAGTCTTCGGTAATCGAAAGTAGCCGATGCAAATTATGTGTCAGTTAGGTCCGAAAACGATTCTAACATTACGCACGACAGCTTCGCTGGTCAGCGTTTCTCACAGCGTGGAAGGTCGCGGAAATTTGTGCTTAAAAGGGATCGTGGAAATTATTCTCAAATTGCTTGTCTATAATTTTATTTATTAAGTTTTATCTTCGCACAATGCTGGACGAAATATACCAGCGCAGGAGCTTTAAAGGCGTACTGTTGGTAATAAAAACAAACATTACATTAACCTCAACATCACACCAAAACTGGCAGTTAGAAAGACATAAATATAGGAAAGACGGTGTGACAGCAGAAAAATCTTCGATAACGGAAAGGCACGGGGGCATAACATTGCAATAATAAAGCAAACGAACAGTGCGCTAATATGGAGGATAAACTACAAAATCTTCGTTGCACTGGTAATGAAACATGAGCATCAATAGAACTGGTTGACTGAAGAGCGCCAAGGGGTAAATGTACGTTATTTCATTCGGGAATCGCCCACGTAAAATATGAACATTGTGAAGGATTTAAGGGAGCCATGAACAGAAAATACTACTTCGTGTAATTTGAAAGAACTAGGATTCAGTATCTCACTCAGCTCCATTACAGCCACAAAAGGTGTTTTTTTAACGAAAAAAAGCAAGCATTTTAAACTTTCAAATTTTGCGCCTCAGTGACGTGTTATGAGCAAGAATGACGTCACTCGGGCCAGCAATACCACATAATTTTCAGTGCGTTAACTGCACGTTAGCACTCAAGTGATGCGGTCAAATGGAACTAGAGGTCCCATTACAGACGTCCAGTCATGTGTCGTCGCGACAGGTCAGTTAGGTGGCCGCCAAGCCCACAAACAAGGTTCCGTGACATCATAGAAAAGTTTCGGGAAATTGGCTAGGGGGTCGCGACTGCTTCACACGTTTTCTTTATTATCTCCGTTATTTGTTCGAAGATTGCGATGATATTGTTATCATTGTTATTGAGACTAAGCAGTCTTTCTTACACACCCAACTTGTATTTTGTCTTCATAGCTCCGTTAAATTGCCGTAATATGTGGTGAACAAATGAAGGCCGGTCACACTCACAAGACCTGAAGGTAGCGAAGCTGTCCGCAAGCTTTAAAAACATGACAATGGCCTAAGTGCAAGATTGCAGCCTATTTCTTTCTTCTTCGCTGCATCAACGATTTTTACTCAATCATTGTTGCTATAAGTGTGAGCTCCTTTTATTTTATTTTTTGAAGCGATACTCATTGGACATCGCCTTAGAAGGGTGTACGCTTTGGCGGGTTATTCTCGTTCCGATCAAGTTTGGCCACGAATACGGCGAGCGCTGGAGATTTTTTTGGCCAATCTTTGCCAATCTTTCTAAGCGGGTATGCTTGGCTTGACAAACGTGCGCCGGGGACGCTGGGCGGTTGCCGCGAGGCAGGCACACACGAGCGCTCGGCATTTTCTTTGATATTTTAACTGCCGCGTGCGGTCGCCGCAATCTTGGACAATCTCCCTAAGTGGGTATGCTTGGATTGACAAACGTACACAGAGAACGCTGGGCGGTCATCGCAAGGCACGCACACACGAGTGCTAGGCATTTTCTTGGTTTTGTTAACTGTCCGGTGGTCGCCGCGAGGTCCTTTCTCACGTGCGCGCACTCGGCATTTTCTTCGTATTCTAAACTGCGTAAACGAAAAACTACGATTTGCTGTACAGCTTCTCTGTTAAAAGCAGCTTATAAAAGATTTTAGGTGTGTGTTGAAATAAGCAGAGTTTACGAAAGCAGCAGCGCAAATATTGTTAATATGAATTTTTGAACCTAAGGTACTGTTTATCGTTGCACCGAAATGTGTATTTATTAACTTGTTTGACGTGTCCGCCACAAATAAAATATGAGCATTTAAGCTGGTGTTTCTTCATCCTAGTGAAACGGAGCAATCCTGCTTTTTGAGAGATGCGTTGCGTGCCTGACATTTCGCTCCTAATCGCCAACGTTATCTGATGTCGAGTTTAGCGCACCTTGATTCCGTTAATTTGAATGAGGAGGGTGGAGTAGTGCACAGAAAGGTGTATATTAACAGGGTTATTTGCAACACTAGTGATGTCGCTGGGAAAAATTAGAAACCGCAAATGCCCTACCACGCTTCCTCGCGGCCCATGAGATATGACAGGAAGAGCTTAACTACTTCGCAAATATTGACGACATGCCTGCGGTTTGTTAGATATGCAATGGCCAATCAGTTGAGAACGAAGGATGCACAATTTGCTATAATTGTTGTTTTAGTTTTTTGTGTGAAACCCGATCAAATTATCTGCTGAAATCCAAAAGAATCAGATAAACCTGTCCTGCCTTACAGAGAACTGAAATAAAGTAGATGTCCACTGAAACTAATTAGGTGATGGTCGAGAATACTTCGCGAAATGCATGCTGGAACCGATAAATAATTGTAACGGAGTAAAACCGAGTGTGAGGGTGATTTACGCGAACATAGTGGTAATTCGCCTCGTAATCGGTTCAGTATCTGCGGACTGTGACCGCTCAGCAGTCCCCTGTACTACGGCGTCCGTCTCTACCGTCCCTACCGAGCTCTGTAGCCCTTGTTTCCGCCCGTCTCCCTCCTTGTGTTGGGTCAATTACGAGACTACTACATCAGTATTACAAAATTACACTTCCAAGAAACTGCCTTACATAAAAAGCCGTAAAATATGAAAACGCGTACGCAAGGGTCCAAAGCGTTTCGCTCTAACTGCATACACGACGCCAAAAGGAGATCTGACGCTGAAATCTATGAAGAAAACGAAAATGCATCTAGCAATCTCGATTCTCAAACAAACTAAATGAGAGACAGGGAAACTAATTTACAAAGAACGCTCCGAAACGGCTCAATCCTGTGGGTAATCCGACTGCACAAAATGACGCTTGTTTTTTGATAGAATGGAACGCTATAGCAATTGACAGCGGTGCGCCATCTGGCAGCCACGAAGACCACATTATCCCTATGTGCGCTTGTAATTAGTCCTACGTTCGGCCGACGATTCTGGACCTGCTCCCTATAGTGTGACGAGGAACCTTGCATGCCGCAATTTTGCATCAAGCTTCTTTAATCACAGGACCATCGCTCTGCACACCCAATAGCTACAGACTAACTAGGTCATGTCCACTCAGGCGCACAACAGATTAACAAACGCCGTCGGCCTGCGGGCCCCACGCAACATTCCTTAATCTTTGCGAGCGCATTCCCGTCATCCCGTCTCAGCCGGGCCGCTGGGTGACATCGCATGGGGAATTATATCCGTACCTTTTTGTCTCTCATTTGCTTTCTTGTTTGACTGTTCTTTTATACCCGCTGAAGATAACGGGTATTACGCGCAACGAAAAGAAGTGTCTTATTGATTTCTTTTTATTGTTACTTTTCCGGTTGCCTCTATAACTGTGTGTTTTCTTTTGTCGCGATGCTGCTGTTGAACAAAAAAGCAGCTGCGGCCTTGTCAAGCTGTCTACAACAGCTTTTTCCCGCGGTTCCTTTTTCTGTATCTGTGTTTATGAAACAGGAATAAAGTTTCATTATGATTATTATTACTTCTGGCTGGTAGGGCCCGTAAGGTAGTCAGCAGCTGAACTATATTGTCGGGGAGGTCGCGGCAAGACGGGGCCGCCGATGGGACGCCAAAAACTGCAAAAAAAACCTGAATGCGCAAACCACGGCCAAATCTGATCTCTGAAATGTCTGTACCTGCCAGTGAACCTGCCAGGTCTGTACCTGCCAGGCCGCAGCTGTACCTGCCAGTGAAAATGTTACCTGTGTCTTTTTGCGTGCCATCAGTCGGTCTGTAATAGTTTCAAACACTGGCTGGCGAGTGGTTGAGCAGAGGCACAGTCACATTGCAGCGGCTTTTAATTTATTTGCAACATTTCTCCTGCTCTCTCATCCAGGCTCCAGGCCGCCACGTCTGGAGTCACATTCGTGTTGAATAGGAAAAATGATTTATACCCGGACCTGGAAACGCAGACCGTGGCCTGCAATCGTAACATCCATGTGCAATAAGAAAACCAAAAGATTTTCAATCAAAAACAATAAAACTGATGATAACAGTTTCATGTATGTATCGTGTCCGTGAAGCAAAATTGTTTCTTTGGGGTGACTACCGTCAACGCTGGAAAGAAAATACATTTTATCAGTCCTTCCACCGAAACCTGTTTCTTATATGTCGCGTGCTAAAAAGCTTCACTGGTGATTCCCATTCGCAGAGTAAAATTGCTGCTGTTCATTTGGTACAATTTTTATGAGGGCGAATTCGAGTGGGGCGGTGCTAAAAAAGTAAGAAAAAGGGCAGGCAGTAAACGCCATTTGTCCTTAGGTTTTCACGTTTTTAAGTTACTGATGCCAGCTTACACCGGAATAAAGCCATTTCTGAGACGAATATTTAGGGGCTCTCAATAATTTTGTATAACTTTCGTCTACCTCCTTATAGGTCAGAACCGCAGTGCTGTTTGCATGCGATTTAGTACACTACAGCATTTTATTTAAAGGCGCAGGGCATTCAAAACAACCGTATCTGGGAGCACCATGTAGTTCTGTCTCTGGGAGCCTCCAGCTCTTAACTTCATAATATTTCTGAAATTGCGCAGAAGAACATTTTCAGTGTAAAACAGCTATAAACACAATAATAAATAGAAAAACTACCGTTCTGTATTTATTGCCAGTTTTCTGGCGATGTGCTTCAGGCAACAACATGACTTTCGGCACATAATCGAAACGGGCGAATATCAAGACCAGCAGAAGAATTTGTACAGCGACCCCACCCTCCTTCCCCACTCCATAGTTACATCAGTCTAATTTGTGCCCTTCCCCACTCGTACCTTCGCGGCGATACCATGGTCCAAATGACATCCCGAGAATTAGACTTCCCGGTCCCGCGAGACGTCGGGGTCGGAACTTCTCATCCCCGATTAACCTTCCTGAGCACCGCACAGCACTAAAAGTTGGGTAGGCACACCGTCCTCCTGTCTATCCGTCACTCACCAAGAAACAGGAGCATAAACTCGGGCTGTTGCGAACGATCAAAAAAGTTCCCTATTTACGCCATCATTCGCACCATGTACATCTCCACCCTCCCACACTGCAGTTAGAGATCTGTACCCTCTACCACATTTATTTATTTATAAGTACCTCAAAGCTCCCTCCCCCCGAAGGGTGGTATTACATAAGGGGTGGGCAAACACATCAGCAGCATGGCAACAAATAGAAAGCAGACGATTAATCAAGATAAACATAATCAATGGGACTCTTGAAGTTGGAATTACTTGTAGTAGTGGGAATGTTCGCGGGAAGGTTCCGTTCATGAGCAGTGAAGATAAAGAATGAATGTTGAAAAGTTGTTGTCAGGGTACTTGGCAGATACACGGCATAGGGGGGAGAATGGCGAGAGATACGATGCGCTGGAACTATGATGTGGTTATTACGGGGGAGGAAAAAAAGAATCAGTGATCAAGGCAGAGACGAGATATGTGGTGGTTGGATTCCGATGATGGCAGGTGGAGCTGGCATTCTGATGCTGAGATGCTGGAACGGAGTGATTTTACTGATAGAATGAAACGCGCGGCTTGATTTTGAACGGTTTCGATGGAGTGAGTAAGGTTATCTGAATGTGTGTCAAAGACAGCACTGGCGTACTCTAATTTAGGCTAGACAAATGTTTCGTTTTTTTATGCAAAGTACAGATTTTTATGCAAAAAGCCGAGGGAGGGGTTAGCAGAGTCTGTAATGTAGTTGATGTGATAGGTGCAAGTTAAATGAGTACTTGAACGAGTCAGTGATAACTAGTGCGGCGTTATTACAAACATACGTGGATTTCATATAATTGCGATGCCGGCTGAAGGAAACTAATGAGGATTTGGAAACGTTAATTTTCATTGACCATTTCAGGCCCCATTTCTGGATATTAAACAAGTGTTGTTGAAGAATGGTGGTATCGTGTGAAGTTAGTAAGGGACGGTAAATAAGAAATCATCTGCGAGAACGCGGATATTAGATGGTACAGTACTACAGTATTAAATGATGATACTACAGTATTAGATGATACAATAATGGGAAGATCACTAATGTAAATAAGAAATAGCAATGGTCTGAGAACTGTTCCCTGGAGAACACAAGACAGTACAGGGCGTAAAAAATTGGTATGGTTTAGCTTTGGTTAACTGTAGTTGATAGTGAAAGCTTCAAGGCGCAGGCTAGGCCCATTGTCGAGGTGTGGTTCCGGTGTGGTTTCGGAATGATATGCAGACAAATTTCAATGAATACATGGTTTATCCATCTTTTTGTCGCCTCACTGCGTTTAAGGCGCGCCGCTGTACGAGCCACCCCAGCTGAATGTTCGTCTTCGTCCATCGCACGCGGCTTTCCGCCGCACGACGCATCCGGGCCTTCCTTAGCCACGCGCGGTTATCATTGTGACGGCGACCTCCTAACGTTCCTGCGCCAGGTGGCTACATGGGTGCGAAGCACGTCTCGGTTCCCTCCTCGCCCATCTTTCCCCTGCCGCCTATCTCTCCCCTCAATCGGGCCACTGCTCTGTGCCGGGTGCTTGCGGAAGGGGGTGTGGTTTGACCTCCGGCTTTCAAGGTAAAAACTGGCCTCCCAGCGAGGTCTGCCCGCAGCATTGTGTATCTTTCGCTACAACACAGAAATAGTGCATTTATATGAACAATCTTCCGGTGGAGGGTTACAAAATTTTGTATCCGATTAGGAACATCCGGATATAGTTTTAAACTGGAAGGTTTGAGTAGAAGTCGGGCGTGAGGTACTTTATCAAAAGCCTTCTCGAAGTCTAAGAATATGGCACCAACGGGGATGTTTTTGTTCAGTATGCAGGTCGTGAATGAAGTGCAAGCTGGTTGTCGCAAGATACATTTTTACGAAAACGTGCTGAGTTGAATGGAAGGAGATAGATATGATAGAAAAGATATGGGAGTTGAATACATGTTCCATGATTTTAGAAGACAAGCTGGTATTGGAAATGGGGCGATAGTTGTTAGGCAAAATAGATTGCCTTTTTTTAAGACCGGAGTAATCATTCCTATACACCAGTCTTCTGTAACAGAGCCAGTATCAAGTGCCTCTTGAATGATCACTGATAGGGGGATGCTGCCTATGTGCTTTATGTTCTTTAAAATTTTACCATCGATTCCATCAGTTTCTTTTTGAAGAAGAGTTCGATAATGAGTCGATCACTTTAGCGATGTGACTTTGCATTGGGGTGTGTGAAAGGTAAGGCACATCCGGAAGGTTATTAGTGAGCTCGTGTCTGAAAGCCGCACAAGACGTCTTGTTCAGGACGTCGATTCCCCCCGATTCCCCTCAAAGGCGCTGTTGCCAGAGTTGTCGAGCAAGAAAATTCAATTTGGTTGATTGGGGTTAACTGCTTTTCAGGTGCACCTGGGGTCATGTTTGAGCATGTCAGGCAAGGTAGTGAAAAAGAATGTTTCTTTGGCTTCCGTAAGAAGCATAATATAGTCTTTTGCACCTTTGTAGTATTTATCCTAGGCGATTTGATATCCGGCCTTCTTTGCTTTTCGAAATAAGCGCTTATTTTTGTTATATAATCACTTTATGTGTTGGTAAACCACGATGACGGAGGCCTCTCGGTAACGGTAATAGGGGGGGTATAGACATTCATTAGACGCAGCATCCCGGACTTGAACATTTGCAAGTTCGATTGGACAGTGTGGCGAAGAAAGCTTTGAATGAAGCCGTCGGCAAAAAAAGACCGCCTTTATCACAAAGGGTTAAGGTTTATTTCTGTTCTATACTGTTATAGACAGCAAGAAAAAGTGTCATGTAGGATGTCATGATCGCTCAGGCTTTGTAGGCGAATGATAGAAAAAATGGTTTGCGTGTGTTGTTAGGATAAGACCAAGAACGTTCGATAAATAATTTGTAGAGCGGGAGGGGTGCGCTACAGTGGGCGATTGTCCAAACAGTTAACATATATTACCTAATCCAGATTCTGCGTTATTATGGCCTAGGGTGGAAGCTAGATCAGACCAGGTGATGGATGGGTAGTTAAAATCACCGAAGAGTAAGATTGGAATGTTCTGGTATATTTTGGTGGCTGCGGATAAAAGTGTCGCAAAAAAGTGGTACGAATGAGTCGTCAGCACTAGGAGGCCGATAGCAGATGCCAATCGAAACACGTGGAAAGGAAGTATTGCCTGACAGCCAAATGATTTTAAGCGGGGATGAAATATTTACGCCCCAACAGTGGAGATCTTCATTGGTGGCTATTAAAACACCCCCGCAACGTTGCGTATCTGTTCGGTCATTGAGGAATATATCAAAATTTGTCAAAGACGGAATGATTTCACAGTCTAGAACGGAAGAGTTTAACCATGTTTTGGTTGGAAGGATGACGTTGCAAAAAGATGAGTTGGCGAGAGATAACAGAGCATCTTGCTTGGGTAGGATGCTACGTATTTTTCTGAATATGAACGACAGTTGTAAGTTCCGAGTCTGGCCAGGTTTATTAGCTCCCCAAGAAGATTGCTATGAACTTCGCTCGACAACTGTTTGCGCCCCATGGTCAAACACGTATGTATTTTTACTGCAGGTGAATTAGTTGTACCGTAGCTTGAAAGGTTTGTTTTGTGCCTTGCCGAATTCAATGAAGTGCTTGTGAGCTAGCTGCGTAATCGCCGAGAAGTTTTCAGCTAAGCCAAAATCTTGCTTTAAGGCCGCTGTGTGAAGTAACAATTGTGATGTTTGACTTTAAAATGAGCAAATTTAACTATAATGAATCAATTTGTGGCTTGGTGAAATACTCCCAACATGTGCGCGTGCTCGATATCATGTGGTTGTAAGGTGATGCCGAGGTAATCCTTACACAGTTAAACTACTTGGCTCTTAGCAGATTGGCACGATTCATTGTGGTTATCCGGTGACCCATATAATACCAGATTGGAGTGACGAATTCTGCTTTCAACGTTAGACACCCGGGCAGACATAGCAGACACGTGAGATGCGGTTCACTGGTAGTAGTTTCGACAACGTTTGACCGAAGTTGAGACTTCACCGTCACAATAGAAGCACAGTCAGAATCAATATATGCAAGTCTAGTTTTCAGATGGTCGAACATTCGTTTGTGATTGGCAAGGGTAGATTGAATCGACGAAAGCTGGTACCGTATTGCGGCCCGCACGGATTGGATTTCCCGAAGAGAAGTTAGTACGTCCATCAAGTCCTGAGTCGAGGCGAGTTTAGGAGGACCTGGGTTCAATTGCACGCCACCGAACCACAGAAACAACAGGTTCAAATGACACTAGACCATTCGAACACAATTCCGCAAGACGTTTGTAGGCTCGACAGCACAAGGGGGCGATAACTGGTTTTCTTAGCATAGAGAGAATAGGGCTTTTTTACGTGCACCAGAAACAGGGGGCGGCTGCAAGCATGCCGCATCGTTGCTGTGCTGGCGAGACCACTGGAGAGTGCGCTTGCTTGGTTTGGATTTATATCGGAAGCGTGTGCATAACTGGCTTCAGATATCCAGTCAGCGCATTGTAATGGGGAAGGCAGCAGGAACGACGGCGGTGGCTGGCAGCGGCTTTGAGAATCCGGTGCACATAGTGCGGATGCTACAGTTGCACTTCATAGCGGACGAGGCTCCAGTGTTGTGCCAGAGCGCCCGGCCCAAATTCGTTGCACTGGGTGACGCGCCGACAGCGGGGCCGATTCACGCCTCGTCCAAACCAGACCAAACGGCCCGCGGCCGACAGGCCGAAACTTGCATTGCCGCAAACTGCCCCTCCTTTTCTCGTCGTGGCGGCCGGGCCGAATCATGCATCGGGTGAACGGCCGGAAACGCACATGCCGCTATATGCCTGGAGACAGCTCCGCTGAGACGGCGATGGCGCCGCCTTCCCTTTCGCCGTCGGGGCGGCTCGGCCAACGCAACCGCTTCACCTGTATTCATCTGATTTGAGACCTCGGCCAGCGAGAGTCCTCATTGGAGCGATTCAAACCACTCGCAGCTGCAACGGACTCGCGGGGGTATAAATACCCGCCCGGAGGCATTTACGGCGGCGCTTTTTGAACGCACCGAGTGGAGAAGTGCTGCCGCCTTTGTGCGAGCCATCTAACGCCTTTGTTATTCTGGTACATACTGTATATAAATGCTGCTTTTAGTTTTCGTCGGTTAGAGAACTTCATCGCTCTTCGCTACGCCGCGTCGATAGCGGACGGAGCAAGGCAGCGTCGCTACACCGGTAACTGATCTCGGATGGCCAGTCGCAACAGTGGTGGCAGCGGTGGGATGGCTGATTCCCAACACCAGGCATGTACGAGGCAGGCCAGAGCTGGCATCAGGGCCAGCGGTTGCACCAGCAGAGGATAGATGCCGAAGATCTGCACAAGAAACAGGAGGCGGCTGTAAGCGTGCAAAATCGGTTCTGTGCTATCGAGCCAGTTTGTCGTACCGAAAAACTCCAGCTAAAAAAGCCTACACAAGTTCGCTCAACCTCCAACTCTGCCCATGAGCAGAGCGAGAGAGAATTAGCCAGCTCCAGTAGCGAAAGTCAGTTTCTACTAGTGGAGCGTGCGGAGAAGACAGCAAGCTTCAACGGGATCTCGAAATGAGGAATCTGATCACGTGCTCACTTTTTTTTTCTGAAATGAGTTTACTCTCTCCCTACCCCTCCCTCCCTCCCTCCCTCCCTCTCTATCGCTTTCTCTCTCTCTCTTCTTTCCGGGTTACTAACGCAACCAATCCTCCTTAACACTTGCTGGGCGTGTAACTTTGCTGCGCTGCTGCGGGGCAAAAGATTTCCAGAGGGACGCGAGCTTCATTCAACTTTTAACGAGGAGCACAGACCGTGGACGATCTGCAATGCTTATAATATTGCCCAGAGGTTATATGACCTTTTCCGAGTGTGCGCAAAGGGAAAGACAAGAGGCGGTTTGAGGATTTGGTGCCACTGATGTTATAAATTCCCTTGAGTAAAGTCGCTTTTAGAGGGCATTGCGACATTGTTTTGACGTAATCAGCTCAGACCGGTTTGATGGATGTTTTTTCTTTTCGATGTAACACTGTATTTTTTTTCACTTAAAATTCATTTTATGCTGCATGACCTATTTCGCATTTCGGTACGAAGTGTCAAAATAATTGCACGCGCGCGCTTGTTTAAGTGCTCTGCGGTTCAGGTTTTGTTTTCTTTGGGAATTTTGTTGATATTAGGGAGTTTCAGTATAGCGTTTTAGCGGTGGCGTTAACATTGCGCGCCGCAATCGCAAAGGGATAGCGCCTCGTTATGCGACGGCTAGCGTGCCCGCTAACGCTATGGGCGCGCAAAAGTGGTGCTTTCCGCTATACTAAAACTCTCTCTTGTTATGCTTTTGCTCGAAATGACCCGACAGACAGTTTCTTCTCCGTGGAGTTTTGATTAAAGCACCCGCCGGAATATTCCAGTAGCCAGAGTGGTCTGCTTGTGCGCAAGATCACGCGAGCCCGATCGCGACCTCAGCGAACGGTTTTTTGAACAGAGCAAAAAAACAACCCGGCTTCAGCGACCTGTCGTGAGAAATGCTGATGTCCGCAGCAAAGCTGTCTGAGGTTTTCTAATCGCAAGGCTAAGTTTCATAGAACTTATCAAAGGCAGCAGATCGGTTCCCGTTTCCGCCTACTCATTTTTGCCGTGTTCCACTGCTCACGCCATCTGGCCCAACCTTTTGTTACTTTTGAAATTGGGACACTGGTACGAGGAGGCCGTAGCGAAAGAAGAGCAGCGTCTGCTTCCAATGTGGTGATAGAGTCGATTAGCGAGACCGTGCGCCTCCGATCCTCCACTTCCTCTTCCCCTGCTGTCGCCCCCTGCTTGCTCATCTTTATTTCTTAACATACTTCCGCCGCCGCCAGGTTGGTTAAGGACTAGCAGGCAGTTGCAGGGGTAGTGGCAAACACCGTGTCCCACTACGACCAGTTGTCCGACTTCCAGAGCGGTGTATGATTCCACAGCAGCGATGCTTGTAAGATGGCGGGGGGATTCTGTGGAGCATCTCGCAGGGTGTCTCGGTGCCGTCAATCTCTGTAGACAGAGTTGTCAATGGAGCGAGGCAGTACAAGTCCATAGCCAACACCATGGGCAACGAGCGCTTGCTGGGTTGCTTGACCAAAGTGACGTAGGGCTAAAAGACTGCGAATGTTCATACGGTCACCCGGGGCATGCTCTAGGTTTTCGGCCAGAAGGCACCCGCCGGGATCGAATTGGAACAGCTGACGCAGACGGTCAAATTTACAGAGATCATACGGCGAGCGTAGTGGCACTGTCGTTGCGCCCACGTCTGATAGGCGTTCCGTGAAGTAATCGGTGTGTTCCAGAAGCACACCCGGTTTCTCTGCGACCCATGGGACCTCGCTCTCTTCGGACCTATAAACACGGTAGACAGGCGCGTCCAGCATCTACTTGCTCTTGTTGAAGAAGGGGTAGTCACCATCGAAGCTTTTGTTGAGGATGCCTCCCCACCGGGCCTGGACTGGCGCGGCCGAAGCTCGCTTCAGGCGTCCAAGCTCGCTCACAGAGCGTTCGTTCGCTCACAGAGGTCCCTTGTTTGTTCCCGGGTTTCGGCACCAGAAAATGTGTAGCGAAAGAAGACCAGCGTCTGCTTCCAATGTGCTCATCGAGTCGATTAGCGAGACCGTGTGCCTCCGATCCTCCACTCCCTCTTCTCCTACTGCCGCCCCCTGCCTGCGTATCTTTGTTTCTTAACAGAGGCGCCGCGAGCGCTTTTTGTATTTTGAGGTCAAAATATTTGATGAAAGGGTGTTTTTTATTAGATATCGCCAAGATAAAGTAGCCTCGCGTTTTTAAATCAATGAACAATATAAATGTCACTTATGGACTTAGGTGGCTTGCCTGCAATATGCCTACTGTTTTCGTTTTTCGCAACAACGTTGACAAAAATGAATATTTCAACGAGATTCAGTAGTTTTCTTTCAATTCTTATCTTATAAAGAATTCTTATCAATTCCTGCGCGTGTGCTTGGCGCTTGCTTTTCCCCTTGCTGGGCTATGCTCTCTCCGCACCGCTGCATCCGCGTTGCCGCGCCTAGTTCCATGAAGGCCTCGAACAAGAATGCTTCGCTATTGAAAGCGATAACCCTCGCATGTGGCGATATTCGAGCACACTAGCGAACTATATTGGAGCCGATTACTGGTCCCTAGGTTCTTTTTATTATTACTTATCGGTGCTGTGCGGTGTGCATCGTAACCCCGGTAAAAAAATGGATGTGTGGAGGATCAAGTTGAGTTTTTATGAAAGCATGGGAATTACGAGTTCATGCCTCCTGGTTCACAATGTCTGAAAAAATAAAAATAGAAAAAGCGTACAGCACTGTAAAGGCGTAGACGAATGAAGAAAGGAAACAACAAATACGACAGTCCTTCATTCTCGTCTAATCTGCACCACCTTTTATACCAGCTCTGGCGACAAAAATGCCGTTTTTACTCTGATCAGTCGACGGACGCAGGTTTGGTCTGAATTTAGTCATATAGAGCTTCACTGTAATAGTAAGAATTCGGCCTTTCCACTCTGCGAAGGTGGTGCACCTGCGGAGCTAAATAACGACATTGCAAAAGAAAACCACATAAAGGAATAAAAATACAAACTATGCTTTCCGAGCATAATCACCCGTCTCATTATGTGACAGTAGCTTTAACTGTTTTACGATCACTGTGATACGCACTGATCGGCATAGTGGAGAGGTTTGCGACGTTCTTCGTAAAGCGAAAGTCTACGCACGGCTCCGGAATCGTGTTCGGTTGCGTCGGGTTCCTGTAGCATCGCAATTTTACCTCGCCTGCGTATACTCTTCGTGCCCCGTCCGTCCGGCCGCCAATTGCGACAAGTCTCCTACAACCCCGGCAGGGGAAGTATCATCCCGCGACGTAATTGAGGTTCATACGCAGAAAGAAGTCCGCATCACCAGGTGCGGCCCGGGGCGATATACACGCGCAATAGGCGCCAATGCCCTCTTCCGTGTGTATACCAGATACGTCACCACAAGAAGATCGGCAATATTCCATCGGCCACCATCCTGTCCTCTCGTACCCCTCCAGCTGTTACAAATCCTCGGACGAGGGCAGTAGACTGATTAGTTAAGAGAGAGTGTATTGGCAGCAGGGTACATTTCGCCTCTGGCAGAGTGTCACGAGAGCGCCGTGGTAACGCAATCGACTCGTAATCTTGAGACCCATGTTCAATTTCCACACGAAGCCAAACTTTTTTAAAAATTTACTTTCGGCCCGGTTCACACACATGAAAAATGTATGGGACGGAAGCCGAATACTCCACTGGTGTACAATTAAGAGCCAGACAACGCAGCCGCCATGGAAGACGGTTTTTTGTCGGTCAGGGCCAGAGAAGGGGAAGTGATGCTCGCATCCCCCAATCTTCTTGTCACCTCGGCCTCCGTAAATTCGCAAATAAGCTGAGCCCTTGCGCAGTTTGTTCTGGCTTCACTCGTGATTCCGCTTGGGCGGAGAAATGCGAGTCACTGCCACCTTCTCAAAACAGTCGCTGTCGACAGTGGTTGTCTCAAGATCAGAACAGACGGGTGACTGAAACGCAAGTGATACTGGCTGCCTATTCCTAAAAGAAGCCACCTAATCGAAAAAACAGCCGGAATACCGCAAAATACCTTACGAGAATCCCTTTAGTACGACAAAAGACTGTTGTGATAACAGAAGTCCTGTTGGTATGACAACGTCATCTGTTTTTATGACACTCATCTCTGTCGTAACGACAACGTGAATTTTCTCAACGACAAAGATTCTTGTAATTACAGCAAACCGCCATTTACGCTACTCTTCACAATGGGCAATAAAATTCAAGCCATGTGCAACTACTGATGGAACATCAGGATCGCGACAAGAGGGGGATTGGGCACGACTGAACGACAAAATCAGGACAGGAATACGACACACGACAGAAAACCTGAATCACGACACGACAAGAATACGGCGATACGACAGTACGGCACGCGAAAATACGACAAAGTAGAGGAATTTCGCTTGTCGTCGTTTTCGACTAGACGCCCCCTGAGCACATCAAGCAATGTCCTGTCGGATCGCCATAGCGGGCAGAACCGAAGTGGTAAAACGGAGAAAAAGTAGGTGTTTATAGCATTTCATTAGTTTCATGCGCAAAAGCGCATCATGGCTCCTTGTTTTCACTTGTGCCAAGAAGTGGCTGAAGAAGTTAAACTCCTCCGAGTCACGCGCGCAATAAACGAGCCATGGGCCCATATTCTGTCACTTCAAAGTTCATTCTGTAGCTCCTATTTAACGCTATATTTACAGTACTCGTCCTTCCGAAATCTAGAACCTTTTCTTTTGGGGGAGGGGGAGTTGTGAAGTAACCAGGACAAGAGGGAGGACAACAACGCAAAGCGCTGTTTGTAAACATCTCAACGGAAAACCAAGCGCTTTAGCAGCAACCTTTGAACCTTCCCGAACGTTCGGTGACAACGTTTGTTGTATATTTTTGAAGCTGGATCTCTAGTTGTGGTTTCGATCGAAGTAGTAAAGTGAACAGCATCCTCTCAACTCTGAACTGTAGTGGTCGTCCTGCCAAGATAGCTTTCTGAAACCGCACATTAGGATGAACTTTGAAACCTATGACTGCTCAGTCTATATAAAGAGCCCCGAATCAAAGCCAGTACTTCGCACCGGCCGGCTCGTGTTGCGATCGGGCCTCTTAAAACATTAAAAAAGCAGATTTTATAAAGCTCTCCGCTTTTCAAAATAGGCGCAAGCCTCTGCCGCGTGGTATGTAGGGTTGCGTTCTCCATGCCGGCCACACCCACGAATTCAAGCACAAGCTTTTACAAACATTTGACGTCAAAACAGTTCTAAGCGTACCCCAGAAGGAAGCTTGACTACAGCTAAAAGTAAACACGCAAAACGCTTACGAGCTGAACGGGTAAAGCCTATTTTCGTCCAGTACGGCGTGTCGGGTGGCGGCCGGTCCTTTTCTTCAGGCTGCACCGAGCCGCGAAATACTTTCATGAATATGTAATACGCTCCGAGTTTAGTGGCACAAGATGCAACTGAAGCAGTAGGGAAAACGCAGATCACAAAATGCCGCTCCAAGGAATCATTTTATACGGGCGTATCTAGCGAGTTCCCTGATGCGTTCCCTTCGCCTTTAATAATTTATGCGCCCCAGCAATGGTCGTTTTAATACGGTCGGAACCACTCGACACCGACGGGCCACTTCTGTGCCGAAAACCAAGTTACAGAAAATGTACTCATCGGCAAGAATAACCGTACTGCATATTTAGAAGCGGGAAGGCGAACACTTCGTATATTACATGCCCAGACCTTGCAATTAGTACGCGAGTAGGAACTTCTGAAAGAGTGCTTGCCCGCTAAGCCACTTTTCAACTTTTATGCGCCTTCTTTATTATTACTGTTATTTCTCCTCGGCTTCATGTTGCAGCGAATGGTGACCCAAGCGATGGATTTTTGTCTCGGGTAAGTGAGTGCAGTTAGTTTATCTTAGACCCGGGGAACAAAATATTTAGCACTAGAGAGTGGCGGGCACAAAGAGTCAATCCCTTTGCATCGCTTCTCTCGTGCTGTATGCAGGAGGGCTCAACGAAATAGAGATTCTGTTTGTAGTTTACTCCAGTGGCGTTCCTTCTCCAGAGTGAGGGATGAGAGGGGTGGAGGAAGCTTGCGGAGAGACAGGCAGTAATGCTCTGTGACGTATTTATTTATTTATTTATTTCACATACCCTCAAGCGCTTATGCATTGTAGAGGGGAGTGGGGTACAGAAAAAACAGAAAATGTAAAGGAACACAACTGCGGCACTAACAAAACACTCACACAAAAAACACGTTGGCTGACATGTTGCACTGGTAATACAAAAAATTGACAGAGCAGCAGCACAGCAAAAAAACCAAAAGATAGCATAAGCCATGCTAAATCGCACACATAACATAATAGTATGAAAATTAGTCATGTCGCATCGTCGCCCAAGAAAAAAGCACATAAAGTCTGACGAAAAAGAGTAAAGTCAGATATCTGCGCAATCTGAATTTGAGGACGCTGCCCCTCGTCTCTCTGGCTCAATGAAGGGAACAGTCCACATCGTACGCTCATTTGGTGATTGTTCGGGCTGCCGTGTGGGCAGCCTCTGTCCCTTCCATTCCCGTGTGAGATTGGAACAACTTGAGCTTGAAAGTGTCGGATGGCGAATTTATTGAGAGAAGTTCGTGTGCCGCGGCCAAAATGAGCCTTTGACAAGCTGTTCTACAGACGTTTTCAAATTTTAGAATATGATTTTAAAGGTAGCCTCTGGGTTCATGCCAGCTTTTTGGCTACAAAAGGTGAAAGCGGGAAGGGGCATAGACGGGCTGCGGGAAACAAAAGCAAGAGCTAAATCCGCATTGTTAAATGAGGCTACATGGCTAAATGGCGGCAATGGTTAAAGTAAAAACTGTGGGCAATTAGACCCTACGTGCCCTGCGTTCCGCGTTGGCGAGTGATTGTGCATAGTGAGCGTGCTGCAAACAGAGGGGGGCGAAGTGTGCGTCAGGCCGGCACATGCGCAAAGGGACCTGGTGGCGCGGAAAAGCGGCTCTCGTGTGAGCGGTGGGGGCAGGCGGGGGGGGAGGGGGGGTGCGCACCGGGGCACACGCGAGAGCAGCTGCGGCCGCGGGCGGCGGACGGGATCGACGGTGTCAGCGAACCCCAACCATCACGCCCGGACAGCGATGAGCAACTAGCGTCCACAGCGGATGCTCTTCACCCGACGACGGCACAAGTGTCTGAAGACATCGTCGTGAGTGGACAGCACCAGGCCGTAGCACCAGGCCGTAGCTTTCTCGACAAGCGGTGCTTCAATTGCCGTGATGTTTTCTTTACTCGCTTTACGCAAACGCTTGCTGTACTCTCGTAATGGTGCCTCCCAAGTTGCTTTCTTTGTTGTTTCCGTCTTGGTTTGCCCGGAATCAACCGGTGAGGTTTTCTCATGCGGATCGGCGTAACTATGTCGGGCGGGTTCGGGTTGTGGAAGGGAAGGGCCAGGAAGGGTCAGGAAGGGTAAGGTGGAGTAACCATCGTACGGTAAGACCTCGAATCAGGCTAGATTTGATGAGGGACCATAACAAGCTAGTACGAAAGAAGTCGATTGATGAGATAACACTAAGACGTAATAAAGTAAACTTCAGGATCACACTGCAGAACCGATATTCAGCTCCTAGCGAGGAAGCAGAGTTT
This sequence comes from Haemaphysalis longicornis, assembly GCF_048455015.1. NCBI lineage: Eukaryota > Metazoa > Arthropoda > Arachnida > Ixodida > Ixodidae > Haemaphysalis > Haemaphysalis longicornis. Next base: position 57,882,054 of record NW_027526295.1, on the reverse strand, counting down.
ACGACACAGGAAGCCAGCGACATTCTTACACGCATTATCACGGAGTGTGAAGTAGAAGTCAGGAGCACCATAGCTGGACAGGATACTGGTAAACTTTCCCAGGAGACGGCAGATATAGTTAGGAAACGGGAAACCATGACGATCTCCACCCCAGCTGACAGAATAATACTAGCGGAGCTTTTGAAGATAAAAAGTAAGCCTAAGACAGCTAACAAACGCAAGTATAATACGGAGAGGATCGAATATGCTGCAAAGAACGGAGGCAGGATGAAAGCAATGAAGAGGCGTCTAGGCATGGGAAAAAATCAGATGTAAGCTCTTAAAGAGAAGCAAGGCAATGTCATCACAAATAAAGATAAATAGTCATAGCAACAGAGGAGTTCTATAGAGGTCTCTGCAGTAGCCGGGACATCCAGGATAATGCCGAAAAAAAAAGTAGTTTAGAGGAGATAGACATCTCACCAGTAACGACAGAAGAAGGAAGGAAGGGCATGAAAGAAATAAAAGGGGGGAAAGCACCTCGTGAAGATCAGATAACAGCAGACCCCTTGAATGATGGCGGGCAAATTGTACTGGTAAAACTGGCAAACCTGCACACGCAATGCCTAATGACTATGAGTTGGCCGTAATCTTGGAAGAACGCGAACATCATTCTAATCCATAAGAAATGTAATATAAAGGACTTGAAAAATTACAGGCGGCTCAGCTCACTGTCAGTCGTCTACAAGGTACTTACCAAGGTAATCGCTAACAGAATTTCTGCCAACCTAGATATCAGTCACCATAAAGAACAAGCAGGGTTCCATACAGGCGATTCAACAATGGAGTGTATTCACACGAACACTCAAGTGATAGAGAAGTGTGCAGAGTATACTGAGCCCCTATACGTATGTAGCCTCCATAGATTATCAGAAAGCATTTGACTCGGTCGAAACTTCACCAGTCATTCAGGCATTACGGAAAAAGGGTGTAGACGAGCAATATGTAAGAATACTAGAGGATATTTACAATGGGTCCACAGCTACCATCATCCTCCATAAGGAGAGCAGTAAAATATCTAGGAAACAAAACAAGGAAACACAATCTCTCCAATGTTATTCACAGCATGTTTACAAGAAATATTCAGAACACTGGATTGGGTACAGGTGGGAGTAAGGGTTATTAGAGAATACCTTAGTAACCTCATATTTGCTGATGGCGTTGCCTTGCTAAGTAACTCTGGGGCGAATTGCAAAGCATGCTTACCGCACTGGACAAACCGAGTAGAACTCTGGGCCTGCAAATCATATGCAGAAAATTAAAGCAATGATCAATAACCTCGGCACAGGCAGAGGTTTGAGATAGTTGGCGAGGAAGTGAAGTGGTAAGCGAATATATCTACATAGGCCATGTTGTGACCCCGGATACCAACCTTGAGGCAGAGATAATTACAAACATAAGAATGGCGTGAAGTGCATTTAGCAGGCATTCTCAGATAATGAATGGCAGCCTACCATTGATTGATTGTAGGGTTTAACACGCCGACGCACCGCAGGCGATGAGGCGCGCCGTAGTGGAGGGTCCGGAATAATTTTGTCCACCTGGGGATCTTTAACGTGCGCCGAAATATCGTACACACGGGCGTTTTTGCTTTTCGCCTCCATCAGAAAAGCGGCCTCTGCGGCCGGGAATCGAACCCGCGACCTTGTGCTCAGCACCGCAACGCCTTAGCCACTGAGCCACCGCGGCGGGTGGCAGCCTACCATTGCCCCAGAAGATGAAAGTGTATGACACCTGTATCTTACCGGTACTCACCTACGAGGCAGAAACTCAGAGGTTCTCTAATAGGGTTCATCTTAAATTGAGGATGACTCAGCGGTCAATGGAACGGAACATGATGGGTGTAACATTAATGGACAAGAAGAGAGCGGTGTGGGTCAGGGAACAAACTCGTCTTAAGGACATATCAGTAGAAATTGAGAAGAATTGGACGTGGGTAGGGAATGTAATGCGAAGGCAATATTAGTGCTGGTCCTTAAGGGTAACAGAGTGGATGCCTAGAGAAGGCAAGCGTGGAAGAGAGCGGCAGAAAGTTATATGGGCAGATGAGATGAAGACGTTTGCGGGGATAAATTAGTGATAGTTAGCACAAGACCAGGATAATTGGAGATTTATGGTAGAGTCCTTTGTCCTGCAGTGGGCGTAGGTAAACTGGTGATGATAATAATGATGATGATGATGATGATGATGATAAAATCCTCATTGTGCGGATATTTTGAGGCATGGACCAATGTGGTTGGTCGGGAAGGGGAACTTTGGTATAGTGCTCTGGCTCGTTGGGTGTCAAATGGTGAGTGCATACTTTGTTTAATGGTTCGGACAAATATATGATTTTTGATTGCTGATTTGATACTGCATAGTGAGTCAGGCGTTTGACTGGGTTGATTCGGAGTCCCTCTAAGAGAAGCCTGCTTCCCAAATAGTGTGCTTGGTGCTTCACTTGGGTAGTGGCGCGGAACAACAACAAGAAAGGAGGAAATACGAAGCTTCTGAGGGCGGCAACATAACGGCAAATGCCCTTGGCCTAAGTTACAATGTAGAAGAAGGTAATAAAAAAATTATATGGAGCGCAGGCATCCCCAAGAGAACTCCTCCTGCAGCGAGCGCCACTTATAAGTTTTTAAATCAAACTAAACGGTTATTTGAGGGGTTTTTGAAACTTTATATCATCAAATAAAGACATAAGACTATTTAAAGCAATAAATAAGCATTAATTTACAAACAAAGTTTCTGAAGCCAACTGGTAAGCAGCGGACGCCAGGGGCGCTGCTTACAGCAGCAGTTCCTCAGCCGAAATTTTCGTCGCAAAACACACCCCTCTTATAGGCCCCGAACGACAAACCTCTCTCTTCCAGTACACTGTACCTAGGTTAAGCTGGCAGCATCTGCCGCTGGTGAAGAAACTGCGGGGCCACCGAGATCACCATGTCGCTGCGCATCCCCGGAATGAAATGTGGCTGTGATCATTTCATCCATCAGGTGCCGCTACCTTCTCCCACGACGTCACAGCTACGAAGCTTTGTAGTCCGTCTTGGTTCTCATTATCACATTATCTGGTCGTTCCCCCTCATCCTTGCTCTGTGGCCAGTGCGGTGGCCCGCGGTTAGCCTGCTCGAATACTGTATGCCTCTGAATTGCCTTCAGTCTGGCATTGGACGCCTTCACCGGTAATTGCTAGACGCTCTGTATGCTTTGTGAATTTGGCTTTGTATCGGCCAGCGTACTTACAGAGAACACTAGAGCGGCTAGTGAGAGAGGGCAGCGTGCTCACTCTCGGCTTACCGTTATTTCATGCTTATAGCTCGCTTGCGCAAACGTTGATGAGCGGTAGAGGAAGGGTGCGGCGGAGGTATACACAGGCCCGGCGGTAGGCCTGGCGTCACGGTTGGCACTGTAAGGTCATCGAAGACTACTAAACCGAAAAGCACTCATTATACTCAGCTTATTTCAATCTACCGAAATCAGTCGATGCCTTAAGACCTCAACCCAAAGCCTTGGGCCAAACCTCAGACTCGTAACCATGTACCCACGGGTAGGAGGCGCCGTTATTTCACAAAACTGACATGTGCCTACAGAGCTCCACCTACATGCAGTGTCGTATTAGACAACGATTTTTAAACTGGGCTCTGTGCTGCCGCAGTGCAGGTTCCTACGGGCGCTGGTGATGTATGCGCGACTGAATGCGCCAACCAAGAATGCCAAAGGACTAGACCATTTTACTTGGAATTTTGTTTGAGTAAATTCCCGAATCTGTCATAGAGGCGCTCAAGCGTCTCTATGAAATACGTTCCAGAGGTAATCCATGAGTGGATTTCCGAAAATCACTGATAAAAGAAATGCAACTTCTGAAATAAAAATATGAAATATATTTCATGTGGTCCATTATTTTGAGGCTAACTGTAGGCTCAGCTACGCATGTGCGAGATTTGGAATTTTGCCGAAGGGATGATGTTTTTGCATATATACGTGTGTTATCATTACATGGTACCTGTCGCACTCTGAATCTATGTGGTAGATACGCTTCGCTCCACTATATTCAAGGCTTGTGTAATTACGTACTAAGAATTTTCTATTAAAATTTAGCCTATAAAATGTGAAGGGAACGTGCGCGTTTGCTGACGCCGCGTTATTTATTTATTTATTTATTTATTTGTGTTACCCTCAGGGCCCGAGGGCGTTACAGAGGGGAGTGGGAAATACACAATAATACAGACAAAAGCAGCAACAACAATATACATTACAAATAACAGCTTGTTATGAAAACAGGTTGGTGATGGCTGAGCGAAAAGCAATCTCATTGCCGATTTCAGCTACGGACCGAGGAAGGCGATTCCAACTTGCACAAGTGCTGGGGACAAAGGAATCCTGAAACAGGTTTGTGCGACCCGATGGAACGTGAACTTTGTGCTGGTGGTCGATCCGGGACGACATGTAAGATGGACTGGACAATAGCCTGCTTCTGAGGATGGGATTACAATGATAAATCTTATGGAAAAAGCATAAACGAAACACTTTTCTGCGATTTTCAAGAAGAGGCAAAGATAGGCTTGCTTTCATAGATGTAACACTGGATGTGCGGTGATAATTTGAAAGTATGAAACGCGAAGCTCGATTTTGAACTCTTTCTAACTCAGAACAGAGGGACGCCGTGTTCGGATCCCAAACAGTGGCCGCATACTCCAGTTTTGGACGAACTAATGTTTTATAGAGAAGCAATTTCAAAGAAGAAGTAGCCTGATTAAAGTTTCTCCGGAGATACCCTAAGGTACGATTGGCGTTGTTAACAACATAATTGATGTGAGTTTTCCAGGACAGGGTAGATGATATGTGCACGCCTAGGTATTTATAGGACAGGACATCTTCAAGAGGAATATTGTTAATAGAGTAAGAGAATGCTTGGGTCTTACTTCGAGAAACGCGCATGCTTTTACACTTATTAATATTGAGTTTCATTTGCCAGACCTCACACCACTGCAAAACACGGTCAATATCGGATTGAAGTGCTATAGCGTCAGAATCACTGGAAATTTCCCTGTAAAGTACACAATCGTCGGCAAAAAGGCTGATAGAAGAAGAAATATTAGTTGGTAAATCATTTATGTATATTAAAAACAACAGTGGTCCCAAAACAGAACCTTGTGGAACCCCTGAATTAACTGGAGAAAAAGCCGAATTAGTGCCATTAACATTTACAAATTGATAACGGTTAGTCAGGAAACAGTGTAACCATGCAAGTACGTTTGGGTCTAGGTTCAGATTCGAAAGTTTGAAAAGCAATAATTTGTGAGGGACTGTATCAAAAGCTTTAGCAAAATCGAGGAATATGCAGTCTGTGATTGGCCCGCGATCAAGAACAGTATGGAGATCATGCGTAAAGCATATTAGCTGTGTTTCACACGAAAACGATTTCCGGAACCCATGTTGAAACTTAGTGAAAAATGAATTACTTTCCAAGAAATTTACTACAACACAGGCTGGTTAATGACACCGGTCGATAATTATTCGGAGAATGTATGTCGCCAGACTTGTGCAGCGGGACCACCTTCCCGACCTTCCATTCATCGGGAATACAGGATGTTTCAAGTGACTGCGCAAAAAGTTTGGTCAAGATAATAGAACAGTACACTTTAGTATTAGCCAAAAACTTTGAGTTTATATTATCAACACCACATGATGAGGAAATTCTCAGTTTACCAATTAAACACTCAACGCCATAATTATCAAAAACAATCGGTTCCATGGAACATGCATGCGGACTTTCGTAATCAGGGTAGCAGTTGAAATTATTACAAGTAGAAAATGCAGAAGAAAACACATCATTAAAAACATTGGCACACTCTTCAGCAGGAACTGCTGAATCATCTGGATATTTAAGCGTTACAGCTAGATTAGTGCTTTTATTAACGATGTTCCCGAATTGTTTGGGGTTTTTTATTAGCATATTGGGTAGTGTTTTATTAAAGAATGTGTGCTTCGCATCTCTCAGCGCCTCTTTATATTGGGTAGCTGCAGCTCGATAAGAATCCCAGCGTGTTTCACTGTTCGAAATTTTGGCTGAGCGAAACAGGCGTTTTTTCTTGTTGCGCAGTCTTTTCGGAGACTTATTAAACCATGGTTCCTGGTTACTAGAGATAATCGTCCTAACTGGAACAAACTTCTCTATTAGAGAGGCAACCTTCTCTTTAAACAAAACCCAGTTATCGTTAACAGAACGCTGCGAAACATCAATCAAGTAACTGTCTAAAAAAAAACCAAGTTCTCTATTCATGGAACTGAAATCAGCCTTTCTGTAATCTCTAATTTTTTTCGGATGGGTTGAACGGGAATGTACAGGGAAATCAAGAGTGAAATGTGACATTGAATGATCACTTAATCCGGCTAAATGAGATATCGGAGACACATTTTCCGGCAAAGTAGTTAGTACAAGGTCTAGAGTACTTCATGTCGTCGGTGTAATGCGGGTTGCTTATGTGACAAGCTGACACAGATTGAAATCGGCACACAAACGAAGAAAGCTCTCGCACTCACTCGAAAAAATGCTAAGTTGAGGAGGTACGCTGGACCAAACAATATGGGGATAATTGAAGTCGCCGTTTTTGTAGTTACTTACTTATAAACTTATAAATAAACTTACAAAAACTTGCAGTTTTTGTAAGTTTATTATCGGGGTATGGCATTGTTTCGTGCAAATAATCCTTTCTTTTTTATCCCAAAAGGGGACGCATGATTAGAATTGCACTGATTGATATATATTGTTTGTTAGAACAGTACATGTTTGGACGTGTGTGTATACTAGTTTGGCATAATTTCTAGTCCATAGTGGAATGTGTTGTTCCATTATTATCTTCTTTCTTTTGGAACCGGCTGCACTGTCCCGCAAACAAGCGAAATGTGGTTGCGTGGACTGGCACTTGTGTCTTGACGATGAAATAAAATGTATGTATGTGCATATGCAGTTAGGTACCCATGTATGTATGTATGTATGTATGTATGTATGTATGTATGTATGTATGTATGTATGTATGTATGTATGTATGTATGTGCGCATGTATGTGCGTATGTATGTGTGTATGTATGTATGTATGCAGGTATGTACGTACGTATGTATGTATGTATGTATGTATGTATGTATGTATGTATGTATGTATGTATGTATGTATGTATGTATGTATGTATGTATGCAATCAATCAATCAATCAATCAATCAATCAACTAGACCAAGGGGATAGATGACGAGAAATCCGTGCCCGTACTTTTAGTCCTTCACGCATACCTTGAAGCCTAGCAAAGGTATTTGGGCACACACAGAAGAGCACATACACGGAATGGAGAATTTGGCAATGCTTTCGCAAGATATTACGCGGTTGTCGCTGGCAAACCTTCTGGTTTGCGAGCGAATCGCCAAATTGCTAGCGAATTTGCCAGCGAATTTGCCAGCGAATTTTGCCAGCGAAAATTGCCAGCGGTTTGCCAGCGAATTGCCAAAAGAATCTATGGGCTAGCGCGTAAATCGAGCTCACGAACTAAAATTTCAACGCAACGTCTTACTTCGAAGCAGTATATGTCTCACCCCCCAGTTTTCATTCCGATAAAAACGGTTGCGTTATCTCAGCTGTCCTCCGCAATCCAGCGGTTTGGTCTGCGTTGGTGTATTACACAGACAGTATCATGCCGATGAGGGGGACGGAAAGGGACAGTCTTATGTTTATCCCTTAGAACAAAGCTCTAGGCCCTACTCGCTATGGGATGGACGCAAGTCGTTCGCTTGGAGGAAGAGACGGCAAATAAACAATTATCGGCCCGAACAGACGCAAGAATGGGCGCTAAAACAACTAAAAGCCACTGCTTCCGCCGTTACTACCTCAAGTTCCAGCTCACCTAGCAGCTGCGAATTCCTCCGGGATGAAAAGCAAGTTGCCGCTTTGGAGGCCGACGTGGGCCAGTACTACTTAATGAGCATAAAGGGCTTCTGTAGCAACGTTTTTGACAGTTTCTTTTTCTGAGCACGTGAACAGAACCGGTTCACAGTTTGTGTGTGCACAGGAGGGGGGAGGGCGTGGACGCGCGGCTATAGGTTTCATGCCCTTACTGATGACATGTACGTTATTCTGGCGGGTGGTTTAATTAAACGTGGACGCCAAACGGCCCAATACGACCCGCCCAGTGTCCTCTCATTGGTCTAGCGGGTTGGGTCGGGGGTGTTACACAAACAATAAAATGCCTACTACGCGGGAGTGAAACAGACCGCTCAATTTTTGTCCACCATAATAAATCTCTGTTCTTCCAAGATTCATTCAGCTAATCGGATAGGAAGTATGCTAAATCGTAAATCACAAGCAAACCTGTTTTGTTTCTTGGATACCATTTACTGGGTCCAGCTTCGCAGGACATGCTTGTTCACAGAGGGGAAGGGCGCTAATTTATTATTTTAAGTACGTGCATATTAAACAAGGTAACAAACCACTACTAGCTGTCGTTGGAGGTGAACCCCTAATATCGCGTTTTTGTCTCAACCTCGAGAAGTCTTACTCCCAAGCTGGGAAGATAATTCGAAGGATCACACGGCTTCTCGTCGTATTTCTGCCCCGTGATCCAAAATAATCATGAGTATTAGGGCTTATGATTGCGAAAACCGCATTCCATGGGTGTACCTCCTTCATGCCCACGAAACGTGAAGCCCGCAAGGCTCTTCGGCGACAGAAGCGCATAACGCAATGGCGTGCGTGGTTCTTTCCGTACAGAGAAAAAGGGGGCTGATAATGGCGCCTTCTGAAACGATATAGCATTTCGAGCCAGAAACGAAATATGGAAGCAGTTCTGTCTAGGAAATTAGGATGCCATGCGCGAAATCAAACTTGGGCCAAACGGAGTGCTAGGTACATGCGGGAAACACGGGAAGTGCGCATACATCAAATCGTAATATGCCTCGAAATGATATGAATGCTCTTTGATGCTGAAAAATATGAGCACCTCTGAAGGGTACCCACAGCGACACACTCCTTAATTCTCAACGTATTAAGACATCATAAACTAAAATTGACCTCTCGATGCTCCGTCACTAGATAAATGTAGTCAGTGTGCATTGACTTCTTAGCTTTTGGATAATCAGCAGTGCTTTTAAATGAAGCTTCTTCAGGCTGGAAGCGTTTTTTTTTGTTCCTGGCCTCTTTCCGCCTACTGAACGCAATCAGCATGTTTTAGAATAACTTTTTTTCCTGTCGGCATGCACAGCAGGCTTTCTATCACCTCCTAATGTCGCATCCAAACACACTGCTTTCCCTAGTTTGGAGGTTCGTGATACACAAGAACTTTGGACTTTTTGGGCTCGTCGCAAGCACATAAAAATGTGAATTTACTCTGGTAGTGCGTTTATTCAGTGCCAAAGAAAACCAAAAGTAAACAATTATTATTTTTTCTAATAACTGTTCCTCAAACCAGAGTCCTTCAATGCCTTGCCAAGCTTTTATGAACGAGGATTTAACAATTGTCTGGCGCATCTTAAGCGTGAAACGAAAGGTATTTGGTGTTCTTCTTCATGCTCGATGTATAACCCGATATTTTGGTTTGTCACAATTAGCTGCTTATACGGATGCTCAAACTATTTGTACCACTCTCGCAACGTGGTTGGCAGACTGTTGACAGCGCAATGTGGAAGCAACAGAAAGCGTATGAGTAGTGCATCCTGTACTACGCGTAGTCTTGCTAACAAGGTTCACATGATCAAGGCGGAAATACAGGGTAATCACAGATCCCTGACGAGATTCTGGTGGCGCAGTGGGTGGGAGGAATATGTCAGCAATAAACTTGGAAGTAGCAGTCGCCGTTTTCCGCGACGCAAAATCATTCTCAAACTTCTGCAATCAGTAATTCCAATTGTTTTAACACGTGTTACGGTCGTAGTGGCACCGCCGACAACGTCTCCCTCAGGAATAGTGTTGACAATCGTCCAACATGCCTAGGATAAAAGCTTGTATTTCTGCGGGCGTCGTTTTGCGATGTCGTTGGCGTCACTAGAATTCGCTAAACAATGTCACTCATCCAGGTGGACGTGGAATGGACATTCGGTGCTACATACCGCTCAAAATGTTACCTCCGTTTCTAACAGCGGAGCTGTAGTTATTGGCCGTAAGCTTGGTGTTCCAGAAAATTACCAGACAGGAACGCAGAACATTTGTGAGCGCTGCACTCGCGGCCACCGCCGAGCGTCCCCGGCACGCGCAGTGGCTTTAACAACAGGAACAACAACAACAACACCAAAACTGGCGAGAACCCCTAGGAGTGAGAAAATGTCGAGCTCTCGTGATCGCGTGCCTCGACCAATATCACGATGACCACACAGTGCAAAGCGACGACGATGTATGTAAATAAACAATTTCAAACTGTAGAAATTCTTTTATTGATTGATTTTAGGGTTTAACGCGCCGACGCAACGCAGGCGATGAGGCGCGCCGTAGTGGAGGGCTCCGGATTAATTTTGACCACCTGGGGATCTTTTTTGTGCGCCGAAATCTCGTACACACGGGCGTTTTTGCTTTTCGCCTCCATCAGAAAAGCGGCCGCCACGGCCGGGAATCGAACCCGCGACCTCGTGCTCAGCTAGAAATTCTTTATTAGCCATTATAGATAATTGGAGGCTACGGCCTTGCAATGTAGTTCATGAATTGTGGTCTTCATGTGGACTACGAGCATTAGTTGTAGTCTCCAATTATATGAATAATTCGAGACGACACTTGGACACCACGGCTACGAGTGTGCCACTCCTCCCAGACACTACTTACAGATCCCACCACTGCTTCCTCGAGTGGATTACGAAGAGCTGGTGGAAGTCTTACAATTCTAAGGACGACTTTGTATCCACCACAAGCCGCGAAGAAGACGACTATGCCGACGATTACTAGCACCGACCCTATGAAAATAAACAATGATACCAAAACCTAACTATGTGCTTGGCAATACTGAACTCCCACAGCTTCGCCAGTGAAGTATCGCGCGTGAGCGCAAGCTTCCTTAAATTTTGTGGCGCATATACACACCACAAAATTCTAGAATGTAGCAAGTTATACCTTGCTACATTCTAGAGAATTGAAGGGAAATCTGCAAGTTTGTCTTTGCATCATCGGGAGTTTTCATTGATGTTTACTAAACGTGATCCTAGACACGTCCCCAACAAAAAAAAGGGGTGCATGTGAAATTTAATGAAGTCGATTTCAAAGAAGGAGGATCATGCCTGCAACCAGTAACGCCAATACGCGGAGTCGAGGCAAATTATACCTTGGCCGTGGCAGTGAACAGGAATTACATTAATTACCTCGTATTGGAATTTCCTATGAATGAGACTATAGGTACTAGCATCTCAGATTGAAATTGATATCCTGGTTATCTTTCCGAATTAATGCGCGTACCGGCATTCCGGAAGTCATCTGAGCATTGGAGAAAACGGTGCCGCCCCAAGCACCAAGTAATATTTGTTGTATCCTTGAGAAGACAAATAAGGACTTTTTACGCTACACTAATGAGGCGTTCTGAATAATGGCCAAATTATTCTTGGCAACGTCGGCCTAAGGAGTTTATTATTAAAGATTTTACAAAGCATTTATAAAAGTGGAAATGCGGCTGCCGAACTCTGCAGCGGAGAGACCGCTTTTGTTTCATCGTGGTAAAGGCATCCCGGCTCTAAACATCGACCCCTGGTAGCCGCGAACGTTAACTCGGTTGGGAAATTACAGGTGCCCCTCGAAGGAAAAATAGACTCTCCCTTCGGGTCAAATATGCTGACGGATTCACAAAGTTGGGTTGTTTTTTCTTTTGAATTTTGTTTTTCGATCTCAGCAAATGGCTGTATGTGGCGCGCACCGCTCAGAAAATATAAAATACAAATGTTGACCTTTCCTGATGAGCCTAGCAGAGAATTATATAGGCGTGTTTGTCTCATTCGGCCAGGCGTACTACCTTTGAGCCCTGCAACTTGCGTTGGCACAGGTCACTTTCCTGCAGCACACAGCGCGCAAAAGAAAGCACGGCGCAATTTGCACTCTGTAGTTAGCTACTTGGATTCCGAACAAAAATGGTAGGTGCCAGAGGCAAAGCGAGAATTGTGCAAACGACGCAGGGAGACAGACACGGCCTATCACGCACACCAATTCGAACGACTGTAAAGTAGACGACGCGAGGAGCCGCGATGCCGCCATGAGAATATTTGAATTTTGAGGGACATACTTAGCCGTAACCACAGCCGCAAAGCGTTTTCTAAATACGGCACAGTTCCGATTACGCTTTACTCACTCATAATCGGTAGTCGGTGGCTTCAATACAGATTCGGTTGTCAAGGTCCTAATGGCGGATTTGCATTAGCCGTGATTAGGTAGTAACGTCGGGTAGGTCTAATCAGTCACTAGTTGGTCACTACCGGTCTATAAGGGTACGTAAATTATGTCATGCCTCGTCGGCAAAAAAATGGTTTAAGCATACTGGAAAACTAAGAATCTCCTGGCGCTTCCAACCTGCTGTATTTGTCTTCTAATAAGCGTCCAGGAACACTACAGCAACCGGCCCTTAGGGAGGCTTTGAAATGTCAAACGTTGCTCACCCCATACTGTACTTTGAAGTCTGTTACGAGCAAATCCTGGGAAATACTTATCGCTACATCGTTTTGTCAGATCATATGCTTGTAAACGGAATTTGTAAGTTGTTCCGAATTCACATCTTTACTATTTTTTCTTAAGTCAAGGAACAGCTACATTTTCAGCTCAATTTCTGATAATAATTGCTCTCCTTCAGTGCATCCAAATTACTTGTAATCTGTCCTTCGTTCTTTCGAATTTGGGGATTTCTTTTTCAGGGTACACTGCAAAAAAGAGTGATGGAGCTGTTCGAGCCAACAGCAATCTGCGGAGTGACGAAAGAAAAAAAACCATTAGATATGTCTCTTGTGGAAAATACATGCCTTTGAGCCGCTGTTTAGTTCAGCCGGCCGAAATGATTCATGCAACCGCTGGAACTTTCTATTCAATGGGAACATCAAGTATCCTTAGCTATTTATCAATACCGAAGGAGACATGAAAACGCGCCGAGGGAGGACAAGTACCTAGGTACATTAACGTTTTAAACAAGGTGGCGTCTGTCTTTGTAGTGAAACCTGGGGAATCCATTTGAGTGAAGACCAATGGATGTGTACGCGCTGCCCTCTTCTAATAAAGAATTTTTCGGGGCACTGAAGTTTTCTTAGGTGCATTAACGCAAGAGCCTGGCTGCACTCGTTAAGATCTTTGTTCCGCATACATCAATTTTTTGTAACTTTTTTCGCTTTCGTTTGTTTATAATTTGGCGTGAAATACTTAACAAATTGATATTTTGAGTGTTCAAGGTTCCGAGGCTACGCATTATGTATGAGGCACACAGCAATGGTGCCCCGGATTATGTTTGACCACTTAGCAATCTGTACGTGCGCCTAAATGTCTACACAAGGAAAGCGACCACCAAGGCCGTGATCGATCGGCGTCCTGGGGTTCGGCAGAACAACACCTTCGAAACTGCACCATTTACGCACAGGCACACGTTTTTCCCCGTCTTCTTTTCTCTTACAACGTGTTTGTGTTTTTTCTTCGCTTTCATTTGTTCGTCTTACGGCGCGAATTACATCAACAAAAAAACTGGCACTCGCCACGGCTTCTTTAGGGCCAGCGTTTTAGTGGCTTGTGGGCACCGATTATACTCACGTCTACGTGTAACGCCGCACTCACCATTCTGAAACTTTCACGTTTCCAAATCATAGTTTTCTGAATTTTGTGAAGCTGGCACTTCAGCTCCTAAAAGTTTCGAGTTGATGGCCAATGTCCCACTTGGGTGAATAAACATGGGATTTGCGCGAAAAAAAAACACACGCACAGAAAGGACGGGACAAGCGAAAACTCTCAACTACCTTTTACTGAACAGAGCACACAAAACGGAGCACAATTGTCATCAGGTCGCTCATGCGCACTTCCTACAACCATAGCCACCTGTATAAGTAGCTCAAACACTTCTCTAGAGACACGTGTCAAGATATACAAGCTCTTGTTTATGAAGGAACACTGACGTATCACTCACGCATTCTCCTCCCTTCGTTCTTATATGATATGCCTCTAAGATTTCTCTTGCCTTCGTGTCGCTACACCTGCGCAGAACCTTAACTTCTGTTAGTAACGGTACACACTCGCCACTCGTGCAGGCCAGACAGTCAGCGGGAAAGTGGGCATTAGTCTTGTTTTTGACAGATAGGTCATGCTCACGCACACGGTCTTTGATGCAGCGTTCAGTCTACCCTAGGTAAACGTTTTCACATTTCAAAGGTATTTCCTACTCTACATCAACTTTGCATTCCACGTAGGGGTTGGCGTGCTTCTTTCCGCACCCTTTACGCTTTTTGTTTTCTTAAGTAATGCGTGAACATATGCTTGCACGTTTTCCGCGTTTCAGAATACCACCTTAACTCTGTACTTGTTAGCGACGTTTTTTATTGTTGTGGGAAGTTCTGTGTACTTAAGTTACTACCTCAGGCTTGCTGGCTCTCTGCTGCTCGCCTGTCATATGGGTTCTTTCTCTGACCCTGAGCTTCTCCAGTAACGTCTTAGCTACAGCAGTAATAATCGACTCGGGGAAAGAAACGGCCATAAGGCGAGATTTGCGTACGGGAAGGCCAACCCGAGCGGAGCTCCGTCGCCTCCGATACGCGCGGTAGCGTGGTTTGAAGCGAACGGCCAGCCAATGTTGCAGCTGTGAAGAAGTTCAGAAGCCGTAGGCGAAACGTAAAGTGTTTACTTTATAGCGAGAGATGAGCCGAAGCCAAAGAACAATGCCCCGACGGGCGAGGTTACAGTACAGAACTCGAGCAGAGTGACAGCATTGATTCACTGCTCAAACAGACTGAACTACAGCGCTTATAGGGGTCTTATTTATACCCGAAGCGCCAACGGTTTAAACAAGCGTTCCGTCTAGATTGTGCACACGCTACGAACGGCACAGACACACACAACGCTCTTTCCAGAGTTCGTGAGCAGTCAGTAGTAGCGGCGCACGCTGAGTCCGAGAGAGGGGTGAGAGGAGGTCTCCGCAGCGGACGCGCGGCTTCTGCGTCGTTGGGGCAAGTTGAAGCGTGCGTCGTCTGCCAACGACGGCTTGAATCGCGCCGATAGATAGGCGCCAGAGATCCAGGCACGTCGGAGCTTGCAGCAGGCGTGAGTCACCGACAAAGGGGACCTGCTTGAAAGACGCACGTAGTAAAGGCTTCGTCGCACAGCCGATGAGTATTGAAAAAATCCCAGCGGCGGGCTCATTCGTAAGAGCTTCTCCGCCGGGGGTCCGAGATCCCGATGGATAAGGGCCTTCAACCGTTGTCCGGAGGGATGCTTTGGAAGAGAAGTGCACGTCACATGCTCGACTACAGGCCTGGGCTGTACGAGATCGTGCTGGAGCTTTACCGGGGCCGGTCACCGAACGAATATTGGCCCGCGAAGAACATCTCTGGCTTGGTCAGGCAAGCAACCGAACAAAACACGAAGACACAACCGCATCGCCATCAAGTCCGAAGGCAAATCCACACTGAAGCTCTACCAGGCTTTTAGTAGCGATAAAATACGCTAATAACTAAGTACACTAGTTATATTTTATCCCAGCAGTACTTTAGAATGACGGCAGGATTTCATGAGTGACAATGTGATGCATTGAGTGGCTTTGGCTCTTTTCACGGTATTCGAGTGGGAATAACCATAAGCCAGTGGCTCATTTTCCGACCTTGGGTGGTAGCACCAACATACATGGCTGTCTAAATGGGTGACTGCGATGTCTAAAAACTGAATTTTTCTATTTATTGAAGGTAAACCTGAATGGTAAACCTTTTCCATGTGTCTGAGAGGCCGTTGGAGCTACCACCCATGGTCGAAAAAAGAATGGCTGCCTTATGACTCTGCCCACTCCAAGACCATGAAAATAGGGATAGCCAGTCAATGCATCACATCATCGCTCATAAAATCCTGCCCTCATTCTATGCAGAAAAGTTTCGCTGCACAGCTGTCTCGCCTCATGGCCGCGGGTCTCCCCGAGTTGATTATTACTGCTGTAGCTGAGACCTTGCTCAAAAAGCTTAAGGTCAGAGAAAGAGCAAATATGACAGAGGAACACCAGAGAGCCGGCAAGCCTCAGGTAGAACCTTATGTCCACAGAACTTCTCACAATCTTAAAAAGGTAAAAAAGTCGGTAACAACTACGAAATTAAAGTGGTATTCTCAGCCCGGGTGAAACGTGCAAGCATGGGTTCACGCATTACATAAGAATAAGAGAAGCCTAAAGGGGGCTGCAAGAAGCACGCCAACCCCTATATGGACTGCAAAGTTGATGAAGTGTACGAAATACCTTTGAAATGTGGAAACGTTTACCTAGGGTAGACTGGACGCTGCATCAACGACCCTATGCGTGAGCATGACCTCCCTGTCAAAAACAAGACTAATGCCCACTTGCCCGCTCACTGTCTGGCCTGCACGAGTGGCGAGTGTGTACCGCTACTTACCGCTACTTACCGCTACCGCTCAAGGTTCTGCGCAGGTGTGGCGACACGAAGGCAAGGGAAATCTTAGAGGCATATCATAGAAGAACGAAGACAGGAGATTGCGTGAGTGATACATCAGTGTTCCTTCGTAAACTAGAGCTTGTATATCTTGACACGTGTCTGGTGAGAAGTGTTGGAGCTACTTTTACAGGTGGCTATGGTTGTAGGAAGTGCGCATGAGCGACCTGATGACAAGAGTACTTATGTGTGTTTGCTCTGTCCAATAAAAGTTAGTTGAGAGTTTGCGCTTGTCCCGTCCTTTCTGCGTGTGTTGTTTTTTTTCGCTCAAAGCCCGGGTTTATTCACCAAAATGCACCAACTCGTCCAACCACAACTTCTAATCTCCCACTTGGGTATTTGCTCAGAAGGGAGCAACAACAATGACGCTCTACCCTAGGCAAGCGGCGGAGATATCGCAGTGGTAGAACATTGGGCTGGTAACATGGAGACCATGATTAAAATGCCTGCGGATAGCAGGTGCGCTCCGTACTTACGCTTTACTGGCGGCCATTTTCTTCACTGGACCACGACAGTACAACAACGATAGTTTTTGGCAGAATAGGGCAGCAGGGATTTCGGCTTAAACGTCATAGAACAGGTTGCTCCTGGCCATCACTCTGATGAAGCTCTACATCATTTTTTTGTAGAGGTCGTCGGGAACCACTCTGCACATGTTGGGTGGCGAACGCGCTAATGGAAATTTTTCTGTCAATATACACAGTATCGACCCACGAAGTAGCATGAAGGGTTAACATATTATACAACTCGTTTTATTGTCCGCGATTCCAACGCTAAAAACAAAGGCTTATAGAATTGAGCATGTATGAACACCGACAAAAAATCTAATACCCCAGCTTTAGCTGTCGGTGCAATCTTTATAGTTTGCCGGCGGTGACGCGCTTTCACGAACAATCGGAATCGTTAATTGATATTACTCCCATGGCGTGCCAAGCTATACAGGTTCTTCCTGCGTCGCTTTCTTGTGTTTCAACCTGTGACACTAAAGTCAGGCCCTGAGCGTCATCAACCGGATTTAACCTGCCTGAAACAGCCTTAAGTTTGGCCCGTTGGCGGTAGCTTTCCCGGTGGGTTTAAATATTTGGACATACAGGGTAATGTAAATTAAGTCTACAAGTGTTTCTTAATTACGCGCTTAGACGTACGTAAAGACCACCTCTACAGTGAGGTTATGCGTCCACGAGGACACAGAATGAGGGGATAGGTATTGATTTCGGTGGCTTAAGTACTAAAATTAGCTGATTAACTTAAATTGGCTGTAGCAAGCAGGTATGTTGGTATTGCAAAGTTAGACGGAATCGTTTTTGTAGGAAGTTTCATTTGGCAGAATCCTTCTAGCGCATCCGTTCTCCGCGATATCGAACTGCGAAGTTTGATTGCCGCTTGCATGATTACGCATGCAAGACAGTTAGGACCGGTGCAAAGCTCCTCCTTTTTCTGATGTGTCTGCTGTGTATGGTGTCCAACTTGACAACGGTGTGGAGGCATAGGCAAAAAAAGTTATAACCGGCAGCCTTTCAGTCTTGGTTGGCGCGCAATCTGCAGTACCCAGAACCGCTATCGACACACAGAACAAATGGGAGGAGCTTTGCGCTGATCCTCACTGTTTTGCATGCGTAATCATGCGAACGACAATTGAACTTCGCAGTTCGATATCTGGGAGTACGGATGCGCTAGAAGAATTCTGCGAAATGAAACTGCCTAGAAAAACGAGTGTGTCTAACTTCTAAATACCAACATACCTGCTTACTGCATTCACTAAAAAGTTAGTAAATTCTAGTAATTAAGCCACCAAAATCAATAATTATCCCCTAAGTCTGTGCCCCTCTGAAACGCATACCTTCACTGTAGACACGGTTTTCACGTAAATCTAAGCGCGTAGTATTTAAAAAAAAAAACCGTCGTCTTAGCTTTCATCACCCTGTATACGTACGCGTTGTAACTATCTTATAGCACTCTCCCTACAAGTTAAAATAGTACACGTGTCAGTCGTGTCAACTTTATCTCGCCGTGATTAGCGCTCGTGCTTCGCTTAAAAAAATAAAATTTGCGTAGGGAGATGTCTGTAAAAGTAAAAGTTGGTGTCCACTCGTCATGCTTTTATCGATCGTGGCAATAGTTAGTGTGACTAGCATGTAGCCTGTCTGATATAAGCAGTTCTTATTAACAGCGGAGCAGTTTATTCTGAGCGTTGTCCGTCTGTCGAACGAAATAACCTCGAAGCTTCCAGAAAAAAATGTGGCTAGGGAAGTCCCGGGATCCGAACCCAGAACCTTTTACGGTGTGAACCCGGCAACCTTAATCACTGGGCCACCCCGAAGGCCTGACCGGTGCGGTATTAGCAGTGGCGTGGAACAATAACATGTGCAGCCAATTGGAAAATAGTAAAAAAAAACTCTACCCATAGTTGTAATCTAACCTGGGGCCCTTGCGCTATGAAACCGCCATTTATCCCTTCGAGGTATCATCGCATTCAGGGCGCACAGCATTTACGTTGGGTTCGTAGTGCGGGCGTTGGCTTTGTACTTGGCCTGGGGTTCTAGCGCGTGTGCGGTCCACATTGGGATAGATGTGGAAGCCTACAGACAAAACAACCAGGGCTTGCCAGGCACGGAGAACCTACAGCCAGCGGCAAGTTAGGAAAAAAATTTGAGGCGCAACAGCCGGTTCTCCGATGAAGAGAGAGGGGCCACCAGTTCTGCTGTTTCTCCATCCTTGCGCCAGTAGTGCAAGCTATTCCAATTTTTATTGTAAAAACACTCCGCCACCAGTGGTAGGAACGACAAACCAGCCCAAAGTCGCAGCCGCGTGGACTTGTTTTTGGCTAACGAGGTGTTAGATTCAGTTATAGCGAGTGGACCAAGCTTTGTTGGAATCGAATAGCTTTTCGTCTCTTCTGTGGTATATACCTTTTTCGAGTTTGTATTTCGCATTCTTTAAGGAACGCCGCTCTCCCATCGGGGGCCAAAATTTTCGGGGCTGTTTACCAATTGAGCAGTCTCGAAGTTTCTTAGTTCCGCCTCACAGATTTCAGGTAATGGAGGTTTCCAAAAATGCCTCTTTGCGTTGGTAGCAAGGGCTTAGGCTTTGGATATGGCCGCGGGTTCCAGCACATGCTAACGCGGTCCACTTTGAGAGAGACGTGAAAGGCTGCTCAAGTGGGGTGCAGGATGCGCCTACAGGGTCCCAAGTCAATTATGGAGCACATTCGGTGAGGAGTTACTCGCCGCATGTTAAGTGCAGAGCTCTTTATGGGCTCGCATTGTCGTTGTAGCTCACTCGCTGGACCCACCCAAGCAGAGCCACACGGCGTAACTCAGAGGCTTCAAAAGCCAAGCGGTTTATATAGTGATATGCGTTCGAAACTTGTGAACCGCTGGCGCTTGTCATACATCTCCCCGTTGTTTAGCGCGAAGAAAAACTGTAGGTACATCTGGGGCAAAATATACAGAATTAACCGGCCGCGCCCACGATCATTCAGTTATAAACGCTCATTGGGTTGGTTTTTACGATAGTAAGCGAGAAAAAGGCAGTGCAACGCCCCCACGGGCGGGAGGAAGAGCAATCACAAAAGGAACAGAACTCCCGCTGGCGTAGTTTTAAGCATGGGGCGCGCGGGCTCTGCGAAAGCGGGAAATTTGAATTGCATTGGGTGGTAGCAGTGAGCAAATAACGGCGCTACAGCCCATTACGGCGAATCACTGCTCTGCACTCCCAACAGCTTTCACATTGAGTTGGACGGCTATAGTTTTTTATTTGTGTCTTTGTGGCTTCTTTACATTCCTAGTTGATTTGATGGTGTGCAGGACCAGGGTTGCCACGTTTCCGTGTTGAAAGAGATGTGGCGGATTTGAAATTTGTCTTTTAGAAGTGTTGTTTCTGCAGGCAGCACTGAACTTTGTTTTTTTAATATTTGTCAGGCTTAAATTGACTTTTCAAAGATAATAACGAAGTATTAACTTTGAGGAAAGGAAATAGTTTTCAAATGATTTGTGATTAACTAAGGGTATCACAACAGCAAAATACAGATTGACGTCACTGAAACTACTGCGTCGGCCCCGTCAAATTGATTCCAATATTAACGAATGTTCGTACGGACGCTCCGATTTAGGCAAAACGGATAACGTTGGGGCCATTCCCCATTTACTTTCTTGCCCAGCCCTGATGTATTCATTCTACATGTTTACGCGATCAGCAGCAAATCTGCTATTGTAGTAATTCAGAAACTGGTGAAGCTGTATAGCGGTAAATGTGACCGTCTTTCAAGATTCCTTCCCTTTCAATAGTGAAAGCAAAGAAACGTTGGCGCAACTACGTAGTTCCATTAGTAACTAACGCACGTAGTTCGTCCTTATGGCCTTTTCGTGCAATCCTAAAATTCCGAATCAAAGTATAATTGAATGTGCATTATTTTACGTATATTGGAATTTAAAGACCGTCAATTATTGTCCAGACATTTGCCAATTGCTTTTACGTGCATATTTTTTTCGAAAGCGCCCTGATAGCAATATACACACTTTTTCAGTTTTCCCTGCCTTCCGATCACATGAGGACAACATATATATAACTCCTGTTTAAGATTCTCTCGATAGAACAACACCTAGTTTGGCTGATTACAAATGACGTAATTAACACTTGCTATCACTGCGATAACGCCTACCACAAAAAGTAATTTTCAGTCTGCGAGGCTAGTGCTTATTTACAGGTCATATTAATGCGGTGAATATCCCCCGAAATATAGGAAACATGAATGACTACGCTTTCCCAGGGTCGGTTAGCGTGGTTCTCTAATACGAAGACAAGACACGTTCCAAGAACCTTGCACCCGTGCGTCTAGATTGGAGCTGCTCACGCAGCTTACAGGATGCGCCGACTGGAACCCAAGTCAATTATGCAGCACACTCGGTGAGGAGCTACTCGGCGCATTTTTACTCGTGCTTTCGTGGCCTCTGTGGTAACTGGCTCCACCTGGTGCTGCTAAACTGATGAACTTCAATGTATACCCAACGAATGCATGGATAGAATTTATGTACACACGGATGAACTTCCATGTACGCCGGAACACCAGGGAACGCCGTCCTTTGCTTGAGTGTTTTCCTTGAAATGTAAGTTTCGTTGAACTGTTGTGTTAAGATGGAACAAGTGTGGTGACGGGCTGCACCTAGTGGCGCCAAACGGGTGAACTACCATTTACATCCAAAAGCGGCCGCAGCGACTGCGCTAATAAAAAACAGAGAGCGTGACTTGCGTGGTCAGTGTGCCTACGCCCCTGACAGTGGCTGCCGTGTCCTCACTGCCGCGCGCTATGCTCACGGGAGCGGTCCCCACAGCCTCTTTACATGCGTAGTTGGTTAAATCGTGTCCAGGACATCAAGGTGGCTGTGCTGCACTGTTCTTGACGAAGAAGTCGGGCATTAATCAGTACATCGACGCAGAAAGAATGTTGTTTAAAAATAAAACTCCAATATGCAATGCACCACGGTTTTTTTGCTGTACAACATTGCTGTGTTGGTCCAGCCCGCCTTCTTTTTCTGAGGGATGAGAAATTATTCCAACATACTTGACCAAGCCGACGAAAACTCAATTATCGACACATTAGCTAAAGCCTTTGAATCCGTTTCAGTCCTTAGCATGAAGAACAATGTGAATTCATTGGTCAGCGCCTTTGAAAGCCTGATTTAATATTGCATGAACTGTTTCGTTTCTACTAAAACAAAAAATTATGCCAGCTTCACGCTGCTCGGGTGAGGGCTGGGCACACCGCGAAACTGAAGGCCCCACCTAGCTTGTTCTTAGTTTGGCTACCTTTATGCGTAGTTACGCTTCGAGACTCGGCCAAGATACCTGCGCGGTTATGCTTCGAGGCTCGGTCAAGTTTTCTGCGTGTTGTCGTCGTTAGCCCCGCAAAGCAATGAACTCTCGGTCAATAAAGCATGCGCAATGTCTACGTGCCTGCCGGCTTTCCGGTGAAGCTCCCAGAGTAGCAGAGAGCGCGTCGGCACGAGCGTTGCCTCAAAATGTTTGAACTTGTTTGGTGGCTTCTGTGGTTTGGCGTGTGGGAAGCATGTTAATAAGTTGGTTAACGTCATCGATTATCAGACTTTTGGCTTATTTAATGTTGGCTTAATTATTATCTTTGCACTGTCAAAACTGCACCATTCGTCGCATCACGCGATAGAGCCAGCCACCCCGCGACGCGTTTCCAAAGCGGTTCTTGTACCAGTTGTATCGCGCCTCAGTCAGGTGGCGGCACTATTTCCACCTCAGTGAAGCGAGGCAAATCTACAGTTAAGCGGTGCCGGCGCGCGCGATGACGTCATCGCTCGATGAGGTTTTCCTGCACACGTTCGCCGGCGCAATCACCAGCTTGAAACCATCGCTGTTAAAAATAGAACTTCTAGAGCCAGACGGGGAACCAATGGACACAAACACGTTGCAACCGCCTTAAATGACTACTTTTCTTCTGTATTCACTACTCCTAGCATTGCTCAGTCAACACGACTACCTACCCATACCCCCGTCGCTGTATCCTCCAAAATAGCAATTAACCCTGCAGGAATCGTTAAACTAATCAATGCTCTTAAAATATCTTGAGCGCCAGGATGTGACCAAGTAACCCCCAAATTTTAGTAAACAGCCTTACAGTGGTTAGACAGATTCTTGGCCTCATCTTCATGCAGTCCAACAGGTGAAATTCCAGACGACTCGAAGATAGGCAGAATAGTTGCGATCTTCAAAACTGGAGAACGAACCAACCCAGCAAACTACCGCCACGTTCCCCTGACTGACGTTCCCTCTAAATTACTGGAACACATTATATCTTCTCATATCACGACACAGCTTCATCCAATAAATTCCTTCTATATTCACCAGAATGGTTTGTGAAAGAACTTCTCATGTGAGACCCAGTTAGCCGAATTTACCCACGGCATACTACATAACATGGATGATAACCTTCAGATTGGATGCAATATTCCTGAATTTTTCCAAAGCTTTTGATCGCGCACCACGTAATGTATTACTTAGCAAACTACGTTCACTTGGTACTGCACAGAACATTGTCTTCTGGGTTGAACACTTTCTCACTAACCGTAATCAATTCACCTCTGCTAATAATCAAACTCCCCTTTAACTAACGTATCATCAGGCGTCGCTCAGGGCGCGGAATTATCATCTCTGCTATTTTTAATATTCATTAACGACCCGCCAACAAAACAAAAAAAATTCTCCGCATTTCCCCGAGGGGAAGAATGTGAAAGTGCGAATGCACCAGTTGAATTTGCGCGGTTCGGTAATGTTCGCGAAAGAGAGATCACACACACACACACACAACTACAAAGAAAGAAAGATGCATTTATTCACAGACACCTATTTGTGTTGTCGTTGTACTTGATTGCTAGAGCGATCTCAGCTTTGAAATTTCGTGTCAGTACTCCTTTAAGCGGGTGCATTAGCCCTTCTCACGCCCGATTCTTGGCCAATTCCCATGTGGGTATGTGCCATGTCAGCGGCCAGGCAGCGCGCGCCCATCTCCCCCCGTTGTCAAGGAAGACGAGAAGATTCCTGGCCAATCCCCCACGTGGGTATGTGCCATGTCAGCGGCCAGGCAGCGCGCGCCCATCTCCCACCGTTGCCAAAGAAGAGGAGGAGCGCGCGCACCCGCAGCTGTTGCTATGCGGACGGCGGCGGACGCTTCAGGCTCGCTTAAGAAGTGCATTCGCACTTAAAACAAAACTTCGACTATTTGCAGATGACTGTGTCATATACTCCCCCATTCAAAACATTAAAAACACTTCTAAGCTACAGCAAGACCCCGACACAGCTGCGCTATGATGTCATGACTCATCAATGCGGTTAAATGTAACCAAATGCAAATCGATGACATTTTCCCGTAATCGCATCATTGTTCATAATACGTACTTTATCGATTTGCTTCTTCTTGATTCGGGTTCTTCATGCAAGTATCTCGGACTGCACATGTACCCGTCGCTTTCATTTGCGCCGCACGTCCGTCCATCTGCTCCGATGCTGTGCGCACACTTGGTTTCCGGCGTCGTCATCTAAAATCTGCATCCCCTGATGTTAAAATCTACTTAACATACGTACGCCCAAAGCTCAAATACGCATCGTGCATTAGGAATCCATACCAGGCATATCTCGCTAACGAACTAGAATCCGTGCAAAACCCCGTCGCTCGCTTTGTAACCTCACAGTTCTCCAGAGACATCAGCGCCACAGCCCTAAAACACTAAATCCAACTGCCATCTCTCGCATCACGGCGTCTCATCTCACGCCTATCACTCCTGCACAGTTTCTTTTTGCGTCCGCAATCAAGACACCTACAGTCCACAAACAGAACTTCTTCCCGCATTAACCATTCTAACCCCATTGCCCGGATCAACAGCCGTACATCCGCAATGAACGACTCCTTTTCCTTTCATGCAATTACACTTTGGAATCCCCTCCCCGACACCATTGTTGCCAATAATGACCGCACATCATTCCGCGTAAGAATCGAATCCCACTTTGATTCTATTCACTAACCCGTGGCTTAAAATATTTTTTACGAGCGTTTGCATGTACACATTTTTTTTTCGAAGTTGTTTGTGCTCTTCAAACTCTATTTTCAATTCCAAGCGTTTTTGTTTGGTTGTGCAGTTTTTTTGTACTTCTTGACCTAACTACCATATGCGTATTTAGAAATGTAATGTGTGTAATTTGTTCATATTGATTTGTACACACTCACAGAGTAATTGTTGCCCCCCTTCTGTTATGCCTTCGGGCCTTTAAGGATGCGATAAATGAAATGAATAAATGAAGAAAAACGAGAATGTCCCTTGGATGAATGTTGTAATTATTTATTTATCGCGTAGCTTTCGTAGGCTACGGGGCTCCAAATCTTCTAGTAGCCCGCATAGCTGCGCAAAATTTGAAAAAAGCAATGGAGGACTCTGGTGTAAAATAAAGCCTGAGAACGTTTTTTTTTCGGAATCGATTTACATCGCCTGTAAACCACTACTCCCCGCAAATTTTGGACATCCATACGGCAAAAAAACACGGTGTCCAACTCCTTTAAACTAAACATTGATCTTACCAATGATTCGGCCAAAATGTCTAGCGCCTTGAATCGTTTCTTTCATTCTGATTTCAGCCGTAACAACGGCCAGTCTGCAGCGTCCGTGAGCGGAAACCCTTCCTATTTCATGAACGATGCCACTTCCAGTGGGGAAGATGTCGCCCATCTTATTTTAAGCCTCAACACCGAGACATGCAGTCGACCAGATGGAATTCCCAACAGGATTCTTGTTCGGTACTTTTTATGGGCATGCCTGGACTAATATTGTATTGAATCAATAACTTGAAGCAAATAAACATCCGAGTTCATGAAAATATCAAATTATTTGAAATATAGCGGTCCGGTAAACAGAAACTATTTAGTAACTACAGACCAATATCACTGACACTTTACTTGGGTAAAATTCTGGAGCATACAGTTTAATATTCCACAAACACATAATAGAGTATTTGAAAACCAGAAACCTATTGCGTAACGTTCAACATGGCTTCAGGCGAGGCTTCAGTACCATCACCCAATTAACCCAATTTGCACGCGACATTACTTGTAACCTCAACATCGAAACCAAACCGATGCAATATTGACTAATTTTTCGAAAGCTTTGGATACTGTGCATACTCTTGGAGTGAGCTTGAACGACGAAGTAAGCACGGCATGAAAATTAAGGGCAGTTTGTTATTGGTTCACTATCGAGGAATAAATAACAGGGATGAAACATACGCCTGCCAATGAAAGAATCCTTTCATATACAAACCACTGGTTCAAGTACACTTAATCAGCCGACTCACATATGGTCATCCCTATCTTCCCGTGAACGACACCGAGAAGAGAAAAGTAGACGGTCTCACGCAGACAACACACCCAGCCGCCTTGAAGTTACCACCGAGCGCATCCACTGCAAGAGTACAGCCAACCGGAACATACAATACGCCAGCCCAACTATTAGAAGGCCACCACACTGGCCAAATCAACAGCCTAGCGCATTGTTCAGCTGGCAGGCTCCCCTAGGAGAAACTCGCGATCGACCCAGCTCACAGCGCTTATTTAGTCTGCTGCATCAAGTCAGAAGACAGAAACTATATCATTGCCCGACCCATCCCTCAAAACATGCACCCAACATTTCATACTGAACGGCGGATTCATCAAGCCATGGCACTAGATCAAAATTTCCCCATTCCCGAGCAATCCTGTATGTCGATGCCGCAGGCTATCGGCATAAAGGGGCATTCGCCACAGCAGTTATTTACTCGTCATCATCTCCTCTTGCCCCTCTCACTCTGCCCACCTGTCACCTGCATGTCCCAGAAGAGGCGAAAATTGCACTGGCATTAACCCAAAGCCCCCATTCCTCCCCCCTCGCCCCTGAAGAAGTATCTATTATTCTCAGATTCGAAAATGGCCACACAAAACTTTGCCAAAGAGCTCGTTTCGGCCCAGGCACACAAACTTTTCTGTCTCAATTCGGTATCCCACGTGGTCGAACTTCAATAGTTCCCGGCTCACACGGGAATTGGAGGACTAGAAACGGCCCACATGGCAGCCCCAGCACTTTTCACGCGAGCGCACGATGTGGAGTCTTCTCTCCACGAAGCGAGATGAACCAGGGACAGTTTCCTCTCTTCCAGAGAGGTCCAACAGCATTACCACCGTTCTCGCCTGTTGCTTCCACCCGCCCACTCATCCTTCCCTATGGAGGAGTAACGCCTCTGGCGACAACTCCAAACGGAATCTCTACCATGTAGAGCGTCCTGCATCGTGTCCACACTTCACTCTACCCTCCCCCACTGTGCCCCCGTTGCGGTGAAAGGGCCAAGGTCCAACGCCAAACGTGGGCATGTGCGGAGGACCCATTCATTCCCGTTATTTCCTCAGACTACTTGATGGAGGCGTTGGTCCGTTCGGACCCCCGGCCCAGAAGGAGCACCTGACTCGAGCGGCTGAAGTCGTTGCGACGGTGCGGGTTGCGTCAGCGCACCGTAAACCTTTAAGCCAAATAAAGGTATTTCCCTCTCTTCGCCGGGCCTCGAGGCTATTGCTGGGGTCATCTGCTGAAGGGCACAGGAACATTCTACAATATTTGATTTAAAGTTTTCACAGGGCTTTTACTTGGACGCTCGTTTCTGTAAAGCACAGTTTTTTGCAATGAACCTTAGACTGGCTCATCAAGGGTTATGTCGTATGCATAATCGGGATTTCTATTTGCCTGTAGTCTGCACTCGCAATCATACGGTCCGAACTAGTGAATAGTTTGAGGCTAGTAAAAGTTGGTTCGAGCTCCGAACGCTTGCCGAGCATCGTGAGCCAACGCGTTCTGCAGAGTGAGCGCTTCTTATGTCATTTACGCTCATGTCAAACAGGACCTTCGTTAATAATCTCCCTCGTGTAATAATTACTTAATAGGCAATCGCACTACGATGACCAGATATATAGGAATCATAATAAATTGATAGCCAAGTTAGGAACAGGATGGCTTGCTGCCCTGAATACCAAAGTCTACCCGCGCCGATAGGAAAAAATACCAGTAATATGAATAGAGGGCGCTGCGGTGCTAAATTAGAACGGACGAAAATTTCCTTTGTTCCTTCCCTGACAGCAGCGTCACCTCTGAACTGATGAGGTGGCAGGGTGGACTCTCTGCAGATCGGCGCGCGTTATTGGTTTTCGCGGGGCAGACCCTGCCCTTTGACCTCAAGCGCTCTAGTGCTTGCGGAACAGTGTAATGAATTATAATTCCGGTTCTTCAAGCGTATAAAAAAAAGACGGTGTTGAGCAAATTCTAGGAACTCTGAAGTACTTATCTCACTATAAAATGAAATATCGGCTGGCTACGGAGATGTCATATTTTGACAGTCTTATTAAAGTGCGCCACTCTAAACAACAGGTAAAGTGCACAACGCCATATTTTGTTGCTCTTATGCACGTCAAACCCTGTTAAAATGGAGTGCAAGTTTTTATGAAAGGAAAATGCTCACCAAAAAACTTACCGAGGGTCATTCGCAGGCGGAGTTTTTCGCGAGGTGTCACAAGGGGAACTGCAGTTTGTCACTTTGATGCTTCGTTGATGCTACTTTAATGCTACAAGAACCGTAACCTGTACATAGCAGCTTAAAAACGCCCTTGCGATTTATACTTGTGGTTTTTGCCCGCGCATGATTCATGTCATGCAACAAAAAAAGGTAGAGGGAGTGTTGCTTGGTTAAAAAAATAACATAGCGTGGAACGTATAAATACGGGTTTCCGGCAAGGAGTTGCCAAGCGAGAAATGCAGCTAAGTCGTATACTTTGTAACCATGCATCACACAAGAGCTTGAACAGGGTAAGTGAAGCCGGTGTTACATTGTTCACTTGTGATTGTAAAACAGCTTACATTCATTTTTTTATGTACGATGCCGCAGAAAAAAATTCTGTTTTAAACAAAACGAGACCAGAGAAGAAGTATCGGTAGTAATAGTTATTTTAATATTGCCAGACAAACATTGCCAGCCAAACACCAAACATTGCCAGGAATATAGGCAAAATTCGTTCCACTAATGGGAAACGTTCGTATAAAGGTCATTTCTTGTTTTTGCGCTACCGAAAACATATTGTCTTTTCTGCATTCCAAAACATTCGAGCACACTGAGCAGAGCAATAAGCAAAACGTGCACGTCGGTATCAAATAGAGCCGACATGTTTTTTTTTACCTAACGTGACATTTCACGCACATAATTACGTATCCTTGCAGGTTAATGTTTTGTGCGAATGCTTTTCTGAAAATCAGAAGATATAGTTGAGCGGACGCACCTTATTGTCGGATGTTATTGCCTTGACAACACCTTTGATAGTGTTATCGTGCGGCGATAGCGAAGATAACTTGAATACATTTGATGCTGCGCATTACAACATTATTCAGAAGCAACGTCTCCGATCGTTCAGTGTTGCAAGGTTACTCGTGGGAAGCTTGACATCCGGACTGAGCCTGTGAAAGTGTTCGCTACATAAATAATTTTGAGATGGTTCCTCCATGCCAATCATTCAGTTGTACACACAACGCTCTGATATGTTTGAATATTCAATTTGGGTAAGGTATACCTTTCCCGTCGAAGTTGTTGTTAAATTAACCTTTGCTTCTTCGCTGAGGTGAACCGAATATGTTAAGCCTTGGCCGCCGCGGCGCGTTGCTTTTGCCGAATATCGCACAATTGGGGCTAGAGCATCTTGGTTGTGTACGTGGGAGATGAAATTCTCTTGTGCTATTCAACTAGGCTCGTTCAACCAGCATGGGTGTTTGTCAATGGACGGTACGACGTCATTCGATGAGCGAAATAACAACCTGGCGTCGATGATGGGCCTGCAGCCTCTGCGGTTTACTCGCAAAGCTTATCGACACACATGGACCATCGTAGTTGAGCGTTCGCTTAAACAGGAGCGTACATGCTACTGTAAAAGGTCATTAATTGGGCCCCGTTAATTTTACATTAGGGATAATTAAGCCTTCCTACAACCTTCCTTCAAATATTTGCATTGCCCTGTGGCAGTGGATCTTCATTATTTCGGCACAAAACTACGCACGCACCTCTTAATTAAGACCAACGCCTTCTCGAAACAATCACCGCAGTGCACCTTCTTGGCTCACCCGCACCTTCACCCTTGCGGTTGGGAGAATGCGAGCATACATCGCAGCCAGTAAACAGCTAGAGCGCCTAAACGAAGTTCAACTTGCTGGCCGAGGCGGCCGCTTTTTTGATGGAGGTGAAAAGCAAAAACGCCCGTGTGTACGAGATTTCGGCGCACGTTAAAGATCCCCAGGTGGCAAAATTAATCCGGAACCCTCCACTACGGCGCGCCTCATCGTCTGCGTTGCGTCGGCCCGTTAAGCCCTACAACCAATCAAGTTCAGCTTGCTGAATATCCGTTGTCATTGATGATGTTGTCGCCGGTCAGATAAGTCAAGATGAGATCATCATTGACGCCATCGATGTGGTGGAAGTGGCGTCCGATGCAGAGAAACCCTGCTATGATGTACTCCCAAGCGGTCGTAATGCAGAAAAAGCTCCGTATGCTGCCGCTGCTCTGGAAACATTCTGCTACCACGCTTAATTGAATACTCTCGCTCTGCACCGGTTGTAGCGCGCCTAAAAATTTGTTCATTCCGCCCAGCTATACTACCAAAAACCAACTAGTATCATCGACGTGTTCGCGGAGTAAAGGTACGCATTACAAACGTGTAAGAGGGCGTTTTTTTTTCGTTCATTCGATAATTCGACATTCGTATAATCCGTACGTTTTTGTTACTCCCTAGAGAGCCAAATTAACGAGAGTTCACTATATATGCTTGCATAATTACATGCATGCATGTATACATACTTACAGACCTACATTCCAGATACTTACGCACGCACATGCATAGATCGAATACACACATAGGTATCGATACATACGTACATGTATACGTACGCCCATCCATTTATCAATCCATTTTTAGATACGTACGTGCATACCGGCATGCACGCAAAATACATGGCATGGTAAATCTGGGGATTCCATGCCCACTGATATGACGAAGCGAATTTGGCAAATGGGGTTTTAATGCATGAATCCAGCGGAAAGGAAGCTATATGGCCACAATTCTGACAACGCCGAAGAGCTCTCGTTGTCTGATTTTTTTGTGATCTACAAAATGACTACAAGGGCGGCGAAGTGAGTGATGTGTAGGATAGCGATATGCAGGGTAATAGTGATCATGGTTCGTCTATTAAAATATTGTAAATACAAAAACGCATGCAGGTCGGAACACTTCAAATAGATTTTTTTGTTTTAGGCTCCACTAATATTTGAAAAAAAAAATGCGGAGTTTGAGTGTTTGTCATTTCCAACCGGACACACCATTGAGTAATATTAGAAAATTTAGAGAATAACTTTCCTTACCTTGCAAAAAAACAACAAAAAACAAAATGAGATACCTATATTCATCGTGACAATTAAATTACTTGAAGGGACGTAGCTTGAAAACTCGTTAACCAGCATGTTTCTACACTTAGCGGAGGTATCGAATAATGAAGCCCACCTCAAGCGCGCCGTTTAGCACAGGTAAACAAAGCTGCAAGCGACACGGTAAACTTGTCGCGTTGTGTAGCGTTCAACTGCTAAGTCCTTAAGTTACGTTTGAATAGTGTGACCTGTACTGGTGTATGTAAACCTTTGTCATGGACAACACCTGCTCCTGACCGACATTTCACCGCAAATGAAGGCTTTAAGGACAACCGCACTAGCAAGAAACGCATCAAATACCACAAGTTTTATAATTTTGGTGGGTCCATATCCTGTGAGAGTGCGGGGACTTCTTCGTTCCGAGGGCATCAACTACAATGTTTTAGGATCCTCTTGTAACTAAAATTGAGCTGAAAGAAAAAAACTAAAATAGTTTCCATTCACTCACTACAATCTTAGGTGCTTTTTTGTGCATGTAATTCAGAAATTCGATTGGAATTGCAAGATTATCAGGAAGCTATGGTAATAATGTACGGTGGCCTTTGAAGTACGTGGATTCGTCGCACAGAACACGTTTTGGTTTTGTACATGGTGACAAATTTTAGGTATGGTTTTTGCACACTGTAATTGAACACCAGTAAATGAAAACTTGCAGTATCTGCATTTTTACACATTGGTTCAATTGATTTGGGGTCATATTTGTTCCATTCAATTTGAGTGGAGGTCATCTTTATATCACTAACGCAAATACTTACCGTCTCTAGTGTTACGCCGTTTATTGCAGTGTTAGCGGGTATTAAAACTCGGAGTAAGTGTTCAACCTTGTGGCTAGGGGTTGGTAGTTCGTCATTGTAGGATAAAAACCTTACTTAATTGATTTATTATGGCGAGAGCATTACATGTCTTACCAAACCCGCAACGTAAACGGTAAAAGGAACCGTAGTTGTCTTTTGGCTGAGTACATTGCTGACATAGGATGATTGAATTTGGAATTTTGATGTTAATCAAACCCTATTATCTTTAGCTTCTACTCAGCAATTTTTTTTTGTTTTGTGTTACATACCGAATGCCCTAAGCTGGTCCCCAAAACATCAGAGTTTCACCAGAAGAAGCCTTTCTGGAATACTTTTTTGCCAACGTACCAAGCTCCGGTTCACCAGAAGTTAAACCAATACCTGTGGCCGACTTCGAACCACAACGAAGAACTTTTATAGCAGGTTGCCCTTGGCGCTTTCGTGATAGCTGGATGAGAGAGACACTCTCCCTGCAATTTTATTTGTGCTCTCAGCCGATCTATTCCAATGTCAACGAAAGAGAATTGCCAAGCTTGGCACCAGCAAAAGCGTTTTGATTACGCTAAGCTAGAACTGAATTTTAGGCCTTCTATCTAACATACTTCTGCTGCGTTTCTGGCAGCGGAAACTTCGAAGTAGACTACTAGAAATTAAACTTACTTTTTCCAGGAACTGAAGCACTAAAATGTAAGAAATAATAGAAGAAATGTTATCAAACTTTAAGGCGGGTTTAACCAGCTGAAGTGTCGCCCGCAATGCTAACGCTTTGGCAAATGCACTTCTAGTTCCAATAGAGGAATACCAGTGACGCCTACGACTTATTTAGTAGAATAAATGAAAAAAATTCCCCGCATTTCCCCGAGGGGAAGAATGTGAAAGTGCGAATGCACGAGTTGAATTTGCGCGGTTCGGTAATGTTCGCGAAAGTGAAATCACACACACACACACACAACTACAAAGAAAGAAAGATGCATTTATTCACAGACACCTATTTGTGTTGTCGTTGTACTTGATTGCTAGAGCGGATCTCAGCTTTGAAATTTCGTGTCAGTACTCCTTTAAGCGGGTGCATTAGCTCAGTACTCCTTTAAGCGGGTGCATTAGCCCTTCTCACGCCCGATTTCTGGCCAATCCCCCACGTGGGTATGGGCCATGTCAGCGGCCAGGCAGCGCGCGCCCATCTCCCCCCGTTGCCAAGGAAGACGAGGAGATTCCTGGCCAATCCCCCACGTGGGTATGTGCCATGTCAGCGGCCAGGCAGCGCGCGCCCATCTCCCCCAGTTGCCAAGGAAGACGAGGAGCGCGCGCACCCCCAGCTGTTGCTATGCGGACGGCGGCGGAATGCGGACGGCGGCGGACGTTGAGGCTCGCTTAAGAAGTGCATTCGCACTTAAAAAGAAAGCAGAATTTAACAGGCTGTTTTTTGTTTCATTGAGTGCCTGTTATGCCCTGCACCTCTGCGGACTTCGTCCGAGCCCCGATCGCAGCTTAGGTGAAAATTCCTTTAGATGACATCATTGCGGTGTTCCTAGAAACATTACGCCATAACTGCCATAAGCAGTCACAACCAAACGCCGTATACGGACGCCGTGTAACCAGTTTTTTTTGTATAATGAAACTTGGGCTGACAACGCTGTAGAACACGGGAATGGCCTGAGAACCCCACAGTAATAATGAATATCAAGACGTATGGCTGGATACCTTTTAAAAATTTCTTCACACTTACAGGAAGTCATGCAAAACTAGGGATCGTTTCTGCTTCAGTACTAGTTGTTCCTCGTACATCATCCACGCATTGAGTGCGATGGCCTTTAAATAGGTAGTTAAATGCTTGTTTCTGCTACACACCTGTGATATTAGATACTGGCACAAGCCAATCTTGTTATGCTGTGTAACCCAAAATTTTGATCAAGCTTCATTTCAGAGCAGGTTACGAATAGCTGCCAAGGAACCTTCAAAAAACCAAACAATTGCACCTAAATTACGTATAAGCGAAGCTTATATAGGTAGCTTCCATTTGGCCGGCTACATTTATAAACACGGTGAGTCACAGGAAACTTTTCGTTCTTACTTTCAAGATGTCTGCAGATGATGTTCAGTAAAATTGCTTCGCAACAAAAGTTTTTACTTGAGCCTGTTTATAGTTTCCAAACTCAGTATCAAAACCAAACATTAGAAATATGATTGACATTGAGGAACGACCGCTGCGTTTACTGTCTAAATTATTAAAAAATTCTCAACGTTCTTCTGTGTTGAATAGGCATGTCTTAGTATCGCTTTCCGTCAATTGCATACGACACATATGCAGGTTGGTGCAAATGCGGAGGCTGGTTTACGGGTTGAAATGTTTACACGTTTTGGTCGCACGGAATGTATAACGCCTTGTATACGATTTTGATATTTATTAGTAGCCTAAACTGGTACTTTCTGCCCCGGGGGCCATCGTTTCGTTCAGTAGGTGCAGTTCTTGTCCAGTAGTGCCCTCACAGCGGCACTGGAAAACATTCTGCTTGGCACCAGCAACCTAGCCAGCAATTCACGGCAGTCGTCACTTCTGAAAAACCCGCAAACTGGTGAGAAGCAATGGACACTGCATTGTGCATGGGTTCCCACCCAACATCCATGGTAGGTACAAGTTTTGCGATTGTCGCTTCGAGTTCTCGTGTGGAGTTTGAAGAATATATAAATAACAAACAGGCATTCCAATGCGGGGTTCTGGCAAACATAGGCGCAATAAAAATGAAAAAAAAAAATCCTCTTTAGGTTCTTATAAGCATTAAAGCCAAATAATTACTCAGATGAATAGCGTTTTCTGTGTTATGGATTCGTCCCTTTGTTTGGCCATTTTAATGACAGTTTTCTGACTACTTTGTTGTCCGCCCTCTCTCCAGAATATACTCGAAACTAAACATCTGCTTTCATTTTTCCCTGTGAGCAGCTCGTGCTTGAGGTCAAGCGAAAAATAAAAATTGCCCAAACAAAGGGGCAAAGGCGGAACTTGCTGAAATGCAGGAGAGCCGTTCAGTGGGGTGGTCACGCATTTTGATGAAGCGCGCCGGCCGTTTGGGATTGAGAGATGTTGATGTACAGGCTAAAGTAATCTGCAAGAGCAAACAAACGATTCCTTTCGAGGAAGTGTAAATAAACAGTGAAATCTCTGAGCGGTGTTTCCTGCCTTTTATTTTTTTTATTTTTCGGATCATTTCCGAACAGAATTAATGAGTGGTCGTTACCACAGAAGACGTGGTAACTACGCTACTGGGCAATGTCCTGCACCGTTTGAACATTGGCGATTTAGCGCTTGAACACTATCCAAATACCACGTAAAATTTTTATGTGCACATAAATGCGAACAGCAAGTACAAAAGCGAAGAATAAGATTGCGTAATTCTTTTCGAAATACCAGCGACGGTACAATACAATACAAAATACACCTTAACACAGTGTGAGACGTGCATCTTCACGTGACTACACTTCTTTTATTGCAGGGGAAAAACGCTGGCTTTTTGAATCTCTCAATTGAAAGTGCCCCTTATTTCAAAGTCTATATTTCGGAATAAGATACATAACGGAGACCAAATTTCGAAAAGGCGTTTAGTAGGCGATACTGTATTCTGTATTATCCTGCATTAGTATACATGATAATAACCTGTATACTAATACAGGATAAAGTTGGTAATGCAGGATAAATCCTGTAAAATCCTGTATTAGTAAACAATAAACAATCTGTAGAACACAAATGTTTATGTAGTAATTTTACCAAGTAATGAAATAGTGGCAAGTAAAAAATAAAACGCTAATTACAAAACTCCAATCGAGCTACATCACAATTCTGGTTATAAATATTATTGGTATAGAGGAAAGCTGCTGACGGGATTTAAGAATAAATTGAGGAAGAAAACCAAAGAAATGCACGAGGAGAGCGAGTACAACTTAGTTTACCTTAGTAATACATCTGCTCTTTTTGCTTTTATAGCCAGCAGCGGAAAGCAATTTGATACAGTTGGTGGGCGTGTCACACAATTTAAACATTTTTGCGATAATTGTAGAATTATTCATTTTAATCTGTGCATTTACAAGTCAGCACGCTACATTGCAAAAAACGTTTTAATCGTGATCTGGAGTGGGAAAATTGCTGTAGTTATCACGTTCAATAATTCACATAATTTTGTTGCTCTCAGTGAATATTAGTATCAAACAAGCAGCAGTTACTAAATGGACGGTCTAGACTTGGAACGGTTCCACACTTAGTGGCAGGACCGACGTACTGTTCTGGGTGGTAGTAAAGTTCGTAAGGAGTTAGTAAGTGCAGCCTTTACTACCCTTTTACGAGCGTTTTTGTTAAGAGTGTGCTTGTTCTGCTGCATTTTCCTTCGGGATTACTTCTTCAAAATTGGCAGAAACTACGTGGGATATCTGAAAAAATGCTCAGTTTCTATCGGTATTTTAAATTAGGAGTAGAGCAAGTGTTTTTGTTCACTCTCTGTAAACGTTAAAAGAGATTTTGTGGTTTAACTCCAACCAGGGGCAATTATAAGTGGTGGCATTGAACTGCTTTTGGAGGTTTCAACGCATGTTCTTTTCAGACGCAGCTATTTATTTAAAGGATGGCTTACATATTTCAATCTAGGCGCTCCAACTGATACCGTGTGAATTATTGTTATATTACCGTGCGACAACCTGGTCTCGACCGGGGAATGGGCTTAACGGTCACAACGTTCACGAATAACGACAAGAGCTCGAGTACTTTAGCGTACTGCATATCCGATCTACATCTAAATAGGCTACAAGCGAACATACCACAAGAATTTGCAGAAAAATACTGAGGGACCACCTTATCCAGCAAGAACAATCTTCACTGCCCTAAAGAGCCTCCTTTTCAATCATAAGTAGCCATACAATGCGTTTGCAAGTTCGTAATAGAATAAAATCATTACGCGGAGATTCGGTTACACAACTCACAGGAAACAATCAGCACTTTCAACCACCTATAACCGGGGAGGAGGTTTAAATTGCTTGTGTGTGCGAATTTTCTGATCCAGTGAAATTAAGGGAAAATGTAAAATTCCAGCTTTAAATCACATGTGGTTGGAGCCTACCAAACTAGTATTGAGTTTGTTTTTTACAAATTCATATTCGCATATGTACATCTGTGAACACCTATTTCTGCGGCATCGGAAGCAAGTGCGTTTTTGTTAACCGCAGTGACTCATTTGATGGTGGGAACAATATGTGACAAATCGGCTTGATGTTTACGCAATACCAAAGGAGACACGGCACATATGAGAAGGAAAGGAATCAAAACGTGCCTCCAGTGAAGTGAGCGTTCCCTGATAAAACCACTAAAAACAACCCTTCACAGGCCTACACAACAACCGTGGACGGAGGTTTATGCTTGACTGAAATGAAAGCCCGGTGTAAAGAATATTGCGTGTGCGTGCTGTTCGGTGGACGGCCCGCTAGCAGTAAGTGTCTGGCGCAACATTGGGATTTTTTCGCTGAAGTCGGTCGTAAAATATACGTTCATATCTCAACAAAAAGAAACATTTAGAGTAGCGAATGTTAGCAAAGATTTTTTTTAACAAAGGTGAGCGAGAATGGCAAGATTGTTTTTTTTTTTTGGTCTTACAAATGTGTTCATCCTGGAAAACCGCACGGCCACATGATACGAACTAATTATTTACTGGTAAAATTTTGATTGACACTTGACAACGAAACCGGAAGAACGCGGCTCTCGTACTTCTCAAGGAAAGCGCCTTAAAATGCGCTCTTCGTCATCCCGCGTTCATAAGCTTACAAATATTACAATATGTTTTAATTAAAATTGAACCTTCTCTTGAGAATTTCAATTACCTGTAATTCCGAGCTTTATCATCCGACAACTGGCCACACCGTTCGGCTCTTAAGTTAGGCTCTTAAGCGTTCGGCTCTAAAGTTAGGGACATTTTTAAAGCTCTCTTGAGTTTTTCATACGTAGCATTCATTGGCGAGTAACGCCACATCCAAGACCGTGTGACGACCTGCATTTCCATAAGAATGCAGATTTGGCGGAGGAGCAGGAGGAAAATGTAGTAGGAGGAGGAGAAGCAGGGGGAGCAGGCGGAGCTGGAGGAGGAGGTGAAGAAGAAGAAGAAGATGGAAGTGTGCAAGACAGGTACATAATTAAAAACACTACAGACTACGGTCCCAAAGTCAGTGACTGTACAGGGACCCTCGATGAGGAAATAGTTACAAAAAGCACTGGCAACAACAGCGCAACAATCTAAGGCGCTCCAAAAAATTAAAAAGGGTGATGTAAGGTCCACTTTGCGGTTAGCGGCCGGGCGCGCGGGCTGCGCAAGAGAACCCGCCGCTCTGTCTAGCGACGTAGCACTGCCGACACTGCGCTGCAGTCGACACTAATTCGTCGCGGCGCGCGCGGGAGACGGATTGTCTGGCCCACCGCATTCCTCAAGGATAATCCCCCATTGAGAAGGCAGACTGCGGCGCCCGATTCCAGGAATGTCTACTTGACGCGCGGAGGTGGTGGGATTACCGGCGTCCGGACAAGCGCCGCACGAGTCTCTATTGTTAACACGTCCCGGTCAGCATGACGCACAGTCGCGTCTTTCGCGCTCATCCCTCGGGGTCGTACGCGTATTCTGGCCCGCGGGCGGTCCGTTGACCCAGAGATAGCGGCTCCTCATTGAATATTCCGTGACGTGCTGAGTGACAGCTGTCTACGTGAATTCGGGCACTCCCATACGCGTGTACGAACGCTACAGGGGCGTTCCCGAGAGAGGGTGATCTCGAGGTTTTAAAAGGCCGAACTTGGCGGTTGGAGATCGTTCTTGTCTGAGCGCTGAGCTGGCAGTTCCCGGCGAGACAAGGAGTCTCGACCGTTAACGCTAGATTGGGATTTGTGAGCCCCCTAGTCGAGGTTAAGATCGCATCGGAGGTTTAGGGTGCAGCGCCGCACCGGGCAACTAGACGGATCTTGCGGCGAGACAGAGTCTATGCCGTGGTTTCTCGAGCGGTTTGTGTACGCTCCGAGAGTAGGAGAGTTAGACGAAGTTGAGGAACTCGAGTGATTTGTGCGCACTCGGAGCTAGCGTCTAGCCGAAGTTGGAAGTTTTTCTTTTTATTTCTCATGTACCCAGTTTTCATACTGTAAATAGCTGTACATAAACTTCCGTTTCACTTTATCAACTTCAACGCCTCGAGTTCGTCAATTCGACCGCCACCTCCAAGAACTTCTACACCATCGTCCAGCCAGCCTCCTGCCAAATCAACCGGAGCCCGGGCGATTGGGTTAGTGATCGACACCGGACTTCGGGGGAAACGATCTTTACTGGCGCAGTCGACAGGATTTGGCAGAAGAAATCGCCAGGCCACAACCAGGGGCAGCAACCGGACGCAAGCCCGCCTTCATCGGCGGCAGCCGAGCTCCGCGCGGAGTGGAGCGGCAGAGCCAACCAGCGCATGGGGCCAACGATGCGCAGCCGACCACCGGAGGTGCGGGTGAGTGGGATTTCTTGCGCTTCGTTGTGGCGGTGTAGGCTGAGTCTGGGTTTGCATGGTATTCACGCGGAGCATGCAGACGAACATGGGGGAAGGAGACGGAAATGGTCAGACAGACGAGGTGCCACCTCAAGGAGGCTCGGCAGCAGGAGGATCTCCCCAACTGGAATCCGAAGCGATAATTCTCAGACGAATGGAGTTCGAGTTTCAAGAGCGGGAGAGAAAAGCAGAGCGCGAGGCGGCGGAGTGAGAGAGAAAAGAAGCGCGCGATGCGGAGGAGAGAAAAGAGGAAAAGGCGCGAGAATTTAAGGAGCGCATGCAAAAGCTGAAGCTCGAATCTGAAGAGCGGTTGCGACGGTATGAGTTGGAGCTGGAGCGGAGAATGCAGACGCCCTTGCGCTCAGACACCCGCCCCGCGAGCAGAAACAATGGGGCACAGACCCAGCTAGCTGTATAGCGACAGCGAAGTTGAATGGTTCCGTCCTGCGTTTGGAGATTGTACATTGCGATGACAAAGCAAGCAGCCGTGACTACCTACACGAGGCTAGCATTTCCCCCGATGTTGAACGCGCGGAGATGGACATTGGGATGAGGAGCGACGACGTAGGCGCGGCCGGTGATTCCGTAGAGCGGTGTAATGAAGTGATGCTCAAACATGACGAGCAGCCTCGCAGGCAAAGTTTGGGAATGGAGCTGCAGCGCATGAGACAGAACCCTTCGAACAGGCCAAGTTACGCGCTGACAGTAAAATTGAATGGGGGCAGCCCGTTTTTCAATTTGAAGCCGCGCGAGGACGAGATAAGCGGCCGTGGCTGCGCACGGGAAGCGAGCGGCTTCGCCGTGAACAGCTGCATAGAAAAGGAGGCGAGCACGCGGAGTGTTCAAGCGAGCGCGTCCGGGATAGGAGCAGAGTCAAGGGGCAGCCCCGTTGTTGCGAGTGTAGAGCCGCCAGCCGCTTTTGCACCGGGCACTGCGTTAATGCATGCTGAACTTGCTGGCACGGGCAGTGCCCGAATTCTAATCGGTGGAGCGGAGGAGACTGGAGTCGCGCAGGAAAGTCTTGGGGCCCGCCACGCTCCCAATTGCGCTCGAACGTGGCACGAGAAAGCGAGCCCCGTGTCGGGCGTTCAGGAGCTCGCCCAGAAAAGAAAGGAGATAGAAGACGAGAAATCATGTGACGAGACGGAGCGAAAAAGAGCCGGAGTTGACGATCAGGCTGAGGAAAAGCAGGAGTTAAAGGAGGATAAGGGAGCTGAGAAGGTAGACTGGGTCGAACATGTAGAAAGTGGAAGAGGAGGTGAGAGAGAACGCGAGAAGACGGAGGATGAGGACCTGAGAACGTT
Source organism: Haemaphysalis longicornis (assembly GCF_048455015.1). Taxonomy (NCBI): domain Eukaryota; kingdom Metazoa; phylum Arthropoda; class Arachnida; order Ixodida; family Ixodidae; genus Haemaphysalis; species Haemaphysalis longicornis. The sequence continues at coordinate 57,840,735 of NW_027526295.1, read as the reverse complement.
TGAAGAAGGTAGGAACGATACGGAGATGTCGCATGGGTTTGGTAGTCTTGATGGTGAGAGTGTAATCGAGGAGGCGGATGGAGAACACGAAAACGCAGGCGTGAAGACTGCGAAACCAAGAATGAGACCTCCCGAGGAGGTTGTGAAGGAGAGGGAAAAACCGTGTGAGGAGGCAGCTACAGTTGAAAGCGAGGAACGAGACGCAATCGGCGATCTCGCGAAACCGGTGGCTGAGATAGAGCTTCGTAGCTTTAGTGTTGGTTGCGGCCATTACCGAGATTTAGTCGGGAGCCGCGCTGGATGGGTCGACGCACTAAGTTCTGCGACCTGGCAGTGTGTCACAGGCCCTAGTTCTGAGTCGTGCCAGGATGAGTGCGTCCTGGGACAGCCGAAAAACTGTCTTTGTCAGGCCGCTGCTCAGAATGCACCTAGCGTGCACGAGCGGTTTTTGGTAGTGACAAGTGCTTGTGTGGTTGTTGTTGTGGGGCAGTCTGTGCGTAAGGGAAAGAATGATCCCGAGAAGGTCGTCGCGTTCGCGGGCCGCCATTACCCTCCAGCATCAACCCTTCGCTCACGCCGCAAGCACGCGGCATTGCCGTACGTTGGGGCATTGGAGAGGCATGGCCGCGTGTGCTATGGGGCAGGAAACGGGGTCGCATTTTGTGATACCACTCCGTCTTCCCCGAAGTTGTGTTCGCCTCATGGGGCTAAATTGTCGAACCTTGCGTTGACATTGCAACGCTGCGCGGTCTGGATCATCTGCAGAGGGGTTGGAAATACTCCAATGCACTACCCTGTTTTTGGAATGTTGCTTGGGGAGGCCATTGTTGAATTGCCTCCCAGCCTTAATGCCGCAACGACGGACGTGAACGTTCCCGTTCACCCGTCCTTTTTCGTAGGTGGTGTGTGTGTGCCGTGGTTGTGCGTGACGAGAGGCCTTGAGTGCTCGATCCGTGCACCGAATTGATCGATCCGCGCACCGAACTGAACTTTCTGTGCACCGAAAGTGAGTGAAAGCACAGCCGACCATTCTTGAAGGGACGTTATCAGGCTACGTCGTCACGGAGAACATTTGCGCGCGTGCGCATAGTGGCAATGCAAACTTTCTTAACGTTTTATTTTTGTTGACTGCAAAGTTGCCTGTGTTCTTTGCCAGTCCTTATTCCTTTTGTGATTGTTGTAGGAGTGCCGGAATGATTGTGCGTGTTTGCAGTTATAGCGCGCATCAGTGTTATAGGTGGTTGAGTTGTCTCGTTGTCCGGGCCGTTTACGCGCTCCGGAGACAAAACCCGATTTCTTTTACTCGGACGTAGTGTTTTTAGCATTTTTGGTGTGTTTCCGGTTTGCTAGAGTATGCCGTCCCTGTTGAACGGCTAGGGAACAGGTTGTGTTTGTAGTTTAGGCGAGAGAGAGTTCGGTTCAGCCGCAGAAATGGGAGGGGGCTCATTTGTGGTTATTCCTAGCTCCTGCCACTTGTTCTTTTTTTTTTTTGTTCCGCTGTTATTGCGGAAGGAGAGTTGAAACGAGTGGCCCTTTTAAATTCTTTTCGGATTGACTGAACCAAGAGGTCCAGTAACCCTCTTAAAGGGGGGAGTTGCAAGGTCCACTTATGAGATTAGTGGCCGGGCGCCCGGGCTGCGCAAGAGAACCCGCCGCTCTGTCTAGCGACGTAGCACTGCCGACACTGCGCTGCAGTCGACGCTAATTCGTCGCGGCGCGCGCGGGAGATGGATTGTCTGGCCCACCGCATTCCTCAGTGATAATCCCCCATTGAGAAGGCAGACGGCGGCGCCGGATTCCAGGAATGTCTACTTGACGCGCGGAGGTGGTGGGATTACCGGCGTCCGGACAAGCGCCGCACGAGTCTCTATTGTTAACACGTCCCGGTCAGCATGACGCACAGTCGCGTCTTTCGCGCTCATCCCTCGGGGTCGTACGCGTTTTCTGGCCCGCGGGCGGTCCATTGACCCAGAGATAGCGGCGCCTCATTGAATATTCCGTGACGTGCTGAGTGACAGCTGTCTACGTGAATTCGGGCACTGCCATACGCGTGTACGAACGCTAGAGGGGCGTTCCCGAGAGAGGGTGATCTCGAGGTTTTAAAAGGCCGAACTTGCCCGTTGGAGATCGTTCTTGTCTGAGCGCTGAGCTGGCAGTTCCCGGCGAGACAAGGAGCCTCGACCGTTAACGCTAGGTTGGGATTTGTGAGCCCCCTAGTCGAGGTTAAGATCGCGTCGGAGGTTTAGGGTGCAGTGCCGCACCGGGCAACTAGACGGATCTTGCGGCGAGACAGGGTCTCGGACGTTGTTTCTCGAGCGGTTTGTGTACGCTCCGAGAGTAGGAGAGTTAGACGAAGTTGAGAAACTCGAGTGATTTGTGCGCACTCGGAGCTAGCGTCAAGCCGAAGTTGGAAGTTTGACTTTTTATTTCTCATGTACCCAGTTTTCATACTGTAAATAGCTGTACATAAACTTCCGTTTCACTTAATCAACTTCAACGCCTCGACTTCGTCAATTTGATCGCCACCTCCAAGAACTTCAACACCATCGCCCAGCCAGCCTTCTGCCAAATCAACCGGAGCCCGGGCGATGGGGTTCCTGATCGACACCGGACTTCGGGGGAAACGATCTTTACTTGTGAGTTCATTTCAAGTCAATAATGAAAACAGAAAAAGTTCACCACTGACAAAATAAGATAAAAGAAGATCAGCATATTTAATCGACATTAGAAATAAATGAGCAAAAAAGTAACCAAGGACCAATTAAGAGGAAGAAAGATGGTTTTTTAGAGGCAAGCACATAAGCACATAGAGGCAAGACGACAAGCACATAAATAATTTCAAAGCGGGTGGTAAACTATTCCAAATTGATATTGCAGAGAAAGTTGGTTATATTTCCGTAATTAGGCTGTATACGTGGTAGAAAAATGTACGTTTGATGCAAACCTTGTGTTGGTGTAATTTCCTAAAAAGGTGGGGCTGATGAAATAAAAGTCAATAGGACACAAGAACTTGAAAAATACTAAGCTTAAATCATACTGAAACAACGTTTTAACGAAAAACGCCTTTTAATGTCGCAATGAGTCATGGGTGTTAGACTGAAGATGGCTCCTGCTGATAATGCTAATGGATTGATTTTGAATATGTTGTACTGATGAAATATGACAATGATATGTGTTTCCCCATGCTGCGATCCCGTAGTCTAAATGGCTATGATTGAAAAAAAAAAAACTGATAAGAGAACATCGTATAAAATACGGATGAGATTTGATTGGGGCCTGAATACCACATGCAGTTTTTAGGGCCGAAGCACCTTAGGGGCTTGGGCAACCGTCGCCTCATGTTGTCACTGTATTTCAACACAGGTACACTCGTTTACATGGCGCGGTAGAACGTAACGGGTACTAAAAACATTGGGACAGTCATTTACGTCTCGCGCAAGAGCGCTTCGTGCTTCAAAGACACGAGCGCTTTAAAGCAAAGCTGTATACTGTATACCTCAAACTCCAATGGTTTCATCTCGGTTGGCAGAAACGCCAAGGCGCAATGAACACGCTTATACACTCATGCTTCGCCCCTACCCAGGTTTTACGTTAATGGAGATGGCCCGGGAATTTTTTTCCTCATATGACTGGTGTGAGAGTTATATTTTCCGTCAGAGTCGTGTAACACACCAAGAAAGGAAACAGAGTTACAAGCAGTAATGATATTAGGACGAAGTGAATTAAAGACGGAACTGAGGGGATTTGTCATGGAACAGGTTTAGATATTGTAAATTATTTTTTTCAGGGTAAATGTTAAAAGAGTTATTACGGCACCAGTTTACGATATTCAGGAGTTCAGTGTTAAGATTAAATGTAACGCCTGTGACAGATTTTTCTGAAAATGTTTTTGTGGTATTGTGAGCGTATCTTACGCAATGGCATGATGTCACGCAAATGCGAAGATGATTACTTTATAGTAGGAGCAGCAGCGGCCCTAGTATCGACCCCTGGGGCACACCTCGATTAGTAATTTTTCCATCAGAATAGACATCATTCATGTACACAACGTGTTCCCTATACAAATGTTATTTTAGTAGAAACGTTGGGGTCGGGCCAGTTACTCCGTAGCTTTGAAGCCTCGTAAATAAAACGTTATGATCAAGTGGGTCAAAAGCTTACGTGAAGTCCAAAAATAGTGAGCCAACTATGTAGCCGTTATCAACGTAGCACTAAAGATCAACGTAGCACCTTTAATTGTTGTAAGAGCGTAAATGAAGGTAATCAATCGGACAGAGTTTTTAAAACCAAGCAACGAAAAATTTAGCAACATCAACTTGAAAAAATGATTTGTGCAAAATAACAAATATGCGTCTTATACATCGCACTGAAACACTGAATAATCAACGTTGAAGTCCGCAAAAAAGATGTTCAAACTACTAAACAAATACCAAAATCGCGAAGCGTTCAACGCCCGGGTTTTCCACAAGAACGCCGATGTGGTGGAAGTAAACCCTTTAATCGTTGTAGCAGCGTAAATGGGGATGACTGTTTGGACTTACTGTTTAAAAAGCAAAAAATAAGAAACATACAATTTTCGCAAAACGGCCTTACAAAAGAAAAAATACGTGTCTTATACATATCCCGAAAAAGAAAACCCGGAGAAAAAATTAAAGCCGTTCTACTCAACGTGAAAGCTGTCGGAAGTGCAGAGCAGTGATTCGCCATAAAGGGCTGTAGCGAGAATATATGCTTACTACTACCACCTAATGCAACTCAAATTCCCGCAACTTCGCAGTGCTCGCGCGCCCCCTGCCTGAAACTGCGCCAGGGGGAGTTCTCTTCTTTAAAAGACGATAGTCTTTCTTGGGCGACGTAAAAGCAGAAATTTTGGTATGTCTGCCTGTCTGTCTCTGACTCGATTGAGCCACCCGGCCAAAGGGAAGCAGAATCTGCGCAATGCAGTTAAACCAGGATATTAAGAACCTCTATGTAACGAATTCCTGGTTTTAACGAAGTTTTTCAATTCTCCATTGCCAGCCCCATGGAAACCCATGTATTCGCGACCTCTAGGTAACGAAGGCGTTCTGACGGTTAACCTTGATGGAACGAGCTCGCTACGCTGATGACGCATTGTTTTTAGCACTTTTTTTGAAAAATAGTCTGGAGAAATTCGGAACTTTACGATCTTCGCACGCACAGCGAACTGCGGTGCGTTGTCAGTGTCAATGCGGTGTCAGTTATGTGGTAGGCCCGACTGTCGTCGTGTAGTCACGAGTCTCCACTGCTATCTGTGGTGACGCTTCGTCGGTAATGAGTTCGGCTGCCAAAAACAAACAAAAAGCTTTTTCTTTTCAAGACGAGTTCGCACTTTTAAATACGTTTTCCCCCTGCGAGAAAGATTAACGTCGCCGCCTGGCATATCCGAGGTAGCAATCTATAAATAATTATGAGTGCATGAAAGGGCATTAAGTCCCGAAAAGGCGCCCTTTCAGCAGAAGTTTGGCCCTTTAAACATATTAGGGCACCGTCAATTGTGAAAACGCCGAAGTTACACTTAAGCTACGTTTCTGAATATATGGGGGAAAGTGATCTTCCTTCTTTGGAGTGCCGTACAGTGACTAAGTTTGTGGGAAAGCAGGAGGCGCTAATCGCGCAGTTTTTTTATTGTGAAATCAATTATTAAGAGTTAGTTCACCATCACTGATGTCTACCATTTTGGTCTAGTTTCTGCTTCATTCACGTGAGCCTCAACTCAAAACCTGCATGTAACGAATACCTGTATGTAACGAAAAATTGTGAATTTTTGCCAACTTCTTTATTACCTGGTTCAACGGTAGTCTTATATACCTACAGCCAAATCTAAACGTCTACGTCCGGAGGCAGTCTTTATACTTGTCAACATTGTTGAACAAAAACAACGTATTATCCAAATGGGAGGCAGAAAATCAATACAATAGTGATATTTGCAGGGCTGTTTAATACAACGTTATTATTAGATGCTTGGTTTTTCCCATATAAAATCAAATACTGCACCAACTGCAGAAAATCATGACCTGCTGTTGCCCGCGCCACTATAGCTTCTGGCGGTATCTTAAAAAATCAAACGGCAACAGAAACGAAAGCTTCCACTAGATAGGTTCCACATTTCGTTTGAAAAGCACGTGGAGCAGCGCAACGTGGTTGTATAAATATTTTAGTAGAGTGCCTCGAACCACGCTCGTCTCCGCAGCACGGCAGTGCTGGCATCGAGGGACCCGGCCTGGAGCAGTGGAACACGGTAAATTTAAATTGACGTGAGCAAACCTCTAGCGTTTTATCTAGGGAGGAATGAGACGAAAAAGGGAGATCGTTAGAGGTGAATGTGATAGAAAGGGTAAGCGTTTACATGGCAGAGCGGCAGTCGACTGTCGTGTGTTGTCGACATTTACAACGAAAGCAGCAGATACGCGGACATTGTTTGTGCTCGCTTTTGCTCCCGCACGTGCCGGCGTTTCACTTCCCCCTTTTTAATGCTTACTATCGTAAAAACCAACCAAACGAGCGTTCCTAACTAAATGAACGTGGGCGCTGGTGGTAAATTAGATATATTCTGTCTCGAATGTACGTAGTTTTCTTTGCGCTAAACAACAGGGAGATGTATGACAAGCGCCAGCGGTTTGCGAGTTTTGAACGCTTATGACTATATAAATGGCTGGCCTTTCTAAACTTCCGGATTAAGCCGCGACGAAAGCGGCTACGACGAAACGCCAGCTCTGATTGGGTCCACCAAGCGAGCGATGGCGACAAGGCTAGCGCCTAATGTTCTCTGCACTTTAACGAAAAAGTCTGCAAAAGCACGTTCAAAATATGAATTAAACAATAGCGAAAATGGCCAACAATGTAACAAAACTCATTTTCACAGTAACAGCTGTGAGCGAACATCGTCATCACGGGATCCCTAACGTACAGCGTTTACGTGTGGCGAGGCTAATCTGGCTCCTTTATTTTTGTGCTGCGTGTCTGCCGCCACAAAACTGCCATTCCAATACGCGACTCATGTAAAATTTACACTTCGATGCTACGTGCCTTGTGAAGTATGCGTCCTTACAATGATAGGCGGGACCCGACTGGCCTAGCATTCACTGATGGCTCTGAGATTATTTGTTCGTTAGCTTTCTTGTTTGCTTTTTCCGTTTCTCAATGGAAGTTTAACCTCGGAGTAAGTTGCAAAATGTCATTTTTGGAAAAGACGAACTAGCAGTGCGCTTGACTGGCCTCGTTTAGCCTACTGCGGGGGAGGTAATTCACGTCCCTTCATTTAAAAAAAAATATAGAATCGTTTATGTTATCTCATGTCCGTGAACCTAAATTTATTTTATGCCGGCGGACCTATTTCGTGCCAAATATACGTCTTGCCGTGATACCTTCTCACACAGAGCCTCCAGGTTAGCGACGCACTTGACACACGCTGAAATACGAATTCCTCTAGCATTACATTCACATTGAAGAGAACAAACCAAATGAACATCAAGAAAAAGTTCCACCTTAAGCCGATACACTTCTCCCTCCTAACACCGCAAAAAACAGTGGCCAGTCAATGGCTCCGCAAATCGGGGCTCCTTGTTTTTCTAGCAAGTTTTTTTTTTCTTGAAGGTGCACAGAAGAGAAGTCTGTAAGCATTATTTCCAACCATAAAATTTCCGCCCCGCATCCAACCACACTGTTGGTCTAGGGAGGAAGGGTTGGCAGAAAAAAATAAGGGTAACCTGAATGTACGGAGATGGAAGAGGAAATATCTATTTTCTCATAGGGCACACCAAAAAAGGACGCCAATTCTTCCGTATGAGCGTGAAGGGTTTCTCGGATCCCGGTATGCACGGGTATGTGCGACATTGCCTCCATTCGAGGAGAACATTTGACCTTGGTCACATTTCTCTCTTTGGCTGTTACTTTTCTGGTGCGGGTTCAAACTGACGAAGCTCTTGCCAGGGGTGGCAAGAAAGTTTTCGTTCTGGTACTCCATAAACTTCACCAAGCGCAAGAAGCTTTACATTTTATGTTTCGATTTGGTGGGGTCTTAGTTCAACTTAGAGGCCAACATCACTAATATTTTTCTTTCCTCAAACTGGATCCAAATAAGTAATTTATGTCCCTGGAATCACAATGGCGAAATCCTAAGCCGCGTAAGCTCAGAGCACATTATCTATCGTCATTTAAAGTAGCTCTGAGCAAACGACGTTTGCACATAGCGGACAGTCGGCGAAACAAGTTCCGCGCGGGCTGTGACGGAGCTCGCGCTACTGCGGCCACCGACACGGCGCTCTTTCGTGCGCAGGGATGCGCTGGCCGCGATTATCTCTCTACACCACCACGCTGTACCGCTGTCGGCATCACATGTTTATAATTGACCGCATAGATTGCAATATTCACCATTTTTTCTGTGCAATAAGAGAGATCACGAACAGAACCAGCGTCGAAAACACCGATGCGTAGAGAAGAAACACCCAGGACAGTGGCTGGTCTAACTTAATTTTATTATTTAGAAAGGAAATATATATTCATAAGGAACCACAACACACAAAAATGAGGATAAAAAAGCAAAAAAATCTAGAACAACACTGCACAGAAAAGTGCTACCGAAGCAAAATGTACCAAAAGCGAGCTGATATGAGCGGGAAAAACCCAATCCAGACCCCTACAGAGAAGCTAACTGTTTTGAGTGAAGCAACACACTCGCTTGGCTAACACACGTGCCTTCGCTATCCGCAATGTGGAAGGCTTCTACAACTTCACATGTGATCTGCCGTCTGTGTTTAAAGAAAATGTGAGTGCCCTGTAAATTCGGTGAGCAGCCACATTTGATACAGTGTGATGACAAATGAGAACTGGCGGGACCTTTCAATGATAAATGATGATCACGCTATCGATACCAGAGGCACAATTTCACTACAGTGTTTGAGGAGGGGTTTAAGGCACGTTTATTTACAAACTGGGAGGTGAGCCACGCTTGTTAGGCTGAAAAAAGTTAAAACTTTACTTGGCGCTTTTTGTTTCAGTTCATTTGTAACTAAATAATCGAGAAACCACACGGTGCATCTACAGTAGGAACCACACAGAATCTGCCATTTTGTGCGTGGACCCAGCTCCGGAGAAAGTTTATCTCAGCGGCTTTATATAGCTTCTTGACTGCTAGTGACGAAGATGAAATTGTGGTTTTTGAGACAGCAACCTTTGGGTTATAATTGACCAAATGGGTTTGGATCCCAATGTTTGATGTTCTACTCTTGTAAGTTTACGATGGCATGAAACAAACACAGCGGTATGCGATTTGAACACATGAGATCAACCGTCATCTATGGGTGTTCGTGCGGAAGCTGTCCCTTAAAACAAAATACAGTTTCTTCTACTGTTGTGCTCGTTCAATAAATGCACATGATGTACGCACTTTACGAAGCCTGTTTTCGTGCAATTAGACCAGCCGATCCACTACATGCTAAGTGATTCACAAAAGGATCACGGTAATGCCTGTTCATACGGATCCTAAAAGGCCTCAAGCACCCTGAACAGCTGCACCATGTTTCAAAACAGTTTATAAAATAAACGGTAGCTAAAACGGCGTCATGTTAAAATTATTGTTTTGATTTACTTCAGTCTGGACTTGCCAATAGGCAACTGCTACTTACAAACAGCAAGTGCTGTATACATATACAGTCAAACCCGTTTATAGCAAACTGCAATATGCACCGCGATTAGTTCGATATATCCAATAGTTCGATATAGCCGAACCCGCCTATAACGAGCTTATTGTTACGAGTTTGCAATCCGCGGGAGCCCCTCCCCCGCCTCTCTCCCCCTCCCCAACTGCGCCATCCGCGTATGCAGAAACAAACACAGTACAGAAGCCATTACCATACCAAAATAATCCATTTATTGCAAGTAATAAAGCTACTTTCCGCCTTAAGTGCCCACGTTGCAAAAAAAAAGCGGTGATTTCTGTTTTCACTTTCGTTTTGGCGGCTTCAACTAGCATACCATTCTCTACACCAAACATTGTTTGCAGCAGTTCGAGTCCGCGTCCTCAAAATTCTAAGAAGCATTGACGGAGCACATCGACTGCCGAAAGCGCTTCACTATAAGCGTCGGACGGATTTCACTCGCGACATCGTCGGGAACGTTGGTGAGCGTTGGCTTACACTTCACCGATGCTGCTATCTTGGTCCGGACTCACTGATTGGGCGGGTTCCGTCGCGAGTCCCGCGCGTCGGAAACAGTTACGGAAAGTATTGGGCGTCACGTCGCTCCGTGCGACGGGCAACGTCTCAGTCGAGGCTCTTACTCTGTGGTCGCGTCCAATCCACATCTCAATCGCCGCTCCGAGTTCATGCATTTCGGTGGCCATTCTAGGCGCAAAGAGTTCGATATATCGGATGTGAACTTCGTTATAAGGAATATGTTTCCCATGTATTTTCGTAACTGAAATATTTTTGTTCGATATATAGCATAATTCGCTCTATCCGGGTTCGTTATAGCCGGGTTTGACTGTAGCACGAGATTGCACCACCCTCCCACTTCCTACGTCAGGATTAGTCGAAAAATTCTTTCTCTGCAGTAAAAAAACCTAATCTTAGTGACCACTGAACCCGAGCTGCGCCTTGGATAATGAGTTTGGGGCAGTGCGGGCTGCCGAATATTTCCAAAGCATTGGGATCATAAACTTGCGCCTAAAATCTCTGCACATCGTGTTTTTCAATTTTCGCCTCGGTCTGAGGAATCGCCGCACCTAGCGGGAGCAAACCCGCCTTTTCGTCCCCTACTGCAGAATGCCTAATCTCATGAGCAAATACGCCCACTGCAGTAAGCAAACATTATGAACAATGGCCACTTCATTAGGTGACCAAATTTGATTTCGATCATTTTGTCGCTGCTGATGTCTTTGCCTGCCGTTTACAATCGGGCTGTTTTCTGAATGGCCTTCTGGAAGCGCTGTTCTTTAAAGAGGACTCCCACTGTTATCCCATAGTATTTTAATTTTGAATGATCTGAAAAACGTTTCCAAGTCTTCCTTTATTATCAATCATATACCAAAATCACCTCCCTGTATTAGATATTACGGTAAACACTGCTGAAACGTCTGCCTTTAAAACGCGTAAGGGGCTTTGCATGAAACGGATACGCGCTCTAAATAAAGAATTTTTGGGCGGGTGGCTAGATAACGGTAATTATTTACTGGGCGTTACAAAACAGTGTACAAGTGAAATGGACTGGACGGAAGACGAACCGTTTCTCGTACTTGACTCCTTTGTTTTTCATTTGCAGTTGCGCGCTGGGATGCCAGGAACATCAACAAACGCAAGTTGCACACATATAACAACAGACGCCACTGTCGTGATCACGGTTCTATAAAATTCAAGAAATTCGGTTCAACAAATTGGTAACAGTTTGACAAAACGAAAACAGAATGTATTGCTAGCGTTTCTGTACTAGGAAAATTCAGGGCTAATGAATCTGCGTTGATGGCCAGCACAATGTTTATAAGCGCTTCTTTAGTTAATTAACCGGTTCGTGCTGAGAAAAGAAATCAAAGTTATTCGTGCCATCAAAAAGTATCTATATTGACGAGAAACCAGTTCGATATCTCGACAGGAAAACCGGATAATGAGGACTCCTAAATATGTTTTTAGTAGCTTTAACTGCTCTAGCAGAATACTTTTAGAGTTCAGCTGTAACTTGTGCATTTGAAACGTGGTGAATGTATCTCCTGGCTACATTGGTATCCAGGAGTGCTGTTTAGGAGTTAAATATTCATAGTGGTGCAAACGCGCGAACCGAAGGAACATAGGCAGAAACCAATGACAGAAGCGCTCACATTGCTACGACGACGAATCTGTGCTATTTGGCCCAATTCTCGACTATTTTGATTATTATTTCAGTTTCTGGGGGTTCTCCTAATGGATACTTTCAATACTCCGAACTGTTTGAAGGAATGTAAGGTATATTTATTGCCGCAGAACTCCCATTATTAGCATGGTTTTAAGGTAGAACGTATCGCAGCGACCAGTCGCATGTGCCGTAGTTACTTGTCTGGGTTAACGGGGCAGTTTCGAATTTCCCCGCTTCGGATGGCATTCTTTTGAAGCAGTATGCTCTTACTATTTTGAAATGTGAGAAACGGAAATGAAAACACGTGTAGTTTCCTTCCTTTAGTTTTTATTTTTACTTTTTACTTAAGTATTACTCCGTGGTTATGGCTTGCCCGATATGGTTTGCCCGAAATGGTTTGCCGGATTTCGACACTTCCAGTGCTGAACACTAAGACAGAAAATACTACAGCAAGATATAACCCCTAATAAGAAGAAACAAAACCAATACATTTGAATGTCACTTACCGTGCAATAAATAATAACTCAAAATGTCGAAAGCTTAACACCTCACCCTTCGCGATGATGCTCGGAGGTTAACAGGGCGATCGCAATAGCCGTAGATGCATACCAATTCCATGCGCCCTTGAGTAACAAGTAAACAGCGCAATGTCATGAAGCGGGTCAATCTCAAGTGCTCCCTTCTGGGTCAGTCTACGGACCGTTCAAGTACGGCCCGATGTTAGCAGTGCAGAACGAAAGAAAGTGGAAAGACGCCCACACACAAGTGCATTATGTATGAGGGGGCCAAATATCGATTGGCGCAAACCCGGGACAACAAAGAGGCAGCCCGAACTCGTCTCCTTGCAGCCTGTGCTTCTGTACGTTATCGACTTCTGTCAGCTGCTATCGGCCCCGGCTCATTTTAGCTTGCGTCGTACTCTCCAAGTCATGGAAGTTTCGCTCTGTCAACAATGAAGTACAAGCCGCTTTTGGTATTCGTTTGTTGTTAGTCGCATTTCTTCATCACTGGATGCCTTCGAAGAAACGTTGCGGGGTTTGTGAGCAGTGATGATAAAGGGCCAAATGCTGTCATACTCTATTCCTGCACTTCCTTGAAAACCTTTTGTACCGGCATTATAAGTCATCGTGATGGTGTAGAAAATAGCCAATAAACTTTTCCGGCAAGTATTAAAGTTTTGCTGTGAATGCAGCGCTTGCAATTGGGCTACCCTCATGTGAGGCAGTTTGTGAATTTCCAGAAGTTTGGGATACTTCTGTTAACACAAGGCGACTACCTGCCTCGAAAACGGTCCTCATTCCCAAACCTGGCAAGCCACTCCACATTGACAACCTCCGGCCGATTTCACTTACGTCTTGTGTGGGAAAATGTCTCGAACACGTACTACTGAACCGCTGGAATCACTACCTCGAGTCCAATCACCTCTACCACACACTATGACCGGCTTTCGCCTTGGCCTCAACACCCAAGACGCCATGCTCCTCATCAAAAGAGACATTTACGACGAACCCACAGCGGACAGCAAGGCGATCCTTGGGCTAGACCTGCAGGGGGCTTTTGACAATGTGAGACACTTCTCCATCCTCCAGCAGATCTCGGCCCTCAACATGGGGAAACGGACCCACGCCTACGTTCGAGCCTTCCTATCGGATCGCACCGTCACCCTCCACGCAGCAGGAGACATGCAATGCAACTCCTGTCCAAACGACAGGGCAGCGTTGGCACGCCACAGGGGGCGGTGATTTCGCCGTTCCTTTTCAACATAGTGATGTTCAAAGTCGCCGCAGCCCTGGACACCGTCCCGGAGGCGCGCTACAACATATACGCGGAGGATACCACCATATGGGCTGCGCCTGGCAGCGACGGACACATTGAGGACACGCTGCAACGCGCGGTGCAAGCTGTGGAGACCAGCCTCACGGACACGGGCCTCAAATGCTCGCCGGCCAAATCGGAGTTGCTCATCATCACCCCTCGGTGTCCCGTTCCTCGAACCCGCCCGACATCAACCTCTACACGGCAGACGGCAACAACATTCCCAAATTCGACCGGATCCGAGTACTGGGCATGCACATCCGAGCTAACGGAGCCAATTCTTTCACTGTGCAAAGGCTCCTGGGCAAGATCGCCGCCGCCATGACTCTCATCCGCAAAGTAGCCACTCGCCTCGCGGGAATGCCGGAGGCCAGCGTACTTCGACTGGTCCAGGCGTTCGTCGTTACCCACATTGCCTGCATAGCGGCTTACCACAATTGGACGCAGACGGAAACGCAACGTCTAGATGCGGCCCTCCGCCGGGCATACCGAGAGGCCGTCGGTCTCTACCGAGAGGCCCTCGCCTCGACGGCCTGGGTGTCCACAACACGATTGCTGAAATTGCAGAAGCTCACCGAGTCAATCAACTCCACCGCCTCTCCAACACGCTAACGGGCCGCTACATACATGACAGAGTGGGCCTGCGCCCTATCCATGCCCTGCCACCAGAAGTGCAATCCCTTCCCTCGCCCTTTGCCCGTCGTCTCAGTGTTGCACCCCTTCTCAAAATCATGCACCCCGGAATTCACGACGCACGACGCCAGGCTCGGGCGCGAGCTCTGGACAAACTCTACTCCAATGAAACAGGAGCCCGCTACGTAGACGGCAACGCCTACCAAACCCGTCCTGGTCGGTTCGCGGCCGAGGTCCTGACGGCGACCTCGGGAACAATTGCAACAACGGCTAGCTTTCGTGCCGACATGCCGGATCAGGCCGAGGAGATGGCGGTTGCCCTGGCAGCCACGGATCCGCACTGCACTGTGATCCTTAGTGATTCTAAGACGGCCATTCGCAACGTTGGAGCCAATACAATCACGTCGCCGACAGCGAGACTTCTCACAACACCGCCACCCCCTCCAGCAGTCCTGTGCACCTCATCTGGTTCCCAGCCCACTTGGACCACGCCCTGACTAGGGACAGAGCCCACAACCGCAACGTCGATACGGACCGGGCCGCCCATGATCTAACCAGTCAGGCATCCCCTCGGGCGAGGTCCCCCAGGCCACTAACAGGCCCTGGGTCGGAACTGCTGGACCCTTCCGAGACAGGGCTAGAATCCCCTACCCCGCTCGAAGACTACGGTTCTATACTACGCTGGTACAGGGACTGCAGGCGTCGCCTCCCAGCTCCCCACCCAAGACTCACCCGCAGTGAAGGAGTGTTATTGCGCCAGATACAAACGGACTCAGTGCTCACCCCTGTGTTAGGCAAACATGTGGCTCCGGAAGTGTATCCCAGTGCAGTGTGTGCTGTGTGTTGTGCCGTGCGTGAACGCTAGCCCATATCCTTCAGTGCTTTCCCCAAGACCCCGCACCCTCTAGCCTCCGGCAGCTACCAGCCTTCGTGTGTAGAGCCATCACCTCGTCCGACTACAACACCCAGAAGTTAGTCGTCCAGTGCGTCCGGGAGGCCCTGGAGTGGCAGTGGGCAGGCGCGGCGGGTCCCTCGGGGCCGAGCGCCGGCCGCCCGGACTGTGGCTTTTAGTGCCGGACTGGGCGTCGCCATTAGGCGCCACCGGACCGTTTTCTGTTTTCAATAAAATTTTCTCTCTCTCTCTCTCTCTCTCTCTCTCTCTCTCTCTCTCTCTCTCTCTCTCTCTCTCTACCATGAGTCTAAACGTTTGCTTTTCTCGAAAATTTTACCTGAAGTGGTTCATTGCGGAAAGAATCAATTCACATTACTACGGCCAAACTATGAAACACTACAGAGCCATTAGAATACGCACATATATTGGTTCAGGGGCATCGCCAAATGCGGTGCCTAAAATACTACCGCAAGCTTCGCAATTGGATAAAATAGGCAAAAGCGTCCGAGGGTATACATGCTCTCTGTGTAGTCACAACATTGACTGCGTCAACTGCGTTTGGTTGCCCGTGCCAGTATCTCATAATTGAACTTGAATGGGAAGCCAATAACCGGGGATAGCAAAAATAGCCTGTTTTCTGCTTATATTCGAGTCAGAAACCCTTGAAAAAGAGGAACAATATGCCAGAGACCCGCTAAATGTAAATGTAATAGTAAATGTATATGTACTTTTTTTCACAATTAGTCACTTCAGAAGGAAACGAAATTCGCTTCATATAAATTGCAGTGCCTTGATCCGAACGTTTGTGTGTGTAATCATCACTGCAAACACTTTGTTGGCCACGTTGGTGCAAAGTTCGAAGCACCAAGCGCTTGTCACGCATTCTTCTGTGTCCTTGTGTGTCAGCACAGCTATGCCCTACTACAGAAGCATACCGGGCAGTAGATACAGCAGTGGTTTACCGATATCACACGGTTCCACGGAGCAAGAATACATCTATAGAAGGAGAAACGTTCACCAAATGATGGTACAATGAAGACCAACGCCGACTACAAACCTTTTTATCTGCGACGGCAACGGAGAGGGTAGCGGCACCTGATGGACGAAATAATATATGCCACAACTCATTCCCGGGCCGGCGACGTGCAGTGCCAATCGCGGTGGCCGCGCAGTCTCTTTTCCCGAAAGAAATTCCGCTAGCTTATTCTTGGCCAAGTATTTTGTAAGTTATATGGCCACCCTCCGAAGCGACGTTGCACCTCCTGTCTCGTTCTTACGCCATGTAAGGTGGGGCAACAACAACAACAACAAGAAATTAAGGGAAGCTTGCACGCACGCGCAAGACTTGAATGCCGAAGCTGTTGTAGGTTTGAGTAGCCCAAGAAAGACTCTCGCCTTTAAAGGTCGAGCGCCAAAAGGAATAGGTAACCGATACAATTTAACCTGTTTTTCTATTCGTACGCGCGTTTGCACCGCCCAGCAAGCAAGCAAGTGTCTGTAAATATAGGGGAGGGGGGGTGGATTCGGGGGGTCTCATTTTTACTCGCTCTCCAATGGGCGCACCGTCATTTCCCCTAACGCGCGATTTTGGCTCCGAGTGAAAGCAACTATCGCCATAAATTTGGTGTTTCTGTAGAGCGCTCTTACATAGTTACGCGCGTCGGTCCGTATTATTTTACACCATTTTTGATATGTTCCAAAACTCAACCCTCCATGTGGGAAGGCAAATGGTTTTCCGTAGGTATTTTTTTCTGGACTGGAGGGATATACATTACAAACGCAGTTTTCCCAAATATCTTGCTGTCAGAAGCTGAGACGCAATCTTTTCAGTCTGTGAGCATCCTGGGTTTAAGTAAAGCGCATTTCGGTTCCCATTTTTCTTTATTAAACCCGCAGGGCTCAATTTAGGTGGTATTGTAAACAAATGCTATATAAACCTACTTGTTTTTAGACACACACAGTCGTTTTATCGATAGCAACCACGAGCTTTATTGTGAAAGCTCAAGCTCATACCTGTCATGGTAAGTGTAAAAAAACTGTTACGAATTTTATCGCGCTGTTTACTTTTTAGTGCAGTTAAACGTTGACGTGGTCACTTACCTGTCTACATTGAAAGTGAGTGTCTCGAGAAAATGTGTCATTATTCCACTATTATAAGCGATCACAGCCTTCGGGTACCGAGAGGGCACCCTAACAACTAAAAAAGAAATGATTTTTAACTGCTGTTCCAGGACTGCTGTGCAGGGTTTATGACCCAAAGTTTTTCTAAAGACGCGCGATCAGCTTTAGAGCAAATGAAAAACCCGTAGAACCCTTTAGCGTTACTTCTGTTCCCACGGTTCTCTAAAGTGGCTTGTTAATTTTTTTCTCGGAAGTTTGCCCTGCGGCATAACGGTACACGATTCACAGGTACACGAACAAGTTTGGTTCGTTTATAAAGTCCAAAAGTTGCCGATGATATGGTCCATGAACCAAGCGCTGCAGGTCTGGAGGGCTGCCAGGGTGGAGGTCGATTGCACGAAGCTGCCTTAATAGGATCTGATGCAGTCCCAGGCAGGTCCACAGCAGATGCTGCACATTCGCATTCTGTACGGCGGAGTATGGGCCGTGGTACTGCTATGGCCAAGAGGCAGTCACATTTGGAATTGTTCAGTCTATAAATAACAAAACGTTCAAAAGCGTCACTGAACACTTGGAACGGCACCTTTAAAAGCAGCCGTGCGTTTTCTCACCTCTGCCTAAAAATTTGTTTCGGATTTTATTCGCTAAGGCTACGTAGCCTGGGCAGCTGCAGAAGTGAGACGTAATAAATATACAAGCCACTGAGCCATTGTGTCCCTGTTAGTTCGCGCTGTTCCCCAAGATGTAAAATAGCTCGGTGTTTTTTTATGGCTCCTTCAATAGTCAAAGTATGTCTGGAAAACTTCGGGCTCATAAAATATTTAAACATTTCGCCAAGTTTTGTTCATAAGGAAAATGCCGATTTTTGCCTAATGAAAAAAAAAACACTCAAACTTCCCCGGCTAAATAATCGTTGCATAAGAAAGCCGAAAAGAAAGACATTTCTCTAACCTACGTATTTTCCGGCCCTCCGATAGCATTCCTGTTCCGCGCCTATGACAGTTATTCCGCCGTTGCATGGACGTGCCACGCTATATTGAAGATGCAATATGTTCCTTCCTTTCTGGGGGGAATCAAAAGCTACAACCACGCATACGCCCATTAACCTTTTATTCTTGTATGGATGCCTAGCCACTTCACTGTTTTTTTTCTTTTAGTGGCGGGGTGATTAGCATCTGTTTTTTTCTAGTGATCGAGTTTCATGCTATATTGTTGAAATCGGTACAATAAGCTGCTAATTTTGCGTCGCGCAAAACCCTCATATTTCCGGCGTTGGATCATTTTTAACTACACTAGATTAAAATAGCTACAACATTCGAAAAGTGAAGCCAAATCCTGTTTCACTACACTAGAAGAGTCATGATGATGATGACTTGTTTTATGGCGCAAGGCCAGCTATGAGTAAGGGGAGCCAAACAAGGATTTAGTCCGTGACAGCGAGGTGTGGGCAAACTCTTAAGCACTTGAATAACTATAAATGTGAAATGGATTAAAAGTCAATAAACAATATAGCCGCTGTAAATGACCAGGTTACAATGATACGTGGTATGAAATAAGGTGTAAAAATTTGATTTATGTTAAGTTCTTGGAATCGTCGGTTAAGTTCTTGGAACATGGAATCGTCGGCTATGAAGCAAGATGAATGTAGTAGAATGTGTTGTCTGTAGAGTTCTGGAAAGTGTCTGCGTCTTGTGTCAAAAGTTCTGAATTGAATGCGTTTGTGCGGTACGAATAAGTCCTCGCCACACCTGCCACACACTGGTTTTAGAGATCGAGTGAGCAGGTGGGAGTATGTTGCATGTGTGTGGCCTGTCCCTCACCGAGTTAAGGCATTTCAGTGTGTCTATTGCGTGATTCAGTAGTGTATCTTCCGAAGTGTGGCTTCATTACGTTTAATTTGTTGTCTGTCTTTCTACTTCAGTGCGTTTGCCATGTTTTATGAAGCTGTTGTCTGAATGGAGCTTGAGGCCAGTGTTGGGTACCAGTGTTATGTCCGCGTTTTGGTGTGCGGTGGCGGCTGCCATTTCAACCGCAAACTCGTTTCCGGCGATCCCAGAGTGGTCAGGTAGCAATAACACAGTCATTCAAAGGTTTGACGTGTATGCCGCAATGATGGTCCTAAAAACAATATTGACGATGCGGTTTTTAGAGGACTTTCCGGGTGATAGCGCGCGTACCACGCTGAAAGATTCGGTGGAATGATAGTTTTAGGAATACGGGGTCCGAGTATATGATTAAAATCATGCACACTTCCCTCTAACGCCGGCGATGGTTCAACGCGAAGCTTTCTCATGGTGGATTTTTTGCTTGGCCAATCCCACACAGTGAGTATATGGTACTCTGGAGGTACGCCCCACTTTTCTAGGATACCTACAGCCACAGAGTTTCTCAGTAAGTATACTAGCCCTTTCGGCCCTGGCGTCGTCATTTGACGACACAACACACAATATCCTATAGCGCCTTAAGAAGAAAACCAAAACTGCTAGTTTTCAAGGTGGAGGTTGTACAAGGATGCCTCAAGCGATAGACATCACCATTGTTAAGATTGCGCGAGGCTTTCTTCCCCTAAAGACACTCCCGTTCTGCGGACGTTTCGGTGACTCCTGCCTCCTCACTTCACTGAAATTCACCTTCTTTGGGTTCCTGGTCATGCAGGGATCACATTCAACGAGACTGCCGACTCTCTAGCAAGGGTAGCACTTTCTGGGCCTGTAGTAGACGTCGTAGAGCCGACACCTTTAATAACAGCAGCTAGGTACCGTAGGATGCTGAAACTCCAAGTACAGCAAGAATCGGTTTTATTATCATTCAGGGATTTTAATCATCTTAAATTCTCATGGAAACCTGAATGGTGCATTTCACGCAACTTAGAGGTGGTTATTACAGCGTTACGTTGTCGAGTACCCAAGTTAAATAGGTATTTGCATAGGTCTCGTCTGGCGCCAACAGCTCTGTGCAGCTATTGCAACAAAGAGGAGTCTGTCGATCACTACCTTTTGACATGCCGACGTTTTTCACGACTGAGACGTCAGTCCCTTTACAGTTTGGGTATATCCCTAACAGTGCCGGCTATTCTATCGTTCGGGGCATTCGAAACGGGGTTCTGCCGCCGGGATGTATGCTCTGCCCTCCTGCGCTACATTGAAAATTCAAAACGATTGTCTTTATGATTGCGATTGGTCACCCTCGCTTTGATTTTTCAGGATTTTTTTTTCCTTTTTTCTCACAAATTTTTCCAACCAGTCTAAATTATCTTTCCTAAACGTCTCGTGATTAGATAAGAATTCCATTCATTTTAACCATCCTCTGTTGATTGGCCGATCCCCTGATTGGGTATGTGCCATACCTAAAGGCGCAACAACAACAACCACAACAACAACACAGCGTAAGACGACCGTGCGAGTAAGGAAACAGAAATTTCGGTTCGTCAAAATGTCTATAAATCTGTAAATACTTGGATTACCAGCTTTATATTTTTTCTGTAAGATCAGGGTGTCATAGGCTTTCCGACAAAAAAAAACGTTTTTTTTTACAGAAACGGAAAATGTTTGATTGCCTAATGACCTAATTATTTGTTTTGGCTGTAAATTAATAAATACTTGCTCTATTAGCGTCGTTTTTGATTTCTGTGCTTCTGATGTCCAAAGCTGTGCGAAAAAATGCATAAAAACAATTTCCGCTTGAAATAAAAAATACATGGCCGAGAGGGCTAGGGATGAAACTGCACCTGGTAATCCATTGTGTCTTGGGGGGTTATGGGAAGACAGCTTCTGGAATCGGCTTGACATAACTGGATTCTTAAGCGGTTTTTGGGATTTCCCTTTTTCATTGTGCGTTCGTTAACACGTGTACAATCTACGAGGTAGCTGAAGTCCTCCCTGTTTTGTGATAGCCGTGAGCCGTGGCAACTGCGTGTTCGGTGAAAGAGCACGCAGTGCGTGATCGTAGCTGACGTTTGTCTTGCCGAAGTAGCAGGAACCATAGAGTTTCTTAGTAAGTATACGGGAGAGGAAACTGCTCCTCGTAAGCCATGTTGTCGTGGGGGTTCATGGGAAGACATCCTTTTTTGGCTAGTACTAGGCATAACAACTGCATTCTTAAGCGGTTTTGGGATTTGCTTTCTTCACTATGCATTCACACGTTTACGAGCTAAAAGGAAGCCGAAATCCTCCCGTTTCTGTGGTAGCCGTGTTCAGTGAAGCAGCAGGCAATGCGTGATCGCACTTGACGTTGCTCATGCCGCAGTCGAAGGACGTAGTACTGAGCGGGTAATATGCCGACGCGAAATTTGTAGCCGACGAAAAGAAGAAACAAAACGTACTTCGACGAAGACAAGACACGGCAGATACAGGGCTCTTCTATGCGTCCTATCTTGTCATCGTCCACGACTGTTTAACGCTATGTTTTTATTTTTCGTGTTAAACTAGCTGGCGGTGGCGGTGCACCGGTTCACCGCGAAGGCAACGTTTTCATAGGCACGCTCAAAAAACTTTCGAAACTCTTCAAACAACTTATATTTTGAAATAATGGTATAATTAATAAAATCACAGTCTAATGAGTTACCCCCCAAATAATAACATTGTTCGTAACTACAACCTTGCCCAGCGGAATAGCAGGCACAACCGTTCCGGCAAAAATACGCTTCGCTTCTTTTTTTCTTAGTTTTAAAACAGCCTGTTTTTATTTTCCACTTACATAATTGATCACTATTCTTCGCGTTCTTGTGGCACTTTGTTTAAATTTGCGGTCACTAAAACGTTTCAATCCAAGCCAATGACGAAACTAAGGCGAGCGCGATGTATAATGGCGGCCCATTACGACACAGACGACCTTGATGTGAGCCGTATAAGCGCTAGCGCCCGATTCCTCTCTAGTGTATACTGTAAGAAACTCTGTGGAAGGAACGTATGACTTAGCTAGTACTATGCCGCGGCGAAAGTTGTAGCTGGTGAAGAAAAAAGTTGGCTCCAATCGACGCTCTGAAGTTGGTTGGAAAGCAAAGCTGTGAAGGACCCCCACAACAATTCCACATGCGACATCACTTAAATTCACACGCGTGGATCTAGAAATAGTGAAAGCAGATATTCTTGCAGCCGTTACCTGAGAATAGCGGGGGCCTCGTCTCGAGCGCAGCAGCGTCGGCCACGGCCGCTCTAGAGCGGCAGATGCCGCCGCTTTAGCCCAGTCGCGAGTCGGGAGAAAGAAAACGGAGGGGAGCGTCTTTGGAAGGGTGAGACAGCGGAACAAAGGCTCCTGAAGTGCTAGATAGGACCTACACCACCGCGCGACACAAGCGCAGACAGTGAAAAAATACGGCGTGTGAGCTTAGAGATTCCCATTTATACAGATCTGAACTAGTCAGTTTCGTAAGTTTGAGAATTGCGAGAAAGGTGACGCAACTTTTATAATCGCTATTTATCAGAACCAGTTGCTCCATTTGTCTTTTGTAATACCTGCTAAACACAACCGAATCGGTATTCAGCAATTTCACAATTTCAGCAAAGAACTAGAGGAACTCTTCAATAATACTAAGTCGGGGATCCGTGCGTAATGAGCCCCCGCCCCCCCCCCCCCCCCCCCGCAAAAAAAAAAATTATGCGCACTCAGGTAGCCTATCAGGATGAAGGAAATTAGAAGGCTGACAAAGGATCATAAAAACATAGGACACATGCTAATGGTGCGTTCTCAGTAACTACGTTGGATGACCTTCGAAAAATGTCTGTTTGTGGTAATTGTCTTGTCCTGATCCCGTACCATTTCCTACCCTTTAGTGTTAATTTGAAGGTAACGCGTTCGCGGTTAGCATTAATTATTGCCAAGAAAACAAATTTCGAGGACGCTTAACCTTCGCCGTGGCATCAAAATGCGACAACAATGTTGATCTTGGTGTTTAAGAAGACTGTGTATTGGGCTGTGGCATAAATTACTTCCTGCAAACATCGCACTCGCGCCTGGAGTGAGAGCGCGCTACAGCGCGTTAGGCCGCTACAGAGTCCAGTGCAGCGCGCCTGCAGAACAGCGGGGGTCGAAGTTGGTGGCGTCAGGTTCATCGTGCCACGTTGGAACTAACAACGGCCCCTTTAGCGCATGTTCGGTCATTCGCACAAAATACCAAGTTAAGATTTCCTGCATAACACAAAACAGCGAGCTAGCCGCAACCTGAAGCAGGCGCCACGCCGGGGAATGGCTACCGTGCATTCGTGGTGGTAAAGCTGGCTGCACACAGCGCGAAATGTGGGATGCCACATCTTCGGAGCAAGAACAAGACAGTAGGGGAACAGCGCTTCCCAGGGTGGCCAGATAAGCTCACAATTAAGCACTTGGTCAGTTCTCAGCTAGCGGCATCGGTCGTGTGAGGAGAAACTGTGAGGCAACCGCGACCGTGATTTCACTGCGCAGCTAAAGAATGAATTTTGGCGGTTATCCATCAGGTGCCGCTGCCTTCTCATTTGCCGTCTCTTCCACGACGCTTTGCAGTGCGCATTCGTTTTCATTGTGTCATTATCTTGTCGCTGCACCATTGGGGCGGGCGCAGCCGCTCCCGACGCAATGGCGCAGCGACCAGGTAATCAAAGCGGGCAGATAATACAAAGACAATAAACACTGAACAACCTAACCTTATCTCTTTGCTGGATAGCTCCAGGCGCCCTGTTCCCCATGCTAAGGAAGCCGATATTTTAAATGCTGCTTTCTGTTCAGTATTCACTAACAAGCCTCCTAGCGATCTTCCTGTTGTTCCACCTTTTCGACAATCTTCTGATACTAGCATTGCTGTCAGTCCCTCTGGTACAGTTACGGTGATTGACTCACTTCGTAATTCTTCCTCCATTGGAATCAATGGTACTAATGCCAAAGCGCTCAAAAACACCCAATATGCATAGTCAATCATCTTGTCCCTAGTATCTCAACAATCTTTGGACAGAGGAATTGCTCCACTAGACTGGCTAATCGGCAAAATCACCCCGGTCGTCAAAAAAAGGAAGCCGTTCATCTCCCCTGAACAACTGCCCAACATCTATCGGGTGAGTGCTTCAAAATTATGGAACATACCATTTCCTCCTAAGTTGTCAATTTTTTGTCGTCAGCGTACATTTTCAATATCAACCAACATGGTTTCCGCAAGGACTACACTTGTGACACTCAACTTGCTCTATTCCTTCACAACCTGCACTCGCGTTTGACCGCGACATTCCAATTGAAGCCCTTTTTTGATTTCGAGAAAGCCTTTGATACATTTCCCTATGCTTCACTTATACTTAAGCTAT
The DNA here is from genome assembly GCF_048455015.1 of Haemaphysalis longicornis. NCBI lineage: Eukaryota > Metazoa > Arthropoda > Arachnida > Ixodida > Ixodidae > Haemaphysalis > Haemaphysalis longicornis. The sequence continues at coordinate 57,816,168 of NW_027526295.1, read as the reverse complement.
CTCGCCTCATTTAGATCCGTGTACATTAAACTGGATTCACAGTTGTATTACACATCGACAGCAGTTTGTTTATGCCAACTCCCCCTCGTTATCCCTGTCCCTTGTTTTTTGCGGTGTGCCCCAAGGCACCGTTGTCGGGCTCCTTCTTTTCTTAGTGTGTAATAATGACCCTCCCGATGTTGTTTCTTTCATTATCCGCTTCTTTGCGGGTGATTGTGTTGCGTACAGCCTAATAATCGATTCATCAGACGAAACTTCCCTTTAAATCAATGTCCTCGCTGTTAGAGAGTGGGGCAAGAAATGGCTCACAGCTTAACGTCAGCAAAACAACATTTCTCTCTTTTCAACGTCGTTCTATTTATGCCACCCTACACGTATTACCTACACAACTCTGCTGTATCCGCCTCTACGTCCGTCAAGCACTTAGGTATCTACATTAGTAACTATTTAACCTTGTCCAACCACGTCAGCCATGTTACTAGCGCATCAAATCGTGTCTTCGGCTATCTTCATAGACGCCTTTCCTTGACACGATTCTCTGTCAAACCACTCGCATACAAAACACTCGTTATTTCGAAACTTGATTACGGCAACAGAATCTAGTACCCGCACAAAGCCAACTTCTGTAACGCCCTTGAATTCTTCAAAACCGCGCAGCCAGGTTCATCCTTTCAGAATCTTCATATCACTCCAGCGTTTCGGCACTAAAATGGCAACTTCGACTCCCTCCTCTAATCTTCCGTTGACTGATAGTACGCATGTCTTTTTATCACCGGTTATTTTATTCCCTGCCACCGAATAATCAGTTAATCGTACCCGCTCTTAGAGCCTGGCGCAATAGCCATCGTAACGCTGTTTACTCACCACGCGCTCACACTACAACGTTTCAGCGTTCATGCTTTGCTCATACAGCAAACGACCCGAACAAACTTTGCGCCAATGTTGCCGTTATTACCGATAACAGTCGTTTTAGGTATGCCGTAGAAGAATTATGTCCTGATCTGTAGCCGTTTTTGTTTTACACCTTTCCACAGTATTTTGCCTGACTTCTTTCTGTCTACCCCACATGTAATGCCATCAAAAGGGCCCTTGAGGTACCAATAAATAAATAAATAAATAAATAAATAAATAAATAAATAAATAAATAAATACATGGCGCAGGCTGCCAGCAGGACGCGCCACCTGCTCACACACTATCTGTTGGGGAAGCGTATTACGATCCCAGTGATGTCAGTTGGCGCCGCAATTCGCGGTGCGCGATTTTTAGCTCGCGGTCAATGCTACTGAGGACGCCGGCTGCTTTGCTGAGGGGCTTTTCCTCCAACTCTTGGCGTTAGAAAAGCCTGCTGCCATCTATATATTAAGCCATAACTGCTGCCCACATACTTTCATTCTTTTCGCTCGTTTAGCCTCCATGATATTTTTTAAGATGGTGTCAGATGCTGGATCAATATTCTTGCCGTCTGGTCCACAAAGGGTCGTCTTCGAAACGAATAAAGCGCCTACGGTTCCGGTCATGTTACAAACGATGCGATGTCTTGACATTGTTTTGTCTCTTGTGCTAAGGTAGTAGCAGTAGCAGTAACTTCGGTTTGCCCGAAAGTTGTGGCGACCGCTCCACGGAGTTGTTCACTCAGTTATCTAGACAGTGGGGCTCCCGATGTTTTGGGAGCTCTATGTTTTATTAATTATTTTACTGTTTTGGGAACAAAAGATCATGACGGCGGAGTGACTGGCTCTAAAAACCTTGCACTGCTGCCCTATTAACTGGGATTTTGATGTTAACTGGGAAAGAACTCACCTGACGCAACTTATACAGACCACACTCTTGTACAGTTCTGGTTAGAAAATTCGGTTGTTGATTGCACACCTGTCCGTTCTTGCTCCGAAAAAATGCACTCCACAGTGAAATCCAGCTTTACGCAGCTGCGTCGTTTTTGCAGCGTGTATTTACGAAAAAGCTTTCGCACTGTGGTGCATACTACTCAAATCCATTGTAAAATATTCAAGGAATACTTGTAATTTCGGGCAAACAAACAAAAATTTCCCCGCATTTCCCCGAGGGGAAGAATGTGAAAGTGCGAATGCAGGAGTTGAATTTGCGCGGTTCGGTAATGTTCGCGAAAGAGAGATCACACACACACACACAACTACAAAGAAAAAAAGATGCATTTATTCACAGACACCTATTTGTGTTGTCGTTGTACTTGATTGCTAGAGCGGATCTCAGCTTTGAAATTTCGTGTCAGTACTCCTTTAAGCGGGTGCATTAGCCCTTCTCACGCCCGATTCCTGGCCAATCCCCCACGTGGGTATGTGCCATGCACAGACACCTATTTGTGTTGTCGTTGTACTTGATTGCTATAGCGGATCTCAGCTTTGAAATTTCGTGTCAGTACTCCTTTAAGCGGGTGCATTAGCCCTTCTCACGCCCGATTCTTGTCCAATCGCCCTCAGTGGGTATGTGCTAAAGAAATTAGGAACTCTTCTTGGCCAATCGCCCTAAGTGGGTATGTGGTGCGGATGGACGGACGGCGGTGGACGCGTGATTCAGATTACTTGGCCAATCGCCCTAAGTGGGTATGTGTTAAAGAAATTAGGAACTCTTCTTGGCCAATCGCCCTATGTGGGTATGTGGTGCGGACGGACGGACGGCGGTGGACGCGTGATTCAGGGTCGCTTAAGAAGTGCATTCGCACTTAATAAAGGCAGATACAAACGACGAGAATAAAATTTTTATTCCAGGCAAAGCTGCTACTACGACCACGTGGACGACGGCTTCACTTTTCTTTTCAGCGTTGAAGATTGGGAATTAAGACTGGTGCTGCATTGAAGAGAGGTCGTCTCGTTCTTCTTTAGGCGCATCAAGCACAGGCTCTCACAGCGTAAGCTGTCGTTTCATGCAAATCAGCTTTTGGCATCGCCGACAAAATGTTCTGCTCTGATACCTCCCTGTAGTGTTGAAACACGTCTGCTGACATCGATGGTGGCGACACCCCGCCACATTTTTTTCATATGTGTAGATTGTCTTTTTGTCACGACATTTGGAGTGATGCTCGCATTGGCTTGTTCTGCTGAAATGACAGTATGCAAACGGAGAACTAACCTACTGTTACCGCTGCTGACGTTGTAAGGTTTTCCTGAACCTTGCAAAACTCCCCTTTCTTCGCTGTATACTACTTTGCAGACTCTAGATTTCTGGAGCTTAAAATCCCCAATCTTGCAGAAAACCAAAGCGGATTAAACTTATATAGAACATTATAAAAATAGATGCATATTTAATATTGGTGCGCTACTCGGAATGCAACGCGATTCGCGTTAGCCCGCAGTGCTTAAAACACACTCGTATTGGAAATGGCTGCACAAGTTTTGCCAAAATAATCCCCGAGCCTCGCCTTTTACTGTATCCAAGTATTCTTTTTCTGTCCGAGTAATGCATTCACTCTCCCGCTTGAATAGAAAGTTGTAAGTAGGTTTTAGGGCTGAAGCGTGCGGGGTTAATGGTTAAAATAAGATGAAGAAGTTACGACCGCTAGGAGCACTTTTTTACACTCGACCGGGAGTATTTCATGACAGTCCAGTGAACACAGCGTTCACAGAACATTTTTCTAAATTTGGCAACGCGTTTCTGATTAACGGTGAGCTGGCATAGGAATATATAGCCACGTCGCAAAGAACAATGCATATTCGTTAGCTATAGAGATTATTGAAGTGAGCTTGTGACCCGCAAATAAACTAGAAGGAAACACGAACGACGAAAAAGCTCTCAACAGGGTGACATTCACGGGCGAGCCTCGGCGTATTCAAAACCGTGGGTGCGCTCTTCAGGCAGTTACTTCGAGACAGCCTATTTCTGGAGCTGCGCAGTTTGATCAAGGAAATTATCGATCAAGCAAGAACGGTATAGGTTCGCGAATACACGGAGACGCCGTATCTCTGCAAAACAAGATAGCCCCGCGCGGCATAGGCTAGAAGGAGAAAATTGGAGCTACGCTTCACCTACAGCATAAAATAACCTCACGCACTCACGTGCTTGTGACAACACATGAACAAAACGAATTGCAAGGCAAAGTTCGCGGGAATACAGAGTAGCGGCGGCTACCGAAATGCGTTGTACTTGCGGGATGAACTGACATCTGCGAATCATAATATTTCGGACACGCAAGATAAAGCCCGCATGCTTCCTGCCAACCATGTGGAGATATTATTTAAACCCAATTACAGAGTACCGAAAGGCAACATTGACGTATTCTAAAACTATAAAAAAGCTGTGGAAATGTGCACATCCTGCCTTTCGAATGCAATTAGCCTTTTCAGCGCGCCCACCGAATCAGCGCTTTACCTAATTTCAGTGTTGCAGCTGACGAAAGGTTGAAAAAAAACACTTTAGAGGTAACCAAAGCAATTCTTAAGACGCATTAAATTCGTTATTATAGTGGTCAATTCCCGAACATGCCTTCTCAAACACATCCCCATTTTTTTTTCTTTCCGTGTCCTCTCATCACCGTCCCAATTTCCCAATATCTGCCACTTTCCTCGGATATGGGTTAACGATACGAAATTAATAATACTCCAGCCCCACTTCCACATGAAGTGCGAAAATTGAGGATGCGATGTTCCAACGATCACGAATGAGGAGCGATAGTTCTTTCTGCTACCTGCATCACGTCGTTTGCTATTATAAATAAGACACAATACATTTCACGGCTGCACTTTGTTTTCGCAATCAGCCGGATGTATCGCCTCTCGTGCAGCTCAGGTTATATTGTTTAGAATAGATGAACAGTTCCTTGTTTCGTATTCCAAAGAAGAATAAATTGCTGTGGTTTAGCTTTGGTTGACTCCACTTGATAGCGAAAGCTTCATTGTCCTGGCTAGGCCCATTGTCGAGCTGTGGTCGAAGTGTGGCCTCGCAATGATATATAGATATATTCGCAATGAATACACTGTTTATTAAAATGCCTTTTCGCCTCACGGTGATGTTTAATCCTAGGCACTGTGCCAGCGACCACAGATGGGTGTTTTTCTTCCTACATCGCAAACGGCTTCGCCCCGCAAGTGGCTTCCTGGCCTTCCTGGCGTGCGCTTATCGCTGCTGCGGCGGCCTCCCCGCCTTTCCGTGCCAGGTGGCGACACGAGTCCCGCGCACGTTTCCGTTCCCTCCTCGCCTATGTCTCCCCTGACGCTTAATCTCTCCCCCCCATCGGGCCGCTGCTCCGTGTCGGGTGCTTGCGGAAGAGGGTGTGGTTTTACCTCGAGCTCTCAAGATGAATACAAGGTAGTGAAACTTCCTTTACCATGCGTGGGACGCGATACTCGCTCGGAACGCCGGACGAACCCCTGGTGCTTGTGTGCGGTACTAAAAACATGGCGGCGTGCTGCAGACAAGCACTGTGAGACGCCATCTTAATGAGGACTGAAAAGCCACAAGGGAGAGGGGGCAATTTATTCCGAAATTTCAGTGGGATACACTATCATAGAAAATTGAACGAGTGGTAGTTATTCAGATGGCGAACGCGCGACATTTTTCCTGTTGCACCACCCGCCACATGATCAAAAGGCAATTGTTGCGTTGTGATTCATGAAGCTTTACGGATCCACCTATTTTTGCGCCACTTGTTCTACGTAGGACTTTGGTCTGGTTTACTTGTACACACAAGCTAGACAGCAACAAAGAGAACAACTTTTTGATGTTTTATTGCCTAAACGTTCGGTTGGTACAATAAAAACGCAACTTGAAAATCTTTGAGAGTAGAAGGCAGCGCAAGAGCGAGATGAGGCGGAGACGAAAGAAGCACAAGAGCTTCTGAGGCTGAATATCTTACGCTTTTAGTCGCATACGAAAGTTCATGGCCCATTCCCGCATGCATGCTAATACTCTAGGTGTCAAGCCATTGCATATGGAGTCTCTACGACGCTTTTACATAAAAAACAGTAATTACTATACACAAGTTCACAGCCGTTACCCCGATATAAAATCATCTCGTGAGTGGGACAAGACATTACGGAATACCCGCATACTTATCGTGCGAAAGAGAAAACGGATAAAAAATGTACAAGATACCGGAGTTGGACATTTTCTCATGTTATATTCTGCAGTAGCTTTCTATATAAACGTAAGGAAAAATTTACAAAATATTGAAGCCAATGCATGGTGTTCTAAGAAAATAACATGACGAGTTTATGCATGCTTCGTCGTAACATACCTGCAATGTCTAATATTAAAAATATACAAGCCAATACATTGTACACACACATACATGCTCCCTTTAGAGGCAACACACGGTGAGTTCATACTATGCAAACAGATTAATAACAGTTACAAAATTTCCCCATTTCTCGTGCACCAGCGGATTTTTTGAGGCGTTGATTGCCTAGTAGATTTTAACAAAGCGAATGTGCCACAAACGGTGAATTCTTGCAAAGATGTGCACAAAACGTTTTTCGCACTCTTCAGTTCAGAATTCTTGCCTTCTAATATAATGGTACAAAATGCCTGCCAAAACTCGATTCACAATAGGCAGGTGCGCCAGGACACTGGTATATTAAGCTTCCATCACCATACCATCTCAAAAGAAGTCGTCAGAAGGCACTGTTACATTGCAGATCGTAGCTTTGTAACATTGCAAATCGTACATCGCAGATCGCATGCGGATGGTACCTTTTACCCGCACGAATGCGAAAGAATGTTATGCCCGCGTGGCGTGAAGACCTTTGCCCTCACTCAGCACAGCACAATTTCTGATGACGGCGCGAATCTATTCATGCGCCTGTTTCGATGAAACATACTTTACGGTGGTAAAAGCGTTTTTTGTTACAGTGTAGACCGTAACATGCTTGTGCGCGCGACAAAAAACAAGGTGGCGCTCGTGGCACGACAAGGTGGCGGTCGTATTTTCGCAATCTCGAACGGCAACTTTTTCGTTCTCTTGAAAATAAAAGCTCCGGAGTTAATAAGTAACCTGGTAATAAGTATAAAGTGGGACTACAATGTTCATTCATGCACGTATGTAGTGCCACCCCCAAAACGTTTGGATCGCTGCGGTCACGGAAATAAAGACGGCGAACTTTCATCCCCCTGGCCAAAATTGGCCACCCCGCGGAGGCTGCCCGAGGCAGCGTAGTGTAGCTCGCGCTACGAAATCCCCTGCAATACGCACTCCGTTTTCACCAAAATATTGTCTTCAATAATGGGTTCACATTCCGCCTTCACGCTCCCGTGATTTTTATAGAGCCATCTCTGCAGAAGGATGCAGAATGACGCAGTAACCCCAGGACAGTTGAAACGTGGGCTGGTTGGTACATAAAATTGGAAGAAAGCAAGAAAAAGTCAGACGCCCGGAAGAGGAAAAGTGAACAAACAATTGCGCTTGGTATCAAGCGAACGATTTCGTTGGATCAGGGCTCCAGCGTTATAGAGGTGGGTCGAACGCAATACAACACAGTAAACGGAGGGGTGGACAGGGAAAACCGCCATAATTGATTTCTAACACACAGCAAACAATGGTGAAACAAACGTGTAAATTCCACTGATAAACGTGGTATTTTTTGGGAATCGATACGCTAGGAACACTGACACAGTTGTCTCCGAATTGTATAACGCAAAACTCTTCGAAAATTCAGCTGGCCGTTTTCGACTGCACGCTGCGGTATCGGGGGCCCGCTCAGCGCAACCGGAGCCAATGCCGTTCGCGGCGAAGCGCGCCACGCATGCGCAATGATTCTCCCGCTTGCTATCGGAGAGGAGCAGACCGTGAGAAAAAATCAGCTAAAGCTCGCTACGTCACATGCCGTTTGCTCCCGATACCGGCCTAGGATGCGGCATCTTTGAAACAATGGGATGCAGCCACATCTAAAGCAATACTATGCAAGGTTGTTGGCAAGATATCTTTAAGCGCATTATCATGCTCACATAGAGAAAAGAGCCTCTCTGGCCTATGTGGAATTTCTTAAACGTCAGGACTCAGTAGGATACTTTACACAATTTGAGACACCCGTTGGAAAATAAGCGAACACGCTTGTATTAGCGGAGCTGGTCAAGCTTTATCTGCGAAGCACTATACCTCTAACCAGCCAAGGAACCTCCCAGGCTACTACTGCCTACACAAACCTACATTCCAGGCTACCATTGGCTACTGGCTACGCCCTGGCTTCACAAATAAACTGCTGGCCCCGCCAGGGATCGAACCTGGGCACGCGTTGAGAAGAGGAGCGAGAGCCTGTCGTCTTGCCGACTAAGCTGCTCCAAGAGGTGTCGAAGGAGGAGACAGACGGTCATTTGGATTCAGAGTCCGGGAATGGGGAGGGCACGCTTTGGCGGCGATGCTGGAAACAAGAGTGAGGGGGACGCAGTGAGAGAGATGACGAGACTCTGTGTCGTCTTCGTCGTAATCCTTCAAAAGACAACAAAATTGCCCGCCACGAACGGCGCGCTCCAAACAGCGGAGTTAGGTGCCGGCACATGCGACATGAAAGCAAGCAAAAGAGAAGAAAACTCCCGCGAGCCCTGTTCAGACAGGGGGCGCGCGACTGTTGTGAAAGCGGACAAGTTGAATAACGTTCGGCAAACCTACGTTAAATTCATCAAGAGAGGAGAGAGACAGGGAGGCGAAGAGCGTGATGGACAGTAGCAATGAGCGGATGCCACGTGTGTGAATTGAAGTGACGCCGCATGGGTAATGATTGTGGGGGCCGTTGATAGTTCGCAGTACAAGCACCTTCAAAGCGTGGATAGGAGCCAATTTTTGTTCAGTCTGGGGGGATCGTTAACCGAAAAAAGATGATCGGTGAATTGGAGAGGGGGGAAATTCTAGGTCAAGATGTGTGAGGAGAAGTGGCGTGGAGGAAACAAGCCCACCAGCAGGTATTGGGAGGGCCCGTCTAACGAAAAAAAAATGCCTCTCGTGGCCGCAATTGAAGACCACGGCGTATTTACTGACCCCTCACTAGACGTAATCGCTATATGCATTTCCAATAGCTGCGAGAAAAGGCAAACAATTTCTTCGTAACATGACCGTTGAGCCAACTCCGGATATACCAGCCGCCAACCCCAGACTCGACGGCATATTTCGGCTGTTTGGCTCAAGCAGTAGAACAGTTAATGAATGACGTTACACTTTGACAATGGTCTCAATATCTTGCAGCAACCTTAATAACGGCAGTATAGTCATTTTAGACGAAAAGAGATGGCGTAACTATAGCTGGCCACAATGCCGTGACACCTAAAACTACAGAAAGGGCTAAACTTCCGAAAATGGTATTTTTGAGGTGCACTACTTTATCGTTTGTAAACTTCTGTAATCGACCAAGGTAAAAACTGCACTCTGAGCCAGCAGTTCCTGCTATGTTCAGGCTGCCATAAAGACGCTCAAACTTGAGGGTTTGGCGAAAAAGTATCCAGCTATAGAGCACTGATACATGTGTAGCAATTGCAGCCCTATTCGAGGAGCGCCTCCTCAGTGCTTGTTTTTTCTACGTAGGGGTACCCTAAGGCTTCCTTTTTTGTCTTTCATAAATGGGTAAGTCCCATATACTTTGCTCCTTAGTTTTGTACTGGGGATACAGTCCTTTTGACGTTTGCTGCACCGAGCTCTCCTCGTCAGGGCTTTGTTTGGGTACTCTGCGCTGGCCAAGAAAGATATCGTGGCTGCGCGTTCTAGACAGCGCAATTACGTGCGTCGCTGATGCAGAAGCGAACTGGGCTTGACCGCGAGAGAAAGGGATTCGGAAACGGGCGAATGCTTTCCCATGTAGCAACCCGAGATGCCTTTTTCCCAAGGTCACACGCAGCAAGCGATTTTACACCGCGGCATAGCGTGTTGGGACCGTGGTGGTCGAAGATATCAAATGTTTGTGTTTGTGATGGGTTAGGTGCTGCAAAAGAAAAAGGAAAAACCATCGCTGGCCGAATATTTCCAATATCTACATTAAGGACTACATAAAAAGTTGAACTGCAATAATCGTTTGGGGCATCCTAAACAATGTCGACAAGAAACTGGAGACCTTATTAGGCTTCCCAACTACCCAGCGGTAATACATTGTGATAATGCAGTGAAACAAACGAAATTTATTGGCACGATTTGTAAGACGCTGCGGTGAGCCTGGCTCCTAATTTAAGCGCCCTAAACAGTGTTAAACAGCACTAGGTTTTAAGGAATACTGTTGTGATTTTGAGATATGCTTTTTTAGGCTTTCATTATTTTGCGATCTGCTTTCATTTACTACCTTCTAAGGCGTTGCGCTGCTGAGCACGAGGTCGCGGGTTCGATTTCCGGCCGTGGCGGCTGCTTTTCTGATGGAGGCGAAAAGCAAACACGCCCGTGTGTACGAGATTTCGGCGCAGTTAAAGATCCCCAGTTGGTCAAAATTAATCCGGAGCCCTCCAATACGGCGCGCCTCATCGACTGCGTTACGTCGGCGCGTTAAATCCTACAATGAATCATTTATTACCGTAGCCAATGCGCTATTTAAACACGCCAATCTACACAGTAACCTATGGGCCCACATTACTGCATGCCCCCCCCCCCCCCCCCAAGCAAAATTACTCGGGGCACTTAAGTGTGTTTATGTGCTCCGAATGGAAAAGTCCGGCGATACTTACTGGCAATTTCTGTAGTGATACATGAAGTTCTGTCTCTTTCATCTCTTTAGTTTCTCTTTTGGGGGAACTGCTTCGATCTACTCCTTTTGTGGCGCACCATGTTTGCGGCATTTTGTTGTTCGTTGTTCCTCATACAGCGCAAGACACGCAGTATTATGCATCTTTTGCATTTTCAATACAGAGTTCTGTGAATTTTGGGAAGCGGGAACAGTAGCCCCTGAAAGCTCCTGATCCGTAGCCAATCCCCTCAATGGGCATGCTTTTGCGATACAAAAGGCCATCTGCTGCATAATTATCAATGGTAAACCATTTTTTCCCAGGCTACATGGCGCAACTGAGCTTTCATTGAAGCGAGCGCTTCAATTAAATTAAGATTTGAATCGATTACGACCCCACCAGACCAGTTGTCGGTCAGCGAAATGCGCGATTCCTATTGAGACAAAAACACACCTCCAAGCGATCACAGAGCTTCCTAAAGGTCGCTACCTCATTAAAGGAGTCAAAATTATCCCTTTTCACTTTCCCCCTTGTTATAAAGCCTCGTTCCAAACAAACGTTCATCCATAGAAGTGCCTGAAACGCAATGATTTTTCTTTCACTGACATGAAACATCGTAACGCTGGAGCTAGCAACGAACAAGTTCAGAAGTATCAAGCAGCGCAACATTTCAGGCAACAGATTCAAAGTAGTCGTTGAGGCTTTTACCTTCCAACCTCTTGTGAAGACATCCTGCCCGAGGCGCCGATTTATTGCACCTACGAAAAAATTATCGACAAACTTGGGATGACCCGAGGCGGATTTGACTAGTGCCGACACTTGAACAATCCACGATTAGCAACCTGAGCTTATGAGTTTTTATCTGTACATTGCGATAGTGTGTCCCTTAGCAAAAAAAGGCCATACTTCAAATGTATTTCTAACTCATTTAATACATGTATTAATTCTGTATTTATTTTGCATTATTTTGTCCGCATTCGAAATACATTACCAGTGCATTAAAAATACAGCAAAAGTACATTTCACGAATGCATTTTAAGTACGCCCGGAATATATGGTAAATATATTCTCATCATATTCAAAATGAATTTAAAATGCAATCTTGAATATGTCTACATGCATTGAATGTGTGCTTAAAATACATTGGAAACATATTTACCTTCACGAACCTGGGAATGCAGCCTTTAATAAGTGCATTGAAAATGCATTTTAAATGTATTCATGCCAAATCAAGAGTGTGCTAGAAGTGCACTTAAAATATTATATCAAATACATTTGAAGTGCATTAAAATGCACTCAAAGTGCAGTTGCAATAGTATTTTAAATGTATTTAAATCTCATTAAAAGTGCATTAAAGTGCTAAACTTAAAATGCATTTAGAATGCATTACTGAATGTATTGCTTCCTTCAAGCATGCAACAAGCCATGCAGAATAACCCACACAAGAAACTCAAAATTCTCGAGGTCCCAGACGAAGCACAACTTTGTTTATTCAGCGATAGAAGCTGGCGCCTGTGTGGCGGCACTTCCTCTTTTCTTTAAAGCTGTAGCCGCATTGTTGCATTTGCGGCGCAGGTAGCTACGGACGTCAGACTCCGTCACGTTGGAGAATGTCTCCAGCACATGGACTGAAAAAGAACAAAACAGATTTAAGGGCAGTCCTATACAAGGTTTAAGAGGCTGCAATTTTACATGTGCAATCGTTGAAGTATGATCAAAGGAATGTCCATAAAAAAATGGTTTGAAAGCGTTCAGCATTAGCCAAGTTGTTGTTCACTGAAAAGTGCTACATATATAGCCTAGGGCTGTTGCTCTTTTTTTTTGTGTGCCTCAAAGCACTGTAGGTGCTATGAGGTGACCAGCTCAAAGCAGGAACACCTAGAAAGCTGTCAAGGCCCTTATACTGCGAGATACATGCAGCCACTGGCTCCACTCGGCACGTCGCACTTTCTTTTAGCAGCCATCGTGAATGCTCCACGTACTGTTAGTTGCATTGCTCATTGTGTCCACTGTGCTAGGTTTCGCACATCAGTTTTTGAAAAAGGGAACTGAGCATTTGGACTAGATAGTGCACTCCAAAACACAACATGCTCGCCCAATAATTTTTCAAGACTTCCATTAACTATTAGAAGCTCACTAGCATTTCTTGCATGTGGCGCTGCTAAGGCAAACAGGTCCATCCTCGTTCAATTCGCCTAGAGAAGGCTCAGCATCACTGGAATTATTTGGTCCCCGCTTTAACAAGCCGTGCCAACAACAAACCCTTGCACAATTTCTCACCGCACTACCATCCCCTTATGCAAGTTTAAGTTGGTATTCACCATAGTTCTGCTCTGGTAATCAGCAACAAGTTTGTGCTGTTGTGGCACATGTCAATTCGTGTGTGCACGCAGCCCCCTGGCATGGCAGATGCAGTGGCTGCACGCAAAGTGTTTCTGCTTAGAGAAGACACTGCATGCTTTTCTTAATTATCCATCCTTGTAAAGAATGTGCTATATCTACAAACTCAGCTAAGCTTGTGCAAAGGATGGTGGAGATGACATTCGTCCTACAAAGATACACCGTGCCTGAGATTCGCTCACACGGGCGGCCACCCAACCCATCGGAACAACTAGGAGGGTCCCCCAGAACCAAACACGTGGTTGGCTGCAGCATTCGATGGGACCTGCCTAGAGAAGGGCAGGTCAAGGATTCGCACGCAAACAGCGGTGCCATCGACTTCAGTGCCAGTTGCATCACAGAGGCTGCATGACAAATAGCTACATCAATGCTAGTTTGAACGTTGACGTCATGAGCGACACGCCCGAGAGGAGGTATGGGCACTAAAGAAGAAGAGTGTGAAGGAAAGGTTCCACAAGCAAGAGTTGAATGAGCAGGACGGAGAGGAGGAAGAAGGCCAGGCTACATTCCTCGAACGACACACAGTTTTCTCGGACCCTGGGCAGAGCCGAGCGACACATCAGGCCGGCGAATAAGATCCAGGCTGTGTTCCCGGACAGAGAACCCGCAGCAACGCACTGTCGGCGGTTCCAGGCGACATCAAGGACCAGGCAACAAGAACCAGTTGAGTTGCTGGCGTGGGACGCCTGGCCCGGGCACTCACAGCAGTTCTGGCATGCACCGGGGACTCTGCACTGCTTACTCCTGTCAGCAATGACTGATTCCGCAATGAGCAGGCCCCACTGGACATGACTCGCACCAGCTCCGCGTGCAACCGACAGAAACAGCTGATGACATAAGAGGCATCCTGGCACAAGACAACAGCAGGCAAGGTTGTGTGCAAACATTTTATCAGGACCGTTCAGGCACACTGGGCAGGCTAGTGATTTGGTGACTCGTGTAAATGTCATCCCCATAAATACAATGCTTCTCCAGATCTGTTTAACAGTTTCTCCGGATCTATTATCTGCTTAGCTGGATTGAAAGTGACAGGAAAAAATGGATCCTAGTAGGCTCGCCAAAATGTCACATCGATCAAGTAAGTGGATTACAATGAAAACATTGCACAGTGGGCACGCTAGTGATTTGGTGACTCGTGTAAATGTCATCCCCATAAATACAATGTTTTCATTGTAATCCACTTACTTGATCAATGTGACATTTTGGCGAGCCTACTAGGATCCATTTTTTCCTGTCACTTTCAAACCAGCTAAGCAGATAATAGATCCGGAGAAACTGTTAAACAGATCTGGAGAAGCATTGTATTTATGGGGATGACATTTACACGAGTCACCAAATCACTAGCCTGCCCACTGTGCCTGAACGTTCTTGATAAAATGTTTGCACACAACCTTGCCTGCTGTTGTATTGTGCCAGGATGCCTCTTATGTCATTAGCTGTTTCTGTCGGTTGCACGCGGAGCTGGTGCGAGTCATGTCCAGTGGGGCCTGCTCATTGCGGAATCAGTCATTGATGACAGGAGTAAGCAGTGCAGAGTCCCCGGTGCATGCCAGAACTGCTGTGAGTGCCCGGGCCAGGCGTCCCACGCCAGCAGCTCAACTGGTTCTCGTTGCCTGGTGCTTGATGTCGCCTGGAACCGCCGACAGTGCGGTGCTGCGGGTTCTCTGTCCGGGAACACAGCCTGGATCTTGTTCGCCTGCCCGATGTGTCGCTCGGCTCTGCCCAGGGTCCGAGAAAACTGGGTGTCGTTCGAGGAATGTAGCCTGGCCTTCTTGTTCCTCGCCGTCCTCCTCATTCAACTTTTGCTTGTGGAACTTTTCCTTCACACTCTACTTCTTTAGTGCCCATACCTCCTCTCGGGAGTGTCGCTCATGACAGGCAACACGTGACAGCTAAACAATGAAAGAAAAATCTATTTTTCATGTTTATACAACGCCTGCATTATGCAGAGGGGCAATATTTGCGATATTTTGTCGTGAACACATACTCAACCGCACGGTGTGAAATCACAGTATTGAAAACCCATTTATTGCCCTTTTAAAGTAAGCTGCTGGACAGATACATGCCGAGTCATTTCACGACTTAGAAAGTTAAATTATGATGTATACATACAACACAGTTCCTTAGTGCTAAATACTTGCCCAAAAAATACCGCTTAAAATTTTGCTAAATGTATTTTTTAAGGCATAGCTACATATACAGTGGGCACCACTTGTGCTAGCATGCCCTGAAACATTTTCTTGCTTGCCACAGATTTAGATGTGGTTATCAAGGTAAATCTCTTGTGAATGAGTGATAAAATGCTGATTTCTTAAACCCAAGCTTGTTTTAATATGATTTTTTTATTGTGGCTCTAGACGTTATCATTTTTCTTGGGCTAAAAGGCACACCATAGCAGAGGGCTATAATTTACTTTAAAGCATCCCTAGATCTTTAACAAACTCTCAGATTCAGCCCCCCACAATCTAGTTTTTTTTGCTAAAAAAAACAAAAAACAGCTGCCACAATGTCATGCTCAGCATGACACCCAGTGGGTACAAATAAGTACCCAAAGCAAGTGAGCTGCAACAATCATGTTATTTGGCAACAGTGCTACATGTAAGATTATTCAGTGAAGTGACTACTTGCAGTGTGCAAACAGCCTCACCAATAATATCGTCCAGTGTTTCCTTATCTAAAGCGGTTTTGCCGCCGCCGCTCAGTGACCCCTTCAGGCAGCACCTGCCCAGGGTATCGTTTCCGAAAACCATCTGGGCCAGCTCTTGGGTGTATAGCGGCGGCGTGTTGCTCAGCCTGAGCAGGCGTATCGTTGGGATCCGGGTTGTGCCAAACTGGACCTGCGACAGGAAGAAAGCAGACAAGCCAGTTCACCAAGTTATACTTTGATGACCTAGACACAGCACCTTTGTTTCAAAGTATCGATAAGCAGCCACCAATAAGCTGGATTTTGGTGTGTTCTTAAACTAGTTCTATTACATTTGGTACCTTGCACAGAAGCTCATACACAGGGCTCCCTTCCTTCATGTGAAACGTGAACATATACTATGAGTTAGCGAAACATGAACAACCTTCCAGCAGGCACTGCAGACTACTATACCATGCATTTTTGGCAAATTCGGTGCAAATGACCGGCACTTTTCTTGCACAAACCAGTGAATATTGTGTTAAGAAAGCATACATTCCTGCTTATGAAGTGTTCTCCAATACTATAGTTTGGGTACGTGCTACTTTGAGGGCATGCCCCTTGATAGGCTTCAGAGTACGCATACAGCATGGAGAGTAGGGGCACACCTTTCTAATAGCAACGTGACTACTGCTTGAATGGTAATTTCTTTACTCATTGACTATTTGGCACATGCATACCTGCCAGGTTCGCCGGGATGTCATTAGGGAGATCTAATGGGGGGGGGGGTCACAAGTAACATAGTGAAATATTTTACATGCGTTTTTAATTGATTGAAGAATGATTGTGGGGTTTAACGCGCCGATGCAACGCAAGACAATGAGGCGCGTCGTAGTGGAGGGCTCCGGAATAAGTTTGACCACCTGCAGGGAATCTTTAACATGCGCCGAAATCTCGTACACATGGGCGTTCTTGCTTTTCACCTCCATCAGAAAAGCGGCCGCCGCGGCCGCGAATCGAACCTGCGTCATCGTGCTCAGCAGCACGCCTTAGCCACGGAGCCACCACAGCGGGTCCAGCCACAAGTCTAAACAAGGCAGTATCGGCCAACAATAAAACCTGTTTCCTTTGTCTTTAACTGGTACATCGGAAGCATACATGCGGTAGTCTACGTTTCCAGCTAGCTTTTGTGTGCGCGAGTTAAGTTGTTTGCTTCCCCGTTCAAACATTAAAAGGGTTGTTTATTATATAAACACAATTATTGAAGGAACTTCTAGTGTTCGGAAGTTAGGGTCAACTCATTTTTCCTTCACCAAGCACAATAATACCAAGCGAGGAACAGTGACACTGCGCATCCTAAAACCACTTATATGTAATTCGATTGCTTACGTGCAATGAATAATTCTGTTAGCAGTTTAGTCACTTCAATATCCTCACCTATGGCTTGCATTCAACATTATGTTAGCAGTTACAGCACTAGGTGAATTGAAATTTTTGAAAGGTAGACCAGAATTCTGGACTGCACATACAAACCAGTTTTTAAGCTGCATTTTAAAGCAAAGCTTTCTATCTCTATTAGCCAACGATTCCTTCGTGGCGTGCGGGACAACAAACTCCTAACGCGGATGAGGATGGGAGGGCAGTTTTCACTCCCCGATGGCGCAGCAATAGGGCATCATCACCCAACCGTTCCCCGCACACAGCTGCCTGCTTGCACCGGTGGGCGCATTGCAGGGTCGGTTTCATCGGCTGTTTTAGTGACGGTAGTTTTTGGCCTGTCCTGGTGTGCTTCGCGTCAATTGCGTGCTTCCTTTGCACAGCTTGATTAACTTGTTCGACAGCACCTACTGGGTAACCCGGACCCGATAGAATTAAGTGCTGACATGGCAAGGATACGTTAAGGATTGGTTTGCAGGGCGTGAAAAGGAGATGTGGAGACCACATACAGACATCTGGCCGCTAAACAACTACCTTTTGCGCATTGCTTGCACGAATGGAACTGTGTTTTTAAAAAGGTGAATACCAATTCGGTTGTTTTTTAGAGGTATTGCAAAAGGCGAAAGTAGAAACTGGTTCTGATAAATAGTGATTATAAAAGTTCACTGAGCTTTCTCGCAATTCTCAAACTTACTGAAGTAACTAGTTTAAATGGGTATAAATGGGAATCCCTAAGCTCACATGTCGTATTGTTTTGGTGTTCGCGCTTGTGACCCGCCGCGGTGGCTCAGTGGCTAAGGCGTTGCGCTGCTCAGCACGAGGTCGCGGGTTCGATTCCCGACCACGGCGGCCACTTTTCTGATGGAGGCGAAAAGCAAAAACGCCCGTGTGTACGAGATTTCGGCGCACGATAAAGATCCCCAGGTGGTCAAAATTAATCCGGAGCCCTCCACTACGGTGCGCCTCATCGCCTGCGTTGCGTCGGCGCGTTAAACCTCAACAAGCAATCAATGTTCGCGCTTGTGTCACGCCGTGGTGTTGCCCCGAGCTAGCACATCAGGATGGCTAGGTTCTGCTGTCTCAACCTTCGAAAGACGCTCCTCCATTCTGCCGACTCACAACTGGGCTACAGCAGCGGCAGCGTTCACCGCTCCATCCCGGCCGTGGCCGACGCTGCTGCTGTGCTCGGATGGTGCACCCTCGAATTCCAGGTAACGGCTGGCAGAATCTCTGGTTTCACTCTTTGTAGAGCCACATGTGTGAATTCAAGTGACGTCACATGGGCAATTGCTGTGGGTGTCGTTTAAAGCTTTGCTTTCCAACCACCTTCACAGCATGGACTGGAGCCAATTTTTTTCACATGCACTCTATTTTTTACTCCTGTGCACTTCTGTGGCTCCCACAAGTTATAATCACACATAAAAAAGTTTTTTTTTCTTTTTCGAGTGGCTTGATGCCATCTTACACAACAGAGGTAAAATTCTGAAAATATTCAGCAAAAGAATGCAAGATCCAGCAAGAAAACTATGTGCAAGGTCAGAGTTCTGTTACAGTTGTTGCCAAAATAATCAGAGCAGTCACACCGCCAGGGCACATGGACAGAAAACTGTCAATGGCAACTGATAAAGGACGTTATTTTTGAATTACATGGTTAACAGCTGTACAAAGCGCACCCACACAAAGGGCGTGTAACTCTCGAATGTTTTGCTGCCAACTGATAGCGTCCAAGGTCTGTTGAGATGCACCTCAAAATCAGTATTTGAAAGACACTGATTAAAATTTAAAGCAATGAGTTGATAAAATATTCCACATTTATGTTCCTGAAATGTTGTTCAAGCAGATAACATTAAGCTAAAGCAAATAAATTTTCTGTTCCTGGCCCTTTCAGACATTTATGCATAAGCATCAGTCTCTTCCAACTTGCTTTAGCTGTCGAACTTGGATATAATTAAGCATCCCAGGACTTTTTATTTAAACTATCCCACACACTGTAAATTTGTTTCTGTTAAGAGAAAATATGCCTCGGCTAGTATCACAGATTTGGTGTCCAGACTTACACATGCGCCACCACTCCCAGCTGCGACATTCTCTCCCAGAGGCCGATTCACCATGCACGATTTTATGTCCGCAAAGAGTGCAGGCATCCCTAAAAAGCCGAGAGAGAAAACAAGTACATACAGATGTGTGTATATAACAGGTGCATAGCTGCAGTGCACAGGTCAATTTTTCTGAGAGGTGGCTAGTGCAAGAACTCTGCAACACAGACTGCATGTTTAAGGTAATACCCATGCCATACGTACACGAAAAATGACATTAAGTGCTTAATGCCTTAAAGGGGCCCTACAACAGTTACAATCGACTGCTAGCAATGTATTTTGGGGTAAAGTCTATTGTCCCAGCAATCTCCTCCCGCAAGAATTATTGAAATCCGTTCACTATCACCGAAACTACGCGCAATGAGAAATCGCACATAATCGTTCCCTCCCAACTAGACCACGGACAAAGCGACAAAAGCTGCGCGCTCTCTCCCGGAGAGGGGGGCGGCTCGCGGCGTTCTCTTCGCAGCCTTCGATATATCACAGGCCGGGGAGTTTTCTCATTTTCTCCGCAACGTGGAGGCGCCTATTTCCGGTCTGGTGCCACAAAAAAGCAGGCATGGTTGCCTGCTCGCAAGCAAGCGCTCGGGCTGGTAGGGCGTTTTTGATGCAATAAACGTTTGTAGTCGATTGGTCCCGTTGAAAAGGAAGTATTCAGCTCGTTACTCAAACTCCGTGCACACTCAAAACACAAGAGAAACGGCAGAACTGTGCCTACAGGTTAAGACATAGAAGAGGTTCGTACACAGCGATGACGACGGCGGAAATGGGAGAAATTAGCCAGAAGTTGACCAGTGACAGCCGATCGGGCAGCCATGGAGTCTATGACGTCGCCCAGGCCATGCCAGGGGGGCATGGCCTGAAGGGTGCAAGAACTGGAGAGAGTGCGGTTGGTTTTTCCACGTCTTTCACAGCGATTTGCGCACTCACTGCTTCACGTGCACGTGTATATTTGGCTTAGGTATTCCTGGCAGTGTAATCTAAACGTTGCGCAGGTTTACTTGCACTGCTCAGAGTGTTGCAGGGTCCCTTTAAGTTTTAATGCCATTAACTCACTGCTACACGCAAAAATCTAATGCCATTTTCGGTTTAAGGAGTTCCGCACAACTCATTCGCCTTCATGAATGCCTTAAATCTGCCTACTCTCGAACACGATGGGCATCAAATGAAACCAACAAAACTCTCAGCACCAGAGAGTTGTCACAGAAATGTAGTTAACCCTTTGAGGGTCACGGGCGTACATGTACGGCATCGGCAAACACTTTCAAAACAGTCAATGACGTACATATACGGCAATACTTGTATCTTTAAAAAGCGTGTCTTTTTCGCCAACTTCTCTTGCTTGGCATGTGCTGCCACACTCCGGAAATACGTCAAATTTTTTTCTTGCACCGATGGCTCTTCTTTTTATTTTTTATGATTTACCTCAGTGGCGCGCCGGCTATTGCTTGCGCATCCGCTAACAAGGGGGCGCGCTGGATGTCGCCCACCGGGCACCTCTCGCTTCTTGCGCCTACCACAGACCAAGGTCACCTGCGAAACTGATGAGGCTCTTTTCTCCTTTTTATTTTTATTTTAGGGGCGGTGCGCCATCTATTGCTCCAGCATCCGGCCCCACGCGCAGCGGCTGGTTTTGGTATCGTCCTCCGGGTGCTTCCCGCTTTTTGCGCCCGCTAAACTGATGTCTATCTGATTTTGATTCACTGAAAAGGTGCCAGCTTGTTGCTCTCTCGTTTTTATTTAGAATTTTTCTTGTGTTACTCATCAATAAACCACATATATGTAACGACAGAAACGATTTTTTTGTCACTTCACTATGGTCACCCTAAAAAAATTACGATAATTTTTTCTTGAAATAGGTTCACCCGAAAAATTTAAATCAGAAGTAAAAAAAAATCGACCCTGGGGGAGTCGCATTTGGCAAAAAAATTCAACCCTCAAAGGGTTTAACTTCGAAATAAGACGCTTTTTTGTGCACTTTTGGTGGGGAAGTTCTCATAAGGATAAAGTTCACTAAAATAGCAGCAAAAGGCAAAACATCGTGTTAGTCGTCGTTTTGAATTTTTCAGATTTGGCTACCGTTGGCAGGCAACCACAGTTGCTGAAGCGACTTTTAGAAACGGCTCACACCATTTTTTAGAAAACACTATTTCTCATGACATTACAAAAAACAATTTTAACCCTTGTAAATATTTTTCTCTACTTTAAAAGCTTCTAAAATATTGGTGCATTTCTTTGTTGATTATCATGCCGAATACTTTGAATTTTTGCATGCAGCACGATCTGCCCAAATAATGTAATTCGGTACTTTAAGGCCTTAAACACTGAATATCATTTTCATGTACGTGTGGCACGGGTATAACTCAGCCACATAGCCTGATTGTTTTCAAAATACAGCTCGCATTGATGTCAAACCGCAGCTATCTTTTGAACGAAAAACAGGGCCTAGAGCTATATGCTAGGCTGTAAAAGACTAGTTTTCCTTCAAAGGTTTTGTCAGTGCTGGTTGAGACTTTCTGAAAGGTGAAGTGCACCATGGGCCATAAGACAGCTGCCCTAAGTGCAAAACCCAGTAGTTGTCCTTTATGTGTAAAAAATGGTGCGCCATCAGAAGAATGCAGTCAACAGGCACAGAAAGTTAGCTATTTCCTCCTATCACAAGTTTGCTTGACTGTGCCCCCGTATGCTAAAAGGAAAAACAAGACACCGCTAGTTTGAAGTGAGCATTCTACATCTACAAGTTCTGTAACTACAGGTGACCATGCTGCCGTTGCGAGGTTTACATTCACCTGACGGGCCACTGTTTAAATAAACAATTAAGGCAGCAACGGCAGCAAAGGCAGCAACACCGTATGGCACATGCACACAAGGCATGTGAGCCGCATCTGAACCAAACAAAACTGCTAACAGAAGCCAATAGATAGCAGAACTGAACTAGGCTGTAAAGCCCTACTGCTCCTTTTCGAATGTGAGCACTAGGGACACCTGAGACATGCCTGAAGGCACATGCCACACTATGGGTGAGAGACCAAAGTAGGTATCCTAGAGGCTCCAAACATGGAGGTGAAAGGAAAATGGTAGACAAGCGCTGTAAATTGTTACATAATTTCTGTGAAGCTGCCTGCTTGGCAGGTGGACACTACTTAGGCTGGGAGCATGCGGGAAGGCTAGCAGGTGAGGCAGGGAAAGAGAGAGCAACAGGAAAATGGCCGTCAGAAGCCATTATCAGCTAACGCGACAGGAAATGCTCAACAGAAGGTGTTGCTAGAGGTGACAATTTTTGATTCATACCTTCTAGAAGTGGGTACAGAGAATCCACTGCAAACAGGGCTTTGGATTCGGCTTCGAAAGCCCTGCTCTCAGCTGCCTCAACCCGTGCTTCCAAAATCTCCAAGCGCGAGTCGTCCACGCCAACAGCCTTGGCATCGGCTTCTGCTGCCATGGCTTCGGAATCAATGGCCCTGGCCTCGGCTTCAGTGGCCCTGGCCTCGGCATCACCGGCCCTGGCCTCGGCGTCACCGGCCCTGGCCTCGGCGTCAGCAGCCCTGGCCTCGGCCTCAGCGGCCCTGGCCTCCGCCTCAGCGGCCCTGGCCTCCGCCTCAGCGGCCCTGGCCTCAGCCTCAGCGGCCCTGGGCTCAGCCTCCGCAACCCTGGCGTCGGCTTGTGTTGTGGTCTTGACTTCGGTGCTGTAGGCTTTGCCTACCACAGCTCGTGCCTCAGCCGTGGTTGCTGCAGCCTCAGGGTCATTTTCCAGGTCCCGGGTACTCTGGAAGCAAGCAAAGGCTTTGAATGGCCAAGACATAGCCAGCCCTATCATGCCTTCTTCAAAACACGGAAGTCCCGATTTTAAAAGGTGCTTTCCACAAAACCACTGATAGACGGCCATACCTCGAATTTTCCCTCCAGAACAGGTTTGATCACAATGAGGCTATTTATCAGACAACTCTTTTCGTGTCCTGAAATCTTGTTAGACATTTCAAGCAGGGGAAGTAAGAGAATTTCGCTGACAACCATGCCCATTAATGTCGCCTCCTTTTTGACTCTTGTGCACTGTGAAGATTTTATTTTTTGAGCCATCGCAACTTTCTGTAACTTCCTGCTAATAGCAACATTATGATCAAAATTTACCTGTTGATGTGTGCTTAGTTTGCTGAGTATTACATACTGCTACCTCACCCGTTTTCTTTTTTGTTCCCGTTATAACTGCACTGGATCAGTGCTGAGAAGGTTTTAGGGGTATTTTTATTAGTTTTTTGGATTTTGCTTTTTTTTTTACTGCTCACAGAAGCCACCAAAACTAATACAATGATAACAACTGTTGAGCAGCAATATCGACAGCTTAGCTCAACGAATTCACCACTGGAAGTGATTCATGTAAAATATGAATATAGCGTTCAATCACAGAGGTTGCCACCTGTTCTGGTGTCTCTTTATCGTTTTTGTTTCGCCCAAGGGCAATGCACTAGGCAGAACAGCAAGCACAGCTTTTGTGCGCACAACTGAACAAATGCAGGAACACTGGTAAAGAAGTGTCGGTTTTATTTTCAGTGCAAAGGGGGCGCGGCAATGTAGCAGGAAGAATACAGCAGCCACCTTTTTCAAGGTTACTTCCACGCATTGTAAACACCTTTTTCAATGAGGACGTTGTTGATATCAAACCATGAATTTGTTAGGACAATTTCCTCAAAGCCTGAGCATGTTTTTTTTTCTGAGGTAAGCATGTGTTGGTTCAAAAGTGCAGGGGTGGGAAAATGAACTAACCTGCGTTAACGCTTCTATTTTTCCCAGTTTTTTTGTCAGGCAACGCCTTGCTTCAAGCAGTTGCTCTAACCTGAATTGAAATGGTGTAAGACCCCTTGTGTACAGAGCTTGTGCTTCTTCCGGATAATTCGGGAGAGTTGGCAGGTATGCACTTGTCTCATCCATGCGCTATTCTTATGTTTCGAAATCATGTATCGACCAGTCAGCTTTCCCATTCACTGGCCTCCATGGCAGCAATGCTGAACTAGCAATGACTTTGGTAAAAACTGATGTGACAAAGCAGGAACTTTGTTTTATGTATGAGGTTTGTTTTTGTTGGCAAACAAATCCCTTTGTCTCTGTCACAAAAACCATTTAAAGGGGTCATGAAGAAAAATAAAACTGTTTAATATAAAAGAGCTAGGCTTCAGTACCTCAGCCAGCTCCATTCCAGCCCCGAAAAGTTTTAACTAGAACGAAAAACGAAACTAGAGGCCTCACAACAATTGCCCGGTCATGTGCATTAGCGAAGGGTTAGTTGAGCGGGCACTAGCAGCACAAACAACATTTTGTGGCATCATAGAAAAGTTGCCTGAAAGCTGCTAGAAAATTTCTACTGATGCACATGTTTGCTTTCATATCCCCATTATTTGTTTGAAGTTTGCTCTAAAATTCGTATTATTGTCACAACGGCAAAGCAGTCTTCCTTATGAACCAAACTGGCATTTTGTCTTCATGACCACTCTAAGATATCAGCAATGTCACTTGAAGAGAATGCACGGCTATTTCACTTCAATATTTTGCAAAAGGGAATAACCCTCCCCCATTTATTTGTGGGCAAAAACAGGGTTTTGCAATAATCAGAACGTTAGCAATTAAACCATATGCAACATCAAACACTTAGTGCGCTGAAGTACCTTCAGCAAAGCAGCATAACATCCTTATAAATGCGCACCAGTACCTTTTCGTTGGCCTCCTGCCTGAGTCGCTGCAGAACCCGGTCCTCCAATGCCACTGCCTTTCGTTTCCGGGCCTTTAGTGATGCAAAAAGAAACACAGTGAGAACATACTTTGTGAAACAAAACTATTGAATTCCCTCCTAGTTTACCAAAGTAACAAAAAAACTTTAATGCTAGAAAACTTTCTTGCAATCTTTAAAGGAGACTGGCAATATAACTTCTAGCATTGAATATATGAGGCCATCGTGCTGAAAAGTGCCAACCCGAGAAAACTCCACACAGGTTGTTTTGACATTAAAAATGAAAGGGTGTGATGGATAAGCAAAAATGCTGAGAGCAGAGGCACTAATTCAAGATTTCTGTACTTAACATACACCAGGGATATGAGGTGCACCATGTAGAGAAGGGTTCAAAATTTGTTTTATTGTGTCGCAAAAATATCTGCTGTGACCAGGAATTCAGCAAGAGCTAAGTTGCCAAAAGGAGAGGGAAGTAAAAAGGTGCAATTTTGTATAAATAATTATGTGTACCAAGATGCAAAAATCCGGCCATTGTTGGCAACAGAGCATCCCAAAAACTACTGCAACTAAAAAAGATAAAGGGCCACATTCAAACCGAGGTACATAACATTCAAACCCAGGTACATGCGGTGAGAGTAAAGTGATTTAAAGGGCTACTGAAGCACTTTTAAAACTAGGCAAAACTCTACTTTTTACAATTATTACATTGGTCAGTTTGTGCCTGTAAAGTTTTTTTGGTCATTTTTAGCTTGGGGACAGCGGTATTCGTCGTTAAAGTTGACCCTACGCCTCGCCCACTGCTTCCTGCCGCATCGCCGGAAGATCGAGAAACTGAGAGGCAGCGACCGGAAGTAGCGTCATATTCGGAAGACGGCCAGTGACGTGCGCCGCCGCTTCGCTGTGTCCCAGTTTACTGGGCAACTTTCCGAATTAAGCAGGCGTGTAATCTGCACTTTATTAATCATGATTGTCTTAAGTTGCTTCGCGTCGATTTTTTAACCGTAATGCTACTGTGTGATTCCCTAAAGCGACTCGTAGATACCAGAGATTTCCTTCCCGAGCACCCGTGGCTACCACATTGCCTTCACGAGTAGTCGCGGGTCCGGCCGTGTCGTCGGCTGCTCTGTGCTTCACACGCGAAGCGACGGGCTCAAGCAAATACGGAGGTACCCCAAGTCTCTGATCCATTATTATAAGGGAATTAGAAAATTTGTGGGACCACAGCGCTCTGGGCTTCCCGAACTCCTTGCTCGTTTTCCCGATCAACGTTGTTGGCTGTGATGACAGCTTAGCTGAATAGCTAGATTTTAAGAAGAAATCAAGCGAGCTGAAAGAATGAAGCGTTTTCTGCGCGCAGAAGCGCTCCGCACACTCGCCGGTCGTGCATGCCCGTACGGCGCACGAAACGGCTCGCACCACACATGCCGCGGCAGCGACCGCTCTTCGCTGCCGTCCAGAATCAAGGCCGTCGCGAAAAGCAAGGTAAACTTGCAAGAGAGGATGATAGTGAGGTGAAAAATTGTGCTAGGGATTGTCATCCAAGGTGATTTCGAAAGAGGGGATCGAATTCGTATCGCGATGCGGAGCGCCGACAGGTCGCTGAGGCTCGTCGACAGGCCTGCCCGAGTAAGAGATGCGGCGAGAGGCCGATGGATGGCGTTACCTGCGCGCAAGAATGAGCACAGCCCCGATCGCTAGAATGACTATCAACGTAGGAATAACGTTTCACATGCGAGAAAGGGGATGATAATGTGGTGAAAAACTGTGTTTCATTTCATTTCATTTCATTTCATTTATTATACCCTTAAGGGCCCGGAGGCATTACATAAGGGGGGGGGGATAACAGGGTTTGCAGGAGTACAATTGAACGAACAAAGAAGGTGAACAAGAAGGCAGGAAAATACAAACAAAGAATACCTTAAGTAAAAATTACAAAAAAATGTACAAAGGTAACAGTGAATTCAGCAAACAGAATTCAAAAAGAAAAAAGCAGTTGAAGCATCAATAGGACCATCAAGACAGAACAGTAGAATTACATCGTTAATGCATTATGCGAACGTCTTTTCAAGCTTATCTCTAAATTGCTTGTTATTGGTGCATGTGACGATGTCGGCGGGTAAAGCGTTCCATAGAGTAATAGCGTTAGGAAAAAATGACGAAGCAAATGCTGATGTTCCGCCGGCTATCGTAGCTAATGGGCAAGTGTGATTTAAGCGGGGTGATATTCTGTGAGGCGGCATTAGTAGCGTGTGTCTTGATTCTGGTCGATAAAAGAAATTATGAAGGAGGCATAGGCGAGCAATAACGCGGCGTGACTCAAGGGTCGGAAGGGAGAGAGATAAGGGCAGTGACGCTGACATGACTTGAATATTGCGAGGTGATAAAGCGTGCAGCGCGGTTTTGAATGGATTCGAGCTGTACAGTTAGGTATGATTGTGATGGATGCCAGATGGCCGATGCATATTCCAGCTTCGGCCTTACGAATGTTAGATAGGCTAGTCTTTTTATTTCTTGAGAAGCAAGTTTAAGGTTACGGCGAAGATATCCGAGGGTACGTGAGGCCTCCGAGCAAATGGTGTCGATATGCGTTGACCAAGAAAGCGGTGACGTCATGTGAACCCCGAGGTATTTATATGATAGGACTGAGCTGATCGGTATATTGTTGACGTGATAGGTGTATTGAGATATGGCACGTTTCCGAGAAAATGAGAGTGATTTGCATTTTGTTAGGTTTAATGGCATGTGCCATTTTGTACACCATAATGAAATGCTGTCTAAGTTTGATTGCAGGTTAGAATGATCGTCGGCGGCGTGAATGGTTTGGTACAATACACAGTCATCTGCAAAGAGCCTTAGGTTTGTTGTAATGTTAGTAGGTAGGTCATTTATGTATATTAAGAAGAGCAGAGGCGATCGGCTTGCACCCTGCGGGACACCGGACGATACGCTGGTTAGACAAGATTTGTGCTCATTAGCCGAAGTGAATTGCGTGCGTCCTTTTAGGAAGTGTTCGATCCATGATATCAGGTTAGAAGGGATGTTTAGTGATGATAGCTTAGCAAGTAGGTGGTTGTGGCTGACACGATCGAATGCTTTAGAAAAATCCAAGAAAATTGCGTCTACTTGATGGTTATTGTCCATATCCTGTAGTATATCATGTATGAATTCGGCGAGCTGAGTATGACATGAGAACCGTTTACGAAAGCCATGTTGGTGCGGATAAAAAAATGTAATTGATTCTAGGTAGGTCATTAAGCTAGAGGTGATTATGTGTTCGAGTAGTTTGGAAGGTATACCGGTTAGGGAAATTGGGCGGTAGTTTGTAATTAGTGAGCGAATACCGGATTTAAATAATGGTACTATCTGAGCAACCTTCCAATCGTCCGGAACGCAACCTGAGTGCAATGACTGGGTGAATATTAGATGTAGAATCAGGCTGGAATAATACTCAGTGTTTTTTAGAATCTTGCTGTTAATATGGTCGCAGCCTGATGATGATGATAGCTTAAGGTTACGGATGAGGTTGGATATTCCCTCCGGGCTGATCTGTATATCGGGAAACGTGGTGGAAGAAAAGGAGCGTGGTAATGTTATGGTGTCGGAATTACATGTAAAAACGGAGGCAAAATAGTTGTTAAGAACTGTTGCGCATTCATTGTTTTCTATCGGCTCCCCATTAAGGCTAGTGAGTTCAAGTTGGACAGTCCGGGATTTGGGAGAGAGTAATCGCCAAAATTTGCTAGGATTTGTTTTGAGGATGGACAGTAAATCACCGGAAAAAAATTTGTTCTTTGCTTCCGTTATTGCTTTAACGTACTGTTTAGCGCACGCATGGTACTTTTCCCATGTGGCTGGGTTGCTACTGTGATTAGCTGATTTGTAAAGACGCTTTTTTCGGCTAAGAATTGATTTGAGCTGTCGGTTAAACCACTGGTTGTTTGAATCAGATGTCACGGTTAGCGTTGGGATGTATTTGGTTTGTAATCTAAGAAGTTCATTTTTATACAGTTCCCAGTTCGCGTTTACGGTGCGGGTTAAATGTGAGCCTTGGAATTGTACGTAGAAACTGCCTAGTTCATCATTTATAGCTTCATAGTTCCCTCTTTTGTAATCAGTTATATGTTAAGGATAGTCATTCGAAATTGTAGAGATAGCGGCGACCAACTATCTCCCTTGGTGCTAAAGCTAAAGTTCCCAACAACACCGCCGATCCGTGCAACCTGAGCCGGCTGGAGCTGTTGGGGAAGGCGTTCTAAGGCTCGTCCGGGACCAGCGTGCTGCGCTTGGGTTCCTCTACCTTTTGCGGGGTGACCAACGTTCAACTCCCCTATTCTAAAACATGCGTATGTGCAGCAATGCCACGTTCCACTGACCGGCCAAGCAGCGACCCGGCACCAGCACCTCTGCGCGACGTGGCGACCGGCGCCGGCCGCACTGCCTGCGCACATCGCAGGCCGCTGCACAGAGCTTGTTGCCGCCTGTCCAAATGTAGAAACAACGTTCCACATTGGAGGATGGGGATGATGGTGGGTTGAAAAATTGTGCTAGGAATTGTGGCTAGTGCTGGTAGTGGAAGCGGCGAACCAATATCTCCGCAACTTCCCTGCACCCGAGAAACAAGTCGGCCATGAGTCGTTGGGGGAGAACCCCTTTCTAAAGCTCGCCGCAAGCGAACCTGTTTTGTTTATACTTCCCTCAGGCTCTCCTATTCTAAGGAAAGATTGTGTGAGCCCTCCATTCACCAGAGGACCTTCTAGCCCGTATCTGAATGGGGACAGAATGATATCTTCAGGCCGTGCGGTCCCCGCAGCGCCGGCACTTCCGAATATGACGTCATCTGCCGCCAGCCAATCGCGAAAGGCAGCCAGGGCTCTCACCGTGCACTCGAGCAGGGGTCATTTGTTTTGGCGAAAAAAGATGGTTTGGGTGTATTTACACATAAAATAAACATGTTTTTAGAATTCAGCATCAGGAAAACCATAATGTAATGCCCCCAACAAAATTTTTTTGAAAAGCTCTTCACCAGTCCTTTAAGCACTCCACCTACACCAGAACATGAAACACACCTGAGGTACCTGCTCGCATGCTTTGAACGCCAGGCACTATGGTTTCCCCTAATGATACTTAACTGCTACATGACATGTGGGTCATGCTGGTTCCATGAGGCTACCAAATGCCGATTCATAGCCCTTAACCATGGAGTTCCATGCATACCCATACACCCAGCCACTCAAAGGCCAATGACGTTCACGGCGAATTTGCACGGTTCAAAGTTGGTGTGACATTAAGATACCCATCTACGATTCCCACATATTCACTCATGCGGACTGGAAAGTGAGGATGACAGCTGCCATCAGAGGCAGAGTGAAGTGCCGGCAGCAATTTTTTTGCCACAGAACCAGCATTGTCCTCTCTACAAAGACTGCTCATTCTATCTACCGAAAGCACCATGGCTAACAAGTTTCCGCTAAATCCGTGACATAAGGGATCTTCAAAGTTCTACCCCCATGCAAGCTATCGTTAGCTTCCAGGCTTTTCTTTGCATGTCTTCATGTACGGACTGTCGAGGCCTTGAGAAAAAAATTCATTGTCCATGCAGAGTTACACTTAACTCAAAAAAGGAATAAAAACAGTAAATGAAAAAGAAAAAAATCCTATGCAGCTCTCGTGCACCGTACGTTAAGAACAGCAAGGTAGGTACTTGCCCTGGCAGTCTTCGTCGTCCTTGAATCGTCCCGTGTTTCTTGAAGCATCCTGTCCAGGAGCTTTTCAAGTTCGCTCCGAACCGCTAACAAGAACGCATGACACATATTAGTGAATACACTGCAAAAATTTATGTTTATGCCTGTCTTGGGCTACTTTCTTAAAAGTAATGGTGAATGTACAGTGTACAGCCTACTTGCAAAGTACACGATATCTGAGCGTCGACAATGTCTGTCGCAACAAGACTGCCTTCAAGGTATTCCGGAATTAGCGCAAAAGTATGGATACATACTGCATGCACTTCGTTCCATATAAACAGAACCGCACCTTTTCAGTAACAAGCACCTAACGACAGCAGAGCAAGGTACAAGCTTAGCAGTACGATTATCTAGGCAACCACCACCGCTTCATCGCTTATCGCGTTTTCTCGAGACATCAGTTTGCACAGCAGGGCGTGCTGTTGGCTGTTCTTGCGTTCTTATAATAGTCTGTGGGATAAACTTCGCAGCTGCGAGTAGCGTTGTCCTGTTTGCGTGTTCCCTGTGCCTCACTTTCGAGCAGTTTTTTTTCCGTCATTAATAAGCCACATGTAACAAAACCGCCAATAAATCGCATGTGTTGTTGATAAAAAAATCGTAACAAACAGGGAAAACAGCATCACGTTAATGCAAGAACGCGGTGTTATGAATTAGGTACTTACTACAGCGACGGGGCCTGTCGCTTTAAAATCTGCACTACAGTGATGGGGACTAACTCTAGCTCAATCTGGACGGATCTCCGACGCCCGCTTCACAATATTTCAGCGAGAGCAGTCGGTCTTGATTTTTACCTAACCAGCCGAACCGCTTCCGCTCACTGACTAGCCAGAGTCACGGTTAATTATTAATCACTGGTAATAATTAGAGGAGATCGGGTGTAACGTCGGCCGTGGCTCCAGCGAGCGGGAGCGGCTCGGCCGCTTGAGTAAATAACCAAGACCGACTGCTCTCATTGCGTGAATTTTAAAGCGGCCGTGAGGTTTTGATATTACAAAGCGCTAACTACGGACACACACAAAAAAAAAAGTGCGAGAACCGAACCAGGGACTTTAACGTCCGTAGTCAGCGCCGGAACCACTACACCAAATCCCGGAACGAGATAAGGCAGCTAATCGGCTTGTTTTGAGTTGGCGTTCAGTTGATTGATTGTGGGGTTTATCGCGCCGACGCAACGCAGCCGATGAGGCGCGCCGAGTGGAGGGCTCCGGAGTAATTTTGACCACCTGTGGATCTTTACCGTGCGCCGAAATCTCGTACACACGGGCGTTTTTGCTTTTCGCCTCCATCAGAAAAGCGGCCGCCGCGGCCGGGAATCGAACCCGCGGCCTCGTGCTCAGCAGCGCAACGCCTTAGCCACTGAGCCACCGCGGCGGGTTTGGCGTTCAGTCTTGAGGGGGCCCCGTCACTGTAGTGCAGATTATAAGCGATGGGCCCCGTCACTGTAGTCAGTCCCTATGAATTAAAGAAAAATGATTGCATCACTAAGGTATCACATGGCCTACAAACGCGTTTATGCGGCTAGAACTGGGGGAATGTCCTTAAATTTCGCATCTGGTCGATCATCATGCAAAGGAATGAATGACCAGCCTCGACGCACTCATTTATTTTTATTCAACAGCCAGTGCACATGACGATATCGAAGAAACGAACACGTGCGTTTGTGTCGCTTGCGGCCGTTTGTCCTCGTTCGAGTTGTACAGTTGAATAAACAACGATCTAGACGCTTGTACAAAGCAGTAGGGACAGCATATACAAGTTTTGGAAGTGTCAGCTAACAGGACTGGCATAAAATAGTACTTACGACTTAACTTCACAAGCTGGGCTGGTAGGAGGCTTGTCGTTCCGGTGGCTCTTTTATTTTTGTCCTCATCGGGCCAATTCACTTTAACCCAGTTGCGCTTCTGGGTTGGCCCCGTGAATTCGGGCCAGGTCTTCGAGTTGTGCTTCCTAATGGGGTCAAAATCTTTTATAAGTGTAACCGACTCCACGGCAAAGCTTTCATCGGGGAATCTGAAGAGCCCGTACTTGTCCATTTTGAGGGAAAATGGAGTCAGTACCACAGAGGATTTGTACCGGCCGGTTTATTGTCGTGGCTGGGGTTGGATTGGATTGCGTTGACTGCTGCGCACGCTGCAACGCCGTGCAGGGGCTCGCAAGCCGCTGCTTACGGCTGCAAAATCGCCGACTTGTTCCTCTCCCTGGCTAAAACAGTCAGCTTCGAGCCTATAAGCCTATAATGTAAATTAAAAACATTTCTTCGGGACTATATATATAAAGAAACTTGTTTGAGTAAGTCCTGTCCACGCAGTGCAAGACAAGAAGTTTCTGTGGAGTTTCTGCGGACACATCAGTGAATGGCTGCCTAAGCGCTCGGTTAAATTTCTGCTCCTAATAATCTGTTCTTCGTAAGATTACGTTGGTATAATTATCGCGTGTTTTGAGGCGGGGAAGTTATGGAAGAGCTCCTGTAGGGGAAGGCGTAGCCGCGGCTTTTCTACGAAACTTCTTAAGGCAGCATTTAGTTTTGAAACTCGAACGGGTCCTCACTTGCATTCTAGGCAATTTTAGCGGTAGAAAACAGTGCTCGGGATCCTAGTTACAGCTGAGGCACCCGTATTTACGCCAAAACATATGCATAACACCCCCCCCCTCTTTTTTTTATTTTTCTTAGTGGCTCTTCATTTCTAGCCATGGTCGTTATGATCATGTATGCTTCCACTTCAGTGATTGCTATGCTCTTGTGAGTGCGCTAAGGCTCGTTTCCCTTTATGTATGTGGCTACGCTGGAGATACCAATCCACATAACTGACACGGCCTTCTCGACAAAATCAGAGAGGCTTTTGTTTGAAATACCCACCCACGCGAAAATAACTACACACAATTTTGACACGTGTGCAAATGTACTCTTAATGCCTAAAACTATATACGCAAGAGTACAAAACGACGTGGTACTATGCCGTCGTTGAACCAGTATGTATGCCTACGCTCGAACATACAAAATTCTTATCATTGAAAAACACAACTACATTTTTTTTTATTCCACGGCATTCACACGAACCACTTTTTCTCTCTTTCTAGAGTATGGGAACGGGTTGTACCTTCGGGTAAGTCTAATTCTTACAACCTTGGCGCTGCTGTGAGGCTTTTTGATCTTTAAGTGAACGCTTCATAAATTAAATGCTAACGGGCCGCAACGTCGATCGTTACCATGCGACCTCTTGCTTACATAAAGTTACAGGCGGGAAAATACACACGTAGAAGAAAAACTACGCGACTTGCTAGTTGAGCCGAGAAATAACCCGGCCTCTTTTACGTAGGTGGTGCTTCTCCACGGAAGCTATTGCACCTTTATCGCTATACTGTGCGTGCATATTTGGGGAATATACGTGTCCTGGTTAATCAAGGTGACATTTTCGCCTTTCAATATGCGGAATTCACAAATATCGTTCCGGAACCACCTTGCCCAAACTTTTCGTGTGCACTGAGCGAGGCATATATCTCTGCTATCCCGTCATGTCAAACATAGATCTCCATATTGCACTGCCAGCCCACGTGTCCCGACATTTTTATTATTAGTAATACTACATGTTTTCAGTATATCCTACTAAGCCCTGATTTACAAAAAAGTACCGGGTTGCGTGAGTTCAACGTGCATTGCTGATAATATATAATATATGCATGTTTTATTCAATAAAGAATAGGTAAAAGACTTTAGCTAAAAAATGATGTGAGATGATCGTTCGAAAATGACTTGCAGGCGAACTCTGGGAAATTATTTACATTTGACCGCATTTTTAACAGCACTGAAGACGGGGACACAGGAAGGGGGTCGGTATACAGGCGCTGTGTATCGTCCAGAGACAGATTATCCGGGCTTTTCTTACTGCTGCCCTCCTCAACTTACAGGAAGTCACAAAAAATTATTCACAAACTGATTAGAAATCGGGCTTTGCGACACGGTGCTCACGCATTTTTTTTTTAATACAACACCGCGGCTCGCTCATTGTGCGTGCCAAACGACTTTTGACTGACGTAAAACACACATATGTTTCACCATGCGTCTTAATTCCTGTACATGCATGTTTGTAAATGGTTGTTTTGATCTTGAAACGGTGAGGTGTGAACACGAAGCGCTTTTGCACTGATTGAACTCATTCACAACATAAAGAACCGTCGATTTTGCCACTCGCAACTAATCAAGGAATCCTGCCTTTAACTTTACCGTCACCAGGGGCAGTGGCCTTACAAACGGCTGAATGTGATGTACGTCGGGGAGGCGGTGCTAAATACGGGGAAAATTGCATGTGGCATGTGTGCACATTAAAAGAATGTTTGGCGTGGCTTTGAAAGGCTATCACATGTGTTGAGCCCAACGTGGCCTCATTAATATGCTTTATTCTACAATTAAATGAGACATCTACAAGTTAACATTAATCGAAAGTGGTTGCCTTACGGGCCAGCGCTTGTAACGAACCGAGAAGCGCCAATCCTTCGTTCGACGGCTTTCCATCATCCTCAACGCCTCAATCGTGTCCTCGATCCCTTGGCTACCTAATGTCCGGGCAGACGCACGTGCGGGTGCTCGCTTAGCTGCTTGGCCTGTTTTGTTGTTCCTGGGAAAACGCGGGGGGGGGGCGAGTGGTCGCTGACCCTCGCTCTCCATTTTCGTTCCTCGCTGCGACACAACGCGACATTACGGCGAGCTCCGCGTACGTATGCTGCCTGCCCGGCGGAAGGTGCATCGCGAAAGGGCGCGAAAGGGCGCGGAGGAAGGGCGAGGAGGCGCGGACATGTCGAAGGCAGGCCAGCGGAACTAATCCCCTGGCATGGAGGAAAGAATGTCCCCTGGCCTGCCTTCGCCATGTCCGCGCCTCCTCGCCCTTCCTCCGCACCCTTTCACGCGCGCAGGCCCAGACGGGTCCCCGTCAACCCGGTAGACGGACTGCCAGAACTCTCCAATGGCTTTCAACGTCGCATAATTCCTTTGCTGCTGTGCGAACGTTGGCTGTGCGTTTGGATGCCATACGTCGGAAGGGAATGCGCGTTGGTATTTCGCCCTGTATAAAAGTTTTATTTCTAGAAATGATAAACTGTTGTAATCTCATACACAAGAAGAAATTGGCTCGACCACAGCTCTGTTGCTTGCAATTAGAAAAAAAAAACTAGTTGCATCAAGAGCTTCACGCATGCACATATGGGCAGTAGAAAAAAAAATAATTACGTGTGCATACGTACACAATAAGAAGATGTCCCCCACATTTTTCTTCTTTTTATATATCGGCTCAAATAAAATGTTTCCCAGCACGCACCATCACTACTCGTGACGCAGCCTTAGAGCAAAATATTGTAAAAATACATGCATGTTTCTCGTGGAAACTGCGCCGCCGTACGCAGGTAATGCGTATGGCGGCCACTGACGGTTCGAAGTTTTTGTCCTCCAGAAATGAGCAAGTTGACGGAACTATCGTGCAGCCTACCTTACTAAATTCGTCATTAATCTATCAAACTAACATGAGCTGTTTCGCAACTTCCATGTTCCCAAACGCATGCAGCAATGTTTGACGGCCTCGCTTGGGCATTTTTTCTCTGCCACGAGGCGCGCGTGGCTTCAATATTATTAGCTGATCCACATAAACAATAAATTTTTACCTGAGCATCCCTCTACCTAAAAATTTGTTTGCCAACATTTATTTTCGTTTTAATAAAATCAGCGCTAAATTTGTACAACGCTCAAGGAATATGTTACGTTCATATTCATACGTTTCAAGGTTTACGTGACACAAGACAAACAAAATATTCTTTGCCTTCAGACTTCCACAAAGAGGCAGTCGCTGTGTCCGCAGCTGTTTGTATTTCACAAAAGAGTGCCTTGAATTTGTACAACCGACGTCCTGCTTGTAGCGTATTGTTCTAGCTCCCACGTTGAATGCTGGAAGACAGATTGTTTTAGTAAAGTAGTTCATAGAATAGCAAAATACCAGGAGTGCTCGATAGATATAGCATTTACAGGAGTGATGTAACAATTAAGTGCGATATCTTAGAAGCTGCTTGTCCTATGAAATCTGATTTTCCTTAGCATCACACATTCCTTGATCCACAAAAATTGCAGTAAGAAAGCTCAGTAATTAAATCTGGCGTACTAACCACACAGCATGCATATTTAGCTGTCAGTGATTTTTTAGCAAAAAAAAAAAAAAAAAGCAAGCGGGGTGCAAGCATCATACGATTTCCGTCACAACTACCAACGGGATTACCGGCTCGTCTGACAGAACCTTCTTTCTAGATGAAAGGAATTCTAGAGGACAGTTTTGCGGGCTGTAGCTGTGCGCCAAACTTCTCTTGATTTTGCACACTATTCACTGAATTAACTGGAAGGGTTAAAGTAAAAGTTTTCTCCATTGCAGAATGATAGCTAGCTGTTTCTTCCTTAACATTTCCTTTATTTTCATGAAACTAGGCCTACAAATTATCGGTGATTATCCACGCACAGCCGTGAGTCACGCGTTTTGTGCGCCTCCATCGATCGCTTGAAATCAAACTACTTTCCCGGTGGCGATTTTGTTAGACGACGTTATTTATTTTGAAATAATTTAGTAACGTTGTAGGACCCTATTCCGCCGAGAACTGGAGTTGGTGAGAACGATCATCATCAAATGCCCAGTTTGGATATGGATATGCGCTCTCGCGCAGCTAGGTGTCGTCTGCTATCTCTCTATAGGTGGCGAGGGCGCAGCATGCGAGCCAGCGCCTAGAACAGAGGGTTGGTGCAAAAACGACCTGACCCCGGATACCCGCACATGACGTAACGCACGAATACCTTTCCAGTTACAAAAGCGCGAACCGATTTTTAACGCCAGCACGCCTCCCCGCGTTGAGCCTGTTGAGCCCTTGCCCATCCTTCTCACAAACAGGCAGTTTGTTTATATAAATACTAGAGATATGACTCAAAACAAATCAACAACGAAACTAAAACCGCGCGTATTTAGTAGCGCGAGCTACCTTTCAAATTCGTTGGCGTTGTTTTGTGCGTTCGTCCATTGGCTACATAACTAGCACTACCAATAAATGATAAAATCTCGTTTCGGTAGACTCCCTGTTCTCCTCCTCCCTCCTCCATCCTCCCTGTTCTGTGACTGCTCGGCGCACGTCGTCGAGGTCGGTCAAACTTAAATCGAATGCCTACTTGATTCCAATTTGTCACTGCGCGAACTTACTCCGTCGCGAGCAGGCTTTATTTGCGAGTGAGAGTTACTTAATTGATAACTTTACTTGTAGTAGCCTTCCAATACCTGTTGCCCAGCGGCGGAGGGCAAGTACTTGCCGCCATGCTTTCGAAGTATAAGCGCTACCTCGAGGAGGATGTGCCTGTGCACGAAAGAACTGCAAATAGGCGACGAAGAATAAAAAGGTGTGCTGATGGGGCCTCGACAAGCTGGGCCACTGATGACAACAGCTGCAGCCGGCAGCGCGGTGACGTTTCTGGAGAAAACGGCGTGCAAGAAATTTGCTCTCAACAGGTAAATTTCATTATTATTATTATTACTATTATTACTACTATACTATTACGTGCAAGTGTCAGTAATGTTCATTTAAGGCCCACTTTGAAAAAAAAATCCTGAGCTCGCGCGCACCACATGCAGAGTAAGATAATCACAAGCGAAGAAGCGATGGAAACGAAAAAAGAAAAAAAAGGAGAAAAGAAAGAAAAAAGGAAAAAAAGGAAAAGGAGTGAGCGAAAAAAAAAAGTAACAGGAAAAAGCAGTGGACATTCAGGCAAATGTACAGTTGTGGTGACACTCCTAATTCAGCGACATAATGGGGCTCTTCGATTTTCGGACTCGCCGCAGACTCCCAGAGAAGCAGTCCGGCATTCGATTTTCCCATGTATCCTTCGGGGAATCCTCGGACTCCCGCGGACTCTCCGCGGTGAGTCGGAGAGTGTAGATCGGAGAGCCCCAGTTACTTCGCCGCGACTTTAACCGCCTCCCAAATATGTGAAAATTGGAGAGGTAGAGTTCCTCACTGGGGTTTTTGTGCCTTATAACCCTAGTGCTCTACCCGACGCGGTGGCTCACTGGCTTAGGCGTTGCGCTGCCGAGCACGGGGCCGCGGGTTCGATTCCCGGCCGCGCCGGCCGCTTCCACTGATGGAGGCGGAAAACAAAAATGCCCGTGTGTACGAGATTTCGGCGCACATTATATATCCTCAGGTGGTGAAAAGTAATCCGGAGCTTTCCGCTACGGCGCGCCTCATCGCTTGCGTTGCGTCGGCGCATTAAAAATCCCCATATCAATCAATCAGTCAACCCTTGTTCACTGTGCACATGAGCCCCATTGCCAATGGCTACGGGACGGAGGGTGTAATGGTCTCATGGTGTAATATAAATAAAATTCATCATTCCACAGCTTCACTTCAGTAAGGTGCTGGTCATTCCTCAGTTAATGAGGCACTCATGATGATGTCAAGATGTATGTTGTGTGTATAGGGGCCGGGCGGCTGGACTGGTGGCACCACCACTCGGCACTCTCTTCATTAGTTGAATGAGTTGGTGCATTGGACAACACAGCCTCCCGTGGTTTTTGCCGTGTTTGCTTCGGTGCTTTGAATGTTTCGGTGGTATTGTGAGCGGATATGTGTGGTAAAACAAAGTCTAGACAGGTGTGTTGGGTTCTTAGATGCAGTAACGGCTACGTAAACTTGTCGGACGCTTCAAAAGTTGGGTGTGGGCTACAACGACGAGTGCTTTTTGCAGCGTTCTACTCTTGGCTCTACCCGATCTGGGTATGAATAAAACTATATATTCATTTCTTCTTAAATGCACTAATGGCTAAGCAAACTTATTGTACGCTTCTAAGGTTGGCAATGGGCTATGTTGGCGTGAGCGCATTTTGCAGCGCTCTGCGCTTGGCTTTAGGAATAAAACTATTAATATTAATTTCTAACACTTTAAATTATTTCACTGGTTTCAATGACTACAGTTTTCATGCCAGCCTTAACGATAGGATATCTTGATACGTGTGCTTTGAAGAGAAAGGACCTTATGCACAAGATTGATTATTGTGTAGCCGCGGAAACGTCGCGGCAGGTCATACTTTCTTTCTGTAACCGTGAGCTTTGTGCCTTCGGTTTTGGTGAGTGACACTGTGACAGCATGGGAGCCTGAGAGCCGAAGCGGAACTCCCACGTTTGTACTGGTTATTTTATAAAGAGCCAAAGTTATTCAACCACCCAACTTGTAAACCTCGACCGCAGCATCCCTGCATACAGAGGGTAGAGGGCTCAGATAAAGTTGTGTTTGGGGAACTTTGGAGTGTATGCACTTATGTAGACAAATTTTTTGCTGGACTGGGCATACATCACATTTTGCAATGAAGGGAATGTCGAGCTGATGAACTCTCATTCTATCACACTAGGTTCAACCAATCTGCCCCTTGGTACTGAGTACGCCTGATATCAGGCACATCAGGGAAGAGGAGGAAGAGTCAACACATGAATAGGTAAGATTATGACCTCTGAGGCAACTAAGGCATTTTATGGGGCTCAAGTTTGTCCGCCCCCTTTGGCCATCCCCTGTGCTCTTTCAACCAACCGGTAGAGATAAATGTGTTTCGGGCTATTAATTTGCCATTTTTCAAATACAGTACATGTGAATGTCGTTATAATGTGTAGATAAACTGGGTTTTCACCCCGCACGGGGCACCTTGAGCAATCTTGGTGACGGTACTGGCGATACTGCGGACCCCGAGCCCCCAAACATACGCTGGATCCAACCGTGGCAATGTGTTTATAGGTGGAGGGTTAGAAACCACGAACGGTGGCCGTCGGAGCCCAGGTCAAGCTCCGGCGGATGGGCTCCCTGTCTGTTTACCAGGCAGGGAGCTCCGGGACCTCCTCAGCTATCAGGGTAAGGTTGTGGAAGAAAGTACCCCCGTCCCCTGCTTCTATACATGCTGTATGGTATTATCAAACCCCCCCTCCAAACGTGATCGGTCCCTGAAAAGGGGCCGCACCGAAGTATCATTTCCGTCCTTACCAACGACCTCAACCCCAAAGCCAGCCAACTATCCCCGCTTCCTGATCATTCAATCCGTTGAAAAAGAAAAGCCTGTTGCCTCTCTGTCCGTCTTCTTGGTCACAAAGTTCATAGAAGGTATAATAGGAAAATCCTACAAAGCAAAGAAACAGAGAACGGGAGAACTGTTGGTCGAAGTCAATAACCAGCAGCAGGCAACAAATCTCCTGAGCCAGACACGCATTGCAGATCTTGACATCACGGTCACGCCCCAACGAAGCCTTAACAGCTCACAGGGCGTGATCTCAGATCCTGACCTCATGACTGAAACTGAAACCGATCTGCTGGAGGGCCTGAAAAGTCAGGGCGTAACAGCAGTGAGGCGCATAACGATACGCAGAGAAGACAAAGAAATTCCTACTAAACCTCTCATCTTAACATTTGATCGATCAACATTACCAGAATTCATTAACGCAGGATACATTCGATGTTCGGTTCGGCCATACATTCCTAACCCCCGCCGCTGCTTTAAGTGCCAGCGGTTCGGGCACAGCACCAACTCTTGCCGTGGCCGTCTGACCTGCGCAAAGTGCTCCCAGCATGATCACCCATCGGACAATTGTCCATCATCAACCCTCACCTGCGCCAACTGCCAGGGACCCCATGCCGCCTACTCTCGAAAATGTGAAAAGTTTCAACTAGAAAAGAAAATCATCAACATCAAAGTCACTGAAAACATCACCTTCCCAGAGGCGCGAAAGAGGTTCGCCTCTTTCCCCCTTGGGAGGTACGCCGACGCGGCCCGTCGGGGGGCGGAGCGGCGTCTGGTGACCACAGGGACCCAGTTCAGCGAGTCTGATCTGGTCCCTCTCCTGCCCCCCCCTGGGGTGCCTCAGGCATCCCAATCCGTTGCCACGCCGCTTGCTGAGGCAGCAGCGGTTGTGGTGACAACCTCTTCTGTGGGGACCGGTGCCGCTCCCGCCTCTGCCTCCCCGTCCTCCAGTGCGTTGGAGGTTGCCGACCGGATGGACACCGGGGGCTCCGCATCAGCTCCCGCCGCCACCACCCCTCCCGTGCCACCTCTGGTGCCCCGGACGCCCTCGGCGGTGGCAGCTCAAACGAAGGGCTCCCGAAAGGGGGCCAAGTCCGGGGGGCCTGGTCCGCCGGGCACCCTTCTGGCATCCGACGAGGAGATGGATGTCACGCCGTTCCTGCCTGCTACGCAGCGCAAGGAGCGGCCTCCGATGTCCAAGCCGACAGAAAAGCCTAAAAATCCTAGAATAACAGCCCCGAAAGACGACACATGAACAAACACACACACTCCAGTTATTCTTAAACTTAAATAATGGGAACAGAAAACATCATCCAATGGAACTGCAGAGGCCTCCTTAAAAATCTTGACGATGTATATGAGATTCTGCATGCCAGTCAGCCAAGTATCATGTGTCTCCAGGAAACCCACCTCAATTCTAAACAAACAAATTTCTTAAATAGGTACATGGTATTCAGAAAGGACAGGGTTGGCTGCACACACTCTTCAGGAGGTGTGGCAATTGTCGCCCGGAAATGATTAGCCTGCCATCCTGTCACTCTGAACACTGTCCTCGAGGCTGTAGCAATCCGTACAATAATATTTAATACGTTGGTAACGGTATGCTCCATTTACATTCCTCCTGATTTTGCACTTCTGAGCTCTGATTTCGAGGCGCTGGTCGACCAGCTGCCCGAACCATATATTCTAACAGGCGACCTGAATGCGCACAACTCTCTTTGGGGCTCCACCAGAACGGATGCCCGAGGTCGCCTGATAGAGAAATTCCTTACATCTTCAGGAGCATGCCTTTTCAACAAAAAACAGCCTACATACCATAACTTAGGACACAATACATACTCATATCTTGACTTGGCTATTGGTTCCGCAATTCTCTTTCCATGTCTTGAGTGGGGCGTGGGCACGGACCCATATGGTAGTGACCACTTCCCCACTTCCCTAACTTACATAGGTAAAGGCCCATGCAGTCCATCTTCCCATAACAGGTTTAATGAATCAAAAGCAAACTGGAGTACATTCACAGAAACATCTAAACTACACCACACAACCATAAAACACCTACACGTGGAGGAAGCAGCCCAACTCGTCACGGCACACATACTCGACGCCGCCGAAAAGTCCATGCCCCAGGCCTCCAGTGCGTCCTGCAACCCAAGGAGGCCCTGGTGGAACGAGGACTGTAGGCGGGCGCGAGAGGCCCAGAACAAGGCGTGGGGTGTCCTTCGCCGGTACCCCACGCCAGATAATCTCATTTCCTTTAAACGGGCAAAGGCTCTTGGGAAGCGTGTGCGTCGTGAGGCGAAAAGGGAGAGTTGGCGCACCTTCCTCACTTCCATCAACTCATACACCGACACTCACAAAGTCTGGACACGAATACGTAACCTTAAAGGAGGACAGACACAGCCTGCCCCTGGTTAGTACAACAGGGGACACACTGGAAGACCAGGCTAACACACTTGCACAACACTTTCAACACGTTTCCAGCTCTGCACACTACACAAACACTTTCCTAAAACATAAAAATACTTGTGAAAAGAAGTCCCTACATGACACTAACAGGTCAAAATCTGGTTACAATTCTGAATTTACACTCTATGAGTTGAGGGTTGCCCTGAGCACATGTAAACCTTCAGCTCCAGGGGCA
The DNA here is from genome assembly GCF_048455015.1 of Haemaphysalis longicornis. Lineage (NCBI taxonomy): Eukaryota > Metazoa > Arthropoda > Arachnida > Ixodida > Ixodidae > Haemaphysalis > Haemaphysalis longicornis. The sequence goes on along the minus strand of NW_027526295.1, from coordinate 57,772,847 downwards.
GATAAGATTACATACACCATGATACAACACCTACACCCAGACACTCTTGAAACACTCCTACACCTATACAATAAAATATGGCTTTCGGGGCAGATTCCACACTCTTGGAGGGAGGCCGTAGTAGTGGCGTTCCTGAAGGAAGGGAAGGACCCTTCCACTCCCGCCAGTTATCGTCCCATCGCCCTGAGAAGCTGCCTGTGCAAGCTGCTCGAGAAGATGATAAATCGCAGGCTCGTGTACTTCCTTGAGTACAACGGTCTTCTCGAGAGCTGCCAGGCAGGCTTTAGGGTGGGGCGATCCACCAACGATCATCTTGTTGCGTTGGAATCCTTCACAAAAGATGCATTTGCTCATAAGCAGTTCTGCCTTACGGTATTCTTTGATCTTGAGAAGGCTTACGACACAGCCTGGCGATACGGCATCCTTAGTGACCTGAAGTCCTTTGGTGTGTCAGGTAACATGTTAAATACCATTTCTAGCTACATGTCCACGAGGACATTTCGTGTTAAGGTTGGGTCATCCCTGTCCGGGATACATGTGCAGGAAAATGGTGTGCCGCAAGGTGGAGTTTTAAGCTGCACATTGTTTATAGTTAAGATGAACTCCCTCCGAAAGGCATTGCCACCAACCATTTCCTGTTCCATCTATGTAGACGATGTTCAAATATCTTTTAAACCCTGTAACCTGTCAATTTGCGAACGTCAAGTACAGCTCGGTGTTAAGAAGCTTGCTGGATGGGCGGACCTTAACGGTTTTAAACTGAACCCGGGCAAAAGTACTTGTGTTCTGTTCTCCCGCAAGCGCGGGCTTAGTGCGGACCCTGAGATTGCTCTTGGCCGTGCATCTATTCCTGTTAAAAGGGAGCACAAGTTTTTAGGTGTCATATTTGATAACAAGCTCACATTCATACCTCACGTCAAAGCACTGAAACATAAATGCCTAAAAACACTAAACATTCTCAAGGTGTTCTCCCACCAATCCTATGGTGCAGACAAGGAGCTACTTCTCCGGGTCTTTACCGCCTTAGTCGGGTCCCGGTTAGACTACGGCAGCGTCGTGTATGGGTCGGCATCAAAAACCGCACTAAAAATGCTTGACCCAATACTCCACTTGGGCCTCCGCCTTGCGTCGGGTGCGTTTCGCACTAGCCCGGCAAAGAGTCTATACGTTGAATGTAACAAATGGCGCCTTGTGGACCAACGAACGTATATGGACTTGCTCTACGCTTTCAAAATTTCATCGATGAATAACCATCCTTTTAAACCTGTTTTTAATGATGCATCCACATCACTAGTGTTTGTAAATCGACCGTCCGTTCCTTTGCCATTCTCACTTAGAGTGAGACAGGGAGCTTCGGATTTCAACATCTCCTTTTCAGACATTTACACATCTTCCTTTACTGATGTTTTACCACCCTGGCAGCTTCAACCTGTGTGTTGTGACTTGTCTTTCATAAATATTGATAAAACCAGGGTACCACAAACTGCAATTTTGCAGCACTTCTTCTCCCTGCAGTACAAGTATCAATGTGCAGAGTTTTATAGTGACGCATCAAAAACTGGAACCATAGTGTCTTGCGCTGCTCATGGACCAAACTTTGATGCATGCAGAACCATGAGCACATACACCACAATTTACTCAGCTGAAGCATATGGCATCTTACTCATTGCACAACACATTCTTGAACACAAAATCTCGAAGTCCATCATATATACAGATTCCTTGAGCGTTGTGTGCGCATTGGCATCATACAAGCCATGCAAAAACAGAATTGTCCATATGGTTTTCAACACTATCATGTCTATATACGCCCAAAAACTTGTTCTGGTGTTGTGCTGGGTTCCAGGCCATGCTGGAATTGCTGGCAATGAGGTTGCGGATCAGAAGGCCGCATTTGCTGCACTCAGGAACACAGTAGATATAACCATACTACCACAGAGTGACCTTAAGCCACAAATTCGACAATACCTTCGTAGGAAATGGCAAACACACTGGGACGAACAGACAGACAACAAACTACATGTAATAAAGCCACACTTGGGACGGTACACATCTGACTCACCCAACAGACACACGGAAGTCGCCTTGGGTAGGCTGCGGATAGGGCACACCCATGCGACGCACTCGTATCTGCTGACGGGGTCTTCTAGACCCCAGTGCAGCAGGTGCGGAGAGGCCCTATCCGTAGTGCACATACTAATCACATGCAATGCACTTCACACAACGCGACACAAACACTTCAGAGAACTCTACAGACAGCATATTCCGCTACATCCATCGTTTTTTCTAGGTGACGAAGCCATTGTTTCCGTGAAACGTGTGTTTGAGTATTTGTCAGAAGTCAAGTTTTTAAACCTCATTTCTTATCACGCATCATGAAATCTGGCCCTATACACCAGCCATGCTCATTGTCGTTTTGTGATTTTACTTTTGTTTTTGATGATTTTATTAGTGTTTAAGGTATCACCTCTCATATATGACTATTGTTTTGGCGCTCTTTGCCCCAGTTGGCCTTGCGCCATAAACATCAAACCATCATCATCAACTGGGTTTTCATTTTTGGGACAAAATGACAAATATGTTTGTGGATTTAACAAATTGCATGTGAATTAGTTAAGACGAACAAATACCCCTCCCCCATGTTCATATGCTTTGAAATTTTTGATTTGAGATAATACGAGTCAACGGTTTTGGCAGGCGTGTGTAGATTGAGTAAGCTCTCTCTGTTGGAGCCAATGACAAAGAAAAGAACAAAAGTTGGTTTGCATTGCATTTTTTTTGGACAACGGAATAGAGACCCCTCCTCTACCCGTGCCTCCCAGTTATTAACTCATTTTACTCCTTGCTATGTCGTGATAAAGGTTTACAAATCATAAAAAGTTCACTGCATTTAGGAAGCACACAAACACTGCGCTTCGGTCAGTGGCTGAGTAATTGATTCTGCCAGCATTCACTTTAAATAAACTGCACATTGGCAGCAGTGTGGCTACCCGCTGTGGTGGCTCAGTGGCTATGGCGTTGTGCTGCTGAGCATGAGGATGCGGGTTCGATTCCCGGCCGCAACGGCCGCTTTTCTGATGGAGGCGAAAAGCAAGATTTCGGCGCACGTTAGAGATCCCAAGGTGGTCAAAATGAATCCCGAGCCCTCCACTTCTGTGCGCCTCATCGCTTGCGTTGCATCGGCGCGTTAAACCCTACAATCAATCAATCAATCAATCAATCAATTAATCAGTGGTGTGGCTAATGAAACTGTGTACTTTGGGCAGGGATAGCGGAATGAAAGTCATTGCATGCTTATGTTACCTTCAAAAAGAAGGTAACAAGCTGATAAGCTCTGTTTATCAAAATAGGTGGAACTGGACGACTCCTCGAGCTCGGAACTGAGTACAGATGAGGACCAGCCTTTCGTGGAAGAGCTAAGAAATCCCCAGGTGAGGTTTCAGCCTTTGAGGCTTGTAATACTGACACAAATTTAGCAAATTTCGTCATGAGTTTGAATGAAAACTAAGGAAAGAAAATTCTTCTACCAAAGGTTTTAATGGTACTTTTGTTATGTTTCATTGTCTCCCGCTTTTATCAGGACTGTCAATAGTTTGCCCTGAACGGCTAGTTAGTATAAGAGCGGCCTTATTAAAGCCCTCGGAACATCTTGCTCCATTTGTTATTTTATTAGTGTAGTCTTGATTGTGTCATGCTATCACTGGTGTTGTGAATCTGGGCAACTTTTGGTGCAAAAGTACATTTTTGTAGGCTGCTGTGGCCAGTAAAGGACAGGCTTACAAAATGTCTGGTACCGAGTCAGGTACTGAGTCAGTCTTAGCACCATAAGGACATGCTGCATACTGCTTGAATGGGTCTGACATCTGGTACGCCTGATTAACATGGCCACACTCAGTGTCTACATTACAATGTTTGCATCACCTGTTAGTGCAGTGTCTACTGTACAGGGAGTATTAAAAGAAATGCGAACAGAGCGCACAGCCTCCAACGCATGCTGCACCATCTGGCTGCAAAGTCAGTAAACTGTGCGCATGCGCACTTCTTTGAGAGGCGCCTTTTCACGCTGCGTCGCCGCTGAGCAGGATGATCTTTGAAGGGCATCATACTAGTTGCAATCAGCCTGCTGCGCGCTTGTCTCCCGAATGTAGTAGATAACAGTATGCTCAGCGGCGACAGAGCAAGAAAATACACCTCCAAATAAATGGGCGCCGTCGCTTTTGTATCAAGCATTTCCCCTAAGAGTAGGCCACACTCTCAAACGCCCTGAAAGAACCGCGCATGCGCGCAGTTTACTGACTGCAGCCGGCATGTGTCGGAGGCTGTGCGCTCTGGTGTTCGTATTTTTTTTCATCACCCCTGTACATGGGCAGCTTTGTACAAGCAGGTATAACCATGTGTACTGTAACTGTGGTTGCTTCAAATTGATTCGATTGCTTTATGCCAGTTCTAAATAAATCGGCAAGCTTTGTAAATGAAGCTTGCCGATGTATTTTGCACTGACATGCAATTTTTGGGACATAACCTAGGAGCCTAAAGTAAGATCATAATGAATGAACACATTTACTGCAGCAACCTGCTTTATCAAAAATAGGAATAAAACCATATTTTACATGTCGTAATTATCACATCATCAGAGTATTGATACCCACTGCAGAATTATGGTGTGTGCCATACCTCTAGCTGGTCCTATTCTGTGATTTGAATCCGTGCGTTTCCCTGGAGGTTTTGTAAAGTCTTCTCCAATTTTTCACCTCATTTTGTTAGGGCACTCTAGGGGTCCTTTCTGTTCGCTATATCAAGGGTTCAAGGATTGGCCCAGCTCTTTCTTAAGGTGCTTAGCCTGTGAAAAAGCATTGTTGTTAGGTGCACAAAATAAGCATCACTGCCAAGAGTAAATAATAAATGGTTGCGGCTTAGTCTGGTTGAGACTTTATTTCGCTTGGTTAGCGTTTGATATAGCTCTATTGCCGACCATGGCCCAAAGACTCTCGGTCATGTGGAACGCTCACAGAAGGAGGCCTTTGTCTTTCGCGGCGTTTGTCTTTCACGGCGAGCACGGCACAAGATGAGTCACATCTTCCGAGACGCCCCAGGGGAGCATGTATTGGAGGCTGCGGGTTTCTTCGGCTGTCCGCTGCGTCGCCGCCGTGATAGCAGTGGCTGAGATGTGAGCAGAACGACTTAAAATAGGGCCTTGTGCACAGCGCCGACAGTGGGCCTGGCAAATCGCGTGATGCGCTTCGAGGGGTGTGTTGCCGGGGGCGTGTCTCCGGTCAAAAGGTTAACTCCGCGATACCACTGGACGAAAGTAGTGAAGCTTTGCTTTAAAATACACTTCAGTTCAAATGGGACACTGCTCTTTAAAGTAAGAGACATGTGGGTTAGCACTATACTACCTTCGCACGTTGTCAGCGGGAGATTAAGAGTTAGCCTAGTGCGTGCCACGTGACAGGTGAACGTGACCGCACATGAGTACAAGCAAATGACCCAAAAGAACTTGGATTTTGGGTAATCTAACGTGCAGTGTCGCCAGCCTGCCTATCGAAGTAATTAGTGCCAAAGACAAAGAAATTAAGGTAGAGTCGCAAGCACGATAGCGCTAAAGGGGAACAAATAAAGCTTCCACCTTAAAGGGCGTAAGCAAAAAGTGCCCTGAAAATAAATTTAGTTCCTTATTTGCACTAGAATGTCTTACCGAAGTTTGCTCTCTAACCTATGGCGTTTGTTTCCTATCTCAAAAACGTTACTCTTATCATCCTTCTTTTCATAGCTTACGCAGTTAACCTAAGCTTTTTTTCGAGGTGCTAAGCAAGATGTCAAGCTTCAGCAGAGTCATTTAGCACTGGAGTACACCATTCTTTGTAGTAAAATAAAGTAGAGAGACATTTACCAAATGCAACCCACCCTATACTAGTTCTGCACCTTATTTCTTTCTCATATTAAGGACCAAAGCTGAGAACTCGCCCAGAATAGGTACATCATCGATCTGCTTTTTATTACTTAGGCTGAAGGCCTCATTCACTTCTGGACTTCCTAACATTTTTGTTTCTGCATATTTATCTAATTTTATGGATAATATTGTTTAGTGCACTCGGTGTGAAACCAGTTTTTTAAAGTTGGAGACAATTAAACCACGATTCAATTGTTTCCCTGCACTGAGTGGTAGTTGAATATGCTTGGTAGTCGTTACTGCACAAGCATTATTAAACAAGCGCTCGTCCTCTGTAGTTCCTCCCTTTGTCCTGGGTTTTCCTGCGCTTTCAGTCACTATGCCTCCATGTCTCCTAATTAAAGTTCTGGGAGTAATAGAAATAAGGAACCTCAGTACTGACCTTGACTGAGAGTATTTATACCTTGTTTTCAGGCATTTAACACTATTCCCCTTGGTAAATTGCAAAAATTTTCCCTTTTCATGTTTGCCGTCCCTGTGGTTGCAAATGATTTCAATTCCTAATTAGGTATTTTTCCTTCTAAGCTGTTTTTCACCTGGTGTGATAAAAAAAACTAATTAAAAGCAAATGAGTCAAGGAATGCAAACAACAAAGGTAAATTTACACGCTAAAGCTTGGAAATTGTATGGCCATGCCTACCAGGCAACTGGATCTGTGATGTCACTAGTCATGTGGTTGGAAAACTTAGGCAATCAATTATTAATGCTCTACTTTATTATGTATTCAAACAAACAATTCAATGTGCATTGAACTGTTGGAAGTTCCTGACTTTTGGTCCAGCAGTGCCAGTCATTTGCTGATTTGTGTTGTTTCGTAGCACAAGGGCTACTTGGCCAAAGAGTGCCAAGAAAAAAAAAGGAACGACTGTTAGTACCATCAGCCGACAGTGTCATATAAAAGGCATGCATTTTAAAAGTCTTTTAAATCATAGGAGCTATGCTTGACTTAAATATTTTAAAAATTTCAGATCTATACAGGTTGTTTAAGCAGACTTTCATACTACGTAATCGAAGGCAAATTTATTCATTTTATTTTTGAAAGGGGCTGTGAAAACAAAATGAATCTTTGGTCGTTCAAAAGAGTGCCTCATTAAAACAACTCTGGCCCACTTTTAACACAGACTTTGCTATAAGAAGCTTAACAATGAGGAAAATACAGAATAAACATGTGACACCCTAGCTACGTTTTTAAACTGCACTTATGATGTATTATGGGAAGCTCATTGCAATTGTCTGAGGCCGGGAAAATCCAATGTAACTTAAACAGGCATTATAAGCTTGCAGAACAAGCTATTTGGGCTTAAATTTAGTGCCAATTTTTTATAGCAGTAAGAATGGTGAGGTAAATAATGAAAATTATTAACAGTGAACATACAAACGTCAGTGCAGACTGTGTGCACTATGCTAATTGAAGCTGCACAACCATCGGGTGCATTTGGCTTGTCTCACCTGACACTGGCCAACTGGCATAAGCGATGTTACCACTTACGTGGCCCTGTTTGTCGATCATGCCCAAGTTTTCACGAGTGATTACTATCAACCATAAGGACAGCGGTTCATGAGTGGTATTGTCACACCATCTATGAAGGCAGACAGGAAACAAGGCAACCATTTAGATGCTTTACCATTCTCGGTGGCCGTAGTCAACATACTAATGTTTGCATAAAGCACATTCTCTGAATAAGTCATAGGTAATGCCACGAAAGACACAATTTAGCGGGAGAATAGAAATTTCAGCCTAATGTCGTAGTGAAGAATGCATTGTTTGTTGCCGGGCAAGCATTGAGGGCATTATGAAACTCCAGATCTTTCAGATAAAACAAACGTGCTTTATTTTCATGGCCTCTTTAAAACGAGTGGAGAGTCACTAAACTAACAGGTTTTACTTTTATCATACTAGGAAGAAGTCCTAAGGGTCTCATCTGCAGCACTTGGTGTGGACACCGGAGCTTCTGAAGAGACGGGAGGTGACCAAGTAAGTATTATGAAGAGCTGGCTGGATGTTTTTTGCCATGGGCAGAATTTTTGTGTGCAGTTTATGTGACTTGCCTTATTCTTCTTTTAGGACCAAGATTCTGATGAAGGTGCAGAAAATGCTCCGTTTCCCGAAAAAGCACTGCAGGTGTCAGCTGTGCTCATGTCTTATGTGATGCGTCACAGAATTAGCGACGAGGGCACCACAGACTTGCTCAACATCCTGAATGCGATTGACCCAGGCATAGCACCACGATCTAAGTACCTGCTGAAGAAGGCTTTGGGTGCTGATGTGCGAGAACCCGAAAAGCATTTTTACTGCTTGTATTGTAAGGGGTACCTGGGGCAAGAAACTTGCACGAAGCAGGTTTTCTGTGAAAACTGCAATCGGGATGTAGATCTTGCCTTCTGTTCGTTTTTTTTAGTGATGCCTCTCAAAGAGCAGTTACAAAGGATTCTTGCTCAGAAAAACCTGAAGTGGCTTCCACAAAGAGCTCGAGGAGACACAATCCAGGATGTGTTTGATGGCATTGAGCATGCGAGATTGTGTGCAGATTTTTCAGATGACGACATATCTCTCATTTGGAACACAGATGGGATAAGAGTGTTTGAAAAATCGACATTTGAGATTTGGCCGGTTCAGTGTCAGATAGCTCAACTGGAACCTGCTGCACGTAAGCAGAACATGCTGATGCCTGCCCTGTGGTTTGGTTTTTCCAAACCAAACATGACTGCACTCCTAACGCATTTCACAGAAGATCTTCAGCAGCAAGATGGAAAAGAGGTTAACGTGAGAGTTTTTGCTGCCGCATGCTCAGTGGATGCAGCAGCTCGTTCTGCAGTCCGAAACTGTAAAAAGTTTAATGCTTTTCAGGGGTGTAGTTGGTGTTACCATCGGGGGGAAAGTCGTACGAGTTCTTGGACACTGCCCCAGAGCGTCGAACGGCTCGCAAACATGTAGCAGATTCCATTAAGGGCACACTTACTGCACCTTGTAAAGGAGTGACTGGTCCCTGCCTTGCCATGACCCTTCCCCGTTTTGACGTGGTTGACGGGTTTATCCCCGACTACCAGCATTGTGCCTGCCTGGGAGTGATGCGGCAACTGCTCAAGCTGTGGCTTAAGAGTAAATACCATAAGTGTGACTGGTAAATTGGCACACGTACGGAAGAGCTTAATAGCTTGCTGCTGGCAATAACTCCTCCAACGGAAATTACCCGCACCCCAAGAAAGTTTGAGGACATGTTGTATTGGAAGGCGTCGGAGATGCGGGCCCTGTTGCTGTTTTATGGCTATGTTGTTTTGAAGCCAGTCTTGCCGCTCGTGTACTTCAAACATTTTACTCTTTTCTCTTATGGTGTGTACCTGCTCCTGAAAGCAGAGATCACCCAGCAGGACATACGAGAAGCACGGGCCCTATTGGAGAAGTTTGTGGTGCAAATGGGCGTACTGTACACAGCCAGAAATGTGTCATATAATGTACACCAGCTGCTCCACCTGGAAGACTCGGTGGAAACCTGGGGCCCGTTGTGGGCTACCTCATGCTTTCCCTTTGAGGGACGAAATGCAGTTCTGCTGGTCTATTTTTCGGGAACGCAGCACGTTGGAGAGCAGATTGCTCGCACTTTCGTTTGGTGGCAGCACCTGTGTCTCTGGGCCGACAAAATCGAGGAGGAAGAAGAAAGGTCCTTCTTTGAGAGGATGGTTGGCCGGCAAACGATTGGCAGGACTGGTGTTGTGCTCCCTGGGGACGTAGTTGGTTACCAGCGTCAGAGTTGTTCTAGCCCAGATATTAGGCTTGAAGTTGCTCTGGAGAACCACCTGGGGCTCCTACCAACACAGATAACGTACTACAGTAGATTCCAGTGCAATGGCATTTTGTGGCACTCTGAAACATACAACATGCCCAAGAGGGTCAATTGTGTTGCTGAGCTCGAGGATGGCACAGTTGGAGTTATACAAGCTCTGGCTTCCTTTAGGAGCACACCACAGCTCTTGGTGCTAGTAGAGAAGCTGGAGCTGGTGGGCACGGTTCCATTCAGAGACCTGCAACTGGGAATTTTTTTTCTAGCTGTGCGAGAAAGGAGGCGAACAGCCGTCATAGTGGCATGTAGTCCCAGTGCCTTGAAGAAAAAATGTGTTGCCATGGAGTGTACTCCTGAAAGTTTTCTAATTGTTGCCCTGCCCAATCAAGTTGAGCGGGATTAGGATTGGGTAGTTGTAATTGGGGAGTTTAACGGGCCGAAGTTACACCCGGGATACAAGGCACGCATATTGGAGGGCTTCGGATTAACTTTGACCACCTGGGGATCGTGAACGTGCGCTGAAATATCAACACACAGGCATCTTTGCTTTTCGCTTCCATCAGAAAGGGGCCACCACTGCTGGAAATTGAACCCGCATCCTTGGGCTCAGCAGCACAACACGTTAGCCACTGAGCCATTGCAGCAGGTGGCGGGACTAACCCTTTCCGGTCCAAAACTTTTACCCACTTTCCCGCCGCTCCGGTCTGAAACTGTTTTGCAAGTTTCCGGCGCCACAAATAAAAACACAAACTGCGCAAGAAAAACTCAGGATATTTATTTTTCTCTTGCATTCTGTGCTTGCAACTTCATTACCTCTATTTGGGCAGTGTGTGAAACTGATCGAAACATTTTCCTGGGTGGGTGCAGGCCAGGGGTTTTACTGCAGCTTTTGCAGAAAAAGTTTCCCTCCTGCCTCCTTTTGTTTTGCTATCACTACAAACAGCACAGTCCCTGCTGCTTCCGCCTGGACTCATTATGTGTTAAGTTTAAAAGTGTTTAGGTTTAGTTAAGTTAAGTTTAAGTTTAAGTGTGTTAAACACTAGCTGCTTGCCTGGTACAGCTGGTTAACCACTTGTAGAAAGTGCATGGGCACATTCTTTTTTGTCACCTCTCTTCACCTTATAAGCATATGTACAGAGTGCATGCGCATATTTTTTTCTTTTTTGTTACATATTTTTTCACTTTGGCTTAAGTCATGTACCTATGTAGTAAGATGTCCTATGATCTGGGTTGATAGGTACCATCTCTAAATTATCTTTGCCAGTTTGATTCAAGCAATACTGCTGTTGTGGTGTCAAAAAGTTTAAGTTGTTTTTGATAAAGTAAGTTTTCTGTTTTCATTTTCTTTTTCATTTCAGGTTTCCTAATACCTTGCACTGCCTAAAATTGTTATTGTCAGTTTGTCATGTTAAGGTGCCCGTTTGGCAGTCTCTGTTGACTATTAACAGTGAAAAAGCACTGTGAACATATTGATCATCATTTATGTTTTCTTTCTCTTCGACCCCCAAAATCTGTTTTGTGGCATCACTCCGAATGTAAGTCTTGGTGATCACGTCTCAGACGGGGTTCAGTTCTTTTCTTGGGCACTTTTGCTCTTTATCTAAACCAAGCCTTATTCTGCTCCTCGATCCTGTGGTCAGTCATAATAATCTTGCCATATGTGTCTACATCTAGCACAATGCTACAATTTTCTTGCTCTAGATATATTGCACTTGAGCCATTTGGTCTCTTCAACATCTTATTTATTCCTTTGCAGATGTAGTTACACTCCTGAACTTGGGTACATGAACATAGCTATTGTGCATGCTCTGCCTTTGTGGTTGTAAATTGTCAACTTTCCCATTGCATATATTCACAATTATTTTCATCCTTCCAATCCATATTGCGCATTAGGAGAAAACAGTTTCATCATCATCATGCCTGGATGTTGGAGTTTCTAATTGTGCTAGTTTTAATATAACTTTTTTTAGATCAGCTACAACTACTGCTACCCTATCATTGATGCACTGATATGTCTCCCGTTGCTGTCTCTTGAAAAATCATACACCAAGATCTTTCAAAGAGACATGGTGAGGTCAAGATATATACGCAGTGTTTAATGCCTATGTTCCTTTTTGACACTTCTTATCTGTCTGGTGATGGATTTTTTAGTTTCTGTATGAATATTCGCAAACTAGAACTTTCTGTAAATATTTGAAATAGCATTGCTCTGGACAACAATTTATGTTTGCCTTTTTTGTTTTTGTTGCGCAGTGTGATGTTGGAATTGTGTCTATGAAACCTTGTATATTGTGTAGCAGTTGTAGTGCTGCACCAGAGTAGTCAAAACGTAGTAAAACAGTGAACATATGTGTTGGAATATTGTATTGTATAAACATCTAATTTTTATAACTTGTGATGCTTTTGGTTATTGCCAAAAATGACTGACATTTTGGCCTGTGTCGGTTGTATTTCAGTTTCACTTATTTCCTGGCTTGTTTTAATAAAATTGGCAAAGGATGCCGTGATCCCTGCTATTTGCTCGTTATGCTTTGAATGGACGAGGTCAGTATCATGTTGTTTGATGTTAAAGTATTACATGCCCATCATGTGGAAATATGGTGTCCAGTAGTGGTGTTAACCAAAATATTGGGATTTAAATGGCTGTCATAAAGAAAATAGGTGGACTTTAGTCTGCAATTCAAACACGTCTCCTAGGAAATGACTTCGACTCTCATCCTTTGCGTGATACCCAATCCTTAGTTTTAACGGGCAAAAGGTTGCATGCGTTGGGGCCTGCAAGTGCAGAAGTAGCGACATTTTGCCGACAGTATCTGTAGGGCTTAGGGATGCAGCCAAGCAGGGGCATGGTTTAAACTCCCCCTCCCCCAACCAAAACTTTTTTCCAGGTAGCCCGTAAGTGCTGACATTCTTTTCTACAAAATACCCCCCCTTGCTCTTTTGAAGAAATTTTTGGCTACAGCCACAGTATGGCTTACAAGTGCAAGGAAGAAAAAAAACTGCAAAGGGGTAAGATCATAAGTATGGTAAGGAGACTAATCAGTCGCATCACGTGAGGCCAACAGGGTGGACATGGTAAATATAGAAGCAGCAAAGCACATTTATTCTACAGTTGCAAATTGTAGGGCAAACGAGTGAACACATGGTCAAGCCGTCAGTTACAATAACGGAATAAAATGAACCCACGAATAGGATAACGGCGATGGTAATGTGAGGACACAATTGCATTGCTAGACTCAATTATGTAGTGCTGTGTGCTGCAACGAACCTCGAAGTGTCTGCTCCGACAGCAGCCCATGTGGTTTCCCGGAGAAGTACGCTTCAGAAGAATATGCAAGGAAACAGAAAAGTGCCGTACATCAATCGGAAAGGTAGCTGCTCGCTGATGCTAGAGAGAGAGAAACAACATCTTTATTTCCGGCAAGTTGTGACGCGGCCTAAACGTCACGTTGGCGGCCCGCTCGGCTTCAGCTGCCTACTCGCACCGCCCCTTCGCAGGGCTGCGCTTTCGGCCTCTGTCGCTCGAGGGCCACAAACGTCTGCCGGACGAACTCGCGCTGGGCGTCGTAGTCAACCTTTGCCACCGCCTTTTCCAGGCTCGGTGGCAACGCGTCCGTAGTCCATTCGCTCACTTTGCAGTTCCACAGTATGTGCGCCATGGTCGCCCGGCCCTTGCCGCACATCGCGCACACATCACTCGCGTACACCTCAGGGCACCCGTGTTTTGCAACCACCGGTGTCCATACCGCTCGGGTCTGTAGTTGACGTAGCGTCGTCGCCTCCTGCCTCGTGAGTTTTCGGTGGGGCGGCGGGTACACTCGCCTGCCCTCCTAGTACCACTCCAACACCTCCCGGTAGGAGGTGATCGGCAGCACCTCGCCGCGGTCTTCGTCTTCCGCATGTCGGGGGCTCGGGCACGCGTCGCGACTTGTGAGCGCACGCGCCGCCCGGTCCGCTCCCTCATTGCGGTTCTCTCCGGTGCTCACCGGCCCCATGTGGGCCGGGAATTACTTCACGATGACCGGCATCGTTCTGTGTCTTAGCGCCCCGCACACCCTGGCTGCTGCTAAAATCACCCCAAGCTGGTACCACTGCAACTCTTACACAAAGCCTACCTGCACGACGTTTATTTTCGTGGTAATGAAGACGCAACAAATGATGACATGATCATAACAGACCTTCCAAGCGATATCAGGGGTCCCATAGCTTGAAATCAAATGTCATTCTCTTGCATTTCACAGGCAAGGAGCCCTAAGTGTCTGAATTCTTTTTAAAAACGTTTAATAAATGTAAACTGATTACTATTTTGGGTTCTTATGCAGGACTAATAAACTGAACTTTAAAAAAATTGCTGTGCTTGGTGATTCAATAACTACAATATTTCAACCAAAATATTTCTGCATGAATTTGCTTTTCAGTGATCATGAAAGCAGAAGAGCCTAAGACAAAAAACATTTGGGCTACTAACAGCATATAGTATGCTGTTGGACATTCAACGAAATGCTGTACTGTACACATTTCAAGGAGTCGTATACTTCTGGTGGTAGGGTTTCTGCAAAGTTTGCAGAAATCCGTGCTTTGCGCCTTGCTTTATGTTGCGTTGGCGTTGCCATGCTTGAGCCATTTAAATTCTCAGAATTATGAACCCTGTGTAAAATACCCCCCCTTTATATCCTGTTCCGCACTGTTCATGCTGGTTTGTTTTACTTACGAGAGGCAACAAAAGCAGTTGCAGAGGTACTTGAGAAAAGGCATGTGGCTCGAAACATTTACATCGACAGCTGAAATAGGCATATGAATGATAAATGGTACAACTTTCCATGATGTGAATTCATGATGTGAATGTTAGTGTTAGTGCAATTAGTGCCGAAAATAACGACTGCTGATTGGCCTTCACAAAGCTGCGAGGCTTGATTCAAAGTTTGTTCACTCTCCAGCAGAAATTATTTATGATGCATTTTAGTGCATTTAAAATATATTTAAGACACACTTTTTCGAAAACACTTTTAATATATTGGTAATGTATTTGTAGTACAATAAGTTGATGCTGGTGAAATTCATTTAAAATGCATTTTTTTACATTAGCAATACTGACCATGTACTTGAAGTATATTTCAAGTATACTTAAAACGAACTTCTCACGGGCATATTGTTATTACATTGATAGTGCATTTCCAGCATGTTAATTATGTATTCACAAAATGTACTTGAAATGCATTTTAATTGTGCTCAGCTTGCATTCAATCATAACATTGCGTTTAAAATGTATTTGGAATTCATTTGTAATGACTGTATTTCTTGCATACTTTTAAAAGTGTATTTTAATGTGATGTGAAAATTTCGTAAATATATATTTTAATGTATTTTAAGTGTATTCAAAAATACGAAATGCATTTTGAATATATGTGAAATGCATTGGGGCATATTTAAAGCATATTACTTTTCGCTAAGGGGTAATCCACACGTAACATCTGCAAAAAGAATTTGCCGGACTGCTTCTAGGGTTTCGAGCACGTTCACAGTTCCCACGTGTGACCAGCACCAGATGTCCTAGCATGCGAACGGTGCTGTGAAGTAGAAAATTGCCCGAACGCCATTGCGCAAACCAACTGATATGTGACAGCGCGCGTGGTAGAATGTACAAGGCGTCCCCCATAAAGTACAGCACAGCACCTTCACCCTGTTTTTTTTTCGCGTCACACGCTTTCGGAGCCAACCGAAGCTTTGGTTCGGTGCTCAACGTGCCGAGTTGTCACGAGAACTAATCAAAGATGTCCGTAGGATGACAGGTCCTTCGGTTTTAGTTTCTCTGCGCCTTCATGACTCTTATCGATTCCCTGGGGTAAGTCCGTCATTCCTGCTAACAATAAGAGCACGCTTTTGATGTAATTGCTGAAAATGAAAACTACGTTAACTTCATACAGATGTTTCACAAACAACACAACAGAAAGAAATATTTTAAAGTGCGCCCTGAGCGCACGATTGCGCCCTACCCTTTCTTTGTTTCGATGAGGTAGAAGTAAAAAAAAATTGGGGCTGATTGTGTTTCCGCACATAAGGGCTTTGCACATAAGCTTGCAAAGTGGACGTTCCACTGACGTGTAAACATGCGCTTACGGATCTTCTACGCAGTTTTCAACAGTAATTGGAATTATTATTTACAAAACTGTTTTTCATGAAGCGAAGCATCAAACGGGAAAGGTGAGCAAGGCATGAGAAAACTACTCTAAGAGGCAGTAAAAAATGAAGTGTTTCTATTCTCCAAGATATGATCAGGAGCGGGCGTAACGACAATCAAGTATTTCCCCATGAATAGTCGACAGTACTCTCTTGGCGACAACCCCTTGGCGGGAATTTCGAACGCTCCGTCCCCAGGGAAAGCTTCGCAATTTCGGACATGTATTTTGCCTTATTGGTGGATATACAAATTGAACAATGTCCTCTTTTGCTTGCCTTTTTTATCCATACCGAAGCCCACGTACTTGAACCTGGCATTTCGAGGACAGGACGCAGTTCGAAGTTCGTTTATTGAAGGAATAAAAATACTAATGCCTTGATCACATGCTGTGTTGTTTTCTGGAGCATATTTAATAGTTCCGGTGTTGCTAACAGTATCGCATTGGTTCATGTGATATCTTCGCTCCTTCGCGTAACAGGACTTAATAGGTGAGACCTCAAACCCTGTTCGTTAAAGACGTGAGAAGAAGACCTAAATGCAGTTTCTGCTACACTGGGGGGTAACAAAATGCGGTGAATTTCCAGAAAACCAAATCAGCATAACATATGCTGATTTGGTTTGCTGGAAAGTGCGATCCCGGTACCGTGCCATGAAGGAACAAGAATTATCCCTGTGCGTCCGCCATGACAGGCGAACTTGACGCCACCGTAAACACGAGGCACCAGTGAAGAAATCTCGGATAATCGCTGGATTTCGCCTTCAAATTACATAAACGGCTTAAAAATATTAGGAAATATTCTCTTAACAATCATAAGATAATAATGGCTACATGCTGCAAGCAAAACGCACCAGATGCGCTTGCGCTCTCAAAACCGGCACACTTTTCCACCTGAAGGCATTAATTTCTGAAAACGCTTCCCTCCCTGCAGATGTGTCGAAACACAACATATTTTGCTGGAGAAGCTCCTTTTTCTCTATGTTATCGTGGTTGAAACCAACAAAAAGAAACACCTTCTTTCAAAACTTTTTTTTTACAAACAGCTCACATCTCTGGGCCAGAGCAGGAGCGGTGCCACATTCGAGGGATAAACAACCACCTGGTACGCAGCTGGCGCCCAAGTCACACTTAAACCAGATCATGCCGAGGAGATTTACGAATAAATGTGTTTAGGCTTACAAATGGGCGACGAATATCTGAAACAAAGTTCTTCCCAAGCCAAAGTGCGCTGAAGGCACATACCTTTCACGTTATTCTTAAGCAGGAGAAATGTTTCAATGAACACGATCTGTAGATTTCGCGAAATTGATTGCTTCGATGAGGGCCTGTGGAAACTTGCTTCTGAGATTTTCCACCAGGTGGGGTTCAAAAAATTGCCCGAGCGTACTGGCGGACCGTGAGCTCGAAACGCTAGAAGCGACCCGTGCGAGGTTAATGCCTACGCCACGCGGACATTGCTGAATCGGCTCTGAGCATGACGATGTTGAGGCCTTTAAACGCTTGCGGAAGTGATATGTGTTTGAAGCAATTTTTTGCTTGTGGTGTTGGAAGGTTCCGTGTGCATTATCTGTGTCAGTTACTACGTCCTTAAGCTGTTGATGTGGTCGCGGAGTGATTGCTGGTTGATGGAACTGAAACCTATAAAAATAACAGTTACGAATTCCCTCACTTTTTAAGTTTAAAAGAAATTACCCTGATTTTACACCAGAATTTGACGCGCTTTGCGTAGCAAGCAAGGGATCCTATAGGTCCCGCCACTGCTCCAATTTTAACGACCTTCTCTTCGGTTAGAACGAACTGAAAGGGAGCTAAATGCTTGCTAAAATGGCAAACCAGGCAATTCTAGAAGAAACTCAATAGAAAAATGTATAGGCCAACCCATGGTGTTCAATAACAAATTTACATGAAGTTGAAACTCTCAGCATCACAGCATGGCCGTCTTTAATGTAATTTGTGCGTTCCGCACACACGGTCGCACTCCTGTGGTCGAAGTAAAAGCTGTAAGAATTTATACGCACTATAGCCATTGCTGTACTTTAGAAAACTTCATGTTACCTGTTCATGATATTGAAAGCGCTCTTCATTGTCCGGTCCTTGACGCATTGCTCAAAGCGAATAACGCGAGTCAAGTATCCCACGTTACGCTCTTACAACCGGTGTTACGAATCATGGAGTGAGGCGAACAGAAAAGTGCTAATCCTATATTAGCGGGGTGCACTGGGGATATGTGCTGCATATACTGCGTGCGTTCGCACGGCAGATTCAACGCCGAATACTTGCACTTAACCTAAACTGAAGCTTGTGTCGCTGCGTCTTTCTTAAATGGCTTCGAAGAGGACATAAAAATTTGTTAATTTAAAGAACTATTTATTCGCAGCGCACTGGCGTCATTCCAATCGCAAAGTACGCTTGTAACCGAACAAACAAAGGGGGTATAGAGAACCTTGAAATTTTAATGCTCGGGTTCGATTCCCGGCCGCGGCGGCCGCTTTTCGATGGAGGTGAAAAGCCGAAACGTCCGTGTGTGCGAGATTTCGGCGCACGTTAAAGATCCCCAGGTGGTCAAAATTATTCCGGAGACCTCCACTACGGCGCGCCTCATCGCCTGCGTTGCGTCGGCGCGTGAAACCCTACAATCAATCAATCAAAATTTCATGCTACATTGACGTAATCTGGGCAGGGGTGACGTAATATTGATTTGATTGATTGTAGGGTTCAACGCGCCGACGCAACGCAGGCGATGAGGCGCGCCGTATTGGAGGGCTCCGAATTAATTTCGACTACCCGGGGATCTGTAACGTGCGCAGAAAATTCATACACACGGGTGTTTTTGCTTTTCGCCTTCATCAGAAAAGCGGCTGCCGCGGCCGGGAATCAAACCAGCGACCTCGTGCTCAGCAGCGCAACGCCTTATCCACTCAGCCACCGTGGCGGGTGGGGGACGTAATATCTGCCAGCACTGAACCCGTAATTAGGAGTGTGTTTCTGCAAGTTCGCATTCAAGTAATACGAAGCAACGGAACTCGAGGCCCCACTACAATCACCCAGTCCTAGTTCTTGGTGGTTGCTTCGGTCCAAGGCCGCTAATCGCAGGAACACGATTAACTGACGTGGTAGAGAAGTCGTTGAGAAACGGCTCTGGGGTCACCACTGCTTCATGCGTTCCGTTTAACATCTCAATTATTTGCTGCAAGTTCGCAATAAAATTGCTATGCTTGCTATCGGGACAATACGGGGTTTCTAATAAACCAAAGTGGCATTTTGTCTTCATGACCGCTTTAAATCATTTGCTTTTGATGCAGGTGGCTAAGACGGCGACGACTTCTTGTCATCCGTCGAAAATCTTCGACCTCGAGTCGGAGCAGTGGTCCGACGGAACGCCCATGCAGGACGGACGAAGCGGCCGCGCGGCAGCCGTTTGGCGCGCCCTATTAACTCGAGAAGACCCGACGCCGCGCTATCGTTCGGAACACCTTGAACATTTATTTCTTCCGATTAAACACGAGCGCGCGCACAAACCCCCGCGCTTGTTTCTTCTCTTCTTCCAAGTGCTCGCGCACGCGCTCTCCCCCGTGCTCGAGAATCTGAGGAACTCGGTGCTGTGATCCGGAAGCGGCCGCGCTACCGTCGTGGACGCCCACAAAAAATAGGAGAGTCTCGTCTGTGTATGCACTGATAGTGCACAAATCAACAGTTCGAACTTTCTTGGAACTATCCAAATCTTTACTTTTAGCAAATGCTTTACAGCACTATTAGAAACAGGTTTACAGATATAATTCTGGAGCACGTGTGAAAGGGCTATTGAAGAGAGACACTAGCAAAAGCAATTGTGATTGGTGTAGCACACGTCATCACCTGGCAGGCTTATTTCTTGATGTTTACGAGACATTTCCAAGCTCCCTCGGACAGGGCAAGGCATTACAACCAGAATTACATAGGTGGATCTAGTGAAAACAGCTGGTAGTGTGAAAACATGATATGCTGCACGTATATGGAGCCTGAAGTGCACCATATACCCTATTTTGTACATTCCGTCAGATCTATAACCATGATTTGACTCTAGTGTTTGCAATTCCTTTCACCTTTTTTTATTTATCTACGACCTGTATGCTCCTCACAATGCCATACAACTACAAATTTCTAATGTAGTATTGATGCACTTTATCTTAGTTGTGTGTCTCCTTGTGGGCCTGTTCGTATGCACCAATAAAGTGAGTGTGGACCTATGCACATGTGTGATTTCTTTAAGGAGGCCTCGAACAGTGATGGCACTGCGACCTTACGTAGTCTACGTCGTTGCTGGTCTCCCCAAAACCTTGAGGGTTGGATGTGTGCTGAGCAAAGCCTGTGGTGGCTTTTGGGCACGAAGTGTTCTTGCCCGAACGAGTAGGATAAATTTCTGCATAAGGTCTGCATCACCAAGTGTTAACCTGCAACATATAGATGTTTTCACAAAGCAAAACAAAGGTGCTTTCGAAGGCCTGGGCGTTAAAATTGAACTAATGAATGAAAAAGGGTGGAGCTAGTATTTAAGGTGTACTGGAACGAAAGGTGGACGAATAAAAAACCCAAAATTATTTCACTTGGTAATGGCAGACTGCTGCTTTCGAAAAGTGAAATGTCTGTACCCACTCGAGTCCTAAAAACTAACTGTGTGTTACCACGGAACTTGTCCATTAAAGATAGTTTGTTATCAATTGAAGTCGTTCTATTAGTTCTTGCTAAGACAGCTGTGCTTCATTAAAAGTAAGTGGGAGGACTAGGGCTGGCGGGCGACCATCGGTCCTTATTTGCATCAAACCCACCATGTTGATGAGGTAGTTAATGGCGAGGAAAGTTCGCTTCCCGGTTTACTTTTGCAGTACCAGTACATGTGTTAACAGCGGCCGGACATCTTAACTAAGCGGGTAATTCGCCGCGACGAAAGATGTAGCAGATGTTTTTTGCTCTGGTTCTCCGTGAAGTTTATGTTAATATAGTTCTCCGCAGAAAACCTCTATGCGCTTTTTAAGCAATTTTTTATTGGAATATCAGCAAAAAAGGTGTTTTAATGAGTTTTTTTCCTACCTTTACATTATTGTTAATGTAAAGTCTGTAGAATAGTGGACGCAACGGTTCAGGCAGACACTTGGTAAAATAAATATGCTTCACTTTATATTTCACTATATTTAAAACAATGTGTTTTATTTTACACTTACAAAATTACACACTGGTATTTGAGTTTTGTAACACTATATTTGAATTTACGGCTACTAAAACTTTCCAATCCAAGCCGAATACGGAGATAAAGTGAACGTGCAGCATAATGGAGGCTCATGACGACAGAGACGGCGTTGATGTGAGCCGCATAGAGGCTAGAACCAGATTCCTCTGTAGTTTATATAATAAGAAACTCCATGACGTCCTCAGTTCGGCTAGCTCCAAAGAAACTGGGACATTATTGCTAGGGCACATTTTTTTCTATCTGTGTCAATGCAGTGAACACCGCACAGCAGGCTTTTACGTTAAGTGAGTCATGCATTCCTTGGAAATAATGTAGGGGAATGTGAGTGCGAACTTACAAGCGTGCTGTGTAATGCCATCTTAGCTTTCTCAATTTAGCCGTGAATAAACTACCATTAACCGGAAAAGTTGTGCCGTTTTGCCCGCCCCACAGGTCAGGATGGTGTGCTTAACGTAAGTACAGCAAACCATTCATGAGTTGCTATTTGTTAAGCAATATCTCTATGCTACGACTAAGCCTCGCCCAAGATGTAAAGCGCGAAAAAAAGTAAGGGTTTAAGCAAGTTGAAAACAAAAACCAAGAACTATAGATATCGTTACTTTAAGACAGATAAGAAATACCTAAATATTCAGCAAAACACAGTTGAAGTACAGCTATTTTGGACGACTTTTTAAATGAGATGGTGTAGCCCCTAAGAATATTTGGAGCACCATGGTATTACGTCTTGACTGACCCTCAATACAAAACGTACGATAGTAACTAAAGAGCGTTAAATTTCCGCTTTCCACACCGTGAATAGAGGGTTCGTTTCGTCGATTGATTGTAGGGTTTAACGCGCCGACGCAACGCAGGCGATGAGGCGCGCCGTAGTGTAGGGCTAAAGATTAATTTTGACCACCTGGGGATCATTAAGGAGCGTTCGTTTCCAGAACTTTAACGTATGTTACGTAACGATAGTACCACGTCTCTAGAGGCCCGAATTCTCTTTCTAAAGAAGAGTGTATGCGGGATGGCAACATAAAAAATAAAAAGTCTTGGCCTTGTCGCGTGGCCCTTCACGGTGCCACACGAAGATAAAATGATTTCAACTTCATTACCCAAAGTGTCAAGGTTGAATTAAGGCGCTCTGAAAAGAGCCCCCCACGGGACGTTTCACCGATACCAAATTTGCTCTCCTTCTGTAGAGAAGAGCAGCGTGGCAATGAAAGATTGCGTGCAGTCTAGAACCCTGAGTGTGAATCGCGTGCTGAAGAGCGATTAGGACAGCCACCAGATAACGCTGGCGACGCTAAGTTTTCAGAATTCGAAAGGCAGTTTTGGGTGTGTATAAGCGTTCTATATAGTTGATGATACGAGAATGAAATTCACAAATTAAAGCACAGAGTGTTCCGTAGCACAAAGCCAGAAGATATCTTGCCACTTCTTGAAGGCGAATATAGGGTAGATACGCATATCCACACACGCTTGCTTTGTAGAGTGCGCTAGCTTTTTATAAATGTGCTCCTGAGGCACTGTCACGGAAAAACTATATTTTGCTCAATACACTCCCAAGAATCAAGTATTTTTGGGCTGCGGTATTGCCTTCGGTGACTTACACAAACCTGGCAAAACTTCCCACCATTTTCTTTGGATGTGAACCCTCAAATTAGAAATTTATGTATATTGCAAACAATTTCTACTTACAACACGAGAATAACGCCTAGAACGCGCCGACTAGGTGTCCAGTATTAGCGGTGAATTTATGCCCTAGCTAAACAATGACGGTACCTCGACACGGTGGCTGAGTGGCTACGACATTGTGCTGCTGGATCCAAGGACGCAGGTACGGCACCACGCGCGGGTGCCGTTTTTCAGATGAAGGCGACAACCGAAAACGCCCGTGTGTCGAGATTTCGGCCCACTTTAAAGATTCCCAGTCGGCCGAACGTAATTCGGAGCTCTCAACTACTGTGCGCCTCAGAGCGCAGACGTACCTTCGGCGAGTTAAACGCCCGCAAATATTTACACAATGACAGTAAGCTCGAAATTGCTGTTTATCATCCCCACGGATTTGTAGATGTCGGCTGAAGACACAACAGAAGGTTCGAAGGGCTAAAACATCAAACTCCTAACTTTATTAACCTGTTTCACCTGCTCGCTCAGAAACAAATAACATTTAGTATCGCCTTCTAAAGAAAGTTGAAAGAAACTCGAAACCTAAAGTGCGTCCATCCTTCCCAGAAAGTGTGCCCAATCGATCGTCAAGCCTTGAAACCCGTGATTACAAATGAAAAACGAACCCATGCGACGATTTTTCGAGCATTAAGTAAGCGCAGGTTGCAAAGATCTAAATATACCCCGATTCGTGGTTTATGAGATGAAGGTATACCATGTACCGTTTCGTGATAGATGAGTGTATTGCCGTATCTAGAAGCGTTGCTTTTTAGCGACTTTCAAATAACGGTTTCCACACAATGGAAGTCCGGTTAAACGTGTGCGCAGTGTGTCCAGAGACCTTGTCAGAGCTTTTCGGTCGACCAACTAGCCCATGGGGAACTGATTTAGTTTTCTGACAAGACACCATCAGGTCCACTAAAAAAGCTTTCGCTTTGAAAGGAACACAATATGACCGACCGCGTGGCGGCGCCAAAAACCACGTGAAAACGCCTCGCGTTTCTGCTTACAAAGTGTTGTTCGATTCACCACCGCCGGTGTGTTCTTCCATTATTGTATGTAATCCCTGAAAGTAGGAGTCTACGCTGCCATCGAAGAATGTTCCCTGGTTAGTGCAGCTAAACCGTCTATTCAAATAATTAAAAAACGCTCTGCACGGTTGCCTGAAAACACGAAATGAAATGTGAATACAGGTTTTGTGTGCCGTTTTCCAACGGGGCACCGAATAAAGTTGTCATACGAACAAACGAGGGTTTCCAAGTAAGCGCGCGCCTTCTGGTATTGCAGGCTTTCTCTGCGGGGCCAGCACGAGTTCTGTATCTTGTTCGATGATATTTATATTCCCAGTAGTTTGTTCATTGTGTCTTTAATCACGTCTCTGTATTAAAGTCAACCAAAACAGATAACTTGAATTGCACGAGAGATAAAAAGAAGATTGAGAACAAATGCAGCAATGAAGAGTTCACGAAAAAGGGTTGCAGGGCGTAGGAATACGGTGACTGCTCCTCAAACACCACGAATAAAGCGGCAAAGGTTTGCTATAATCCTTTGTTATTTAGGTATGTTGTGCATTCTTTTTATAAACGATTTATTGAGGTGGTGACTGTTCATATTGGGAAAAGTAAAGAAAGAGTGTACAGGTGCCGTCAGAAGTAAGTGGAGCACGGGAGCTGTGGCCGAACCGCATAGGAGCGCCGTGTAGCTACAACAGCGGTAAACGAAAGGAGTAGAACACCCATGCGCGCCTGCCGGCGGTGATAGCCTATTTATACTTCTTAACCCACGCTTAACGCGGCTTCGAGCATTATTCGCAGAATACTGGCTGATACTGGTCGCAGTTAGCATAGGACCGGTGTGATTGGAGATCTGTGGGAATGGCCTTTGCCCGGCAGTGGGTGTAGATAGGCCGATGATGGTGATGATGATGAATTAATAGAGTATCCCTGTTTTCTCGAGCTTCCTTTCTGTCACTCACATCGCCGTACATACTGTTCGAAAAAAAAGTTTTGTCAATAACATTATTCTGCTCATGTTTTTGCTTGAAAGCGGAAGCCTAGCGCTTGTAAAACTGTTCTTCGCTGATATACCTTGTTTGCGTGTCTTTATACGCTTTTGTGTCTTCGTCATTTGGCGCGAGTTTATCAGGCAGGCAGACCGGTCCCAAATCACGCGGCAGCTGTCGCAGAGTCAGAGCTGACGTCCTCCAGCCCCTGCTTTACTTATGCGCCGTCTCGCTCACATGTCGCCCAGCGCGCACCAGACTCATGCTTTCTGCCTCCCCTCCGGAATGATGTCGAGAATGCATTGTTCTGCGGGAAACCGGGCTAAAACCCCCCATGAAAATTAAGGTGTTTTTATTTAGGTCGCCTTCGGAGCGGCTATTTCCGTAGCGTTCGTGTTGACGACAGCGACTGCGACGGTCACTCTTCGTTTTTGATGAGACGTACGAGGCTTTCGCGTAATTATTGATTTTTAAATTCTCTGGGGCCGAGCAACGTGAACTTGCCTTGTGCTTCACCTGGGCGTCGTGAACTCATTCCCGCGAAGGTTCGAGGTGGTAGGCTCTCCACAATGTGTTATCGTTACGCAAGAATGCAGGCGAAATACCAGTATTTCAGTTCAGAAGGGTGTGTGGTTTCATTAACAATGAATTCCATTTCATTGAAACGTTGTAAATTGATACTTGGTAATTATAAAAACAGATCGAGTAGTATTACTCTACCAGCTAATTTTTCACAGGCCCTTATGCCGTCGCCTGGACTTGTGACCGCATGGACTTGTAACCGCAAAGCCATCACAAAAAAACCTGCCTGCTCAGTGACACTGCCAGTCCCGTTTGAGTCACCATTTGAACCTGAACACGGACTATTATGGGTATTACTTGTGGAAAGCCGAAGACGACGAAGGCAGGACTAGGGGCAGGGGAAGAAGAGAAGGTTGAGGAACAGAATAAAATGATGGTTCCCAAGTGAGCAGCCTCGGATCATTACATTGGCGCAGTCGACAGGATTCCAAAGACGAACACTGTGTGTATTACTCTGCATACCACGCGGAACCAACGTTGCCAGATTGAAAAGTGGCTTCGACACCACCCCCTGGTCAAAATTTCACCAGATTTCACCAGCACTAAAATACAGCCATTATAAAGTATTTCTGGCTCCGGTATCTCTTCTGTGCATGCTATTTTTTAGAACATAGTGTTTAAGAAGGCGTTTTTGTTGCTTTTGTCCATGCCATCGCTGAAAGAGCGACTTGGTTAACTCTATAACTAAGATTAGCAAAATCAGTTTGAGCGAAGTGAAATTAAAATTTTTATTCTCATCTCTCGCAGGGCTAGGCAAAAGAACTATCACTCCATTTTCTATGGGAATGCTCGCTCAGAAAGTTACCGCGCATTCAATACAACACTTGCTGTACCTTTTCTTTATCTTGATATTCAAGCTTAAGACCTAGTGCAACTTATATTTTTGTCAAGTTAATATACGACAATTTAACATTTTACTGCCTATGGGGCAAACGAAATGCCATAGATGGGAAGTTCGTGAATGATTTGTTAGATAGGAAATGCTAGTGGGACGTCCTGCGTTAAGTAATTTTGGAGGACTGTATTCAGTGTGGTTTGTTTCAAATACAAAATTTAAATTTTCAATTTCCATTACTTTCACGGGCGAGTAAAACCAAAAAAGTCTCATAGTGTGCACTAAAACACACTTGCAGCAAAGTGATGTCAGTCACTCTTGGTGCTTAGGAGCTAGAAAAGCTTCCTTTCAGTGAACGAAAGCCATGGTTTAAAGCCCCAACAGTTTTCACCACTTTTCACCAGATACTGTCTGGTGTAGCCCTACTGCGACCTCAACACCAGTGGCCACCACATTTCGCCAGATTTTCAATTTCTGGTGTCGCATATCACCATCTGGCAACGCTGCGCGGAACTCACAAGGCAAGTTTTACTTCTCGTCATGCCAAGTCGACGACGAAGTGCCGTACGTCTTGCCCGAGTGCATCACAACACCACAACTGTGTGACTGGGTGGCAAAGAAGTCCGGCGAGACAACCGAGGACCTGACTACCCAGACTTCTCTCAAGCTCAGGGTGAAGCTGTCCGAGTTCCAGGAATACTTCATGGAGCCAACCATGAGGGCGTCAGGGAACACGAACCGAATGTTAACGTTACCACCATGGACCAAGCCTTCTTTTGATTCTGCAAGAACAACAACGGCGGGCAGAGAGGCAACAGCAGTTCATGGAGACCCTCATCGCTACGGTCCAAGCTAAACAAGGACAGCGCACAGAAATGGTGAAGCCGGATCGGTGTGACGGAGAGAGTTCAAGTCCTGAGGATTGGATTCGTTCCTATGAATACGCATCCGAGAAGAACTCCTGGCACGAAGCTACCGACCGAGTGGAAAACATGCGGCTGTTTTTGACGGGACTTGCAAAGAAGTGGTATCAGCTGCACTTCTCCACACACGCGTCAGACAGCTGCGACAGCTGGAAGGCAAGCTTTCTCGCAGCGTTCAAGGAAAACCCCGTGGAAAGGTGGGACCATGCAATTTTCTATAAATACCGATCGGGCAAATCCTTGGAGTATTTTTACGAGAAAAGGCGCCTACTAAAAATGGCTGATTCTAATCTCCCGGAGTCTTCATCTGTGCCACTGATTATTCACGGGTTGCCTAAGGATCTTCAGAAGCAGGTGCAGCTTAAGTCCCCAAAGACAATCGAGGAACTTTTGGAGTGTTTTCAAGGCTTGCGCATAGATGCTCCTCCGAGAATTCAGGGTACGCGACGTTTCAAATTTGAAACCGGGCAAGCGTCACAGAGGTCTGGAACTTCCGAAGTGTCATCGGGTACACAAAGAAATTCGTACCGAGGACATGGTGTCATTAACCTTGCATCCTCCTGCAGTGACAATATAACCTCGGATGAGTCCCGTCAAGTCGAAGCACGGAGTGACGCTGAAGCAACCCAGAAAAAAAAACAAATAAATGAGGGTGATCAATCCCACCCGACGACAAAAATTGAGACTGTTTACTTCAGCACATTAAATCTTCTTTTTATAACTTTGGGAGTTAACTGCACCGACGTCACAGCACTAGTCGATAGTGGCGCTTCCGTGTCCGTTATAAACAAGTCATTAGTGTCTGAAAAAGATATTCTTAAAGGGAGACCAGTACAAATACAGGGCTTTGACGGAAGGAGACAACTTTACGATAAGTGGATAAAAGCCAAAGTGACGTACCAAGGTCGAAGCACAGAGATCGACGCCTTAGTTTTTGATGGGTACGAATACCAATTTCTACTCTAAAGACCTGATATGAAAAGACTTAAAATAAACCTTTACTGGAATGATAATGTCTGCGTTGACATGGAGGCCTGCGGTTCCCTGCGCACAACCGACCGACTTGTTCGGTGTGAGGAGGACGTTCGCCTCAAGTTTCCAGAGCTCGTTTGCGTCGGTACTTACCCGCCAGCAACAACAAAATTCTCTGTTCCTTTCAAGCTTGGTGATGTAACACCAATTAGACGAAAGCCTTACAATATGTCCCGTGAAAGAAGACTTTGGCTAAAGAAAGAACTTCAGCACATACTGGAAGCTGAAATAATACCCCCGTCACTCTCCAAATTTGCTTCCCCCATTCCATTAGCGTTAAAAGAAGATGGCTCATTGCGTTTTTGCGCAGATTACAGGATTCTAAACACACAAACTGACCTTTTCCCATTTCCGATGCCATGAATAGACAACATCATTGAAGAGACGGGAGGCTGCCACGTCTTCTCTCGCATAGACTTGTGCAAGAGATTTTGGCAGATTCCTCTAGAGGAAGAGTACAAACAGTACACGGCTTTTGTCACACCCTTCGACATGTACGAATACAACCGACTACCTTTCGGGTGGAAGAACAGCCCCACCTTGTTTCAGAAGATGATGAATGGGGTGTTGACACCATTTTTGGGCCTATTTTGCAATGTTTATGTTGATGACATTATAGTGTACTCCAAGGATAATAGCTCACATGCGGAACATTTGACCGCTGTCTTGACCGCCCTGAGTGCAGCCAAGCTGAAAGTCAATTTTAAGAAAAGTGAGTTCTTTTAGCCGAAAATCACATTTCTCGGGCGCGTGCTGGATGGCTTCACTAAAAGCACAAAAGAGGAGTCCGTTGAACGGGTACGAAATATGAAGCGACCTGAAAACATACACGCACTGCGAGTTTTTGTCAGGTCTGGCAGGACACTTCCTGAGCTTTATTCCGGGTTTCGCTGCTCGTGCCAAGCCACTAACAAGCCTGCTTCAAAAGGGTACGGCTTTCCAGTGGACAGAAGAGTGCGAAAAAGCGTACCACATCTTAGTGTCAGCCATTACTAATGACCCCGTGCTCACGCTGCCAGACTTCTCACTTCCTTTTGAGCTCACCACGGACTCTTGTCACTACACTGTAAACGCAAACTAGCCGGAAATGGAGTTTTAATCAAGTAATGTGCCCTGGAAAGTACATATAGCAAAAAATGTACTCCCTAGGCATGATCTAAAAATGTGGACGAACCTCCATGGTAGTACCGTTGCCCATCCGTGTAGCAAAAGGGAGGATTTAGGACGACTTAACACCATTTGTGAGATGGCGTTCGGTTCCTTGTAAACTACCACGTCCACAATAAACTCCCCATCGGAGGTAATCATCTCAAGCGGGCGGTCGCCATGTTAGTCTTGTGTTGCTTCCGTGTATCAGCACTTCAACCGTG
Organism: Haemaphysalis longicornis; assembly: GCF_048455015.1. Lineage (NCBI taxonomy): Eukaryota > Metazoa > Arthropoda > Arachnida > Ixodida > Ixodidae > Haemaphysalis > Haemaphysalis longicornis. The sequence goes on along the minus strand of NW_027526295.1, from coordinate 57,743,321 downwards.
GCCTAATGCCAATTAGAACGAGTAAGCAGGACGCGACGGTTGCATACAGCTACAAAACCGATACCGTACGTATACCCATATAGATGCTTCAACCAGCGCGATCAGAGGCAGACAGCGCGGCCGTGTTGTTTCAATCTGTTTATTTTGGAGATAGGTGTCAAACTCTGCTGCTAACGAAGAGACAGTTCTCGCCGTTGCAAACAATTGCAATGTTCATCTGTTTCGCTTGCTTGCGCATATATAGACGATTTAAATTCTCGTGCCAGCGCGCCAACGCACCCGACTGCAGCGACTCAACTTGCCCTGGCGGCACGACTTGCTGCCCGGATGTAAACAACCTCCGCGCAATCAATGCAGCGCGGCCGGTGACTTGGTGCTGCGGGAGCTTCAAGCGCCTCGCCTTGGGCCATCATTTTTTCTTATTTGCGAAGGACTAGTAGTGCCATTTGGTGGAAAGATTTTTATGTGCCCCTGTCACACGACGAACGGCCGCTAACAGCATTTGGATACGGCGACAGTTGTGGACAGCTCGCTGGTAAGTGGTCTGTCATCAGTCAATGCGTTTGTCAAACGTTTGGATAGGCTTAACTGCGAAATACCCGTGCCGCACACAGCACGTACACGCACGGACAAGGAAAAAAGCGCTCACTCGTTTTATTTTACTTGTTTGTGGGTTTTGGGGTATGCATTCGCATTCTTTTGTAAGCCGGTTTGTAACAGGGCATTCGAGATAAAATCGCTTGTCGCGCGCGGCGTCGTTTCAAAGCAACGTGACGGTTACTTCATGCTGGCGAAAATCAGCGCAGTCAGACGGAAGCGAGAAGGAACGTAGAGAGGTCGGGAAAGAGGGCGCTCATATTTAAAAGAAAGCGTAATGCAAGACGAGAAAAGGAACGCAACCCGCCTGCATTTCTCCGAACTTCAGGACAGAGCCGCACACGGGTACGTTGCCACAAACTCGAGCGTACGACGTCTCAAGTACCGTATATTTTTTTCAGTTTTTATTGTACAGGGCCTAATTCTTGTTAAGTCGTCCGATTCATTCAGTTCAGTTCTATTTGCCCCTAGAAAACGCTGGAATTTGTCGAACGAAGCGGCGGTAACGCGACCACTCGCCGGCAAGAAAATACCAAAATAAAAACTCCGCTGCTCAGCTTTCACCGAAGCTCAGTTCTGTTGAGGGGGCGAGCGTAGCTTTGCCAGTGCTAAGGCGTGTCGATGATTCTAGAAGGAAGAAAGGCAAGTGGTGCGCTCGTCGGCGGCGGGCGCGTTGCGGGTTGTGCCCTTTATCTCCGCGAAGTGCGCAGTTATAAAAAAAAGAGACTAGCGCCGAAGCAAGTTAGCTACGTTTGGGCGTCGTTCACAGGTAGCCGAATCGCCTCCGACAGCGGTGCATCGTCTGGCCTGGTAGATGAATATTGTGGGACTCTGTCTCTCATATGTGTCGAACTGTTCGTGTTCTTTTTAGTTAACTGCTCTACTTTGTAATATCTATTTGTCAACGCTCCTGATTGTATGTTTTGTATTTGAACTGTTGCTGGCATTTGTATTCATTCTAAGTTACCTCTTACGTTCCTGTTCTCGTGCTTGTACCGTGTTTTGCCTGTCCAGATATAAGTCTTTGTGTTGTTTTCGTTCAAGGCTCTGACTCATTCTTACCGCTCTGGTCGGTAAGAATGAGTATTGAAATGAGTAAGAATTTTGCGTGTGGGGCATTTTTTTTTCTTTTTTGCTTTTTCCGACAGTTGTTCCTTTGACTCCCTGCCTGCATTCCATGAACGCGGAAGTTGGCCTCCACATCGATGGCCAGCGTGTCATGACTGCATCATCTTTACTGGGAGGACTGTGTAGTCTGTTTGCATCGTTCTGGGTTTTGAACATTCAATATCCCAAGAAGGCACACAGAGCTCTAACGTTTGTGGAACATGCCATTTTGGACCTTGCCAGTCCAGGAAGGTCCAAAATGGCATGTTCCATAAACGTTAGAGCTCTGTGTGCCTTCTTGGGATATTGAATGTTCAAAACCCAGAACGATGCAAACAGACTACACAGTCCTCCCAGTAAAGATGATGCAGTCATGACACGCTGGCCATCGATGTGGAGGCCAACTTCCGCGTTCATGGAATGCAGGCAGGGAGTCAAAGGAACATCTGTCGGAAAAAGCAAAAAAGAAAAAAAAATGCCCCACACGCAAAATTTTTACTCATTTCAATACTCATTCTTACCGACCAGAGCGGTAAGAATGAGTCAGAGCCTTGAACGAAAACAACACAAAGACTTATATCTGGACAGGCAAAACACGGTACAAGCACGAGGACAGGAACGTAAGAGGTAACTCGCTGGAGCTGTGTGCGACCGAAGTGGTGATCGGCAGGAGGAAACAAGAATCCATCTTCCTGGTGAACGCTTACAGTAACCCACAACACCGAAACCAGAGGTTCCGAAGCCTCTTTCAAAAGACGCGTAAGAAGATCGGAAGCAAGCTGGCGCTGGTCGCGGGCGACTTCAATTCGGCACACAAGGAGCTGGGCTACCCCCGCACGACAGCCAAGGGACGGAACCTGCTCGAAGAGGCAGAGGCGGCGGAATTTGAGCTGATCTCGGACCCGCAGCAGCCGTCGCGAATCGGCACCTCTACGGCCAGGGACACCACGCCGGACCTCGCCTTCGTCTATCTCCCGGAGGCGAGGGACGTCCGCTGGAGAAACACGGGGTTGAACCTGGGAAGCGACCACCAGATCATAGAAGTGGAGATCCCCCTGCGGGTCAACGCGGGTGAAGAACCGAAGCGAAAGCACAAGATCACCGACTGGGAGGCTTTCCGGCGGCAGGAAACTCCGGCGGTCATCGATGACATAGGAAAGTGGACCGAAGGGCTAGCGAGCGCGGTTGAGCGTGTGAGCACCGAGATCGAGATCGACGAGTCGATACCCAACATGGACTCCCGACTCGCGCATCTGATGGAGGCGAGGCAATCTCTGCAGCGCAGGTGGAAACAGAGAAGGCACAGCAGGGCGCTACGAAAGAAAATCGCGCAGCTGGGCAGGGAAATCGAGCGCCACAGCCGGAAGCTTTGCGAGCAGCAGTGGCACGCCGTGTGTAACGAAGCGGACGGCCAGCTGCACGCGGGCAAGACGTGGAAACTGCTTCGGCGCCTGCGGGACGAAACGGCGAGCAAGTCTTACCAGCAGCACAGACTCGCGCAGATCCTGCACGTGGCAATCAAGAATCACGGGGAGGATGAGGTAAAGAAAGGCCTCAACGACCAATACCTACCCGAAGGCGAGCAAGCACGGCACCCCGAGTACGGCGGACCCGACAACCCCGCGCTAGACGCCGACATAGAAGAGTGGGAAGTACGCCGAGCAGTACAGGAGCTGAACTGCAGGTCGGCCGCCGGCCCCGACGGGATCGGCAACAAAGCCCTGAGAAACTTGAGTGACGGAGCCATCACGGCCGTGACCGGCTACTATAACGAGTGCTGGCGGAGAGGCGAGCTACCCAAACAATGGAAGCACGCCAAAACGATACTTATACCCAAGCCCAACAAAGCTCCGGGACTCGAGAACCTACGCCTGATCTCCCTAACGTCGTGCGTGGGGAAAGTACTGGAGCACGTGTTGAACAACAGATGGCAACCGCACATGGAGAGAAGCGGCGCGTACCCACCGTCCATGCTGGGCTTCCGGGCCCGGCTGAGCACGCAAGACGCGATGCTGCTCCTCCAACACGATCTGCTCGAGACCCCCCACAAGACCGATGCGAGGGCGGTCCTGGGCTTGGATCTAAAGAGTGCCTTCGACAATGTGAAGCACTCGGCGATACTGCAACAGATCGAGAAACTCGGGCTGGGAAAGCGCTCGTACGATTACATCAGAGCCTTTCTGTCGGGCCGGACGGCTAACCTGCAGATCGGGCACCTGACCCTAGACGAACGCAAGCTGGGCAGCGTCGGAACCCCGCAAGGAGCGGTAATCTCCCCGTTCCTGTTCAACGCAGTGATGATCCCCGTGGCGGAGAGACTGTCGCAAATGCAGCAGATCCGTCACACGATATATGCGGACGACATCACGATATGGACGACGGGGGGAACCGTCGGGCACATGGAGGACTCGTTACAAGAGGCAATCGCCACGGTCGAAGACTGCCTCCGGGGCACGGGACTGCGCTGCTCGCCACAAAAGTCCGAGCTCCTGATCCTGCCACCGACCGGATACTGGAGAAAATCCGTCGGAGGGGAGGCCGAGAAAATCGTGCTTCGAACAACAGACGGTACAGAAGTCCCGCACGTTAAGGGCCTCAGAGTCTTGGGTATGCACCTAGACTCTGGGGGCGACAATCACACGGCCCTGGAACGGCTCCTGACGAAGATTGGGGTGGCCACCCGTCTCGTCAAACAGGTATCCACGAAGCACAGCGGCATGCGGGAGGCAAACCTTCTACGCCTCCTGCAGTCGTTTGTGCTGAGCCACGTCGCGTACGTAGGAGCCTTCCACGCGTGGCGGAGACACGAAAGAGACAAGATCAATGCGGCGATCAGGAGCTCCTACAAGGCGGCGCTGGGACTGCTGCAATGTACCAGTAACGCGGCCCTGGCAAAGTTGGGCATACATAACTCCCTGGAGGAAATCGGGGAGGCCCAACGGGCGGCGCAGATTTCCCGCCTCGGAACGACCGCGACGGGAAGAATGATACTGCAGAGCGTCGGGGCGAGTCCAACGACGACCGGGGAAGATCGCGAGGACCTGCCCGCAGAGCTAGCAAGATCACTGAGGGTGCCGCCGTTCCCGCGGAACGTGCATCCGGAACGAAACGAAGAGAGAAGACTCGCGAGGGCGAGAGCCCTGGCGGAGGCGCACAAGGAAGACCAGCGGGCGGCCTACGTCGACGCGGCGGCGTACGGCGGTAAGCCGGGACGCTACGCAATCGTGGCGGTCAGGGCGTCCGACGGGGAGATGGTGGCAGCCGGCAGCGTCCGGGCGGCCACGAGCGAACAGGCAGAAGAGGCAGCCATAGCGCTGGCGCTAAGAAACTGCCCAGAGATGACTACAATACTCAGCGACTCCCGAGCCGCCGTGGCAGGCTACAGCCGCGGTCGCGTCAGAAGACCGGCTGCGAGAATCCTCCCGAGAGGAAAGGAGACCGTAACAACGCTGAGGTGGTTCCCGGCCCACGTCGGAGCCCTCCCCGGCGGTACGCCCAACCGCAACGAGGGCGCGGACGCCGTCGCGCGAGAAATCGTGCACCGCGCGACGCCCCCCCGTGCCCAAGCCCTGCGGACGGAAGACAACATGGAGCCCCTAGCCGGCTACAGTGAGATACTGGCGTGGTACAAGGAGGGACGCCGCGAGCTTCCCGGCCCTCATCGGGTCCTGGGGAGGCACGAGGGCGTGCTCTTCAGACAGCTACAAGTCGGGACAGTGTTGACGCCGGCACTGGCCCGGCACATGTGCTCGGACATTCCCGGCGACGGTGTGTGCTGTGTGTGCGGGGTGGAACTGGCCACCCTGGCCCACATACTTTGGAACTGTGACGAACCTGTGCGGGGTGTGCGGGGCCCCGGCAAGCTACCACCGGACATCGAGAAGTGCATCCGCTCGACGGATGAGGGCGACCAACTATACGCGATCCAGCGGCTCGAGGAAGCCTTGGGCCGGCAGAAGCGAACGGGAGACCCTCCTGCTGGGGGAGCGCTCCCTAGTAGCCGAAGCCAAGGCCTGGGTACCCCTTGAGGCCCAGGGTAGGCGGGGGCGGTGAAGCCCTGCGTGGTGAATCCCGCCCCCCTCGCAGGATTTATTAATAAAGGTCATTTTCTCTCTCTCTCTTGGACCTTGCCAGCACCAAACCACGTGTGAAGGATTTAGAAATAATTAAATTTTATCGCATGAATATCGCTCACTAATATTTTATTTGTTTTCAATCCTGTAATCATTGGATAGTAGTCAAAAAGAATTCCGTATTATGTTTCTGACTTTTTCTTTTTTCTTTTTTTTACTGAAAAGAGGCTATTTGATGGGCCGTTCTGTATGCTGATAATACAGCTATCTTTTAGTGAAGCAATAATTTTAACAAACTAATTTAAGTTGAAACAATTATCTAAATAATGTTGGCAACAGGTGCGAAATGAATCAACTAAAAATTATCCGAAAAACATGAATTTCATGGCTTTTTGTTCTTACTCTAAAGAAGCTGTCGCGATAGCACCCATTCTGTTCTATATAATTGCAATTAACCCGTCAGACTCGGTCACTTTTCTTGGCGCATTTGTGTCTTTATCAAAACGCACTGGTATTTTGTGCAGCATGTTTTTTGTTCTTTATATTGCTCATTTATCCATAGCCATCTCACTACTGTCTGTCTCCTGCATCATTTATCTCTTGTGCCTTTACCACCTACAAAGTGCTCGTTACCTTTCAGTATCAAATCTCTGCACAGCTCTCGCTCATTTCACCACCAATTGAAAAATTGTTTTGTTGTTGTAAACCACTGCAACCATTTTTTTCTTCACTTTGTGTACTGAGTACTGATGCGTACTGATAAGTTCTGATAAGTACTGACGCGTTCTAGATCCTCTAGTATTATATAATGATTTCACTTACCATGCGGTTGTGTTTGTGCTGATCTGTTTTTCGTGTATTTCCAGTTCTTGCATTAATATTGTTTCTACAATTTGTTCAACTAGCACACTGCTCTCGCTCATTTCACCACCAACTGAAAACTTTTTTTGTTATTGTAAACCACTGGAACCATTTTTGTCACTTTGTGTACTGAGTACTGATGCGTACTGATAAGTTCTGATAAGTACCGACGCGTTCTCGATCCGCTAGTATTATATAATGATTTCACTTACCATGCGGTTGTGTTTGTGCCTATCTTTATTTTTCGCGTATTTCCAGTTCTTCTAGTAATATTGTTTCTACGGTTTATTCAACTAGCATCGTATTGCTGTCTTCCATTCCTAACTGGCGTGTTATTTAGCAATGTACCATTTGTGCTTTCTTATAGAAGGTCGCCCTAAGTTTTTATTTCGGAACCTCCTTGTGTACACCATGTACCATGTAAACTTGTCTGCGAAAGTTCGTTTGAAATAAACCTGAAATCGACAAAAACCGTGTGAAATCAGTACTCCCGCAGGGAACTAGAAATTCTCCCTTGTGGCCTCGAAAAACTCCTTTCGGAAGGCCTACAAAACTCCCCAAGCTTTGGCAAAACTCCATGCAAAAGAAGTAAATGCTTCCCTTGAACCTCCTAAAAACGCCCCTAAAATACCATAAGTATTACCCAAGGGAGCCATAATAGGCTCCTATTCAACCGCCTAAAAATTCCATAAACATCACTTAAAAACGCCCTTTAAAAGTAAAGAATACTCCATTTTCAACTCCTTAAATTCTCCCGGACATTTCTTAACACTCCCTAAATACCTCCTTTCCATCACCTAAAAACGCCCTGTTTTGAGGAGGTAAACAAAACCTCCCTGTTCCATGTAGTAAAAAAACTCCTACAAGGAGGATCACTAGAGGACACGCGAAAAAGAACCTCTAGGGAGTATATGGGAGGCAAAAAAGTTTAGAGTGTATGGTGCAGGCGCCGTCATATACCAACGAGGACATTCGGCTACAAACGATCGAAAACTACACGTGGTTGGATACTACTGGTATACGTTCAACAAGTCTGAAGAGAACTACTGTACAACAGAGAAAGAGGCTCTTGCTGTTGTGCTAGCGGTGAGGTACTTTAGATCGTACCTCGAGGGCAAGAAGTTCAAGCTTTTTACTGACCACCAGGCCCTTACATATCTCCTGCATGACAGTCAACCTAAAGGACGAGTATCTCGTTGGATCAGCGAATTGCAGCAGTTCGATTTTGACGTATTGCACCGATCCGGGCAGTTGCTTTGAGATGCTGATGCCCTTTCCCGTCTTCCTATTGACATAAGCTGCAAGACTGGTGAAGAAGTAAATGCACTGATGGCTCTGAGGCTGTGGGAAGGAACAGAAGAACTACAGTGTGTAGATGGATGGTTGCACGTTCCACCTACACTGGTCAGAAAAGTTCTGGAGTTCTACCACGACAGTCCAGAGTCAGGAGGTCACGACGGCTTCTGGCGAACTTATTACAAGATCAGGAAGAGGTTCACTTGGCCACACAGGAAAAGAGATGTAAGCGCATACATCCGCTATTGTCACTCATGCCAAATCAATAAGGCCAAATACAAAGAGAAAATGGATGCAATGACTTTGCTAGCCCATTCAAAAATACGATTTGAGACAGTGCATCTCGATTTTGCGGAGCTCAAAAAGAAGGGTGAATGGGTAAGAAGGAGACAGTCTTTCTTATTGTGTATCGATGAATGCTCCGGAATAGTGGCTGCAAAACCAGGAAAGGAGGACGCAAATACTGTAATAGCGCTTTTGAACAGAGAGACGTTTAATGGCGTAAAATACGTTGTGTCTGACAATGGACCGGCTTTCAGGAGCCGAGCAATGATACGCTGGGCGGGAAGCAGAGGCATCACACTCAATTTTGCAGCCCCATTTCACCCGGCGGCTAATGGTCTTGCAGAACGGGCCATACGAGATATTAAACAGTACATCCACTTCTACCCTAACTTTCCCGGGGGTTGGAAGTGCTGTCTGGAGGCGGCGGTCACGCATCACAACCGGTCGCACACAAGTGCGCTGGGGTGCAGCCCTCAGTATGCAGCCTTTGGTAAGCCATCATACCTGCCCGCTGATGAGATCCTTGGTTTGACGACAAAGCTTAAACTTCAAGAAACGAAAAGGACAGTCGAGAGTGAAATGAAGTATAGGGAGACGATGAAACGTTTCTTCGACAGGCGCCATAACACGAGTATTCTGGCTATTTCTCCAGGCGATTTGGTCTTGGTGCGAAAAGTATGTGGCAACTCAAAAACCAGACCTATCGGGCCCTTCGAAGTTATCAAGACAGCATCTACCAATGGCGTTTTGAAGACCGTGTGGTACATGACGGGCAACGGGACTGTGGAAGTCGCGGCCTTCAGCAACGTGGTTCCCTACACACAGAGGAAGGACGAAAACAGGGCCCCGGAGAGTGTGGAGAGCCGAAGACGACGAAGGCAGGACTAGGAGCAGGGGAAGAAGAGAAGGTTGAGGAACAGAATAAAATGATGGTTCCCAAGTGAGTAGCCTCGGATCATTACATTACTTATGCACTATTCTCCCTATTTTGTCTCTGCTGAAATTGTGCAGCGAGAAATTTCAAAGCTTTCCAATTTTTTTGTTTGTGGGCGCAATGAAGCAGAGTGGGTTACCTTAGGCTACTCCTGCCATATAATACCGGGTGGTAGCCCCTTCGTGGTTCATTTATAGTGGCAGTATACATGAGGCGAACTTTCATGGTCAAGTTAGTGCCGCGGATAATCTGCCATTGCACAGCGCATGAAGTTGGAGAGCTGCAATATGCAGAGACGGCGGGAACCACTGTTCGCTGCGGCGATTCTGCCAATGTGATTAAGTGAGGCGAATGCACTGAATTGAGTCACAAGAGAAGCAAAAAAAGTTTTAAATGCTATGACGTTTAATTAATTACGAATCACTCCAAGGAATAGAAACAATTTGTTTACACATTATTTCTTTAAGAAGTTTGATGTGTTTTCTTCATCAGCCTGCCGATGTAGTTGAAAAAGACGAAAGACGGCGCTATCATGTATTCTGGCTAAAACCAACATCAGCTTTTATTAAACGGTCACCGTACATCAGCTTCCGGCTTGCAATTTCGAACGTTCTTCAACAATTTCCCAGCAGTTCGGAGATTGTTTTGTGCTGGCAAAGTACCTTTCATTTCAGTTTTCAAATATTCCTAACGTAGGGTTTCGGGGCGCTTCGACTACGACAGACGGAACGAGACTCCGTGATGTATAAAAGCAAATAAAAGTTTACCGTGGTTATCGTCCGTCGCCTTCTTTTTGTGAAGAAGTTCCTTCGGAACGCGATGCTTCTTCACTGCCAGGATGAATTTATTAGAAATTTCAGGCGCGCCGCCTTGAATAACATAATTCATACTGCGCGCAAACCGTTCGGTCGTCGTAAACGTCACCGAATAGAAAAGGACTCAAGGAAGCATGGTGGCCGGAAGTCAGGCCGCGCGGCGAGACTTGATTGGGTAGCTACGGTTCGCCGCTCGTTTGTCGCTTCCTGTGCCGCCTGCACCGTCCGAACTAATCTGTCCTAGCCAGATCGGTGGCGACAAAACTTTCTCCGCCACCAGACGTCGTGCAGATGCGGCCGGGCATCATCTGCCGACTTTTCGTGGCGTTAGCGATCACTTATTAGCGACTTTTAGCCGCAATATACAGCGAAGTACGTAGAAGACAAGGGCAGTAGTTAAATTCAAACTGAAGTTTAGTTTTATGCGCAAACGTAAGGCCCAAATACAACAGGGATCGAGCAGGGGCGGACACTTATGTCAGAAACTCAGATTATGCGTCCCCCGAACTCTTTTTCGCTCATCAGACCAGGGCTTGCGTAGTCGGGTACTCCTTAACGCAAATTAGTGCCCTATAGCCTCGTTCTCGCAAAACAGCCAACCCGTGCGACAACCGATGTTGATTAACATATCATTGCAGTTACCCTACAACGGAATCATGGTTGTTTATAGTCGTGCCAGGCTCTGACTGACGGCAGTCGATGTACTTACCAGGGCAGATAATAAGGGCTAGCACAAGAACGTGGCTGCCACTACACGTCCCCGGCCGTGCAGTGTTCGACACGTCATTTGAATTCGTAGCATTCTGTTTTAATAACAAGATATTCTGGTGGCTTTAGTCCTGATCTTCAACTGGGCTTTTCGGGCGTGGTGGTTTCTTGTGGTGCGACAATCAACTAGGGCCCTTTATGAGCCTCTTATAACAACGCGCGCAGAAATACAAATAAGGGCTCAACGTTCCCAGGCTACCATCACTGGTGGAAAAGTTGATGCGCGTCAACCTTGCTTAGGCATGTGAAGCGTAGGGCTGATTTAAGCGAAACACAGATATGTAACTGATCCTCACAGTGTTGTGTTAATAACAAGTTTGCAATGAATTCTTTGTGGCGAAAATAGGACAAAAAAAATCATTGATGCCGTCGGGAGTTCGCAGCCCGAAAGTCGCGCGGACCCAGACGTGACGCATGGAAGTGCATAAGAAAATTAACAAAGAAGGCAAAAAATCCAAGAAATCAATAAAAACTTCAAATGGTTCAATTATACAAAGCACAACCCGCAGTGACTCAGTGGCTAAGACATTGTGCAGCTAAGCCCAAGGACGCGGGTTTGCTCGCGGCCGTGGTGGCTCCATTTCTGATGGAGACGAAACGCGAAAACGCCCGTGTGTCGACATTTAGGCGCACGTTAAAGATCCATCGCAGTAGTCAAAACTAATTCGGAGCCCTGCACTACGGCGCGCCTTATAATGCAGGTGTAGATTCGGCGCGTTAAATGGCACACTCAGAGAGAGAGAGAGAGAAACTCTTTATTAAAGAGGAAAGTGCAGAGAGGTTTGCGGACATCAGATCGCCGTCATGCTACTCTGCGGAAAAAGGAGGAGAGGGAAAAAGCTAGTAGGTGTAGTGAAGAAAAGGAGAGTAGTAGTAGTGAAAAAAAATATGATCCTTCTTCAGGGGCACACTCAATCAACTAAATAAACATCCATGTGCTATAATATTTCAGAATGATAAATGAACCTTCAAGAAGGCTTGCCGCAAAAAAGGCTTACGAAGAGAAGCCAGTTAATGTCACAACAGAAACGAAAGCTTATGAAGCAAAGTCGTCTTCGCGCTGTGAAGAAGGGCGCCAAATACAACCGACACAAAACATAGTCTAAGTTCCACGCACCCCAGCCAGTGCGTTGACCACATTTAAACATCACTTGTGCGGTAAGCATCGCGCCTTCGCCTGAAATTCACAGGCTACTGAAGGTGATTCAACTATGAACGCTCCGTAATGTGCAGATGTTTGGGGGAAATTTCCCCAAACATATTTCAAGGCTGACTGTTTTTGTTTTACTCGTCACATTTCGGTACCTAACCAGAATACTTTTTCTCGCGCATACACAAAAATTACAGGTGATCATTGTAGAATTGCGCATAATGCGTGCTACTTTCCTAAGCACAATATCCTTCAGTTTCCTAAGCTTGGGGTTCCCTGATTATTTCTGTCGCGAGGTTTAATCGCAGCACTTTGGAGGTTGAAACAAATTCAGTTACGCATGTTGAGTATCTTCCGCGTCCTATGTGGGACGCTGTTCTGTCGAAACTACTGCCCATAATGAGCTTGCAGCATTGCACTTTACCCCAAAACACCCAGCGTATCAAATTTCATATGGCGTGTCTGAGAAGCCAGAAGGGTACGATATTATAAAGCTGAGACTAAAGCCAAGAGTATCGTTTTTGATACACTGACGAAGGGTTTTTTATGTGAGTAGTTCAGAAAGGCGCCGCAAGAGGTCTGGTGGTAGCTTGATAAATACCGGAAGCTCGTTTTCAGGTCCTCAGCCCTATAAAGCTGCATACAATAATTACTAGAGTGCAAAGTGGCGCTCATGTGAACGCGAATTCCAAGGCGGCGCTTACTCTTCCATAGGAACGATGGGTAGTTCTGGAACCGGATTGTGTAGGATCAAAACAGGCCTATCGTTCCGCAAATTGTGATTTTAGGTCGGGGCTATGTCCCTCCGTCCACCGTGTGGCGTCCACACCCCCACTGCGCATGCCTGGCCAGGCACCGCTGATGATGATTCTGGCAGGATGCCCCTTGGGATTGGCCAACCAAAGAATCCATCACGAGTGAGTGAGTGAACAACTTTTACTGATCTTGAAGTAAAGAATGGTCCGCCCAGGCACCATATGGGGTGGTTCCCTATTCTCGGGACCCGTATGTGTCCAGTAATTCTTCTCCTCGAGCCACCAGCTGTTGCTGAATGGCGGGGTCTGAGCTGGAGAGTAAGGTCTCCCATCGCTCGAAAGGGTTGGAATTGGGGGAGGAGGGAAGATGTGGTGGGTGTCTTGAGTTTTTTGCACTCCCCAATAATGTGCGCGAGAGTGCCGTCTCTCCAGCAGACATGACATCTGTTGTCGTGTTCTGCAGGATACATTTTCTGTAGAAGCGCCGGACGTGCGAGCGACCCTGCCTGTAAGCGGCGCAGTATCGTCTGCTGCCGTCTGCTTAGTTGCTTGTGCGGCTTAGGAAGCCTCGTTCTACTTTATTCGTATAGGCGGACGATCTCCTTATAACTCGTGACGGGGTGCGGTTGCTCTTCCTCGGCCCGGATGGCTAGTTCTCGGGCATAGTGGTCGGCGGTGACGTTGCCGTCTGCTTAGTTGCTTGTGCGGCTTCGGAAGCCTCGTTATACTTTCTTTGTATAGGCGACCGATCTCCTTATACGCCTCGAGCTTCGCGATTGCTGCGCCGCCTGCCGCCGCTTCTCCGCGGCGTTGACGGGATTTGCGCTGCGTGGCTGATAGGGGCTCGTGCAGTGTTTTGGTTCTGTTTCGCTTCTTTTCGCCTTTCCGCGCCCAAAAAAAAAAACTTGTTATGGTGACGTCTATAGGCAAAGAGTACGATTAGGTCACTTAAAAAGCAGCTGATTCTTCGTAGAGTACGCGATCGCCTGCAAGAGCTACCCTGGGACGCGGTTCTGCGCGCTTCGTCGCCGCTCTTCCGGGCGTCGGCGACGGCAGCAGCATATCACCCATGTCGCCCCCAAAACATCACGCACAAATGAATTCTACTGTCGCCTCGTATAGACCTGATACTGGCACAATGAGAGGTTGGCTTCATTTTGCAGCGTGGACAACGAACGCGGCTTCGTTTCGAATATATACGTCGCAGAAAAATGTGTTTCGGGGATGTGATTGCCCAATCCCGGACAATAACTAATGCATGTTATAAGAATATAAAACATGAGAAAATGTTAAGTAAATTCCAAGCCTGTGCGTCGTTAAATATGTGCCCACACACGCCATATAGCAAGAACCAAGGCAAGCTAATGAAACCACGGGAAAAAATGCCGTGCAAGTGCGGAATTAAGAAACATAATAGCTCTAACAGAAATGAAAAAAAAAACAGTACAGCTTCTGAGATGCTAAAGATGTTCGTCGAAACTTAAGCCAGGTAGGGTTCACTAGACCAACTATACGCAAAATGCACTGCTTTTTCGCGAGACATTGGAAGGGGGGGGGGGGGGACACTGTGTAGAAATGCGGAGCGGAATCAAGCAATGAACGGTTCAGTAATCCCACACACAAATCTCGCGTTCACTTTCCTTTTGTTTTTCTACTTCAACGAAGAGCTGATCGTACGGCGGACGCATTTTTGGAAGAATACAGGGTAGGCTGTTCAACAATTAAGCGATGAAAGGTGTCGTTGGAAGAGTGTAAGAGTGTGGTATGTGATAAGGCCCTCTGATTTCAGTTTCTGCTTTATTCTGCAGGCTCTCTGTGCCATATGACGATATTTCGATGAACCATTTAGTCGCGGACGCGGATTATATTCTAAGCCCGTCTCCGCGCTGCTCGCCAAGGATACATGTAGCAGAGGAATGTTTGCGGGCTCTCACCTCACGACAAGACGACGCTCTCGTGTGCTAATCCCCGAGTATAATTATGCATTGTCCATCGTACCTTTCGTGAATATTCCCGAAATTAACACAGACTGGCTTGTAAATGGTGGTGATCAATATCTGAGGTACAATATTGGCAAACGTAACTAGCGTGTTGTCAGGTATGAGTGCTCCGCTGATTATGTAAGCGCACAAAACCGATTTAAATCGTAGTGTATAGCCGTAACATGCACATCTGAGGAACCGGTGGTTACGGAGACACGGCTAGTAAATTCAGGTCAGAGTAGCTATATATATACAATCGGCTCCATCATACGCCGGTTCCGCGACGCTAGCCCGTAGCACACACCTGGCGCTTATACAGACCAAATATGCCACACTAAGATCGCGTCAGAAACATTTACACTCTCGTAAGAACACTCTATTTGCGAACAGAGTGACTGCTCCACATAAACATGGATTTCAAACACCCGCAAACGGTAAATATCAGTCGTGAACGTGCCGCAAAAGCAACGGCGGCACTGGGGAGCGGGGCGCGGACTCCCGCGGCTGCTTTCGAAACGGGCCGCTAGGGGGATTTCAGTGGCGCCCCTACAGGCCGCGCTCGAGGCGTATAACTCGTGACGGGGTGCGGTTACTCTTCCACGGCCAGGATGGCTAGTTCTCGGGCATAGTGGTCGGCGGTGACGTTGCCTTCCGCGAGCGAGTGAGCCGGGGACCACACGAGCACGGTGACTCCTCCCGGTGTTGTGGGATGTTTCTCGAGTATAGTTGCTGCCGCGGAGGAGACGATACCCTTCCGATAGCGTGCGTATGCTTTCTTGGAGTCGGTAACCACCGTGCTGACCTCCGGCATGGCTAGAGCCAGCGCTATGGCTACCTCTTTGCTACGGTCGGGTCCGTGGTCTTCACCGACGCGCTGGTCTTCAGCTCGTCGATGTCCGTTACGGCCACCACGGCCTTTGTTTCGTCTTTTTGGCAGTGAGGCGTCCACGTACCGGACCTGGGGGTCCTCCTACAGCTTCCGGGCCAGGGCTTTGGCCCGCGCCATCCACCTTTCTTCTCGCCGTTCCACTGTCATGTTGCGCGGTAACGGTTTGGTTGTGATGGGGTCACGCCATCCCTGAGGGAGTGGTGCCTCTTCCGTCTGTGGTTCAACCTGCCATTCTATCTTGGGTAGGATGGCTCTTCCGTGTTCTGTACTGCTCGGATAAACTATCTGGTTGGACGAGTGTGCTTCGATGAGTTCGTCCGTGGTGTTGAGGTTGCCCATGCCCATCAATCTTTTCGTTGACGAGTACATTGGCAGACCCATGGCTATCTTGGTCGCTTTACGCATCGCCGTGTCCAGCGCTTCCTGGTCCGCCTTCGCTAGCCGGAGGTACGGGGCTGAGTAGGTTATGTGGGACACGACGAACGCCTGCACTAGCCGCAGGGAGTCTTCTTCTTTCAGTTCGCGGTTGCGGTTCGCAACTCTACGTATCATGCTTGCGATCTGTTCAGTCGAGCGCTTTATCTTGGTGACGGCGGCCCAGGCTTCTCTATTTCCCCTGAGTAACAGGGCCAGGATCAGAATCTCTTCAGTCGGTATGATCTGCGTGCCGTCGATGGTTACGGTTACGCTCGGGGGTGCTTGCTTCTTTGGCCTGCCCGGTTGGACGATGAGCAGTTCTCACTTCTGCGGGGCGCAGCTCAGGCCGCAGGACTTGGCGTATTCGTGGACAGTCTCCGCCGCTCTCTGCAGCACTCCTTCCATCAGAGCCCGCGCGGATCATCAGAGCCAGGCGTCAGAGCCCGCGCGGTTGGTCCACACCGTGACGTCATCGGCGTATAATGCGTGGCTCACACCGTCTATTCGCTCGAGTAACGAGGGTAGGGGAAGGAGTGCCAGGTTGAACAGCAGAGGCGACAGGACAGACCCCTGAGGGGTGCCCCTGTCCCCAAGCTCCACGGGTTCTGTTTTCTCCTTGCCAATCCTGATCATTGCCATTCTTTTGGTCAGGAAGTCTTTGATGTAGCCGAACGTATGCCGGCCGGATCCCGTCCTTCCTAGATTTTCCAGCACGGCCGCGTGCTACACGTTATCAAACGCCCCTTTCAGATCTAGGGCCATTATCGCTCGTGGTGCTGCCTTCATTGCTTCCTTCACCACCAGTTCACTGAGTTGGATCATCACGTCTTGCATGCTTAGGTGTTGTGTGAACCCGTACATCGTGGCTGGCATCTGTCCCGTCTTATCTAGATGAGCTTGCAGCCTCTTGAACACCATGCACTCGACCACCTTCCCCACGCAGGAGGTCAGCGATATCGGCTGCATGTTTTCGATCTTGAGCGGTTTGCCGGGCTTCGGTATGAACCAGACCTCGGCCGTTTTCCATTCGGGCGGTAGCCGCGATTTCTCACACGCGTTGTTAATGTGACCCAGCAGTTCTCTTGCCGCCGCATTTCTCATGTTACCGGGCAATTTTTAGGTAATCGTGTCCGTACCGAGAGCACTCCTCTGGTTACTTTCGTCTATTGCGGACCAAAGCTCACCCGTGGTGAAAGGCTCGTCGAGGTCCGGGTTCTCCGGCCCCGCATACTCCTCAGGAATCGGGTACTGGCCTTTCTCTGTTTTGCAGTACGCGTTTAACCACCGTCGTCATCTTCCCGTATGGGAACCCTGAGTACCACACCCCCACTGCGCATGCCTGGCCAGGCCCCGATGATGATGATTGTGGCAGGATGCCCCTAGGGATTCGCCAATCAAAGAATCCATCACGAGATAGCTTCGCCTTCAACCACCGTCGTCATCTTCCCTTAGGGGGAACCTGAGTACCACACCCCCCCTGCGCATGCCTGGCCAGGCCCCGATGACGATGATTGTGGCAGGATGCCCCTAGGGATTCGCCAACCAAAGAATCCATCACGAGATAGCTTCACCTTCAACCACCGTCGTCATTTTCCCGTAGGGGAAACCTGAGTACCACAACCCCACTGCGCATGCCTGGCCAAGCACCGCTGATGATGATTGTGGCAGGATGCCCCTAGGGATTCGCCAACCAAAGAATCCATCACGAAATAGCTTCGCCTTCAACCACCGTCGTCATCTTCCCTTAGGGGGAACCTGAGTACCACACCCCCCCTGCGCATGCCTGGCCAGGCACCGCTGATGATGATTGTGGCAGGATGCCCCTAGGGATTGACCAACCAAAGAATCCATCACGAAATAGCTTCGCCTTCAACCACCGTCGTCATCTTCCCTTAGGGGGAACCTGAGTACCACACCCCCCCTGCGCATGCCTGGCCAGGCACCGCTGATGATGATTGTGGCAGGATGCCCCTAGGGATTGGCCAACCAAAGAATACATCACGATATAGCTTCGCGTTCAACCACGAAAGTGTGGTGCACAGTGGAATAGTATAGCCGGGTCTATGACCCTGTATTGGTGAAATGGAGTAGCCGGGAGCAGATCCGCTTCCAACCTCTCCACTCAATAAACCAGTTAAACCAGTTAAACCACCGTCGTCATCTTCCCGTAGGGGAACCCTGAGTGGTATGCGAGGTATTCCTCCACTCCTCTCTGACGCTCCTATCCTCTCCGAAGCTCCTCTCCTCTCCGGGATTGCGCAACGAATGGCAACACCTGCGGTAGCCACTGCATACTCCGCTGGGGGCGCCGCTGTAGCTCCGCGGTATGAGTGACTCATTTCGCTTCCCTCATTATCCTTCTGCAACGCCAGGATGAGTCAGCGTCAACGCCAGTGTCAGCGCCTCGGGCAGTGCCGCGGAGAAGAAGGCTCCAGCCGATGCCGCGAAACTGCAGTGGCGACAGGTCGATCCCGAACTTGGGGTTCGCGAAGCCGAAAGGAAACGTCAACGCCGCCAAGAAGCTGCTACTGATGCAACGATGGCTCGCGCAGCTGAACTAATGGGAACTTGAGTCTACCCCATGGCTGCTTCGCATACTACTCAGGGTTCCCATACGGGAAGATGGTGATTTTTTGGGGAAAATACAACCTATTGCCCGGTTCGCTGTTTACTAATTACATAGCGAGCAAGAAATTTACTGACAAAAAACTGGTTTTTTACGAACTAAAACGGCCGGTTGAAATAAAAAGCTTACTCAGAGTCATGGAGGTTTGTGGAGTAGGTTTGCCATTTGCCGCCAACTATAGTGGGACGTGGACTTAAAACTATTTGTGAGACTTTCAGCGCTTGTAGTTCTTAATATTTAGAAAAGCTTGTTCTACTAAATAAAAAAGGAAGCCGATTACTTTTGCAGAAGTTATTGTAACCTCAATTAGTGACATTCATCAATCTACGTTGCTAGCAGCTGCCTGTACTGCTGATCTACGTTGTAGTAGCCGGCGTTCGCACGAAAAGTGGGGCTGTTTCAAGCAGTTCGCAACCGTCGCCAGCGGCGAAAATACGTTGCTCTGCCGAATGAGCAGCGACGCAGCTCCTAACTAGCAGGCAACTTCGCCGCGTATACAGCGCTGTCATTTATGTTTTCAGCTCGCTGTGGCGGCTTGATAACCCACCCGGTTCGGAACTCTAATACATCTCCACTTAGGGCGGCAGCAGTGCTCGTGCGGAATTTAATTCGAGGGGAAAGGTAATGTTGAACTCGTTTTCCAACACAGGCAACTGCGTTCATGCAAGTCCAAAACGAACACGAAACTGGCTGCGCGATTAATTTTTTATAACAACTTCCGTAAGCAATCAGAACTACCCATCATGCCAATGGCGGCGGACGATCGCAGAGCCAGATTCGTCTCTAGTTGTTACTGTATAAAACTCTATGCTTAGCCCATGGGCGGTGCTAAGTATAGAGATCTAGAATACTTGGGTAGTAGAAAGGGCGGCGCCTGCTCCCCACAGCGCCCTTGAAGGCACACATGTTAACCGCCGCGCGTGGCGCTGGTGTGCCCCGCCCGAGGAGATACCGAGGCAGCGCGCGTTGAGTGAGGCGCCGCTATTCTGCTGTTCAGTTATGTTTTTCAATGTTCAGTTCAGTTCAGTTCTGTTCAGTTTATGTTTTGATGTTGTTCGTGTGCGATTGCAAGAGAAGCGTAGCCGGAACTACACTGGTCTTTAAATGTTCTTGGTTCTTTCTTTCCGAAGGGCCATGGCCCATGCAGTTAGAAAGGATGGTGCTATAGCGCTTGGTGGGTCTGCAGCGCTAGTACATTTATGTGATTGCTATAAAGATTTATGTTTGCGATTTGTTTCAGTGTGTTTTTATTTGTTGAGTTCCTAAATGCTTCATAATATCTTCCATCCTCAAGGCGTTGGCCGTACTTTTTATGAACTTGTGCATTTGTAATACGGTAATTGTTTTATGTTAATGGATAGACAGTGTACCAATTAACCATACAGTTTGAAAATTACCGCGCTATAAATTGTCCCGTATGGGATATATCTCAGAGTTACGGTTGCGATTGTTGATACTTTTCGCTGCATTGAAGAAACATTATAAAAACATATCATGTGTGTTGTGTCGATTAGTGCACTGCAGTGACCCGGGCCATGTAGCATGCATTTTCTCGGGCCCGGGACGGGCTCGGCGTTCAACAAATTTTTTTTTTTGTGGCTGTGCTGGCCCGGGTGCATGCATGCAGTGCCTCTGGCCCGGCCGTCGTGTGCAGCAAATTCGTGATCGTTGATACCAGAGGGTTAGCTCAATGAATAAGGTTAAATGAAAAAAAAATTCAAGGGCGAAGTCACTGCCTCTTCAATAAAAATATATTTAGCCGATATCCTCGATAATTAATTTTCTGTGTCAGGATATATATTTATGTTGTATTTATGTTGCTCTGTGAAAGTGTCAAAGTTTTAAATCCAATTTTCCTTCTGTGCTTGTGGTTTTAGATGGAAAGCACCAAATGTTTCGAGCTCATGTTTATAGTCTGTCGGACGGGAGCTGATATTTCAAAATAGTCTGGTGGACTCAGGCTTATTTTATTAAATTTTGTCGGGCAGGGGTCGGGCTCAGGCTTGTATTTAAAAAAATGTACATCTTTTCACAATTACTCAGTTTTCTTTTCTACTTTTTTTTATTTACTTTCCATGCAGGTACGTCATGCGAAAAACACGTGGCCTAAATCCGGAGAATTTCGCCCGGTTTTATTATTTTGGCCGTCGGTCATCCTGTACGTGCTCTCTTGGTCACGACAGCGTCGAATCTTGGAATTTTGTGTTTAACTTAAGCTTTCTCGTTAGTAGCCAGGTTTGTGTGGCAATACGCCAACAAAGAAGGTACGTCAAATCCTCCAGTCTGTTGGTCTAGCTACGTCCACCTCGGCATTCACAATGTGTAGTGGTAATCAGGTTATATCTTTGACAAAAGGAAATTGACACGTGTTTGTCGGTCACTCCTTGCTCTCCATAGCTAATATTTTCTACCGACATAGTTTCGTCAGCCCTGAGAACCATTAGTTGCGTCAGAGTGACAATTTTTCTCTTGGTGATGAAGCTCCTTAAAAACTGAAGGCTAGGGCCCGCTGATAGAGTAAAGGAAAAGTTTTCATATCATTGAAAGGGCTCTGAATATAATCGTGTAGTCCAACGCGCCAGAAAGCTGTCCGAACGGTCGCACACCAGCCCGCAGAATTGTAATCCATGAGTTATGAAAGCACAATTGTTCAACCGATCATTTTTCTGCATTAGTTTTGTTTACATTTTTAACAGGTGAAAAACCAGCTCTGCACAGCCAATAGCGTATACCTATTTCCGAATTTCTTTCCTTGCAACCAACAGCCGCTCGCTAGGACAAATATATCCCCTTGTGACGGGTCACATGCCTCACGGCTCCGTTTTGGCGTCCATATGCATCGCCCAAGGCGGAGATTCTTTACGAGGAAAAGTTTTCCCCACAAACCCGTGTCAATTCGCGCAACCAAAGTACAGGCTCATGTTCACAAAGTAAGTCCTTGCGCACAAAAACTTCCCTGCACGAAAAGGCAGCAACACGAAATACGGGGGGATATGCATATACACGTTGTCGACATCCCAATGAGATAACTTGTCAAGCCCCACCCGCTCTTGTGCTCTACAGCTTTTTATATGGCAGCGGGGAGCTCTGGTTTCTCCTCTTGGTGTTCGTAAGCTGTCAGGATCACGGTAATGTGCTGGGTGCTGGGCTGCTCCGCCCCTGGTAGAAGATTCTCTATCTTAACCTCTGTTTTGTTGTTCAAGAGTTCTCTCTGCTCCTCCTCTTGCGCAAAGCTGTCGTGGCCAGACTTTCTCCTCGCGCTAAAAAGATACGTGTAGGTTTACTTAGCTTCCTTGTTGATTTTTATACTTTTAGGCGTTCGCCTTTTGTGTTAGCTGCTTTAGTTCAGGGAGGCGCTGTTCAGGACCACAAGCCCTCCCGATTGATGCAGGACATTCCGCCTTTGTTCCCGGATACTCTCTGTGTCCTGGAATTAGCGCTCAGTTACTTTGCTCCTTCAGCCCTCGATGTAGGGGGCTGTTATCCCCTGTCGTTTTCCACTGCCTAGAGCACAGCGTTGTTGGCAGCTGGTTTAGACGCAATGTTTCGGGACGTGACGCAAGAATAGCAGCTTTAGCAATGTATTCTTGTGCATTGAGATGCCTATCTATTCTTCACACTTCTTTCTGTTTTTTTTTTGCCACACACCGCTCCCCGAGATGATGCCACGCAACAAAGTACCGCCGCCTTAAACCGCAGTGAGGCTTTGGAAACGCTATTGTCTTTTGAAAAAAGCAATAATAATTGGGTGCTGGGGTATATAATATAAACCGTTTAGCAGGAAGTGCTCTGGTGATAGGACATTTCTCGAGTAGGTAGGAAACACCTTTCCAGACGAAAATTTAGTTTTTAAGTGAAGTCGAGATACATTCTAGCGGTAGTTTATTCAATCTGTTTACGTAATGAAGTAAAACTGTATACCGTTGGTTGATAGTTGTTATTAGGGTAAATAACTATAACGCGTTTTAATACTGGTCATGTGAGAGTTAAGAATATGAAGCGTATGGTTGCTGAGTTAGGGCATGTAAGATGATTGCGAGGACAGATCAGCGGAAATGGTAAGTATCAGTAATCTCCCAGGTACGTTCACTATCTATGCTGTGATAAAAGATACACAAAACTCGGCAAATTCTTGGGTAGACAAAAAGCAGTTGTGTCCTTTGTGCATATTTCTAGCTATTTCGTAACTGGCAATTATTTGAGGTCAGCGCCTGTCCTGTGCTTTATCTTGTAAGTTATCTCTGATTTTAAACCTGTGCATTTTAGTTGAATACCAATCAGCAACACGCCTGGTCATTCTTTCTACTAGTTCGAAAACCTAATGGGGGTGAACCACTTTTACCAAGACGTTGGCCTTGGTCATAAAAGTCACTAAGAACAATATAATGAATCTTATAGCCTTAATTACTTCTGAATGCGAAAGTCGTAATGTTTAATTGAACATGGATGAGCATTGTATAAAATATTGTACAGGGAGTAATGTTTAATTTTCGGTCGTTTGGCGCCATTCTCCGCTCCTTTGCTTTGTCTGTGGTGTATTGGAGCGGAAGGCTAAGAAGACTGGCAACTGCGCGTGGCTGTCACTTCCCGTTGAAAGAATACTCAAACGCGAAATTTTCGTTATGTCTGTCCCCCTGTACCTCTTTCGAGCTTAATTATTGCACCTATCTAAAGGCATAACAATTCTTCATAAGACGTATTATAGGCAAACACTTTCGAAACTACTTAAACCTCTCTCATCGTTCACACATCTTCCCTTTATGGACACCACAGAGACGTCAGGCATGATTGATTGATTGATAGATTGATTGATTGTTTGATTGATGGTTGGATTGATTGATTGATTGGTTGGTTGACTGGTTGATTGATTGTCTGATTGATTGATTGATTGATTGATTGATTGATTGATTGATTGATTGATTGATTGATTGATTGATTGATTGATTGATTGATTGATTGATTGATTGATTGATTGATTGCAGGATTTAACACACGGACGCATCGCAGGCGATGAGGAGCGTCGTAGTGGAGGGCTCCGGATTAATTTTTTCCAACTGGGGATCTTTAACGTGCACCGAAATCTCACACAAACGGGATATTTGCTTCTCAGCTCACCAGAAAAGTCGCCGCCACTGCCGGCAATCTAACACGCGTCCTCGTGCTCAGCAGAACAACGCCTTAGCCACTCAGCCACCGCGGCGGGTAAACACCACGTCCGCTTGTGGTAAAATACCGGTACACAATAGACGCAAGCAGTGCTGTTCTAGCTTAGAATAAACATTGCAGTGGTTTTCAAGCGAACCTTGAATTGACCGATAAGTGTGGCCGCCGGTGTTGCTCTTGGCATCGTGCGCCAGAATATTCCTAACACGCCGTCGGCTGCCGGGAACACCTTCGTGCCAGCACCTGGCAACACCGAGTTCCAGAGGTCGGCTGTGCCCTTACTACGCATATTTTCATGAAAAAAACGGAAAAACGAAAAGGACTAAAATAAGATTACGTAAACAAAAGGTAATGCAGTTATACCAACCGTGAAAGCTGTTAAGGGCGGAGCATGCAGTGGTGACTAGAGGGCTTGCGTCCCCTTCTCTTGCCAGTGACTGGGGTTGGTGTAGCAGCCTGGTTTTGGCACCGCAAGTAGTAACGAGAGGGTGCCGCAGCCACCGAACAAGCTTATAAACTGACACTGCATTGAGCTTTCCCTAATTTGGTTTAATAAGTGCGTGAATTTATGATTATTCTTTTATTTTATGTCATTGTCAACTTAATTGCGGCCGAGGAACGGCAGACTCCATGGCAACGGCACAGCATAAAGATCACTCTCAACGGATTGCATATAAGGAATGTGTGCCTACGTGGAGCAACAGGAATGACATCGGCTTTGTAACGGGAGGGCTCGATCCGGACCAGGGTAAGCCCGTTCTACATGATGCGAATTTCGCCTGCGAATTCGCAGATGCGGCGCCCCTCCTGCGGCAAAATGATCTATTTTTCTATTTTCTTAGCGGTGACAAGTTTAGAAATGCCAACCGGCGTTCACGGGAGTAGTTCGACTGTTTCAAACATTTGCAAATTCGCCACAGCAACGAGAATAGACTCCTTTGCCCTACAAGCGGCGCCGCATCTGCGAATTCGCTGGCGAAATTCGCACCATGTAGAACGGACTAAAGCCGTGATTTTTCGAAGCATCTGTTACGGTGCGTGACGCCGCGTTATGCGTTACCCGTCAGCTATATACGACGAAAATGCGGGGAGCCTAAAGTGCTCCGCACTTAAAAAACTCCCCCGCATTTCCCCGAGGGGGAGAATGTGAAAGTGCGAATGCACGGTTGTCGGCCCGCTTTCGGTGCTTGCGCTCGGCCCCCGCAGCCCACCGCCTCGCCGCCTTCTCTTCCATCTCTTCCATCGGGTTTGTAGTATCACGTGTACACCACGCAGTTATCAAGCCGCTACAACGCCGCTGAGTCGCCAACGCACGCCGCTGACGACGTAGTTTGAATGAGTTAAAGATATAATGCGCGTCACTAACACTGATATAAGCGTCGCGTCCGTGGCTTGGTCGGTAGAGCGTCGCGCTGCGGCCGCAAAGTCCTCGGATCGAAACCTGGCGCCGGATGCTGTTTCTTTTTTAAATATAGAGGAGCACTGCGGACGCCGACGCCGCCGCCGCCGCCGCCGGCGGTGGATGGTTTGGGGTCGCTTATAAAGTGCATTCGCACTTAAAAATCCCGGGCCATCCCCACTAACGTGAAACCTGGGGAGAATGGAACCATGCATTGTATAAGTGTATTCTTAGGGCCTTGGCGCTTTTGCCAACGGTGATGTAACCGTTGGGGGGTAGATGTATAAAGCTTTGCTGCAAAAGTCTCTTGTCTTTGAAGCACGAAGCTCGCAAGTGCTTGGCGTAAGCGAGAGTCCCGGTGTTTTTTATAACGCGTTACGAAGCGCTCCAGCGCGAGGCGCAAACGATAGTGTGTGTGCGTTCGCGCTAGAACGTTAAGCGTACAGTAATAGGGAATGAGCACAGTAAAAAGTGAATGAAAAGGCACACAGTAAAAAAGGCGCGCAGTAAAAAGGGGATGCACAGGAGCCCACAAATTGTTTTATACTATTTTATATATCGCCATAGTATGGCGCCAAGCAGCCCTGTATTCTCAATTGTCTCCTTAAACGATCTGGCAGAAGAAGGGGGCTAGTCTATTGTACCTCACATGAACGGGAGAAAACACATACGATCCCACAAGAGACAGGCACGAAGGTGGCTGACCGCATAAATTAAATACAGAAACAGAACATTTCTGACAACCCAGACCAGCGCTGAAGAAAGCGGGCCACGCAAGCTCGCCGGTGCAATATTGCCACTCGTAGGATTTACTCCGTCAGGCTACGAAGTGGGCTTGGTTCTTGCCCTGAGGTGAGAACCAGTGTCTGGTTATACCAGCGCACGTATTAGGGCACCCAATTAAGGCACCCAACCCTGCAAATTAAAAATGAGCGGTTGCGCAACTGACACCACCAACAGATCACGGATGTTGCCTCGTCTCATGGGGAAAGAGTACTTTTTACTAAGAGCGAGATCGAGTATTTGTACTCGAAATTAGGAAAGCACTATCTCATCGCCACAGAGTTATGTAAGAGCTTGCTCGCAACGCAGACAATCCACCCTCCCGAACACACACTGAAAACGACGAGGATGCGGCAAGTTCTGTGACACTTTATATTTGTAGCCGTTCATATTGTTGTAAGGAATAATTGTGAAAGCATATTTTTTAAAGAAAGAAACTTGCCCATTCATAAATTTTTGTAAGCAGCTTTGTAAGTTTTGTAAGTAAAATTTTGTAAAATTTTGTAAGTAATTAAACTGGGGGATCTTACGATATGATTCGATAGCAATCAGAGTTCTGTGTAGGCTGGTTCACACAGCGTAAGTTACGGGGCGAGTCTCGTATTCAGGTCATTTATTTGTAGACAACTTTAAAGCCGAGAACAAATCGCAGCAATAATTCCCAGAACACGGAGTGCATACTTTAAAAGAAAATAGATCTGAATTATGCGGTCTTAATTATGCTCTTCAAGATAATTCACAATTTTTAGGTGGCATGACGACTACCGAACTTTCTAATAGTTTGTATAAAGTGACCAAGTGGACTTATGGCCAGCGCTTCTTTCCAAGAAAGGAAAGGTTGCATAGCGTAGATTTTTGAAAAACAACCTGAATAATTGCCAGCGCATTGTTTTGAAAGAAATAAGTAATATTTTTACTAAAGGTAATGATCAATGCTTTATTAAAATCAACGGCTTGCATGCCCTGTTTCAGGCTCAATATATGCAGTAGCATCTCGAACAGAAAGACGATGTACTATACGCGGGCTAGGAAAGTGCTTCCCTTTGATCTTTTTTATGCTGCGTGCACAAAGACGCGGGTATTGACGCAGCAAGGACCTGTATGAAGTTTCTAGTCGAACTACACTTTGTTTTTAGCAGTACAATATTGCTGCTAGAAGTTTAACCAGCACGATTTCATATATGCCTACGGAAAAAGGTGTGAGCCATGTAAGAGGGGTAATCCAGTGGTTGAGTGCGGGGATATTGCATCTAGAAATCCGGAGAGCAGTACCACATGTGAGAAATCCCCATGATTCGACGCTGTGTTTGAACTAACTTATCTGTGTTTTCTACCAACGTTCAAGACCCGTGGCTCCAGGCGTACAGCAAAACGCCGGCTTTCTTGATCCGCAAAAGCTTTGCAGTAGCAGATGTGCCCCTGAAGCTTTTTACCAAGTAGAGTACCGGTGTTCAAGACAAGAAAAAGTGATGTGCTGTGAGTGCATTTCGATATATTTTCTGGTATAATCTTCCGTCTACAGACCTATTTCTTGTTCTTTTTTAGCGTGAGCTACACCGGCCGAGGTTGAGCAGTTTTGCGTAGCTCTTGAAGAGCGTACTGCGCATGCACGAGGAGCAGTGATGTCTCACGGAGCACCGCTGGGGCGCCGGAGCCGCCGCCGCTTCCACTAGATTGCATTGGGTTGGATGCAATTGAATTGGGTTAAGTTGGATTGGATTGGATAGGATATCGTTTTAGCAGCAGCAAGAATGATAATCAGCAATTCCTACACAATCAGTAAACCTAAGAATAACCAGCTGAACCTTAGCTCCCGCTACGTATATCCTGTCATAGCCGAGCTAAGTCAGTGCTCATTTTTTTCATTACAGTTATTGAGGCTGACCTTCCAGGCGTTACTAATTTTTTTCTTTTCTATGGATTTTGTTCCGACACTGCCGAAGTGCAGGGATACGGATACCAAACTTACTTGGTTGTTACCTTGGAATCTTAGTATCAAGGCTTATACAAATTCAAATGTACTTTCTTTTCGGTTCTACAGCAGCGGACATTTTTTGTGCCAGTCAACTCAACTATAACAACTACGTCTCCCTTTTGCACGATGGAGAACGTAGGTGCTTTTTGCCCGAAAAAGAAAAAAAGCAGAATACTTCGACTGTCAGGTCTGCATGTCGCGCTACGGCGCGAAGCGCTGAAGATCGTAGAAAAGTTTATGTTGTATTGCCTCGCGTGTGAACTGATCAGCACATTGTCGTAGGTTGCCACCCATCCTCTGTTTTTCACCAACAAAAAGCGAAGCGCCGAATCGAGGCGTCCTTATTGGTCTCCGCGTGTTACTGGTGTGCCTTGAGAGAACGTCTGGGCGAGTGATTTTTTCAGTCCGTCGTCCCTCCTTGTAAGAGCAACGGGGTAGTCTCAAAACGAAATGTTTTAACATGTGTGAATATACACGTTTGTCAATTCTGGTGCGGTAGGGAAACACCTCATGTCGGATACCATTGTAATAATATCTAGAAGAACGGAAGACGCAAATAATAAGCCCTGTTTTTTTTTTTTTTTTTGCTATGGGACACTACTTTGAAGACTTCTTTTAGGACGGTCACCTGTCTACAGAGCTCGTCTCTCTTGTGGTTATAATATGTGAATCGTTTTGCCCATCAAGATAAATGCCTTTGGCGAGTGCTGTACATGGCGTTTCGTTTCTCGTTATGTCGTTAGTAACTCGCGGGCAATAATTGCCTTTATGTACCCTTGCTTTACGAGCTCATCTCTGCGAGCGGTGTACTTAGCAAGTAAACAATAAAAAGTGGTTACTTGAAATGACAGCTTTATCGGAAACCTGGTCTATGTGAATACCTCTGCTGTTGCAGGTGCGCCCCTCTTCCTTCCATGACGGAGCAGAGGTAGAGATAAATACAATAATATAAAATCCCATGTTTCCTACTTATAAACAAACGACACAGTAATCATTGAAATCCGTATTAGTTACAAGCACCGCAAAATAGTGAAGTTTGAAAGTTACAGGTTACTTACGGTGAGCGGCAATTGAGCTTGTCAGAAACATTCGCCCAGCAAATCTCTTGCAGTAGTTTGTTTATTTCACCACCTCGCTGGGAAACGATCCGCTCCTTCGGTAGGTGAAAAGATTACCGATCTTCTCACGCGGGAAGGTACTAGCCTTGAAGTTGGAACGAAAATGTCTTCGTATTCGATTACATTTTCCGGATTTTATAATGGACCTTCAGCAGTCCCGCCACAGTTCCCTAGTAGAAATGACGTTTGAGGGGTATAGATAAGTATCGTAAACAAACATTTTCGCTGTCACAGCCAGCTGCGATATAGGTGTTTTGGCAATAGCATTCAACCTTTAAACGCTTCTCGGAACATTTCTATAGAATCGTTTTTTTATTTTCGGGGAATTCTGTCAACGAGGACGGTGTAATACGCTGAACCCCTTACCCAGCAATCTGAAGGACGATCCTGGTGCTGAGCTTGACAAAGTGGATCCCGTTCTTGGTTTTTTCATACTTTTTGTTGATTCTTCAGAGTGAGAAGCCCATTTCTATATAAATCCCCAGTGCACCAAAGGAGGTAGCTGATGTGGGCGTCCAATATATAAGCTAGGACACCTGGCCGCATAACTTATACATAAAGTGTAGTTTTATTTTGTCCCCAATTCGAGCCTCAAAATGTCCAAAAATTTGCGCCGCTGCCTCAAAAGCAAAAAAGGGGGGTGCGACTAGCGCAGGAAAGCGAATACTCTGGCTGAGTTCTATTCCAATAAAATTTTGTAATAGTGTTACGGGGAAAATGGCATATTCCGATTATTAAAAATGTCACACGGTGGAGAACGCAGTAGCACACAGCCTCAAGTGGATGCAGCCAGAGAGCGAGATCGTTCGTCGTCATCCTCCCCGTCATTCACCCGCCCGCCACACCAGCTGCTCCATGCTATAGCCAATCCCACGGCATCTATGTTCCTTTCAGAGGGTCCGTAACCATACCGTGACAGTAGCATGTCTTCAAGTCCAATAATAAAATTTCGGAATTTGTTTTAGTGATCTTTATTCCACCAAGAAAAACACCCAACTTTCTAAGGTTACAGCTCAAACAGAACTACCAGGAAAATAAACAATAGGTTGCAATTTCCGGTTCTTTCGTTTCGAAATGTAGAAAGATATCACACTTTCTGGTACGCTGTAAAAGGTAGGGCATAAAAAACTAAGTGTATCAAGGGGCAGAGTGTCAGGTTCATGTAACTTCACAAAGCGGTAAGGCGATAGTTGTATGGATGGTAGAAAGAATACACTGACAGTTGCTGAACCCGAGCGCAAACGACGAGACAAAGGACCATAGCAAGAGGACACACGAAGCGCTGACACACAACTAGATTTTATTTTCTCCAACGGCGCCAAATATAAACGAAATTAAACAAAAAAGCACGAGCAAAAGCCGCAAGATCAACAACAAAGGCCTAAGGAAAAAGTGGCTGTGATCCCGTACCTTCATGGCGTGTCACACAACTTAAGAAAGATTGCCAAGAGAGCGGGTATACACGTGTGCTTTTCTGCCCCAACGAAACTGTCGGCCCTCTGCAGCATGAAGCACTGTTCGGGGAGGGAAAAATCCCCGTGTCACATAAAGCACACACCGCCCTTCGTTTTTTGCGCTGAAGGCGTAGTTAACAACCAGCCGTTAAATTGTGGAAAAAGATATATCGGTCAGACCGGAAGATGCCTCAGTGATCGCCAGCGGGAGCACCGAAATAATGTTAAAACTAAAACGGCTGGACATTTCGCCACTCACTGCGACAAATGCGGCTGCGAGCAGCTGTTTGAAGATTGCCGCGTGATCGGCAGAAACGTGAATACGCTTACTCGGGAAATTATGGAGGCCGCTGAGATTGAACGCCTCGGTGAGAATTGCGTCAGTATAGCCTCAATTGCGCTCACAACGAAGGAGAGAGACTATCATTAAAGGACACATGCCGATAACAGTTAACCATGTGGTTGGTTCTATGCCTTTGTCATGCCCTTTTTTTAATGTGTGTTTTTTCATGTGTTTTTCATGTTTTGTTTTCTTAAATTCGTTTATATTTGGCGCCGTTGGAGAAAATAAAATCCAGTTGTAAGTCAGCGCTTCGTGTGTCCTCTTGCTATCGTGCTTTGTCTCGTCGTTTGCGCTGTGGTTCAACATGCATCACCACCTCGCCGAAGTTTCCACGTTGCGAATACACTAAGAGGGGAGAATTCCATGGCATGAACATTGACGCCGTAACAAAAAAGGGAGAACATTTGTTTCCAGTAAAACCAGAAAGGCAGATTCAAAAAGGAACGTTGGATTTCAATCATTGAACTCAATTATTATGAGAACAAAAATTAACCGATTCCCAACCCGCCTCTCGAAAACAGAGGACGGACAAGTTGTCTAGTGAACCTCACGTCAAAAAAAAATCCTGCCATTTCCGGGAAGTGAATGATGATGAGAGGGGCAAAGTTAAAGTACTTATCTGTAAAACCCGGAAACATTCGCCCACACATCATACACAGACTCGGCACGTTGTTATAGGTCTCCTTGACGGCGCGCACCATCTGAATCAGTGAGGGACATAAGGCGCATTCGGAGCCATGCTCGCGGCTCGGTTTGTAGCGCAGGGGGAAGAGCGCCACGTACCTCTCGTCGCACCCAGAGAGACGTGGGATGGAAACCGGGCGCCGCCGCGTCAAGACCCCCACTCCACACTCGCAAAGCTTAAGACTTCCCACCGCTTCGTTGACAAGCCCGTGGACGACGTCGATGTTTGTGGTGATAATGTAGGGCTTGTTTGGGACGATGAGAATCTCCAAGGGTAAGTTGGCAAATCCGGTGTGTGACATTTTAGCCACCTTGGCCGTCGCCTTCTGCATTGCGTCTTGTGTCGCGTACCCCCGGTACATGTCTTGAGCTCGCAGACGACGAACGACAACCTCTTTTTCTTCCTCTCCTTCTTGTTGGGTAGCAACGAACGCGTTGAACCTTTTGACCTCTTCGTCCAATCTTTCGTTGGCCAATCCCTAGGGGAATCCTGCCACAATCATCATCAGCGGTATGTACATGGCAGCAACGAAGGACGGGACAGGGCCCGAACAAGATGATGATGATGATGTCCTCAAATATTGTCTTGAGCTCGCAGGCGACGAACGACAACCTCTTCTTCTTCCTCTCCTCCTTGTTGGTTGGAACCAGAAATCAGTGGCGCGGTAGCAAGGAACGCGTTGAACGTTTTGACCTCTTCGTCCAATCTTTGGTTGGCCAATCCCTAGGGGAATCCTCCCACAATCATCATTAGCGGTATGTACATGGCAGCAATGAAGGACGGGACAAGGCCCGAGCAAGAGGAGCTTCGCCCATAATAGGGGGAGAGACCAGGGGCCGCGACGTCACAGTGCTTCCGCGGTTCTTCTATTTGCATAATGTCGATGTGTGATAGACGAAGCAGCTCGAGGTTGAGCTGCTGATGTGATGACGGGAACAAATGATGATAATATCAGAGCCGCAATGATGATTATAAAGTTTTTATATCTTCCCCAGCCACAACGAATTCCTTGGAGTGCACATCCAGCCGGTTCAGTAAGTTTATCCTTGTTGATATGGTGAGGCAGTCAGAAGCTCTGGATCAGGTGCAGCTTAATGAACCCACGCCCAGAATGTCGGCGGAGTCGGTGCACACAGGCCGAAGTTCGTAAGCCATCTTCGCCGCTTTGGTACTCGGATATTAGCTCTGCAGATGTACATGTAGTGACAAGACTCACAAACGAGACTATCGGCTTGCTGACAGCAGAGAGTGAGGGATCATCGACTGAATTATGTGAAGCCGTCGCGGCGGCTCAGTGGCTAAGCTGTTGCACTGCTGAGCAGGAGGACTCGGGTTCTATTCCCGGCCGCGGTGACCGCTTTTCTGTTGGAGGCGAAAAACAAAAACGCCAGTGTGTACGAGATTTCGGCGCGCGTTAATGATCCCCAGGTGGTCAAAATCAATCCGGAACCCTCCACTACAGCGCGCCTCATCGCCGGCGCTGCGGCAGCGCGTTAAGCCCTACAATCAATCAATCACTGAATCTTGCGAAACGGCGATCTACATATATGAACATCTTTGCCCATTCATGGAGCGGCTACTGGGAGTGGCTATTGCACGCAAGCGCGTAAAGAGCTGGAAGTTTGTCTGAACCAAGAAGGGATCCATCCTTGCACGTCACGCTGAGTCCTCACTTATCATATCGATCCAAACTGAAAGCGACTTACTTATGATCTACGCAGCTGAACGGTCTGCCTAAATTGTGATGAGCTTAGGCACGCAAACCTGCATCGTGGGTCGCTATGGCCACAGTTCTTCCGAGCGTTTTCCCTGCGTTTATTCAAACTCATAGTGCGAACAAGTGTTTAAAGTTATTCCACCTAAATGCAAGGCCACTCGTACCAAAACAAGACGAAATATGACAGTTTTTGAATTCATGACGAGCAGCCTTCGTCATCTTGATGTTCTCTGAAACAGGGTACACTCTGGATTAAGATTATCTCGCGTTACCGCGTTACAGTAATTTTCATCTAGATATCAGAGACAGAAAAGGGGGTGGTGAGTCCATACAAACAAAAATGTCTGGTTTTGGAATGGTTGATGATTATTGTGTCATAACGGCTGCCTACGAGATTTTATGTATACAGAAAGATAGTTGTGTTTTTGTAGTCCTGTATAGACCACCGAGTGTTAATAGCGATGTATTTCTTATGCTTGTGGAAAACTTAATGTCATGCAAATACAAAGAGATATGCGCTTACAATTGGTGAGATTTGAAAATTTATTTGGTAAAGGAGAACTGTTCAGTCGTAGATTGTACACTTCCGTTGCCTTGCCATGGCCTCCAGAATCTTATTGGGCCTCCTAGTCGTGCCATTACCTCGACGTTGTCGTTACGTGAAATGTTTATTACTTACTTGACAAGCGAAACTACAGCGTATGGTGGTTGAAGCCCGGATGTTAGCTACAATTTGCATTTTTTAAATGCGAATGCATTTCTTAGTCGGGGGTTATCGTGCTCCGTCGGCGTACGCCTGCATTCCTCCAGCGCGAGCGCACGTGAGCGCGCGCCTCGTAGTTCTGCCTTCGTCGTCGTGGTCGTCGTAAATGAGAATGCATTTCTTAGTCGGGGGTTGTCGTGCTCCGTCGGCGTGCGCCCGCAGGTGTTATCTCTCCGCGCTCCTCCTCGCCCCTAGCAACAGCTGTGGCGCGCCTAGCAACCGGAGCAGGTGTAGCTCGGGCGGGAGTAGGGGAGGGCAAGGGGAGATGAGGAGCGCGCTCGGGCGTGTGAGGGCGCTCGCATCGCGGAGCTCGGGCGGAGTAGCGGAGAGTGAGTGGAGAGGAGGAGCGCGCTCGGGCGTGTGAGGGCGCTCGCATCGCGGAGCTCCGCGGGAGAGAGAGCTCGCGCGCGGGGCGGGCGTGTTGCGCGGGTCTCTCTCTCCTCTCCGCGTACCCTCTCTCCGCTCGCTGCGCTCGGAAAATGTATATAAATGCAGTGGGGCGCGCGCCTCTCTCCGTTACTGCTTGCCGCAGCGCACTCATCGGTGCACCCAATGCATTCGCATTTCCGCACGATCCCCTTCGGGGAGGTGGGAGGAGATTTTTTTGTAGATATGCAAATATCGCGACAAATCAGAAACAACGAAAGGGTAACAATCGGAGAAATAACACCCCGCACGCTTGAAAACGTTCGACATAAAATATTTTTCACAAAACTGGGATAGCATATTTCCTCTCAACGATGGGAATGAGTCGTACGATCAAATTCTCTAAATTTTAAACGATGTTATGCTTCGTCTTTGCCGAGAAAAACTCTTGGTACTCTTACAAGGTCCCATAAACCATGAAGTACAAAATATTTCCCCGAACAAATGGGAACGAGAAACAAAATATGCCGATCTTTTATCCGCTCTTGTGACCAAAACAAACTAACTGAGTTCAAAATTTTCCGAAATAAATTGAATGAGGCTATAAAACAATCAAAACACAAGTTTTATAAACGTACTTTTGATGCTTCTAGTTTACGCAGGACTGATACCTTGTGCAAAAAGTTGAGTGACCTGCTGAATAGAGCCACAAAACAGCATGTCCCAGAAAGCCGTACAATAGATAACAGGGAAGTGATGGGAACAGAACTTGCTAATCATTTTAGGGACTTCTTTGTGGAAGTAGGCAGCACTCATTCTTCTCCCAAAGTTGATATTTTTATATCACCATTAACACAATTTCTCCTCCGTGAACCTGTATGCATTACAGAAGCTTCTGAAATTTTCTAAGGCCTAAAAATAGCCAGAGCTGGGATGTGGATAACCTTGAAATTCGGCCGATATAAAATTTAGTGCGTGTTATCACCGCGGTATTAGCACACATATTTAACACTGCATCATTTACTGGCGTATATCCTATTAGCATGCAGGTTGGCAAAAGTAAGAGTGATTCGAAAGCATGGTGAGAAATATAATAGGAAATTACCGCCCAGTGTCAATATTGGTAGTTTTGTAAGGGCCTAGAAAAAGTTACTTACCTTAAAATTCAGAAGTTTTCGCGGAAAAATATTCTTATAGGGATCACCACCTTAAATTCCGAAAAGTTCGGTCGACAGAAACAGCACTGCTTGTTCGGAAAGGCACCATTTTTCACAATTTGGAAAATGAATGGGTGGCACTAGCCATACATTTAGACTTTAGTAAGCCATTTGACCACGTGAATCACTTAATTTTACTTCAAAAGTTAAAAATATGCGGTTTCCGCGGACTATAAAACAAACCCATCCGATCAGATCTTCAGGGTATATTTCAATTCGCAGAGTTAAACGATCATTCATCACGCCGTAGAAGCATTAATTGCGGTGTCCCGCAAGGTAGTATTCTAGGCCCTATTCTTTTTTTTAAGTCAATGATATAATCACAATAGACAGTCGCTGTATATTTGTAATCTATGCGGATGACTGCACGGTTTTTTTTTTCTGAGAAGGAAGCATGCATGACGACAAGGTTCATGAAAAAGTACAGGCATCTGCAAGCACTCATGTTCTGAATACTCGAATAGTCGTATCATACTGGAGAAAACAAATAACGCGAAATACATGTAAAGTACATTGAAATGTATGGCCAACACCTACGCGCACATCAACACACACACGCGTACACACACACACACACACACACACACACACACACACGCGCGCGCGCGCGCGCGCGCGCGCACGCACGCACGCACACACACACACACACGCACACATGCACACGCACACGCACACGCATCCTCACACACGCACACACACAGGCGCACACGCGCACGCCCACGCCACGCGCATGACCACGCACACGCACACGCCACGCACCCAATCAGAAGTACACACACGCGCACACGCGCACGCCCACGCCACGCGCATGACCACGCACACGCACACACACACGCCCACACGCGCACGCCCACGCCACGCACATGACCACGCACATGCACATGCACACGCGCGCACACACGCACACAAAAAAAACGGTGGCTCGCGATCCCTCATGATTAAGAGCTGGCATGAAAGAGCTTCAAATAGGTGCATATGAAGGGAATGTTTGAAAGACCTAATATTGCCTGAAAAGACGTCTAGGAATACATAAAAATCATGATCATACACGGGTTGCACACGGCAAACCGGGGACAGTATCTCTGTGGTCCTAACGTAAAAGCACAAGTCGGGACGGAGTGCTCGCACTGGCGCCATTAGCCGAACAGATCTCACTAGTTTCGGCCTGCCAAATTTAGAGTGTATACACTTGAACAGAAATAATGATGATGGTTGCATTTTAATGGCGCAAGGCCAACTGGGGCAAAGAGCGCCAAAAAAAAGATGGTTAGCTACCACAGATTAAAGTCATACTAAAAGTGAATAGCACCAGAAGTAAAAACAAATAAAGACAATGAGGATGGCTGGGGTAAAGGGCCAGGTTGTGATTATGCGTGATACGATATGAGATTCAGAAATTTAACTTCTGATAGATAATTAAAAACACGTTTGACAGTAAACATTGGTTCATCGCCTAAGAAGTGCGATGGGTGGAGTGGGATTTGTTGTGTGTAGATTTCTGGAAAGTGTTTGTGTCGTGTGGTGTGGAGTGCTTTGCATGTGATTAGTATGTGAACTACGGATAGGCCCTCTCCACACCTACTGCACACGGGTCTCGGAGACCCAGTGAGCAAGTGTGAATGTGTTACGTAAGTGTGGCCTATCCGTAGCCTGGCTAAGGCTACTTCCTTGTGTCTGCCTTGTTTGTCTGTTATATATCTACCTAATTGTGGCTTTATAGTGTAGAGTTTGTTCTCTGTTTGTGTGTCCCATGTTTCCTGCCAAGATTTGCGCAAGGCTGTCCGTACCAGTGGCTTGAGGTCGAGGAAGGGAACACATGGTACATCTATGCTACTGCGGAGAGCAGCTACAGCGGCACTCTGGTCAGCAATTTCGTTCCCCAGAATGCCACTGTGACCTGCAACCCAGCAAACAATTATTTTCAGTTTTGAGTGATGAGCAAAGGTTAAAGCTTTCATTAGATGCTGGAGGACAATGTTTTTTGTAGGTCGGAAGCAATGTAAGGCTGTTACCACACTTAGAGAGTCTGTAAAGATAATGGAGCGTTCTGTTCTAATTTGTGTAATGTGTTGTACTGCTAACAAGATACCATATGCTTCGGCCGTAAAAATGCTGCTATTTCTGTGTAAGGTCTTCGTACTGGTAAAGTTTGGGCAGTGTGCAGCGCATGCGACGGCTGAAGAAGACTTCGAAGCATCGGTGTAGAAAGTGGTGTCGGGGTATTTGTGTTGTAACTCAAGAAAGTGCTGTAGTATAAGTTCTCTATGCGCATTTCGTTTGTTGATATGTTTAAAAGAAATATCACACGAAATTGCTGACCTCTCCCAAAGCGAAATGAGGTCCGCAATAGAACACTTCATGCTCTCCTCAAATGAAATCCCTAGTTCCTCAGCGAGCGCTCTCACTCGGATAGAGAAAGGAGCAGGTATCGATGGCCGTTCTGCGAACAACGGATCGGATGAGGTGTTGCTTATGATAAAACTACATGGGTGGTTTTTTACAGAAGTCGTCTTAATAGCGTACAGCAATGAAGTATACGAACGCTGGTGTTCAAGGCTCCACCTATCACACTTTGCATACAGGCTTTCAATGGGACTCGTCCGCAACGCTCCATATGCAAGACGGAGACCCAAGTGCAGCACTGGATCCAACATTTTCAGAGCCGTTTTACATGCGGACCCATAGACGACACTCCCGTAGTCCAACCGTGAGCCACTAAGGCTGGTAAATACGCGGAGGAATATTTGTTTGTCCGCTCCGTAGGAGCAATGCGAAAGGACCTTCACAATATTCATGGTTTTGAGGCTCTTCTGTTTCAGGTGTTTTATATAAGGAATAAATGTCAGTTTTTCATCTAGAACCACGCCTAAAAATTTGTGCTCCTTTTTGAGAGGGATTGAGACACCTTTAAGCTTAATATTAGGATCAGCATGGATTCCGCTCTCCTTGAAAATGCAACACAGGTACACTTCTCTGGATTAAGCTTAAATCCATTCCTGTCTGCCCAGTCAGCGTGTTTGTTGACACCAAGCTGGATTTGCCTCTCGCAAACGGACAGATTACATGATTTGAAGGAGATTTGAACGTCGTCTACATATAGCGAGTAAGAAATGGTTGGTGGCAATCCTTTTCCCAGCGAGTTCATTTTTATAATAAACAGCGTGCAGCTCAAAACGCCCCCTTGAGGCACACCGTTTTCCTGGACGTGAACTCGGGAATATCTATTGCCCACTCCCCCACGAAAAGTTCTCTCCGACATGCAGCTTGCAAGAATATTTAACATGTTGCCTGACAAACCAAAAGACTTAAGGTCGCTAAGAATTCCATAGCGCCATGCAGTATCTTACGCTTTTTCAATATCGAAAAATACTGTCATACAATACTGTTTATGAATAAATGCATCTTTGATATTGGATTCTAAGGCAACGAGTTGATCATGTGTAGATCGCCCTGCCCTGAAACCTGCCTGGCAGCTCTCGAGAAGTCCATTGTACTCCAGGAAGTATCATCTTCTCGATCATCTTCTCGAAAAGCTTGCAAAGGCAGCTCGTCAGGGCAATGGGTCGATAGCTAGCGGGAAAGGAAGGATCCTTCCCCTCTTTCAGGAAAGCTACAACTATAGCCTCCCTCCAAGAGTTTGGAATGTGCCCCGACAGCCAAATCTTGTTATATAGGTGGAGGAGTGTTAGAAGAGTGTCTGAGTGTAGATGCTGTATCATTGTATACGTGATGTTGTCTGGGCCTGGAGCAGAGGGTTTACAGGTGCTCAGAGCGGCCCTCAGCTCATGAAAAAAAAACTCCGAGTTATAAGAGGAGGTTGACTTATCATTATCGAGTAAAGACTTCTTTTCAGCCAATTGCTTGTGTTTCATGAAAGTGCTAGTGTAGTGTGCTGAACTGGACACGTGTTGGAAGTGTTGTGCGAGTGTGTTAGCCTGGTCTTCCAGTGTGTCCCCTGTTGTACTAACCATGGGCAGGCTGTGTGTCTGTTGTCCTTTTAGTTTGCGTATTCGTGTCCAGACTTTCCGAGAGTCAGTGTAAGAGTTTGTGGATGTTCCGAATGAGCGCCAACTCTCTCGTTTTGCCTCACGGCGCACACGTTTTCCCATTGCCTTAGCCCTTTTGAACAATAAAAGGTTTCCCGATGTGGGGTACCGGCGCAGGATACCCCACGCCTTGTTCTGGGCCTCTCGCGCCCGCCTGCAGTCCTCATTCCACCACGGCCTCCTCTGGTTGCGCGGGGCACCAGAGGCGTGGGGAATAGACTTTTCAGCGGCGTCGAGTATGTGTGCCGTGAGGAGTTGGGGGCTTCAGGTACGTGTAAGTGTGTTATAGATGTGTAGTGTAGTTTGGAGATTTCCGTAAATGTATTCCAGTTTGCTTTTGCTTCATTGAACCTATTATGGGAAGGTGAACAGGTAGGGCCTTTGTCCATGTATGTTAATGAAGTAGGGAAGTGGTCACTACCGTATGGATTCGTGTCCACGTCCCATTCAGGAGACGGAAGAAGTACTGCCGATCCTATAGTCAGGTCAAGGTGTGAGTAGGTGTTGTGTCCTATATTATAATATGTTGGCTGTTTCTTGTTGAAAAGGCGTGCTCCCGGCGATGTTAAGAATTTCTCAATGAGGCGACCCCGGGAATCGGTGCGGAAAGAGCCCCAAAGGGAATTGTGTGGATTCAGGTCGCCTATCAAGATGTTAGGTTCAGGCAACTGATCTACCAGCCCTTCGAAATCCGAGCTCGAGAGCTGGAAGTCAGGCGGTATGTAAAGGGAGCACACTGTTATTAATCTATTAAATATTATTGAACGGAGCGCAACAGCTTCAAGGACAGTGTTTAAGGAGATGGTATTACATGCAATGCATTTTCGAGCAACAATAGGGACACCTCCCGAGGAGTGTGTGCATGCATCTCTGTCTTTTCTAAATACCATATAATTATTCAGGAAGTTTGTGTTTTTGCTGCTCAGATGCGTTTCCTGCAGGCACATTATACTTGGCTGCTTGGTGTGCAGTATCTGATATATATCGTCAAGATTTTTGATGAGGCCTCTACAGTTCCATTGTATAATATTTTCCCTTCCCATTATTTGCAAAAGCGACTGGAAATGTGTGAGAATGAGTGTTTACGTATTGTCTTTCGGGGCTGTGACTCTTGGTTTTTTGGTCTTATCGGATGGTTTGGACGATGGTACCCGTTCCTTCCGCTGCACTGCAGACAGATAGGGTCCAAAGTCCATGTCTTCGTCCGACGTCCTCGGAGTGCCCAACGGATTGGGCTCCTTGGACGTGGCACCCTTGTGGGTGCTTTTTTCTGCAACCGCCGCCACCGATGGCATCGGCACTGCCACAAGTGCCACAGGCGGTGCGGCAGGGGCGGGAGCTGCTGCGGGACCCCCATCTCCACCTCCATATCCGTACCCTCACTTGAGCTTTGGACAGGTGGAGAAGAAAAGGCGGATGCAGCAGCGCCCCCAACTGACTCAGTTGCCACCACAGCGGCTGGTGACTGAACAAGCGGTGTGGTGACGGGTTGGGCTGTCGGAGACAACCCAGTGGGGGGCTGGGGTGGGACCAGATCAGACTCACTGAACTGGGTCGCCACCGAGACCAGACGCCGCTCTGCCCCCCGGCGAGCTGCGTCGGCGTACCTTGGAGAAGCAAAGCAGGCAAACCTTTTGCGTGCTTCCGGGTACGAGATTTTTTCCGTTACCTTCAAATTAATGATGCGTTTCTCGAGTTTGAACCTTTCACAGGTACGCGAGTACGCTGAATGGGGTCCTTCACAATTTGGGCATTTCATGCTACTGGCTTTACAATTGTCTGTAGGGTGGTCGTGATCAGAACATTTGGCACACGTCAGTTTCCCCCGACATTGTAAAGTGCCGTGCCCATACCGCTGGCACTTGTAGCACCGACGCGGATTGGGAACATAGGGACGGACTTCACAACGGATGAAGCCGGCATTTACATATTGAGGCAGGTTGCAACGGTCGAAAGTCAGAATTACATGCTTTGTTTTTATTTCCTGGTTGTCTCTACGGATGGTGATTCGTCTGACTGCAGTAACGCCTTGCTCACGCAGGCCCTCCAGCAAGTCGGAGTCTTTTTCGTCCTTTAGGTCAAATTGAGAAATTACACCTTGGCATGTGTTTAGACTGCGGTGAGGAGTTACCTTAATTTGCAAGTCACCGATCATGCTCTGTTCGAGGAGAATTTTAGACTGTTGTTGATTCTGTATTTCCGCAAGGATTTCACAACTGGTTAGCTTTTTTGCTTTGTAGTTCTTACCCAGAATGTTTTCAAGAGACTTAGCAATGAGGAAGACTGACTTCGATGTAAGAGGTTCAGATTTTTCTACAGATTCCATGATCAAAAACCGGGTAAAATTGTCAGGTCTGGAGAAATTTATGGTAGGTAGCGGTGGGAAATTCACTTCGTTGCGGCTCCTTTTCGGGGGCCGATCACGTTTGGGGGGGAGTTTAGAAAATGCCATATAGCATAGTATAAAAGCAGGGAGACGGGGGTACTTTCTCCTTTGACCTTACCCTGGTAGTCAAAGAGGTCCCGGAGCTCCGTGCCTGGTAGACAGGCAGGGAGCCCATCGGCCGGAGCTTGACCAAGGCTCCGACGGCCACCGTTCACGGCTTCTAACCCTTCACCTTTCAACTTCTAGCCACGGTAGGTAACAACTACAGTATGGGGAACTCGGGGTACGCGGTGTCGCCACTCACCGTCACCATGAATACTCAAGGTGCCCCGTGCGGGGTTGAACAGAAATAAATAAATGGCGTTTGTGCGTCTACATTGTATTTCGTCCAGGTTAAGCAGCTTGTGGAGGTCGCTTTAAGCGTATTTTACATGCGGGGTGTAGCAGAGACAGAAGGTGCATGTGAAAGTCTTTTTGCACCTTCTCTAAGCGCAGAGATGGTGGCGCACTCATGCAGTTCCATACTACCGATGAATACTGCACCATTGCGATAACCAGGGATTTATATGGGGCTAGGAAACGCACTTGAGAAGTCCTTTGCTACACGAGAGATCGCCTCCACAGTCCGAAGAGATCAGCTCGCTAGGTGGTTAAAATGAGGTGTGAATAGATCCGTCAAAACCCATCAAAATACCCGTATCGCGCGTTAAGCTTGCGATTTTTATCATCTCAGAGTCAAGGTGGTACAAAAAGGTTAAGAGAGAATTCTTTATAGCGCATGTAATAGCAACCGTCTTCAGTAGATTCAGGTCTAGCTAGTTAGTTTTGCACCAGAGGGAAATGGCGTGTAAGTCGCTCTGAACCTGGACGCAGTCTGCCTCTGAGACTACTGTGCGGTAAAGTTTCACGTCGTGTGCAGACCGCAGGAGAGATGAATGTTTTATAATGAACTGTAAATCATACGCAACTAAGTCAAACAGTGAAGGGCTGAATATAGAGCCCTGAAGAACCCCGTGGGGTACAGCGAAGCTGCGACACTTGAGCAAAGTTTGTTCTTTGTTTGAGGTAAGTGAGAAACCACTCGCAGAAAGCAGGAGACAGATCATACGCAGAAAGCTTGCGAATGAGCATATTATGGCTTACGCGTCTGAAGTAGACGGAGTCCATTTCAAGACGTGAAAGTACACGTTTGCTGGCGTCACTCAGAAAGCAGGCAAGGTTCGACTCGACAGACCGGGCACGCATAAACCCGTGCTGATGAGTGAATCAACGGAAAGATTTTGGTGAAGAGATAAAATGGTGTACTGGTTTTTTCGTAAACATTTGAGAAAGTAGAAAGGGGAAAAATCGGTCGATAGCTCCAATGCACCAACGTGTTTCCAAACTTACGGAGAGGAAAAACAACAGCAGGTTACCAATCTGCCGGAAAGTGCCGCTGTTCAAGCGAAAGACTAAAGATGTGGCCGTGCAAAGATGAGGCAACGTCAGAGCAACTTTTTACAAGAAAGCATGGGGTATTATGGGGACCGGAAGACTTCTTCGAAGGCAGACAGCGAATACCAGCCATGAAATCTTCAACAGCTATTTTGGGCGTCTGCATGACATCATCTAGCGGAGTGAATCCAAGTGGGCAGCCGCTGACGTGTGAC
Source organism: Haemaphysalis longicornis (assembly GCF_048455015.1). Lineage (NCBI taxonomy): Eukaryota > Metazoa > Arthropoda > Arachnida > Ixodida > Ixodidae > Haemaphysalis > Haemaphysalis longicornis. Next base: position 57,699,702 of record NW_027526295.1, on the reverse strand, counting down.
GAGGAATACGCAGACTTAGAAGTGTTTTGTGAATATTTCGCTTATTCTGGCTCGGCCGTATGATCCGACAGAGTAACTCGCTCGGGGCCTTTCTTATGCGCATTTTTGAGCTCCGCCAGACGCCACCTGGGGAACGGGTAAGCGAAGATTCCGTAAAGCCCAAAAAATGTTTTTTGTCGCGAGCGAGGAGTGCTTTCACAAGTGAACGCTGTTCTTTGAAGCTCATGCGGGCGGACGGAGCGTTGGTTCATTTGCTTGTGGAGTCGGCGCTTTCGGTACAAGGCGCTGCGGTGTTCTTTTCTAAACCAGAAGAGAAACTGGCGAGGGCGCTGAGACCTTTTTGGTATGTGCTCCCTCTTTGCTTTTTCGGCAATTTTTGTGAGATGCTACCCCGCTGCGTCTGCATTAAGTGATGTGTAGACTCGCTCCCAGTTTACCTCGTCGAGCGTTCTGTATGGTGCGTTATAATCGCCATTGAAAAAAATCGAAACATGGGGTCTCCATGCGCCGCTCATAAGCAACCGGTAATAATAGCGGGACAGTTAAAGGTTCATAATATATAGGTTCACAGGGACAAGGGCTTCTCCATCCTGTATAATATGGAAAGAAGCCAAGTTGGAGAAAGCGATGTCTAGGACGTTGCGCGGTAAGGAGGACAGCATCCGGCGAACGAGAAGAAGTTAAACAAGTGTGCTGCTTTGGAAAAAATGCCGACATTTCCCCCTAGATTTCACCTCTGGCTGGGTACGTTGAAATTGCCGAATAAGAGAATGTTGTACTTACCATGGTCTATAGTTTTTGAGAGGTTCTGAAAAACGCGCGCGAATGCAGGGATGTCTAGAGTCGAATGAAGATAATATACGCCATTGAGTAAGTTTTTTGCACGCTTTTCCTTCGCTTCGGCACACACGCATTCACTCTCTAATTCTAGGTCAGCGCGGCAAAACGCAGCCATAGACTTTGTGTGTACTAGTGAGCTGTGTGGAACTGTATTGAGTGGTGTGATAGAGTTGTGAAGTGATACGTGCAGTGTGTATGGTTTCCTGCTTGAGAGAACTTTTCGTATGCTCTATTTAGGCAGCCCGTGTAATATTTCAGCGGGTCTTTTTATCGGTTACTATTAAATTTTATTTCGGGCTTTTGTAGAGCGAATAAAGCTCTTCCACTGTACTATTGGCCGGTGTGTTCTTAATCTATATTGTGGCGGAAGACGCCGTACTCAACGGTAAAGTAATCTGCGGAAGAAATGATCAAAAACAACAACATTAGCAATGAACTGAAGCGCTTAAGTAAAACTTCTTCATGAATCAGTAAGTCAGTCTGGCCCTGCGCTTAATATACGTATAAGGTGCAGAGATTCCAGGCCTCCTTGCTCCATCCTCTCGTTCTGATGGTAAAAAGAAATACTCATGGGATATTTATGCCGGTTGGCTTCAGAGCTGGGCCTTCCCTCAGAATACCGTCAAATGCGCCGGAATAGGCTCCCGCTCAGCCGTACTGACGACTTGTTTGGAAGGTCAAAAGACGCATCGCTGACAGCAACGTGAAATGAGGCGTAGGTCGGGCATTTGGTCTGCACTAGGCCATGACGAGTTTTGTAACGGCAGTCACCGAGCTATCCGGGTGCAGACGGGGCACATACAAGGCTTTCTTGGGGGGCGGGGGGGAACACTATAACTATGTTCGTTCGCCACCGCGGAAGCTTCGGGGAGCCGAGTACGGTGTTACCTTTTGTTTAAGCTGCTGGGCCGGGAGCGGTCCATGCGGGTGGCGCCATTCATGCAACTTGCTGAGGCAGTCTGCTCGGTGGATAAGGATGAGACTAAATCAGTCCACTAAAAATAATAATTATAAAATCCAATAAGTATAAAATTAATACAATAAGTATAAGACTAAATCAGTTCAATTTGTGATCGAGCCTGAGATATATTAAAGCAGTTGAAAAAAATCAGGGCTTTCAATGTTTCTGCTGCGGAATTTTTATAATTTCTATAATATTAAGCCATACAGAGTATTGGCACCATGATGCCAATTTACTCCCAAAATACCAAGCAACCAGAACCAGCAGTTCGGCTGGGAGTTGATGTCAACAGTAAGGAGGCCCAGGGGCAAATCCGTTGTGCTCCTGAGCACTAGGACGCGGGTTCGATTTCAGGCCACGGCGGCTGCTTTTCCGATAGATGCGGAAGCGAAAACGCCCGTGTGTTCGAGATTTCAGCGCTCGTTACAAGTCCCCCTCAGGTGGTCGAAATTAATCCGCGGGCTTCCACTAGGGCGCGCCTCATCGTCTGTGCGACGTCGGCGCTTTCAAACTCTAAATAATCAAACCAAATCAATTTTAACGATTTTCCAGTTCTTTAATGGTGCAACTATAAAAAATTCTGGCCCATTCAGTTTCGTCATACGGCGAAATATTTAGGCATTTTTTATGCATATCTGTGTGAGTAGCACTTATCAGGAAAACAGAATTCGATATATCAATCGCCGGCACATATACTTGCAATTCTAAAAGCACGCAACCGATTCCGAAATGCCAATGCACACCGTTCCGGAAAGTGAAACCCTGAAATTCGTTTATGCAGATATTTATGGAGAGATATATCAACAAAAACCACTTTGATATGTCAACGTGCGATCGATATAGTCACGACTCTGAGGAGACACAATTTCCCCGATTTCCCTCAGTAAAGGTACACCTCACGAAAATTCAGTTTTAGTGAGCGCCTAAGCCGCGGTAAAATTATGCTTCCGATATTTCAAGTTTCTAGTTGCAGTTTTGGCTGGCCTTCATGAATCAGGAAGTCAGTTGCCCTGCGCTTCATATACGTACAAGATGCAGAGATTCCAGGCCTCCTTGCTGCATCCTCTCGTTCCTCTCACACATCCATTAACAAACCTGAAGAAATTACGCTGAGACAAATTTACACTGGCACTTTTGTACACCCCGTAAGAGCGCATGTATTGTTCTCGACACAGCACGCAGCCCAATGCGAAATTCTGCAATCAATTAGGTACGCTCCGCCATATCATTGTGGACTGACAGGAAAACCCCGACCTGCCTTCCAAATGCCCTTTCCCCTGAGCGGTCGGAGACCCTGTTAACTCGCGGTCGGCCGCAGGACCAAGCCTTTCTTGTAACCCGGGCAATGACGGCGCGGTCACCACGTGACTTCCTGAACTAAAGATCCACTCCTAACTCTCTCTCTCTCTCTCTCTCTCTCTCTCTCTCTGTGTGTGTGTGTGTGTGTGTGTGTGTGTGTGTGTCTCTCTCTCTCTCTCTATCACTCTCTGGCAGTGTTACCCTCAAATTTTGTCTTGTGCGCACCGGGACTGACGCCATCAGGCTGTGATCCAGTGAGCTTAGCCATGCCCAGCCTCCGTCAAAGGCAATCCGGTTTCGTTCCATCACCCACAGAGTAGCTGCCACAGGATGAAGGATCACACAGGCATTCAGCTACTGACCATAGGAAAAGTTCCTCGGAGGAGACTCATAGTCACTCTTCTTTTTTTCATGCGCTGAGAAGCCCAGTAAAAGCGCACACACAAAAATTAGCGTTGCAGCAAGCGAAGCGGCCATGAAGAATACTAGAACCGTGCTGAAGTGAGCAAAAGAATGAATACAGATGGAGACCGTGATCGAAGCTGGTCGGCGACAGGATAATCCAATAAACCCCTTACTCAGGAAAGCCTCCGATGTTCTGAAGCACACGCAGCTGGGTGGTGGTTAAGTAGCCTATACTCTATCGGCACAGTAGCCTTCACAACAATGTTGAATTGCAAGGTCAGCCTAGTAATTTCGCACGTGTGCTAATTTCCTGTTAATCTCCTTATCAGGACCGCAAGTTTAGTTAGTAAGTATTTACCATTCCCGTATTGCATGAGGGAGCTATCAGGTCTTTTTAGCTTTGTTAATCTTCGGTATTTACTTCCACAAGCGTCAACGCATAGCTTTGCGGGCAATAAGCTGAGACTGAAGGAATACGATAGGGTTCAACGCGCCGACGCCACGCAGGCGATGAGGCGGGCCGTAGTGGAGGGCTCCGGATTAATTTTGACCACCTGGGAATCTTTAACGTGCGCCGAAATCTCGCACACACGGGCGTTTTTGCTTTTCGCCTGCATCAGAAAAGCGACCGCCACAGCCGGGAATCAGATCCGCGTCCTCGCCCGCAGCAGCACAATGCTATAGACACTAAGCAACCACGGCGGGTTGAGACTAAAGCATGGAAGAGACCAGTTAAGTATTGTGCGGTCATGACTAGCGGTTGTACCTTCTTGCGGGAACATTACTTTGATTGGGTGTAAGGTTTAAGTTTTACTAATCACGCCGAGCAGTTTCGCCCGGGCGTTAACTTTGACATTCATTTGACCGGAGGTGCGCAGTATTCTTGGCAACACATCACATGATTCGCGACGTTTCCCGCAGCAGCCGCCAGCCGTCCTGGCTTCGCGCATACATTCTCCGCAGCTAGTTTCCGCCTGATGACGTGACATGCCACGTGCATGCGAGCTTGGCCATTGATGAGAGCGAGCCCGGGCCGTCTTCTCTGAAGGTTGCGCGGGATCTGGAGGCTTTGAGCGGTCGTTGGCAAGAAGCATCTGATTCCACCGCGGATATTGCCTGGTGAGACGTTCGTCTTGGAAATCTGTGGAAATTGCGCCCCAACCTTAGGCAAAGGCAGGGTTTGGGTGTATAGCATAATAATTACAGTTAAATCAGGGGTTGTACAAGTGACACCAATACTTAAGTAGGCTAATCCAAACTGTCGGTTTGCATATCCATTGTTAGCTGAGTTGAGCCGCAGCCATTTTTTTCGATTGCATAGATAATAAGAACGTGCCTCCCATCTCGCACGTGTCTGGTGAATAACAATGTTTATTTCCCCATGTGTTCAGTTACCGGTCGTTGTTTTGTTTCGTAGAATGCCGCGCCGTGCTTGTCAATGAGCCCACCAGGGAACAAGCTTGAATCCTAATTGATTGTGGGGGTTTAACGCGCCGACATTACGCCCGCGATGAGGCGCGCCGTTATGTAGGGCTCAGGTTTAATTTTGACCACCTAGGCATCTTTCACTGGTGCCAAAATTACGAACACGAACGCATGTATAATTTTAAACATGCACTTAAAATGACCTAAAGAGTAGTTGAGTGCCGCAGAGGCATCTTTTTAGATTTGCGCATGTGGACATTGTAACTCAAGTTACTTTGTTCAGAGAACACCTCAGTGGCATAATGTTAGCTAATTTATTTCGCTGAGTGCTGTTTGACTTGCCTGTGTGTATTGAATACCAAATAAATTTCTCAGCATATTCACTACGGCAGTGTATCTTGCGCGTCCCTAAGGTTTTTGTAGCAATTGTACTTGTATTCTTTTTTGGGAGGTGGATACTTTTGGCTCATAAACTGTTGAATATTGCACAAAGAGTTGTCGAACTGTTTTATCGTAACGATTTACTCGTGCCTTATAGACGCTGACGCGAAAGGAGAATTATAAAGGGCCAAACGCGAGTGCCCTTTTAGAGCACCAAAGGTGTTGTTCTTATTTTGAGCGTGTGGAACTATTTTGATTGCTGTGTTGTTATAAAAATACACTGCAAGTTTGCTGCAGCTAGAAGTTCACGCACGGATAGTTTATTTTTTATTACTGGTGCGTTAACCGAAAAATATTGATTCGATCTTCTCCTTGTAATTGAATATTTCAGTGGATAGGCCCCATCTTATACAAAAATATTGTATGGTCGGCTATAGAAAATCCTTTTTATGGTCGTCTTTAGCTATTTGGCCAAATAATATTTAGACTTTTCTATGGCTCTCTTTAGCCATTCGTGTCGCCATTCCAATGGGTGTCTTTAGCTTCTTGTATAACAAGTTCTACAGCTGTCTTTAGCTATTCTTATCGGCACCCCTATGGGTGTTTTTAGCTTCCTCTATAGCCGGTTATATGGTTGTCTTTAGCTATTCGTATCGACATTCCTGTGGGTGTCTTCAGCGTCGGCTATAGCCGGTTCTGTGGTTGTCTTTAGCTATTCGTATCGACATTCCTATGGGTGTGTTTAGCTTCTTCAATAGCCGATTCTATGGTTTTGTTTAGCTATTCGTATCGAAATCCCTATGGGTGTCTTTAGCTTCTTCTATAGCCGGGTCTATGGCTGTCTTTAGCTCTTCTTTCGATATCACTATGGCTATAGATGAATCTAAAGACACCCATAGGAATGTCGATAGGAATGGCTAAAGACAGCCATAAAAATGTCTAAAGATAATTGGGCCAAATAGCTAAAGACAACCATAAGAAGGTTTTTCAATCGCCGACCATATAATATTTTTACATGGGCTGCAGCCACAAGAGAATCACCACTACTTGAAACACAGCGACAGCAGCAGCCGCTGAGAAATTATTAGCACCCTCCCATGCCGGCATAGAGCCATGCAGACCTCTAGAACTTCTCCTGTAGTACTTAGGTTGTGTGCCTAGCTGCATTCTGTAATATATGCTCCGTGAACACTTCAGCGATATAGGGGGAGTGCAAGATTGCGATTGCAAATACTTCGCCAGTTTTCGTTCACAAAAGGCTTAAACACAGGTATTCAAGGAAAGCAAAATCAAGGGGTTTATTCATTCCATTCATTACATAAAGGGCTATTCTCTACGCTACTTCGCCGCCAGTAAACGGTTGTTCACATACGCCGATCGAAACACACAGCGCACGCATTCCAACACTCGGGCCCACGCTTACGTGACTCGCCGGACAGCCACACTACGCGGCACCTTCCCCGCGAACGCCCGCCGAGACACAAATACCTACAGGTGCTGTGTAGTCCACAGAAAAGAGAACACTCAGAAGTCGTTCATTACACTCAGTACTCAACGAACACAACTGCACTCTCAATAAAACAATGAAGACGATCGCACACAATGCAATGATAAAAAACGGTTTTCCAAGTTCACTCAATTAGTTCCTTGTAAGTTTTCTCAGTTCGCTAAAAAATAATTATTTTTGTCACATCACCGCGGCGAAATCTTCACTTCTGTGTACGTTGCAATGCCCATGTGGTGAAGGGTAGTTTAGAAAAGTATTCGTGAACACCAAAAAAAGTCCTGCATTTCTCGCACTATAGAGTCTCTTCATGTTCATAAGATCACCCACACTAGAGTTTTGCGTACGATAAAATTCCTGTCACAGTATCGCAGGTATTCATTTTCGCATGACTTGAAGTTGACGTTGAATTAATTGTAACACTGTCACCGTAAACATCGAAATTTACGACACCGAAAAGCGACACATTTGCTTGGCGTCAACCATCTACACGAGCACATTGCCGTCGAGTCGTCAATTCCCAGCACCAGGCAACACGTGCCATGCCCGCGCACATGAGCAAGGAGACGAAATGTGTCTGACTGAGCACATCCAGGTATAAGCGGGTCCATCGCGATAGCAATAGTGCGGAGATACGTGCCCATCTTTCGATCATTTTCTAACTTGTTCGCTGGTAATTTTTTGTGCACATACAAGATCGCTCATCGTTTTGTTTTCTGCATCAGAAAAAGTTGTATCTGTTCTTAGTACTCACGGAAAATTGTCTGTCATTGGCATTTCTGCGCGCAAGAATACTAACACAGCGCGGGCCGCACGGCCGCGTCCTTCGGTACCGATCGCAAAAACCAGTATGCGAAACAAACAACAGAAAACAAAACAGAAAGCAGGGGTGTCCCCTCTACCTTTTCATCGCTTCCCAGAATTTCTTCACAGCGTCTCCTTCGGTCCAGCGTCGGTCACTCTTCCCCTTACTCAATGACTAATCTGAAAGTGGGCTCCGCGGTAGAAACAATGCAGTTGTTCGCAGCTTCCACTATATTTCTGAGAGAGCGTACCGTGGGCCGCGAAAGTTATTTCCAATCTGCTTCGACACTGTGAGGGCCGTTTTCAGAGAAGCCCACTTTTTCAATTGACCGCGGCAGCGAAGGGCCGCAGAGGAGAATTCTCCGAAATTATATGTCTTTTGGTCAACGTTCATTTGCAAGCATTTCCAACGCGTATCTGAAGTTGCAACCTGAATTTGAGCGTTAATCAGTAGCTTCCTTTAATTGTACTTTTCCCGTATTGTTGGTATAATCAGTACCTAACCTTATTGAACTAATGCGTTCATATAACAAGCGATCAACCTCATCACTGTTATCCAATCTGTGTTGTAGATGTAGCTAGGTAAATCATGAGTATATGAATTTTGCGTCATAAGTCATATTGGAACCAGCAGAATAGGATTTAATGGTTGCTTGAATTATTCCTTTATAGGCTAACAGTTTTCTATTAGCGGCCGGAGACATGGAGCCTTATGTTACTCTGTAGTTAGCTAAAGAAGCCTTTATGGATGCAGGCGTGTAAGTTCTGCGCCAAACGCTTTCTTAATGTGGGCAAAATGTTGCTTAATTATCACACGTCTAAAGGTTTACAGTTATACATTGTACGGTACCCAGCCGCAGAAGCTTTTATGGCTGGCTCTCTTTAACTTTAAAGCAAATTCTCTCCAATAGCTGGCAGAAGACAGCCGTATGGTTCCAAGTTTTTAGACTTAGAGCTGAACAACGGCCTATATTCAGTTAATGAGCTTTTATAGCTTTCTCTCTGTAGCTTTAGGACGAACTCGTTTCAATAGCTGGCAAAAGACAGCTGAATAGTTTTGGGTCTCTAGAGTTAGAGCTAAACAACAGCCCATAGCCAGCCAAAAAAGCGTTTGTGGCTGTCTCTCTTTAGCTTGAGGACATATTTTTTGCAATAGCTGGCAAAAGACAGCTGATCAAATGGTTTCAAGTCTGTATACTTCAATCTAAACAATGGTCTATAGCCAGCCAAAAGAGCTTTGCCTCGGCTGGTCTATAGAAATTAAGCCATACATGTTTCTTTAGCTGGCTACAGTAACCTGAATAACTGTGACTATAAACTGAACACACTAGGATGTTCTATAATCGTCTAACGAGGAATTGTATGGTTTACAGTCTTTAGTGCAGGATCTATAAAAACTTCAACAGATGGCTATGGCCTAATTTATGCCTTTTTATGGGTGACCCTAGAGACCCTTAGGCGGCCATAGCTCACCATACATTTTTCAATAGACGCACATAAGGCATTTTTGTATGGGATAGCCCTAAAAAGAGTCGCGAATTTCTAAGACGCCGAGTTTTAAAGATCGTTGCACATTACAAGATCATTGTACTTTTGTATCCTTGACTTTGTGGCACACACTTTGCAGTTTCGCAAACAAGTTGCTGAACGCGGTTCCGTAACCTCTGGTAGTCTTCAGTGTCGCGAGTAGACAAAAGCACAAAACTGAAGCAGCTCACAGCAACGGCAACGCTTACAGATAGTGCTAAACTGCGGCGGACGTGAGCTTGTGAAGCAGGCATCAACGTTCCAGTTTAAACATTCAAAAGCGGAACACTGAAAACGGCACACAATCCAACGAACCACAGGACGAGTGTTTACTCACAACTGAAGTTTAATCAGGAAAAAATCCCCCCACCTCCCCGAAGGGGATCGTGGGGAAATGCGAATGCATTGGGTGCACCGATGAGTTCGGTGCCAGTAATTATTATTAATGGTGTACTTAATGAAGAGAGACGAGAGTGTGAGTCCTCCAACCGATGATGACGTTGAAGCAATTGCCGTGACGTCACCGCCAGCGGGAGGTGTAATGCTCAGGTTGCATTGTGTTACTCTTCGTGCTTGCGGTATCGTTGCCGCGAGGGATTCGACTTCACCGACTTCCATCGCTATCAAGGCGCCAGGCGCGCGCTCCACTGCATTATATAGATTCCGAGCGCAGCGAGTGGAGAGAGGGTACGCGGAGAGAGAGAGAGCCCGCCGAGCTCCGCGATGCGAGCGCCCTCACACGCCCGAGCGCGCTCCTCCTATCCACTCACTCTCCGCTACTCCGCCCGAGCTCCGCGATGCGAGCGCCGCGGGTCCGCCACGCCGAGACGACGACGAAGGCAGAACTACGAGGCGCGCGCTCACGTGCGCTCGCGCTGGAGGAATGCAGGCGCACGCCGACGGAGCACGACAACCCCGACTAAGAAATGCATTCGCATTTAAAACGGGGAACATATAACCTCCCTGTGACCAGACTCCGCACGCGTCAGCCAAAACAGATGGCAACAACCCAGAAATATAAAAAAAGCACAAAACCCCACAAAAAAACAAATACCACAAGATGTTCAACTCCCTTTCCTGATTTTCGGCTTCCCGAGGGTGCAATTAGAGAAATTTGACTGCAGTAATGAGAGTGACGAATGAGTGAGAAAGCCTGCGGATTACTTTGAAGTGAAATTTGCGTGTGACGCTTCGTTTATAAGTGACGTGAAAGGAATAACACGCACGTGGTCGCTCTGTGTACCCCACAAAAAACAAATACCACAAGGTGTTCAACTCCCTTTCCTGATTTTCTGCTTCCCGAGGGTGCAATTAGAGAAATTTGACTTCAGTAATGCGAGTGACAAATGAGTGAGAAAGCCTGCGGATTACTTTGAAGTGAAATTTGCATGTGACGCTTCTTATCTAAGTGACGTGAAAGGAATAAAACGCACGTGGTCGCTCTGTGTCGTGGGAATGAAGTAGGAGGGGGAAACAGCCACATTCTTAGAGGCTTAAATTATTTAAATTGTTTGAGTTTGAATTTATTTGTCTTTTATCTATTAAGAATTTATTCGTTTTATGAGTGTATAAGTCATAAAAATAAACAGCGACTACCACTAGCAATACTCAAAACAGCCAGCGCAAGCAGGACAAGCCCAAGGAAGGCTGTAAACACAGCGTGGCCTCACAATGGATGCTTTTATTGAAAAAGCAAATATATATAGTGTGAGCATACTTTACCACATTCCTGGCAACAGATAACTTCGGAGCACAATTCCGGCACTTCGCTTCATATCTATACACATTTATCAGCAACAGACCATGCGGCAGTGTTTCTTCATCATCTATATAGAAGATCATCATCTTGAGTTTGAGGTTCTCTCTCTTCTAGAACGCTTCAATAAATGTCATTCCTCGACCTGGTTTCTCAGTACAAAAAACCGCACACATTAAAATCAATCCCAGAAGGCATCCGCGCTCATGTCTGCATCAAGTCAAGTCGCACGCTCTGCAAGATAACAGATTTCCCTTTCGTGCAAGGTTATAGTAGGCTGCCTCACGCAACATTGACAATATCTCCAAATGTAAAAAGCCTCTTGCACCTCTCTTGTATGCTGTTAGTATGTTTGAACCGCACTGTTGTGTCCGGTAAAGCAGGTGCACAGTCACACGAGTCGCAGTAGGAAGCTAAGTAGGAAAATTAAAAGTCCTTGAAGGACAGCGCTGCGCAGCGCGGGGTTTGCAGCATTCCTCGTCTTTGGCTTTTTCTTACGCTTGTTGTTTTTCAGTATGAACCCCTAATAAGTAGTCCAACTTACAATTTTGGTACGGGTCGCAATGTAAAGCTCCGTCGTAAAAACCTCTTTCGGGGGGGTTTCTATTTTGCCCATGGCTAGCCAGTCATTTTTCTGGCCCCATTTGCATCGTTATTCGGAGTTTCGATAAAATAAATTGAATATTTGTTTTTGGTCAGGCCAAAACATACCTCACTGAAATGTTTTTATTCGTTGCTTTTTGGCTAAGTAGGATGCTCGACAGCTTGCAACTAGGGACAACGTTAGGCACTCTTAAGAACGGTGCACTCTGTAATGCCCGTTGCCCCTTTATTTGCCTGCATCAGCTTTCCCCATACAAAGAAGTGCGCATTACCTTGCCTCACTCCCACCGACTCCGCTTTCCAAAGCCACTGACCGCTAGGACACACGGCTGGGGATAATTTATAGAGGCTGCACAGGACGGCCGACAGGAGAGAATATGCAGTTTGCTTGATGATAAAAGGCCGCCGCTCGTAATTAGCTGAAACTAGACTCCGCATCCATTCTTGGGGAAAAATGAGGCACTCGTACAACGAGCAGGAAACGCGATTCACCTCATGCGTTTCCCAAGCAGTGGGTGTTCTGTAAAGAACGTCACTGCTGCCGAACCTTAATCTATCCCCCATATATCTTACTCCAGTGCACATTGCAAACTTCGGAAGCGGTCGTGGACCTCGTCTTTCTATAAGAGAACTGGAGTCGCCTAGATGAGGGTCAGGGTGTCATGACTCATATTACACTCCAAACTCTTAACCCTGCTCGGACTCCTGTTGCTCCAGGGGTACATTATGTGTATGTATGTATGTATGTATGTATGTATGTATGTATGTATGTATGTATGTTGCACGTATGTACGTATGAATTAATTTATGTATGTGTGTATGTATGCACGTATGTATGCGTGTATGTATCTATGAATGTGTGCATGTATGTATGCATGTATGTATGTATCTATGTATGCTTGTTTGTATGTATGTACGTATATATGTATGTATGTATGTATGATGTATGCTTGTATGTATAAAAACAGAAACGCACAACTGAGTTTAACACCCAAACGTAAATGCAGACCCAGACAGTGCAACTTTCGGGAGTTCCTTTATACTATGGTAATGTTGCAGCCTTTATACAAAGGCTGCAGTTTTGGAAGTAATAGGCAGGAGTAGGAGGAATAACCGCTTATTCAGGAAAATGACGAGAGTTAGGGGGGGGGGTAAGCTTTCTACGTCCCGGAGGCCGCGAGAGTTTGCTGATTGCAGGGCTCATTGCACCAGCCTTTTACAAGAAAACGTGTGGATGGGGTCCGGGTCACGTAGGAACGGGTAGACGAGGTGATACTTTGTGAGAGCAGTGTTGCAGTGCGGCCATTCGCAGCGGTGTGTGGATATTCGCCAGAAAGGTGTGGTTGTAAAATTTTTCAGTCTGTAGTCTGTGGTGGATATCTGCTTAGTAATTAAATCACGTGCGCTGGAGTGGGGAAGTTATGTTCTCGTGTGGGTGTGATGTGATAGGGGTGAGCTGCACCTGTTATCAAGGGGTGCCAGGTGGGTAGGTTGATGGTACGCGCCTCTCAGGATAAATTGGGTTGAGGTTGAGAGAGCCCGCGAGTGCAATTCCCTGGCGGCAGCGTGAGCCGCTTCGTTCCCAACAAGATGTAGACAGCAAGACTGCTTTAGTTTAGGCCGCAGATAAATCACGGATTTCTTTCTCTCTCTCTCTCTCTCTCTCTCTCTCTCTCTCTCTCTCTCTCTCTCTCTCTCAACAAGGTTTGAGTGCCAGGAGTACAGACAATGGCTACTTCTATGTTTTCAGGCCGTCGTTGTATATTTTGATGGCCTGGGGTGGTGCCAGCCCATCTTGATATCTCCGGCAGGCTCACTTCCAGTCCGAAATGATGGTTAGATGCGGTTGTCATTAGTGAGTGGTGGTAGCATTGCCGTCTGCCGCCCTTGTAGATAAGTTGAAGTACGTTGCTGGAGTCTCAGTTTCTCCTTTGAAGTCGTATGGGATCAGGGTGGTGCCGGGTGTCTTGGGGTTATGACCGATATCCGTATATCGGGTATGAGAGGCTCCTGCGTATTTCTTCCTAAGCTGTGGGGCCCTTGCCTCTAGGCGGCCTGTATGTATGCTTGCCGTCGGGAACAACCTTCAGATTTTTTCGTATGTGTAGAGGGATTCGTTGAGGCAGGCCAAATGATAATGATAATTTTGTTTTTGTTTTCTGTTCATAAAATACACATAAAAACGGAGTTGTGGAAAACAGTTGTGATTGCTTGACGAGGCCGTGCTCCCTTTCCGCTGTGGCGCAGACTGGGAGCTGCGGGTAATTTCATCAATGGAGAAAAAAAATTACCGCCAATCCACGCTGTGAAGGTGGTTGGAAATAGAAGCTGTAAATGACACCCACAACGATTATCTACGCGACAATACTTGAAATCACACAGGTGACTCTACAAAAAGCGAAACTAGAGACAAGTGAAATGTACCTAACCACAGCGTATATTACTTCTAAGAGATATTCTTTCTAACAATAAATGAACGAATGATTCATGAACGGTGGTTGGTTGAGTTGTATTGGTGAAGCACATGAGTGGAAACTCTTTTTTTTAAGTAAAAAAGTCTGAAACCCGGCTTTAGACTACCTCACGCCTCATCCGTCTCTGCCTCCGCCGAAGGAGGTGACGAGATCGGCGGCAGAGGCGGGGGTGAAGTGATATGTCGTGCGTTGGTGTGATCTTCGTCTCATTTTTATAACTCCTAGCGCATGCGCAAGGCCAGCACACAGCCGCTAAACGTGCAACGGGCAGAGCGCACAGCGGCGCAGAAGATCGCGCGATGATATCACGCGACAATCAGCAAGAACGCTGCGGTGCAAAACCCGCAGATGCGCTCGGTGAATGTACAGTCTGTCTCCTCCGTATCAGGGTGGGCTGTACCTCAATCGGTGTGACAACGCGGGCTCTCGCTCCATTTTTTTATTAGTTCCAGGTTCGTTTTCTGGCGGTGGCACTAAACTCTTTTATTTATTCGCACGAGTTTTCTGTTGGGACCAATGGTCGCGATAGAGCCTTTGAGTGGTAGAGGTAAAAAGCTTCACTTTAGAAAGTTGATTTTCTGTTTTCGCAAAATTATGATTATTCCGCGTGCCCTTTGAAAGTGGTTTATACCGATATGTGTAACCCTTAAGTTATACGTAAAATGCATTTTCAGGGTTTCACCAGAACGAACTCACATTCTACGAATCCGCATATTGGAATATCTTACGTGTTCTTCCACCTCCTCCAACATAATTCCGGTCAGTGATGTAAAAAAATGAGTCTCTTTTTTTAAGAAATACGAGCTAAAGAAACACGCAGGAACCCTGTAAGGCTTTCACGGTGAGGCTCCGCTGGCCTCACCACTGGCTGAACATTTTTGAATCACACCCTTAACTGGCTCAAACGGCGCAACGGGGGATGTCAAGTCCTACTCAAACTGCTAGTCATACAAGCTTGAGATTTTGGGATAACATTCGTATCATCCCGGAGATACTGGGTATGACCAGATCTTTGGAATCTTTAACAGCAGAGCTGTTGTTTCTGGCCGTAATGTGTGCGGTGTGTTCTTAGTCATCAATAAACCGCGGGTCATAATTACTCCCACCATTTACTGCGCACGTGAGCTCGCGTTTTACGAGGACTGCCCGCTCTCGTTAAGGCTTGAGCGTGGTGCGTGCAAAAATGCCAAGAAAACAGTTCACGTGCGTCCGTGCCTCTTGGAGGAGCACAAGGCATCGCCACAGGTGCCCAGTTTGCGATGCCCGTTGCCGCCGGTCCTAGTGCCAGCTGACGCGTCCCGCTTTGGAAGAAATGTGAAAGCCTGGGGACAGAACAATCCCGACCCGCCACTCATCTATGAGGAAGACGACGTTGCAGATGGACATGACGATTACTATTATTACCAAAATTAAAAGCGGCGATGGAATTTGTAAATAAACAATTTAAAATTTAATGCAATGCGTGGTGGTGTGTCCTTGAGTGCTTAAGTAGAAAAAAATCCTCCAGTTTTTTTTATGGTTCATACCTTGCGCGACTTAGAGAAGCCTCGTCAATATCAGGCCGAAGCCCCTTAAGTGTTGGGGCTGTTGGCGTTTTCTGCCGCCGTCATAACCGTCGTCTCATGTAACCATGGTACTAAAGCACCGGGGAACTCTTTTACGCCTCGCGCTACAAAGTAACGGCCTTAAAAAAACACCGGGACACTCATTTACGCCTCGTGCTGGAGTTCTTCGTATCGCGCACGAAAAAGCACCGAGATACTCGTTTACGCCTCGTGCTTGAGAGCTTCTTGATTCATAGACAAAAGACTTTTACAGCAAAGCTGTATACCTCTGGACCCCAACGGTTTTATCTGCTTGGGCAAAAACGCCAAGGTGCCAAGAACACACCTATACACTGCATGCTTCGCCCTTGCCCCGGTTTCCGGTTAGTGGATATGGCCCTGGATTTGGTTTTTAAAATTACGCCCTGAGAGATTAAAATGAAGTTTTTTTCCTGGACTCAGAACCCACCCCGTGCGAGTTAACGGCTACACCAGTTAACGGCTCAAGATAAGTGACCTAACCATCTCCTCATCTTCCTCGACCTCCTTCTGCTCAAATATATTATTCTTTGGTATAATTGAAGGGCCATTACAATACCAAACTGGTTTTTGCTAATATGAGTAACCGACGTGTACATGTAAAAAGTGCATTGCGGAGTATCGCCTGTCCCACCCCTAATAGGGCTGGTTCGCATTTAGGGTAATTACATGTTTTTTTACGCATTTCTAAATAAATACGCAGCCCGTTTGCATATCAACTTTGTTTTTGCTTAACATTGTTGCCCACACAAAGGCCTAAAAACAAATTTTACGATTTTGTGCTACAAACATGCAAGGGTGAGCAGGATGTTCAGAATTCCCGTCAACGCACAGGAGAAAATGCTGGACCTACAAGTTTGAAGTACATACGAATTATGGTGAACGAGCTCACATGAACAGACAAACCAGTAATTTTGGTCAAATAAATGTTCTCCATCCCATATGTAAGGGCACCACTTAAAAACAATGAATACAAACAGCTTTGCTGGTTTGGCGCTACAACACTTGAAAGCAGAATTTTTTCTTCTTCCAGCCTTGCCGGAGTGAAGCACGCAACCAAAGGGAATGCTGCCAACAATTACACAAAAACCAAGTGGCTTTTTTTTTATTCACATACAAGAATAAAAAGTGTTGTTTAAAACTTCATTGAAACTTAGAAAAAGTGTCGCAGCTTCTACTAGGTGCGCAAGGCTGGGGAAACAGCATAACTGGTGGTCGACTTTGCTGGTGGTCGTCCAGCGTGCTTCCCTATTAGGGCAACAGTATTTGCGCTGCAAGTTAGGGCGAGGGACGGCACCTGTGTAATGTTAGGGCGAGGGACGGCACTCGTAATACGGCACTACTGCCGGTATTACAAGTGAAACCGGATGTTAGAGCTGGCCAATGCTAGTGCCTCCTGCCGTCATTGCTAGCGCTACAAATGCCTCCGCCCAGTGTCAGAAAGTGCGATGGCTTTCCATTAGTTGAGGCTGTTTTTTTAAAATAATGGACGGTGCTTGAAGTGGTAGCAACAAGCATTGCTGCAGGCACTAACATGCTACCAAGAATGTATTACCCTTAAAGGGGTGAAATAGCTTTCCCGCACTGTTCTTGGAGTTTTTAAGAGCGAATGCTCTTTATAAGCGACCCCAAACCATCCACCGCCGGCGTCGGCGGCGGCGTCCGCAGTGCTCTTTAAAGAAAAAACAGCATCCGGCGCCAGGTTTCGATCCGAGGACTTTGCGGGCCGCAGCGCGATGCGCTACCGACCAAGCCACAGACGCGACGGTGATATCAGTGTTAGACGCGCCTTATATCTTTAACGCATTCAAACTACGTCGTCAGCGGCGTGCGTTGGCGACTCAGCGGCGTTATAGCGGCTTGATAACTGCGTGGTGTACACGTGATACTACAAACCCGATGGAAGAGTTGGAAGAGAAGGCGGCGAGGCGTTGGGCTGCGGGGGCCGAGCGCAAGCGCCGCAAGCGGGCCGACAACCGTGCATTCGCACTTTCACATTCTCCCCCTCGGGGAAATGCGGGGGAATTTTTTATCAAGACGTCCACTAGTTGGGGCAGTGTAGAAACACGGTCGCGAAATTGGGACATCAAGGACTTAAAGCGGTCTACATATTGGTAGACGTGCTTCTTGCTTACGGCGTGAAAAGACTGAGGACCTGAGGGCAAAATTCTTTCTGCGCGTTCGTAAGGCCCTTCGAAGCTATGCCGTATTGAACAACCTTGATATGGAAGGAAATGAACGAAAGAAGACCTTGCGTTAACTCGAGGTTTGCGGCTTTGGCGCCCGTGTTTCTTCCAAGGAAATAATTATCGCTGACTTCAGTTGATCCTGCTTTGGTGCTCCCTCAGAGAATAGAAACGTATTTAATGCGGAGAAAAGTATGCACATTACTCGTGCCACTTTGTGCGAGAAAGGATCATCACCACTGAGGTTTTTAGGAACCACGAAATTGTCGGCGGAGGTCAAAGTCTTGCAAATTCACTGTAGAGTCTAGAGAGCAGACGCTCAAGTTTTCTGTCTAAACGCAAGAGTAAAAAAAAAGCTTAATGCCGGAGCTACACGATACATAGTCCGCCTTTCTGTGAGCGTAACCCATCGTTCAACGCAATGACGGTCAAGCGCAGGCTCTTTTCCTTTTTCCCACTTGCGAGGGTCGCACTGGTGTAGGGTCTGGATTTCTTCTTCCGAATAAACTCTGGTCAGTTGCTAGTCAGCGCCGTGTCAGTTATCATGTGTTTTGGCTTTCCGCCCTTCTGTTGTATCTTTATATGATACATAAAGCAAAATGAAGCGCACTGGACCAGAAAATATTCTTTCAAAGAAGAGCATTTGATTTTTGTGCGCACGCAGGCAAGAAGTTCTCCGCACAAAATAAGATAAGAAGACCGCTATGAGCCGCCTTCAGGATGCAAAGTGTTCGAGGGGGAATAGTGAACACTTGCGCCACACAAAAGAAAGCGCACTGAAGGAATCCCTGCGTCATATAGATGAAAGCGGTAGAGTCGGGATATTGAGTTTTTGTGCAGCTCCACAAAGTTCGTCCCTGCTCTCGTTTTGCCCTTCACTTGTCGCCTTGTTCGTCGGCCTTGACACTTCGAGAACTTCATTTAGCTTTTTCTGATACCACCAACGGCGAAATATTCTACGGTTTTTAGGCGTCGCGATTTGCCGTTACGGCATGTCAGCCGTCGTTGGCTCGTGCCGAAAAGGGAAACAGGGAAACAACACTGGTGAATAGTGATACCAATACTAGAAACGCGCCGCAGATATTTCCCATGAGGGCCGCTAACCACCGGTACGCCGCTCTTTGAAAACAATGGTGTCGCACTGCCGGGGCTGTTATCGTAACTAGGGATCACCACCTTTGATTCCTTCTGAACGAAGCGAAAGGGGAGGATAAGTTTATATTGCAATCGCGTTATTGCCGGACGGACGTGAGTGCTGCCCAAGGCGATGTCCACGTCCCCCTTCTTAACTCGTGCAACAGACCCGCCGCCTACGCCATAATCCGCTCCGCCTTTTTCTCGGCTGGAATCGACAACTTAACCGGGCCATGTGCAAGATGCGTGGAATTCTCTTCGGAATGATGTAGGGGTGGTGTCGGCCATTATACGCTCGGGCGAGTGCCACTATTTGCTTTCGTAAGAGACCCAGACGCGCGTGAGAGCAACGCCACAGCTGGAGCAGGAGCTTCAATCAAGCTTGGTGTTGGGCTATTTGGTAGCCACAGTAGCCACAGATGCGTGCGGAAAGAAGTCTTCGCTTTTAATGCAAATATTTTAATGACTGCGATATATTAACGACTGTGATATTTAAATCACTGGGGCGCTTAGAGGTAATTGAACAAAACAATGTCCTTATAACCCAAGCGAAGGCCATTTCATAATACAATGAACGCGTATTTTCATTCGGTCTTGCCTCCCAGACTCAAAAGAGCCGGCTGTTTAGCGTTGAGACTGATACTGAACCTGACTTTAGATCTTTTAAAGGCATTCTTGCACTTCTGCTGGATATAAAAGAAAAGTCATGAGAAGGGCCAGACCTTATACCAAATGTATTTTTGGCCCGTTATGCCTAGCCGATATCGCACATTTTGACTGCCATCTTTCGTTTATTCCAGCGCCACTCAGTCGTGGCTGATCGTTTGCGCCTAGCCCGTGTTGTCGTAGTTTTTACGAGGGGAATTAACTTATGAATGGAAAATTATCGACCCATCTCACATACATCAACCTGCTGCAAAATCCTGGAAGACATCATGGCCTCATTTATTAACAAATTTCTGGAAACAAAGAGCGCCCTATCCGAGTTCCAACATAGGTTCTGCAAAGGCCTGTCTACTACTACTCAACTTGTTACAACCACGCATGATACCGCACAAGCTTTAGATTCATAGAGCCAAATAGAATTAGTTTTTCTTCACTTTAGTAAAACCTTCAATTGCGTACTCCATGATAAACTTCTCACTAAAGTTTCTTCTTTAGGTCTTCCTGAGTTTATTATTAAGTGGATCAAGCCATATTTAACACACAGAACACAGTTTGTAGAATTTGATGAGTGCGCATCTGAAAGGCTTGGTGTAACATCTGCCGCTCCACAAGGCAGTGTTTTGGGACCGAGTCTTTTTTAAATTTACATCAATGACATAGCATCTGCTAATGAGCAGAGAGTTTCAATGAAATTGTTTGCAGACGACTGCCTTTATTTCAAAATAAATCACGGGCCCAGACGACCAACTTTTGTTAAACATGCAGTTTGACAGGAACTGATAAATGGTGCACTACCTGGGGTATGAACTTAAATGCCGAAAAAACAGTCCTATTTCGTGTAACGAGCCAAGGACAGCCCTTTCAATATTGTCACGTACCCCCAAGCGTCTGAATAAACATTTAATTTGTGACATCCCAGCCAAGGCGACGACGACGACGAACGAGTGCTAACCGGAACCCATCATCATCAGTGTTTTTGCTCTGGAGGCTGGAGTGCTTCGAGGTCAAGAGCGTTCTTCTCCGCTGCTTGTTCTATTAGCGTTTTAGTAAAGCTCGCCAATACCCCCAACGCGCATTTTCAGTACGTGACACTGGTGGAGGTTGCGGGGTACGACAACCTCATGCAAAGGACTCCTTCGGCCAGCCCGGAACGGCCTCGCCCTGTCCACACACCTGTCCATCGGGCTAGTCATCGCCAACGCGGACTGTCTCCAGAGTGCGGTTACCTTCACTTCACCGCACCCGGACGTCAAGCCCCGGCACCCAAGTAATGGCGCAACAACTCACCTCCCAGGTAACTCTCCAACAGCCGCGTACGCCGGCCATTTTTCACTGTAAGGTATTTGAGGACGTTGAGGACTGGTTGGAGCAGTTTGAGCGGGTCGTTTGTTCAACCAGTGGGACGCTCGTCAAAAGCTGCGTGAGGTCTATTCCGCTACAACATAGTGCAAGGACGTGCTTCGAGAACCGCGAACCGAGGTTATCTACTTGGGAGGAATTTCGCTAGGAGCTGCTGGAGTCATTCGGCAGCACCGACCACCGTGACCACTCTCAGCGCCTTTTGGAGTCTCGCATCGAAAAACCGAACGAGACGGTGGCGATGTTTGCAGAGGACATGGCACGCCTCTTCCGTAGAGCCGACCCTGAAATGTCAGAGCTGAAGAAACTACGGCATCTAATGCATGGCGTGAAGGAACAACTGTTCTCTGGCCTTGTACGAAATGCACCACGCACAGTGAAGTATTCATTAAGGAGGCCACAGCCATCGAGCATGCCCTGCGGGACAGATGCCGGCAGTGTGACCGGGTTACCGGCGGTTCTCCAAGCGCTACTGCTGCAGCAACTGCATCCAGTGACAGGTCACTACGTCAGCTCGTGCGATCGATAGTTAGGGAGGAACTACAGCTGCACGGGATAGGCTCTTCGCAGCCTTCGCATGCTTCTGTCGCCGACATCGTGCGTCAGGAGATCCGGCAAGCTTTGGCCATTCCGGCGAGCCAGCCGCAGCAGCTCCAACCAAGCTATCTGTCCGTCGTCACCCACCTGTACCGACTATTCCAGCGCCTCAACGGGCTCCCCAGACCGATTCCTGGCATCAGGGAGTGCACACCAGCCCGCATCCTCGGCCTCGAATGCAGACTTCAGCTGGATGACAGGCACGGAAGTCCGACGTCTGGCGCACACATGACAGACGGCCGCTGTGTTTTCACTGTGGCGAAGCAGGCCACATCTACCGCCGCTGTCCGTACCGCGAAAGTGGGCTTTCTGGATTCCCTCCTTCGGCTCCACGCCCTTGCTTTGGGCAAAGACCCCCTGCTATCGAGGAATACCTCGCTGCGAGACGAGCCCTTTCGCCGAACCGTCGACCACGTTCACTGTCCCCAGCGAACGACGTCTCCCCTAACCGTCGGAACTTCGGCGGGGGACTACCAGGCAGATCCCCAAGCCCTAGGCGGGGAAACTAAACGCAGCAACCTCTGGAGGCAGGGTTGCTCGTAGCCTACCTACGCAAGACCTTCAAAACCCCTCCAAGTATCCGACGGAAAAGGATACCGCAAGAATATCTTTCGCCGAAGCTGTAAACGCCGACCTCGTAATGTATAGATGGACATGAAGTGGTTTCTCTTATTGACACCGGTGCAGACTACTCTATAATTAGTCAGACCCTCACCGATCGGTTAAAAAAAGTGAAGATGCCGTGGTCTGGACTTCAGATCCGATCTGCTGGTGGCCATTTAATGACTCCAGTAGGGAAGTGCACCGCCAGAATTACCATTGGTGACGCTGATTTTGTCGGTAGTTTCGTGGTCCTCGCGGAGTGCTGCAATGCTCTTATTTTAGGGATGGACTTTTTAAGGGAATACAACGCTGTGATCGACGCTGGTGAACGCCTAATTACTTTCTCGTCGAGCCACCGCCTACAAGAACTCGCAGCATGCCGAGCGCCGTTGCAGGTTATCGACGAGAACGTGAACATACCAACGCGGTCCTGCATGCTAGTTTCAGTTCACTGCGACATGTTTAGCACTGTTGATGGCATAGCAGACCGAATCGATGAACTTTTGTGCCGTCATGGCATCACAGTTGCTCGAGGCGTTTTGCATTTATCCGATGGCCTTGCAGCATTGCTGCTTCCTAACTTCAGCAATGAACGCCAACATGTCGCCAAAGGAACGACAGTTGCCTCATTTCGAAGACATAGATTGATGGCGAAGACTGCTTTGCGTTACAAGGCGCCGCACTTGGCGAAACCAGCTCGGATTCCATCATCGATGTCAACTCCGGCTTGCGTCTAAGCGAACAGCAAGTACTCGTCGTGCTGCTGACGACCTTCAAGGGCTGTTTCTCTTCGACATCTGGCGTGCGTCAAACTCCGCTTACAAAACATCGCATCATTGTTGACAATAATGTGAGGCCACTTCGCCAAAACCCCTATCGTGTCTCTGCGAAGGAACGGGATGCAATTCGCCGCCAAGTGGAGCACATGTTGCGCGATGATGTCATCCAGCCTTCTGGGAGCCCCTGGGCATCACCCATCATTCTGGTGAAAAAGAAGGACGGCACATTGCGATTTTGCGTTGATTACAGAAAACTCAATCAAGTGACAAAGAAGGACGTGTACCCGTTGCACCGGATCGATGAATCCCTCGACAGGCTTCGTCATGCCCGTTACTTTTCGTCGATGGATCTCAAGAGTGGGTACTGGCAGATCGCGGTGGACGAGCGTGACCGCGAGAAAACAGCCTTCATAACGGCGGACGGACTTTATGAATTTAAAGTGCTCCCTTTCAGCTTGTGCTCGGCACCGGCAACATTCCAACGAATGATGGACACTGTTCCTTCCTGTCTCAAGTGGAAGACGTGTCTAGTATACCTTGACGACGTTATCGTGTTCTCGTCAACCTTTTCAGAACACTTGAAAAGACTATCCTGTGTGCTACGCGCCGTAAGAGCAGCTGGTATCACACTTAAAGCGGAAAAGTGTCATATCGGGTACCAAGAGCTACGCTTCTTCGGCCACGTTGTCAGCCATGCCGGCATCAAGCCTGATGCTGACAAAGTATCCGCCGTGTCCAACTTCCCGACGCCTGCCGACAAAAAGGCCGTGCGGCGATTTTTAGGCCTATGCTCCTATTACTGGCGCTTCATCCCAAACGTTTCCCACATTGCGGCTCCGCTGACAAGCCTCACCCGCAATGACTTCACCTTCGTTTGGACCACTGAGCAGCAGGCTGCTTTCGAGAACCTGCGGCGTCGCTTACAAGTGCCGCCTGTGCTCGCCCATTTCGATTAAGATGCGGCCACCACAATCCATACAGACGCCAGCAACGTTGGCCTTGGGGCAGTGCTGATTCAGTGGCACGACGGTGCGGAGAGAGTTGTCGCTTACGCAAGCCGAACACTGTCCCGCGCGGAGTCTAACTATTCAGCTACAGAGAAGGAATGCCTCGCTGTTGTGTGGGCGGTCTTGAAATTCCGGCCGTACCTCTACGGTCTCCCATTTCGAGTTGTTAGCGACCACCACTCTCTTTGTTGGTTGGCCAGTTTGAAAAACCCTACTGGTCGCCTCGCCCGCCCGAGCCTTCGACTTCTGGAATTTGATATGACGGCTTTCTTTAAGTCAGGGAAACAACATTCTGACGCCGACTGCCTGTCTCGAGCTCCAGTCAAATGCCCTGTACCGGAAGATGATGACGACTCGGCGTTTCTTGGTGCCATCGACGCCACAACTTTGTCTGATAAGCAAAGGGATGACGTTGAGTTGCGCCCCTTTTCGATTTTCTGGAAGGACGAACTACGCACAAGCCAAAGCTGTTCATACGTGGACTCCAGTCTTTTTCTTTGAGAAACAACATCCTCTACAAGCGAAACTTCGCCCCGAATGGAAGAGACTTTCTCCTCGTTATTCCCGCGACCCTTAGACAAGAAATACTACAGGCGTGCCACGACGACCCAACAGCTGGTCACTTAGGTTATGCACGTACGATGTCCCGAATTAAACAGAGCTACTACTGGCCCAAACTTCCTTCGACAGTGAAGCAATACATCCGCACCTGCCGTGACTGTCAGCGACGTAAAACACCACCGGGACGCCCAGCCAGTTTACTTCAACCTGTCCTAATACCGGAAACACCGTTTCAACAAATCGGCATGGACTTCTTGGGCCTCTTTCCTACGTCTCATGCCGGCAACAAGTGGATACTTGTAGCCACCAACTATCTTACACGATACGCCGAAACGAAAGCCCTCCAGCGTTGCACAGCTCTCTACGTGGCCCACGTTTTCATCGAAAACATTGTTTTGCGCCATCGAGCTCCGGCAAGTTTGGTGTGCGCCGTCGTGAACCTCACAGGAACTTCCCGCCGAAAATCGACAGCTTCAGATCCGCAGACAAACGAACTGACAGAAAGGACTGACGCACAGATAGGACAGAATGGACTGACAGAAACTGTCACGTACCCCGAAGCATCTGAATGAACATTTCACTTGTGACATCCCAGCCGAGGCGACGACGACGACGAACGAGTACTACCCGGAACCCATCATCATCAGTGTTTTTGCTCTGGCAGCTGGAGTGCTTCGCGGTCAAGAGCGTTCTTCTCCGCTGTTTCTTCTATTAGCGTTTTAGTAAAGCTCGCCAACACCCCCAACGCGCATTTTCTGTACGTGACAATATTATTATTCTATAAATGATGCACCAGTGGTACAAAAAAGCTAGTAAATGTGCTTTGGGAGCATATAGGAAAAATTGGTGCATGTCCCACCCGCAAGTTAGGCTTTTTATGGCATAAATTCAAGGCTGCATTAAAGCATATTAAATTACTGGTTTTCGAAATGATAATACTTCGTAAACTGGTATGCGCTTCCGTTGTGTTGGGCCGCTTCAGTAAAAAAAAGATAAGTACCTGCTTGACTGGTGCGAAGACGCGCTCTACAGTTTTTTTTAAATATATAAGACCGCTGACTCCCCAACTTCTCTAATTCTGGAAAACAAGAGTTCGACCCTGGAACATGGACTAAAAAAGTTTATCCCCTGACGCTTTTTCTTTGCTGTTTATACTGTTTCTTCAAAAGAAAATGCATCGTTATACATTCAACTATTTTATACACGCCCGACAAGATATCGGCACACGCACGATTTGCTGTTGTGTGGAGCCCACATAAACATGTTCAAGAATTCGTTTTTCACGCGTTGGGTATCGGAGTGGAATTCACTACATGAAGCTGTCTTCACATCTCCGTCCTGGAGCGATTTTGAAAGTGTCATATTGTCTGTACTGTAGTTTCATTTTTTGTTATGCCTCTATTGTTTATTGTATATTGTGAGTGCGTAATAGGCCGTTCCACCCCTTTCGCGTTATTCTGAAGGTCGTGTTAATCTTGTTTATTGTCCTGATGACATCTCTGTATGAATAATTTATCTTTTTGTGTTTTGTGTACGGCTGTTGTCATTACCATCTATCATGCTTAGTTGCGTCTGCCACTGAATTTTAGTGCCTCTTTTGCTTGGTTTTTTCAAGACCCCAGTACGTTTTAAATAAATAAATAAAATAAGTATTACGTCTTCGAAGCAAGAAAAGCATGCCTATATTTATTGTTACGTGTAGATAGCGAAGCTTTATTTCCGGGCTGAAGGATGGTTGGTCAAGATGGCTGACTGCCTCCCGTAACGAAAGTCCTCTTTCTCCTCTACTTCGACCAGCTAGCTCGTCGAAAAACCCTCGCGGTGTCTTCGTCTTCTTCCCTTCCCTACCCCAGCCACCCTACCCCACATTCTGTGGGCCTGCCCCCAAAACCCCTATCCCCGAATCACCACAGCTGGGCAGTGGAGAGAAGCACTGGCATCCCACGACAGGGAGGTACAGACCTCCCTGATCGCAAGGGCCGCCTCGGTCGTCGTTGGGCTGATAACAACGGCCACCAACTTCTCACGCTAAAGACAAGCTCAGTTTAATAAAGTTTTGTCTCTCTCTCTCTCTCTCCCTTCCCTATTTTAGTCCATCTTGCTCACAGTACACAGACAACGCAACATCTCCCCCGGTGCTGACGTAGCCCTCCGGGGAAGTCAGGGTCTGTCGCGAGGATGAACAGGCTGGAGGCCAGCGCCATTAGCCTGGGTCGGCCGTCCTTAAAAACCGGGATATGACCTAGTTCACGTCGCTCACACGGTTAGGGACTGAACATTAGCCGAAGAAATGCGCCAGCGGTTCCTCGCACCGTGCCCGCGGTGCAAAGGGGTCCAAAGCAACACCAAATCACCTTTTTCATACGCAATGTTCCGATGCCGGCTGTCGTAGCACAGCTTGGAATGATCTTGTGGGGCCAGTGTACGTAACCGACCAAGGTGGCAGCGTCCATCGGCCCGACAAAGTGCCTCGGCGACGTTGGGCTCGTTGTGGACAGAGAAGGGAAAGACAGTTTTGAGGGAGTGAGGGAGCTGAATAAATATGCCGAGTGCATTATGTATGCAGAAGACACTGCCCTCCTCTTTCAGTCCACAAATGTTAACGACCTCACTTGAGGAGCTAATATCGAATTACTAAAGATATTAAAATGGATGGATATAAATTGCTTGGAAATAAATGCCTCTAAAACAAAAGCTGTTTTGTTTACACCTATAGAAAGCATAGTGAATCGTAACCTCAGTTTATACTTACGATCAGAAAAATAGAAGTTGTGCAGGAGGTAAAGACATTGGGAGTGATTTTTCATCAACACATGAACTGGAATACACAAGTCGATCATAAAGTAAGCGATTGTCAAAAGCATGTGGTGTCCTATGTAAATTTCGGCAGGTACTTCCATCCAAGATTAACTTGCTAATTTACAGCTCCATGTTTGCGCCTCACAAGAATTACTGCAACCTGGTATGGGGAAACAGATAACAAGGCAGCATTAAAAAGGTCGCTTTATTGAAAAAAAAACATCCCCCACATTGCAAACGCTTCTTATGACGCACACACAGCCGAGTTTTTCCAAACGCTAAACGTGCTTATCCTGCAACCTAGTTTTCAGTTTAATCTAGTTATGAAATATAAGCACAGCTTAAAATATAAAAATGAACTTTTCTTAAAATTATGTAATCTCAGGACGCCTCATGAACACCAATATAATGTTAGGAACAGAGACCCATGGTTAATACCTTTTTCTCGCACAAACCATGGTTTCTATAGACTAGAGCACTGCATGCCCACTTCCTTAAGACACCTTCAACGCCAGGAAATTGGCTTGTGCACTATTACAAAAAAAAATTTAAAAAGGGATCTTAACCTGAATAATAAGTAATTATGCCTTTTTGCCTTTTCTTATCTTTTTTAACAAATTGCATGTTTATGTAGTATCTCCTGTTCAATGTTCATGACTTGAACTACCCCATCTATGTTAGTGAAAGAATTTCGTTGACGCCATGTTGTTAATACGTGTATATTTATTACACGTATTAAATTGTTGCTGTCCAAGCATTTTTTCTACTTTGTTTGTTTAACAAGAAAGAATGTGAAAAATAAAGTTGAAAGTTGAAAGGTGGGCGGCGGGCGTGCACAAGCAAGGTAGAAAGAGCTGTATCCGGTGGTCCTGTGCCGCGCAGTATTTTATGCGTAGGTAACAAAAGGCAAGACGGCGTCAAAGTTTTTGTGGTCGGAATCGACATACATGGCGATCATATTAATAAGGTTCTTGTTTGGGACGCTCAGTAACACTATTGCACTGTGCGTGAAATGTGAAATGGCGAAAATGTGAAGCAGCAAGGCGAAGCAGCTCCACAACAACATCAGCGGAGAATCGATGGCTAGTGATGACGCGAGGTGGGCCATGGCGAAGCTCAATGCGCTTTAAAAAAAGTTGGAGACCGCAGTGGCAGTGGAGAATTTAACCGCTGCTGTCGCCGTGTAGCGGGACAGGCAGTTGACACAGACAATCATACATCAGTTGCCATTCATGGATCGTGGAAACCGGCCAAGGATGTCGCTACCCACTTTCTCAAATGGCGATTTCGGAGAAGTGATCAGTTGGAGTTGGCCAGGTGGAGTGGAAGTAGGTCGCTTGTACCGGTGACAATTGGGACAAGTTGCAACGTAGTGCTCGGTCACCTGACGCGTCTTCGGCCAGAACAAGCGTTGCGTGTGCGGTGAAGCGTCCAAGCAAGTCCGATGTTTCCGGCAGTGGCATCACCATGCATGGCGTGAAGGACTGAACAGCGCAAACTTTGGGGAGGAACAACCAGCAGTCGCGAGCCGGTGCACGAGTAGTTCTTCTCCTTAAAGGAGCCATGAAGAGAAAACAAAAGTTTGTTTTATTCGAAAGATTAGGAGTTTCATAGTACCCCAAGCGCTTTCCCGGAAGCAAATGATGCTTTATTCACTGAGAAATAAGGCAATTTAAGCCAAAATTTTAAATCTCCCGCTAAAATTGCACATTCTGTGACGTGAACAATGGCGTCCTACGAGCCGGTTCATGAAACAGATACTTAGATACATAGATGGAGGCGAAAAGCAGAAATGCCCGTGTGTACGAGCTTTCGGCGCACGATAAAGATCCCAAGGTGGTCAAAATTAATCCGGAGCCCTCCACTACGGCGCGCCTCATCGCCTGCGTTGCGTCGGCGCCTTAAACCCCACAATCAATCAATCAATAAATTGGCTACCGAATGCGTTTATTGCTGCAACTGAAAGAAAGCCGGCCAATTGCCGCTACACCGCTCTAATGACGACATTCGAGTAGTCGAAGAACGCCAAGACCAAAAAGAGAAAATTTCTCAGCAAGTTTTTAAGTTATGTGATAGCCATGAAGGAGTAATATTTGACTAAGGTGCTGCGTGAATACCTAACCTAAGTACTGGAGGCGCTGAGTGACTACTTTCTGCAAGAATTTAGATTGAAAAAAGCGTAGGAGGATGCCCTTAAGTGCCCGTGTTTTTTATAACGTTTAAGTCATCCAGCATAGTCGCCGGAAGACGCCCCTAATGCGGAAATAACTGCAAGATAACAGTGAGGAAGATGAGTAGTTTCTCACCTATTGGCCGTGAAGTGGGTTTGACATTTTCTTTACACATTCAATAAACCTGCGAAACGTGGAAAGAATCAGTACTCAAGAAACCGTATAAAGGCGGCGGTAATGTAAAGCACCAGCCATTTACCAAACATTCCCTTACGTGGCTAAGCCTCGTAAACTGACTATTCAAAACTTTCTTTTTGTTTTATTGACGGTATTCTTTCTTGGGTTACCTAAACGCAGAAATCCTTTGTCTGTCTGTCTGTCTGTCTCTCTGTCTGTCTGTCTGTCTGTCTATCTGTCTGTCTGTCTGTCTGTCTGTCTGTCTGTCTGTCTGTCTGTCTGTCTGTCTGTCTGTCTGTCTGTCGAAAAATAATTTATAAAAACTAGTTACAGCTAGGGCCCGCTGTAGTTAGCTACTACACGGGTCGACAGGGCAGAGGATGTACGCAATGTGCTTCAAAGGAAACAAAGGGAACATCACACAAATTCCCAACAAAACAAGGTCCACAGCACCGAACGCTCTTTACATTAATGGCCACGACACAAGATCCAGACACCAGACGTAAAGGGTGGGAGGAAGCATAAAAACCACAACAGTTCACACACATCAGTTCTGCATCAGGCATGCCCAGCCATGCTGCCTAAACTGCACTTTGCCCTCTGAACGCACAAGTCCCTTTCCTAGACAAAATCAAGTGTTACACCTTACTAATAAGGCACTATACAGGGTGTCCCAGCTATCATGCACCAAGATTAAAAAAAAAGAGTAATGGCGTAACTCGAAGAAAACCTAGTGCACAATATTTGCAGTTCTGTGGAAAAGAGGGGAGCATTTTTTTCATTATATGACTTGACTAATTATTTGTAATTAATTATCTAACTCGAGAAGTACTGTCCTAATCACTAAAGTGTGAACGAGGCACTTGTAGGTAACCACGTGGGGCTGCGGTAACTGCGGTATTTTTAGCGACGAACTAATTGCGTACTCATGTATACTGACTGAACAAGAAAACCCGCGAAATATGAAAAATACCACGTGACGCCGCCTCCGCGTGAATTTGCGCGCACCGTATAGCAATGTCCTCAAACAGGCTGCCTCTGAGTTAGCCAGAATGAAATAAACAAAAGAAAGAAATAATAAATCGCGACCGTGTTTGTGCCTTATCTGCACACGCGCCCCGCGAATCTTGCTGCTGATGCTCCTTCCATGCCTGCCATTATCAACGTCATTACGCTGCCTCTTCAGGCGGGTGACATGCGACGCAGTTGCTTTCAATCAGCTTATTTGTGGACGCTACTTTACAATGCGTGCGGAAGCGCCATCACGCAATATTTTTAATATTTCGCGGGTTTTCTTTATCAGTCAGAATAAACGAGTTCGCACTTATTTCGTCGCTGAGAATGCCGCAGCTAGATGCCCCTCGTGGGTACCAACAAGTGCCTCATTGACACTTCAATGATTAGGACAGTACTTATTGAGTTAGATTATTAATTATATTTAATTAGTTAACTATCATAACGAAAAAATTACTATCCGCTTCTCCACAGTACTGCAAATATTACGCAATAGGTTCTCTTCGCGTAACGCCACGGCTCTTTTTTTTAAATCTTGGTGCATGGTAGCTTGGACACCCTGTATACTACTGCACTCTCTTGTGATTCGATTCAGCCACGCGGCCAAAGTGAAACTGAATTTGAGCAATAGTCTTATATTCCCTAAGCAAAATCTAAACGTGTAATTTCGGAGTCTATGTTCATACTTGTGAACAAATTGTTGAATAAGAACAGGACATTATGCAAATATAAGGAAGAAAATCTATAGATAATTGATATTTCCAGTGTTCCTTTATTAAAAACGAATTACTAATGCTTGGTTTTGGCGATAGCAACTGAAATACAACATCAACTGCAGAAAACCGCCCCTGGCGTAGACCGCGCAACCATAGCTCCTGGCGACATTTAAGAAATCAGACAGCAACGAAATTCTCCACTAGATGGGTTCCATGCTCCGGTTAAAACACTCGTGGAGTAGTGCAGCGTGGTTTTATGCACGGGGTCGTAGGGTGGCCTCAATTCGCGAGCGTATCTGCCGCACGGCAGCGGTGGGATCGAGGCGCTCAACTTGGAGCAGTGGAACGCGGTAAATTTAAATTGACTTGAGCAAACATCTAGCGTGTTATCTTTGGAGGAACGAGACGGGAGAGGAACAGCATGAGATGGGAGCGGAAACAGAAGGGAGGCATTCACTTGGAAGGTGCGCCAGTCGACTATCGTCTCTCGTCGACATTTGCAACGAAAGAGCATATACTCGGCCATTTTTTTATCAATAAATGTGCACACAATATGGACTAAAATAGTGGGGCTCCGACTGGACGGTCCGCAACACCTGTCTTTTACAGCCGTGACGTGCCGCACGTGCGTAACACCTACGTGATAAATATAAGATGTTTATTTGGGTATGGTGCACCAACTTACAATTTTAAGAATGAACAAAGAAGAATGAACACAAACAACACCACGAGTCAACACCTTTGGGTGAAAACCACTGCACTTTCGACGTGCTCTGAACAGCTTGACAAAGAGATGAAGAAATAAGCTCTTTGAATAACGAGGCACCCCTGTTCCACTTTACGACGAGTTAAGAGTTCCGCTGCTTCGCTCGGTAGAATTAAAGAAGTACTAACTCAATCACCGTCACCCGTCTTATCTGTAGCTCTCTGAAGCGACTGCGCTGAAAGCGGTTGAAATGCGTAATTGAATTTCGCGAACTTCCTCCGCACCCCTTTCTCTCTGTTACAGAACAGCCAAGAAAAGTGGTGGGGCCCCGTTAGCCACTTAAGTGGTCCGCCAAAGCGCTTCTCTTTTAAAGCAAAGCTTTTTACCTCTCCCCCCCAAGGGTTCTTTCGCGACCGTTGGTGTCACCAGAAAACTCCAGAGAACAAATAAAAGAATTCACTGGCACCGCCGGGATTCGAACCTGGAACTAATAGACTAACAAAGTGAGAGCCCGTTGTCTTACCGATTTAGCTACGAGCGTACGCGAAGACGGGGACGACAGGTGGTCTAGTCAAAAAGCACATCAACGGTTTTACCCCCTGCGTTCTCGCTGAATGCCACGTGAAAGCGTGACGCGACCACTTACGCCCGTCTAGCGGCCCTGTGCGAACCTTGCTCACGTGCTAAGAGTTACAAAAATGAAAAGAAGCTCACACCAATGCATGGAATCTCACTTCTACTACGCCAATGTGCTGACGCATGTGGCCTCCAGTATTCACGTAAAAAATCAAAGCTCCTTGTCGTCTGCCCTCACGCCAAATCAATGAATGCATACAGATACTCCTTGATTGTCAGGCCACCACTCCAAGCCCCAGCATCAAGATCGTGGGCCTACATCTCCAGACTAACACCAAGAGTGACGTCTCCTTGCAGCGCCTCAAAAACAGCATTAATCAAATCATACACATGATCAGGCGAGTTGCAACCAAGAAGAGAGGCCCTAAGGAATCCGGTACCTTTCGATTAATTGAAGCGTTTGTCCTCTCGAGAGTCACTTACGTAAACCCCCTCTCTTCTTCTCGACAAGGAGGACATAGAGATGCTTTATATAATGATTAGAAAGGCGGTGGAACAGGCCATTGGTCTTCTCATGAGTGCATCCACACAGAGCTCTGCTTAGCACGGGGCTCCACATCATGGTAGAAGAGCTGATAGAAGGCCATCTTTCTAACCAGAAGGTCCGACTCAGAACTGCCGTGGGTAACCGCATGCCTCACCAGATCGGCTGGGCAGCCCAGAATGTCACTCGGCTTGACGTACTCCCAGACCCTTGGCGACTAAAACTAAAGATGCTCCCTTTGCTTAGAAATACGAACCTCTCACATGACGAGGGTCATCGAAAAGCACGGGCTCAAGCGCTAAACACCACCCTCGGTGGGTATCATGCAGTTATCTACACAGACGCCTTCAAAACATATAGGGCAGCAATGCGCAATCATCGTGGCTACCTCCAAAACCAACCTCCTTGCGTGTACCGCGCTTAGGACCCGAGAAATGACGGTAGCAGAAGAGGCAGCCATCACCTTGGTTCTCACTCAACCAGGGGTTCGGTGGGAAGTCACAGATCCCCAGCATGCCTACTGAAATTACCAGTCGGGTTGGGTGTCCTGACCTGCACTGCGCGTGCAAAAAAAACACTCCCCAAACGGTTCCATTCAGCTCATCTGGACACCTCCTCACGCTTCAATGGAGAGCAACGAATACGCCCACCCAACAAGCCTGCGCTTTTACCTCCCGTGCTATGGAGCTGCACGAGGACAGTCACACTCTTGTCACGTCCAGGCAGATAACCCAGCCTTATCGCCTTCTGAGACAGACCGTACCTTCACCTTACCCTGATTTTTCCAGAGAACAAGAAACTACCCTACGGCTCATACAATCCGGGCTCCTTCTCACATGCTACGCGTCCTCACTTAATGCATCCGAATCGCTACGACGCTGAATGTAAATTTTGCTCAGAAGTAGGAACGCTCCGCCCGTAATCTTGCTGAGCGACTTAAGCCCTGAGCACCCTCCTCTCTTTCCGTCAACTACCCGCAAAAGCAATGGCAGATGCTGCTGTCCAGGCCCTCTCTACCTACCCAGCTTCAGAGGGTGGACAGAACACAGGCCGCGCGGACTGCATATGGGCCCCACAGAAGAAGGAATCACTCCCCTGAACTGCACTCTGGGCCGTTCTGAAATCTGAACAGTATTTCTTCTTCCTCCAGCTCCGCCTTCTCCGCCCCCGCCGCGTCTGACCCAAATCTCGTAGCCTCCGTCAGCGGCGCAGAGACAGAGAAGTCAGATCGTCTAACACCGGGCTGGAGCTTACTTTAATTTTATAAAACAAGTTTCCACTCTTGCGCTACACCAATACAACTCAACCAACCGCCGTTCATGCATCGGGCATTGATTTACCCTACCAAGAATATCTCTTTGACGTAATAAATGGCGTGGTTAAGTGCATTTCACTTCTCTCTGGTTTCGCTATTTGTAGAGCGGTGTGAGTGAATTTAAGTGACGTCGCATGGGTAATCGTGGTGGGTGCCGTTTACAGCTTTGCTTTCCAACCACATTCACGGGGTGGATTGGCGCGGTATTTTTCTAGAAGGAAAACCAGCTGGGTGTCGGCTCCATTGTTTCCCTTTCACGTTATTTTCTTTGTTTTACGTGTTTTTTCTACGTTGCTCAGGTTGTGCTTGTTTTCCGGAATGCATCTAGTCCAACTTCCTCTCCTTTCACTGGAGCTGTTACACTTTACGCTGAAGTCAGTTTTGTATTAGCGGACTGATATTGAGCTATTAACACCTTTCTGTAGCCCTTGTACTCACGTAGTGATGGCGCGAGGTGCGGAGTAACCTGATAATTCCTATACACACTGCCCCTGCTATTTATATCTTGTACCTACCGAGGCAAAATAACGCGTGTTTAAATTGTCTTCTTAGCAGTGGAACGTGTGTAACGTGTACGAAAGCGTCTTTTAGTATGTCAGAGCGGTGTTCTGTAATGATTGTCCGCGTCGACACTCGTGTATTGACGACGGGCGGCCATTCCAAAACATTTGCAGCAGAACTATGGACTTAGTATTCAGAAGCCGTTCGTGATAATAACCGTAACTATACATTTGTCAATGAGCCGTGAGACATGTACTATAAACGTCTGTTACAAACAACGCGGTTAACCCGAATTCTCATATATACGCGACAACGTAGAAACCTTTGTTTACGAGTGTGCTGGTTTGGGCCTGTTGGTAGGACATGGAAAAGAATGGAAGCGTCAGCACAAACAAGGAGAAGCGAGTAGTAGCGCCTTGTGTTTGTCTATTCGCCTGTCCTCGCTGTGTTGGGGCTCCGTGATTTTTGCTTTGTAACGTTTATTTGGTCCTCCATACAGTCATCGAGAAAGCAATGCGCTAAAGGCGACAAGCTTCACATGCACTCTTCTGCTCGGATGAACTATCGCCGAGAATATGGCGGTCTTGTCGGGGCACCCACGTGATGTAAGCGAACGAGAAAAAAAATAAACGCGTTACCCAGATAGCTTGCTGCTTAGGTGGGGTGTATGCTTGGCCATTGTAGGCTGTCTTGTAGAGGACTTTCAGGTGTCCTGTAAAAATATTTCTGAACAAGCCAGACACGCTTTCACGGCGTCTCTGCTGTTGACATGCGACCTAGGAAATGCTTGCTTAACTTTTGTGTGTACTCTTTTCAGCAGGAGGAAAGCACAGTATGATTTTCAGGCTCCGTAAGTGGGGTGGGGGCGTTCAGCAGATCGCGCATTTTGCACAGCAGTTACAAGCATCATCAACCACGGACTGGTTCAAACCAAGCAACGGTGCTTGATGGCGTATTTCACTTCTAAACTGAGGCAAATCAATGCTTTTTGCCTTTCACTTTTAACTTTGTCTGTTCTTTGTTTTCTTTTGTGAAACAAGTTGTTTGATGCACCTGGTCATTGTTGGGGCTTACTTGAATTCCAACTTCTCATAGGCCCAAAACATTTTGTACTTTCTTCAAGTTGGACTTGATGGAACTTGGGCGTATACGTTGATTTTTGAGATTCGAGGGTCAAAGCACGATTTGCAATGCTATCTTTGTAACTGTGCCTAGTTGCGAAACGATAATGTTGAAGAACTTGGAACAAAATACGGCGGGACAGGTAACACTAACAGCGTAGCTGCAGGCCCAAGTAACATCGTTTATGCATACCCTCCCCCCCTCCCATCTCTACTCGTCTACCCTCTTGCCTTGTTGCATGAAAAACTAACACCCAGGAAAGGCCCTGACGTCACTTTTTTCTGAAGTGGCTTCGACATGTTTAGAAAATCGTCGGAGCCCGCTCTTTCGCCATTTCTAGCCACTCCGCTTCAGCTTTTTCGCAGCTCATGATCATCAACATCACTCTTGCGTCCACTACAGGACGAGGGCCTCTCCCAAAGGCCTCCATCCACGTGTACCGAGTGGTAGCTGCGTTCCAACAAAATGTTCCTAGTTATTCATCCAGCAATTCCTTGGCCGACCTTAATGGCGTTTACGGTCTATTGGCTGCCACTCTGTTAAACGGATGGTCCACCTGCTGTCCCTTATGCGCATGACGTGAACCATTCAGGCCCACTTTCTTTGCCTAACTTTAGTTAGAATGTCCACCACACAACTCTGTACCGTTATATATGCAGCTGTTGTCTTATCCCTAAGCAGCGAACCCTGTCATTCGTCTTACCATAGCCGTTGGACCAATCTTTGTTTCCTTTCAAGTCGATTAGTGAGACGCCATATTTCTGCTCCATACATTTAGATGCAACGCATCTCATGCTCGCCCCTCTGTCCTTCCTGCGTCTGTCCGGCGTTGTATGCACAGCTGCGCCTCTCCTCCTCTCCTCTCTCCGATAGCGAACGCTCTCTCCCAAAGAGCTGCAGGTTGGGGCAGCGCGCTCTCACTCCGTTGCTAGGCGCCGGTAGGCGGCGCTGCGCTCGGCGCTGCGCATGTGCAGTACTCTCTCTCTCTCCGTGCTCTTGTCTCCTTCGGGCGCTGTGAATATAAAGCGGCATGCCACGTTCCGACGGTCTCAGTCGACGGTCGTCCGCGTTACGCTTGCACTCTCACGCAGTACTCGACGATTGCTTGATGCAATCGTCGAGCCCCTAACTGTGCACTTTACGGACCACAAGGCACTCATTCTCGTCTGCAATAAAGGCCGTACCTGAGCATACGTGTACTGCATGTGCATTGCATGATGAAAATGGAAAATTACGCCCACCTCCCCTTCGCGTGAGAATCCCTGATATAAGCGTAATCAATACGAAGGAAAACGCCAGTGGAACACCCCATGAGATGCGTGGCATCACACCAGGATTCCCGCGAGGAGAGGTGGGCGTAATTTTTTTACTGGAAGAACGCATGGTTTATATACTGGCTTATTGGGTGACAGAGGAAGCTTACAGTTCAGGACATCCGAATAACTACCAAAAGCAGCCCACCGCATGCTTATTCTGCAGGTAATTTCCTCTTCATTATTGGCATCAGTCATTAGGGCTTGCCCAAGATAGACGTGATCGCTATTTATATCCAAGATTTCGTTGCCTACCCCGAAGTCACGTTCCTTTGCATGCTTATTAAACATAACCTTTGATTTTGGGGGTTTTTTTAATCCTGCATTCCAAGTTTTCCAAGAACAATTTGGAAGCATGCTCTGTAACCTACGATTAGTTTAACTGAACAAGACAATATCGTCTGCATACCTTGTTTGGCTGAGTTATTACCGCTTTATTCGCACACCGGTTTTCCCCCATCTAAGCTTTCTATGCACACACTTCAGCCAGGCTATAAATAATGATGATGGTTGGATGTTAATGGCGCAAGGCCAACTTTGGCAAAGAGCGCCAAAACCATGGTTATTTATGAGAGGTGAGAATGTAAACACTAAAATCAGCCAGCAAGAACAAAAGTAAAATGAATAAAAGACAGTGAGGATGACTGGTGTATAAGGCCACGTTGTGATCATGCGTGGTATGAAATTAAGTCTAAAAATTTGAATTATACTAAAAATTTCACCCACCTCCCCTCGAGGGAACCCCTGTGTAGATGCGACGCATAGGGGGTTCCGTTGTTGTTTCCGTCAGGTTGATTCTCTCATCGCGTGAAACGTTGCAACGTGCCGTGAACCCCCTGCCGCGGCTATGACGCAACATAATCCAACACAATCCACTTTATTGCAATCCAATCCAAGCCAAGCCAAGCCAATCCAATTCAATCGAATCCAATCCAATTCCCCTCGCGAGAGAGTGTTCGCTATCGGAGTGGAGAGGGGGTGAGCGGCGGAGAGCGCAGCTCGCGCGGCGAGGAGAATAGGGGAGGGGTGTGGACGGACAACAACAACGCCGTATGGACGGACAAGACGAGTGAATAAGATGCTGTCGCATCTAATATTTGAAAACGCGCTTGAGAGAAAATGTGGGATCATCCGAGAGGAAAAACGCTGTATGTAACGGGATGTGTTGTCTGTAAATAATAAAACAGGCTATAAATAATTCCGAAGATATTTTTCTCCTTTCCCGACACCCTTTTATATAAGAAGCTTGGGAGTTATTTGATGAAGCCGTATGGTTCCCTGCGCGCGTACTCTATATATTCGAAGATCGTTATGTATGGCTTGTCGACTCCACGATCACGTATTTTTTTAATTACTGCCGAAGTGGGCACTGAGCCAAATGCTAATTGATAATCCATAAATGTCACGTAAAACGGTGTATTATGCTCCGAAAGTATTTGGATTGCCTGGTTGATAGAGTGAATATGGTCTAAAACCATCCTGTTCTGGTGGCTGTTAAAGGTCTTAGCACTTATGAGGTTGAGAATTACCTTTGAAAATATCTTCTCGGTAACTGGGAGTGGTTTGATGGGTCTGTATTTTTAAGATTATTGGCCATCAATCAGCTTTCTTATGGAGAAGAACTAAGACGTTAGTGTCCTCAGGCACTGCGAGAATAGGTCTCCAAGTTTTTTTTAGAACAATACCCCACCAAGGCACAATACAGGGTGTTTCAGGGAAGAACTCGTAATTTTATAAATAGACTATCGGGGGTAAAATTTTTTTTTTGGGGGGGGGGGGCGAAGTGGTCAGGGGTTGTGGCTGGCGCTATAAAACAGGTTCGAAGCGCGCTTTAGGGGAGTAATTAACTATAATTTGTCAATTAACTTTGTAATCATTCTAGTTTGCTGAATAGTTGTAGTGAGGAAATTGTAGAAGATCATCAGTCAAACCGATAACCATCATTAGATTTGCAGAACTGTAGTTGCGTGCATAGCTACGCTTAGAAATTCAGCTCTCCGAATCTGCGCAACGGGCTCCACGCGGCCGCAGACCGCCGCAAAGCCACGCCCGTGCGCAAATGCCACTCGGAGCTGCACATGTAACAGGCACGCGAACAGAGGCAAGCCGCGTCGTGTCCATTATTCACTGGAACCTCCTGGCCTGCCAAAATGCGAGTTGTTTTTATGACTGCCGCTTGCGTCCGCGACATGCGGCGTTTCAGTGCGGCGGCTACGATTCGTTCGCAAATAGCGTAAAAGAAAATAAAAGTAAAAGAAACCCAGAAGTTTGCGATCTAGAAATCCTGCTATGAGATGCATTTGGCCAGTGCAGATTCCGCTTTCCCTTGTTCGGGCCGACGATAAAGCGTGCCGTGCGAGTGACGTGCACAGCTCTGACTGATATCTGCGCGTGGGCGTGGATTTGTGGTGCTCAGCTGGCGCACGAAACCCGTAGCGCGCTTCTGGAGAGCTGAGCTTTTCAGCGTTGAATCTCTGGACGCAGACGCAGTTACAGTTTTGAAACTAATAATCGATGCATAATACATTCATGATCCTATGTTATTTCCTCTTTACAATTAGGCACCTAACTAGAGTAATAAGAAATGTAATTATCAAATTCTAGCCTATTATCCGCCTTAATAAAACTTGGAACCCGTTTTGTGAAGCCCGTCAAAGCCCCTGATCTGGCACAAAAAAAGACAATTTAATTCCCAATAGCCGAGTTTGAAAGTTTTCCAGTCTTCCCTGAAACACTCTGTATAATGTCAGCAATGCGAATAATGTAGATCACTCACAACACAGTACCTTCACAATATTGTACCCCGAAACCACATTCTAGGGCAAAACCGCCATGTCAGCCTGCAGATAGGAAGCCACAAGGGGAGGGGGATGGTCCTGGCTTCGTGCCGGGGCCACATATACGCCTCGAGCTTCGCGATCGCTGCGCTGCCTGCCGCCGCTTCTCCGCGGCGTTTGCGGAATTAGCGCTGCGTGGCTGATACGTGGTCATGCAGTGTTTTGGTTCTCTTTCGCTTCTCTTTGACTCTCCGTGCACTAAACAACTTGTTATAGTGACGTCTGTAAGCAAATAGCACATTTAAGACACTTAAAAAAACAGCTGCGTCTTGGTAGAGCGCCCGAACGCCAAGAAGAGCTACCCGGGGAGGCGGTTCGGCACTCTTGCGGGCGTCGGCGACGGCAGCAGCATATCACCACTCTCACCTTCCAACACGGCAGCACAAGTGAATTCTATTTGTTGCCGCCTCGTTTAGACCTGATATCGGCACTGTAAGAGGTTGGTAAGCTTTGCAGCGCCGACAACGAATTCGGGTTTGCTTCGAACATGTACATCGTCGAAAAATATGTTTCGCGAATGTGGTAACCCAATAGCTTTTTATTGGAATATAAGCCACGCGAAAATGTTGAGTAGACTCAAAGGCCGTGCGTCGTCAAATATGTGCCCACTTACGCGTTATAGCAAGAACCAAGGTACAAGTTAATAGTTATAAGCTAATGAAACCACGGAAAAATGCTTAGTCTACAATTCAGGAATAAGTTGAATAGTCGTACGGGAATTAAAAAACCCAGTGCTGCTTCGGAAATTTTCAAGACGTTTGTTTAAGCAAGGCAGTATTCACCAGAACAACTACGTGCGAAATGCACTGATAATTCGCCAGACTTGGGGGGGGGGGGGAGGAGGGGAATCCGGAGGAGGTCCTTAAATTATCGTTTGTTACAAATGCGGAGCGAAATCAACCAATGAACATTTTAGCAATCACACACACAAGCTGCGTGCTCACTTTTCGTTTGTTTTTCGCCTTCAAGGAACGGCTGATCACCCGCCGCGGTGGCTCAGTGGCTAAGGCGTTGCGCTGCTGAGCACAAGGTCACGGGTTCGATTCCCGGCCGCGGCGGCCGCTTTCCTGATGGAGGCGAAAAGCAAAAATTTCCCCGCATTTCCCCGAGGGGAAGAATGTGAAAGTGCGAATGCAGGAGTTGAATTTGCGCGGTTCGGTAATGTTCGCGAAAGAGAGATTACACACACACATACACCTACAATGAAATATGCATTTATTCACAGGCACCTATTTGTGTTGTCGTTGTACTTGATTGCTAGAGTGGATCTCAGCTTTGAAATTTCGTGTCAGTACTCCTTTAAGCGGGTGCATTAGCCCTGCTCACGCCCGATTCTTGGCCAATCGCCCTAAGTGGGTATGTGGTGCGGACGGACGGACGGCGGTGGACGCGTGATTCAGATTACTTGGCCAATCGCGCTAAGTGGGTATGTGCTAAAGAAATTAGGAACTCTTCTTGGCCAATCGCCCTAAGTGGGTATGTGGTGCGGACGGACGGACGGCGGTGGACGTGTGATTCAGGGTCGCTTAAGAAGTGCATTCGCACTTAAAACGCCCGTGTGTACGAGATTTCGGCGCACGTTAAAGATCCCCAGGTGGTCAAAATTAATCCGGAGCCCTCCACTACGGCGCGCCTCATCGCCTGCGTTGCGTCGGCGTGTTAAACCCTACAATCAATCAATCAATCAATCAATCAATCAATCAATCAATCAATCAATCAATCAAAGAACGGCTGATCACTCGGCGGCCGCATTTTTTGAATAATACAGGGTAGGCAGTTTACAAGCGATACCATCGTTGGAAGAGTTCATTGATATGATTATAGTGTTTCACGCACCGACGCAACGGAGGCGATGAGGCTCGCCGTAGTTGAGGGCTCCGGAATAATTTTGATTACTCAGAGATCCGTAACGTGCGCCGAAATCTCGTACACACGGGCTCGCTGGAAGAGTGTGGTATCTGATAAGAAAGATCCTCTGATTTCGGTTTATGCTAGATTCTGCAGTCTCCCGGTGTCATATGACAATGTTTCGAAGACGAGTTTAATCGCGTGCGAGGATTACTCTAGAAGCCCATCTCCGCGCTTCTCGTGGAGGATAAATGTAACAGATGAAATCTTTGCGAGCGCTCACCTCGTGACCAGGTGACCCAGCATTAAATTTGTCGTCGTGTGCTGACTCCCGAGTATAATTTTGCATTATCCATTGTACTTCTTTTGTAGAATGTTTGTGAAATTTTTGCCGCATTCGCTTGTCCAGAGTAGTGATCAATATCTGATATGTGATATTGGCAAGCGTAACTTGCGTGCTGTCAGGTATGAGTGCTCCGCTGGATTATGTAAGCGCACAAAGTCGATTTACATCGTTATGTGTATGGCCACAACATGACCATCCGAGGAAACACGGCTTACAGAGACACTGCCAGTAAATTTCAGGGCAGCGGAATTGCAATCAGCTGCATGCATAGGCCGGCTTCAGGACGCCGGCCTGTGAAACGCACCTGGCGCTCATACAGACCGAATGTAACACACTAAGATCGCGTCATAAACGTTTATGCTCTCGTAAACACACCACGTTCGCAAACAGAGTGACTGCTTCACACTATTCAATATTTTGAACGCGTACAAACGGTGCAAACCAGTATCCATTGCTTTCTTCGGATAGCATTCTGCTGTGACCGCTGCTGCTCTTGTGTGCTAGTGCTTACATTGTTTGACC
The DNA here is from genome assembly GCF_048455015.1 of Haemaphysalis longicornis. Classification (NCBI taxonomy): domain Eukaryota; kingdom Metazoa; phylum Arthropoda; class Arachnida; order Ixodida; family Ixodidae; genus Haemaphysalis; species Haemaphysalis longicornis. The sequence goes on along the minus strand of NW_027526295.1, from coordinate 57,656,741 downwards.
ATGCGCTCCAACGCAGAATTTTCAAAGCGGCTTGATGAGCTTGAGGCTCTGTCCGATAGCAAAGCGGCCGACATGGATGAGCGAATCAAGCGGCTAGAAGATTCGTCTGAAAGCTGGCTAAACGAAATGGCGGATAAGCTTGTCGAAAAATTGAAGCTGCAATTGCTTGACTCGGATCCAAACTTTGCAGCCATGACCGCGCAGCTAGCGGACTTTGCCACTAGCTTGTCAATGATGGAGATCCTTGTTGAACAGGTTAAAGCTGAAAATGCCAGTTTGATTATTGCTAACAAAGCACTCAAGACCCAAAACGAAACGTTGGCAAAAAAAGTGAGCGAGGTCGAACAGTACTCACGCGCTAACAATATCGAATCAAAGGCATCCCTTGCACACAAGGCGAAAACTGCGCCGATATAGTTAAGGCTATCGGAGCCAAGATCAGCTGCCCAATCATTGACACCAACCTTTGACATCGTTCACCGAGTACCAGTTCGGGCGGAAGGAAGGACACCTAACTTAATAGCTCGTTTCGGTTCTCGTTCGAAAAAGCAGGAATTTCTAAGTAAAGCGCGCAAAGCTCGGCTTAACACAAAGGATCTCAACGTCTCTGGAACCCAATGCCCTGTCTTCACTAATGACCATTTGACGCCAGAAAACAAGCGGATGTTTGCCAAAGCCCTTGCCCTCAAAAATGAAACCGAGTGGAAATTCCTGTGCACGGACAACGGTAGAATTAAGGCCAGGCAGTGTGACGATAGTCGTGTCTTTCGCATCGAGACCGAATCAGACTTGGCAGTGTTCCGTTATACTTGTCTTCAATATGGCATCATACTTTTCCACCCTTGAAGCTCAAAACTTTCTTGACAATAGTGGTTTGTCAGCCATATACTTCAACGCACGTAGCCTCAGAAAAAATTATGACGATATTCTTGCTCAGTTACCTCTTTGAATCACTGTTTTTCGTTTATTTGCGTGTCAGAGACCTGGCTATCACCCGATGATGCCAATCTTTTTTGCTTTCCCAATTATACACTAGAATACAACAATCGCTCAACAAGTAATCACGGTGGTGCTGCAATCTTTGTTGCCTCTAACATGAACGATAAACACAGAACTGTTCGTCATCTTTCCGTTGAAAAATGCGAGTCAGTTTGGATAGAATTAGATGAACCGTCATTAGCTTTTGAGTTTTGTAAAACTGTTATCGGCTCCATATACCGTTCACCCTCATCACCAGTGTCGACATTTTGTTCAGAATTACCCAAACTCCTCAGCTCACTAGCAACAGAAAATAAAAGTGTAGTAATTTTAGGCAATATCAATATTAATCTGTCAGATGAGCGTAACCCTTCGTGTGTCGATTACACTAACTGCTTCCTTGGCTTTGCCTATGAATCACTGGTTAGCATTCCAACTCGATGTGTCCTGAGTACAAATGGCACGATTATTGACCATATTTTATCAAATTTTATACCTCAAGAAGACTGTGGAATTCTTGAATTTAGCCCTACGGGCCACTATCCCATAGGTTTTCGTCTCGACTTCCACGCGAAAAAACAAAATAGGACATTTTATAAAACTGTGCTTAATAAGGAAGAGTTGACTATCCAGGTGCTTCATGCGGATTGGTCAGATGTTAACAGACACTAAATCGGCCTATAATAAGATGGTGTGCATTGTTAAAGAGTGTTCGGATAAGGCTTCGGCGGTTGTTAAGTGTAATAGAAAGTTTTCAGCCCCTCACAGCCCCTGGCTAACTAATGGACTACTGAAGTCTATGCGAAAAAGAGAAAATATGTATAAGAAAACAAAAAAGCGGCCTTTTTACACGAAGTTAAATGATCGGTATAAAATGTAATGCAATACCCTTAAAAGTCTGCTGAAGACAGCCAAAAGAAGATTTTACAAAAACAAGGTTGATGAGGCAGGCAACGACGTAAAACATAAATGGAACATAATTAACAATTTCCTCAACAATAACGCGAAGCATTGCCATGTATCAAAATAATATCCTCCAACATCACGTACAGTGACCCATTCGACATTGCAAATATATTTAATGAACAATTCTGTGGGAGCCAACTCAACACGCCACGAACTGAACCTCAACCATTACAACGACTTCGCCAGTCCTTTTTCCTTTTCTCGACTACCCCGGATGAAATCACTGCCCCAATAAAAGACATCAAAGTAACTGGTGCGGGCCTTGATCATATTTATCACAGTACTATAAAGTAATACCGTATGATATAGGAACCCCCTTGAGCCATGTAATTAACTTGATGTTTTCAACCAGAGTATTTCCTCAACAGCTAAAAAAAAGTAATTCCGTTCTTTAAAAAAGTAAACACAGAATGTGCTGCCAACTACTGTCCGATCGCCATCTTCCCATCCTTCAGCAAAGGTGTTGAAAAGTGTTTTGTAAATCGCTTGATGAAATATCTATCCAAATTTAACATCCTCTCACCTCATCAATATGGCTTTCGGGCTGGTTTGTCGACTGACTGCGCCGTGCTTTCTTTCACAGATAAAACTAAAACTGCAATAGACTCGGGATGCTATGCTGGTGCGTTATATGTAGACCTTAGCAAAGCATTTGATTCCATTAATCACAGTATCTCGTTAGCTAAACTCGAAGCCATAGGTGTAGTTGGTCTAGGTCTAACTTTTATTAGTAGTTTTTTGTCAAATAGGAAGCAGGCCGTATTTATATCTAACGTAACATCAAGTTTCAAAAACACAAATAAAGGCATCCCACAAGGATCAATCCTCGGCCCCATCTTATTTTTAATCTACATCAATGATCTCCCCCCCCCTGCCTTACTAGCTGTGAACCATTTCTTTATGCAGATGACACGACCATATTATCATCTAGTACATCAGTTGCCTCCGTTACGCCTAGCCTCAGCAATGATTTAAACAATATTTTGCTTTGGTGTCGTAATAACT